>NC_141693.1:625448196-626707724 GCF_964263255.1 Lissotriton vulgaris
TGAGGGGTGAGAGAGAGGCATGGGAGAAGGTAAGAAAGATGGCAGTGACGACGCAATGGAAAAGAGAGATGTCGCCATAGCACCCATCAGTCTGTTCCACCTATAGAGACCCACACACCCATATGTAAAACTGCGCCGCATTACTTAGGAACCTGCAGTAATAAACATGTATTCCTATAATGTTTGCACATATAGAGAGGTGCAAAAAAGAGGATTGCTAGCCCTCCCAATAGTTTAATCTCTCAAAGTTTTGAGACTACAAACAAAAATGAATCATCTGTTTGTATGGGTATTTTTATTTAAACCCTTTTGAACTTATTTCAATAATTTTTATATCTTTTTCATAGGTGAGAAGAACACTTTACAAAAAACATTTGCACATATTTACAACTACTATACAATTGACATATATACAAGTAAGCGAACATTTATACACAAACTTCTTTTACAAAAGAATATAGTGATTATGTATCCACAAGTAGTTACTCTTTGCGAAATTTCAAACCACTATTGTACCCACAAGGTGAAAAAATGGCAACAAGAATTGAATCTTTTCTTATTGTTTGGCAATTAACTCAAAGATAATGAATAATCCCTTCAAGGGCTAATATTTTATGGTGCCTGTTTGCCGTTTGCCGACGCGTTTCGAATCTGTTAAAAATCGCAGATTCTCCTTAGGGCTCTTTCATTGTAGATGATCTTCATGAATTGGCGGTACGGTCTCGTGGTCCAATTATTCACAAGGGGCTGTAGGCCACAGTATTTCAATGTAACAGATGACCTCTATCCGTTACGACGGTAAGGCTATGTCTAGGACGCGTTTCAAATCTGTTAAAAATCGCACATTCTCCTCAGGGCTCTTTCATTGTAGATGATCTATACAAATAGGAATATAAAGGTAGTTCGTTTCAGTAACTGGAAATTAATATCTTCAAAATCCCCTATGGTTGCTGAGGGTCGTTAGACTAGTTACCTTCATGAATTGGCGGTACGGTCTTGTGGTCCAATTATTCACAAGGGGCTGTAAGCCACAGTATTTCAATGTAACAGATGACCTGTTGTATAAAAAATTAACAAGCTTACTAGACCACCCGGGGCAGCACAGTGTGACTGTCTCCAGAACAGAAAGGCTCAAGTTTCCTACCTCTATCCGTACGGCGGTGAGGCTATGTCTAGATCCTCTCTGTGGTCAGTATACACGTAGTACAATTCCGGTGATATCTGTAAGGCACAAAGATTGTGCTCAGTATTAAATTGATTTTACAACCTAAACGCATTAGATTTTTGCGAGGGAATGAAGGAAAACATACCTATTGTTGTTAGAAGGTGGAACGGAGATCGTCGGTCGCAATGCCATTTTCTCCTTATCTTTCACAATGGGAAGTTTTAGTCAATCGCGGGGACCAGGATTGAGCTCCTCCGCGTTGTTCACAATAGCGTGTTTCAGTCGCGCTAGATTAAAGAAAAGGAATTCCTTAGTTTCGGGCGAAAGAAATCACGGTTTTCATAACATTATTTGGGACCTCGCTAACACTCACCTCGCTCTTGCGTTGTCTGACCAGGAAATGCGAACACATTGGCAGCCATGTGGCCATGTGGGGCTCCTACATCACAGTGAACATTATACTCGGCATTGTGGGTGTTGTAGTCCTTCGGGATTAGATCGCGTTATGACTTTAAAGGGGCGAAATTTCCGAAAGTGAATTCAACCCAGTTTGAGTACTATTAAATTTGAGTATCAGATAGGCCTCCTTTCTCAATTGAATTTGTTCAGTGTTGATGCCTGATTTAGGCTGGTTTATGCTGAATAAGAGAGAGCGTTTCATACGAGACCTGGTGTTTGAAAGCACCCTAATAATTTATCAATAAAATAAGCATTGTAAAATAACAGATGTTGCTTTTACCACTCAGTTTACCAACCTTTGAAGGATGACAGGCTCGGTTACTGGCTTTGCGAATGCTCGCTTTCTTTCTCTCTCTCATTCATGCCATGTTCATGGAGTGAAGCTAGGTAAGTGTCATGTTTGAACAGTAATTCAGGTTTAGCCATTGCAAAAAAGGTCGCTGAAGTTTGGCAAAAAATATGCGGAAGAAAACAATCGAGTATTGGACATCATGTCCGTGATACATAGGATAGACTTCGAGGGTAAGAGAGAAGGTTTAGTGAATCAGGGAATCATGGCAACTCATGCTTAAGCGTCATCTGTGTTAACTAAATTGCTTTCTGCGTGGGCAGCTACTTAATTCTGTGATGGAACAGAGGGAGGGGAGGGGGCCGAGCGACGGAGGGAAGGCAGAGAAGGGGAAGGGGGGGGAAATGCGACACGGCGGGCAGGGGAGGGGGCGGAGCGGGGAGAGGGTTTGAAAGCAGCAGGGGCCTTTGAAGTGAAGCTAAGCTTCACTTCAAAGGTGTGGGAGGAGTGCGGCTGAGGGAACAGACGGTGATTTGGTGATGTGCACACGCATTTTAGGTCAATGCGCGTGCGCATTGACCTAAAAGCCACGGGCACAGCACCAAATCGCCCAGTTAGGTAAAGTCTGTTTAAGACGCTATATATCGAGCTTGTGCTCAATGCGCATGCGCATTGAGATAGGTCGCTCGACCTAAAAAGACAAAGAGACAAAAGTGTAGGTTGGTAGAAGAATGATGGATAAGATGGAATCAAGACTAGGAATCTTTGCATTTTATTCACATATTTCAAGGGATGATATCAGCTGATTGAGGTCACAGGTGCGTCTGGGCTTGCAATCTTGCCGCAGACCAGAGCAGTGCCAGACAGCAGCGAGGAGCGGAGCCTGCCTGCGGAGCCAGCTAGCCAGCTACTGCACAAAGAGACGCAGAGAAAGGCAACACGGTGAGCCCTGCAACCTCACTCCTGCCCTCTCCCCCTCCCCTCCACCTGGGAAAATCGGTGGAGGCGTGGGAAGCCGCGGGAGAGTCCAGAAAAACGGGAGCGAAAAACGGAGCTGCGAAAATCGGTAGAAAAACCGAGGCGAGGCCGGCGGAGCAGGTGGGACCAGTGGGGTCTGGGGGCCTGGAAAAATCCAGCAATTTCACGTCCCTTGGGCCCCCCCAAGCCTCATACAGCCTCCTCACAGCCATCTACAGTCACCTACCGCACACAGTGGCAGAGCTGCCCGACTACCTGGTGCCGTTGCTGTTGACCTGCCCTGCTGCTTCTGCCGTGGTGGTGTTGGTAGCCCCGTGGCAAACCCACTGCAGGGAGCAGTGAGTAGTGGGCAGAAAAACACCAGAGAAACAGAGAGGGAGTAGCTGCAGCAGCAGGAGCAGCAAGCAGCAAGTCCCCAACAAAGAAGGAGCGGAACACCCGCTCTTGCTTGTCCTTGCTTGCAAGACAAGCAAGGACAAGCAAGCATCAAGATCGGACTAAAGGATTATTGCTCCAATCCGCATTTTACCCCCTCTCATTTTCTGTGCCGTTTAGCTCCAGGGGCACAGCGGCACAAGAAGCCACAAGGGGCCATCAAGCTACAAAAACGACCAAATTACATACTACAAAGCCTCACAGACACAAGAGGGGAGGCTACGGAATTGAGAGGTGAGCCAGAAACTTTCTTCTCCGCCTCCCTCTCTTACTCCTACTCCCTTCCCGCCCAACCAACATTACTGATACAACTTTTAAGACTGAGAGCTCAAATCAGTAGATGAGCACACCCACTGCAGTAGTTCCCCATATTGCCCTGTACTGAACACCTTATCCTCTGAGTTGTTGAGCAGAGCAGAGTCAGACCGAGTTTGTGGCTCAGACAGACCGGCGTCACGGAGGAGCACGCAGCTCTCTCCGCACTGTTAACCACACAAAGTCTCCCCCCTTCCTTCCCTTCTGCCCCTCTGCCGTGAGGGTGACGGAGATGGAGAAGTAGCACAGGAAAACCGCGGGGGGAGAGCCATGTGCTGCGCAAAGTGACGGGCGATCACGAACCTTCCACGCCGAATCACCGCCCTGTACCGAGCAGCTCCGTGGCAAGGCGGGAAGCACTGAGGGGGAGTCTCGGCAACGAGAGAAGCATTGAGGCGCCGCCAGAACCGCCCAGGCCGTAATAGGCTGAACTAGGCTGAACCAGGGTAAGAGAGGGAGAAGTAAAATTGTCGGAACTGCAATCAGCATCACTGCTAAAAATCCCCAATCTATTGCCAACTGGGAGGAGGCGCAAAGTTGAAATACCCTTCAACACCCAGGAAGCCATCAGGGGAAAGCCAGAAAAGGAAGTAAAGGACGCAAAGGACGAATCACTCGAGACCCGAGACCCGCCAATTTTCCTAACCTGACCCACCAACTCCACCGCACAGGGCGCCAAGCCGACAATGAGGTCTGGTAAGGTGAGGCAAGTCACAACCTCCACTAGCAATACCAGAAAAGGTAAAACAAGGAACTCTAAGGCTCCAAACGAGCCGTTGGAAAATAACACACAAACCCTGACCACTCCGGCCAACCCGACCACCTCGACTGGACGGGAAAATGCATCCCGTGCGGCCATCGCCGCCAATTTAGGAACGCCAGATATCCTGTTAGTAGACTTAGTTCAAGATCCAAGCGAGGTAGGAAAATAGACTATCTGGAAGGAATCTGCGCCCCAAGGGAATAAACTACTTCAACCTAAAATTTATTCAAAATGTTCCTTTATTAAAGACGCAGGTGCGCTTCTCCACCTCAACACCCGTAACCAATTGAATCTCCCCTCCCCGTTGCACCCTCAGCTACCAGAAGGGGCATCCGGTTACCTTTCGGCCTCATCGGCGACACTCGATACAGACACCGGCATGTACACCGTATCAACTGAACTAGGGGAGAGAAGAAACAACTACTTTAAAACACCGACCAAATCAAACATAGAGTCCTTAAAAGGCGCAACGGAAACATTGACCTTCAACACACCCCCCATAACTAACTTTGAAAAAACAACAGAGGGCGCCCCAGAAGAGGCCCTGCCAGGCGACAAAACTACGCGTTCATCAGCTCTACTAGCTTTACCCGCTCTACCAGGTCTCCAGTCTATCCAAGCAAATGAAATGGAATTACCAGCAGATCCATCTGGGCTGCCTTTAGAGCCTAAAATCTTAGTACTTCATCGCCAGCATAAAAGCCCCCCCCCCCCCGAGCTATGGGATTTCCTGTTTCTTCTCCTGCAGTGTCAGAAGTGTTTCATTTTACAGGTCACCGACCCCCCGATCTGAAGACAAAATTAACACAACAGAAGCCAGAGAGTCAATTTCTCTACAACCACTGAAATCTTATCTCTCCAATTCTACCGCATGCAACCAAGAACCCAACAAATCCAATAAACATAATTACGAACAGGAGCGTAAAGACCACAAGAAAGACACTGCCTTTACACCGTCGACAGAGAATCACTTACCCATTCGAAACAGTTCAAATTACAAACTCTCAAAGTCCACTACAGAGGAACCTGACCACGAAGTACCCCTACTTAAGCACCTCCCTACAACGACAAACATAGAGGGCGACCAGAACGACATAATTGCAGGAAGCACACATCTTGCTTCCCTCACAAAGGAAGAATGGGAAAATCTTGTCACCACCTATACATCCGAGAAAAAGAAGGAAGTGGCCCCACAAGGATTGGGAAGTCCCTCAAAAAAGGCTGACGCAAACACTCTGCCGAGCGAATCAGGAATGTGGGCTTCACTTCCAAACACCATGCAACTCTCCACTAAAGCTCTTGAATATCACTCAGACAAAATGGATATCCAGCTTAACATTCTCAACTGCCTAGCGCTACACGTTACCAGCATTGACAGCAAGCTTTCAGATATGAATAACTTTATTGAAAGGGCCCAACGGGATGCAACTATCCTTCCACCAAGCTGCACCTGCCATCTAATCGTGGAAAAAATTGCCACGTTACCCACAGTTATGAGTGACCTCCTCACTGACCTGAAAACCATTGGCTCTAGTACGAAGCCCAAGCATGATAGCGCGTACATCAGCATTAGAGGACTAGCAGCCAATAGCCAAACCGTCTCCGAAACAAGGATACATAAAGGGGTGCAAGATTCAGTCACTCAAGATCTCAATCCACCCAGCATCCGTAACTCTCTTAGCCTCAGCAAAGGTCAAGGGGAAAGACCAAAAGAAGAGGCATAACACCCGATGGTCCAAACCCCCTACGAGGCTGGCCAATATCCGGAAACCGGAACGAAAACTTCCCACACAGTAACCAACTCGTACCCTTTAAAACCCCCAAGGAATGTTGAGGTAAAGTATCCGGAATCAGCTGCAGCAACCATCAGCCACCCAACTACGCATGAAGCTACAACTTTGGAAGGCAAAGCTGAGCAGAACAAAGGACAATCCTCCAAGCAGCGAAGGAAACAAAGGAGGAAAGGGAGGTACAAGAACTCACCTATCAAATCATACTTTCAGACTGTACCAAACAAGAATGCCCTTCCGCAGGAGATAGAAGAATCTAGTACGCCAAAAAATCAACAGCCAGATCAAGGCCCAATCACCACCCAGACATCAGGAAGCCAAGCACGAGTTGGAGTCAATGCCCCCAAGGACCTTAATCAAAACCTAATAAATCCTCAGGATAAAGCGACTTGCAGCAAAATGTCTAGAACAATCGGAAGTGACGACACAAAAAGGAATAGAACCCCACCAGTATGTGATACTACTCAACATCAACACACAACTGCGCAACTAAATTCAGTAGAAATAACTGAAGTAAACCGAACCACCATCATCGATATAGATGGTCACCCTCATAACAGGGAGCGAACTCACGGAATCGAAAATAAAACAGAAAAAATCCAAACGAATGTCCAGACTAGGCTACAAGTCCCTAGGCAGCAGCAACCTAGCTAACCAAGGTCAACAAGCAACCTCACAAATAATTCTGTTCGTCCCAGAATACAAGTCCAAAGGCAGAAGGGACATCTTAAATCGTGGTAACATCCTCCAAATTCTAAAGGCAATCAGAAGCTTGGCCGGGATTAAAACTCACGACCTGCTGTCCGTAGAATTTGAAACCTTCAAGCATCTCTCGGACCAAGAGGTTACCAAGACCGAATGGGCAAGTTCGGAGCTAGTAGAAAGAATTCTCAGCGAAGACGCACAACTAGAAGCATGGGGGATTCGAGTGTATCAGCATCGACCAGTCGGGTACCCGACCCCGCTACTCCAATACAAACTTGACTCCAATAAGAGACCATTAAGTAGTTCGACCGAACGAAATCAAAGCAACACATTTCTCAAGGGGGCCCGCAGCACCTCGGTCACAGGCCCCGATGGTCCAAGCCTCACAGCTAGGAGGGGTAGGAGGCTAGAGGAAACCCATCCCTCAACCGACTGGTCTTGGATATCCTAAACAATACATTTCAGAACTGATAATCCATGACCGAACCTTGAACAGGGAAACAAGGAAAGAAACCTAAAACTCTGCTCTTGGAACATCAATGGACTCGGGACGAAAATCAACGACCCCTCACTACTGTTATACTTTCAAAATTTTGATCTAGTTCTCCTACAGGAAACTTGGCTGGAGGACCCCTCACATCTCCAAGGCTACAAGACCTACCACCTCCCTGCAGCCCGACAATCGATCTATGGCCACCGCAAAGGAGGACTAACCGTCTACGCCTCGATTACAGCCATAACCGCAGGGAAAGAATACACAACCAAAAACATTACATCCCTTGAAATAATAGCAATCCAATTGGAAATGCGGGGCCAAAGTAACCAACAACACATAACTCTGGTAAACACTTATATCCACCCCCAGGGCAAGAGGACTGGTGCAAAGCAGTTGATACTCGAACTTACCCGGTTAATAACGGAGGACGAAAGCTCAAACTATATCCTAACAGGAGACTTCAACATGTTCCTAGGGGAGGTAACAGGAGACTGCAACCTAAACGACGATAAACATCGAGCATGGGGGATCATCTTCCAGGACAACTACAAGTGGGGCAAACCAACAAAAATCTCGAAAGATCTGCACAGAGAACTGGAAAGTCTCTCAATGGTAGCACTAAATGGCCGCATGCCAGGGGACAGACCTCAAGCCCCAAGTTTCCACAGGAACGCGGTCAACACCGCAATCGACTATACCTTCGTCGCCCTCCCACTTCTGAGCTTAGTAAAAGATTTCAGGATTGGGGTGTCTGATTACAGTGACCATCAGCCCCAAGAACTCACTCTAGGTATCCAGGGCACTGCCACATCATTCGCAACTTCAGAACCCTGTCAGACCACGAGATACCAACATAGGAGAATCCGTTGTAAAATACGCGACCCAGAAAAGCTAGCAGCTGCTGCAAAAACAATGTGGGAAGAAATCAAACTCACTGAAGGAAGCACCGTCCACGCCTGGGAAATTTTTTACCAAAGCTATGGGCCAACCCGCCCCACCTGCTGTCACCCAACCAGTACAAATAGTGCCTCAGCCAGAACAAAGCATCTGGGCAGGAACAAACCAGTGCACCCACTTGTCATCAAGTGAGCATACCGAATTAAGACACCTAAGGGGCGACATAAACAGTGCAATTCGCTCTATTCGCCAAAACAGCGCAACTGTCGGCACCATAGATGCACTAAGAAAACTTCGAACAAGGAAAAAGAAAATCATCTGGCGCGCAAAAAAGGAATACAAAGAATCACTCTGGGCTAAACTACTCCATGATGCCAAAATGAATAACAGTGCCAGATTCTGGCAAACGGTCAAGAGCATCGAAAATCCATCGGCACCCAGGATCAACTCCTACATAACGGAGGACGTTTGGACAACCTATCTGCAACACTACTTTAATGTAGGCCCCCAAAGCAACTTGCAAAAACCAGCTGAGTTCTATGCTGATCTATCTCGGCCCACCCTTTATAGGAATAATCTGCCACCTAGTTCCTCCCTAAAAACGATCGAGGACAGAATACAGCACAGCCACCAAGAGGGTGCCCCCGGGCCAAACGGCTTGCCCCCATTGTTATACAAACAAGATCAAAAGTATTGGTCTGGCTCATTAATAAAGCTCTTTGGCAACATTACTACAACAGGAACAATCCCAGAATCCTGGAAAGGCTCAATCCTCTCGCCTATCTATAAAAAAGGCTGTAAAAGTGAACCAAAAAACTACAGGCTCATCGCCCTCATTGACATCGAGGCCAAGTACTATGCGGGACTTATTCTAGCCGACCTCCGGGAATGGGCAAGGGAAAAAGCCTTAATTCCAATTAACCAAACAGGCTTCCAGGAAAACCTGAGGACCACCACAAACATCCTGGCTTTTTCCCTTTTAGCCGATTCGACAAAAGCAGCAAGAAAACCATTATTTGTCTGTTTCATCGATTACAAAGCTGCCTTTGACAGCATAGATCAAGGAAAGCTATGGTCAAAGCTAGTACGATGGGAAATTCCTCCCGCCCTTCTGAATCAACTCATCCTACTACATTCAGATACATGGGTCCAAATAAAACTGGGGAGTGGTACAATCGTATCCAGGCGGATCCCAACCTCCAGAGGCTTAAAGCAGGGGTGTGTTTTGGCTCCTACTCTATTTAACCTCTTTGTGGCTGATCTTTCAACTGACCTAGATAATTGTAACCATCATGCACCAAACCTGGGAGGCCTCCCTCTCTCAAATTTACTGTACGCCGATGACCTGATTTTAATCAGCCAAACCCCAGTCGGCTTACAACACCTGCTCTATACTACGAACAACCACGCCTCAAAAAAGGGTTAGAAATCAACTTGGAAAAGTCAAAAATAATGGTGCTAAACCAGCGCAACCCAAAAAAGCGACTGAAATGGCAGCTGGGTGAGAGAGAACTTAAAGTCGTCCACGACTATAAATATCTAGGAATTATCTTTGATAAGAATGGGACATATGACCAACAAAAAGATGTGATTCAGAGACGAGGAACCATCTTAGCAATCACCCTGAAAAATCTTAAAAGCAAAATAGCAGGACCAAACCTGCTTTCGCTGCTTGAAGTGCTTCGCGCAAAGCTGCTGCCCACGCTCACATACGGCAGCGAGGCCTTACGAGGGTCGGACGAAGAAACCCTCAATAAAACGGTTGCTAAAGCTTTAAGAATAATCTTCAAGCTTCCTAAATACACCTCCCCAGCCCAACTACGCCTCGAATTTGGAATAGTAAACCAGAGAAGAAGCAGGAAGGCTGCGTATGTAAAGAACTGGTAAAAAATAAAGAGTGCAGAGGCGGGCTCGCTGAACTCATTCCTATGGAAGGAAATCTCAAGGAAACATGCCTCACCGGCCAAAGACTACCTCCAATCAGGGATCAGCTTGTTAGCCCTGGAGAATATATGGGAGTCAGGACTCCCATTCAAGACCGTAAAAGACCTGGGGAATAAGTCAACAAAGCTCGTCTCCACCGCAAATGATAAAGAATGTCTAAATAAGAGGGCCCATAGCTGGTACATGATACAAAGCTATCCAAAATGCTCACCACAACCGTACTTCGGTACCAGCTTTTCCGGGTCTTTAAAAGAAGGCTTCTTGGCCCTGAGGATGGGCATCCTTCCTGTCAAACCACATTTGCGCCCCTGAAAACGTATATTCACATCTACACAATGCAGACTATGTGGCGAAACTAAAGAAGATATGCTGCATCTCCTATGCATATGTAAGTTCCTAGACCGGGAGTGGAGAGAACTGCTAAAACCGCATATAAATGAAATGCATTTCCAGACGTGCAGGCAGGCAGTGAAAGCGTGCTTCAGCGGAGCCAACGTTAAACTAACCTGCAGCTTCGTCCGCTACATGAAAACTGCCCAAATAAAGCTTCTCGCCGCAGCCTGAGCACAGTTGCGCGCACCCATGCTCTTTTACCTGGCAACTCTCTTTGACTCCCACTACGTTCCGACCCTGAGGCAGTCGTCCACGACCACACAATAGACTATTAGAACTACGGACACCGGCGTCACCCCCAGACGGGGACTCACCCTTACTTCTTCCTTAAATTTTATACCTTCATCACAAACAAACTGTATGTAATTTTAACCAGAAAATTGGTCGATTTTAATGCATATCCATCACGTTGTTTTTTTAAGACAATATGAAATGATGTCACACATATGTACCTTTTTATACATTTTTTACTGATGTGTGTACTGCTAAGATTTTAATTAATCAAGCAATAAACTTATTTACTTACTTACTAGGTGCGTCATACCACCAAAAAGTAGGTACAATTATAACAGGCCCTCCTTGTTTACCAGTTCATCCCTGTTGCTAGCCAGACATCAATGGAAAAATGGTATGATAAGAGTGCCATAAGACAACCGGCTAGCATCAGATCTCTCCGGGGGTAAGAAGAAAAGGGCCGGGTAATGAAAGCAGGCAGCTTTAGGCAGAAAGAAGTAGTGCAACAGGTGCAGGGAGAGTAAGAAGGAACAGAGGGGAAGAGCAGATTCGCTCACAAATAAGAGGACAGGCAGAGAATGGATGAGAAAGCAGGGGAGAGCAAGAAAGGGGGACTGGAAAGGGACAGGTGGCATGCCGGGTCAGAGAAAGCAAGCAAGGACAAGAAAAAGCAAGCAAAGACATGGGGGGCATGCAGAGATGGTAGAGTGTAGGGCTGAAAGGTATTCAGGGCATGTCATGTAAGCAGAGAGAATGGAGATGATGTCATACGGTACACAGTCAAAATATCGAGTTTTTAATTTCGACCTACCAAAATATCGTGTTTGAAATTTCGAAGGTGCAGAATATCAGTGTCAAGAATATCGTTCGACAGAATATCGACCCTAAGGTAAGTAATATCGAAATTCTTTATATCGATGTAAGTAATATCGAAGTTAGTAATATCGATAGCATATATATCGATGTAACTAATTTCGATGACACTAGTATCGATATTTGTATTTTTTTTGTTTTTTATTATGTATGTGTTATATGTTTTAGTTAAGTATTTAAAATAAATTACATTATATGTGTATTAAGTTTATAAATTAATAATTTTTTTATAAGTAAATTATATCTTTTAGTACCAGAACGGGTAGTGGGTTTATAGGGGAATAGGGTGGGAAGTAATTTAATTGTAATTAATAAAATATTTTTTTACATATAATATATTTTGCAATTAATTATTTATTGGTAATTAATTATTTTAATTGATAAATTAATTATATAATTGGTAAATAATGTTCATTTTAATTAAATGTTATGTTTTAGTACCGGAGAGGGTTGTGGGTTTATAGGGGAATAGGGTGGGAAGTAATTTATTTGTAATTAATAAAATATTTATTGATGTATAATTTATTTTGTAATTAATTATTAATTGGCAATTAATTATTTTAATTGATAAATTAATTATATAATTGGTAATTAATGTTAATTTTAATTAAATGTTATGTTTAAGTACTGGAGCGGGTTTATAGGGGAATAGGGTGGGAAGTAATTTAATTTTAATTATTAAATATATTTATTGATGTATAATTTATTTTGTAATTAATTATTAATTGGCAATTAATTATTTTAATTGATAAACTATTTATATAATTGGTAATTAATGTTATTTTAAATAAATGTTATGTTTTAGAACTGGAGTGGGTTGTGGGTTTATAGGGGAATAGGGTGGGAAGTAATTTAATTGTAATTAATAAAAAATTTATTTATGTATAATTTATTTTGCAATTAATTATTAATTGGCAATTCATTATTTTAATTGACAAATTAATTATTTAATTGGTAATTAATGTTAATTTTAATTAAATGTTATGTTTTAGTACCTGAGTGTGTTGTGGGTTTATAGGGGTATTGGGTGGAAAGCAATTTTATTGTAAATATGTAATTATTTGTACATTTTTAGTTATGGATAATTAATGTATTAAAAAATTATTATTTGGTAATTATTTATTTTAATAGATAATTATTTTTTAAATTGTCAATTAATATTAGTAATTTGTAAATATTTTTGAATAACTAGAAAAAATATTTCAATAATTGTTAAATATAATTTTTTCTAAAAATAATAATTTGTATAATATTTTTAAATTTTTAATATTGATTTAAATTTAAATCATATTTTATTGTTATGATGAATACATTATTCTTTAATATGTATTATTTGGTGAGTAATATTTCATAATTATTATTTATTGGTGTTTGTTGTTAATTTATAGTCAATAAATTATTCCAATGTAATTGGTTTTATTAAACATTAATTGTTTTTTATTGATGTTGATGTATTTGAAAAACTTAATTATACATTATTTCAAATATAAACATTATTTAGAAGTATGTGACAATAAGATTCTATGTTATTAAACGCTTTCCCTACTGTTGCACCCTTTGGAGTTGGAATAGTAATTTTACCCGTACGCTATCCAATGCTTTCCCTGCTGTTGCACTCACTGGAGTAGGAATAGTAATTTTTACCCACCTGCTATCCAACACTTTCCCTACTTTTGCACTCTCTGGAGTGGGAATAGTAATTTTAATCCCTACACTATCCAACACTTTTCCTACTGTTGCACCCACTGGAGTGGGAATAGTAATTTTTACCCGTACGCTATCCAACGCTTTCCCTACTGTTGCACTCACTGGAGTGGGAATAGTAATTTTTACCCACCCGCTATCCAGCGCTTTCCCAACTGTTGCACTCTCTGGAGTGGGAATAGTTATTTTACTCCCTACACTATCCAACGCTTTACCTACTGTTGCACCCTTTGGAGTTGGAATAGTAATTTTTACCTTTACGCTATCCAACACTTTCCCTACTGTTGCACTCACTGGAGTTGGAATAGTAATTTTTACCCGTACGCTATCCAACGCTTTCCCTACTGTTGCACTCACTGGAGTGGGAATAGTCATTTTTACCCACCCGCTATCCAACGCTATCCCTACTGTTGCACCCTTTGGAGTTGGAATAGTAATTTTTACCCTTATGCTATCCAACGCTTTCCCTACTGTTGCACTCACTGGAGTGGGAATAGTAATTTTTACCCACCTGCTATCCAACGCTTTCCCTACTGTTGCACTCTCTGGAGTGGGAATAGTAATTTTATTTTATTTATTTATTTATTAGTTTTCTAGAGCGCGTCAGCTACCCAAAAAGGGTTTCCCGGCGCTGAGAGACACTATATTTGAAAGCAGATTGTAAAACTCTGAGAAGGGGCCGGAGCGACTTTACTGATTAAAGAGCCAAGTTTTGATGGCTCTGCGTAAATGGTTGTAGGGAGTTTCCAGACGTAAGTTCAGTGGGAGAGCGTTCCATAGCTTAGGGCCCAGCAACGAGAAAGACCTTCCTCCAATCTTTGCTCTACGCACTTTCGGCACGCAAAAGGGGCATTGAGATGCAGACCTAAGACAGCGAGCCGGCATATAGGCCTGCACGAGGGACTGTAGATATCTTGGGGCATTTCCCCATTTGATTCTGTACATGAGGCTCAATGTCTTGAATTTGACGCGATTTTCGATTTTCAACCAGTGGAGTGCTTTGATGTGTCCAGATATTCTTTCCCTTCTGGGACACTTGCAAAGCAGCCTGGCAGCGGCATTCTGGACAAGTTGGAGGCGTCTCATGACTGCTTGCGTTGATCCCAGGTATAGGACATTGCCGTAATCTAAACAGGAGGTGATCAGTGCATTAACCACTGACTTCTACGTGTCTTCTGGCAGCATCCAGATGATTTTTATGAGCCATCTCAGAATAGTAAAGCAGGTGGCAGTTACATGGTTAACTTGTGCCTCCATGGTTAGATCATTGTCGATAATAATACCTAGGTTACGTACTTGGTTTGACGGGGTAGGTAGTGAACGAATTTCAGGGGGCCAATGTCTGGGGTTCCAAAGGTAGTGATCTGGACCCAAAATTAGAACCTCTGTTTTGTTACCATTCAACTTGAGTAAATTATTACTCATCCAGGTTGCAATTTTTCTGAGGCCAATTTGAAGGCAAGAGGAAGCGATCTGATCTCCTTTAGAAAGTGAAAAGACAATCTGTGAGTCGTCTGCATAGGTAAACATGTTTAAACTTGTTTCTTCCGCAATCTGGGCGAGAGGGGTTACGTACAGGTTAAACAGCAGGGGACTCACAACTGATTCCTGAGGAACACCATAGGGGGAACGATGGATTTTAGAGGTCGAGGTATAGGAATTTCACCCCCTACACTATCCAACGCTTTCCCTACTGTTGCACCCTTTGGAGTTGGAATAGTACGTTTTACTCTTACGCTATCCAACGCTTTCCCTACTGTTGCACTCACTGGAGTTGGAATAGTAATTTTTACCCGTACGCTCTTAAAAGCTTTCCCTTCTGTAGCACTCACTGGAGTTGGAATAGTAATTTTTACCCACCCGCTATCCAACGCTTTCCCTACTGTTGCACCCTTTGGAGTTGGAATAGTTTTTTTTACCCTTACGCTATCCATCGCTTTCCCTACTGTTGCACTCACTAAAGTGGGAATAGTAATTTTTACCCACCCGCTATCCAACGCTTTCCCTACTGTTGCACTCTCTGGAGTGGGAATAGTAATTTTACCCCCTACACTATTCAACGCTTTCCCTACTGTTGCACCCTTTGGAGTTGGAATAGTAATTTTTACCCTTATGCTATCCAACGCTTTCCCTACTGTTGCACTCATTGGAGTGTGAATAGTCCTTTTTCCTACCCGCTATCCAACACTTTCCCTACTGTTGCACCCACTGGAGTGGGAATAGTAATTTTTACCCATACGCTATCCAATGCTTTCCCTGCTGTTGCACTCACTGGAGTGGGAATAGCAATTTTTACCCACCCGCTATCCAACGCTTTCCCTACTGTTGCACTCTCTGGAGTGGGAATAGTAATTTTACCCCCTACACTATCCAACGCTTTCCCTACTGTTGCACCCTTTGGAGTTGGAATAGTAATTTTTACCCTTATGCTATCCAACGCTTTCCCTACTGTTGCACTCATTGGAGTGTGAATAGTCATTTTTCCTACCCGCTATCCAACAATTTTCCCTACTGTTGCACCCACTGGAGTGGGAATAGTAATTTTTACCCGTACGCTATCCAATGCTTTCCCTGCTGTTGCACTCACTGGAGTGGGAATAGCAATTTTTACCCACCCGCTATCCAACGCTTTCCCTACTGTTGCACTCTCTGGAGTGGTAATAGTAATTTTACCCCCTACACTATCCAACGCTTTCCCTACTGTTGCACCCTTTGGAGTTGGAATAGTAATTTTTACTCTTATGCTATCCAACGCTTTCCCTAATGTTGCACTCATTGGAGTGGGAATAGTAATTTTTACCTATTTGCTATCTAACACTTTCCCTACTGTTGCACTCTATGGAGTTTGAATAGTAATTTTTAGCCTTATGCTATCCAAAATAATTTATAATTATTTATGTATTTTATAATATTTTTATTATGTTACATAAGGTTGTGTTTGAATAATTTTTTAAATAATGAAAGTATATTTCATTGTTTTTATGTAATAAATATAAATATTTATTTTTATTTATGTTATTATTTTGTGAGTGTTGATGTTTTTGTAATTTATAGTATTTGTTAATATTTTAAAATTAATAAAAATATATATATTATAATTAAATAAATATATATTATATATTGTACGTTTAATTTTAATTAAATGTTTAACATTAAATATGTATTATTTAATCATTTTAAACATTCTAAAATATTTTTACATAAGTTTAAATTATATAAAAGTATTATTTACTTTATATTTTTTATTTTAATAATAAAAAAAATGATATATTTACTTACGATATTTTTAACATCAATATTTTATTTTCGATATTTTTGTACTTACCATGTTGTAGATAGGGTGTGGATATACTTGCCTTCGATATTCCAACGTCGGTATTTTGAGTGTCGATATCCTGTCTCTCGATATTCTGTCAGAGATTCATGTCATACGTCATGAGGACATGTGTGACTTTCAGTTTACACTTCGGTCTCTGCAGAGTGAGCATTAACCTCCCAAGCTGTCCGTTCTGTCCGTCAAAGGCTGTCAGTAGTTTGGGCGGATGTGGTGGCTATTGCTGCCTGGCTACCTCACCTGCAGCACAGTCGGCATCCTGGACCCTCTGCCTGCTGCCGCTGAGTGACGTCACTGCCACCGGGGAGGCTCGAGAACAACCCGCAGTAGTTGGCGTTGCACCCTAACGCCAACGCCGGGTCCCTGCCACTCCCCTCCCCAGCGCCGCTCCCCACCCTGTGCCACACTTTGCTTTATTGGCTCAAGCAAGCGAGGATCAGGAGTCACCGGAGCGTCTCCATGCAACCCGCAGCACAAGTTCACCACTACTCTGCCAAGAGCCTGCTGCCGGGCACTGCAGTGGTGTGGGCACCATCAACGCTGCCAGTGCCACCCTGAGATGTAACAGACGGCATGTGAGCCCCGGCGGAGGAAACGCAGCCAGCACCTGACAGCCTGTGTCGTAACTCTACGCAGCATTGGCCGGGCGACTGTCAGCCCATGTGTGCTCATGAACCCGGACTCACGCATCCGCATAGCATGTAGACTGGGAGCCGTCCTGCCGAGCAAAGCCGATGAGACCTCGCCATCCGCACACTAGCCCAGGACCTGGCAGTGTTTACACCCAGCAGCGCAAACCCCACCAGAGTTTACACTCATTCCAGGAGCGCTCCACAACAGCACCGGACCCACAGTTTACACCCAGCACAAGCCCTACCAAGCCAGCCCTGGGCCACCTCTCACCCTTCTCCGGACACTCACGGAATTACTGTAACCCTCCCGGAATTACTGCACTGCCCCCTGCTCCCCCACCGTTGGCACCTTCTAGAAGAGGAGGGCGCTTTGCCGTTCTTACATTCAGTAAGTTATTCACTGATATATTTGTTAAACAACCGTGTTAGTCATGTTTCATGTTTGCAAATACATGTGCTTGCTGATCACATGATGCTTGCTTTTGTGTGCACTGAATGAAAACGAAAACAGAACATGCTGATTGACAGAGTGCTAAAAACGCAGTCATCCCTTGCAAGATATCATGGCTGTTCTGTTTGGCGGCTTCCCTTGATCAGATGACAGAAAACAGTTTGAAAACAATCATGCTTGCCTCGTGCTGATGAGGAGAGGAGGAGGCAGCAGGGGGAGGGGAGAGAGGGGGGGGCCTGCGCCTGTTTCCCTTGGGGGAGCGATCAGGAACCATATGTTAATTAAAACCAGATGATTTTAAAGCTCGCTCCCGCAAGTGAATTTCCAAACGTGCACGCGTTGCCATTCAAAGCAATGCAACGCATGCACGATTTTGGGACACAAACAGAATCGATTGCTAAAGGTCTTTTTCCTATGCAGAGCATGCCCTTTGCGTAGGCGAGACCTAAACAACTGGCAACTGCCAGCGCCTCAACAAAACCATTTTATCCAATCTTCTAAATGAGGTTGCGACTACCTGCCTAGACTAAGGGGACCAATGCAAATATCACAATTACAAACAATTCTGAATATATGCGCTGGTCATGCAGGACTTAGCCAGTGACAGCAACAAACTGATAAACAGCATGGGCATGCCGGTCTCACGCAGGCAGACCAAGCAGTTTGCAGCACAACTGCAAGAAGAACAGCCATGCCATTCAAGGCAGGGAAGCCCTCATTCAGACAGAGGACTCCAAGACACAGGCGCATGAAACCAACCATTATACACCCAACAACACTTAGTCTAAAGCAAGTATACAGCACCCAGGAAGAAAGGTCTCAATACGCAATAAGGAAAACAAGTGAGAGAGCCCAGCAGATCAACAATGGGGATGTATAAATGGAGAAGTCATGGGGCCCTCTACCTGTAAAATACATGACAGATGGGATAAAGGCAGGCCTACTCCGGTTCTAAGAGACACAGAACCAGCAACATTGTGAGTAAGTCCCCAATACAAGAGCCCCAGGCCTCTGGGAGGGCATGCCAGTGACACGCCCAGCCGGTTGGTGACCCAGTCACCCACTTCAGGGTACTGCCTCCTCCCATATTCAACAGCCAGCTACAATATATCAGAGGGAGGGGGTCCTCACAAAATGATATTCAACCCACAGTACACACCCAGAGGCAATTTGGACACTCTCAACAAACCAAACGTAGTAAGACATGTGGGGCATTTCCCCTCATTGACATTTATCGAGAGGGAAGACATAAAAAGGATATAGGTTGACGCCATAGGTTTAGTCAAATCGAGAGAACCGATGATAATAACATGGCGAGATGCCTACACATAAAAAAAGGTGATTGTTGAAAAAGGCCGGTTCACGGAATAGTGGATCTTGGTACAGATGATAGCGAGAAAAAAATATCCATACATTCTAAATCAACCCTCCAAAAGTAGCCCAAAGAAAGGGATCCTGACGAGAACATGGAGTGCTGAAACCAATCTAACATATACAAATCTCAACATCCAGTATCGGCCAGAAGGCCCAAAAGGATGCAGAAGGGTCATCTCCACCCAGAGCATTACTCCAGTTTACAGAACCGACCCATCCAACTGGGGCTGGATATAGAGTGAGGACGCATTAGCATTTCTGTAAAAAACAGACATCATCTTTTCCAAGAGACATGGGCGCTGCCAGGGTACGCTGAACATCCTAAGCTGGCCAAAAAGATCCACCTGTTTGGAAGACCTTTGGGAGAGGTATCAATCTGCATTAAGCACTCAGTAAGATTCTCCTTCCAGGAATTAAATAGCAAATCTTAAATGTTTCAAGCAGGCATTATAAAAGGCCTCTGTAGCTGCAGAGAATCACAGCCAATACTAATCATCAATGTTTACTTCAATGCTGATTGACCCCACACGCTGGAAATACTAGAAATCTTGATCGGGCATCTAGAATAACTAGTAGGTACACACATGGGCATAACATTTTTCCTGGTGTGGGCCTTCAATATGCACCACCTGGGAGATGACGGATCAAGTACCAGGGCAAGCAGCGAGACAACTCTGAAGATTAACACCTTCTTTCAGCCCTATAGTTAGACTGCGAGTTCGAGTGGCATTTCCAGTCCCGATTCATTCGGCGCAAATACCACGGAGTCTCACTAGCCGCGGATCAAAGTTTCGATACCGCACGACCCCCGACCTAATTGCTCGACCTGCATCCAAGCATCCTTTAAAACTTGTGCCTTTGTGATTTCACCCATCGGACACGCACTATGTGAAGGGACCTTACGAGATGTCATTACTTGACCTTGTGCAATTCTAAAAATTAAGGTTGCCTGCCCCCTTTTCTTGTCCTGAAGAAGACCCCACAGCAAGGGCACGACTAACCCCTGCGCATATCTCTGAGGGTCGAAACGTCGATAACAACCTATTTCATTGTCAACTTCACGGCACCATTATAACATTCATTGTATTATTTGAAGTATGCCGTTTTGATTCAAACGCCGAACTTTTGGTCCTTTTGTTTTGTATCTAATTCGCCAATATAGTTTTGTCAACTGGCTGATTTTACTGTCACCAATTCCTTCCATCACCACATCCTCACCTGATCACCACTTCCCTCCCCCTCTCCTTCCCCGGGGCACTGTACAACCGCTTAGAACTCTTGATAAATTGTTTGTATATTCAGTATACCTAATCCCATTGTGAATTAAACAGTGTGGATCCATTCAGTGTACGTGTAGAATAATTTTTGATTTGTGTATATTATACCATTCTCACACTGGGACCCCCTCCTCTTAGTACCTATAGTTTGGGCAGAGCAAACAATTCACAAACCCAGGATTAATTACCCACCTCCTTCAGCAACAAAATTGACAATTGACTGGGTCTTCCTGAGCCAGGGTCTAAGTGAAGCCCTCTCGAAGTAAAATGTGATCCAATGGGCAGAGAGCAATCACACCGCCCTGTTGACACAGCTGACCCTACCATCCGGGAATCGTACCCCATTACCCACACTAGGAAAACAAAAGGTGAAGAACACTTTAAGCTCCTGCGGAGGATTAAATGGTGAACCACCTCGACAGGGATGTTTGAGGGATGCGAGAGAAAATGGGAAGGCTAGACGACAGAGCGGCAGAAGCCAGACATTATCAAGGGCTGGACACGCCTGGTTCTTCAGCTGTATATGCTCTTGCAATGGGACACCTCGAAGAAAATCAGAAGGGCAACGAAACACAGGCTGGTATCAGTGCCAAGATGAAAAAAAGCATGCGGAAATGAAGGGTTTTAGCAAGGGCCAACAACAAACCAAAAAGCATCATCTCAAAGGCGCAGCAACTATAGCAGCATAAAAGCATATGCAGCTGATATGGGAGTACAGGAGAAAAAGACACGAGGCTGAGTGGATCAAAATCTTCCACCTAATTGCAACCAACAATTCTGGCAGTACGTCAACATCTTATGCCATGGGAAGGGCAAAAGTGGAAACTCAGTGCCTGCAGAAACAAGGATCGAACATGTTACATCTCTTTATACCGAACCCCATTTATAATCTTCCTTACACAATCTATTGTCCAAAGATAAGGCTGAGGAAGCAGACGTGGCTAGACCGGCATTACCTACTGTTCTTCCAGCATTGAACGATCAGGCGGTCAACATGATCTTAGAAAAGATCAGAAATGATGGCAAACCTATCCCCAATGACCTTCCAGGATCATTATTTAGAGAAGACACGCTGTTGTGGGTCACAGTCCTTGCTGCACTGTTCGCCGATTGCAGATTATACTAAAATGTCCTGGACTAACAGAAAGGCTCACTCTTGCACCCATCTTTAAGAAAGGTGTAACACCCACCCCAAAAACTACAGGCTTATAGTTCTGCTGGGGATTGAGGGGACAGCCTGTGCCGTAACTGCAACAGCAAAAACGACCACCAACCAGGGGTTAACACATTGGTATGTGCTTGCCCCGATCTTATTTAACTTATATACAGCTAACTTGGACACAGCCTTATCCCACGCCAAGCTAGCTACTGCAAGGATTGGAGATAGGAAAATTCACCCCATGCAATATGAAGACGACCTCGTTGTTTTAGATCATACAACAGTGAGGCTGCAGATGGCCCTGAATGCTCTGAATGTTTATAACATATAGAACAAAATAATGTCCAATGCTAACAAAACTAAAATTGTGACTTTTGGGCACTACTCGATAAAAAGGATCATCAAAGGGAGGCTGAGGTCACAGAGGCTCGATTGTGCACAGAATTTGAACTATCTTGTGGTATACTTAAGTGAAACTGGCAAACCAACCACATACCTAAAAAAGATGAAGACTAAAAGAAGGATAGTCACACACGCCCTCTGCAAATTAAATAGCACCTTTGACCTCAGATTCGGATAGGGCACGTGACACAAAGCCTATTGCGAGATGTGTCTTGTGATAGATTCATCCTACTTCATTCTCACTTTCTACACCGTACTTATATCACACCATATACATGGAATAGAATGGATCCAGCCAGAGGTGCTGGGTATGTGCGTTGTGGGGCAGAGGGCACCACTTTTTTTTTTTACATCTGGCTAAGTGTGCCACAGTTCAAGTTTTTTGGGGACATGTGTTACCATGTATTGAGGAAGCATCTGAGATACCGACCCCTCTGATGCCACTTCTTGCTAGGCATGAAAATGAGCCCAAAGGGATGGAAAATCCCCTATAAACTTGCTCAGCAGGCCCCCCTCTTGGTGAAACGTTGTATGACAATCAGGTGGTTGGGCACTAGAGTCCCGCTGGTGGAGCAGTGGTTGAAGAACCTACTGGAATGAGGGGTGGCAGAAGAACATCCAATGAGATTGTCCAGCAATGAGACGTGGGCTACGGATAAGGGGTTGTTTTGGGCCCAACTGCTTGAAAAATTCCATGATGACAGTGACTCGAACATTGATGACTTCTCTGATGCAGAGGGATGAGTGTATGGATTGCTGTTACTCTTGCTAACTTTATGACGACTAAGTGTTGACTCGCTGTTCTACTTTTCTGGTTTATTAGCTGGTTATCTTGGTTTCTTCCACAAATTGCATTTATCGTTAGAGGTACCACCCTGCAGCTATTGCACATGTTGGATGAAGCGAGATCATGTCTGTATCCAACTTTATTTATTTATTTTACTTTTTAATCAATGGGATACAATGCATGAAACTGTACTCTTGAACTGTATGTTTCTTGTTTTAATTAAACTAATAGATCACAGTTTTAAAAATAACACCCTTGGAAGTCCAATGACCATGGCCATCAGGAGGGTGCTTAGGGCTAAACGTTTGCCATCGGTAAACTACGCGCAACAAGCATTCCCAGGTATGCTGGCTGATGAACTTGATAAGCTCCAATGCATGGGGTGCAAGAAAGGGTTTCAACTGCCACCCTACTCAAAAAACACTTTGATCAGACTCGAATGTTGGCTCCTTAATCAATGGCTGCCTTGGCCCAATATTTTTACTAGACAACTGCTGCACTGGAGAACACGATGAAGGCACTGATAAAGTCAATCTTTGAATGCAAGAACAATCCCTGGTCCACTAACCCTAGAGCTGCCTGCAGTGGAAACCCTTCACCTCACTGTGGCTAACTTGCCCCAAATACCACCAACTAGACAGGCATCAAATCGGTGACTAAAAAGCAACTGCAACTCTGCTCATGTGAAATGGACACCAAAGTACTACATGTGAGAGACCTACACGCTTCCTTAATGGCACCCCAAATAAACCAGTTATGCAAACCACACTTTACGAAGCACTGGGAAAACGTGGTTTAAAACACATTCTTTGAGAAAGATTGCTGCCACGTCCAATCAAGGAACTGAACCAGTCCTGGAAATAACTTCAAAATATCACACGTTGCGGACTGTGTGACTACAGAAGGAATCGCTGGCTCATATAATATTTTCTTGCCTGGCACTGCATATTGTCCGTCGCACACTCTTGAGGCCTATTTATCTACAACATGGCAATCTCTTCGTTAAAGAGGATCAGCACCTCTTATCCTCCCTGGAAACAGTGTCGGAGATGGCCAAACTCTGAAAATGTATATACCAAGCCTGTCTGTTGTAAAAGGGCAAGCTGCCAGAGGCCCCGCTCAATGATCAGCTCTTGCACTGCCCTGTACCAAGAGTAGCCGCGTGTACCATTGACTCTGCCCCAACTATATCAGCCTTAGGGCACCAGGGTGAGCACTGGAACACTTTGATACCCGCCCTTGAGAACGTTTGTGCTTAGAAATACCCTGTGTTGCTGCACTGAAAGGTTTTCACCCCTTTACCACCACATAATGAATTAACTGATTAAAAAAAAAAATATTTTGTTTACTGCACTGAAAAGTTGTATCTACTTAATAATTTTTGCAATGAATTAACTTATTTTGAATATGCTTTTATATTGACTAGTTCCTATCTTTATTACATTGTAATCATACAGTGAAGTGCCTACTACTGTAACTGAGGATGCAAAACTTTAGAAAGAAAACCCCAACGTTTGCATGTGAAATAATGCTGTATTCGGTACTTTTGAAAAGCATAAAAATCAGACAAACTGTTTCCACAGAAAGACTACAGCTAGCCTAGACCACC
The DNA here is from genome assembly GCF_964263255.1 of Lissotriton vulgaris. Taxonomy (NCBI): domain Eukaryota; kingdom Metazoa; phylum Chordata; class Amphibia; order Caudata; family Salamandridae; genus Lissotriton; species Lissotriton vulgaris. The sequence goes on from NC_141693.1 coordinate 625,472,662, forward strand.
ACTTTAGCAAGAAGAGCTTATCAACTCATGCGCCAGACACTTATGTAGAGACATATCTAGAGATTTAGGCTGTGCTCAAAGTCAGCAGTAACAGCATGATCATAGGACCGTGAAAGCGCATATTGGGTCAATAATACAAACATTAAAAAGGAGATTTCTGCAAATGTTGGAGCAGGAGGATTCTGATGTTTAAATGTAATGTTTGTTTTTGACCTCATGCTTGCACTTGCATTTCAACATATTTCTTCTAATTGGAAATCTCTTACAAATACTTCCATATGAACTTGATGGAATTCTTTATGTCATTTTCATAGACTTGAGGTCTCCTTTGCCTCCTCCTGTAAACCACATCGTAATGTTGATCTTTATTGGTTACCTCTCACCACATACCTAGATCAATTAGCTCAAAAGAAACCTGTCCTTATTAATTCCGAAAATTTTAAACCCCCTTGAAGGATATTACTCTCTCCTTCTTGTTTATTTTATTACAATTTACAGTTCTTCTTTATTGCACTTTCTCGCATATATTATACAGTTTTGATTGTTGCTTGTACCATCTTTTCCATTGCCGTTCTTCACTTTAGCATAGTTTGGTTATAACATATATTTAAATCCCTCCCCTCCCCCTCTCCCCTCCCCTTTTTTTCCTTGAAAAATCTATGAAATGCTTTTATTATTTAGCTTGACATTAGCACTGTTATGACTTTATTCTGATTTATTACATATATAATCTTCTTTGCTGATGTCAATTTAGTGTGATTAAATTATTCTTAACAAAGCTTTTAAAAGATAAAAATGTAATGTTTGTCTCACAGAGCTGATTACATTTGTGAAATGGAATACATTTTGGATGCCCCTGCTTGTGGCATAGCACAAGATAGTGGTGGGAATAGCTTCCCAGACTGTGGAAGTGTATTACTTGCATTCCTGTCACTAGAGGATAGAAACTCAGATAATGAGGAGGATGTAGAATGGGCTAGCTTTTGCAATTCCATCACCTCTGTTAGCAAGGGGTTTCGGATTAGTTCTTGCTGAGCACTGCAATTTGGTCCACTGAAGGGTGTGATTGTGGTTTCTGTTAAAGATGAGGAAGTTTCTAGGCCAGCCCTGCCCTTTGTCTCTAATTGCTGTTTCAGAAAGGTCAATGAGAGCGAGGTGAAGAGATCTTACTTCATTGCGCCCATATTGTGGGTCCTCCTGTTTAGAGCCAGTCGTAATGCTGTGAGGAACATCAGGCTACACAAAGGCAGGGAGCCTGGGAATGACTTTTGAAAAAGAATCAAATCAATCCAATTCTTCAGCATGTGCCAGCGGATGCCCGCTCTTTGTTGCTATTTGCAATCCTCCCAGCCCTTTGAATGCAGCGCAAACTGTATGGAACAAAATATGAATTTCTGCTCAAAAACCGATCTTTATACATGTATTTATCTGTGTATTTCCGGGTGGCTGGTTGTTTTAGCAAGATACCCCCTCGTGAGGCTTTAGTGCAATGTACAGCATTTTCGAAAACAAGCAAAATCCAAAGTAAGGTGGAGTTAGAACATGTGAGAATATGGGAAGTGTGCATACAGAAGCGTACCTCCTTCAGTCTGTATCTGTGTTGTTCGGAAAGTGCCACATGCACTCTTGAAGCTGCCTCAGGCTACAGGAAGTCCAGTGTTCCACCCACTTAATCAAATGACACTTCTTGTGCGCATCAGCCAAACCCCGGCTTGGATACTCACAAGTGTCCTCGCAGTCCTCCCAATCAAATGACTCCCAAAGCCCTACACAAGCTCCTGTAAACACCCCCTTGAGCCATCTGACCTACCCTAAATACAACAGGTGCCTGTACTTTTATCTGAAGACACCTACGCTCCATGCCGAGTGCATTCCTGGAAACCAACACCTTGTGGCTCAGCGTAAGGACACGCACAAGATGGTTAGTTTAAATTCTCATGTATCCACCCTTCAAATCTCAATGTGCTGTTGAAGAGCTCTACAAGAGCTGGTTGTTGAACACTGCTGTAGATGAACAGTAAGCCTTGGCAGCAGGCTCATATGGAGCTGAGCTATGGGGTTTCAGGATGGTCCTAGGACAGCATAAAATTGAGAACTAACTCCTGAGGCACTTACTACGCCTCAGAGTAGAAACACCAGTGGTGGCATTGAGGGCAGAGTTGGGCCTGAGCAACACTGAAGCCTCAATCATCTTAACACCTGTACTGGGCCTGAGTGTGGACCAACCTGAAGCTGAAAATCTATCTAAAAGCGCTGCGTTACGTATGGTCTAGAAAATAACTCCCAAAACAACCTTGGCTTAAAGGCTAAATAAAATAAGATGCACCGCATATCGGGTGAACCATGAGCTAATGAAGAGATCGAGCTTCATAACAATGAAAAGGGAATACTAAGAGCAGACCCTGGTCAATCCAACATAAACGTAAAACAGCCTGTTACAGTTTTTGAGAATGAATACCCGTAGCTCCCTCGAAATGTACATGGAGCGTATCTTTCTAGAAGTAAAAGGACATCATTCTACATTAAGTTTTAGTTGGGAATACTGCCAGTCTTGGCTTAGACTAACAAGCATTTGCAATGCAATCGGTCTCGCCTTTGGGACCTTATATGTATTCAGCTATGAAGCACATTAGCCTGGGTGCTGAAACATCTACTGTTCTTTAACATGGAGAGAAAGTGAGCACCAAATTGCGTGACACGCCAGGTATAGGAACACATGCAGAGAAATAGTGCCTTTCAGCTGGAAATGGTATAGTCCAAAGCTTTTTTTAATATAAAATCAGGGCCTTCGGTGGGCATATCACTGATAATACAAGATTTGAAAAAAATATTCTTGTCTACGGGAGCTCGTGGAAGACAATTTCTATGGACTGGAATCTAGAGAATGCTAAAGTGATGCTGGTATTTTACTGACCTCTGCTGGTCGTTTTATATCAAGAAAGTTAAATGGAGGCAGTTGAACAGAAAAAAGTCCCTAAGCGGAAGCAGACAAGTCCTAGGGCTGATCTCCAGAGCCCACAAAGTACATACACATATAAGTGTATACTAAAGTTTACACAAGAGGTCTCGAATGCTCGACCTAAAAAGGGTCTGATGCCAAGACTTGCTCAGGTATTTTGTAACTGCGTGACCATGGAAGTCGAGTCACTGAAATGTCATGGATAGTATAACATGCATTTTGACATCCACTTTCACTCACACACATGTACTTAACCATGCACACAAATTCACACAAATACAATCTCTCGCCTATAAACACACTCTCACCAGCAAGCACGCACATAACATACATTTAAAACCATTTTTTACTTATTTCAGCTGCCATGGAAGGGCACACTGCAGCCTATTTGACTCAATTTTTATTACACCATTAGTGAATAATATATTTATCTTTATTCACTATTAATGTAATACAAAATTGACAGGAAAATAAATAGAGTGGAGCCCCAGCTGCCCCTGTATTCCTTGCAATAGATTTGACACCTCTGAGTCCAGGGGTGGCAAAGGCAGTGCTAGGGGTGGCAAAGGGCAAGCCAGGGTTCACAATTGCGACCCCTGGCGACCCCTGAATGATGTCCATCCGTGTGACATGTGGTAAGGAAACTGTGCTCCACTTGATTTGTTTGTGTGCTGAATTGATTTAGGCAAAAACACAGTTTTTTCGTCCACTGTTCAAGAAACACAAGAAACATGCATTGTAGGGAGGCTGTGTAATCTGTCGGAATCAGATGCATTCTTCAGGCCGCTAGCCTACTGCATTATTTCAGCTTAGAACCTTACTATAACCTGTTATCTCCTAAGAGCTTAGCCAGAAACTTAAAAAAAGATTAACATTGGTTTGCTTTTCACTACTTTTGATGAACTGGAAGAAGTAGATTTGCGTTGTTGAGACTTTGATGAAATAGCCTAGAACATTGATGTGTGTTTTTCAGGAAATGGTTTAGTCTGTGTGGCTTGTTTGTAGCCAAACCATATTTAGTTACCAGTCATTCCTGGCTTACATTTCGCTCCTAGAACAACACAGAATGCAGTTCATTAAAGTGGGCAGGCTCTCTTCCGGTCAGACGACCTCAAATCTCTCAAGCTATACTTTTCAGTTAGGGATAGTGATCTATGCACATCTTTTGCTCATCATATTGACAGCGCAAGTTTTTGGTATGGAAGAAAAGCGCAAGTTTTTGGTATTGAAGAAAATAAAGAAAGTAGAGCAAAATAAGTCATGGCATGTTTAAGATGCTGCTTTTGCTGACAAAACCCGAGAAGAAATTCTCAACAACCTAAACCCAGTAAAAATTTAAAATACCAACAAAAAGAAAACAATGGATCATAAAATCTATTATCTTAGGCCCATCAGCAGCATAATTAACCCCGAATACTGGTTTAAAGTTATACGGTTTTTATCTGCCTATGGAACATTAAACTCTTTCCTGTGGCAGGATTTTGGAGCAGTGTCATTTTGTCTCTACCCTTACACGTCATAAATATGCAATATATATGTGCACTTAGCACTGCTTACTTGTGTATCTTAACGTTAATGTTAAGTGTTCACTTGAACTCAGTACTGAATTGCATTTACTGTAGAACTAGGAATCATATACACTGTGTGCCTTAATATTATTAAAATGGTATGTATTCCTTAGAGACTTGATAAAAACCATCCTCACATTATTAAAATGCATTTACTTTAGAAATGAAAATGATTTATGTAAACCTGTGTTCTAATGTTTTATATTTGAATCTAGAATGTAGTTCGCAATTGCATTTATGTTCATGTATTTAGGTTACATTACCAATATCTATACTGTAACATGACTCTGATTCTGAATTTAATGTGCTGACATTTCTCATTTTGTTTGTAGTTGTTTGTGCACACTATACTAAATGTACACCATTGAATTAACATGTTAGGTTAACATGAGTAGGTCTGTATTTCTTTCTACATAAAATACAGTTTTTCCATTTCTACTTCTGTGACTTTTCCCTTGCAGGTACGTTCGCATGGTTTGTTGGTTGGGAATAGATGTAACTCTGTATTAGAGAAAGAGAGCCTAAAAAGAAGACCTTGACGACGAACCTGGACAGCAAGACCGTTAACTGACAGTCTCTATTCAATATTGTTGCGATGAGGTGCAGGTAACCAAGGACAATTTCGTTCTCAGGACTGACCCTGGAGAATCTGTTAATGTTGCAGCTCACAACATAAGAATGGAAAGGACAATGGAGCCCCTGATGGTGTGATCAATGGGTGTTCCCCAAAGATTTGTGTGGTATTAACTAGTGTTCTCAAAGGTTGATGTTGGCCACTTTTTCTTGGCCTTTGAGAGGTACAGACATCCATGCGTCCGCCTTTGATTCTTTGCTGAGTATGGTTTAGGCTAGCACTTATTTCCTATCCCTAGAAGACTCTTGACCTTGTTTCTGAAATGCTGACACCTTCTCACAACTTGCCTCACTTTTTCTTTTTCTGCAATTTCCCCAGCTTTTGAGGTCCTTTTAGGCTTAGTCATCCACTTTAATTTGGACTTTAAATTAGATAATTTTAGACTTTACTCATGTTTAAGAGAGAAGATAGAAGATTCTTTATGAGCATCAGATTCTGCTAATAATTCTTTGTATTGCTGTGACTGAACTTCTTCAGGAGGTTTGGCTATCCAGTTGATTTTCTGTACTTTTACAGCATGGTATTGATATTGATTTACATTAACCTAACTGCTAACTTGTAATACAACTTATTGACTTTATTTACTAAATACTGGTCCTTGTTGTGTAGCCAAAGGAGTTGAATTGTTAATTATATGTGTTTGCCCAAGTGCTAACTCCCATCAACTCTCAGTCATACAAAAAGACCCATCGGATAACCAATGGTAAGAGGTTTAATCCAGTGCTGGATGAACCTCAATGGACAATTTCTCTCACATGGAACTGGCAATCGAGTGAAAGAGTCAGAAAAGCCTTCCTCTTTTAACACCTGGGTTCTCTAACTACATAATATTTTTGTCTCAAAAAAGTTCTCAAACCATTCAAGATCAGTAACGGCAGTGCTAAATAAGACATTTGCTAACTTCACAACTTCATAAGCCAAAGAGGTGATCTTAATCCATAACCAATTTCCATATTGTTTCCAATTTTGTCCAGAGCTGCAAGGGTGTGGCTATCATTGGTGCAGCATGTACAGTGGCACCATGCCCCAGAGGTATGAGGGGTCACTTCACACCAATTAGTCAGAGTTTTTTACTACCCAACCAAGGGATGGGAGACCTACTTTTCTTGCTTGCAATAGAGCCCATGGTGCCCTTACTATAGCACTTCAGAGCAGTGGTGTAATAGATCGGTTTTTGGCACCCGTAGTCTGCAGCACATAGTACTGTAGTGGTACAAGTGGGAATGCACGCACAACATTACCCACGTCTAACCTCATCAATACGAGATCTGGACTACTGTTCAGGAGTCTGACTTGGAAAAATACATGATTTGTTTAGGTGGACAAGGGTTAAGTTGAGATTGAGCAGCTTAATTCATCTTGTTAATATTTGTGGGCAGACAATCGTGAGCCCAGGATAAAACTCCAATGACACAGTCCTGTTCAGGGAACAAAAAGAACAAATCACATAATGCAAGAGATTTATCGAAAATATAAATGATACATTGTATGTGCATTTCTCCTGCATGGAAACATAGGGGCTCATTAGGCCATCCTGTCGGAATTCGGGACCGCCCGCTATTAGGGCGGGGGTCCCGTGGGGGGTATTAGGATGTGCCCGCCACAGTGGCGGGCACATCCTGCATTTATAACATTGTGGCGGGCGGTGCTCTCTGCACTGCCCGCCACAATGCTATAAATGCATTAAAGCATTTGCATAAACAAAGCGGTAGGCACTGCGCGGTGCCTGCCGCTTTGTTTATGCAAATGAAGGGAGTACCACAGGTACCCCACCGTGTGCACCCCCCTCCTCTCCTTCACTCTGGGGTCCCGCAGGGGGCCCCCAGAGTGAAGACCGCATGCCTTTCCGTGGCGGCATCGCCTCCGCGGAAAGGCATCACCAGAAGCCCATTGTAATATGGCTGGCGGTGTATGAAAGACACCGCCACCATATTCATCCTTTTCCGCCCGGCCGCAAGGCGACCGGGGCAGAAAAGCGGCGGGTGGTCTTTCCGTCCGCCGCGCTCCCCCCCGCCATTCTAATAGGGCGGGGGGGGGAATTCAGGAGAGGATGTCAGGCGGATAGCCCCCGCCAGGCCGGCGGTGGCTACCGCCAGCCTGGTGGGGGCAATCCGCCCAACATCCTAATGGGCCCCATAGTGTGACACATGTGGAAACAGCCTAAAACAGATACGGGCTTCTAGCTCCATCACCATCAGGTAGTTTTCTAATCTAAGTGAGAACATGGAGAAGCAAGCACTGGCAAACCCATTTGGTTTCACCTATGCGAGATCCATTGCCTTTGTCAATGTTTTTTAGACATGTTGCACAGCAACGCGAGCTGCTGTGCAACATGGCTTGAAGTCAAGGAAAAAGCGCCAGTGTTGACTGTGTTATTACGCCTTTTTTTAAAGCCATGCTGTACAGCAGCCTGTCCTGTTATGCAATATATAAAAATAAAATGAGGGTGCAGCAACATGAGAGAGGTGAAGGGGATGAGGGTGGGAGCAGCAACAATGGGTGAGGGGAAAAACAACATGAGGGTGGTGCAGGGAGGAGGGAAGGAGTACCAGATGGGGCAGCAACATGGAGAAGGGATAAGTGGGAGAGGAAAGAAGAAATACTTCCTCCATCACGGCCCGAGCAGCAGACGGGGTCTAATTAAGTTCAGTCAATCTTTCCTTGGTCCAAGTTACACAGAAAGAAACAGAAGTGATACTTGGCCTGAACTGGCCAATTTGGAGGCAGAAAAAAAAAGTGACACTGAAGCCAAGAAATGTCAGGCAATAGGTGTTCTCCAAGCCTTTTGTTGTAAACAATACTGTCTCGCAAGCAAGGGCACATGCACAGTTGCAGTCTCAACCTAAAAAGTGGGTCATTGTGTTTCTCTGTACAGTCTGAGATCTGAGCATCTTCTGGATTAAATCAAACAGACGTGTTGCAACCATTTGTAGAAGAAAACGAGATCTTTGTGCTCATTGAGACTTTTTTAGATCTATCCACTGACAACAGCCTTTTCAAAGTGGAGGGAGCTGCAAGTATTTATTCGCTGTACCATCGCAGTGTGCATATTAAGTGTAGGTATAAGTATTTTTATAGAAGATATGAATACTATGATAGCAGTCTTAAATAATTGAGCACATACGAATACTGAAAGTCATTCTGACTTCAGCTGCTTACCTCTATAAGGTCATGGTTCTCGTAATGATTTGCAATGTTCTCATAATGTACAGTTGAAGGTACGTTTTTCCCTACAAATTGGCAGTACAATAGGGGGTTGGAGGACATAAGTTTGCAATTCAGTAAAGTGTCATGAACTAACAGTTATACACACAAGCATTTACATTTAAATGTACTTTTATTGAGTGTGTATTGAAAATATCTTTTGCAGAAAATGACATTCATCGAAAGCTTTTGCTCACCAATTTATTACGCACACTTCTAGGTCTCTCCATTTACGTGTGCTAGAAAAACAATATTACTATTTGGATATTCTAGTTGTCAATATATGTGAACTTCGGATCAGGAAGAATAACAATGAAAATATTTGCTTTGTTTGTGCTGGATACATTTGAATGAATTTTCACACATTTTAGACACGTCAAGTGAATTACTTGGGCTCAAACCTTCTCTGTAAAGTGTAACTAGTTTAAAATAATCGCAGCAGTGACCTGGCATTCAGGGAAAGTTGCACAATTTAGAAGATGAACTGACCAAGCCTGGATTCATACTGATTGCCGCTGTTAAATATTTTATCCATACTATTATTTCACTGGGGCCTGTTAGTGGATGTCTTTCGTTGCTGACTTTTCTTCAACTTAAACCTTTCTTCTACAGTACAATCAGACATGACCAACTATGCTTCTCACAGTATAGTGATGAGTTTGTTGTTATACATGTGTAGGTGCACATTGAACTATGCTTCCTGTTATAAGAAGAGGTAGGTCATACAAGTAGAACATGTATATTACTACCAATGAGACACGTGCATATCAGACAATGTCCCAATTGCTACTTCTATATACATATCGGTGCATATATAAAAGCGTTTATTCCTGCTACTAGAACTCAAAAAAATTACATCAAAAAACCTGCATGCTTCCACACAAAATATCTGTGCACACGAGACCATGCTTAATATTCTGTACACATATGGGTATGGATCATGTGCATAAATGTGTATCTAAGTTAATTTCATTGTTTATTTTGTTTACAAAAAATCCTCATTTCAACCTTTGTCCCATCCCTCCTCTCGCTGACTCATCCCAAGTGTTTCTGACTACTATGAACCTGCCAACAGCCTTATCAAACTTCCCCTCCTTTTTTTACTCATGTTACTCAACTAGCATTGCAAATCCACTCCTACATTCTATCTCTATTCTAAACTTTGCCAAACACACAAATCTTCAAGAGCACAAACTTAACATAACTATTGCAGAAAGCAAAAAATAATCTAGTTACTATTAACCTCTAATTTTGGGTTCAGGAGTAGTGCGCTACTTGCTGCAAAACACTTCAAGACCTTGTCAGTGACAGTAAGTCCTTTATAAATACAATTTTCAATTAAATAGAGAATAATCAACACAAAACATCTAGTTATGGGTTGAATTAGGTACTTTACCAGTACTCTTTTTATCACATTCGAGCATTTTGTGAGTTTGATAAGGGACTTCATATTTATCTTTGGCTACAGGACTTTAAAGTACTACATTCCTTATGTCAAAATGCAATGAGTGCAGGTTCTTTCTTTCTATGAATGATTATCAATATCTTTCTCTAGGCATTTCTGTTTCTAAAGATTTAGTAAAGCAGAAGATGAACATATCAAAATAATATTTTCAGTAATTATAGTAAAATACACAAGAATAAACCTGAAAATGAAGCACTCTATTTGCAGGAGCTCACTTCAAATTTGAGATCCCAGATTATGATATAGCCTTCGAAAGAAAGTAGGGGAGTGGGTTGAGGGTAAAGAAACTCAGATGGTGGGGATGGACATGGGAGAGAGGGCAACTGAGGCATTGAAAATGGACATTCCAAAAGATTGTAAGGAAGGATCTCCCTCAAAAGAAGATGGGTCGGGAGAGAAACAAGCAATTGGCTACAGTACAATAACTATAAAAAGTGAAAGGTATACGTAGTAGAAGTACACCGTTTGTCAGGATAAGCTGACATTATCACAGATAAAAGGATAAACATGCCACCACCTTAATTGTCAGTTTCCATACAGTTTGGGAAAGAAAGGGCAATTCTGTGAAACCTTACTGGTACGCATTTAGAAAACAAGGTCTACATCAAATGTATGATGATGGTTCTTTATTTATGACAAATATAGACTCATCCAAAGTCATAGCTACATAAAGTGGAAGATGCTTTTATAACCTGAAATTAGGAATTGGGAGAGACAGCTCTTTTCTTGATAATTAAAATAAACTTGGACTACTAAATACTGGTTTATTAATGCCAAAGTGGTTGTTAAGTAATGCGCAATCTAGGACTTGGTGTCTGGTTGTTTTAATAAACCCTATTGGTCATAGGCAGCATTCATACAGAAAGCTATGTTGTATGGCAGGAACAAACTATGAAGTAATTTCATGTATAAGTTATTAAATGTAACATAGAGAAGAAAACACTAATTCTTGAAAGATTCCACTAGATAAGATTAGAGTGGTTTCCCATGAAATGTTTGAAATCAGACCTGGGAAAAACAGTCCAAAGCATTGGCTTCTTCCTAAAGCCTTAAGAATAGTAAAGTATGTTTCTGACCAATACAAGGAGGTTTGCCATAAACAGCATTGCTGTTTCACACCTTCTGCAAATGTAAGTGTATGACTGAGATAACTAGGTGTAATCAACTATATACAGCAACACTTTAGGGATTTAAGCTTAGAACTTTCAAAAGGAATGTCTGTTCCTGGGATCCATTAAGGTTAAGAGATGGAGAAAAAATTGCCTTTATAAATGTCTATCTACAAAAGTCTTCAGAGGGGGATTAAGTTGACCTTGGAAACAACTAGCTATCAATTGTCTAAAACATGCGTATGCGACAATTCAATCCTAATTCATCTTTTAAACATTTCCTGTAAGCAGAAAGTGGGAATTTAGTATGTTTAAAGAAGTGACATTCTCCTTTTGGGCTACTAGTTGTTTACAGTAAAGCTATTTCAAAGTAGATCGCACCGACTGAGATCTTGTGTCAAATGTGTCAAAGGAAGGGTGCCAACTGTTGATGTGACCAGCAGAGACCGCATAAATGTCAATTGATGCTGGAAAAATGTGACTCCTATTCCAGACTCCCATTTGGGAAAGTGAATCTGCATTTTTGTGGCTGGTTTAGAGATGATAAACCACCAGTGAAAGTCCTGAGATGTGTAGAGATACGGAATGTTTTTCGGTTGAAGCACAAGACCTTCCAGAAAACCATAGTGTGCATTGCTTCAATTAATTCATCCACACGTCAAATACATTCGGAGAAAAAAATTATCCTCCTATTTTATGGCCCAACGAAATGCAAATTCTAGAGTCAAGATTTGTGAGCTATAAAAACCCATTCCTGCATCTCTATCAGAAAATATAAGTTGACCAAGAGACTTTTCTGAACTTCGCTTCTTTGTTTGGAAACCCTGCACCAATTCGTGCTCAAATAGACAAATCCAGGAGAAGCTCTTCTTCACTCTGTGTAAATGTTTTAACATGTTAGCTTCAGGAATTTACAAAATAGTATAAAAGAACACCTACCAATAGCCTGGAACTCAGACTGGTGACTTCTTCTCACGTTCAAGTTACAGGGGGCAATGTTCAATGTGATCCTCTTCACCTAAGAATTGGCTATAGAAGACAAATGGTAACCACAATTCTTACAACAAGGGTTGTAATTGACATGAAAACCTGATTACATTTAGTCTGAATGGCACATTAGCGCAAATGGATCTTGAGTTTGACGGGCATTTTAAGATCTCAGTGGAGTTCATTAAGAAATCTCCCTTTAGTCGACTAAATGATCTTGGGACCACCGTCTTTTATAATTACTGTGAAGGAGCTTGGGAATTTCAATGCTCGTATTGTATCACTCCCATCCCAGTGAAGAAGAAATTAGTTACCTGTAACCTCAGATCACTAGCATTGGTGTTTTTCATAAATGAACATGCCTAAATCCATTTCAGTCACCGGGCTGAAATTCAATTACATTTTAATGTACCTTTGAACTGTATTAGACTACCCACAGGCAAAAGGGTTGTGTGTGCTGGTAAGCGGCAGCACCCACTCCCGGTGCTTCTTTAGGGAAATATGTCATTGTGGAGAACACTCAACCACACCCAACCAAACACACACAACCACACACACACAACCACAACCAAACACAACCAAACACACAACCACACACACAACCACACATACACACAACCACAACCACACACAACCACACACAAACACACACACACAACCACACACAACCACACACAACCAAAAGCACACACACACAACCACAACCACTCACACAAAACCACACACACAACCACACACACAGCCACACACACACAACCACACACACAACCACACACACACACAACTACACAAACACAACCACACACACAACCACACATACAACCACCCACACAACCTCAACCACACCCACACAACCACACCCACACATACACACAACCACACACAACCACACGACCACACACACCACACACACAACCACACATACAAATACACACACACACACACATACAGCCACACACACAACCACACACACATACACAACCACTCACACACAGCCACACAACCACACACACAAACAACCACACACACACAACCACACACACAGCCACACCACAAACACAGCCACACACACAATCACACACACACAACCACAACCACACATACAACCACACATATAACCACACACACAACCACACACACAACCACAACCACACACAACCACACCACCCCACACACCACCACACACAAACTCACACACACAACACACACAACCACATACACAGCCACACATACAATGACACACACACACACACAACCACCCATACAACTAGACACACAACCACACACACAAACACACACACACACAGTCATACCACACACATAACCACACACACAATCACACACACAACCACAACCACACACACAACCACACACACACAACCAGACACACAACCACACACCCACAACCACACACACACAACCAGACACACAACCACACACCCACAACCTCACACACACAACCACACACACAACCACACACAACCACACACACACACACAACCACACCCACACAACCACACCATCAGTGCACACTTTCACCAGGCACAAACACCACCAGCCGTCAGTGCATGCTTTCACCGGTCACAAACACCACCAGCCGTCAGTGCACGCTTCCACCAAGCACATACCACCAGCCCTCAGTGCACGCTTTTACCATGGAACATACACACCACCAGCCATCAGTGCACACTTTTACCAGGCACATACACACCACCAGCCTTCAGTGCACGCTTTCACCAGGTGCACACACACACACCACCAGCTGTCAGTGCACACTTTCACCTGGCAAACACCACCAGCCATCAGTGCACACTTTCACCAGGCACACACACCACCAGCCGTCAGTGCACGCTTCCACCAGGCACACACACCACCAGCCGGCAGTGCACACTTTCACCAGGCACACACACCACCAGCCATCAGTGCACAATTTCTACTTGCACACACACCACCAGCCATCAGTGCACACATCAATTGTTAACGCATCCACAATAAACTACTGTAGCAATCGCAGTATGGCTCATTTTACTTTTAAACATATTCATCTAAAGCGCAGCAGGCCACCATTGCTACAAAAATAAATACACATTATTTTGGCCTACAATTTTAAGACTTTTGTTGCAATTGGTGTTGCAATATTTAACAATGCCAATAGCTCAAACTTAATTAATGCGAGACCTATTGCATTGCAAATGCTTGTTATATAGTGGAATTAGAATACTACCGGACCATGAAGGAGGTGTCTTCCCTTGCAGGTAACAGCAGTTGAACAGAGGAGTAAGGTACATAGACCACAACACAGGCTCTTTTTTAATAGTTGTCATAGGGATTTCTTCAGGACCCATTGCTCCTGAAGCTCTCATTTTTTTTTAAAGTCCTCCAACTTTGCCCTTTGAGGTTGCATAGCTGTATTTAGAAATATTAGGGGAACTAGTTAATAAAGCAGAAGAGCAAGAAGAATTAGAGTTTGCAGAATAGAGTTCTGCAAGATAAGATTCCCATTCTTCATTTAACGGAATTGGGAGAGATTTTACTCTGGTGCCGCAACAATCCGCAATAATTTTCCAATCCTTTTTAGCATTGTTTTTTGTGGCCACCTCTTTTTTTTCAAATCTTTTTTTATTTTCATCAAAGGAAAAAAAAAAGCCACACTCCACAGGGGTATCAGGTACACAGCGATAAGCCTACAACCCTATTCAGGGCCGGCCGCGTGGTAGGAAGGCATATCAGGTTACAATGAATTCCAGGGGCAAGATAAATCATTCACAATGTTGCGCCTACAACCCCAGAGGGGCCGGCCGCGATCAAGTTGCAGGGTACCGCATCAGCTAGGCCTGTGGAGTGGCAAGACCCAGAGGGCCTGTCTATGCGATAGACGGGCAACAGGCCCGCATGTAACAATCAATCCAACGGGGCACCAGGGCCCGAAAAAAAGACAGTGATAGCAAGAGGGGGAGCAGACAAAGGGAACTAAGTAAGAAAAGGAGGATGGATAGGAGAGCAAGAACAGAAACAGCGCATGCGGGAAAGGAAGGCTGAGATTCTAGTCTATTGGTAGCAGCATTGGGGCGCAGCGTAGGGGGGCAGTCATGGAAGCAATCTGCGCAGGTCAGGGGGGACAATAGCGTCCTCAAACAATCTCAGCATCCTAAGTTTGGTGGGTATGTAGCGCACCCGTTCAACTGCACAAAGGTATTTGACTAGGGGCTGCCATACAGCTATGAAGTGGGTAGCGCATGCCTGCAGCCGGGCTGTGAAAAGCTCCATTGTAAGGACATGCCAGAAGCGCACGAACCAAGCCGCAATTGGAGGAGCTTCGGGTTTTTTCCAGTACAAGGCTATAAGCTGTCTGGCAGCCCCCAGCATTTGGAGCGTCAGGATCCAATCACTCCTGGTCAGGGCCTTTAGAGTAGCAGGCTTGACACCCAGCAGGATGGTGCTTGTGAGTTCAGGCAGAGGGAATCCCAGTACCCCCCTGATGTGGCTAAGGACGTCCTTCCAGAATAGAGTCAGCGCCGGGCACGCCCACCAGATATGAATGAGATCCCCGTTGCAGATCGGCACCGCCAGCACAGGGGCGAGGAGTTAAGAAACATCTTGGGAAGGCGCTGGGCAGTGTAATACCATTGGGTCATTAATTTATAGGCATTTTTCCCGCTGCAGGATGCTACGGTATACTTGGGGATGTCCAGCCAAAGCCTATGCCATTGCGCAGGAGTGATGTCCGCGTCCGACAGCGCCTGCCATCTGTCCTGGTAAGGGTGGGAAGCTGGCGTTTGCGGGTGTTGGAGGATCTGGTAGATTCGAGAAACCAGCCCTTTTGATTTGATGGGGTGACGGGCCAGCCGCTCGAAGGGGGTGAAAGCGCGCGTGGCCGCCTGCTACATTGCATCTGCGCTCACCCAGTGTGGCAGCTGGATATACTGCAGCTGCGCCGTCGATGGGACATGGAACTCTTCTCCACACTGAGCGAAGGACTTAAGTTTGCCCTCCTCGAATAAATCTGTGACCACCCTGCAGTCCCCCTGCGTCCACTTGGCAAAGGCTCGTGACTGGTGCGCCGGTGGAAAAGACGGGTTCCACTCTATTGGGGTGTGCGGCGAGGGAAAGGTCGTGAGGCCTCTGCGCACAGCAACCTTGTCCCAGATGTCAAGCACCGTCCTGGTAGGGAACGCCAGGTAGGCGCTCTTGGAGCGCGCCGCCCGGTGGTGCCAGACCAGGTCCCAAATGGTTTGCCCCGTCACGGCCCGGTCCATGTGGAGCCATCCCTTTTCACTCTCCGTCACTTCCCACTCCACCACAAAGCGGAGATGTGAGGCCCAGTAGTAATCCAATAAATCGGGGCATGCTAGTCCTCCCCTGTCCCGCGGTGTCATTAACAGTTTCTGGGCGAATCGGGGTCTCTTTCCCCCCCAGATAAAGGTTGTGAGGGCACGCTGGAAGTCGCTTACGTAACGGAGCGGGATGGAAATGAAATAGGTACAGGATTTTAGGAAGGAGTGACATTTTGACAGTGTTGAGCCTGCCCAACCATGTCAGAACTAGGGGCCTCCACTGCCGCAGATCCTCCAGGACCCACCGCCGACATTCCCGCCAGTTGACTTGCGTCCACGTGTCCAGGGAAGGGGTTATCTGCAATCCGAGGTAACGGATGCCATGGGTGGTCCACTGGTATGGGGCCAACTGCTTAAGGTGGGGTAGTTCTGCCTCCGGAATGGTAAGGTTGAGGGCCCAAGATTTGCTGTGATTAATCTTAACGCCGGAGGCCCGCACGCAAAGGGTCAGCGCAGAGTGGAGTGCCGGCAGAGACTCACCGGGATGGGTAAGGGTGAGGAGAAGATCATCAGCGAACAGCGCCATCTTGTTCTCCTGACCCCCCATGGAGTTACCATGTATGTCAGGTGCCCGACGGGTCATTGCAGCCAGCGGTTCCACCACCAGGGCGAAGAGCAAGGGCGATAGGGGGGCACCCCTGCCGGGTGCCCCTGCGGATGGGGAACAGCGCAGAGAACTGCCCATTGACCTGAATCCGGGCCTGCGGGGCGAGATATGAGGCCATCTATTTTAACTGAACCCTTTCATGAGCTTCCTTTTTTTATCTTAACCCTTTCGCTGCGGCGGCTATTCCGCCGCAGCGCTAAGTGGGCGGGGCGGCCGCTCGGCGGCCGCATGCTGGTGACAGAACCACTCCGTCACCTGCCGCGGTTGAGCTGTGCTGGTGACGGAGCGGTTCCGTCATGACCCGCCCCGCTCATTAAAACTGCCGCGCAGGCGCGAAATCAGCGCCGCGCAGGCGCGGCGGCCGGGCCATGACGGAACCGCTCCGTCATCAGCACAGCCCAACCGTAGCTGATGACGGAGTGGTTCCGTCATCAGCAGGGGAGGGGTTAAAGAGCGTTTGTTCCTCTGTCTTTTTCTCTTTAATAGACTTATGAGTTAACTTCGCTTGAGTGAAAAATTCAGGAACTGAGCCGGCACCAATTTATTTATTTCCCAATTTATGTAAAGTAAAGGATTACAAGGATTAAAAGGCAGTCTCTGTTTAACAGATATGTGAATAGATTTACATGACGGCCAAGGGCTTCCAACGGACCAGTTTGGGGAGGATGTTGTTCTCCCACTACTATATGCTGCTGATCTCCTATTAAGACTGTTAAGGACTCCTTAAGTTTTGAAGCAGTTGTATTCCAATACATTCTGCTGTTTGCGTTATTAAAACCTACAGACTTATCCTTACAATTTCAAGAGCACACCTTATCACAAGTCATCTCAATTTTAAAGCAGATCACTATGTGGTCACTAAGCTCATTTTCCAGAATTTCCTTATTGGAGAGCTTACTGAAAAGATCTGCTGAGTCAAATAAGTAATCGATAATAGATCCTTCAGTAGGTGCCTTATGGGTAATTTTTGCTGGTATATAATTTTCTAATCTACCATTAGCACTTACTACGTCAAATTTTGTCAGGGCTTCGAATAGAATGGCGCCTCTTTTTTCAATCTGACTATTATTCGGAAACAGAGCAAGAGGGATGTTTAAGGCTTCGTCTTTTTGGGCATTAGCAAATACCCTTATGCTGTGGGTAGAAACTTTGGCGTTCAGATCACTGACCAGTATTAAATGCCTCCAATATATTCTTTTCATGGCAATGGAAATGAAAACAAACATGTCTTTTAGTAGAATAATCTTAGGTGCGTCAGGAGGTATATTTGCATTTACAATAAGCAGAATATCTAAGCTATAGTACTCTTCCCTAAAATCTAGTGCTGCAACAATCCGCAATACTTTCCCAATCCTTTTTAGAATTGTCTTTTGAGGCCGCCTCTTTTAACTGATCCATTCATGAGCTTCCTTTTTTTTTGTCTTAAAGAGCGTTTGTTCCTCTGTCATTTTCTCTTTATTAGATTTATGAGTCTACTTGTTCGAGGGAAAATTTAGGAACTGGGCCATCACTAATGTATTTATTTCCCTATTTATATAAAGTAATGGATTAAAAGGATGTTTCTGTTTAATAGATATGTGAGCAGATTTACATGACGTAACCAAGGTACTGATATTACGGCCAAGGGCTTCAATGAACCAGTTTGGGGAGGATGTTGTTCTCCCACTACTAAATACTGCTGATCTCATATTAAGATTGTTAAGGACTCCTTAAGTTTTGAAGTAGTTGTATTCCAAAATGTTCTGCTGTTTGCTTTATTAAAACCTACAGACTTATTCTTACAATTCCAAGAGTCCACCTTATCACAAGTCATATCGATTTTAAAGCAGATCACCATGTGGTCACTAAGCTCATTTTCCAGAATTTCCTTATTGGAGAGTTTACTTAAAAAATCTGCTGAGTCAATTAAGTAATCGATAATAGATCCTCCAGTAGGTGCCGTATGGGTAATTTTTGCTGGTATATCATATTCTAATCTACCATTAGCAATTACTACTTTGAATTTTGTCAGGCCTTCGAATAGAATCGCGCCTCTTTTCTCAATATGACTATTATTCGGAAACAGAGCAATAGGGATGTTTAAGGCTTCGTCTTTTCGTGCATTAGCAAATAACTTTATGCTGTGGGTAGAAACGTTGGCGTTCAGATCACCGACCAGTATTAAATGCCTACAATATAATCTTTCCATGGCAATGGAAATTAAAACAAACATGTATTTTAGTAGATTAATCTTAGGTGCGTCAGGAAGTATATTTGCATTTACAAAAAGCAGAATATCTAAGCTATCGTACTCTTCCCTAAAATCTATCTTAATCGCCTAAATTAAGTTAGAGCCGTGAGGGATTACTTTTTATATCCATATAAAACTTGTTCTAAGCAATATGGAAATACCTCCTTTCACATGACATCTGTTCACTGGGAGCACAGGTCAATTTAGCACAATAAAATCTTCAATGGACCAGTTCTTTACAATCCAAGACTCTTGTATGCATATTATTTCAGCATTCTGATTTTTCAAAAATAACAACATGCTTTTATTTGTGCATAAGACGGCTGCATTCCAAGAGATCAATTTAAGACCCTTGCTAGGAAGAGTTCCCATATCTCAGGCCTAAAGATTAATTTGTGTTAAGAGTCCCTGCTACCCAACTCCATTTCTTATTTTTCTCTTCTATAGTCAATGCTTGATTAATCTGTTTCACAGCAAGGAGGGATACTCTCCTTCCACCCTTGCAGAGGGAGACCTGCAATGTCTTAGGGAGAGGATGTAGTCTTATGGCTAGAGCGGTCAACCTTGAAGCTGGGGAACCGAGTTCGAGTCTTGGCAACAAGGCTGATTATCCTGCGATTCTGGGCAAATCCCTTAATCTCCTCATGCCTAACAAAAATGAATGTGTCCAGCTGTACCGAAATTGGTGCTCATGTAAAGCACTCTGATACCCGATTTCTCAGGACTAGTTTGCGCTATATAAAACTCTAAAAAAGAAAAATGATTTTTTTAATGAAGAGGGAACTGAGTGGGTGGTGGGTGGGTGGTGGGTAGCCTATAAGTCACTCTTTTAAAAATGTTCTCCTTTTTGGGAATAAGAACATCGATACCACAGCTATGCAATTTGACTTTATTAAATAGGAAATCACCTTAGAGACAAACGTCACTCTAGCTCCCCTGTTATTGCCATATTTTTGTACTTGAACCACGGCAAGATCACTACTCTGGATCATTTGGAGGTCAGGAATTTCAGCAAAACAACTCAATGAACACAACCTATTCATGTAAAACTCATGATCAAAATTGAAAGAAAAGCCTAAGAAAAGGGGTATAGGAGATAAAAGGCTAGCTTGGCAGTCTCCACAGGCGCATTTATAATAGGGTTGTAAATAACATTACTTTCTAAAGAGGAGATGAATAGTGTGGCATTAGGATTCAGATTGCGCTATGTCACCAATGTAGGACTTAAATCTGAGGTGCTAGCTTCTTGTATAATCGAGATTGAAGTGCGGGAGTTCCTTTATGGCGACCGATGATCCCTTGGGATATCTTCAACTTACCTTTCTTCCCTCTTTAGATCATTTGAGACAGAATTCAAAGTTACATTTAGATTTCAATTGGGTCAAAACGCAGTCAATTTGCCCTTTTTTGTTTATCCTCTGGAGTTTTCCCTTTTTCCCTTCTTCTTCCTGCCAACGGGTTTACTTTTAATTCTGATTTTGATGTTCTTCTCCTCCGATACAGGATAGTCTGCTTTTATTTCCTCCGTTGTAGAATGTTCCGTTTTTATTGTCCCTCTTTTAAATAAAATGGGAAAAACCTTTTGTTCAATAATTGTTTTTTCCTTTTCTAAACACTGAACTGACAAAGATGCAAGTAGAGGAGCAGGGTCCTCTGGTTCGAAGAACTGCTGTAGCAAAAGGGGCTGAATTTATCAAATAGGTCTACAATTATTTTGCCCTTATGTTTTCTACTACCAAATGGCGTACCAGCCTGCTCGCCAAAGTCCCAACAATTAGAGGATGAATCAGAACACTTTTGGGTAGTTTTGATTTGATCAGAATTGTAGTCCAGAGAGGGTTGAGAGGAAGTCCCATTACAGGCCAGGGATTGATCTTGTGAGAGGGAAGGGGGAGGCTTTACCCTTTGTGGGTTTTCATCAGAAATGAAAAATTTGGTAAGGGACAGAAGTTAATGCAAGATATAATCAGAGTTACTTATGGATTTTTCCATTAGGGTTAAATCGATGACAGAACTCTTTCCAGGCAGAGCACAGATTCAGACATCAGTATTTTATTCTCTGGATCATTATTCCATGGATGTGGACTTAAGGACAAGTAAGTGGTGACAGACGTCTTTGAGTTTAATATAGATATTCCACTGAGTGTACTACTAAAGAGCTGCATCCTAATGGTGGAGCCAAGGGGAAGGTTCAGAGAATTTGACTGGTGTGAAATATTAGAAGTGTAAGGCTTAGGAGACAGAAGGACCTTTAGAATAGGATTCAGATTGATATTAATATCTGGAAGAGTAAACTCTTCCATCAGCTGATCTTCCGCTCTGGGTTCAGAACTTAATTCAACCGCAGGCTGAGTCACTCTATTTCCAGGAGAGTAGATGGTAAGATTTGCCAGCGGCGAACCCACTGCTCTTAGTTCAGGGCTTAATTCAACCTCAGATCTAGTCACTCTGGTTCCAGGAGTAAAGTTGCTAAAATTTGTCAAAAGTGACTTTTCTGTTTCCACCTCCGCTCTTCCAGGAAAAGATTCAGACTTTAATTCCATAGTTGCTGCTTTATGGCGTTAAATCCTTCTAGCGTGTTTATCTGTATCGATTTATTCCTTAAAGGATTGGCTTTGTTTTTTTGCAAGATCTTATATAAACCAATTGTCCTGAACGTAATTTTTTGCGGTTATAACTCCACCTGATACTCAGTTATGTTATGTTATGTTAAAAAGCGTTTATATAGCGCTCGGCTACTGTAAAAGAGTGTCCCGGCGCTTTCCACAGTCCGCTACAATGTAGAACAACATAACAAGAAGAATAAATCCCAGAAGAAAAAAAGAAAACCCACCTAAACAGAAAGACTAAAGAGCCAATTCTTCAGATTATTTCTGAATTGAAGCAAGTTGGGAGTGCTGCGAAGTGCCAATGGAAGCGAGTTTCACAACTGGGAGGCCTTAAGGCTGAAAGAACGCCCCCCCATGCGGGCCTTCCTCACACGTGGAACCACAGCAGTAAAAAGGGATTCAGAACGCAGGGAGCAGGCAGGGTGATAGAAAGCCACTCTCTTCTGCAAATATCCCGCGCCTGAGCCGAACAGAGCTTTGTGCACCAGCGTCAGGGACTTGAACATAATCCGCTTCCGGATCGGCAACCAATGGAGCGTCTGCAGCAGCCCAGAAGCCCGTGCACGTCTATGCAGACCAAAAATCGCACGGGCTGCAGAGTTCTGTGCCACCTGCAAGCGCTGGACCAGATACTCCGGTAGGCCTAGGAAGAGGGCATTAGCATAATCTAGCCTGGATCCGATGAGCGCCTGCACCGTAATCCGTCTGTGCTCCGTCTTGTTCTCACGGGGGGAGAGGTAGGAAAGCCTGAGATGGCAGTTCTGTAGGCGGAACGCAAGCTGGACCCAGACCTGACTGAGCCGCTCCAGCGACAAACCTAGACTCTCACTAAACTATGGTATCGACTAGCACCACACTCAAAATTCCCTTTTATTGCACATACTACACCCAGCCCAAGCCAAGTCACATTTGTGGGAAAACAGGGCACTCAGTATCACCAGCTGATAGCAGGTGTAGTCCTGGAGTTTGGAGATCGGAGACCTGCAGGCACTTGTATATGCTATATAGGCTGCCTTAGAGGCAGGATTATCCTGGAATATCCTGGAGCGAGAACAAGAGAGCAGAGTACATTGAAGCAGCAGTATCAATAGAGTCAGTAGAAACCGTGATGCCAGCACTGTCAGAACAACCAGGAAATACGCTGAGAATTGTGCTGAGATTTTCAGAGATTGCCTTTGGGGACTTTACTTGTTTCCACCAAAGCTGACTTCTTAGTTCCTGTTTCCACTTTGTTCCTTCTTCTTTTGCAATAGATTGCTCAGTTATCACTGCTTTGCATGCTTTTGTTTGGTGATGCGCTGGTTTTTGTTTAAGCTAATTAAGTTGGCTACATTGTTGCATTTCTTCTTGATCTGGAGTCCAGCGGTCAGGGAGCGGGGTAACAAGGTAGAGAAGTTGCAGACCTGAAGCTGGCAGGCAAGGGACAGAGCAGCAGTACTGACTGCCTTGCGATGAGCTAAGGTGCATGGCAGCTCACCCGGACATAAAAAGCACCCATCCTAGTTTGATAGCTCCCGCATGCTCTGGAGCTCAACCTTCGCAGTGGGACTAATCCCACTGCCCCATCACCTTCGTCAAACAACTGTCACTCACCGGATTAGCGTGAAGCATGCTAGACCTCGTTCACCGCCTTCTTCCCTGCTGTGGGCTGCGTACGAAGCAGGAGGAGAGGGACTGAGGCTACCAAATCATGCAATGCCGAGCAGTGTCCTGCCCCGGCTAGGAGGTGTGTGCTTCCAAGATCTTTTCCTCTGCTGAACACCAAGACCCCTTCTGCCAATGCCGCTCAGCAGGAACAGCGGGGCAGCAGCGTTGCATGGAGATGAGGCTGAAGGGACGTGCTGGGGCACAGGTGAAAGTAGAGCACGGCCAAACCCCTCCACTCCCTTCAGTAGCCGCAGCAGGAGTCCTGGACCCGCCCCTCTGCGTCAACGTTGTGCAACATGGAGTCTGACAAATCTGATGAGTCTAACACGTAACAGGTATGCCAAAAGTTCACCAAGATATTGCATTTATACTCCTTCTTTCACATCTCCAAATCCCATTGTTTCTCTGTGTGGGGCAGGTATCTAGTTATGCCCCTGCAATGTAGATAAAGTTATCCTGCATGGGAAGTCTACCACTCCTCATCTTCCTATCAGAGATCTGCATTTCTTTGAGAAAAGCCTTCTGCCCAGAGCATTCCACATACTACCTGAGCCTGCTCAAACTGTTCTCAGGAGGGGAAGCAGTGCTGTGTGAGGTGATCATGCCAGGCTAATTGCAATAGCTACAGTGATATATCCTGTTTGACTCTAACATTTCTCGCCAACTACAAACCACAAAGCCTCATATTCTGCGTTCCAGTCTGTTGTCTTACCACTACCTCTTTCCCTGATTGGACATGCTGCTTCAAAGATCCACAGGAATCGGCAAAGTTTTCTCATAAACAGAGCTAAGGAGTGTAGAACCTGTAACTAGAACAGTGTACTGTACCTTGTGGTGTGAATGCTAAGAGAAACACGACGAACATAGCTCTGCCATTTTTATCCTATAAATAAATTTATATGACAAAAAAATCCAACAGATTCTTATAAATTACTGTGAGAAAGTGACTCTTTTTGCATTGTCACCCCTAATTCTTTGTGGACTCATGTTGGTGTTTCTTAGTCTCTGTGCACTGGGATACTGCTAACCAGGTCCCAGTGCATACGCTGTAACCTATTAAATGTTTCGAAATTGGCTAAAACCTTAATTTGCATATTTAACTTTCCTATAAGGCCATAATATATAGTGTCTAAAGGACACCCATGGCAGTGTAAGTTAAATGTTACCTATGGACTACTGCATTACTTATCTATCCACTAATGTGATAAAACCACCATGACTCCAGGCCTATCATTGAAGCCTGGCTGCTGCAGTTTTAAAACTGCAACTTTGAAGGGCGTGGCCAACAGCATGGCCGGGTAGGACGTGCCTCTGCGTAGCTCCCGTTGACCTGCACTAGATCCGACTTATAACACAACTAAAACTTCCAAAAAACCCGAAAATCAACGACCAGACCAGTTGCTGCATCTATGAAGCTGAGGGTTTTTAGCAATCCTCTCGATTACGAGCTGAAATCGGCCACGAAAAGTTCGGTGGCGTGAAACCCCTTCCCTAAGATGGCGGTCGGCTGCGCTCTGTCGGCCCGAGTATAGCTCCACCCCGACCTCGGAGCCTGCCGCCTTTGGTGTTTCCACTCATCCGGGGCCTGAGGGAGAGCCCTGCTGGCAGCGGAGCGACCCCCGCGCCCACCCTCTGTGAGTTGCTATCGAGGGCGCCGGGGCTGCCGGTGACTGCGGGGGCTGGGAGAGTCTCCGGCGAAGACCTGACTCCCGGCCTGGGCCCGGCTGCGGGCGGTGCAGAGACTGCTGGGGAGGCGCCACGGAGGAGGGTTACAGGACTTGCGGTCCGGGAGAGGCCGGGAGACGGAGACGCCCGGAGGATCTGTCGGTGGGCCTCCCTCGACCAGCGACCGGACACCACCTGTGCTGCCGAGACCTGCTCCGGTGAGGCATACCGCCGATCAAAAGGGGCATCGCCTGTGGCAGCGACCCCCCCTCGCAGGGGAATGCGACATCGGGAGTCCGTTGGTCTGGGAGACGCCTGCAGCGGCCGGTGAGTGAACGACTGCCCTCCCGCCTCCTGCACAGACGAGGAGCTGGTTCTGCCCCCTATGTGCGTCGGCTTGGACTCTCGGCCTGGGACATTACTGACTGAGCATGAGCGCCCGAGGGGGGGACACGCTGAAGAGGAGGTCCCCACCGCACGGAGACCCTGGCCTTCATCATATCGGGGTCTAGCCTGCGGCGGTGCTTGCGACCCCAGAGTCCCGACCCCGTCTGCCCTGCGCCCCTCCCGGAGAGGCCCGCAGTATGGGACACGCCTGGGCGTGCCTGGGGGACCCCGCTGGGCCTGCGAACCCCTATTGCTGACAAGGGGTCTACCACACTGTACTCATAAGGACTGGACTTCCTGGGGGCCTTCCATAGCCGCTAAAGGCTGGGGACGGAGTCTACTACCGGCTGTGGAAACTGGCGGGTGGTGCGGCCTCTCCGTCTGTGCACAAGAGACACACGGATATCGACTCGGCCCCTCACCCTCTCCACCCACTCTGCTTCTCCGCCTGAGGTGGCCCGCTGGCCTGGACGTGAATCGGGCGAGCCCCCCCCGTCACCCCAGGCAACTCTTGACCAGGACGGTGAGGCGTGATGGGGAAGAGAGATCCGGTTGCGAGACCGGCGAGGCAGGAAACCATCGATAACTATGCCACGACCCGGGCACAGAAGGCGATGACCCCGGTGCTGCCAGGCACACGCACTGACACAGCCATGCTTCTGGAGGCGATCCAAGCCTCTAGGACGGATATACAGGACTCTAGAGCGGCATTGGAGACTAAAATAGGCGAGGTGGGCTCTGAAGTCCTCTTGCTGCGCCAAGACTTCCGGAATTTGAATGAGAGGGTGACTACAGCGGAGACCAGAATCGGCGAAGCAGAAGATTCCCTCACCACCCTCCGAAAAGATATGACAGAGCTGAGGGAGAGCCCTGCTGGCAGCGGAGCGACCCCCGCGCCCACCCTCTGTGAGTTGCTATCGAGGGCGCCGGGGCTGCCGGTGACTGCGGGGGCTGGGAGAGTCTCCGGCGAAGACCTGACTCCCGGCCTGGGCCCGGCTGCGGGCAGTGCAGAGACTGCTGGGGAGGCGCCACGAAGGAGGGTTACAGGACTTGCGGTCCGGGAGAGGCCGGGAGGCGGAGACGCCCGGAGGATCTGTCGGTGGGCCTCCCTCGACCAGCGACCGGACACCACCTGTGCTGCCGAGACCTGCTCCGGTGAGGCATACCGCCGATCAAAAGGGGCATCGCCTGTGGCAGCGACCCCCCCTCGCAGGGGAATGCGACATCGGGAGTCGGTTGGTCTGGGAGACGCCTGCAGCGGCCGGTGAGTGAACGACTGCCCTCCCCCCTCCTGCACAGACGAGGAGCTGGTTCTGCCCCCTGTGTGCGGCGGCTGGGACTCTCGGCCTGGGACATTACTGACTGAGCATGAGCGCCCGAGGGGGGGACACGCTGAAGAGGAGGTCCCCGCCGCACGGAGACCCTGGCCTTCATCATATCGGGGTCTAGCCTGCGGCGGTGCTTACGACCCCAGAGTCCCGACCCCGTCTGCCCTGCACCCCTCCCGGAGAGGCCCGCAGTATGGGACATGCCTGGGAGTGCCTGGGGGACCCCGCTGAGCCTGCGAACCCCCATTGCTGACAAGGGGTCTACCACACTGTACTCATAAGGACTGGACTTTCTGGGGGCCTTCCATAGCCGCTAAAGGCTGGGGAGGGAGTCTACTACCGGCTGTGGAAACTGGCGGGTGGTGCGGCCTCTCCGTCTGTGCACAAGAGACACACGGATATCGACTCGGCCCCTCACCCTCTCCACCCACTCTGCTTCTCCGCCTGAGGTGGCCCGCTGGCCTGGACGTGAGTCGGGCGAGCCCCCCCCCCGTCACCCCAGGCAACTCTTGACCAGGACGGTGAGGCGTGATGGGGAAGAGAGATCCTGTTACGAGACCGGCGAGGCAGGAAACCATCGATAACTATGCCACGACCCGGGCACAGAAGGAGATGACCTCGGTGCTGCCAGGCACACGCACTGACACAGCCATGCTTCTGGAGGCGATCCAAGCCTCTAGGACAGATATACAGGACTCTAGAGCGGCATTGGAGACTAAAATAGGCGAGGTGGGCTCTGAAGTCCTCTTGCTGCGCCAAGACTTCCGGAATTTGAATGAGAGGGTGACTACAACGGGGACCAGAATCGGCGAATCAGAAGATTCCCTCACCACCCTCCGAAAAGATATGACAGAGCTACAAGCATCACACAGACAGCTGCTGTGGAGGGTGGATGATGCCGAAAACAGGGTGATACTCAACAACCTACGCTTCGTGGGCTTTACAGAGGGCATCGAGAAGACTGATGTAGCGGCCTTCCTACATTCCTGGCTAACGTTTATGTTTCCACAGGCCCAATTTTCGAACTGTTTTGCCATCAAAAGGGCGCACAAGGCCCTGCTGGTGAAACCGCCGGAGGGGGCGCGTCCGAGACCGATCATTGCACGCTTTCTTAATTTTGCGGACAGGGACCTCATTCTGAGAGAAGCAAGAAAAAAGGGTGAACTTCAATTGGAAAACACGAATATCATGATCTTCCCGGACTACAGCCAGGATGTTCAGAAACAGCGACGCTCCTATGACTCAGTAAAAGCAAAGCTGCGAGATTTGCACATATCGTACATGCTGCTCTTCCCTGCGAAATTGAAAGTACTTTTGAAAGGCAAGTCCCACTTTTTCAATCAACCGGAGGAGGCCTGGCAATGGTTGGAGGAGCGCCTCCTGCTATGAGAAGCCGAGGAGGAAGGTCACAGAATACGATCCGAAATGGCGGCCGCCAATCTCCGGAAGAGCCCCCCCAAGGCTCAAAGGTCTCAAAATCCGCGGAGGAGAAGACATTCGCAATTGACTCCATATCCGGATCACCCCGCGACGGGCCGAGGGGGACGGAACCAGGCTACGCCTGCAGAGGAAGATCTGGTGCCGGGATCTAGGTTCAGCTGTCTGGCACACCACACAGGTGCGGAGGCGGAAGACGAGGGAAGTAGTCATATGTCGGACGTGGAAAACTGACGGAACAATCTCTCCATCCTCTAGTCACAGCAATCCGAGAGCTGGAACAAGGAGCGACTGGTCCGTCGGACGATCAAGACATTGATACGCAAGATTGCCACTCCTGAGGAAGAATAGAACTGATATCCAAAACAGCAGTTCATCGTTTTGGGGGCACGCAAGTTACAAGCACTTTTCTTCCGGTGTTGACTCATACCATTGTTTGTTGGTTTATTGGTGCTTCTATCGCCCCACACGGCATGGGTAGACCCGTCCTACTGTTAGCTGGGCAGTCGAGACACGAAGGGCCCTGTGGGAGCTCCAGATAGAGCCTTAGAGATAGCTTAGTTGGGGTTGATATTGGGATGGCGATAGACCTTTACCATCTGAAAGTCCTGTAAGTCAATTGTTGTACGGATGGGATGGACGGGAGGAAAAGGTGGGGAGGGGGAGGGTGGGGATGGGGTTTCTCGAACAGTTTTGTTGGGGGGAAATTGGTTGGGGGAGGGGGAAACAATTGGTTGAATACAGTCATGTGCCTTGGTGCTCCACGCTACACTCCTACACCACAGACCGTCCACACTGTTCTAGTTCTACCTTAGAATGGCGAGTGCAGTAGCAGCGCAACCTACAGAACACAGGAAAGTTAGTGTCCTGACCTGGAATGTGAAAGGACTTGGTAATAAGATTAAAAGAGGACTGGTGAACTCCTACCTTAAAAGACTAGACCCAGATATAACTTTCCTACAGGAAACTCATCTCAAGGGAAATAACTGCCCCTTCATAGCCAGGGGGCGCCATAAAGTTCTGGCACACGCGGGCTACACAACTGATTCGAGAGGGGTAGCAGTCATTATAAAGAACACTACCCCGTTCTGTACTACGCGCACCTGGGTGGACCCACTGGGGACCTGTGCAGGGGTCCAGGGGACATGGCACAGAGGCACATATACGCTTATATCAGTATACGCACCGCCCAAATTGCAGGCGAACACACTTAGGACACTGGCCAACATACTCCTCGACACGGCTGACACCATTCAAATAGTAGGTGGAGACTTTAACGATGTAATGGAAATAGGGATGGACCGGTCAGGGACGCCAGCTAAGGGGGGGAACCAGACCCCCCTAGCCCAGCTGATTGCTACTGTAGGCCTCACTGATGTCTGGCGATGGTGGCACCCGGGCCAATCCGTCTATTCATTTTACTCGGACGCGCATAAGGTATTCTCGAGACTGGATTACATATTCATGTCCAGACAGCACTTGACTGTAGACGTCACTGCGGAATACAAGGCGAGGGGAATCTCCGACCACTCACCACTGTTAGTGAGACTGGGTCAGAATCGGGGTGCCGGGGGGGCCTCCTGGCGCCTTGTTGCCTGGGATCTCCAAAATGCAACTGTACTGAGAGGTGTGAGAGCGGATGTGCGGGTCTACATCGCCGAAAATGAGAGGTCATTTGATTCAGGGGTGACCCTTTGGGAAGCCTTGAAGCCCGTGATGCGGGACAGGATACAAAATAGACTGGGAGAGGAAAGGAGAAAACTCCAGGGGGAAGTAGCTGCAGTGGAGCGGGCTATCTTGGGCTTAGAGAGAGAACACCTGAGTTCGAGAAATGTTAGGACTCTTCGGAGACTGGTTGATAAACAGAAACAATATAGAGAACTAGTGACAGATGAGGCTAAGACTCAAAACCTGGCCACCCTCCACCGCCTCTATGACGTGGGGAATAAATCAGGCAAACTCCTGGCGTGGCTTAGTAGAAAAGAAAGGGCAGCTAGATGGGTGGACCACATTAGAGATGCAGAAGGGGTGCTTGTTAGTACTGATGCACACATTGCTGAGACTTTTGCTACGCATTATGAATGCTTCTACACCGCCAGAGACTTAGGGACTTACGAGGAGGCTCTACAATATATGGAGCAGACTGACCTTCCCTCGTTGGATCCTGAGGCCCTTAAGACACTAGAGGCTGACATCACAGTGGAAGACATCTCTGTGACCATTGCTCGACTAAGATCTGGTAAAACACCGGGACCAAATGGCTTCCCGGCTGAATTTTTCAAGTGTACGGCAGACCTTTTGGCTCCCCACTTGAGGAGCCTTGACATGGGGGCATATCAGGAGGGGAGGCTCCCTCCAGACCTCTCCATGGCGACAATCATTCCAATACATAAGGAGGGCAAACCACGAGAGGACTGCACGTCCTACCGCCCCATTTCCCTCCTGAACACAGAGGTGAAACTCCTTGCGACTATCTTGGCGCTACGATTGAGGTCGGTGATCCCAGACCTCATACACTTAGATCAAACCGGTTTTCTGCCAGACAGGGCCACCAAGCTGAACCTTAGAGGTACCCACAATTGGCTACAGGAGGTGCGAGATAGAGAGCTACCGCACTGGTTTCTCACCCTTGACACTGAGAAAGCCTTTGACGCGGTCCACTGGCCGTTCCTGGAGGGTGTCTTGCATAAATTTGGCTTTGGCCCTAAGTTTCAGACTTGGGTCCGGCTCCTTTATACTACGCCGTGAGCTAGGGTGAGGGTGAATGGGAGACTGTCACGTGAATTCCAGATCCAGAGAGGGACCCAACAAGGATGCCCTCTGTCCCCCCTCCTCTTCACACTTAGCATCGAGATACTAGCAGCTAGGGTCCGACAAAATCCAGGAATCACTGGATTCAGAAGAGCCGATACAGACCCCGCACAAGAGAAGTTATCCCTCTACGCGGATGATGTACTCTTATACATTACCAACCCGGAAACTACTGTCCCGGAGCTATTCCTGGAACTGGAATGCTATGGTAGATACTCCGGTTACAAAATAAACTGGCATAAATCGATCCTGTACGACCCAAGGGGCAGTGAACGCTGGACGACAGTGCCAGGGCAACTAATTACAACGACGGAGGGCTTTCAATATCTCGGGATTTACATCACCCTTGACAGGAAACTATTGCTTCAGAAAAACATAGAGAGGATCATGCTGAACTCCACAGCTGATATGGAACGCTGGAGACAGCTGCCACTTACCCTCTTAGGCCGAGCGGCTATGTATAAGATGATTATTCTCCCCAAATATTTGTACGCTCTACAGAATAAATATTATCCGCTCCCGGAAACGATATTGCCTAAAATCCATTCAGATCTTAGGGCTTTTCTCTGGCTAGGTAAACAACCTAGAATAGCACTGACTACTCTCCAGAGGCACCAATACAGTGGAGGAATCTCGCTGCCAAATTTGGAAGCCTACTACTGGGCGGAACACATGACCCCGATTAATGAGTGGCTACACACCCAGGCAGACCACCCCACATATGCCCTAGAACGACACAAACTATCCCCACACAATTTACTGCACTATCTGTATGGGGGTTCTGGACGGGAGCCGCTCCTCCCAGCGACTCTTACTACATTACTTGCATGGAACAAGGCCACGAAACGTACGGGCTGGGAGAAGAAACCCACCCGGCAGACACCACTATGGCACTGTAAATGGCTAACTGAACTTCATAAACGTAGGGGATTTAAATGATGGGATGACATCGGAATCTCCACCATAGGAGATGGGATCGCCAAGGGGGAATTTAAATCCTTTCTGACCCTAAAGTTGGAGTTTGGGCTTCAACACTCACAGCTCTTCAAATACACGCAGCTGTGCCATGCTTGGCGGGCACAAAACATACATTTACCTGGGCTCCCAGAATATGCACCACTGGAGGGTCGGCTCCTGCAAGAAGAGATCCAGGGAAAGGCGGTCTCACTCACCTATAAAACCTTAACCAACAATATGCTAGGAGACCTGGCGAAACTTAGAAGTACATGGGAGGAGGAGGTGGGAGAACTAGATGACTTAGATTGGGACATAGTGTTGATGCATCCCCACGAGGTGGCGATTAAGTCTAGGCTGCGCCTTATCCAATACAATGTACTCCACAGAACTTATTATGATAGGGTGAGACTCCATAAAATGGGGAAAATAGATGACACTAAATGCCTCCGATGTCACAGAGATTATGGACTTTTTTATCACATACTGTGGACATGTGACGTGATTCAAAACTATTGGAACCACATCTTTATGGAACTGAGAGAGG
The DNA here is from genome assembly GCF_964263255.1 of Lissotriton vulgaris. Taxonomy (NCBI): domain Eukaryota; kingdom Metazoa; phylum Chordata; class Amphibia; order Caudata; family Salamandridae; genus Lissotriton; species Lissotriton vulgaris. Next base: position 625,505,144 of record NC_141693.1, read on the forward strand.
TATTGGATGTTCTACTTATCCAGGAGCCCAAGCTGGCTCTCTTGGGAATGACTAACGACGTAGACCTACCACGCCCTCTCCTAACCTTTCTGGTTTTGGCCTTGGTGGTAGCCAAAAGAAACATAGCGAAATACTGGGGGTCACCGACTGACCCGGAATTAGAGGAATGGAGAAGAGGGATGGATCTCTACATGGCTGCCGAGAGAGTGACCTATAAAGCTAGAGTGTGTCCAAGGAAGTTCCGTAAGGTTTGGACCAGGTGACACCACTATCATGGTTTGGACGGGGGGCTGGGAGGGAAGTGAGCTCCCTATTAGGTTACAAGTCTACATGGGCACCTCCAGGAAGGTCTTGGAGGGGACACTGGGAGATTCCTGCACATCGAATCTACGGACACTGAACAAGTTTGATATGAAACGTAATAGCAAAGTAAGATTGTGGAAGGGTGGGCGAGGGAGTAGGGGATTGAGTACTGCTAATTACATGACTGTACTGTTGAGTTATAAACAAAATGCAAATAAAAATAATTTAAAAAAATTAAAAACTGCAACTTGACCTGTAAACGTAGACCCTTTTGATGGGAGAAAACCTCCCTTTTAAATATTAAGAAGTCAAACTTATCTAGGATTTGGAGCCCACAAGGCAGTATGCATGGTATTTAAAAGGAGGACATATAGAAATTTAAAGTTAACGTCCTTATAGACCCAAAAGCTATTTGCACTGTATTAGACTTGGCATCTTTTGGTGTGTTTCCTATATCATTTTTCTTCTGAGCTCCCGGTTTTAACTGTTTTTTGCTGGTTTAGTGTCTCTGCACACTTTCTCACTGCTGTTCAGTATTAAAGTGCAAGTGCTCCTGTAGTAAATTGTTATTATGGATTAGTGTTTCCATGATTGGCATATTTGATTTACTGCTAAGCCCCTAGGAAAGTGCACTGAGTGTACCAGGGCCTGTAAATCAAATGCTACTAGTGTGCCTGCAGCACTGATGGGGCCACACACATGAGTAGCCCTGAAACGGTATTGCAGACTTGCCACTGCAGGATTACTGTCCAGTTTATAACTGTCATGTCAACCTGGCAAGTGCACCCACATTCCCTTTTCTTACATATAAGTCACCCCTACGCTAGGCCCAAGATACCCCTGTGGGTATGATGCTACCTATGTATGTTAAAAGTAGGATATGTGCTGGTGTGTGTCACATGTCCTGGTGGTGAATTACAGTGTATTTCATTTTTCAACACTGTAAGGCTATCTGTCCCATAGGAAAGAATGGGAGTTTTACTTATACAATTTTATAAGTATAACTTCCCATTGGGACAAGATGGAGAAATGGAGTTTAGTATTCCTGGACTCAGAATGTCAAAAAAATCTTTTAGTAAGATGATTTTTATGTTCTATGTTTGAAAATACCACTTTTAGAAAGTAATTTTCTTGGTTAGCCATCCTGATGCCTCGGCTGGGTTTGTGGATTGACTTTGGAGGGACAGGGCTAGGGATGTGCCGTGGCTCCAGAGAGTCTGGATGAGTCAGGACTGGGCCGAATAGACCTGGGCTGCATTTAGAGTTGTGGGAGGAGGAGATTTCCTTGCACCTGAATGAGCTTGGTCTGCCTCGAACAATGCTGTCTCCACCTCCTGCCAGGAAGCTGGGCCAGAAAGGACCGAGCTGGTTTGGACTAAGCCAGACACTCTGCCTAAGAGAACAAAGGGATTTTGAGCATATATATTGGGGCCCATACCCCAACACTTTAGAACTCGCTGGAATCAAGGAACCTTCTGAGAAGAGCTGGAAGAGCTGCCAGGAGAAGTACTGCCCCTTTGCTGTGTTATTGCTTTGTTGAGTTGGCCTGCAGTTGCTGCTTCTGCCTTGAGCAGTGAATAGACTGGACAGAACTTTCTTTACATGTGCTGAGTATCTCCAAGTGCTTTAAGTAGAGCTTGCCTCCTGTTCTGAAGTCTCAGGGACTGCAAAGACTTTATCAACCGCTGGAAACCGCTTCTGGAACCGCTGTTTCAGGTGCCACAGAGACGTGAAAACCGACTTGCCACCTAGAGACCACCATTTCTAACAAACTGCATGAAGACTGGCTGGCCCATAGAAAAACATAGGGAAGCAATATGAAATATTATTTCTGCTATGTCAGACTAGAAGTCAGGTAGAAAAAATATTAAAGGACTATATAATAGTTCAATTCAATTCAATACAATCTTTATTCCATTTTTGATAAAACCATAAACGAAATACAATACGACCAACAGACAATATATAAAATGAACTACAACCAAAGCATCCGCTAGATAAAAGAATACCATTTTTAGGTCTCGCTCGAGACCTATTGTGATTAAGTCGGCTTTCAAGGGACGTTGGCAGGGGCACGCGCGGCGATTTCACAGCGTGGACGCGCATGCCCCGCCCCCCCCCAGCCATGCACATCTCCAGAAGCCGATTGCCAGGGTCAGCCATGCCTCTCCAGTCACACGCGCACACACACTGCATACACGCACGCGCACACACACACACTGCATACACACACGCTGACACACAGGTGCCAAGCCCCCCAAGCCCCACTTACCGCCTGAGCCGCCTCTCCTGACTTCTGCTACCATCCACTTTGTGAGAGTGGGCGCGGGCTTCTCCAAAAGACGGAAGTCCCGCCCCACGACTGCCATGAGCGTGCACATCCCGAGACCGGAAGTTCGGGAGAGTGCACGCTCACGGCTTGTTTTAATGAAGAACTGGTTTCAGGTGCTGTAGTTGAATCGACCTGCAATTTGATACTCTTCAAATGGAGGTAAGTAAGGCTGCGTGTTATCGTTGCTTTTTAATGGTGAATAATAAAGCTTGGTTAATGGGGTTTTAAAACATTTCAGCCGGACAGTACTTACTAACGGACATTCCATGGATATTTTGGTGGTATTTCGGTATTTATTTCTGCTCGTTATCATTACGGTGTTATGTATGCGCACAAGGATTAGAGCCTTTTCAAATGTCTAACGTAATTGGGAAAACATCAGTGGCTGTTTGTTGTATTGACAGCTGGGTGGAGCTCTCTTGATAGATGAAACAAAATTATGACACGACTTCTACCGTTATTTTTTCCTTTGGTAATTTGGGCAGAACATATGCGTTCTGTATTTTTGTGTCACTGATCCAAGCAGAATATTTTTCAGAGTTGTAGGTCTTGTTACACTTAAGTACATCGAATTTAAAATCTATCTTAATCGGCCATTATTTTAGTTATGTAGGGGTCTTTAACATTTCCCCTAAAAAAGGTGTAGGATGGTGTCTTGCTGTTCAGCAGGTTGAATTGAATGTTCTACTTGTTGACTTCATTTCCCGACCATCCTCACGATTTTTATTTTAGGCGTTTCCCATGGTTTTTTTTTTTTTGCAAGATAGTGGTTGTACCGCCGTGTAAGCACAATGTACCCCTCCCCTTTTCACACGACACCTTTCTCTTAAACATGCCTGTTAGACTATATTACGATTTTTATGACCAACTGAGAACTGAACGTATCGTACTCCACTACCTTTTTGCTTAGTTGTAACCAGGGCACAAGTCTTGGGGAAAAATACTAAGGGACCAACTGGAGCAGTCACCTCCAGGTTTTCCTCATGTCATTTGGTAGCATACATCACACATAGTGGAAAGGTACCCTGTTTTTAAAAAAACACGTTGAACTCTGCATTACACCTCCAAACTACGTTTATAGAGGAAAAAAAGATGTGCTTGGTGTTAATTAGGACGTAAAAGTGATAAATGTTGTGAAGCTCCCGGATGCTTCTTTTAAGAGATTAAAAAATACTGAGCCTCTCGCGCACATAAGGGGGGTGTCACCAGTGGGAAGGGGTTTAAAAGCGCCCCGCGACCAGGTGACATGCTTACAGTGTTTCTAAATGCTGGGGCACAGGATGACACCGCTCAGCCTCCCTTTGCATCGGGTAGAGGGAACAAAGCCCCTTCCCTAAACAGTGTGAGGACTAAATAAATCTACGTCCTGAATCCCGACTCGTGCCATGGTTGTAATTGAGTAGCATTTCAGTCTGTAATATTCCCTTGTACACCTGTAAAAATGCCCGTTCTAACAATGTCTTTGGTACTTGTGCTAATTTGGGGAGGGGGCAGAACGTTTTTTTAAATTACGTTTCTCACACCATGTCTTTATATATTTGGTATCTCAAACTATATACATCTAATTGCATTTTCAGCTGTCTCTTGATGCCTTTCACGCTTACCCTCTCAGCCCCCCCCTCAATAGTCTTATAAAGCACTTTTTTAAACCTGACAATGTAAATTGTACGGAATTACCATTTTAAAAAGTATGACTATTTCTTACGGAGAGGCGCTAATCAAAAATGTACATGGCTAACAATGCACAAATTGACCACAGATTACCAACCAAGACTGTTCCCGTGTAAAATGTTTTCCCACCTATAGGAACTAGGCGAAAAGGGATTGCTTGCTTGAGCCTTTCCCATGTATCTCTGTTACAATGTCTGAGGTTTTCCTTCTAATAGTACACAAGTAATAAATATTGTCTTTTGCGCACTTCTCCCCCCTCGGGTTGTGATTGCAGTGTGCTTACCGGAAGTGGACTCACAGGCAATGTATTGGTGAGGTGGAAAGAGAATTTGCAGACCTTCTCAAACTGTAAAATTGTAAAGAGTTTCAAGCATGACCATTGATCTTGGAATTTACCTGCCAGGCAATTTAAGTGCTTCTTGGTTCACTCAGTAGTTTAAGTGCATGTTACTGAACTGTATAAATGACAGGGCACACTTTTTGAATTTTTTTTTTTTACTGGTAGTCAGTCAATAAAACTTTATTCTATTTTTCAACCATAAAAGTATACACTAAGCAGCATAACAAGCAATACAATAAGTTGATCATAACCATAAAATATACAGTACATTTCTTAAGCTTATAGTTCACATATCCTTAAAAAGAAGAAATAAATATCTTAAAAATTTACTTTTAAAAGCAAGCTATCCTTCCTTTGGTCACATCGAACTTCAAATATGTCTTATACCCTGCTTCTATCCATAGATACTTCATGCACCCTAACTTTTTTTAAAGATCTATACGTCAACCGTCCTCTTTACATTTGAGGAAATCTTTAACTTTCTTTAGGTATTTACCAGTGGCACAGGCAGAAAAGGATGAATGTGACAACTCTAAAATCACTTTTTGAGCCAAAGGAAGAAGAAAGTTTGTCCCGAAAAGCAATCCCGACTCGGACTACCATGTTAGTGAATAGTCTGAAAAATTGATGCCTGCAAGCCAGAGATCCCACTTCTAGCCAGGTAGCTCAAAAGGTTGCTACTGAAAAGAATGTTTCAAGATTCAAGATTCTCAAATCTACAGAGTGCAGAGTCTTAAAAGGGGGTATTTCCGTCTCTCTAAAACCAGCATCAAATCCCAGGTGGGTACTACAAATCTAGACCAGGGAAAAATATTAGAGAACCCTTTGGGCAGGCTGAGCACCAAAGTATCTGATGTAATTGTTCATCATGTATCCTTTTACTTACGGATGGGGACTTACAGCAATAATGAGATCTCTGATATGGCAGCCTTCCAGTCTCACATCCTCATGTGCCTACAGGCTAATACTGTGGCACCTGAAGTCCGTACCGAAGCCCTGATGGCATCACAAGAGATATTCAACCGTAAACATGCCTGCTGCTCCATGTGCACCAAAAGGTCAGACCAGTGTTCTTCTTCTTGCCTGGCAACTGCCAATCATTCAAAGTCCTGGACCAGTGAATGGGCAGTATGTGATGGACAGGTGACAACTCTATGAGCAAGGTTGTTCCCAGCCAAGACTTGTTTAGTGCAGTTTTTATCTTAAACGGATGATAACATGATAAACAGTCTTCAGGATCTGTAGAGGTGCAGTATATCAAAGTTTTTACAGTTGTGTTGATCCTTATTTTATGAGATACACTTCTGCATCCTTAAACGCATATATCATTTGTATGAAGCGAGGGATGCTGAAATGATCCAAGTCCTTTCATGCCTTTATATTGTCATGTAAGGTCAGTTCCAGGGTAGATGTTCTATCACAATTCATAAACCAATGCTGTTGCTCCTTTAAGGGAGCCAACAGTGCAAAGCTTCCCTTATGTGGTCCAAAATATGGCAGACTTTCTCTCTACTATTGTGCTTGCCTGATAAGTAGGCTTTAGGACTGCCATCTCAGAGACTGAAGCGGAAAAATCAATTCTGTCTTGGGTAACATGTGCGCCGTTTCTTTTCTCTTTTTAATTATTTTGAATCCAAAGCTTTGACTAGTGCCACTGCAGCCATTTTCTGAATTTCATTAGCAAACATTAATCCACTGACTCATTAGAACAAAACCATCTATCATCTATAAAAGAAAAAGCTTATTATTTCTTTTTTAGGTAGAGCGTAGCGAAGGACCTTTTGTCGGCGTGTTCGGAGGAATCTGAGACAGCGTTCGGGGACGCGCCTCTGCTGTCTCAGATTCCTCCTCGAGGGCGCGCACGGCGCCGTGCACATCCCTGCCTGCCATTCACATGCTCTCGCAATCACACACAGGCAAAGTCACGCATGCGCACACATATTCCCACGTGCCCACACTTCCCCCCCTCCCCCCCCCCCCAGGCATACACACATGCAGGCATGCACGCACAATACACACGCGCACGCACCCCTCTCCCCCACCACTCACGGGCTCACGCGCACACATACACACACACACGCACACATACACACACACGTACATTGCCCCACTCACCGCATCGGCGCCGCCACTTCTGCAGCCATCGCAGGGCTCTCCTTTGGGCATGGGAGCCCCGCGTCAGTACTGCTCTGCCAATCCCTCCGTGGGCGCGGGCTTCCCATGGAAAACGGAAGTCCCGTCCCACGAGAGTCGTAACGCACCCTAACTTCCGGCTGCAAATCCCAACATCACTAGTATTTTTGTATAGCAATCATTGACGTCCCACGCGCCTGCAGACAGCATCTATGTACTGATTGCTTGTTTTATTTACATGTGTCTGGGGACGCGTGTAATTCATTTTCATGCGAGTTGTTAAGCCGAGCTGTGGGCTCACGGACAGCTGAGTGAAAACAGGCGCCTTGATTAGGCACGAGTCCGAAGACAGACGTGGAGGTGCGGCCGCTCTCTCTCGCGGTTTATGAAAGAGAGCCACACCTGACCAGCCGGCTGCTGCCGCGAACCGGCGGAGCGCGAGGCGCGCCAGAGCCCGGCAGGAGGAGGTGGCGGAGCGCGCCAAAGCAACTTCCTGCGCAGCAGAGTGAAACCATGACGGGGCAAAAAAAACTTGCGCCTGGTAATTGCTTTCTAAAGGGGTCGCAGCTCTAAACTCACAAACCTAGAGGAAGCTGCGTACGTGAGGTCCCTTGCTAGCAGAAGGGAAACTGAGGTTTAGAAGTTTACTTGGGATGTTTCTTCATTGTGATTCCTAATAAGTTATTTCCTTTACTTAAGCCTAATAGTTAATTTTAATATTGAGACTCTACATTTATGGCAGCAAAAATAAAAATATTAATAGCACAGCTAAAGCAAGCTGCAGTTTTGTTTGCTAGCACTTGTGCTGCGTGTCTGCTTTGATATGACTGGAAGATGTGACTGGGTCGTTTTTACCTTAGAGTAAAGTCTGGTTTCTAACTTGATTATGGAAGGCTTTTGGTTACTTCTGTACAGTTTTCTTGAAAGTTGTATTTACCCAAAGGTTTATTTCATATAGTAGTGTGATCGAGGGCATCTGTTTCAGCCTTTACGAGTTACCAACCACTGTTTAAAAGATTTCCAAAGTTTAATTTGGCCCTGTATCCGGATGATTTGGCTTCCAGCCAGCCCCTCTAGAACTAAGTTGGACACCAGTGAATTAAACCTGTGACAAGACACAAGTGTGCTGCTTCTTCCAGCATTCTGTTTAGTGATGGAAATGATGCCCCTTCATTTTGTTTTCTTTTACTCTACATCTGTAGTTTGTACATTTCTATAAACGTGTACAGTGGCAGTGAGTTTTGCGTTCGCGCTCTGCATCATGAAATCAGATAACCATTATGTCATGCAATAATTGCAGCTGCCTAAAAGATCTAGCTTTCCGCAAATGTGATTATTTAGCCCCAAATTGTTTAGGTTTCGTTACAGACTGCTTTTAGCTCTTTGCCAAAGGCCTCTTATTGACCTTGCCAGAACTTTATAGTGGGTTTATGTAAAACCACTGCACTATGAACCCATGTCAAAACCGCATACTCCATTACTTCCCCTCACCATCCCATACTCTTGTTTCTTAAATTTTTGCTCTGCACTTCCTGCTTGCCTCAGTCTTCTTCACCACGCTTCTGCTGTGCTTCCAAATCTCTTGTACTTTAAAAAAAAAATGTAAAAGGGGCCTAGTGCTCGCCCATTACTTATCTTTACTTGCCATTGGCTGGCTCCCACGTCATTCACGTTTCTTTGCTGCCTATTCGTCAGCTCCTCCTCCTCACTTCTCTTCCTCCTGGGAGTATAATCTTCGTCCTGTTGTGCTGCCATTGATACTGGGCCAAGTACTGCTTCTGTTTGCCAGTGCCCTTCTACTTCAGGCTCCTGAAGTGCAGGCACTCATTAAACAAGCATTTGCAATGCAATAGGTCTCGCAGTTGTTAGAGTTTGAGCCATTGGCATTGTAAATGGCACTGACTTTTATTTGTGTTGGATTTTAAAACTTAAATAAAAGGCATTGCCATTTACAATGCCAATAGCTCAAACTCTCACAATTGCGAGACCTATTGCATTGCAAATGCTTGTTGTTTAGGCTCATAATACAAAAAATAACATACAAATATATATGTCCTTTTAATGCTGGCAAACCAAGCAGACAAAATGACAGCACAGGCAAAAATAGCAGACCCTTTAAATCGTAAAGTCTCCATCATGAAACTACATAGAAAATGAGCCAAATATTGTTAACTCTTTGAGCCATGAATTCCCCATCATTTAATTGCATTCAAAAGGTTAGCCTGCCTTAAGATAAGAAAAATAAAAACTGTTATGAGGAATATGCTAATAAGTCCTCAATTCAGCCATCCATGGGTTTCCTAGTACATACTGACATTCTAAGGTACGAGCACACAATGTGATGTACTTCAGGACTACCTCAAAGCTGTAAGATATCAAGCTCAGAAATCGGAGATTTCTGTGGGAAGCAGACAATCCAGGAGTGCCGGAGACCTAGTGCTGAAGCAACTGATTCTCTGGAAGAAAAAAATTATGACAGGGCGTTTTTGGGTGCTGCACCGAGAATATGGAATTTAGATACCTTCAAGCATCAGAAAATTACCTAACACCGCAAGATTCAAGAAATAAACCAAGATCTTTCTAATGAGTAAATTCCTACAATAACCCATACCGAACAACCTCGTAAGATTCGCCTAACACCTCACACTTAAAGACGCAAGAGCATCTCTTGCTAATGTCCAATGTCACCTGTTTTATATTGGTTCTTGCTATTCTTTATGCTATGGTTCCTCTAGACTTACATTCTTCGAATGTGCTGAAGTCTTTCTTGTTGAGAGAAGTGTTTGTTACAATTTTGAATTGGACTTTAATGTGTTAACTGCTGTCCAGAGTAATGTACTAAAGAAAAAGTAGTCCCGTCCTTTACTGTGAAGCACTCTGATACCTATGGCCTATGGGGTCATGTTTGTGCTGTACAAAACACTGAATAAATAAATAAATAATAAAGAAAGCATCTTTACACTTCAAGAATACAAGAAATTTTAGGAAAGGTTTGAGGAAGTGTAAAAAATAGGATCTATAAAATCTACAAAAAAACATAAAGTGCAGAAGAGATTGCTCTGACAGGCAATCGCCCCATCCCCCCCCCCAATGGTAAGGGGCATCTAAAAAAACAAGAATCACTATACTGTGCCTGCCCTGAAATGGAAGAGACGTGATCCCTCCCACCATGAAAAATTCTAAGGATAGGTAAACGCCGGCTCCACTGATGCTAAAAAAGCATAACATAATTACTAATGGAGCCCTTGCTAAATACCACATCCAGTCTTTGGGCAAGACAAATACCTATAAAATGGGACTTTGCCAGCATCTTGTTGGACTTGATCAGTGGCCGGTGCAGAACCTATCTGTGCAGTCTAAGTTCATGAAAAGACTTGCAAACATATTTCTACTAGGGAATAGAAAAGCTCCAGTCTAGGTTAAGACAGCCTAAAATTACCTCAGTATTAAAGCATGCCTCAGCATTACACACACTCTAACCCAAGGAAAGAGTGGGGCTAGCTTTGCTTTATTAGTAAAATAGGGTAGGTTTAGCTCCAAATCTAAAATAAATTGAGAGCTGGTTGGCAGAAGATTGAAAAGACACCTGTAAATGTGATTTTCTTTTACCTTCTAAGGGGAAACTTTATGAAACCCCCAAGCCCCTGCACCATACAGAGCCGCAGGGATGCACTGCAGATTATGGGCTGATTTAGACCTTGGAGGATGGGTTACGCCGTCACCATGGTGATAAATTATAAATACCATAGGATATGATGGGATTTATATTTCGTTATAGAGCAAGGGTATACCCAAAAATCACTGGGACCTGGGTGTATAACAGTATAGAGGGTGGTGGTCCCAGCACGATTACATCAAAATAGTGTAACGTTATATTTAGAGAAAATAAATCCAAATGAGAAAATAAATGATGCTAAAGTGTTATTTAATCACACCAAGCACATGTTGGTCATCAATACGAAACACAGTTTGCATCAAAATATTACAACGTAACGTTGGTGTGCCCAACTAAGTGGGGGGTGGGGGAGTGACTTGGGTGAGGTAGTGAAGCAGGTGACATATCCTATATAGAAAGTATCACAATCAAATTGTTAGGCAATTTTTTTAGTGCCACGTGTTCATAATATAGTTCATAACAAAATGCATTGCATTCATTTAGTAAGTGAGGGGCTCTGTTTGATTGATTGTAGTCAGTCACAGAGTAAATGCTACAAATGTGGGTAGGCTTACTCCCCCAGGATTTACATATTGGTTAGGGAGAACCCAGGAGTAGCCCCATCCACAAGCTTGTGCCAGACATAAAGGTGGCACCCCAAGACACCATGTTCAGAACACTGCTGAACCTGTGAAAGAACAGAAAAGGGACTACAAATGCTTTTTGAGACCTGTGAAGAAACCTGAAGGGCTGTCCCTGCTCCCACTAGTTTGTAAGCAGAAGAAGTGGACTCCACAGGTAAGTTGACTGGCCTACAGTGCAAGCTTCAGGGCCACAACAAGCTGCCAGAGGCCTTTTACTGAAGAGCACAGCTGACTGGTACCAACTGGACCTGACTTGGACCCTGGTGGTGGTGTTTGCTGGAGTGAGTCTTGACCGCCAAGCACTCTTCCTGAGGTCCAGGGCCCCTTGGATGTGTCTAACTGGACTTCTAACATCCCTGAAATCCTGGAACTAAGAATGGTTTTTGGACTTGACGACTCTCGGGGGGACAGGGACAAACCTGCTGGGCTGAAAAAACTGGTTTCCGTCGCTTGGAGCTTCTCCAAATTTCTCCACAGTAAATCCAGTTCAGCAGGGCGTCACTGAGAAGGCTCTATTTAGATGTTAGTGAGTCCATAGATGAAAGACAGCCTGAGTGCCACCAACTCCATCCAGGAATTTTGACCTGCGTTGATGGTGTCATAGGCAGAAGTGGCTGTTAGCTGGAGTCCAACCAAGATTACTCCAGGCCAATCACGATGTGTCTTTCCATCGAGCAAACTGTGGCAGGGATACCTCCTACTTTGAGTTGGAAGAATTGAAGGAAATTAAATAGAAACTGACCTTTTTTCTGTTTTCCACTTCCAAATTTCATTTTGAACCCTATTGTCCAGGTCCTCTCTTTGCTGCTACTACATAACCACAATGTTAATCAACTCCATTGTAGCTGGGATCTAAGGTAAACTTCTCTTACACTTGTCTTACTATGAATAGTGTGCTGAGAATTGCTTTAGTCTTGTATATTTTTACATTGCTCTTACATGTATTTTTTAATGTGTAATGCATGAGTGTACAATTTACAACTTATCAAGGTAAAATGAACACACCTGTATTGAGACTTAAAAAAGATTTATGTTGTGGTGGCTGTTAGTGTTGTGCTTGTAGTGCCTGTGAATGTGTATTCAATAGTGTGTCTCTATTGTTTGTGTGCTATGTAATGTGTATGAAAAAGGGAATAACACATTACCTACATATATTTTAGAAGCAAACACAACATATATGTGTATTTACACATAAGTTAGTAGTACTTACCAGGCTCCACTCCACCAGAAACTCCCTCCATCAGCAAACCACCCCTAGGACTATGCCAGCACAATGGGGACATCTAAATAGGCTCTGCAGAAACCGCCGACCTGACGGTGACGAAGTACTGTTAACCAGCAGAGGAGTCTGCCTCCTCCACAACGGTGTGCTGCGTACACGACGGGAAGTAGTCTGTCGATGAGAACAGCGTTTCAGGCAGCACACATCTAGTCCTCCCAAGATCAAAATCAGGCCCAAAGTCTGAATGTAGACCGGTGAAGGCACCAACAGTATCTGACCGGCCAGAGGACGTCCCTCGGTGCAAAATTCTCCTGCTTGGAGATTTTCCAGCCAAAACTGCTGGTACCTTGTTGAATTATTTTTTCACATACAGCCTACTTCTTTGCCCCTTTGTAAATGTTTAACCACATCCGCGCTCAGAGAATTCTCCTCCTGTGCTCAGATTTACAAAATCCCATGTTTCATGACGAGCTGGGCTCGGCATCAGCGTGCGAGGAGGCTACGCATTACGAGCCCAGCTCGTCATGAGCCTGGAAGGGGTTAACGAGAAAAAAGTCTATGGGCCTGATTTAGATATTGGTGGACTTGGTCATGCCACTTCTTTTTTGATGGGTACACTAGCTCACCTACTAGATGGTCCGCTCACCCGATGTAGATGCTGGCGGTTTGACGAACGAAAGACTGTCAGAGTGCCGCCGACTCCGCCAGGTCGGCTTACCCGCGTTGATTACACAATAGGCAAAGCGATTGTCAGAGGGAGGACCGCCAGTTTGCCCACTGGGACAATCATGATGTGCCTTCCAACTGACAGGACTGTGGCAGTTAAACCTCCACAGCTGAGTTGGGGGATAGGAAGGGATATAAGGAGGAAACTAAACTCTCACTTTCACACTTCCTTTTCCGCTATGGACCTGATCCTCCAGGTCCTGCAGCTGCTGCTTGATGATGAACAAAAACAATACCGTTGTGGACGGAATTGATGGAAAGCTCTACATTTACCTGTTACCTTTTGCCTTGTCTGTTAACATTTGCACTGGACTCGTGAATTTTAAAATCTCTCTTACAAGCAATAGCATACCATGTGCAATGCATATGTCTGTAATGTTGACATTTAGGAAATTTAAAGAAACACACCTGTATGATCATATCGTATGTATATGTTTGATGCAAACTGCCTTAAGAAAGGATGCTTGCACAAAAAAGGATAACAAATCAAATATCTAAAAGTCACCATACAGGTGTGTTCAAATACATTTCGAAAATTGTCAGATTAAAAACATATGCAACACACATCATTGGATTAAGTGCAATTTGACATAATGGAGAAATTGTACTAGACAATGTGTAACCTTTACCTTATAAATTACTAGTAAAATCAATGTCAGTTCCTAATTTGATGCAGTCAGCATATACATCCATGTAACATTTCCCCTTGTCTAGTGCAAGTTCTGTACAGTAACAATTTAATTTGTCACAATATTTTATGAGGTGTAATGCATAACTGTTCAGTCTTATTAGTAATCAAGGTGCCATGAAACAAACACACGTGTAGTAACACTTAAAAAAAAAAAATGTCAACTTATCATGATTTTTGCCTGCATCTAAATTCAAATGACTATCACATACTATCTTAACCAAAGTATGCACTTAAGAAATTTGACATTAAGAACATCTGTTGTATATCTTGCTATAATGGTAAATATGTAAATAAAAAAATGTACCTCATTTTTTAGTCAGAAAAGTTTGTATGAATCAAACAATTGCAAAGAAAAATTATTGCCAGGACACCTTCATATCATATTTCATCCCTAGTAGGTCATGAACTACATACAGTCACAATACCTTCCGTCCATACAAAATGAAACATTACTATATGGGCATTCTTGTTTAAAATAAAGCAGGACTATTATGTTTGGCAGGGCGGGGGCGTGGCTTGCGCGCTGGTGAAGATGGCGGCGTGATTCCGGAGCTCCGGAGCCGACCTTCACCTCTACGCGATTTGCGGCGTCATAAGGAGCCGCACAACACAGACCCTTACCTTATCAGGCATCGGAATGTGAGGTGAGCCCAGCGCCCTCACCTTTTTGGACTTTCATTCAATTTTGGCGATTCTGCTCGTTTTCACCGGGCGACTTGGTCCCGGCCTCCATTTTGTGCGCGACGTGCACTTTCCTCTCAGGAGTTGCGGCGAACTTCAAAATGCTTCTGGCCTTGCTGCACAACTGTTAACGCTCGTTTTTTCCTGGTGGTGAGTCTGCCATGCTGTAAATTGTCAGCTGTTGCCTCATTCCTCCCTCTTTCAATGCCGTCTATGAATCTGCTTTCCTAGCCGCCATTTTGTGATGAACTGTTATTTTTCATCTTCAGCAATGCAGTGTTTTTCACGTTCATCCTTGGCCTTGGCTTCTCATTTAAATTCAACTGATAATTGATGACTGGAGATCGTATTTTGCCTCTGCGTGTGCCTTCATACCTCTGACTGTTTTTCTGTACCTCACTCAAATTCATGCAGCTTTTTCTCTTAGCTTTTATCGTTTTTTGCTGCTGCTCATGCCTATTTATTCCCATTGCTCTTGGAGTGCTTGCCCATGTATTGACTCTTTGCCTTCAATACTCCTGTTAGTGACGCAAGTTGGATGCAGTGGCACTTTACCACGTTCTTGCTTCCAGTTCATCCCATGCTTGTTCGTCGCTGAACTTCCAGCTCTGTCCTCTTGCTCAGGTGCCCTTATCCATTTCTTCTGCTGCACAGAGTTCTTCTATGGGGAAACTCCGCAAGCTTGCTACAGTTACCAAATTGCCATCTGGTTCAGACTCTGATTCTCCCTTTCAGGATATGGACGAAGCTACAATGTCAAAGTCTGACACAACACAAGGGGCTATCCCCAAGTCTCAAAATGGCGGAAAAACACCCTCCGCTATAGCTTCTATCAAACGTCTTAAGAAAGACCCACCTTCTCCTGGCAATGGCACCTCTCCTTCGTCCATGGATATCATCTTAGAGGAGATCCGTGCTCTCAAGCCCTTTATGGAAGCTACCACTCAAAACATGCAAGCTATGCAAGACAAATGGACCTCTCTGGACTCCCGCGTTCTTCTCCTGGAACAGTCTTCCGAATCTCTTCACTCCTCCTGTTCTCGCGTTCCTTCATTGGAGGCTGAGGTTCTTCTACTTAAGAAACAGACAGAGGATTTGGAAAATAGAAATCGTAGGAACAACCTCCGCCTTTACGGAGCTCCTGAATTAACGGAGGGGTCCAACCCTACTACTTTCTTTCAAACTTTCCTCTCAAAAATATTAGATGCTCCAGCCCTGGCCTCCATAAACATTCAAAGAGCTCATCGTCTTGGCCCTAGAGTCTCTTCTAAACCTAGAGGTGTCATCATGCTGTTCCTTCAGTACACTGATCTCCTGCAGGTTCTCTCAGCCGCTAAAGTTAAAAAACAAATCATATGGCAAGGACACCGCCTTTATTTGTCTCAAGATGTCTCCAAGGCCACTGCAGACAGGTGGAAAAGGTTCCTGAATATGCGCCCGCAACTCCGAGCTCTCAACGCACGCTATGGTCTTCTTCATCCATGCCTTTTCAAGGTTACTTACAAAGACAAAACCACCACCTATGAAGACCCTGCCGTCCTTCAAGAATTTCTCCGTCAGCATAGCTCCGATGTTACGGACGTCTCCAGACCACCTTGAATGAACTTGTAACTTCTTTCACTCTGCTAACGTTTTCTTTGTACTTCATAACTCTTATTACTGTTGTCAATTTATCCCTCTATATTTAATCTCTGTTTACTCATACCTTCCGTCATGTCTCCCTCATGCCTCCTGCATTTATCCCGTTATCTTTTTTTATATTTACAGACGCCGCTCTATTCTATTCCTTTTTCCTTCCCGATGTACCAATTCTGTTTGTACGCTATTCTTTGGACTTGTGATTTTTGAGGTCTGGCGTCAGCTCCTGGTGTTGTCGCCGTCATCTCTCCGACGCCTACACCCCCGTCTTCGTTTGCGTTTTTCGTTTTCGTAAGTATATCTTTCAGTCATTCGTTATGGACGTGTACAGTCTTCTTGATCTTTTTTGTCCCTGTCCTTTTTCTTCTCCTCTCATTCTTCAAACACCTTCATTCACCTCTTTCCTTCTTTTTTCTTTTCTTCTCTACTATCTCTATTTTCTATTTTTTCTGGTCTCATTTTCCTTTTCTTTTTATTCCTCTAATATTTCCATCATCTCTCCCTTTCATCACTTTACCAGTACCTTCTAGATTTTTGCATTTAATGAGCATGTTGTTGTTAATTGATTTGTATACCGTTCCCCTCCGAGTCACAACATGGAACATTAAGGGATTAAACAATCCCATTAAAAGGCAAAGGGTATTATCACACCTTGCTAGACTTAATACGGATGTCGCCCTCCTCCAGGAATCTCATCTTTCGGAGGCAGAGGCTTTAAAGCTTAAACGTTGTTGGGTGGGTCATGTTTTCTGCTCCCCTACTGTTGATAAGAAGAATGGTGTTGTGATTTTGTTGCATAAAAAGTTAAATATTACCTCAGTTTCTCACGAATGTGATGTTAACGGCCGTTGGGTCATTGTTAATTTGCTTATTGATAATATCCCCCTTATTCTTTTTAATGTATACACCCCTACAGGCATTGACAGATCCTTTTGGCCCTCTATCTCTGATGAGCTAGCTTCCCTCTCCGGGGATTACATTGTGTTTGGTGGGGACTGTAATCAAATCATGGATCCCTTTCTCGACCGCCATTCTAAAGTCAGATTTGTACCCTCCAAGATGCACTCCCAATTTGTCAAATCTTCCCAGAATAATGCTCTGGTAGATATCTGGAGATTATGCAATCCAGATCTTCGAGAGTATAGTTTTTTCTCCCCCCCTCACCTTTCCCAATCTCGCATTGACCATATCTTCCTAAGCAAATCCCTTTCCCAACATGCCATTCGTTCTGAAATAGGTTCTATCCTACTCTCTGACCATGCCCCTGTCTCTGTAGATTTAGATCTCCTCCCTTTCTCTCCTCCCTCAGGCAGATGGAGGTTCAATAATACTCTGCTCCATGATCCCACTTATTGTTCTAAATATTCAACTTTTGCCACTGAAGTTTTCCTTATTAATCACACTTCTGAATCCTGGTTTGTCATGGTTCTGGACTCATTCAAAGCAGCCTCTAGAGGTTTTATTATCAATTTTATAGATAGACGGAAAAAGTGTAGGGAAGCCAGGTCAGCTCAAATCCTGGCTGAGATTAAATATCTTGAACACGATTATTACTCCTCTAATTTGGAAGCCTCTCTTTTGACGTTTTGAGGCGAAAATCTCCTTCAATAAATTTACAACTGAAGCAGCCTCCAAACTTCTATTAAAATGTAATTCCCGATAATATGGTGGCAAAAACAAGATGGGCAAACTCCTCGCTAACTATTTAAAAATAAGACGAGAACATACGAAAATTGAATCTATACAGACCTCATAAGGTGAATCTTGTTTTAAAGACAAAGAAATTCTTTCTGAATTTGTCAAATTCTATGATACTCTGTATACCCCTGAATCGATCCCCACTCCCTCGGATCTTATTTCTTACTTCAAATCCCTTCCATCTCCTCCAACGTCCCATGTTGACTTAGATTCCTTGGATCTTGATATATCACTTTCCGAGATTTCTCTTGCAGTGTCTAAGCTACGACATGGGAAAGCTCCCGGCCCCGATGGCTTCACCATCAAATTCTATATTCACTTTGCCAGTCTCCTCCTTCCTAAGCTTCTACTTCTATTTCAATCTTTTATTTCAGCAGAGTCTTCGAACGGTTCCTTCCAACAGGATAATACTGGAACCTCCTGAGGCTCAGCCGGGAGTGGTCATTAGTGCTCCATTTTTCACCTTTTAAAAACTTGATTAGAATTGATTTTAACTCACTCACCTAGCTTGCAGGCACCCGATTTCATTGGTGCAGGCACCCTCACAACAGCGGAATTAGCGCTGGAGAGGGGAATTGCTGACTAACTTCTGCCGCCATCACCCACCCCCAGCCCGGGACACGCCCACTTTGAGTCCACGCCCACCGCAACAACTACAAAAGCACGCTGAATACAAGCGTCGCATATAATATTGGAACCTCCTGAGGCTCAGCCGAGAGTAGTCATTAGCGCTCTATTTTTCACCTTTTAAAAACTTGATTAGAATTGATTTCAACTCACTCACCTAGCTTGCAGGCACCCGATTTCATTGGTGTAGGCACCCTCACAACAGCGGAATTAGCACTGGAGAGGGGAATCACTGACTAACTTCTGCCACCATCACCCACGCCCAGCCCGGGACACGCCCACTTTGAGGCCATGCCCACCGCAACAACTACAAAAGCGCGCTGAATACAAGCGTCGCATATAATACTGGAATCTCCTGAGGCTCAGACGGGAGTAGTCATTAGCGCTTGATTTTTCACCTTTTAAAAACTTGATTAGAATTGATTTTAACTCACTCACCTAGTTTGCAGGCACCCGATTTCATTGGTGCAGGCACCCTCACAACAGCGGAATTAGCGCTGGAGAGGGGAATCGCTGACTAACTTCTGCCGCCATCACCCACGCCCAGCCCGGGACACGCCCACCGTACCCTTTCCTTGCCCTATAAACATGTGCATCTACCGGAAGCGCAGCGGACGCGACGATTGCGCGCCGAGGGCGCGCTGAAGGCAAGCTCATCTGCGCTCGTCCGCGCCGAGTCCGGGCCCATGGCCATACCCCCTACACCTCAGCCACAAGAGCCCAGGTATTACAGCGCCGAAACTGTCCACAGTCTCAGGCCCTCTGCTACGAACTGCCTACTGCATCGCTATCACGTTGAAAGCATTCCACAAACCTGTTCACAATGTAAATCATCCCTCAAACCTAAGCCGGCCATAGAACTGACACACGACTACCGTATGTTTATGCTAAATTGCAGATCCCTGCCGAAACACAGAGCGGAAATTGCCCTACTTTTAGAAGAACGAATGCTGGACATAGTATTCCTGATGGAAACATGGCTCACCACAGACTCCGACCCTGCCCTAGTAACCACCCTCCCTCCAGGCTTCCAAATCACTCGGCAGGACCGACCTGAGGGAAAAGGAGGAGGTCTAGCAATCATTTATAAAGAACAGTTTAATTGCCGAGTTACTTCTGAAACCATTCCTGATTGTGAGAGCCTTGCTTTCAGTCTCGAACTTTCCCCCAATAACTGTTTCTCAGGAACACTTATCTATCGTCCCCCAGGACCCCCTAAGCAAATCCACAATCTTCTTCCTTCGATTGTGGCGGAACGCGTTAGTACTACTTCTAATTTCACTCTGTTAGGTGATCTCAACCTTCATTTTGATTCTGCACTGGACCATGTAGCCACTACGCTCGTGGATGACTTAGCTGCTCTACATTTTACCCAACATGTCAAAACCCCAACTCACGTTAAGGGCCACCTGTTGGACCCAGTGTTCAGCGCCTGTGCTGACTTGGTAGCCGGACTACCAATCCCGCTTCCATGGACGGACCACTCACTGGTCCCCTTCACCTGGACTACACTTAAGCCTCCACCAACTAGACCCATTATAAGATTCACCAGAGCCTGGTCTCGCCTTTCAGTCGACGAATGGTCCATCAAGCTCGCCAGCAACCAACCCCTCTACAATGAGGACTCTGGTCTAGCCAACCAGGCTTACGAAGACTGGATCACACTAACTCTTGAAGACACCCTTCCCAAAAGTAAAACCACGCTGAAACGCTCCCACAAAACTTCCCCCTGGTATACGGAGGCTCTCAGGGAAAAGAAACTCCACTGCCGAAAAACCGAAAGACGATGGCGTTTAGACTATTCTCCAGGAAATAAAAGTCGCTACCGAGAATCAATCAACGACTATAAAGCAGAAGTCAAAGCTGCTCAGGCTATATACTTCTCGAACAGAATCATCCTAGCAAAATCAAAACCAAAAGAAAATTTTCAAATTGTGAAAAAACTTACTAAACCCCCACCTAGCCCACACGAAACAAAATCCACTACCCACTGTAATAACGTAGCAGAGTTCTTCCACCAAAAAGTTAACAAAATCTACTCATCCTTCCCCCCCATACTTACCACCCCCTCAGTCCAGACCAATACCATCATGACAACCCCACCCTTTCAGCCTCCACCCACGCTGGACCACTTCCCCCTCCTGGACCTTGCAACCCTTGAATCCGTGGCTCGGAAAGTAAAATCCTGTTCCCCTGACGATCCAGCCCCACCAGACATCATAATGTCAGCATCCCAGATCACGCTGCCAACCATTAGGGATGTCCTGAATACATCTATCACCTCCGGCACTGTCCCTCCTGTCTGGAAACGGGCCATGGTCTGAGCATTGTTAAAGAAACCCAATTTGGACCCCTTAGATTTTAGCAACTACCGGCCTATTTCTCTGCTCCCATGGGTGAGCAAAATCCTGGAAAGATACATTAATCTCCAAACTGGTGAATTTCTTAGAAGACCACCAACAGTTGGACCCTACCCAAACGGGCTTCAGACCCAAACACGGAACCGAGTCCGCCCTCCTTATGGTCACTGAGGAATCCAGAAAAATCCTGGATCAAGGAGGATCAGTGGCAGTGATCCTCCTTGACCTCAGCGCGGCATTCGACACGGTCAGCCACGACACCCAGCTGTACCGCTTGTCTAGTGTCGGAATCAAGGACCAATCCTGGCTTTGGTTCAAATCCTTCCTGGAGGACAGATCCTTTCGAGTTTTCGATGGTGAGTCTGTATCCACCAGTAGACCACTAAGGTGTGGAGTCCCACAGGGATCCTCTTTAAGCCCCGCACTTTTCAACATCTATATGAGGCCATTGGCTGAGGTTGTCCGTCTTTTTGGGGTCAAGATTATTTCTTACGCGGACAACACCCAGCTGGTGGTCTCATTGGCACAAGAGGCCAACACGCCAATGTTAGGCGGACTTAGAGAGTGCCTAGAGGAAGTAAAGAACTGGATGTCCTCATCGTCCCTCAAACTAAATGGGGACAAAACGGAGCTGATACTCCTGGGCCCCTCCAACCCCAGCTTCTTCAACTCCTTGTGGCCCCCCTGTCTAGGCACCCCTCCAGCACCTAAGGACTACATCAAGAGCCTCGGGGTGTGGCTGGACAGTACCCTCTCATTCAATACCCAGGCCACAAAACTCTCAGCCACCTGTTTCGGCCTCCTCAGGACGCTAAAGAAAATCCTCCCCCTTCTACCCATGGAAGCAAAGCAGGTAGCTATCCAGGGTCTAATACAGTCTCGTCTAGACTTTAACAATGTGCTCTACCTTGGCGCTCCAGATTACAACTTAGCAGACTCCAGACAGTGCAGAACTGTGCAGCTCGCTCACTGCTCGAGCTTCCTCACAGGCAATCAGTGAGAGCCGGTCTGGTCAGCCTTCATTGGCTGCCGGTGCGCCAGAGAATCCTCTTCAAGGCCATGTTCATTGCCCATCAGGCTTTCTGGGACACAGGTCCTGCGATTACTCGTGACTTAGTCACCCATTACCAACCCAACAGAAATCTTCGCTCAAGCCAGACTTTTATGGCTAAGGCCCCAAGAATAAAAAGGACTAGGACTGGCGGCAGGACGTTCTCCTACAATGCCTCCAAGACCTGGAACACTCTTCCCCTACATTGTAGAGCCAACCTCAACCTCACTTCATTCCGCAAGCAGCTAAAGACTTTCCTATTTAACTCTCCCCATTAATTCTCTGCTTGCCACCCCACGAGGTCTCCTCTGTTACTTTCTAGCGCTTGGACGCCCCTGGGCAGCAATTTGCGCTCTATATATTTACCTTCAATTCAATTAAATTCAACCGGCCTTAATCACCTTAATTCCCAAAGAGGATAAGAACCACTCTCTTTGCAAGAATTATCGCCCGATCTCTCTGGTCAACAATGACTATGAGATACTAGCTAAAATCCTAGCTTTGCGAATGGACCCCCTCTTGCCAGACCTAATTGGTCCTGAACAATCCGGGTTCGTTAAGGGCCGTCTTTCTTCAGATAACTCGCGACTTTTTCTTAATATTTCCAGCAGGGCATCGCAGTTAGATCTCCCTTTCGCAGCTATCTCTTTAGATGCGGAAAAAGCTTTTGATAGGATTGGGTGGGATTTTATGTTTCAAGCTCTTCGTTGGTTTGGCTTCTCTTCTAAATTTATTTCTCTTATCTCCTTACTCTATTCTAACCCCCATGCCTCTATTTTTGTTAATGGGTTGACTTCAGAATATTTCTCCCTACACAGAGGTGTACGTCAAGGCTGTCCACTTTCCCCTCTTTTGTTTGTTCTGGCTTTTGAACCCTTTCTTACTAAGATTCGCTGGGATGATAAAATATCTGGGTTTCATTTTGGTTCCAATCAAGTTAAACTTTCAGTTTATGCGGATGACATCCTCTTTTATTGCTCCGACCCTCTTTCATCTTTGACTCCCTTTCTGCAACAATTCTCTTCTTTTTGCGCTGTCTCTGGTTATCGCCTAAACGTCGATAAATGTGAAGTCCTTCCTCTGAATCCTCTCTGTCAGCAACATCTGTTTGCTCAATCTGGTTTCTCTTGGCAGTCATCCAAAATTAAGTATCTGGGGGGTTTTGTTCGTGCCTAATCTATCTGATACTCTCAAGTTGAATTTTGCTTATATTTCTAAAAAGATGGAAACGGCCATTACACAATGGCACCCGCTCTTTTTATCCTGGTGGGGTCGACTTAATTCTATAAAGATGATGCTCTCTCCTCTCCTTCTCTATACCCTTTCTATGCTTCCATTGCGTATCCCGGTTTCTTATTTCCAAAAAATGGACTCTCTGCTTTTAAAATTCCTTTGGCAGGGCAAACGCCCTAGGATAGCTATTGCTACTTGTAGCGATTTCATGGTCCAGGAGGCGAGAACCGTGTCCTCTTAGAGAGCCCCGTCGATTGTGTGTGCCTGGGAGTATATGCAGGGCAGGCCGAAAGAACTACATTAACCAGCATGCCAAGGGACTGTGTAGCGGAGTCACAGGGCGTATCTCATATAAGCACCTCCCTCCCACTAGGAAGGTGCTTGTCAATCAATCCGGAGGTTGTTGGAATGGCGGATGGTGATCCCCGCCGGATTTCAACTGGAAGAAAGAAGCTTGCCGAAGAGTGGAACTCGTTTTGAATCCTGTCTCCTGAATCCTGACGACTTCTGATAAGTACTGTGGCAATTGGAGAGCGGGCTCGCCTCCGTTGCGAAAGTCGTGTGTTCATTGTTCGTACCAAAGTTAGATAGGGATTTATTGGTACAATTGCTATTGACATTCTTTGGACTTTGTCTTGTCAAAGAAGGTATCTGTGAGCGAACGTGTCTGCTGTTTAAGACGTGTGTTTGCAGACACTCCGTACGCATCTCACCCGAGAGGCGTTCTGGGATACGTTGTTTTTTGTTGTGATCCCTGACTGGATTCCACTTCCTTGTTTGATCCAAACCCAGGATTACTCGAACAGTGATATTGTTAGGCTTGTGTATTAACAGCCACCAAAGTTTTTTGTTCTTTTACCGCTGTACTCAACGGCCAGGAACTCTTGTGTCGAGTGGATTTCAGCCATTCTCCAGCTTCCTAAAACCGTGTTCATATATAGTGCTGTCTGGCCTGCAAGAGTTCCTTTGCCTGTTCCTTACCGGCCTGGGTGGTGTGTGATTCTGGTGAGTGGTAGAATAGGGGTTTTTGGAACATTTATGTTAATCCGTAAAAGGGTGATTGTAACCATATTCTTTACTCTTCCTCAACCCAGGTGGGACGCTCTTTCCTATCCTACGCAACATATTGACCAGACCCAGAGGGACCCCCAAAGAATTATCACTGCCTTTTTTTTATTTTATCCACTTACCCTTTCCCGACTGGGTACGCTTTCACACAGTGAGTGTTCCTTTCGCTGTGGGATTCGTAGCTGGTAGGGACTGGGGAACTTAGCTTCAGACATCTTTTCTGCCAGACATCTTGATTAAAGGTTAGTGGCGTTTTATATGCTTGCGCTGCGGCCAATCCACGACAGATTGACAAGCCTAAGTATATACGCCGGCCCAGACGATGAATATCGAGGCTGTGTTGGCTTCCGTGGTGGAAGGCCTAGCTGCCTTGCAGCAGGAAGTGAATACGTCCAGAACAGAAAATCAGACACTATATAAGGAAGTAGGCACATTAAGGAGAGAGGTTGCAGGACTATCATGGAAAGGGACAGGGGGGAGTCCTTACCTAAAACCCGCTACATTGCCTCCTCCTGTTACTACGACACCTACACCTTTGGGAGCAGAAGGGGGTGGGTTTTTTGTTCCTCCTTCAGTCACCCCCCCTTCTACGACACCCCAGACTTATCCAGTCCATACAGTTCATGTTGTGCAAAATGTGGGTATTCCGTTAGCCCCACCTGAACGCTTTTATGGGGAGCCCAGGAAGTTTGAGACCTTTCTGAATCAGTGTAGGTTACATTTCCTTTGTAAACCTGGGGTTTTTCAAGATGACCCTGCTAAGACTGCATTCCTGATGTCCTATATGGGCGGCAATGCCGCAAGTTGGACCATACCTTTGTTGGAAAAAAACGACCCAGTGTTGCACAGTTTTCCTGCTTTTTGTTTTGAACTACGTAAGCTTTTTGATAGAAAGTCCCATATGTTGACCCTTGACAGGGAACTGCTCACAATACGTCAAGGTTCTCAGGACTTGTTATCATACAATACAATGTTCAATAGGCTGGTGGTCAAAACTGACTGGCCTCCTGCTAAGCGGATCTCATTGTTTTATCCAGGACTTAGAGGGGAACTTAAAGATGTCCTGGCACAAGTGGTACAGCTTCCCGACACTTGCGAAGACTTTATAGACCTAACAGTTCAGTTGGACAATCGGCGCCTTGAGAGAAGAGGGGACAGAACGAGAGGGGAAAATCGTCCATTCTACCCACGCTTTAAAGGCCCTACGGAAGAACGTTTCAAAACAGAGGAAAGCCCCGAACCCATGCAGATCGGTGGAATTCGTGGTCCCCTGTCACAGGAGGAGAAAGAGAAAAGACGCCGTCTAAAACAATGTTTGTACTGTGGAAAAGGAGGACATTTTATTAAAGAATGCAGAGCAAGAAATGCAGTATCAGGAAGACCCTTCGTCCCACGGGCTCAAGTCCTAGTACAGTCTGAAAAGCCGACGGAAAACTGAAGAACCCAAATCAGGAGGAGGTCTCTGCCTTGGGTTGTATGCCGTTAACGATCTCCCCTTCACTTGCTAATACTTTACATCCGGCTGTGGCGCACATGAATCTTCGAGTCACCTTCTGGGTCACGCCTCAAAATGCATTGAACATTGATGCTCTGGTAGATTCTGGAGCCACCGGAAATTATATCGATCAAGAGTTTGCCATGAAAATCGGTATTGCCTGCGAGAAGAAAGAAAAACCTGAATTGGTGAAAGCCGTTGATGGAACCGTTTTGTCATCTGGTCCAGTGGCTAACCACACTAGTCCTATTTTAATGCAGACCAGCCCAAATCATCAGGAACATATCCAGTTCGATCTAATAGACGCCCCACAATTTCGTCTCATTTTGGGAATGCCATGGTTGACTCTCCATGATCCGAAAGTCAGTTGGGCTGCACGCACCATTACACTGTCATCCGATTATTGTCAGGAACATTGTACTCAGGATTCCTCTACCACCTATATTCCTGAAATATCACCATCTGTTTGTTTGGCAACCGCATGTTCCCAAGAACGATATTGTTGTGCTACTGTACTTCCCGTGGAATATCAGGCATACCTTCCTGTGTTCGATAAGCAACAGGCTACCCATTTGCCACCACACAGGGTGTACCACTGCCGAATTGAATTAATACCAGGAGCAGACATTCCATGCAGTCGGGTCTATGCCATGACTGAGAAAGAAACACTATATCTGAAGACGTACATCGAGGAGAACCTAGCGTCGGGATTTATCAGACACTCAACATCACCTGCTTCATCCCCTATGTTTTTTATCCCTAAGAAGGATTGCGCGGAATTAAGACCCTGTATCGATTATCGAGCTATTAATCGTGTTACCATCAAAAATCGATATCCTCTCCCCTTGATACCAGTGCTAATGGACCAACTAAAAGGTGCCCGATACTTCACCAAACTCGACCTTCGTGGGGCATATCATCTGGTTCGTGTCCAAAAAGGGGATGAGTGGAAAACCACCTTTCGAACAAAGTTTGGTTTGTTCGAATACAGGGTGATGCCCTTTGAGCTATGCAACGCCCCTGCCGCGTTTCAGTTTTTTATGGATGAAGTATTACGCGGATGTCTGGAAACCTATTGCATCGTCTATATCGACGATATTTTGGTGTACTCCTCTACCCTTTCGGAACATGTCACTCATGTGAAATCCGTACTTGGCAAACTACAACAGAATTCGCTGTATGCAAAGCTGTAGAAATGTCTGTTCCACGTACAGGAAGTTTCCTTCCTTGGATATGTGATTAACGCACAGGGCTTTCAAATGGATTTGAGTAAAGTGGAAGCAATCATCAATTGGGGCACCCAGCGGACCGTTAAGGCAGTGCAAGGCTTTCTCGGTTTTGCAAACTATTATCGAAGGTTTATAAAGGATTTCTCCAAAATTATACAGCCGATTTCCAGTTTGTTGAGAAAAAATACTCCTTTTGTATGGAGTTCGGATGCTGCTGCGTCCTTTCAGTTTCTAAAAAAGCAGTTCACCCAGGCTTCCATCCTGCGTCATCCTGATCCGCAAATACCTTATATTCTGGAGACTGATGCCTCTCAATATGCGGTGGGAGGTGTGTTATCCCAAAGACATCCAGTTACCGGCCAAATACATCCTGTTGCCTTCTTCTCCAAAAAGCTCACACCCTGTGAGATTAACTATACTATCACAGATAAGGAGCTTTTAGCTATAAAAAGAGCTTGTGAGGAATGGCGTCACTATCTCCTTGGTGCAGTACATACAGTAGAGATCTATACGGATCACAGGAATCTGCTATTCTTGGCGACCGCCAAGGCCCTTACTCCAAGACAGTTAAGGTGGTCCCTGTTCTTTTCTGACTTTGATTTTATCATCAAGTATAAACCTGGACCACAAAATGGAAAAGCAGATGCACTTTCACGTCTAGAAGGTGGAGAACAGGAAGGAGCCGAGGAGAGGGAAACCCCCTTGATTCTCAAGGAAGTGGAGATGTCTACCGCATCGGTAGCCCTGCTTTCTTCAAACGACCTTCTAGAGGACGTGAAGGTTGCCCTTGCGGATATGAACTTGCAAGAATGGATCCAGGAAAATCCGGAACATCGCACAGAAAAAGATGACCTCGCCTATCATGGTACCGCTTTGTTTATTCCTACGGAAGCCCTGCGACAGCAAGTGTTGGCTTGGTCCCACGATTCTGTATTGGGAGGACATATGGGGATGTATAAAACCATCGCGAGCGTAGAACGTTCCTTCTGGTGGCCCCAATTACGGGAGGACGTTCGATCTTACATCAGGAATTGTGCAATATGTGCACAAGGATAGGCCGTACATACTCGACCTGTGGGACTTCTTAGACCTTTGCCCATACCTCCCCAACCATGGCATACTCTCTCCATGGACTTCATTGTTGAGATGCCACCCTGTGACGGGATGACAGTGATATTGGTTGTCGTAGATCATCTGACGAAGATGGGCCATTTCGTACCATTGGCTGAATTACCTACGTCTGCGGAACTAGCAAAGGTGTTTCTCCAACATATTGTACGGGCCCACGGTCTCCCTTGTGTGTTGATAACTGACAGGGGAACTCAGTTCACGTCTCGGTTTTGAAAGGCTCTGTGCACCACTTTGAACATCGATGCCCGACTTTCCTCCAGTTACCACCCTCAGACGGATGGAAAAACAGAACGTCTGAACCAGACGTTGGAACAATATCTCCGATGTTTTACACTGCAAAATAATATGGACTGGACTATGTTACTCTGGATGGCAGAGTTTGCCTATAACAACGCTGTGCACACAACACTGGGTTATTCTCCTTTTTTTTGTCTTCATGGTCATCACCCGAATATCCTTCCATTTGACTGGCCTGTTCGCTCCCCTGTGCCTAGTATCCATGAACATCATGCGCATCTTAGAGCAGTATTGATAGATGCAAGACGTAGTCTGGCCGATGCTCAGTCCGCGCAGAAACGCTTCGCTGACAAGAGGAGGGCGGTGGAGCCGATCTACGGGGTGGGAGACAAGGTTTGGCTCTCCACTAAGAATCTCCACATCAAAGGGGTTTCCAAACTTAAGCCCAAATACGTGGGTCCTTACAGTATAGTGGAGGTTATTAACCCTGTTGCTGTCAGACTCTTGCTCCCTGAGGGGTGGCGGATTCATCCTGTATTCCATGTTTCCCTCCTAGTCCCTTGTCCTCCCAGTATGAGACTCCCTGTGACACCCCTTCCTGTTGAGGTGGATGGACAAGAGGAGTATGAGGTGCAATCCATTCTTGATTCCAGGATGGTAAGAGGTGGGATTCAATATTTGGTGGAGTGGAAAGGGTATGGCCCTGAAGAGAGGACATGGGAACCTGTGGGTAATCTGAACTGTCCCGAGTTGGTTGAGCGATTCCATGCCCTACATCCGGGTAAACCAGGTCGACCGCCAAGTCGGCAGTCCTCGAGAGGGGGTTCTGTAGTGATTTCATGGTCCAGGAGGCGAGAACCGTGTCCTCTTAGAGAGCCCCGTCGATTGTGTGTGCCTGGGAGTATATGCAGGGCAGGCCGAAAGAACTACATTAACCAGCATGCCAAGGGACTGTCTAGCGGAGTCACAGGGCGTATCTCATATAAGCACCTCCCTCCCACTAGGAAGGTGCTTGTCAATCAATCCGGAGGTTGTTGGAATGGCGGATGGTGATCCCCGCCGGATTTCAGCTGGAAGAAAGAAGCTTGCCGAAGAGTGGAACTCGTTTTCAATCCTGTCTCCTGAATCCTGACGACTTCTGATAAGTACTGTGGCAAATGGAGAGAGGGCTCGCCTCCGTTGCGAAAGTCGTGTGTTCATTGTTCGTACCATAGTTAGATAGGGATTTATTGGTACAATTGCTATTGACATTCTTTGGACTTTGTCTTGTCAAAGAAGGTATCTGTGAGCGAATGCGTCTGCTGTTTAAGACGTGTGTTTGCACACACTCCGTACGCATCTCACCAGAGAGGCGTTCTGGGATACGTTGTTTTTCGTTGTGATCCCTGACTGGATTCCACTTCCTTGTTTGATCCAAACCCAGGATTACTCGAACAGTGGTATTGTTAGGCCTGTGTATTAACAGCCACCAAAGATTTTTGTTCTTTTACCGCTGTACTGAACGGCCAGGAACTCTTGTGTTGAGTGGATTTCAGCCATTCTCCAGCTTCCTAAAACCGTGTTCATATATAGTGCTGTCTGGCCTGCAAGAGTTCCTTTGCCTGTTCCTTACCGGCCTGGGTGGTGTGTGATTCTGGTGAGTGGTAGAATAGGGTTTTTTGGAACATTTATGTTAATCCGTAAAAGGGTGATTGTAACCATATTCTTTACTCTTCCTCAACCCAGGTGGGACGCTCTTTCCTATCCTACGCAACATATTGACCAGACCCAGAGGGACCCCAAAGAATCATCACTGCCTGTTTTTTATTTTATCCACTTACCCTTTCCCGACTGGGTACGCTTTCACACAGTGAGTGTTCCTTTCGCTGTGGGATTCGTAGCTGGTAGGGACTGGGGAACTTAGCTTCAGACATCGTTTCTGCCGGACATCTTGAGCAAAGGTTAGTGGCGTTTTATATGCTTGCGCTGCGGCCAATCCACGACACTACTCTTCGGAAAGATAAAGCTCAAGCTGGTGTGCGCTTCCCTGATTTTAGAAAATATCATCGCGCCTTTTCTATGAAATAATCTACTTGATGGCTTTTGATCGATCCTCCCTTTTACCCTCCCTGTGGTTGACTATGGAATTCTCCTTTATCTCTCCCCTCACTTTCCGTGAACCTATGTTCTTCGCGTCTTATCCCGCTCGTCTTCGTACCCCTATTATATCTCATTGTCGTGCTCTTCTTCTCCCCTTTTTATCTTCCTCATATGCTTCCCTTCTTACCATGAACAACCTATCTGGTTTAACTCCCATCTTACAATTCGTAATCGCACTATTTATTGGAAGGTCTGGCATTCTCGAGGATTATGCTGGATCTCTCAACTACTTTCCCACAATGTCCCTCGCTCCTTCTTGGAACTTCAGTCCTCTTTTGCTTTTACCTGCTCTCAACTCTTACCTCCATTCACTGCCACTTTCCAATGATATCCCACCTGATCGTAAAACCACTTCTTCATTACTAGAATCTACTCCCTCCGCCTCTTCTCTTTATAATACCTTCCGGTATACAGTTGACCGAGTGAAATCTATACTTGAAATTGTTTGGGAATCTGATCTTTCTCAAGACTGGTCTGTTCTTCTTTGGGATAAGATCTGGTCCAAACTCCATAAGACCTCCAGAGCTGCTAATACTACCCAAACTTTATACTTTATCTATAACAGAGTTTTGTTCACCCCATTCTCCCTGTCCTGTTTCTCTTTGGAGACGCCCCCTACCTGTTGGTCTTGTCCTTTTCCCTCAGCAGACCTAAATCACATGCTTTTTGATTGTCCTCATATATCCAAGTTCTGGAATTCAGTATGGGCCCAAATTCAAAAGATTTTCCATTTTAAGGTCCCCTTCTCCCCAGCTCTTGTTTTTCTTGGCTCCATTTCTCCTGACCTCCCTCAATCTCCAAGACATTACCAACTCCTTGATCTCTTAATAGCTGTTGCCTTCCACACTATTACGTCTAACTGGAAACAAGCTGCGAACGTGTCTTATCGTTCTTGGTGGAATGCAGTCTGTTTCCATCACCGTCTAGACACCAATTTTGTATCTCCTGTTTCCCTGGCAATTAAACGAGACCTTATCTGGCTTCCTTTGGTTACTTATCTTTCCTCCACTGCTCCAGAGTGCTCCTCCATGGATCCTGATGTTGTTGAAGTCCGCAAACCACCATGAATCTTTTTTACCTTTTGCTAACATTTTATTTCCTTTATTATCATACAGTATATTTAGCTTTTCGTATATATTTTTGCTCATGTCATTTCATGCTCATTTTACTTGCCTTTTATGAGATTTTACTGTCTTAGCTATTGTGATTATTTTCCCCCCTTCATGAGATTTTATTGTAATAAGCTATTGTGATTTCCCTTAAGTTGTAATTATTGCCATATCCCTTTTCCTGTTTCTTCTTTCCCCCCCCCCTTACCCTTTCTTTTATCTTCAATAAAATCAAACTTAAAAAAAAGGTTTGTCAGGGCGGTCACTACATTAATAACAATAACCGCAGGTTAAATGTTGTTAATGTAACACATTGTAAGGGGTGTCAATATACATAAGGCAGGCCTACTAGTTTTGTCAGGGTGTCAGCCACATATAAAGTTTCAGTATGTCACCACCATTTAAATCAGTGGAAACTGTATTACCAGTTGTAAGCAAAGTTTGCTTGAATTAATTTTCTTTGTGTGGGCCCACAATATGTTTGTGAGCCCAATTTTCTGAACTGTGTGAAGGACCAAGAATAGTAATGATACACAATGTGAATTATTGAGGTGAGCGAGCCATTATATCTTAGGTGTGGTGGGAAAGCTGGCTAATAATGGTAGGAAGTTGAAGAGGCCCATCAAAAGTAATAATCAAAAATCAGTTAGCGAAAGATATACAAGTCTGACCTCGGTTGCTTCTAATAGAACTCCAGTTCTGAATGAGAGTTGAAAAATGTTTTTTTGCCAATTGGAAACAGACATCTGCCCCTTCACGGAGAGTACTAAATCTAACAAAATGTGCCAATCACCAGCCAGAGAGCATAATCCAGAGTCCTCCCTGGTTGGTGGAAAAACTAGGCACAGAGTAAGGACAGTAGCGTCCCAAGGATGGAGGTAGTTATTCTCTCAAAATTTAAAGATACTTTCTGGTCCTGGCTGCAGCCCAGGCAATGCCCATCCAAGTGGGAAGGAAGGAGAGATAACATTAAAGGTTACCTTTGGTCTCAGCATCTCTGAGCTATTCACCTGGGTTTATTTGAGGGCACCTGGGTCACACGCACCGAACCAACATTTCTCTTGTCATAAAAAGATATTGTGGCCAATAACACATGTTAAGTCTACTTGGTCAAATTCCATATTATTCCCACATAGTCTTCTGCCTCACATATATATTATAATGAGACTGCACAAGGGGAAACACTCTTCTAATAGTCATAATACCACTGTAATGTAACTTAAACTCTCTGCATAATTGTAACCTCTTTCACCTTCGTTTTTGTTAAATGACTTTTTTTTAATACAAATACATTTGGAAAAACACAATGACATGAACCTCATATGCAGAAGTAAAGGTGGTGCAATGCAATCTGTTACTCTTATTGAGGAAGGCAAAAGTAATTATAGCAAAATACACAAGATGATGGACGGAATGCTGCACAATGGCAAAACATTCACCTCCAGTCACAGTTCTGGGTTTAATCCATCGTTATTTTGCTTACCAAGACACCCCAGTTCAGACATGGCCATATGCAAATCAGTCTTGACCCTGTGCCTCATGGGAACAATCCAGCCCGAACTGCCAAGCCATGTCTTCGCTGGACCGGAATCAAGCATCCTAGGACCGGTTTCTGGCTATCAGCCGTCTTCAGCCAGGATAGCTTGACTCCAGTGGTGTGGAGTGCCTGGGACTCACGTCTGAGTATACCCAGCACACTCAGGGTGAAAATTGCAAAAAACACAGTTAATGGACAGAATGTAGAACAATGTCATACATTCACCCCAGTACAAGTCATACATTAACCCTGGGTTAGACACTGGCTATATGCAAATCAGCTCTGACCCTGTGCCTCATGGGAACAGTCCAGTCCGAACTACCAAACCATGTCTTTCCCAGACCGGAATCAAGCATCCAAGGACCGGTTTCTGGCTATCAGCATTCATCAGCCTGGATAGCTTGACTCCAGTGGTGTGGAGTGCCTGGGACTCACGTCTGAGTATACCCAGCACACTCGGGGTGGAAATTGCAAAAAACACACATTTTTTTTGTAGAATCGAGTTTTTCATTGTTTCTGAGGGTTTTTTTGTGCGTGGTGCTTTTTCCCTCAATTACGAAGAAAAGGAGGAGAGAGACGCTGAATATCCAGTGAAGAATTGGACGCTTAGGTTCCAGGAGAACACGGCCCCATAAACTGGTAGGAGGTCATTTCACATGGTCATTTGGGATTTGTGTATGCATGCATGTATGGGCAGAGAGACGTTGACCCCTTTATTATGGTATAGCTTTATGTGGCCTCTCTGTTGTGTCTTGTAGGTGCTGTGATACCCTACATATCCATTCAGACGTCCAAATAGAAACAGAGGGGGTGCTGTGTTTTTCCTCTCTCTACCCCACCTTCTCCTGATGCTCGAGTGGCAAGTTCACTTGTGTATCTGCGGGGGCTGCTGCAGGGGCATTGGGGGAGGACTGGGACTGTCGACGTTCCTGCAGTGTTGGGTCTTGTGTACAGGGATAAAATACTGACAATATTCAAACTTGGTGTTCATGTTTCATCCCAGTATGATACCTCTTTGAACTTTGTAGGCCTTGGTGAAATAAAACGGAATATTTAGACAGATTCCCCCCGTGTGTATCATACAGTGACACTGCAAATAAACCAGTAAACCCTACTGATCTTAGCTATGAGCGCCCTCTAATATTACAAGACCTATCCCAGGTCAACTTTTGAACATGCAGAGTCGCCTCTGCGCCACAGGTGCACACATGTTCATGTGTAACCACCCAAGTGCCCCTTATCCTAGTTGCATTGCAGCAGCCTTTTTTTGAAAGGCGAACCCTGTGCAGTCAATTTACTATGTGATTTCTGTGGGTGAGACACAAGTAGTGAGATTCACTCAGAGTAAAAAGTCCAATAAATAGGAATAATTGTTTTCTGGTTTAGGGAGTACCTGGCATGGCAGTTCTGGCTGGACTGTTCCTATTGGATCAGAGTCAAGACCGATTTGCATAAGGCAAAAGTGGCATGGTGTGCAAAATAACGATGGGCTGGGATGTGGGACAAGTAATTACCAGCGGCTAAGATTAACTCAATCATTCCTTCCATCACTTTTTTGTACACTTTAGTGAGATGCCCTATGTGGGACTAATATGGACAGACTTAGGTTCTGTGCATAGTTGCCATTTTGTCTTTGCAGCCTAGTGCTATGAACGCATGCTGGATCTTACAAAGTAATCTCTTAGTCAAGTTGTTAAAGATTTTTCCCCTTTGGAAATATGGAACTTTGGTAGCTGACATGAAGCATTGAAATGAGGAGACATCAACAATACATTTCTAACTTGTGAAGCCAATATGTCTCCAAGTAAGGAATTGCTGAATATGATTAAAGATATTATTTGGATTACCAAACAATCCAGTATATATGCAAACTAAAAATAAGTTCACTAACTACATCAGTGTAATAGGTAAGCTGAAATAGCTCAGTAAGTTAAGGAGCATCAGAGTGAGATACAGAATAGTGATAGTCACCACAATACAGAAAGAAATTAAAGCAAACAGGTGTTCAATACAGAAACTTCCCTTCTCTCTTCTAAACATAAGTCAGATATAGGGTCATCTATCAAGGGCATCTTATTCGGGAGCATAGAAAGTGTCAGCATGATCGTCTTCGGTAGAAGTTTTGGAAAAAAGGAAATAGGTGCTTAGCAAAAAGCTTTACAGTTTCAAGAATAGGGAAGAGAGGGCTGTACCTCTTTGTGTCTGAAGGGAATCTTTGGGCTCTAACTATGAGAACACCAATTTAAAAGTAGCAAGAGGCCCAGAAAGTCCTTATCTCCTTTCACTGCACCAGGGAGCAATTAGACCACTACTTGAGTGCATTTACAATGCTCTGAATTCCCTATGCATCGAGCTGAGACTGCAGTTCTCAACCTTGAACATCTTGCCGTCCTGGTACATGAAGAACACAAAGCCTGTTTTGACCATTGTTTCTCCACGTTCACTGCCATGTTTTCCTCCAGGCCTCTCTACCAGGAGTTGAATACAGACAATAAGCCTTTCTCTAACTAACAAAATAATAAACCTGCAAGAAAGGGAAAACATGCTGCCAAAGCAAAATGCATTTCACCTGAGGCCTGCAGTCAGGCTAACTTTTGATAAGCATTTAATGTCCCCTCCGAATACATGGTTAAACAAGCACACATATAAGTTGAAAATAAATGTAAAACCTAAGAGAATGCATGTTTACATATGGAAATATAACAAAAAGTGTAAGTGTAAATCTTAAATAAATAAATATATATGATTTCGTGTTTAAACTGTACACGAGTGCACATGTGCATACATTTCAGTAATACATTTAAATGCTTTACACACGTTAAAAAAATCAGGGTCACACAGTGAATATAATGTCAAATGCACACATAAAATTGTATTTCTGTGACATGTAGGGTGGAGTCTAAATTGTTCTGCTCCAATCTGGTTTACAGAGGACCTGGCCTGGCAGTTTGGGCTGGAGTGTTCCTATTAGATCAGAGTCAAGACTAATTTGCGAAAAGCTGTGTCCAAACTGAGGTGGTATGGTGTGCAAAATAATGATGGACTGGGATGCGGCCCAAGAAATTGCCAGTGGAAGAGATTAATTAAAGCATTCTATCCATCACTTTTTTTTATATAATTCAGTGAGATACACTATGTGGAATGGGTATGCCCAGGCTTAGGTCTTGTGCACAGTCCCTGTTTTGCCTTTACAGTCTACTGCTGTGTGTCTTTTTTTGAATCCTGGATGCCCATTCCCACCCAGGGCAATCACAGTCTTGGGGTTTGTTGGGGGTTGCGAAGGGAGCCCCAAGGCCTTATGACCACACCAGTTCCTCGCACTCAGTGGTAGCCAGCATCCACTTGGTTCTGCTCCCGCCCAACAGTAGTAGATTTTTCCTGCTTCCGCTCATGGGCTGGAATGGTCTAGTCCACTTACTGTGAGGAGGAGGGCTAGGAAGAGAATTGTCCGACAGTAGTGGCTGCTACCAGATGGGGTGGCGAGGCAGGGGGAAATGGCAAGAAATTAAAAAAGGACTTCACTAAAATGGATGGACGGCATCCTCTCCTCTGCCCTCTTCACCTTCCGGTCTCCAGTCCCGGCAGGCAGAAGCAGCAGAAAGCACCCAGCACACAGGCTCTTCTGAGCCAATCGCAACACAGCAATGCAGCATTGTGATTGGTCTGAGCACTGTGGTTTGGCGCTCAGATGGGGACAGGGAGGATTTGCAGGTTCCTCACCAGACTGTGTAATGCAGCCTGATGGGGAACATGAAAAATGCAAAATGCGTAGGACTGCTTGGCCAGCCCAAGAGGGCCAGCCAAGCAGCCATGCACACTTAGGGAGTACAACCCACTCCTCCCCCCATGCTGCCACGAGCCACTGAATTCTATAGTAAAAATACAATGAGAATAATGATTGATTATTATCATTGTATTTTTTTTTTTGAGCAGTGGGGTGATGCTCCTACACCTTAGTGGAGGAGCCGCCACTGCTGGCTGATTGACCCAACCCCCAGAAAGTAACACAGGGGTGAGCAATACGATTGGTCATATTACTATGCTGTCCCTGGATGGATGGACTCCCCCAGGACGTTTTGGACTTCTGTTGGACCCAGCAAGTGTTCTTTCTGCATCAGCCCTAGGGGAGATGGGGGCATCCAGGGGGCAGACATTGGAGCGTGGAGTGGCCCCACACATTATCTCACCTCAAAGTGGTCCGTTTTATAAAGATAAAATGCATATTGTTCCAATCCAGGAACCCTGTCCCACCCAAGGAGTAACCGGAGAAGGTCCTGGTTCTTCTCAACAGTTTCTCCCTGGTGCAGGGTTTTTTAAGAAGGGTTGGAAAGTTTTAGGGGCCAAGCACCCTTGGCCAAATCCTAGAATGCCACATCATCGCTCCACCCATGTCCAAATCCTTCTGTACAGCATTCTGAGTCTATCCAAAATTGCAAGTTCAAGTTTTCTTGGGTAAGAGCTCCTCCGAGGGGTCTCAGCTCTGCCACTACTGACACAGCTACCTGATCCCTTCCCACGAAGGTCAGCCACCTTTGTTGGTGATTCCAGAGGTCTGAGCTTCCTCCATTGTTCCAGTGGGCTTGGGCTGTCACTGCCCAGGTGCAGTGTGAGAAGTTAATTATCAGATGCAGACTTCCTCTGCACCCCTTCCTTTCCGAGGAACTGAGTCAATTCCTGTTAATTGCCCTTTTGTGTGGAGGTGTTTGATCCCTCTGCTGGAGTGAAGAGAAATTAACTTAACCCTGTAGGGGAGACAATGGCCTGGAATCTGATTACCAGCTGAGCCAGAGAAATATGAGATGTCCTGAATTCCCTTAAAATGTGTATATAGGTCATTGGGGACTGCAAATTCAAACTTGGTGTGGAGGTTTCTCCCCAGTGTCGTTCCTTTCTGGACCCTGTAGGTCTAAGTGGAGCAGAGAAATGATTTAGGGCAGATGTCACCTATATGTATAATACAGTGAAAACACAATTGATTTTCTAGTACTCACTACAGACCTACCCTAAAAAAGTCAACTCATATTATAAGGGCTGCCCAAAGTCAGCACCACCAAATGCTTTTTTTTTTTTTGTGTCCTCATTTGCCTTTTCTTCAATCAGAATCATACCAACCACCTTGCACGGCTTGTAGACGTGATTTGATATATTGGTAGTAGAGATGTCCCATAAGAAGAAATTGGAGATGTTTTACTCAATCTAGGTGTCTTTCAACCTGTAGGACCTTTAACACGACTTGCCTGACCCTGGTCCAGTAGTATAAAAGGCATAATCATTGGACCCGGAAAAAAAAAAAACCCGGGTTTATCTCCAGTTAATTAATAGGTTCCAAAAAGCCATGTGCCTCTTACTAGTTGTTCTTTTAAGGTCCATTTTAGATGTTTCATATAAGGAGGAAAGCCACCGAGAGTGTAATGGAGGTATTTTCTCTACCCAATTTATACAGATTTGTCTTCTTGCCAGCAAGATTGCGTAGAAGAGAAAGGACCTTGCCAATCCTTTGATGTTGTCTTCCAATCCAAAAATTACGAGAGAAAGAGTTATTTCTAGAGAAGTATTTAAGATAGAGTTTAGAGTTTCCTTCACATTGATCCAAAAATTCTGGATGTCTGGACATTCAAAAAACATGTGTATGTCACAGGCCCCTGGCCAGTTGCATTTATTGCATTTTTTTGTTTGGTAAGAATTTAGATAGCTTTAGTGGGGTTATGTATGCACGATGTAAAGAGAATAGATGGTTCCGTCTTAGCCATGAAGGCTTTACTGTTTTGTATAGTAAAGAAAAATAATTTTGCCATCTCTCCTCACATGAGGTACAAATTGCCGTTTTCCATAGATTGTCTGGGAGTTGAAATTCCCCGTCAATTTCCTCTAGCAACTGCCAGTACCAGGTTGTTACTTCCTTTCCCCCCATAGCTCTTTCCACCAAGTTTTGTTCTGTTAAGCTCATTTTCCCTAGGTTCGCATCAGTACGAATCTGAGATCTCACCCAACTATTTAGTTGAATATATTTAAATCTTGACAGTCCTACACCAACCAATTCGTATAACTCGTCCCAGGTTATAAGGCTGCCTTCTTTGAGTAGTTGACCCCATCTTATAATACCTGATTGTTCAATTATGGTGGAAAGACTATCCCTCAGACAAAGTGGCAATCCTGGTGAATCCCAAATGGGGGCGTAGTTAGAATAGTATGAGAGACCCAGTTTCTTTCTGATGTTATACCATATTTCTGCCCATGATTGTATTATTTTTAATTTGATGTTTTTGAAGTATTTCTGACATCCAAATTTAAACATAAAACTATCCGATGTTAGATTAGCCCCGATTAGCATAGCCTTATACATGGAGTCAGTTGCAAGATTGGATGGCATCTTTAAAAGCATTCTTGTGTGTGATAGTTGGAATGCCCATAAATAGTACAGTAGATCTGGCAGTGCTAGGCCTCCTTTCTCTCTCCTTCTCCTTAGCTTTTTCCACGCAATTCTTGTAGTTCCATATGAAGGAATTTATTTCTTTTTGTGAAATTTCAATCATTTTTGAGTCAAAGGCAGTAGGGATAGAATTAAACATAAAGGTGAATTTTGGGAGGATACACATTTTAACCAGGTTCACCCTACCAATGGTAGAGAGTGGAAGATGTGACCAAGATTTTAAAAGTTTTTTGGTCTCAGTGTGTATCTTTTCCAAATTAATATGCCCAATTCTCGCCACATCTTGAGTTATTCTAATTCCCAAGTAACGCATCGATGTGGATATTTTTGCCCCCAGCTGGATATTGGGTATGTTCCAAACCATTATCTCACTTTTGCTGGAATTGATGTCGTATCCCGATATTCTTCCAAATTCTTCTGCCCGGTGGATCACTACTGGATATGCTCTAACTGGGTCTGATGTAAAAATCATGATATCATCAGCGTACATTGCTACCCGCCTTTCCCACTCTCCAAATCTAAAAGATGGAATGTTAGTCTCGTCCCTTAAAAGCTAAGCGAGTGGTTCAATATAAAGATTAAATAGGAGAGGGGAAAGCGGGCAGCCCTGTCTTGTGCCTCTAGTTATTTCAAATGGTTTGGTTAAGGATCCGTTAACCAGTAACCTGGCAGAAGCAGTACTGTATAGCTGTTTAATTATCTTGCGAAAGTTCTCCCCGAAATTGAATTTTTTCAAGACAGCGTTAAGGTATAGCCAGTTAATCCTGTCAAATGCTTTAGTAGCATCTAGGGTTAATGTGGCTAATGGTAGCGAGAAAGCCGTAGCAATATCTATAGCTCCCACAGCTTCATGTGTAAGCCCTGCTAGTTGTCTGCCCTTGATAAAACCTTTTTGGTCAGGATGAACGATTTTCCCAATGACATTAGCCAGTCTTGTAGCTATTATAGTTGTGAAGAGTTTGTAGTCATTGTTTAGTAATGATATTGGTCTGTATGACCCACAGTCCAGTGTTGATTTCCCTGGTTTCGGGATAAGCACGATTGTTGCTTCTCCCCAGGTTTTTGGGGGCTGCTTCCCTTGTATCAATATGCCATTGAAAAGTGACGTAGGCACTGGGGCTACTACATCTTCAAGAGTTCTATAAATTTCTCCCGGCAGTCCATCTGGACCGGCCGCCTTTCCTTTTTTTGAGTGGCGAATTGCTTTCTTGACCTCGTCTTCAGTGATCTCAGCCTCCAAAAAGTTGCTCTGGCTTATTGATAGAGCCGGGAGGTTTATGGCTTCTAGCCAACTATCCCTTGCTTGCGGATCGTTAGGGAGATTTTCTTTATAAATCTCCTCAAAATAATCGAGGAAGGCTTTTCCTATCTCTGAGCTAGTGGATCTTGTTTCTGCTTCTCCTGGTATCTTAATTTCTCTGATGTAATTGAGATTTTTTTCAGCTCTTATTTTCCACGCTAATACCTTCCCTGCAGCTTCTCCGAATTCAAATTGAAAGGATTTACTTGCTTCCCATCTTTTATTTATTCTTTCCTGTAAAGTAATTTCTAATTGAGGTTTCAGTTCAGCCATTTTTTCATGATCATCAGAAGTTGTTAGAGACGGATCGATCTTAGGCTCCAAAAGTTTAATTTCCTGTTCTATATTTTTTATTTTTTGAATATACATTTTCCGCCTATAGGAGGCTCTGTTAGTAATCTGCCCCCTTAGAAAGGCTTTAAATGTTTCCCAAACAGCTGTTGGACCTGCGGAATCTTTATTTATATCAAAGAAGACTAAGGATTCAATTGAGAGAAAATTAACTTCTTCATCCTCTAACAGCAATGTCCGATCAAAAGACCAAGACGGGTGGTTAGCCAGTTTACTAGATTTTAAAGCGAATTTTATTGCAGAATGATCTGAGAGGTGTGATAGTATATAGTCGATCGACTCTACTATGTAGTTTAGACAATAACTAAAAAAAACATAATCGATTCTAGATTTATGTTTGAATCGGCTGTTTCTCAAAGACACGCCGGGTTTGTTGCTGGCGCGTTCTCTCCATAAATCTGCCAGACCCAGGTGTGTCATAATGTTTTTGAGAGTTTTTCTAGATTTGACAGAACTAGAGATTTTAGATTTAGTAGATTTATCTAGTTTAGGGTCTAAAACAATGTTAAAGTCTCCCATCCAAATTATTGGTTCCTGTACTGATATTAATTGCTTTCTTACAGCGTCTAAGTGTGATGGGTCATCTGAGTTAGGGCCATAATAGCCTATCAATGTTCTCATTTGTCCATCAAGAGAGACTCTGACTATTAGCCACCTCCCTGTATTATCTTCTTTATATTCTTGTATTTGCGCTTTTGCTGATTTTTTAAATATAAATATTACTCCTCTTATGTTTGCATTGTGGTCTGTAGAACAAAATTTATCTATCCACCTTTGTTTTTTCATTATGTTGACTGCCTCTGATTTAAGAAGGTGTGTTTCCTGCAACACAATGACCTGCACCTGAGAGTCCCTTAGATATTGGAAAATGTGCTCTCTTCTCCCTTTCACGCGCAGGCCATTTACGTTCCAGGACATATAATTAACTGTTGTCATGTTCTATTTTTGTTTCTTTATGGCATCTCTCTTCCTTTCCTCTCTTTAAAGCTTTAGTGTTTATTGTTTTTATTTTGAATGTATCACATATGTGATTGAAGGTATGAATTATGATTAGAATTTCGACATTGTTTTCCAAATGAGGACTTTTCATTTTTTTCCCCTCGCCCCTCCCCCCCACCCCCTTGGAAACCCTCCCTTATTTCTTCTGGCTTGGTGTTTAGCCAGAGGTACGTCACTCCGCAGTCTCCTTAACTCTTCATTGCTACCTCTGTTACATAAACAAAGAGGGAAAAGAAAGATGGGAGGCTTGATTTTATTATTAAGACTAAGGTGTAGTTTTAAACCATAAGGCTCAGATCTAAGTTTGATCTATAACTTATTTCAGTATCATATATTTGTGTATGTATACATTTCTTTTGTTTTCACCCTCCCTTCTCCTCCCCTTACTTTTTTTTATATATTCTCCTTTCCTCTTTTTATTTATTAGTTTTGATTATTTAACATAATTTCCCCTTTTTATTTTTTTTAATTTTATTTATTTATTATTATTATTTTTTTTTTCATTTCATTTCCGAGATTTGCTATATTGATTTGTCTATTTATGAGCCAGAGCCTGAATTTGAGCATGGTCTTTTATAGAATTTAACAATTCATCAGCATCATGTATAGACTTAACATTGTGCATCTTATTGTAGTACATAACTTTTAAGAATGCAGGGAATCTCATTTGTACTGTTGCTCCAAGTGATCTAAAGGAATCCATGCGTCTTCCAAGCTCCCACTGCCTATCCAGTGTGGTTTTGGATAGGTCCGATCGTATTTCAAACGAGAAATCAGGGCCTTTCATGGTACCTGCTTTCAAGGCGAGATTCAAAATTTTTTCTTTGAGCGTGTAGGTCAAGAAGTTAATTAAGATTTTTCTCGGTTTAGTTCTTGCTGGGTTTAGACGGAACGGATCTCTGTGAATTCGCTGGATATCTCTATTGAGCACCTCAGCTGATTCTTCCAATGTAAGAGAACTTTTTAGTAACTGTACTATGAAAGATTTCAGATCGCTACCTTCTTTTCCTTCTGGAACTTTTAAGAGACAAATGTTATTACGTCTGGAATAATTTTCCAAGACTTCGATCCTTTCTCTCATATTTTCACCTTCCCCTTGTAGAGTACGTACTTTAGATCTTACTGACTCCAGATTTGCGGTCAGAGCGCCTACCGAGTTTTCCAGCATTTCCGTTCTTCCACCCAGATTGTCGACCTTTTGGCTCAACTCCTAGCATGTTACCCTTATCTCAGCTTGGTTAGTTTTGGAGACCACAAAGTCCTGCCTTATCTCTTCCCTCATTGCTGTGATGGAGGATATTATTGCCTCAAGTGTGTTACCTAAAGCCGGATCAGAGTTATGGGGGGTTGCGGTTTTCTCTTTCCCTACTTCTACTCCCAGGGCCTCTTTTCCTGCGGTTGTCTTTAACTGGTCCAAAAGAGGAATATCACTAGGACTTATTGTGTGTTTTGTTATTAGCGGCAGATCAACCTCTTCGGGCCTGCTAGATGCTGCAACTGCTTCGACTGTTTCCAGTGCCACCTCTTCTGATGAAGTGACAAGAGATGCACTTGATCTTAGGGTAGATTCAGTTTGCTGATCTTCCTGCAATAGGCTAGTGCTTTCCAAAGCCGCGGCCATGTCCTGGGCAATCCGCAGCACATGTGGTAGGGCCTTAAAATATGTTTTCAAGGAGGGGGTTATATCTCCCGGGGCTTTTGCTTTTTTATTCTTATTTTGGGATTTGCTTTGGGTGGTGGGTGTTTCTTCTTTTGTTGTGTCTAATTTCTTTTTTTTTGTCCTCACCTTCTTTTGAAGCTCACCCCAAGTGCCTTCTGGGTTTGGTAGTTTATCCCCCTCCAAACTTACCGCTTTTCCTTTATTTTTAGTTTTACTTCTAGTGACTTTTAATTGTGGGTATGGTGGTGGTGGAGAGTTATGCAGCAGACTGTTCACCTCTACCTCTGCACCCTTTTTAAATAAATCAAAGACCTTACTTGTATCGTGGTCCTCCAGGCTTTGTGTACTTAGCTCCTGGCTCTCCTTCTCTACTTCAGCGCTCTCTGTTGCAGCTTTCGTTACAGCCTTCTCGGCTTTCTCAGCTTCTTGCTCTTCCCTATGAGGTGACAGCACACTCGAGGAGGTTTCCCCTCTCCGCCCGCTGGTAACTACGGCAGCCACCGTGTGTGTGCACCGAGCAGCGGCCGCCCGGCCGCGCTTGATCTCCACGGCTGCCCGCCCCCAAAGTGGGAGAGTGGAGAGCAATCTTGCGAATGGCGGGCTCATTCAAGGGGATGCAGCGCTCTCAGCTTTCAAAAAACTCGGCAGATTGACGCGGGGAGAGTGGTTCCCAGAGAGCAAGCAGCAGCGGGGAGCCAGAGGAGCACAGCATCCTCGATATCACAGCGTCTCTCGGTGAGTACGGGTCAGGAAGAGCAGTTCCAAAGTGACGAGGAAAGAGATCTGCTACCGCGCATAGTTTCCATCGATTTCCCTCAATTGCAGCAAGTTACAGCCATCGCGTAGCAGCGAAGGTCT
Organism: Lissotriton vulgaris; assembly: GCF_964263255.1. NCBI lineage: Eukaryota > Metazoa > Chordata > Amphibia > Caudata > Salamandridae > Lissotriton > Lissotriton vulgaris. The sequence goes on from NC_141693.1 coordinate 625,549,692, forward strand.
CAGGAGACTGCTGACGTGCGAGCCGCGTTAGCCTAAGGCCGCCATGTTTTCATGGGGGAGTGGAGTTTTTACCTGCTCAGCACCACCAAATATTGCAGAGTCCCTTCTGTGATAAGCTATCTGTGTGGAGATAGCTGGCTGTACACAATGGTAGTCTCACCCCCCCTCCCCCCAACCCCCACCTCAAATGTGCCCCTTACCCAAGCTGCACAGCCTGGGCCTTCTCTTAAAAGATGGACACTGCCAATTAGCATGTTCTGCCTAATTTTGATGAAGTTACTGTGAGTGAGACTCACTCACAGTAAAAGTTCAAAACCCAAGTAGTTAAAATCAAAAATCCTTCCAGACTAAATGAACTAAACCTATTTGCTACACATTCAAACCTATTTCTAGTCAGGTGTCTGGGAATACTTAAGAAGCATCTGCAAATGCTGACCAGATGGCTTTGCTAATGCTTGTTTCCTTTGGCTCAGCTACATGTGACGCATACATGCACATACTTTGCGATGCATGCATCCACACCTACAGCCATTTTGGAATGGAAAGAACAAACCTACCAAGATGGTACGCATGAGGCACAGCCATTGTGGCTTATTTTACTTTATTGCTCCACTATGTTGACAAGTACTGAAGAACAATAAATTAAAAATAAAAATTGGTGGAATGCACAAACCAGAAGCAAATGGACTGGTAGAATTTTGTAGCTGCCGTGCCCTTGAACTAAATAAATATTAAAACCGGAGCGAGCATGCAAGGGATGGGGTCGTGTTTGTGTGTTCAATAATTAGGAAAGTCACTTTTGTTAGGATGTTCACACCTTCAAAATGCCTTAAACTAATACCAACACTGTTGGAGAGCCTTCTTAGCCAGTGCCTAAAACCAGCTAAATCACATTAACCAGTGGCTGGCAGGAGTTGGTCGTAAGTACCTTTTGATGTATGCATGGTAATTGGATTTATACAGCGCTTACTAACCCTAACGTGGAATTGAAGTGCTTTACAACAAGTAACACACTACTGTGGAACCTAACACTAGATGTTAATACTGTAGGTATTGATTATTGTTGGATATTGGTATTAGCCTTGTGCGGACAAGAAAATCATTCCATGGATTTGCTCCAGTTTCTTTATAGTATGTCAGAGTAGCAGGAATTAGATGTGATCATTAGTGGGCATATGTGAGTGCTTGACAATAACTGGTGGAATGATGAAAACAGGCTGGAGGAGGTTAGGCGTTGCTAGTTTGCATTGATATAAATCCAAAGGGGAGGTTGTGATCAATAAGTTGAGGTGCGGGCAATTTGCACAAATACAGTAAAGGAGACTGACATATATATGAATACGTTGTGTGTTGCATGTATTAGCAGTAACTCTTGCCAAGCAACTAAAGCTGTCAGTAGGGAACACTGAGAACAGCAATGCATCAAACTATACAGCAGGTATAATTAATTTTTTTATTAGCATGTCAGGGGACGTATTACAGAGAGTGACCCGGCGATGCAACGGGCATAAGCGGCCGCTTTGTGTGGGCCCGCAACACTTTGATATTACAGAAGGGGCCACAGACGCTTGTTCAGGGCCGGCCTTAGGTATGTGCAAGCTGTGCACCTGCACATGGCCGCCAAACCTCAGGGGCCGCCACGCCAATATATATCCTTAATTGTGGCGGCCCCTGGCAGGGATATGGCGGCCTCAGGGCCTCCTACCTACGCTCCCTGCCCAGGGCCGCCATGAGCCTAGAGCCGCCCCTGGCTTGTGCGACCCCTTCTGTAATACAGATAGCGTTGGCGGAGTTCTTGCACCAGTGCTATCATAAGAGGGCATTCCCTGCATGGTGGCGTGGCCAACCGTTTATCCCTGCACACATCACTGATGTTTCCCGTTTTCTTTTTGTCAAAGAACAGCGCTGGATTTTCAAACTGAAAACGGATGTGGTAGGGCTGAATGACAACATTCCATGGGTGTCTATTTGACCTGCACACTTGTCAATTGGAATAGCTCAATATCAACAAGTTAAGCAGGGTTGAGTTGCACGGGTGACAGCTTGGTCGATTCCTACATTTGACCACACATTCAAGCTATCCTTTACTGCAGGGACTGTACATTCGTAACTATATGGCCTTATTACAGGAGATCCCTAGCACCTTCTTTCTGACCCTTGCCCCAGGTTACACCTTTTTCCTTATCACGCACAGGGCAATTACTGGGTAACAAGATGTAAAGTACTGCAAACTGGGTTTCCTTGTGTTGATCTTGTTCCCTGGGCATGGCATTGGTTGGTCGATTTATTCTCAATCTCTGCCGATATTCTTGGCACCCCAGTGACACTCAAGCATCTACTCACCCCGAGATGATTAAAATCGGTGCATTAGCAATCGCGCATATGTCACAGCTCATCTTGTAGTGACAAGCTGCTGAGCATGCGCGGTTATCACCAACTTCTAAGAACAGTATACGGTTTACAAACATAAGGTGAGGCCTCTACTCCATAGGCTGGGTATTTTTCTTTGTTTTTCGCCTTTGGGTCAAGCGTATGCCGCTTTGATCACCCTATAAATCCATATAGAACTCGTAACCGGTGTAACAGCCATCGGGCATGCGCCGCTGTTTACCTTGTAGTGTTGAGTTGCTGAGCATGCGCGCACGCCAAGGCGAGGCTTTAATTGCGCATGCCCAGGTCTTTTGTATGCAGCTCCCGCTTTGGGTTTTACGCATGCGCATTTCAATACACTGCCCGGATCTTGAACGGGTTGACATCATCGATGTCGACAGGTGTGGACAATCGCCTTTCTCTGCCCCAATTAACGCAGGTATTTAAACACGCCTTCCGCATCTCGTCGGTGCCTCCTCTTCGGCTCAGGACTTTGCCGAGGGGTACCGACGGAGAGGTGAGTGTGCTGCGGGTTATTACGGATCACGAGGACCTGATTTGTCTATTTTTTCCTTTGAGAGTCCCTTTGAGTCAAGACTACCTTGGCTCATGATATCTTTATTTAACATCTCTCAAGCCCTTGTTGTTTTTAAAAAAACAGCATAGTGCAGGTTAACCTTGGTGAACTGCATAGTCATCCTCCAACATTATATTGTTTCAAGAACAAGGGTGAGGGAGGTAATTGACTAATAATCAATAGAGAACACAGGGCTGGCCTTACTGACAAGATGGTGTAAGAATACACTCCTTCTCCTTACCATATGGACCATGATAGACATTAGAGTGGAACTTCGACGTCATCCTAGCAGGACTTTTTAAGGTCATGCTCCATTAATATTCCATAAATCCCTTCTTGTTTCAAATGCTTCACTAACCATGGATGTCAGGGCGAAGTGAATATTTCGGGCAAAATCACGAACAAGTTTTTTGCACATAACAGTAGATACCAATGGTATTAGATCTCTGTGAGGCTTCTTAATTGTGCCTTTCACATATATTATATTTATTATTTTTTGTGCATAGAGCGGGGCCTCATCACTCTGAGTCGTTGCCAAGTGAGGTGAGGCTGTACTCCCAAAACTTTCTGGGTAAGTCATAGTTTGGATTATTTTTGAATAATCACAAGATGTTGTTTGACCCTTCGGGCAACTGATATCTTAATACTATTGGCCACTTAATTGAAGTTTGGCTTAGCTGAGTTTTTGTTTCTTGCTGAATGACTTGTTCAAGGACCCCTATGGCTCCTGGCATTGCACATACACATTCACATAATAATTAGTGGGTGTGTCTCTGTGTTTTTCTTTCCCTACAGGAATGTATCCTCTACTTATCACAGAATTGACAAGGATACGGTAGGATCGTCCAACTGACGATTAAAGTCACTATATATTATTTTTCACACGAAAGTTATTTCACACTTTAAGTATAAGTTTGAGTACGACTTTGCAGTAGCAGTTTAAACCTCTCTGGCCCTGAAGAATGCCGGTGGACTTTTCACCTTAAGGCAGAAACATGTTGGCCTATTTTTCCAATTAGCAAAGAAAACAGTGATTTTTTCACACTGTTCTCTCACTTGTTTTTAATTGGCGTCCAGGTGAATACCAAATAAAAGTCTTTTTTTGTCTGGATAGTCATTTTAAGATCACTCACCACTTTCACTGCACTGCACTGTACCAGCACCGCCAGTGGCAAGGACACTACCTCTCATTGAACCTTGGGCATATGTCATCCTGCCAATTCATCTAGGCACGGAGACACCCGCCAGGTTTCATATGTCCTAAATGAAGATGCTCCGCCACGAGGGCGGGCTGATAGGACTTTATTTATACAAATAGTGTCTTTTGACCACTCTAAGGCTGGTCCAGGGCATGTCCAGTTTTGCAGATTAGTTTTTTCGGTAAGAACACTTTTGACTCAGCTTAATTATAGACTGTCAGGTTTGTTTGTTGTTTCTAGTAGCTTGAGTAGGGGTTTTAACCTTGACGGTCTCTAAACTATTTACCGTTGACCCTCCTTTGAAATTTATTATTGTCCATGTATTGAGCAGCCCTGGCTGCGGGTCACATTTTTTGACAACATTCATTTAATGTTGTTTCTGCTCACTTGTTCTATACAAATTGCCCTACACTTTCACTAAGCTATGGCTGATTTTGGTGGTTTAGCGTTCGATGATGAGGACCTTAATAACCTTCTTACTGACAACCCCAGCATCTTAGGCGATTTACCTTCCACATCCGCTGCGACTACTGAGGATGATTGGGTTACCCTGCTAAATTTAAAAAAGAATCATTCACGTATTTCCCTACATGGGGTAGTGATGAACGAGTACCTCCATGGCAAGTGTGCACCATCTGGTCTAATAGTCACAAACACACCTCGCCTTTTTCTGACTGACAAGGGATTTTTGAAAGATTGGGCCTTAATCGCATGGCGATGCACGCGCGATTGGCTCATTCTGATCATCAAAACTGCAAAAAAAGCAGCTGACGCCATATTGGTTGAGATCCAAGTATTGGAAGGTCAAATCAATGCAGCCATCCGACCTTTGCTTTACAAAAAGAACTTGGACGAGACCAACAAAACCAACAAAGAGTATTATGATAATATTCTGTTGAACAAAATAGAAAAATTCAAAAAAGACTTGGCACGCTTCTCTATGGAAGTCGCCTATCCGTATATTAGCGATTCCTTTGTAGCTCCGGTCTACACACCCAAAGGAAAAAGATATGGATCTAACTATTCGTCCTCAGGTTCAGAATCAGATTCTAATGACCAAAGTGATTCGAACCAAGGAACACCAAGTAGAGGACGAGGGAGAAGCTCCCAGAGACGAGCAAACAGAGGGCGAGGAGTACAGTATTATCCAAACTCTGGACCATGGTGGCCTCCAGCCCCTTGGGGATATCACCAACCAACGATGGGACCACCACCTATGGGCCATCAATTTCCTAACTACCCCCCTAATCCAAATTTTTACATGGACCAGTCTTTTTTATGGCAGGGCCGAGGCAGGAGCCGTGGTCGGAAGAGAGGCCAACAGACTGTGAACTGGGCACCAGAAACGACAGAAAACAGAAGAGGCCCAACCTAACTCAGGACAGCGACCTTGTAGTCAATCTTAGCTCCCGGACACTCACACCGGTAGAGACTTCAGTCCTTAATAAAGGACTGGGATTTGTCCCGACTTACGAGGGAGACCCCTTCAACCTCAGATGTGAACTTGAATCCTTTTTTAGGAAAATTCGCCTACACTTCTTCTTCAAGACCCATAATGATAACAGTGACCTGGATGACCCGCCGGACCGTAACACTGGTCTGAAACCTAAGTCCACGTACACGCCACTGAACCATCAAGTACCTGCGAGGATCCTCGCTTTTGAGCAAGCAGTCACCCATGACATTATGAACATGGACAGAAAGAACAAGCAAACATTTTTCAACATGACGCTGACCGAAAAAAAGGCACTCATTGGTCTGTCAAAAGACACAACTATAACCATCAAACCAGCCGACAAAGGCGGAGCAATTGTTTTGCTAGACACTGCTACATATCACAATGAGTGTATACGCCAACTGAGTGATTCCAAAGCTTATCGTCGACTCACAGAAGACCCGACCAACAGGATCTCCAATGACATTAAGAGTCTCATTGAAGAAGCATCATGTGAAGGATGGATCACGAGTCAAGAGGCAAGGTACCTCAACACAACACATCCGGTGGTACCTTACTTCTACTGCTTGCCTAAAATTCATAAGGAGAAGAGACCGCCCCCTGAACGCCCCATCATCTCGGGAATTGGCTCTATACTGGAGCCATTATCCACCTTTGTGGATTTTTTCCTCAAGCCTATTGTTAAAGAAACCCCTACGTACCTTCAAGATACTGCAGATGTATTGCGCCTACTAGCCGATACTGAGTTCAATGTCGAAACCGACCTGCTGGTAAGCTTCGACGTTGAGTCCCTCTATACCTGCATTCCGCAACAAGACACATTGGATTGCATTAGGACCTTGCTGGACTCCAGACAACTTGACACCATCACGCCTGTGCCCTTCATCATGGAATGTGCAAGGCTGGCCATGATGGAAAATTACTTTCAATACCAAGACGACCTTTACCTCCAGGTCTCTGGGACGTCAATGGGGAGTGTATTTGCCCCTAGTCTTGCAAACTTATACATGCATCAGTTTGAGCAGGACCATGTTTTGACCCACAGCAACCCTTTCTTTGGTCTGTTGTTGCTGTGGCGCAGATACATCGATGACATCTTGGTGATCTGGAGAGGCTCAGAGATGGAGGTTACCAATTTCCACACCTGGCTGAACTCTAGGAACCAACATCTGAAATTCACAATGGAACACAGTAAAGAACAGTTGCCATTTCTGGATCTACTTATTTTTCCAGGTGAAGGAGGCTTACTCAGCCGACTTTACAAAAAACCCATGGCACGCAACTCTCTTCTGTCTTATCGAAGCTTCCATCCACAATCCCTTCGCCAAAATCTGCCCGTAGGACAATTCTTGAGGATTCGAAGAAATTGTTCCTCTACCAACCTGTACAAACAACATGCGACTGAATTGACAAAACACTTGAAAGAACGTCAATATCCTGGTCATCTAATACGCCGAGCACAGAAGAGAGCCTTCAACAATAATCGAGAGGCCCTCTTAGAACACCGAGGGAGCAAGACTACCTCAGATCGACTGACGATGGTACACACGTTCAGCACTCTATCCAATGGGGTGAAGAAAACAGTGTTGAAACACTGGAAGATTTTGAACACTGCTTCGGGTGAGATACCAAGACCTCTTTTCGCCTTTAAAAGAGGGCCCAGTATCAGAGACAGTCTAGTACACACTAGACCTATCTCTGTGCTCAGAGCACCTTCGGCTACTACTAATACCCTTTGGAACATTCCTCCTGTACGAGGACATTACCCTTGTGGTGGATGTACCGTGTGTCCTCAGACCCAGAAGACTTTGTCCATCGACATCGGAACATCTAGACCCTGGCAACTGAACACCCACACCAATTGCAACTCGGACAAGTTGATCTATATGATCACGTGCCCATGCAAGCTGGCATATATAGGGCACACCACCAGGAAAGTAAAAACACGCATAAGCGAACACAAGAGCACAATTCGCTGCAACAAACAGTCTACGCGCTTAACCAATCACTTCCTGGCAGCAAAACACAAAGCAGATGAACTGAGGTGGGTGGTCCTTGACCAACCGTTTATCCCTGCACACATCACTGATGTTTCCCGTTTTCTTTTTGTCAAAGAACAGCGCTGGATTTTCAAACTGAAAACGGATGTGGTAGGGCTGAATGACAACATTCCATGGGTGTCTATTTGACCTGCACACTTGTCAATTGGAATAGCTCAATATCAACAAGTTAAGCAGGGTTGAGTTGCACGGGTGACAGCTTGGTCGATTCCTACATTTGACCACACATTCAAGCTATCCTTTACTGCAGGGACTGTACATTCGTAACTATATGGCCTTATTACAGGAGACCTCTAGCACCTTCTTTCTGACCCTTGCCCCAGGTTACACCTTTTTCCTTATCACGCACAGGGCAATTACTGGGTAACAAGATGTAAAGTACTGCAAACTGGGTTTCCTTGTGTTGATCTTGTTCCCTGGGCATGGCATTGGTTGGTCGATTTATTCTCAATCTCTGCCGATATTCTTGGCACCCCAGTGACACTCAAGCATCTACTCACCCCGAGATGATTAAAATCGGTGCATTAGCAATCGCGCATATGTCACAGCTCATCTTGTAGTGACAAGCTGCTGAGCATGCGCGGTTATCACCAACTTCTAAGAACAGTATACGGTTTACAAACATAAGGTGAGGCCTCTACTCCATAGGCTGGGTATTTTTCTTTGTTTTTCGCCTTTGGGTCAAGCGTATGCCGCTTTGATCACCCTATAAATCCATATAGAACTCGTAACCGGCGTAACAGCCATCGGGCATGCGCCGCTGTTTACCTTGTAGTGTTGAGTTGCTGAGCATGCGCGCACGCCAAGGCGAGGCTTTAATTGCGCATGCCCAGGTCTTTTGTATGCAGCTCCCGCTTTGGGTTTTACGCATGCGCATTTCAATACACTGCCCGGATCTTGAACGGGTTGACATCATCGATGTCGACAGGTGTGGACAATCGCCTTTCTCTGCCCCAATTAACGCAGGTATTTAAACACGCCTTCCGCCTCTCGTCGGTGCCTCCTCTTCGGCTCAGGACTTTGCCGAGGGGTACCGACGGAGAGGTGAGTGTGCTGCGGGTTATTACGGATCACGAGGACCTGATTTGTCTATTTTTTCCTTTGAGAGTCCCTTTGAGTCAAGACTACCTTGGCTCATGATATCTTTATTTAACATCTCTCAAGCCCTTGTTGTTTTTAAAAAAACAGCATAGTGCAGGTTAACCTTGGTGAACTGCATAGTCATCCTCCAACATTATATTGTTTCAAGAACAAGGGTGAGGGAGGTAATTGACTAATAATCAATAGAGAACACAGGGCTGGCCTTACTGACAAGATGGTGTAAGAATACACTCCTTCTCCTTACCATATGGACCATGATAGACATTAGAGTGGAACTTCGACGTCATCCTAGCAGGACTTTTTAAGGTCATGCTCCATTAATATTCCATAAATCCCTTTTTGTTTCAAATGCTTCACTAACCATGGATGTCAGGGCGAAGTGAATATTTCGGGCAAAATCACGAACAAGTTTTTTGCACATAACAGTAGATACCAATGGTATTAGATCTCTGTGAGGCTTCTTAATTGTGCCTTTCACATATATTATATTTATTATTTTTTGTGCATAGAGCGGGGCCTCATCACTCTGAGTCGTTGCCAAGTGAGGTGAGGCTGTACTCCCAAAACCTTCTGGGTAAGTCATAGTTTGGATTATTTTTGAATAATCACAAGATGTTGTTTGACCCTTCGGGCAACTGATATCTTAATACTATTGGCCACTTAATTGAAGTTTGGCTTAGCTGAGTTTTTGTTTCTTGCTGAATGACTTGTTCAAGGACCCCTATGGCTCCTGGCATTGCACATACACATTCACATAATAATTAGTGGGTGTGTCTCTGTGTTTTTCTTTCCCTACAGGAATGTATCCTCTACTTATCACAGAATTGACAAGGATACGGTAGGATCGTCCAACTGACGATTAAAGTCACTATATATTATTTTTCACACGAAAGTTATTTCACACTTTAAGTATAAGTTTGAGTACGACTTTGCAGTAGCAGTTTAAACCTCTCTGGCCCTGAAGAATGCCGGTGGACTTTTCACCTTAAGGCAGAAACATGTTGGCCTATTTTTCCAATTAGCAAAGAAAACAGTGATTTTTTCACACTGTTCTCTCACTTGTTTTTAATTGGCGTCCAGGTGAATACCAAATAAAAGTCTTTTTTTGTCTGGATAGTCATTTTAAGATCACTCACCACTTTCACTGCACTGCACTGTACCAGCACCGCCAGTGGCAAGGACACTACCTCTCATTGAACCTTGGGCATATGTCATCCTGCCAATTCATCTAGGCACGGAGACACCCGCCAGGTTTCATATGTCCTAAATGAAGATGCTCCGCCACGAGGGCGGGCTGATAGGACTTTATTTATACGAATAGTGTCTTTTGACCACTCTAAGGCTGGTCCAGGGCATGTCCAGTTTTGCAGATTAGTTTTTTCGGTAAGAACACTTTTGACTCAGCTTAATTATAGACTGTCAGGTTTGTTTGTTGTTTCTGGCGTGGCCCAATGCACATTAGGGAATCAGTTTGACTCTGTGCTCGCACCATATTATGACATGGTCGCAGAGGCAAACATGCCTTTAGGAGGGGTATTGAAAGTGCTCCACTAAAAGGTGGCACACTATCAGTGCGCCTCCTAAAGGCAGCCGTTTACGAGGTCAAAAGAGGGTCTCATTGTCCCGCCAAACATCCTCTTGTGGTCACTCACTGAACCCGCTTGCAAGGGAGTCTCCAATCTCCCCTGAAAGTGTAGGTGGGTTGCCGTCTGCACTGCGAAACCTACAGCAGCCTTAAAGCCTCTGCTCCGTATTTCACCTGAATTTCATCAAGCTCACGGTTGCCCTGGGGGCAGACAGCGCATTCCTTCTAATACTGCGCACTGTCCCTGTTTGCACTCGGCGACCTGTTTGAAACGTGCGCCGTAGAGCAAACAGGGAAAGTGCGCTGTACATATAATACGGCCCCAGCTCTGTTTTCTATCTCTCTTCTGATTATTTGTTATTCGGCAATTGAAGCGAGTCGATAACTGCTGCAAGTCTATCATTGGTTTGATAAATATGACTTCTTAGAACATGAAAAAATATACCTTCATCTCTCTGAATCCTTTGGCGCCCCTCTCCTAGAGGAAGACAACTTTATGAGCTGTTCAGCAGGAATGGAGAGAGAGAAATTAATATTTCTGCTGGGCGCAGTTTCCTCCTGGGCTGCAGATTTTTCTCTTCCCCTATAAATTAGAAGGATGAGAAATTAGCATTTTTATGATTCTGTTTTCTGTTTAACAGTCCCGATTTCATTGCAAACTGTTTTACGGGGCTTTTGGGGTATACCTTGTGGAGCTTTTTTATTTTTTATTAATGAGCTTCTTCTTTTTTTATTTTTTTTATGAAAAGCCGAGTAATTGTGATGATTCACTAAAAGAAATGAATCGTCAAACCGCTGAAAGTGTTTTAATTGGGCCCAAGCAAGGTTAATTTGGTGATGTAGAGCCACCTGACCCCTCCACTGAAAAAAAACCCTGCAAATGTTGATTTTTACTGCCAAATTCACATTGTCTGCAGCCAAAACAGTTGCAAAACAATGTAAACTGAGAGTATGGAATATGGTGTTTAATAGCACCTCAGGGCACATGTTTGCCACCTGCAAGTTTATATCATCTGCCCCCTCACTGTTCCCACCTGAGCAGTCAAAAGCCCCTGGCGCTGTGCCCATGTGACAATTAGTTTCTCCATGTAACTGTTGACAGATCCAGTATGTTTTCTTGTGCAGAAGGTGTCTGTGATGATCAGTGTGTAAATTGCTCTAATTTAAGTGTAACGATCACCAACAGTATTAGAATGTATTGGGTGATAGTGGTATATCCAAAGTGGTAGTGTTTTTGTGGCATGGGTGAATACTGCCCCATGACCAGGCTTTGAAATTACTAAGGGCTGGTGGCAGCTGGAGAGTAGTGGATGCAGGGGATTGTGCCTGAATACCTGTAAAGAGATGGCCTGCTTGTTCTTTCTAGTAAATCTGTGAAGTATGCTTTGACTGGTCTGGTCCTGCTCATTCCAGCTGATTATATGTGACGTGTGCTTGGGTGCGTGTGAGGGGAGATTCCATGGTTCCCCTATGAATGTATGTAGCCCCTAAAGCTGTAGGGTGCCCCATATTGTTTTGTTGTTGCCAGTGCTGCTCTTGCCCTCCTTTCCTGCATGACCCCCTATGTCGCTCTTTAAATTCCTCCCTCCCTTTGGAATTCTTTGCAAAGTCAAGGTCAATGGTCTGACCCAAACCATCACCCTATATAAAGGAGAAGGAAGGGCCTTTAGGATGGTCCATGCAAACTGCAGGAGGTACGCCTGTGGCTTCGGTTGACACCTGTACGAAGATATGGGCTGTAGGAAGGGCAAGACCACACTACTGTCACAGAAAAACCACTGCCTACCAAACCCTCACAACGATGATTTGCTTTGCTGAAAACAGTCTGAAAACATTACACAAAAGGAGAGTAACACTTTCATCTGAAACAATTGCCATTAAGTTGAGAGCCTCTGAAATAAAAATGAACTCTGAGATTAAGGTTTGGGGCTAACATTGGGCAGAGGATGTAGCCTTATGGCTAGAGCGGTCAACTGTGAAGTTGAGGACCCGGGTTTGAGTCTCGGCAAAGATGCTTACCATCCTGTGATCCTGTGATTCTGGGCAAATCACTTAATCTGTTTGTGCCCAACAAAAATGAATGTGTCTGTCTGTAATGCAACTGGTGCTCATGTGAAGTGCTCTGATACCTGATATCTTCAAGTCTGGTTCGCGCTATATACAACTCTAAAAAAAACAAAAAAACATTGAATTTAACTGTGATTGACTAGGAGGACCTTTGTCTACAATTCCCACGGATTCTTCTCCACTTTTAGACAAGACCATGAGGGTCAACTACTGTGTGCACTGGCAAGCTATATTTTACTATTTCACAACTTCTTAATATTACTGTGATCACGCTCAACTTCTTAGTGGTTCATCATCACAAACCACTGATCACTAAATACACACTAGTACAGAAGGAGCGTTTTAGTATTGAAACAAATTATTTATCTCATATTTCAAACTCATGTACGAAAAAGTCCCAAAGAAAATGCTCCAGTCGAGTGATGTGTAGTTCATTTTCTTTATTCAGATAATTCATCAATGTCAGCGAACTCCTCACACATTTAATACAATTAACAGCCGATGCGTTTCGTCCTCATCTTGGACATCATCAGGGCTGTAAGGTAAAGAATATATAATCACAATCCAAACATCCACTTAAAAAATGCATACATTCAAGTTAAATAATAGTCCATTAACAAGAGCGGGGAGTCTCACCTGCATTTTAAGCTGTTCCTGAGGGCCGGGCGCAGCTCCACCAGATCCACTTGGCCGGGCTTGGCTCTGACGATCCCGCAGCAGCAGCATCCAAGGGCCGGGCTTTGCTCCGCTTGTTCCCTGGCTGGGCTTGGCTCCGCCGGGCCCCTCCCACTCCCGTGACCAGCAGCGGACGTCAGAGGAAAGCGCCAGGAGGAGCATAAAGGCTCCCTCGGTGCTGAGTCCGGGGGGAGTCTCACCTGCATTTTAAGCTGTTCTTGAGGGCCAGGCGCAGCTCCGCCAGATCCACTTGGCCGGGCTTGGCTCCGCCGATCCCGCAGCACCAGCATCTAAGGGCCAGGCTTTGCTCCGCTTGTTCCCCGGCCGGGCTTGGCTCCGCCGGGCCCCTCCCACTCCCGTGACCAGCAGCAGATGTCAGAGGCAAGCGCCAGGAGGCGCATAAAGGCTTCCTCGGTCCCTCGTCCCGGGGGACTCACGCAGGCGCGTGTCGGGAGAAGCCCGGGACAAGGGCGGGACCGTCTGTGGCCGTCCGGGGCTGGAGGAGGCTGGGACGGGCCACGGACCTTGGTTCTGCAACACAAGATACATTTGTCCAAGTGAGACTCGACATTTCTTTAGTCCCTGGTTATGGATTTGTCATTGTTTTCATCTTAGTTAACATACTTGTAAACCCTGGCACTAGGGTATACTACTCCTAATGCTCGCGTTGTTTTTTTTTATCCAGTTTCATAATTTTATTTCAAAGTTTTGACCATGTCCAAAGCTAAAACCGATAAGTTTGTATCTGGGGCAGGTACAATAGACAACTACTTGGTAAAAATGGTAAATAAAATTAATAATTACCGGAGAGCCTCGCTAGGTCGAGGGAGCCCACCTGCTCCACACCAAGATACTCCTAACCCCTCAGTGGAATCTTTAGCCGATGATACTCTTGAACTAGGTAATCGGGTGGTCATAATGGCTGAAGCGCAGGTCCATTCTGAGATGCAGGAGGAATTACCCAATATATCTATTGATACAATAGAGGAGGTCCCGCCAGCCCCTAGACCAGTGAGAACCTCTAGAAAACTACAAATTAAACGCGGGGGGAAGCATAGTAAAAAAAGAGCAGAAACTTCCCAACTAGTTCAAAACGGCCGTGCTGCTGGAACTGACCCACAGGAAGGAAATAGTGCAGCCAGTATTAACATAAGCCCGGAGCAACTTGCATTACTGGTCTGCTCCATAGAAGCTAAGATAGAGGCTAAGATAGAAGAGTTTATCAAACCCCTAGTGCTCAAATTGGATACTGTCACTTCTGAAATAAAGAGGCTAGGAAGTTTGTTAGCACCTCACTTGGCCTCAGTCGAAAGACCTGACACTGTCGCAATGGGTCCTGTTGGAGTGGGGCAGGGAACTAGTAAAGACAACCTGCAGCAATTAAGGTTGCAAACAACTGTAAGTGAAACTACTTCTCCTGATCCTACACCAATAACCTGTCCAACTAAACAGCCTTTCTCAGGACCAGATGGTACATAGGGTTTTAGACAGGTAAAAAAAAAGCAGCTTTACAAATCTTCCCCCTGACTCTGCACCCTATGTGGTTGTCCTAACCAATGTCCCCCCTCCTGACCATCATCTTGCTCAGTCCCATGAGGAAACACATGAATCACTAAAAAATAAAACAGTGTCATGGCTGAATAGGAGATGTGGCTTCCCAACAAAATATTCTGATCAAATACTGTCCACTAGAAGGGCAAACTGGATTGGCCCGTCCAGAAAGATGTGTAGCGGGGATTGTATAATTGTAAATTTTAAATACCCCCAACATGTTGCAACAGTTTTGCTAAGGGCAGCCTCTTTGGTCTATGACGAAAACAGTGTTTGTGTGCGTCCACTTGGTTATTTTTACACACATTTAATCAAAGCTCCTCCTAATCTTGGGAGATTTAGACCATTTACTCCTACTGAGCCTCGGGCCCCGTAGTATCACAATTCTATAATGTTGACAATCACTGTAGGGATGGGCCAAATGTTGTGACACAAAATAGATTTGACTTACTCTCGGGCCTAGAGGCGTGTGACTGACGTGAGGACCCTGAGGGACAGGGAGGGGAGGGATTGGCTGACTTGAGATGTATGGAACCCGCTCAAGTAAAAATGAGCCGTAATAATATCCAACCTAAGTGTGCAAGTATCACTGAGGGTGTGGGGGAAAAGGTAAAAATGTTAAGCTGGAATATTGCTGGTTTGCAGTCCAAAAAGGACGATAATGTCTGGCTAAATTTTGTGGAACAGTATGACATTGTTGCATTTCAAGAGACCTGGGACAAGGATTGTGATTTCTGGATTAACGGTTTTACATCTTACTATGTACCTGCCTTGAGTTCGTCAGCAGGGAGAGACAGAGGGGGACTTATGTTTCTGGTGTCAGTAAACATTACAGGAAGAGTTAAAAAGGTCGACTGCACTTCCCCTAATTATCTAATACTAGAAGTAAGTTTGGCAAACAATAGCAAACTAATTCTTATCAACTGTTATAACTCATTGCAAGGGGAGTCCCCAAACGAGCATCTCCATTTACTGTCAAATTTTTTAATTACTTATAAGGAAAATCAAACCACTTTTGTTCATTATATCCTGATGGGTGATTTTAATGTACACTTGTGTAGTCTAAACTGTCATTATAGAGATAACGATGGTCCAGATTTCACAACCCCTCAACATTTTGAACACAGCTCCAAGGGGGAAGCACTGGAGGCACTTTTGTCTAATAATGACCTGTTTGAGGTGGGCTTTTCTGATGAGAGTAACCGTGTTCCTACGTACAGAGCTAGGGACTGTGAATCTATAATAGACTACATATTCTTATCCCCAGGACTTTTAAGTCATGTAATTTTTTACAATGCTATACCCTCTTCCTTTAGCGATCACAACCCGGTAGTGATCGAATTGGATAATGGCCTTTCCCTCCTGAATAAAACAGCTTTGTCACAAGCTGTAGCTGATGTAAAAGCTAAAGATCAAGGGCGGAGATTAAAATAGAGTAAGGTCACCCCTGAAGATTTTCTTCACACCATTAGAACAAAGGTTGGCAAGGAACTAAATCTATGTGCAGACCCCATTAATTATGGGGGAATGTAATAGCTTCATACAAAGTCATTTGCTTGCAAGTGGCTAAAGAACTCACAATTAACACCCGAGTTAAAACTAATCCTGACTTAGGCTGGTTCGATCAGAAATGCACTAAAGCTCGCAACCTACTTAAAAAGGCTCTTAATAAGATACCAAGGAATAAAAGGCTTGTAGCACAGCTTAGGAAAGAGTACTCATTAATAGTACAGGC
Source organism: Lissotriton vulgaris (assembly GCF_964263255.1). Classification (NCBI taxonomy): domain Eukaryota; kingdom Metazoa; phylum Chordata; class Amphibia; order Caudata; family Salamandridae; genus Lissotriton; species Lissotriton vulgaris. The sequence continues at coordinate 625,566,068 of NC_141693.1, forward strand.
ACGGAAAAATGAAATCAAACAAGATGCATGGGCAGCATTAATGGAAAAGCAACTATGAAAGACAGTTCCAAGTTTTGGGCAAATGTGAACAATCCTTTGTTCACTGGTACCCAGAACGCTGTATTAGAAGTTAACATCTCAGAGGAGGACTGGTTAAGCCATTTCGAAAAAATCTATGGGATTAATATTGAGCTGGAAACCTTTGAGGTACCAATTTCTGATCCCCCATTGATATCTATCAGTTTTAATATAGCGGAGGTTGAGAAAGCAATAGAGGGAACGGCAGGGCGTAAGGCGCCAGGCCCTGACGGTGTGCCCTCTGATATGTATAAGGCTAACCCCAAATATTGGACAAAAATATTGACGAACGTCCTTATACATCGGCCGCCACAGGGTTCCCGAAATCATGGTCCTGTTCAATTATAATCCCCGTGTTTAAGAAGAGCCAAAGGGGAGACCCCAGATGTTATAGGCCAATATCTTTACTAGATTCCTCTAATAAAATCTTAGGGAAGGTTATTCTAGCTAAAATTACAGACTGGGCCACGGAGAAAGACATTTTAACTAATGCCCAGTATGGCTTTAGATCTGGGAGGGGGACGGAGGACGAATGTCTTAATTTACATCTAATTGCATCTAAATACACGAAGGCTGCTAAGGGTTCAATTTTTCTGGGTTTCATGGTCTTGTCCACAGCCTTTGATCAAGACTGTGGACCATGCTGTTGGACCTAGGACTTGACCGGCCCCTTGTGTATTTTTTAGCAGAGTTACACAGAGACCTGAGAGCGTCAATAAGGATGACGAAGGAGGGGAAATGTACTGCAAGTTTTAAATCAGGTAGAGGGGTGCGCCAAGGTTGCATCTTGGCCCCTATGTTATTTACTTTATACATAAACTCCCTGGAGGATAACTTGTTAACGGCAACACTAGACATTCCGCGTATGGGAGGAACATCCATCCCTGTACTCGTATACGCGGACGATGCCGTCTTACTGGCTCGGACCCCCCTTTGGTTTACAAAGATTACTAGATTCCTTCGGGGATTTTATGAAATCACTGGACCTTGTGGTCAATAATGGTAAATCACACATTATGTCACTAGGCACGGGGAAAAACAACATTAAATCCTTTTATTGCAACAGGGAAGCAATCTCAAGAGTGAAAGTGTTTACCTATTTGGGAGTTGTTTTTGACGACAAAGGACTTTGGGCACCGCAGCTCTCAATTAAGGTAAATGCTGTGAGAAGCTCCTCAGCTGCAATATTAGGTTTCGCTAAAAGACTGGGGGGAAAGCCGTGAGAAGCAATCCTAGCTATATACAAAGCAAAAACTATATCTATTGCTAGGTAAGGGGCTGCAATTTGGGGGTACACTAAATCTGATTCCATCCAAAGGAAGAAAATAAATTTCTACGTGCCCTCCTCGGCCTTCCACAATCGACAGCGACCCATTCGGTCCATCTCGAGTTAGGGACAATATATATATCAGATATAATAAAAATTGCCCCAATCCTGTTATGGATTAGAACCTGGTTGAATCAGAATCTTACTCTGAATCACAAGATTCTGAAGGATTGCATGAAATTAGACAAAATGAAGGAAATCCAGTGGCTGTCCTATATTAAAATGTCAACAGGGAGACTGGGGCGCCCAGAGATTTTCTCCAATCCTGAAGGTCTATGTAAAGCTGATCTTAAATGGGTTAAAATAAATTACATTAAACTCAGCAAGCTAGAACGGGAATCAGAAGAGTTAAGTAAACCTACAGTTAGGGCCCAATTCTTGCTTATATCGTCTCTAGCCATGCAATCATACCTTTCCATTGTCACAATCCCTTTTCATAGATGGCAACTGACAATATTTCGTTTCAACCAGATACAGTTGGTATTAAGTGACGCACGGGGATGGAGCAGGCCTGAGGACGCGGCTCCTCGTAAATGCGATGATTTCTCCCCCCAAGATAGCATGCATTTTATGTTTTTTTGTCCTCTGTATTATGAAGCCAGAAAAAGGTTTATTATTCCAGTACTGAAAGAGAAGGCTTTCTTACAGTCTAAACCTGCATTACTATTTTTACAATTAATGGAATCCCCTGTAACCATGTTTGGTGTTGCAAGCTTTCTTGTTGCGTCTATAAGGAGTAGGAGGATTAGACAGGGAGCCCAACAGGAGAAGAAAAATCAGTCATCATAAGCTTATCGATAGTTATCAACTGACTGTAACCATGGCATTGTTTTTAAATTCTTTTTAATGGAATTTTATGTTTTGATATCATTTTAAAGGAAACAAAAACTTGTATAGTATACTTTTATGATTTTTAATAATCAAATAAAGTGGTTTTGACTTGACTTGAACAAGAGCGGATGGTATCAACTCCCACCAAAAAATCTCTACTCTGCCTATTGAACAATCTAAGCATCTTCTCTCATGAACATTCACAATTTTACATAGCTAATTTCACCACATGGAGAAACAAAAACTCTTGTGAAACATATATTAGAACAGAGGGTTGCAATTTGATCACTAACTTAGGTGAGCTAAGGGTTTTTTCCGTCATTTCCCGATAACCAGATAATCAGTTTGGCAGACATATAGAGATATTAGGTCTGTCAAGTGATTTTAGGACACGTGATTTTTACAGTTTGTTTTTTTCTGTGTTTATTTTTTGACAGGAAGTTTGCAAACTGGGAATCAAGTGTTTGCAACATATATAAAGATTCTAGGTCAGATACCAACCTGCGGATTTGAATTAGCTGGAGGTGAGATTACGGGGTTTCTATTCCTGTTGGTTTCTGTTTAATGCAAGGTCTTGCTTGCCATATACATAATTTTCATAAGGAAGAGGTTTAATTAGTTATCCTGATTCTGACCACTTACAGGGACACCTAGTTTTAGGGATCAGATTGCAACCCTCTGTTCTAATATATGTTTCACAAGAGTTTTTGTTTCTCCATGTGATGAAATTAGCTCTGTTAACTTGTGTAGGTTCATGAGAGAAGATGCTTAGATTGTTCAATAGGCAGAGTAGAGATTTTTTGGTTGGAGTCGATAGCATCTGCTCTTGTTAATGGACTATTATTTAACTTGAATGTATGCATTTTTCAAGTGGATGTTTGGATTGTGATTATATATTCTGTACCTTACAGCCCTGATGATGTCCCAGATAGGGACGAAACGCGTCAACTGTTAATTGTATTACATTTGTGAGGAGTTGGCTGACATTGATGAATTATCCGAATAAAGAAAACGAACTACACATCACTCGACTGGAGGATTTTCTTTGGGACTTTTTCGTACATGAGTTTGAAATATGAGATAAATTATTTGTTTCAATACTAAAACGATCCTTCTGTACTAGTGTGTCTTCTCCACTTTTGGAATGTAAGCACCAGGCAGTCCTAGCCAACCCAGGGCTTCTTCATATCTCTCTCTTATTTCCTCGAATATAGCCGGCTTAGCAAGCAAGTTCTCAGTTTCATAATGGCATAGTTTTGGCCAGAGGTTTGACATCATTTGTCTGCAGGAGACTTGGGCTGTGGACAATTCCTTTTTGTTGGAAGGGTATAAATCCTTGTTTATGCCTGCAAGCCCTTTGAGAACTGGCCGAGACAAGTGGGGGTCTCGTGGTCTATGTTTCGCTTAAGCTGGAAAATAGTATTGTAGAATTAAAAAGAGAAAATCACTGTTTGCAGGTCCTGCTCCTTCCCTGAGGGTCTAGTAGTTTGCTGTTTCATCTCTACCTGAGGCATGCACTATAGTGCATCTGGGTACATTCTTGAATAGCTTTAGCACTTGTACTTGTTATACTCCTAATATCGTTCTGGAAGGTAACTTTAATGTTCATCTCTGTGGGGCCCCAAGAATCTAGGGTTTAGGGGCTTCTTCCTGTCCTTGCAACTCAGGCATGCATTTTGAACATCACGGGTAGGGGGAATCCATAAATACCTTAGTATGCGATTCTGACCTCCAATCTGCGATGGGCAAATTGGGCGCTGTCCTGAGCGATATCCCTCCCACTTTAAAGGGGCATTGTAGAGACTCAGTTATTGATTTTTTCCTCGTCTCTACGCCTCTTATCCATTTAATATCAGACTTTTACATTAATGCAAGTATTTACAGTGATCACAACCCATTACACCTTAAAACCAGAGGGCCCGCACTGGGTTTTAAGAAGGGGAGTGGGGGAGATGGTGCCCTACAGCCTACAGACATAGGTAGAAGGCTTAAATGGGCGCACATTATCCGTGCTCTTTTTCATGAGACCTTTTTAGCTAACTGCCAGGAAGAGATCCAGGTTTGCCTGGCCGCTCAGCTGCACCCGGATAAGTCAGTTGTTAAAGCATTTGAATCAATTTCCAGCTCTATTGCTGACCTACTGATGATTCGCTCCTTAAACAGCCAACGAGAAGGGGGCCCAATATGGTTTGACACAACATGTTCACGTGCGGCGATGTCGTTAAAGGAAGCACTGCATGCTTTCCCTAGAGACAGAGGTTTAGTCAGAACTTATACAACACAGTATAAAGCGGCCGTAAAAAAACATAAAGAAGCCTTGAAGGAGGATGCTAGGGGAAGCTTAAAGAACCCCAAACAATCAGGAGCAGTACCAAGTTCTGGAGTATCATTAATAGGCTAATCTTGGGAGTAGAGACAGCAAGCGCTCTTGACGCGCTTATTATGGAGGACGACTGAGTCAGCCACTTTGAGGGTATGTTCGGCTGTACTGCGGACCAAACCTTACCCAATAGGGGAGTTAATGAAAAGTCTGCACTAACAGTTTCGGAAGAAGAAGTGAGGCAGGGAATAGCGGACATGACACGAAATAAGGCGCCTGGACCAGATGGAATCCTACCTGACCTTTTTATGTGACCCACACGGAGTTTTGGGAACCAGTGCTTACCACTGTCATTACTGTGGCAGTTAGGTCTGGTTGCTCGGTCTCTTGGGCCACCTCCACTATTTTACCAGTCTTTCAAAAGGGGAATAGAGAAAGCACACACTGCTACAGGCCTATTTCACTGCTGGACTTTGTGGTCGAAGTGGTTGGACGAATCCTGCTAGATAGGTTATCTAATTGGCCTGCAGAGAATAATATATTGTCAGATGCCCAATATGGGTCATGTTCCGGCCGCTCAACAACAGAGCAATGTCTGAACCTCTTCCTGATAGAGAACAGGTATACTGCTGCTCGCTACGGCACTATATTTTTGGCCTTCATGGACCTTTCTTCTGCATTTGACTGAGTGAATAGATGCGCGTTGTGGCAGATCCTGCTCTCCCTGGGGATACACAGGGATATAGTCCTTTTCCTACAGGTTCTCTACCAAGACACAAGGACTGCTGTTTGCTACTCGGTGATATAAAAATCTCACGCTTGTTCCCTATCAGGAGAGGGCTTTTACAGGGTTGTATCCTGGTCCCTTTCCTATTTACCATATAGATCAATGAACTGAAGAGGACCCTTATAGGGACCAAGGCGGACTTTCCGCAGGTAGGACGGAAGGGTCTTCCTATTCTGCAGTACACAGATGATGCAGTTTTGATGGCCAGGACTGAACAAACTTTACTAAAATCTTGGTCCAGTTTATGGGGGAGCGGGACCTCATGGTTAATAATTCTAAGTCTTTCATCATGCAACTAGGGGCCGCCCCAGTAGGCCATATACATTTAAGATAGGGTCCACCCCGTCACAAGGTCAAGTGTCTTCTCATACCTGGGTGTCCTGATGGATGCCAAAATTAATTGGGGGCCTCAACTTACTCGTAGGAGAACTGATATATCTAGAGAGTCCGCGACAATGTTTAATCTCACAACTAGACTGGGAAAAAGACCAGTGGGAGCCTTACTAAAGCGCTGCAGTGCTAAGTATCTTTCCAAGGTATTATATGGCAGTGAAATTTGGGGGTACACTAAGACGAGGACCTTCAAATCGTAGAAAACAAGTTTCTGAGACAGCTTCTATCCATTCTACAAGGCACCCCCTCTTTTAAATGAGAAACTTGGTATGACATATATAACTGACCTGCTAGCTTTTCGTCTTGTATCCCTATGGTTAAAAACTTGGGCCCGTAAGGGAGCAACTTTAAATAAACTCATCTTGAAAGATTGTTTGGCCCTTGATTACGCCCCACGTGTACCGTGGCTCAAGTACATTGAAGTGAGCTTAACTAGCATTGGGAGAGGCGATCTTTTTACCAATCCGGACTGGACAACTGAGAGAGACTTGTACCTTATAAAGGCAACATTTTTTGTGCAGCGGGCTATGGCAAGGGAAGAAAGGGAGCTCCTAAATCCTAGTGTACATCGCTTTGTTATGTTAAAAACCTCCAATTCGGCTGAGCCTTATTTACTGGGACTCATAAACTTGTATGATAGATGTTTGCTAACAAGGTTCTGGCTTGACCTTTTTTACCTCCTCATTGCTCATCCTAGGGGTTGTAGTAAGGGCCAAACCTTGTTGTCCTGTGGCTGTGATGGGCAATCTCCACAGGACATGATCCATTTTATGATGTTTTGTTCTTTTTATTAAATTCCTATAAAGTCCATAATAATTTTGATCCTGAAAAAGGTTCATTTTAGGCAACTGCTCCCAGCTTTTATCTTCTTACAAATGCTAACAGGTAGCTCTGTGTTAAATGTAATCAAATTCTTAAAATCCACTATCAGACTCAGATCTAGTTGCGACTAATATAGCCTGCTCTTTTTAATTGTATTGATTATGGATGAAATTATGTATTGGTATAGCATGAATGACATTGGAGCTGTTGAATTCCTGCACTCCCTTTGGTACTAGCTGTTTTTAATTTGCCGGCTGATCCCGGTGAGGATTGTTTTTTACTAGATGTTACTATTGTTTTATTATATTTAATGTGTGCTTTCATGGTTTTAATATCTGAAACCGAATAAAGATTTTTTGTTTTGATTTAAATTTAACTGGACAGTTGTATTTGGGCAACCTGACCCAGTGAATATAATATGACCACTGCTGCATATTCAGTGTTCACCAGTTGAATACGCTCTGAACTGTTGGGTAGAGGATGACTAAGACCAGAGTCAGAATTCATGTCTTTTTTCCCAATGAGGGGTGGGACCTATACCCTTAGAATTGAGGAGAATATCTACGATGCTAAGCACCCTGCTGATGAAAAGGTATAATCCCCTGTGTACAAAAAAACGGCCCAGCAATTCCAGAGCGGGAGATCCAGTTGTATCTCTTCTGCCATGAGGTCCTTTGTACTGTTGGCAAAAGAAACAATTGATGGACGGAATACTGGACAATGCAAACATTCACCCCCAGTCTCAAGGATCTGGGTTTAATCCATCAATATTTTGCTCACCACACCATCCCAGTTTGGACCCAGCCATTTGCAAATCAGTCTTGACCCTGTTCCCTTTGGGAACAGTCCAGCCCAAACTGCCAAGCCAGGTCCTCCCTGGACCGGAAACAAGTATCCTGGGACCAGTTTCAGGGCATCACCCTTCATCAGCCAGGCTAGCTTGAATCCAGTGGTGTAGTGAGCACATAATTTGCATATGGCTGGGTCCAAACTGGAATGGCACAGTGAGCAAAACAACGATGGATTTAGGCCCAGATCTCTGTACTGGTGTGAATGCATGACATTGTTCTGCATTTTGGTCATCAATTTTTCCTTTTGCATTTTTCACCCTGAGTGGGACGGGTATGCCCAGACGTGGGTCCCGTACTCTCCATGTCACTGGAGTCAAGCTATCCTGGCTGATGAGGGGTGAAACTCCGAACCCGGTCCTAGGATGCTTGTTTCCAGTCCAGGGATGACCTGGCCTGGAAGTTTGGGCTGGACAGTTCCCATTGGGTGCAGGGTGAAGACTGATTTGCATATGGCTGGGTCCAAACTGGGATAGAATGGTGACCAGGAAAATGATGGATTTAGGCCCAGATCTCTGTACTGCGGTGAATGTATGACATTGTTCTGCATTCTGTCCATCAATTGTTCCTTTTGCATTCGTCACCCTGAGTGAAACGGGTATTATCAGATGTGGGTCCCGTGCTCTCCATGCCACTGGAGTCAAGCTATCCTGGCTGGTGAGGGCTGAATGGCTAAAACCGGTCCTAGGATGCTTGTTTCCAGTCCAGGGAGGACCTGACCTGGCAGTTTGGGCCGGACTGTTCCCATTGGGCACAAGGTTAAGACTGATTTGCATATGACTAGGTTCAAACTGGAATGGCATGGGGAGTAAAAAAGATGGATTTAGGTCCAGATCTCTGTACTGATGTGAATGTATGACATTGTTCTGCATTCTGTTTATCAATTGTTCTTTTTGCTTTTGTCACCCAGAGAGGAACGGGTATACCCAGACATGGGTCCCGTGCTCTCCATGCCACTGAAACTAGCTATCCTGGGTCATGAGGGGTGAAACCCTGAAACCGGTCCCGGGATGCTTCTTTCCAGTCCAGGGAGGACCTGGCCTGGAAGTTCGGGCTGGACTGTTACCATTGGGCGCAGGGTCAGACTGATTTGCATATGGCTGGGTTCAAACTGAAATGGCATGTGAAGAAAAAAAACTATGGGTTTAGGCCCCGATTTCTGTACAGGGGTGAATGTATGACATTGTTCTGCATTCTGTCTATCAATTGTTCTTTGCTGCAAACAACATAGATGCCTCAGCTGATGTCTGAGAGATAGTGCTAACTCCGCCGGGGGAACATTCTTTGTCTACTTCAAAATATTCCACTCCTAGCCCATTTGTGAACTAAAGATCTCACTTGGGTCAGCTTTCAGAAACTGACTGGGGATACTCACAGTGAATCAACTATAATGGGTATGTGCCAACAAGCACACAGGGACACAATGCTAATGGAATCACCCAGGTTTGTTATATGTGGGATATAAATTCAAGTCCATCTTTGCCCATCCACAACGTGACCGCGACCAGTGCCAGGGACCCTGGTCCTCCTCCCCGCCTTCACTACTACTCCAGCGGTCTCCACGCTATCAACCCCGGACTCAGCAACTACTGTAAGCTTTCAACACCAAGCAACACCCAAGGCCTGATCTTCTATCGACACTGCCGCTGCACCTTCACCCACCTGTGTACCCCAGCAACAGTCCCCAGCCTGCCGAAAACCTCCTCTCACAAACCTCTCAACTGCATCCTCCTCAACATGCGTGCCTTACACAAGTACGCCATAGAAATCTGAGACCTCCTCAACACACAAGTGCCCGATGTCGCCTTCCTCACAGAAACCTTGACCAATGCCAACTCTGTGCCTGACATTGCCACTGCCATTCCCGACGGATGCATGATCCTTTCGGAAAGACTGGCCCCCCCGCCCAGGAAGAGGCATCGCCATCATCCACAAAAGCATCCTCAGCATGACAACCACCAGCCAGATGACACCACGACACTCATGGAGCATCTCCACTTCCAGATGCAGACCAACCCCAAAACAACTGTCCGCGTAACCCTCATCTGCAGGCCGCTCGCCCCGTGCCCCTTTCACCGACACCATCGCTGACCTCATTGCACACCACGCCCTCGCCTCCACAGACTACATCCTACTCTGAGACCTAAACTTCCACCTGGGTAACCACGACGACCCCAACACCACTGCCCTCCTAGAGAACCTCGCCAGCATAGGACTGAAGCAACTTGTCACTGCTCCCATTCACACAGTGGGACACACACTCGACTCCATCTTCACAAAAGGAACCCGCATCTCCTACAGCTACACCACAGAACTCCTCTGGACAAACCACCACTGAATCCACTTCTTCAGAAAACCCACCGTACACAAGCACACCCACCGCCTCCCCCGTAGAAGCTGGAACTAAGTCACCGAAGACCATCTCACCTCCGCCCTCACCAACACCCCACCACTGACGTTACCAGATGCTAACACCGCAACACGTATCATCCACCGCTTGAACACGAACTTCCCCGACACACTCCCCTCCCTCAGGAAAGCCACAGGAGGACACATCTAGAAAGCAAGCTGGTTGACCCCTGCACTCCAAGAATCCATGCACTCCTGCCGATAACTCAAAAAATCATGTAGGAACAACAAAGCCCCAGAAACCCGCACCGCCTACAGAGCAGCCACCACAGCAGATAACCACCTCATCAAATCCACAAAGAAGAACTTCGACCAAAATACAATCCTCACCAACGCCCCCACAACTCCAAAGAGCTCTTCTCCTTCATCAAGGAAGTTGCCAAACCCAGCTGTGAAACAACTGACGTCTCACCCTCCCAAGAATTCTGCAACCGACTCAGCACCGTCTGTCACCTCAAGATTAAGACGATCTGCAACAACTTCGACAACTAAGACCTCTCCAGCTTCCACCCCCAACAACGCCACCCAACGTACCCTGCTCACTTGGACCCCGCTCACGACAGAAGACACCTTAAAGACCATAAACAGCATCCACTCCGGAGTACCCTTGGATCCCTGCGCACCCCACATATTCCACAGAGCTACCACGGCCATCGCACTGGAACTATGCTGGACGATCAACTGCTCCATTGAAACTGCCACATTCCCCGATGACTAGAAACACACCGAGGTCAACCCCCTCTGGAAGAAACCCTGCGCAGACCAGACCTCAAGAACTTCAGGCCCATCTCCCTGCTTCCGTTCACAGCCAAGGTCATCGAAAAGGCCATCAACATCCAGCTAGCAAACTTCATAGAAGCCAGCAATGTCCTAGACATTTCCCAATCTGGATTCCACAGCAAGCACAGCACAGAAACAACCCTACTTCCAGCCATCGACAGCATCTGCTCCCTCCTCGACTAGGGCCAAATGGCAGCCCTCATCTTACCGGACCCCTCAGCTGCCTTCAACACCATCTCCCACTGCACACAAGCCACCAGTCTCAACAATGCCGGCATCCGCAGAATGGCCCTTTACTGGATATGGTTATTTCTCACAGACAGAACCCAGCGAGTCAGACTCCCCCCCTACCTCTCGGAGCCAACGAAGACCAGATGTGGGATGCCCCAGGGATCTCCCCTCAGCCCCACCCTTATCAACATCTACATGGCCCCTCTTGCAACCATCTTCAATAAACCATGGGCTGAACATCGTTTCCTAGCCGACGACAACCAGCTCATCCTCTCCCTCCCCAAAGACCCAGACATCACCAGGCACAATTTCCAAGAAGGGATGAAAGCCGTTGTCACCTGGATGAAGAAGAGCTGCCTGAAACTCAACTCTGAGTAATCAGAAGTCCTCATCCTTGGTTCCACTTCTTCCACATGGGACGACACCTGGTGGACCCCTGCCCTCAGAAACCCCCACATTCCGACAGACCACGCACGATATCTCGGCATAATACTAGGTTCATCGCTCATGATGAACCATCAGATCAACGCCGTATCCTCGGTAAGGGTGGGTGGAAATCGCGTAAGAGACTATCGCGGAGAGGCATGGAGATTGAACCAATCTCCGTGCCTCTCCGTGATATTTCCGTTACGCAACGCCCGCCCGCCTCCCGCCCACCTCCCGCCTGCCTTATTAAATTATATGTAAAAGCCAAATTAAACTTAAACTTAAATAAAACTTACCTTATTGCAGCCGCATCCTTGCCCATCGCGGCTTCATCTGGAAACTGCGCCTGCGCGGGAACCTGTGCATGCACAGTCCTTGAATGGGGGATTTCCATAGTGGAGCTTACTTATGAGTAAGGCCTGTGTGATAGTTCTTCTGCAGTCCAATACGATCCAGGGAAAGAGTCTCCTAAGTAATTTCAGGGTTGCAAAATCCCTTCCACAGAGGGCCCGCACATGGCCCATGGAAAGGGAGTTGTTAATGAGGATGCATACGTTTTTTGCATATCTCTTAGGAGCTGGAGTATCTCCTAGGGTTTGTGGCCATGAGGTAGCATTTCAGTTTAAGTTGGCTCCTCCAAAGAGCAGGATTTCAGATTTCCCCGCATTTATCGTCAGACAATGGTCTGACATCCATTGTGCCATTTCTAAAAGGCAGTTGTTCAGCTTTACTTTGGTGGTGTTAGGCCTTTCATCGAGAGCTACCGTCAGCTGCGTGTCATCCGCATAGAAGCAGACACAGAGGCCCCAATTCTTACAGATTTTCCCCAAAGATGATAGACATGCATTAAATAGTATGGGGTTCAGAGATGCTCCCTGCAGGACACAACAGGCAATGGTGCTGTGTTTGGAAAGAAAATGACTCAGTTGTACCATTTGAGTTCTATTACTCAGGAATGAGCTGAGCCATTCTAGTGCTTTGGAATGGATTCCTTATTCCTACAGGATTCCCAGCAGTCTATTGTGTGAGACCGTATTGAACGCTGCCGACAGGTCCAACAAAATCAGTGGTACAGCTCCCCCCTGGTAAAATCGAAATCTGATATTGCCTAGGCCGGCCAGCAGCGTTGCCTCAGAGTTGTTAGCAGACCTGAAGCCGGTCTGCGAGGGGTCTAACAGTTTGTTTGACTCTAAGTATATAGATACTTGTCTACTTACCAGTCTCTCCAAAACGGAGTGGTATGGCAGTTGGGAAATTGGCCGGTAGTTTTCAGGATTGTGAATGTCTGTTCCTGCTTTCTTAAACAGGGGGGTCACTACCGCCTGTTTCCAGATTTCGGGGAAGGTGGCGGTATTGAGAGAGTTGTTAAGAAGCTGCGTGACATAGGGGCAAAGCACAGCTGCAATACACGCAAAGATGAATTGGGGGCAGGGGTCTAGGGGGATCCTGATTTAACTTACCCCATTGCTTTTAAGACATTGGCTTGTGCTAAAAGAGAGAAATTGGCCAGCCTGAATAGAGCCTCTGGATGTGGGGTCCGTTGCTCCCAATTGATTGCGTCTGTAATGAAGATTGGGCTACAAGAAGCATATATTTTGTCTATGAAGAAATTCCAAATGTTTTTGCATGCTTCATCTGAGGGGGGCAGTGTTTGGGACATACTTGCAGGTTTACTGAGTTCCCTTACTATTTTGTACAGCTTTTTGGCTGAGTTGCAGTTCTTATTGATTCATTGCTCAAAGTAAGACTTTTTGGCCTTTCTGATGGCGTTAGGATAAATCCTAATTTCAAATTTGTACTTCAGTCTGTCTATCTCAAGCTTGGACAGTCTCCATTGGTGTTCAGTTATTTTACAGTTGCTTTTAAGTGCCATGAGTTCAAGTGTGTACCACTTCTCATTGTTAGATCATTGTGACTGCTTATGTTTTAGATTGGGTACATATAGATCCAGTGTTTTTGTAATTTCTGTTTCGAGATTTACTGCTCCCATATTCACTGGGGGGGCACTCAGGGTCTTCACGTTATCAAGGGTGAAATGGGACTTGAAGGATTCATGGGTGACCAGCTTCCAGGCTCTCTTGGCCACCTGCGGGGGCTTAGAGGCTTTTGTTGGTTTTATTGGTAGACTAAGTGAAAAGAATGTAAGTGAATGATCAGTCCAGGGAACGGGTTTAATCCCCTGGATAGTTGTGGATTCTAATCTAGTATATGCCCTGCTGCAATATACGTCCCTTGACCCATTGCTTAAATTGGAGAATTTGCATGTCATTTTCAAGTTGCATTACAGCAGGGATGTTTGCTTTCTCAAAGTGAAAGTGAACGATGAAGTCTCCTATTACTATGTAGTTCTCCTGTTTCAGGCATACCGAGAGGAGATGGCAAGTAAACCAGTGCTGAGTTCGACTTGGTGACCTGTGGGATTATAGATTACTGCTCCGGCAAGTATTGAGTGGCCATCTTTAGATAACTTAAATGAGAGTAGTTTGTGTTCTCCCAATTGTGCTACTTGGACTTGCGAGCAGGTCCAGTAATCTTTGAACAAGATAGCCAACCCTCCTCCCTTCCGTGTCTGTCTTGTTTAATTATTTTATAATTGTCCGGTAGGGCATAAAAAATGTCGGGGGAGTTGTTTTCATCGAGCCAGGTTTCAGTTATGAAAACCAGGTTGGGGTTCCTGTCACTGAGGGTATCCCAGATATGGAGGGAGGGTTTCGGAATCGACCTTGCATTGAAATAAATGCAGGTCAGTTTACTTGGGTCTGATTCTGTATGTGACCAGTCTTGTTGGGTTGTGCTGCTCCATTGACAGCCTCAACAGGAGAATGGGCACTCCCTGTGTCCTAGCTGGGCTTTTATACATAGTGTGTTGCCATTAGCTACATTTTGGGAGATGGCCAGGAGTGTATCTCTAATTAGATATAATTTATTTGTAATCTATGCATTAATAATTAGTTGTTAATTAACTTTAATTAATTCATTTGTAATTAGTTTTGGTAATTGTTTAATTAATTTTTGGTTGTATTGTGTTTTTTTGGTGTAAAGGGTGGGAAATTAATTAAGAAAATATTAATTCATCAATTACAAATAAATTACAATTTAATTGTGTTATATTATGTTATAGTTTAATTTAGGTGTGTGTTGTGGATATTATAGTGTTAAAGTGTGTGTAGTCCATTCATGTTTATTTGTTTTTTATAAATATTTTTTATTCATTATTAATTATGTTAATTATGTAAATACGTTTAATTAAAAATGTTGATGTGTTTTGTTATTGGTGCAGTGTTATTGGTTAGGAAATTAAATAAATACATGTATGTTTTAATTAATGTTTTTGTTTGTAAATATGTTCTAGTTTAAAATAATGATTTTTTTGTAAATGTATTTATTATTTTATTTTATATTTGCAGGTTTTTGTTATATGTAATTAATATTATAATATGTGTTCTTTTTATATGTTTATTTTTTTTAATTTATTTTTTAATTTTGTTTATTAATTTGTATTCTTGTTTTTTATAACTAAGTGTTTCAGTGTGAATAGTATTTTTTTTTCCTCTGGTATCCAACACTTTCCCTACCCTTGCACTCACTGGAGTGGGAATAATAATATTTATCTCTCCGCTATCCTGCACTTTCCCTACTGTTGCACTCACTGGAGTTGGAATAGTAATTTTTACCTCTCTGCTATCCAACACTTTTCCTACTGTTGCACTCTCTGGTGTGGGAATAGTTATTTTTACCCCCCGCTATCCAACACGTTCACTACTATTGCACTCACTGGAGTGGGGATACATTTCTTTACCCTCCGCTGACCAACACTTCTTCTACTGTTGCATTCAGTGGAGTGGGAATACAAATTTTTACCCCTCCGCTATCCACCATTTTGCCTACTGTTGTACTCTTTGGAGTGGGAATGGTAATTTTTGCCTCTTCGCTATCCAACACTTTCCCTACTTTTGTTCTCACTCGAGTGGGAATAGTAATATTTATCTCTCCACTATCCTGCACTTTCCCTACTGTTGCACTCACTGGAGTTGGAATAATAATTTTTATCTCTCTGCTATCCAACACTTTTCCTACTGCTGCACTCTCTGGTGTGGGAATAGTTATTTTTACCCCCCGCTATCCAACACGTTCACTACAATTGCACTCACTGGAGTGGGGATACATGTCTTTACCCCTCCGCTGACCAACACTTCTTCTACTGTTGCATTCAGTGGAGTGGGAATACAATTTTTTACCCCTCTGCTATCCACCATTTTGCCTACTGTTGTACTCTTTGGAGTGGGAATGGTAATTTTTGCCCCTTCACTATCCAACACTTTCCCTACTTTTGCTCTCACTGGAGTCGGAATAGTGGCTTTTACCTATCTGCAATCCAACACTTTCCCTACTGTTGCACTCCCTGGAGTTGGAATAGTAATTTCTACCCCTCTGCTATCCAGCACTTTCCCTACTGTTGCACTCACTAGAGTGGGAATAGTAATTTTTACCTCTCTGCTATCCAACACTTATCCTACTGTTGCTCTTACTGGAGTGGGAATTGTAATTTGTTCCCCTACGCTATCCAACACTTTCCCTACTGTTGCTCTCACTGGAGTGGGAATAGTAATTGTTTCTCCTCCGCTATCCAACACTTTCCCTACTATTGCACTAACTGGAATAGTACATTTTATTATTTTGCTATCCAACACTTTTCCTACTGTTACATCAATTGTATTAGGCAATGTAAGTTTAAATATTTTTTCATAGTTTATTGTTTAAATTTATTCTGTAATGTTTTTTATATTTTAAATTATGTATATTATTTTTATATAACTTTAAAGTTTTAAAATATTAAAATTAATAGTTTAATAATTATTTTAAAGTAAATATATATATATATATACATTATTATGTTAGTAATATTTTGTAAAAAGTTATATTAAATGTCATTAATTTTGTTGAACTTATTATTAATAATTAATGTATTTAATATATATTTAAATTGATCTTTTTTACATCTATATTTTTTTCATCAATATTTTTGATTCAATATTTTTGTACTTACCTGTGTAGGTATGGGAGTCGATATTTTTGTAGTCTATATTTTTTTCCGATATTTTTAACATTGATATTCTACCACTGAACCAGTTGAAAGCACTTAGGTCTATCTGGTGTTGCAGTTTTGCACATACTCTAACAGTTTCAGCTAGAATCTTTGTTGTATTACTTTGTCTTACGATTTTAGGTACATTTTTTGTGTCTGGTCTTACCATGTAACAATTTAAAATAATTGAACATGAATAAAAACCTCTGTGTCCGCCACCAACTGACCAATTACACAGTTTTTTGGATTTACCAAAAGAGCTAATTTTAGTGTTAGATACATTAAGTATTAAGTTGTTATCAGTGATATATCTATGGAGGCTGGCCATGGAACGTGGAAGACCAATGGGGGTGTGCTCCATGAGAACTGTGTTATCTGGATACTGCAGAGCAGGGACATGCTTGGAATCCAACTTGGGTAATATGGTCCTTATTTTATTCAGTCTGGAATTAGGGCTACTGTATATAGATTTAAAAAAAAGGTTCCAATATGCAGCCCTGTTTTAAGGCATGGTAGGTAAGGATCGTTTTAGATATTCTGGCTATGGTCATCCCCTAGTTTCACCCTGACCCATGTATACTTGAGCAGCAGGCGGGTAGCATTTATCATCCTCCACAAAATCTTCCAACTGTGTGAGTAGAATACGTGCAAATATTTTTTCCTCCCTTCGAGGAGGGCAATGGGTTCTATAATTTTTCAGGTGATGCAAACTGCAAGTCTTGTGCAGGGGGTGTAAAATTGACCCCTTCCAGGAATCGGTGTTGTCTCCAAAATTGAGTTATGCTGGTGGCAGAGAGGAACGGCCGAAGTCTCGTTGTTTGATTTAAGTATGGAAATGGGAATCCCGTTGGGGCCAGGAGTGGTTTACTTCCAAGGCCTTTACAACGGTTTTTACTGGAATTAACATCCTGCTCAGAGAATAAATCATGATATTCCAATTGTACGAGCTGTTCATCAAGATACCAGTCGGAAACAAACGTTATCCTGGTATCAGCGCCAATATTGTTGGTCTGAATTTTGGAATATTCTAATGATTGGAACAGCCCCCAGAATTCTTTAGAGTCATCTTGGGATACCGATTTTTTGATATTATGCCATCTCTACAATTTGAAGGTATGTTTTTTCTTCTAGCACTTGGGGACACAAGGTGATAAATTGCAGTTAAGATTTAGAAGTCCATTTAGTTCCAGCCCCACATACTTCTCCTTGGCGAAACAAAAGGAAATTACCAACAGTACTAGTTTCCACCTTAGATAAAGTGCAAATGAACACTTTTTTTTCTCTTGCAGACTATTAGTTTACAGCACCAAGCACTTTATCCTGGAAAATTACTGAATTTGATCTTCGGTACTAGTCTTCTTTTAGATCACCAACCCATTTCTATCCTTTTTAACTTGTTTTAATGTAAATCTTTAATGAGATTCATGTTAATTAATGCATTGATATAATCGCTTTTGTATATTGTATATTGTGTATACTGGTGGATGTGCTGCCCTTTTATGATTTAAACTAAATCAAATAAAAGTACATTTCACACTGTCTCCTACCACTTCGCATGATATCGAGAATTAAGGCTTTTGGTTCTTGCGGATGGCATTATTTCCGATGTTAGCATTTGTCCTTCTCAGGTCTGTTAATTGCTTTTTCATAGTGCCTAGTTCTGCTGTATACCAGTTGTTCAATTTCCCACGAAATCCTCCTTGCTCATTCTGTTAGAAGGATGTCCATTCTGTGATTCCTTGCTACACTACAGGGCCTATTAACTGGGTGACAGGCTGCAGATTAGGTTGTTACGGGGTGCACTAATCCAGCTATCAAGAAGACTAATTGAATGTGAGTTCTGTTCTTTTATGTTCAGTCTTGCCGCATCTTCCTTCTCTTAGACGGTTTCAAATATCTCGTTTTGGCTGATCCTTCAGTTTACTTTGATAGCCTGTGGGACGCGATTTATTTATTTTCTATTTATTATTTCGAAAGAGCCAATTTGTTGGAATAGAGAAGGTGAGACCAGTTTCTAGTCGGCTTCCCTTTGAGGCCACAAAATGCAATGGTTTTGCGAGATGTCAGGAAGGATGAAACCATTCAAATTCACCACTTGTACCCTTACTAGACTCTGCCTGAAAATTCAGTTGAACATATCATTCGACTTCAAATTAGAATCCTTCATTGGATTACGGACTAACAATGCATGGTCCAGAGCCCTGTTCAGATCGCCTGCTAACAATGGCCCTTCATCTGTTAGCAATGGTAGTTGTATTTCCAGCTATTTAAATAGGGCACTTTGTACTGAGTGTTTGGGGATATAGATGCTCTATACTAGTAGAGATTTGAGGTTTGCAGAACACAATTGAGTTCTTCCTATTAGTATATGTTTAGATCCAACTGCTAGTGTTGTGGCAGTATTTTCCAGAGAAGTACTGATGAAAGGTGTCAAGCCCCTGATGGTCTACCCCATATCCAAGAGCTTGACTGTCAGATTAGACCATATTGTGCAGTTTTTTTGCAGTGGTTTCCCCCCTTGCCCATGTTTCCTGGAGGCACACATTGTCGAACTCTTGGCTAAAATGTAATACCTCAAAGTCCTTCTAAAGGTTCCCCTCCCCTGCAATGTTCCATGAAGAGATGGGTAGAGCCTGGGTTGCCCAGTTTGTTCCCTGGTGGCAGCTATGCTAAACCGTGTGCAGGAACAAGAGAACATGTAATCCAAGACCAATCCTTGTGTATCTAGGTATTCTTGGCATTCCACATTTCATTACATATGCGCTAGCCAATAGATGATACAAGACAATTCTATTGTTGAATGTTCATAGAACAATATCCTCCCAAGAGTTTTTTTTAGGATTGATTTAGGCCTCGACCTTTTGATCTTAATCCTTGAATTTGGAATATTAGACAAATTACGTAGCGGAGGAGGATAGTACTGGGGGGAGGGGGCGGCTCAGGTTTTACTCTTATGCCACATCCTAAAACATAAGTCTGTAGTTGAAGATCAAATTGGTAGTTTTAACAGAGGAACAAGTAACTTTTGTGGATTGAAATGATCTCTTCCCTGAAAGCATCTAGGTAGGGATAAATTCTACTGAATGGATATTGGTTGTTTTTATTGAGTAAAGCCTGGTACCACTGAAAGTAAGTGGAATAGTGTACCTCTATTGAGTACATCATATGGACGTTCAATAGTGTACTCAGGAGAAAAAATTAATACTGAGTTGTTTTGTCTGCTTGGTCCTTCTTTCCACCTTAGGGTGTAGGGCAATTTGTGACATTGTTTTCACCTGTAACTTTTTGTCTCCATGGTCACTTTACAAAAGCTAGACCCTTCTGTTTGCTGGGATATATAGGGCTTGTCGGTTTTTCAAGGACTCAAGGTACCAAGAGCCAACTGCTGAGTTGCACTGTACAATTCTTTTTCATTATGTATTGAGTATGGACCAATTCATAATGTGAAATATGTAGAGTGAAAAGTTGGTATCAAGGAAACCTATGTATTTCTGAAATGGGCACAAGATATGGAGTTTAGGAGCAGTGGTTATTTGTACATTTCAGAATTTGTGGGTACCCGTACTAGAATATGATTTAGAGGGAATTTTTCAAAATGTCTTTTTTCTTACACACTGGTTAACATTTGAAAGGAACAAATGCAGCAAAATCCAATTGGTAATAAGAAATGTTCTACTATTCTATGCTCCTACATGTGTGCCTATGAAACTGTATTTATATAGAATTAGTGTGAGAAAAATCCCAGGACGTCTAATATACACTGCGAACAATCGGGATGGGTCAGCAATCAAGCAGGAAAGATCAAACATATAACTCTATCTATATAAAATATGTATCTTTAATGAATATTTGTTTAAAAACAACATATAGTGTATGACCACATGGTCAACCCATATGCTCAAGGTAAAAAATAATTCAATTGCAGACAGTTCGATTAATCAAAACAACATACAATTCGAAAACAATAAATAAAATTCATATACGAAGAAGCATGTAATACATCAAATATTAAAAGGAAAACTTAAGAACTCGACGCGCGTTTCGGCAGTGAACCGCCTTCTTCAGGAGACATAAGATAAATCCTGAAAATACATATATAAAAGAAAAATGTCTATTAAAATACATTCCATATATCAATATATCAACACATGGCATTCCTTACTGTCACACTAACCATCCTTCTCGATTTGTCCAAACAGTGGCAATGATTAATAAAAATATCTCTGTCGATTGTACAGTACCTGACTAACTATGGCGATTCATAGATTGATCTTTCATGTCTGGTTTCAACTTATTGTCAGAAAAACACATAGCTGATAGCTTATTATTGTAATTTATTGCTATACATTGGCTGGATTTCAGATGTTGTATTATATCTTATCGCCCCATTAATAGAGGTTGAGAATATGCAGTGGGTTGTACCATCTTTTCTCGTTACTTACATGATGCTAACATAGAAACATGTTTATAGTACATAGAGGATTACTTACAATAGTTGGATGCTCTATCCATACAGTAACAATGATGGAAGGTGATAACCCCTATAGATTCGATTACTTTCGGATAGACGAATGTTCTGATAATAAAAGAAAAAACATAATTTAAATAATTAGAGAAACTAAGGAAAAGTTCTTCAAGATGTAACTAAATGGGTCAAGATTCCCGCACAAGACATGTGGATGGTCCTATAATATTAATAGAGAGTCTGGTATATTGGCGACAAGGAAAAGGAATTATTTGAGATGTAGGCATCGGATCACTGAAATAATATCGACTGACAAAATATCGACTTGCCAAAATATCGTGGACAAAATATCGACAGTCAAAATATCGAGTTTGTATCTACAAACAGGTAAGTACAAAAATATCGAGTTAAAAATATCGTTAACAAAAATATAGATGTAAAAAATATCGACTTTATTAAAAACAGTGTTAAATTAAATTAATATTAAATTTTAATTACTAAAATATACTTAAAACGACTTAAATTAAATTATAATAATTAAATAATAAATGAAAATAATAAAAATAATTTTTTTAAATCTTATTTGTTGACCCTGAACCCTAAAAATACCCCTTTACCCAAAAACCCAAAACTGACCCTGAACCCTAAAAATACCCCTTTACCCAAAAACTAAAAACTGACCCTGAACCCTAAAAATACCCCTTTACCCAAAAACTGAAAACTGACCCTGAACCCTAAAAATACCCCTTTACCCATGAACTGAAAACTGACCCTGAACCCTAAAAATACCCCTTTACCCAAAAACTGAAAACTGACCCTGAACCCTAAAAATACCCCTTTACCCATGAACTGAAAACTGACCCTGAACCCTAAAAATACCCCTTTACCCATGAACTGAAAACTGACCCTGAACCCTAAAAATACCCCTTTACCCAAAAACTAAAAACTGACCCTGAACCCTAAAAATACCCCTTTACCCAAAAACTGAAAACTGACCCTGAACCCTAAAAATACCCCTTTACCCAAAAACTGAAAACTGACCCTGAACCCTAAAAATACCCCTTTACCCAAAAACTGAAAACTGACCCTGAACCCTAAAAATACCCCTTTACCCAAAAACTGAAAACTGACCCTGAACCCTAAAAATACCCCTTTACCCAAAAACTAAAAACTGACCCTGAACCCTAAAAATACCCCTTTAATTTAACATAATTAACAATTAATCTATTAAATTAAATTAATTACCAATTACATTTTAATTAAATACCATATATTATTTAATTACCAATTAATTAATTATTACTACCAATTAATAAATTTACATATTTAATTAATTATAATTAAATTACTTCCCACCCTATTCCCCTATAAACCCACAACCCGCTACAGAAAAGACATTATTTTAATTTACATAATTAGAAATTAATCAATTAAATTAAATTAATTACCAATTAAATTTTAAATAATTAACATATATTATTTAATTACCAATTAATTAATTATTACTACCAATTAATGAATTTACATATTTAATTCATTATAATTAAATTACTTCCCACCCTATTCCCCTATAAACCCACAACCCGCTACATAATAAAATGACACAATAATTAAAAAAATCATTAATTAAAAATAATTATAAAATAAAATGACATTTTTCACACATATTATTACATAAAAACACTATAAATAATTAAATATTATTTTAAAAACTATATTTTTTACTATCTAGATTATATACTTGGATATTTTCACTGTCTATATTATTTACAGTCGATATTACTTCACTTACCTTAAAAACGATATTTTGGCTGTCGATATTCTGTCTAGTCGATATTTTGTCCAAACGATATTTAAAACTCGATATTCTGTCCAAACGATATTTTGGAGTCGATATTATGTCTGTGCACCGTAGGCATCTTTGGTTACTGACATAATAGAATGATAGCTCACATTATAGAGTTTTCCAGATATATAAGTACATGATCTCCATATTAATAGCATCAAAACCACTACTTAGATTATTCGACTAAGCGAAATGCGTAGCGCAGGTCTAGTCAGTGATGACAAAAGAGCATAAACAAGTATAACAAACCTCTATTGTCAACATTGCTAACAGAGCTTTATAAATACCTTAAGGATCTCATAGTACATTCTCGTTTTTCAACTACGAATACTCAATCAGAATTTCTACAGAGATCAATTAGTAACAATTTCCCAGTTAGAGGCACTGTTAAATGCTCATCCTGTAAATCCTGCAGTAACATCATTGAAGGTGAGTTTTTTTAACATAATGGTTGTCGGACTTCTGCTCAAGACATGTGGAATTGTAAGACTATGAACTGTATCTATTTTATTTTATGCCCATCCCAACTTGGCTTTGTTGGCGAAACCTCAAGGTCGGTCCAAACCAGGCTCACTGAACACAGGTCGGCTATCCGCACAAATAAACAACTAGCTCCCTTGGTGAAACATTTCAACGAAAACCACCATGCTCCAGATGAGTTCAAATGGCGCATTTTAGAGAAAATCAGACTCCCGAACAACAAAGGTGGAGACCTAGTGAGAAAGAAAAGAGAGGTGTTCTGGATTTTCTCCCTGGGAACGTTTAAGAGGGGCCTTAATGCCGAGATCCCCTGGGAGAACGCTATCCTTTAGTACCTGTTAATAACTTAGTTTAAGTCATCTCCAGAACCCCTACTATTAATGGGATGTTTTTTAGAACTGCTGCCATGTAAACACGATTTAACTACACTCATTGGGAAATCTATATCGCCATCGGTAATTGATCCCTTGATCTCCTTTATGTCCTGTATATATTGATCACGTGCGATAATTTTTTCAAACTGTGAACATTTTTAGGATTGGTAATCTTAGAACATGAATGAATATACATAAGATTTAGCTCCTTATACTCTATATACCATCCATAGGTTAGAAGACATGCCCCCTCAGCTACTAATTAGGTATATGATAATAATTTTCCTAAACAAACCCAAGGCAAGAATTCTCCGTCATTATGTCAGGCTAAGAGATATATATACCTTATTATGTCTCTCATGTATAATACCCCCGATTTACACTAAGTAGGAACATGTCCAATTTACATGTTTATGCATTTATTATGCTGCTATCTTTCTTATAGATGGATAATTCTATAAGATATAAAGAACATCCCTAATAATACTTTACAGTGCCCTAAATTACCGGGGTTAATATTACCTTCTTTATCGATTTAATAATAGACACGTTACCTCCTTGAAATAAAGAACGGACAATCTAAAATAACCACATAAACCCGAGAATTTTCGGGCGCCATTTTGGATAGGGACATGCATTACGAACTTCCAAAGTAGTCCTTCGTTTATTTCTATGAAGGTCAACAACAACGCTCGAATATTCGCGCCAAAATCTTGGTTTAAATGGGACCTTCATTATCCGGCAGCTATCGGCATTTTTTTCCGTGGAGGACGGGTCCCCACAACTCGAGCATCGGAGCAGCACCATCCTGCTGTCCGCCTGCCGCCTACTTCTCTGAGGTAAGAAATCCGGCGAACAGGGTACTTTACACTATCTCCGCAACTCAGCTTGAATACAGACTTAGTAGCTTACGTTATTGACCCCCCACCGTCATCTCTCTTTATAGAGACGGCTGACCTATTTTCCATGTGGAAGTCGGATCCACATAATACGAACGTTGGAACAGCACCACCCTGCTGCTCGCGTACTGTTTTTTAATCTAAGGTAAGAATTCCAGATACTGGTAATCATCACTATCCTAAGTTTACTATGGACTAATATGCACACGAATTAAATAAATTAACAGCACTGACCCCCTACCGTTACTCTTTTCTTAGAGACGGCTGACCCATTTTCTATGTGAAGGTTGGACCTATATAAAACGAGCGTTGGAACAGCACCACCCTGCTGTTCACGTAGTATTTGTATATTTAAGGTAAGAATCTTGGGTAGCTGTAATTATCATTAGCCCAGCGTAATCATGGAATAATAGGTAAACTTTATTGATCTCCAATCATGTCTCTTGTTACAGAGACGGGTGATTAACTTTATACCTGGAAATTAGATCCATGAAACTCGTGAACTGGAACAGCATCTCCCCGCTGTCCATTCGCTTTCTAATCATCCAAGGTAAGAAACTAGACATACCATGCACCTTAAATACTCGTCCTACAAACGTACCTCTTTGTAGACTGAGGTTGAAACCTAGACTGACGCAAACTTTTGTGTCTATCCACAGAAACTACCTTTCGTTTTCACCCTCCTCGAGCATCTGAGTAGCGAGTAGCAAGTAAAACCTATTGGATCACTATTCCGGTGCATTTTATAAATATCCAAGGTATTTCAAATACGAGTTAAATGAGAGACTGAGGAATTTGCGAAGTCACGCAAAATCAAGTAACAGAAAAAGCATTCAATATCTATGCAGGCTATAGTAATTATAAAGCTCTGTTAGCAATGTTGACAATAGAGGTTTGTTATACTTGTTTATGCTCTTTTGTCATCACTGACTAGACCTGCGCTACGCATTTCGCTTAGTCGAATAATCTAAGTAGTGGTTTTGATGCTATTAATATGGAGATCATGTACTTATATATCTGGAAAACTCTATAATGTGAGCTATCATTCTATTATGTCAGTAACCAAAGATGCCTACATCTCAAATAATTCCTTTTCCTTGTCGCCAATATACCAGACTCTCTATTAATATTATAGGACCATCCACATGTCTTGTGCGGGAATCTTGACCCATTTAGTTACATCTTGAAGAACTTTTCCTTAGTTTCTCTAATTATTTAAATTATGTTTTTTCTTTTATTATCAGAACATTCGTCTATCCGAAAGTAATCGAATCTATAGGGGTTATCACCTTCCATCATTGTTACTGTATGGATAGAGCATCCAACTATTGTAAGTAATCCTCTATGTACTATAAACATGTTTCTATGTTAGCATCATGTAAGTAACGAGAAAAGATGGTACAACCCACTGCATATTCTCAACCTCTATTAATGGGGCGATAAGATATAATACAACATCTGAAATCCAGCCAATGTATAGCAATAAATTACAATAATAAGCTATCAGCTATGTGTTTTTCTGACAATAAGTTGAAACCAGACATGAAAGATCAATCTATGAATCGCCATAGTTAGTCAGGTACTGTACAATCGACAGAGATATTTTTATTAATCATTGCCACTGTTTGGACAAATCGAGAAGGATGGTTAGTGTGACAGTAAGGAATGCCATGTGTTGATATATTGATATATGGAATGTATTTTAATAGACATTTTTCTTTTATATATGTATTTTCAGGATTTATCTTATGTCTCCTGAAGAAGGCGGTTCACTGCCGAAACGCGCGTCGAGTTCTTAAGTTTTCCTTTTAATATTTGATGTATTACATGCTTCTTCGTATATGAATTTTATTTATTGTTTTCGAATTGTATGTTGTTTTGATTAATCGAACTGTCTGCAATTGAATTATTTTTTACCTTGAGCATATGGGTTGACCATGTGGTCATACACTATATGTTGTTTTTAAACAAATATTCATTAAAGATACATATTTTATATAGATAGAGTTATATGTTTGATCTTTCCTGCTTGATTGCTGACCCATCCCGATTGTTCGCAGTGTATATTAGACGTCCTGGGATTTTTCTCACACTAGTTGTTACCCTGCCCTAGGAGTCTATATACTACCCAGGGGGTCCTTGTTGTTTTCACTTGTTTTACCCACAGCTTGTCTGTGTAGGGCTGTGCTCTTGGTGTATCACTACATTTGCTATCAAATATTGTCAGTACCTACTATATCAATAGCGTGTCTCTGAGCTGTTTACACATCGTAAAGATGGCCCAACTACCCACCTTTGGGTTTTCTGATGATGTCTTTGCCTCCCTGGTAGGAACTAGTTCCGCAGCTAATAACAGTGGTACTACCATGATTACCAATAATGAAGACAGTCGAAAACTGCTAGAACTTAAAAAGAAATTAACACGCATGGAAGCCCATGGGGAATTTATATTAGCATATCTTAAAAATGGCATCATCCCCATGGGTCTCAGAGTACGTAATATTCCAGGCCTTTTTGTCCATCATAGGCCATTTCTTGAAAAATGGAGCCTTATCGCAAATAGGTGCTCCCGTGATCTTATGATCCTCATTATTGAAACCGCTAAGGAACTAGCTACAGAAATTAAAAAGGAAATTGATGATTTAGAGACTAAACTAAAAAATTCGGGCAGTATAGATGAGGCAATAAAGAAAATCGAAGAGGCAAATAAAGAAATAGAGTCATTTAGTGCATACCTTAATAAACGCAAAAATGACAAATTAACAAAGGACAAACGTTTCAATACATTAGAGGGTACCTACCCATACCTGAGGCAGGACTTCTACAAACAGAATCATTACAATGATGAAACTAGACCTACCCCTCAGAGAGTCAATAATTTTACAGACTCCTCTGACTCAGAGAATGAAGGAAACAGCAATTATTATGAGGCAGAAAACTATAATCAACATAATGGACCTCGTGCAAAACAGCCTTTTTTAGCCAATCGGGGCCCACGACGGGGCAGACCCAGGGTCCACTTCCAGAACCAATCCAGGGGCAATTTCCAGCAGGCCCATCATCATCAGCAGCAACATCAACAATATCAACATCAACCACAGGAACCCCAATTCATCCGGGAAACGCGCAATCGCCAATATTGGGGCCAAGGGATGTGATCCCCATTTTCAATCTGTCCTCTAAACATCTTGACATTCATACTGAGACGCTACTTTCGAAAGGTCTATCATATGTCCCTCATGCACAAGTAAACATATTTGAACTACAAAAAGACATTATTTCTTTTTTTCGAAAAATCAGATTGAAAAAGTTTTTTGCTGCCTCGAGTCTAGATACTACTGATATAAGCCAGACAACCAACCAGGTAGCATTACCTTCCACTTTCAGTCCTTCACTAGATCAACTAGGACCAGAGGTCGCTAGCTTTGAATTAGTTGTTCTCCAACAATTAGAGAGATCTCTTAAATTTATACCAAAGCCTATATATAATCTAAGTAGAGAGGAATCAGAAGCTCTTCGAAACCTAAAAAAAGACAACAAGCTAGTAATCAAGAGCTGCGATAAAGGAGGCGGCATAGTCCTACTAGACAGTGTACAATATGAACAAAAAATGATAAATTTGTTGTCAGACACCGCCACTTACTCCAAAATAAGAACAAATCCACTTAGTATGATCTCTAAAAAGATACACAATCTAACACTACTAGCACTGTCCTCGGGAGAGATCAATCAGAAAGAGTTTGACTATCTTAATAGCCATCAACACAAAACTGCATGCATTTATGGCATGCCAAAGATTCACAAAGACCAAGTAGACCCTCCTTATAGACCCATTGTGTCTACAATAGGAACCAACACAGAACCTCTGTCCAAATTTATTGATTCATACTTACGGCCTCATGTCCCCAAAATCACCTCTTATATCAGAGACACAGGCGCAATGATCTCAAAAATAGAAAATCTACCATTTGATCCCAACAAACACTTGTTGGTGACAATGGACATAGAGGCTTTGTATAGCAACATCCCGCAGCAGCAAGCAATATCAGCAACTAGTTGGTTCATCGACACCCACAACATCGTGTGTCCCAAAGACTTTCTACTTGACTTGTTACAGATTGTCCTCTCGGAGAACATTGTAGAGTTTGGAAGCTCTTTATTTTGCCAAGTTAAAGGCGTCAGTATGGGGGCATCTGTAGCTCCCTCAATTGCCAATATTTATATGGCAGCTTTTGAAGCAAGATTTATTTACAACGAGGTTGCCCCGTTCTATGAATCTATTTCCCATTGGTCCAGATATATAGATGACATCTTTTTTATCTGGACCAATGGGATGGATTCGCTCCGCGAATTCCTTGAGTGGATCAATCTGACAGATGTGAATCTTAAGTTCACTGCCCAACATAGTGACACTCAGGTTGAATTTCTAGATGTTATCATTAAGAGTCAAAACAACAAACTGATTGTTGATTTGTTTATAAAATCGACAGCGAGAAACACCTTATTACACTACAAAAGTTTTCATCCGCGGTGCCAAAAGGAGAGTATCCCCTTCTCCCAATTTCTCCGAGTTAGGAGGAATTGCTCCAATCTATCGGACTTTGACATTCAAGCACAAAAAATGAGACAGAAATTTCTCAACAGGGGATATCCTCATAGACTGATACGAGACTCGTATAAACGTGCGAGATTTTACGACCGAGACCACCTCCTAAAAACTAAGACACCAACAGCCAATGACAAATTGGTATGTATTACAAAGCATTCCACTCTTGACAGGACAGTCAGACACATTGTCAATTCCAATTGGCATATTCTCAACTCCAATCCCACCAGTACTAAACTAGAGAAGCCTATTTTTGCCCATAGGAGAAATAAAAACCTTAAGGATCTCATAGTACATTCTCGTTTTTCAACTACGAATACTCAATCAGAATTTCTACAGAGATCAATTAGTAACAATTTCCCAGTTAGAGGCACTGTTAAATGCTCATCCTGTAAATCCTGCAGTAACATCATTGAAGGTGAGTTTTTTGAACATAATGGTTGTCGGACTTCTGCTCAAGACATGTGGAATTGTAAGACTATGAACTGTATCTATTTTATTTTATGCCCTTGCCAACTTGGCTATGTTGGCGAAACCTCAAGGTCGGTCCAAACCAGGCTCACTGAACACAGGTCGGCTATCCGCACAAATAAACAACTAGCTCCCTTGGTGAAACATTTCAACGAAAACCACCATGCTCCAGATGAGTTCAAATGGCGCATTTTAGAGAAAATCAGACTCCCGAACAACAAAGGTGGAGACCTAGTGAGAAAGAAAAGAGAGGTGTTCTGGATTTTCTCCCTGGGAACGTTTAAGAGGGGCCTTAATGCCGAGATCCCCTGGGAGAACGCTATCCTTTAGTACCTGTTAATAACTTAGTTTAAGTCATCTCCAGAACCCCTACTATTAATGGGATGTTTTTTAGAACTGCTGCCATGTAAACACGATTTAACTACACTCATTGGGAAATCTATATCGCCATCGGTAATTGATCCCTTGATCTCCTTTATGTCCTGTATATATTGATCACGTGCGATAATTTTTTCGAACTGTGAACATTTTTAGGATTGGTAATCTTAGAACATGAATGAATATACATAAGATTTAGCTCCTTATACTCTATATACCATCCATAGGTTAGAAGACATGCCCCCTCAGCTACTAATTAGGTATATGATAATAATTTTCCTAAACAAACCCAAGGCAAGAATTCTCCGTCATTATGTCAGGCTAAGAGATATATATACCTTATTATGTCTCTCATGTATAATACCCCCGATTTACACTAAGTAGGAACATGTCCAATTTACATGTTTATGCATTTATTATGCTGCTATCTTTCTTATAGATGGATAATTCTATAAGATATAAAGAACATCCCTAATAATACTTTACAGTGCCCTAAATTACCGGGGTTAATATTACCTTCTTTATCGATTTAATAATAGACACGTTACCTCCTTGAAATAAAGAACGGACAATCTAAAATAACCACATAAACCCGAGAATTTTCGGGCGCCATTTTGGATAGGGACATGCATTACGAACTTCCAAAGTAGTCCTTTGTTTATTTCTATGAAGGTCAACAACAACGCTCGAATATTCGCGCCAAAATCTTGGTTTAAATGGGACCTTCATTATCCGGCAGCTATCGGCATTTTTTTCCGTGGAGGACGGGTCCCCACAACTCGAGCATCGGAGCAGCACCATCCTGCTGTCCGCCTGCCGCCTACTTCTCTGAGGTAAGAAATCCGGCGAACAGGGTACTTTACACTATCTCCGCAACTCAGCTTGAATACAGACTTAGTAGCTTACGTTATTGACCCCCCACCGTCATCCCTCTTTATAGAGACGGCTGACCTATTTTCCATGTGGAAGTCGGATCCACATAATACGAACGTTGGAACAGCACCACCCTGCTGCTCGCGTACTGTTTTTTAATCTAAGGTAAGAATTCCAGATACTGGTAATCATCACTATCCTAAGTTTACTATGGACTAATATGCACACGAATTAAATAAATTAACAGCACTGACCCCCTACCGTTACTCTTTTCTTAGAGACGGCTGACCCATTTTCTATGTGAAGGTTGGACCTATATAAAACGAGCGTTGGAACAGCACCACCCTGCTGTTCACGTAGTATTTGTATATTTAAGGTAAGAATCTTGGGTAGCTGTAATTATCATTAGCCCAGCGTAATCATGGAATAATAGGTAAACTTTATTGATCTCCAATCATGTCTCTTGTTACAGAGACGGGTGATTAACTTTATACCTGGAAATTAGATCCATGAAACTCGTGAACTGGAACAGCATCTCCCCGCTGTCCATTCGCTTTCTAATCATCCAAGGTAAGAAACTAGACATACCATGCACCTTAAATACTCGTCCTACAAACGTACCTCTTTGTAGACTGAGGTTGAAACCTAGACTGACGCAAACTTTTGTGTCTATCCACAGAAACTACCTTTCGTTTTCACCCTCCTCGAGCATCTGAGTAGCGAGTAGCAAGTAAAACCTATTGGATCACTATTCCGGTGCATTTTATAAATATCCAAGGTATTTCAAATACGAGTTAAATGAGAGACTGAGGAATTTGCGAAGTCACGCAAAATCAAGTAACAGAAAAAGCATTCAATATCTATGCAGGCTATAGTAATTATAAAGCTCTGTTAGCAATGTTGACAATAGAGGTTTGTTATACTTGTTTATGCTCTTTTGTCATCACTGACTAGACCTGCGCTACGCATTTCGCTTAGTCGAATAATCTAAGTAGTGGTTTTGATGCTATTAATATGGAGATCATGTACTTATATATCTGGAAAACTCTATAATGTGAGCTATCATTCTATTATGTCAGTAACCAAAGATGCCTACATCTCAAATAATTCCTTTTCCTTGTCGCCAATATACCAGACTCTCTATTAATATTATAGGACCATCCACATGTCTTGTGCGGGAATCTTGACCCATTTAGTTACATCTTGAAGAACTTTTCCTTAGTTTCTCTAATTATTTAAATTATGTTTTTTCTTTTATTATCAGAACATTCGTCTATCCGAAAGTAATCGAATCTATAGGGGTTATCACCTTCCATCATTGTTACTGTATGGATAGAGCATCCAACTATTGTAAGTAATCCTCTATGTACTATAAACATGTTTCTATGTTAGCATCATGTAAGTAACGAGAAAAGATGGTACAACCCACTGCATATTCTCAACCTCTATTAATGGGGCGATAAGATATAATACAACATCTGAAATCCAGCCAATGTATAGCAATAAATTACAATAATAAGCTATCAGCTATGTGTTTTTCTGACAATAAGTTGAAACCAGACATGAAAGATCAATCTATGAATCGCCATAGTTAGTCAGGTACTGTACAATCGACAGAGATATTTTTATTAATCATTGCCACTGTTTGGACAAATCGAGAAGGATGGTTAGTGTGACAGTAAGGAATGCCATGTGTTGATATATTGATATATGGAATGTATTTTAATAGACATTTTTCTTTTATATATGTATTTTCAGGATTTATCTTATGTCTCCTGAAGAAGGCGGTTCACTGCCGAAACGCGCGTCGAGTTCTTAAGTTTTCCTTTTAATATTTGATGTATTACATGCTTCTTCGTATATGAATTTTATTTATTGTTTTCGAATTGTATGTTGTTTTGATTAATCGAACTGTCTGCAATTGAATTATTTTTTACCTTGAGCATATGGGTTGACCATGTGGTCATACACTATATGTTGTTTTTAAACAAATATTCATTAAAGATACATATTTTATATAGATAGAGTTATATGTTTGATCTTTCCTGCTTGATTGCTGACCCATCCCGATTGTTCGCAGTGTATATTAGACGTCCTGGGATTTTTCTCACACTAGTTGTTACCCTGCCCTAGGAGTCTATATACTACCCAGGGGGTCCTTGTTGTTTTCACTTTTTTTATATAGAATTAAACAGGATTTATATAGCACACAGCTATTCCTTAGGGTGTCCGGGCACTCAGCTCACAGGTAGAGTCTCATTGATTTGACAAGACCTCTATTCTTGTGTGAACAGGCATGTTTCAGTCTTTTTCTGAATATGGAAATTGATTCCACAGCATGGAGCTCAATAGGTAGCTTATTCCATGCGGATGGTCCCAGAAATGAAAAAGCCCACCCACCTGCTATGCCACAGCGAATCTTAGGAGTCCTGGGTCGTAGGCTGTTTCTTAGCATGGAAATTGATTGCACAGCATGGAGCTCAATAGGGAGCTTATCCAAGCTTATGGTACCAAATATGAAAAGACCCTCCCCCTGCTCTGCCACCTCAAATCTCGGGAGTCCTGGTGGTAGAATCTAATTCTGGCCCTCAGGTAGACGGCCACTGTGTGGTAAAGCATTTTGTGGACTAAGACCAGCGCTTTAAACCAAGATCCTCGCACTCACTGGGAGTCAGTGGAGGGCATGGAGATGGGGGTTTCACATGCTTTCACAGAGGAAGATTGAGAAGACCACCTGGAGTTCATTGATCACAGAGGGACTGATTACGATGTTGGTTGGAAAGGCTCCTAACGGCACTCGGTTTGTCCGAATCCAATTCGGAACCCGCCTTTCCGGCCAACTTGGAAACCCTTCCAACCGACCGATTACAACAGTCAGAAAGGTTTTGGACTTTCCGACTCGATTCCAAATGGCGTTCGGAGGAACCGAGTCGGTCGGAGTCGACTCGTACAGGTCTACGGACCGTGTTTCAGACCAAGCTATTATGATGTTGGATTTGGCCAGCTTTTCCAAATCGGTTGTTTCGGCACGGATTGGCTTTCGGAATCTAACTTTGGGGGCCCATAGCAGGCCCCCCTTCATCCATTTGCAGCCATTCACAGTGCGGCAGGCACCATGGGGTGCCTGCCACAGGTTGCACATTTTCCCCACCCACTCCTTTCTTCAAAGGGAGCCTGTGTTGTCTGATGGAAACACAGGCTCCCTTTGAAGTCAATGGGAGTCCGGCCAAACAGTGTTCGGAAGCATCATAATCGGTCGGTGGGACTCCCTGAATCCGATTCGGTCGGAAACGAGTCAGAGACCGAGTTGGTCGGGATGGTTTCCGACCGACATCATAATTGGCTCGTAGTCGGGTAGTCGCAGATACAGAGCATTTACATAGTTCAACCTCAATGTGATGAGTGCCTGGATGATGGATTTTCTAGCAAAAAATGAAAGCAAGTGCAGAATCTTCTTTAGAATGAGAAGCAGACCAAAGCAGTAGCTTATCACAAAATTGATTTGTGGTTAAAAACAAAGCAGACTGTCAAACATGACACACAGATTCTTGACTACTCTCTCCAGAGGGCCTGGTTGGGGGGTGGGGGGGGCAAGTGGGAGGGACTTTGGCCAAAAAGATCTGCCATGTTGCCGGGGAATTTTGCGAAAAAGACCCGATTTCGGTTTTGTCTGCATTGCACTTTAATTGATTGATGTTCATCCAGTGGAAAACAGCCGCTAGACAATCTTTGATAGATTTGCCTGCAATCTCTTCTCCCTTTTCATAGGAGAAATGAAGCTGTGTGTTGTCAGCATAAGAGATCACTTTTCCCCCCAAAGTTACCCCCAACTGAGCTAGTGGCGTAAGATACATGTTGAACAGTGTGGGGCTCGGTACGGTGCCCTGCAGCACCACCATTGTAAAATCCAGGGACTCTGATGAGAAACAAGGGACCCATACCTCCTGTCCTCTGCCATTCAAAAGGATGCAAGGCAGCTCAAGGCCTGACCTACCATTCGAATTGACTGGAGACTCACCAGAAGCCTGGAGTGGGGAACCATGTCAAAGGCTGCTGACAGATCTAACATGATCAGCACTGCCTTCCTCCAAGCATCCAGAGCACCTCTGATGTATTCGTGGACTTCCATCAATATGGCTGCGTACTAAAATCTGGGTCTAAAGCCAGACTGGCTAAAGTGTAACAGATTATTGCTTTCCAGGTACTGGTAACGTTGCTGGTATACAAATGTTTCCAGTACTTTAGATAGAGCTGGCAACAGAGATATCAGCCTATAGTTAAACTGTTCTTTGAGGCCTACCACACATTTTTTTAGCAAGGGGAGAATTTTTTGGCTGTTTTAAGGAATGTGGCACTGTTGCCATAGATAGAGAGACATTTAGCACCCTGTTGACTAATGGGTTAAAGACAGTCATCCCTAGCACTAACATATTGGTGGGCAAGTCTCCATCGGTGATCATAATTTAAGGCTGCAAATGGCTGCCAGATTCCCCTCCAAGGGAATACAGTAAAACCTTGGTAGTGTGGACTCCACCACATTGACCATACTCATATTCACTGTGCCCATCAGGCTCTCATCTAACTGCATGCCGGAGGTGAGACTTGCTTGGATATTAGAGATTTCGTTTTGGAAATAGGAGGGCAGATGTTCACACCGCCCAACATATGGTTGTTGAGCTCTTGCACAAGCCTCAGGAGACAAAATGTTTTACCACTTCAAAAATGTCCCATGATTTATTCTCTGCCACTGCTGTATTTTCTTTGAAATAGAGCTTCTTTGCTCTTTTGACAATGGCATAATACTTTATTAGTGCTGACTTGTATAAGATTTTGTCGTTGGTTCCATAGTCTTTCCTCCACTGCCTTTCTAAAATCTTATGGAATTTCTTGTCCTCGCTGAGACTGTTGGTAAATCAGAGACCTGATTGTTTATTTCTACAAGGTGCACATGGTTAGACGGGGGCCCTATTTGTTGGTCGCGTTTTGGATTCAGCGGTATGCCAAACTGGCGTCTTATTCCACTAAACCTGAGAGAGAGGGGGCGCTTTCTCCTAGAGAACAAATGAACTCTAATTGCTGGACCCTATGGAACGCTCTTGACTCCTAAGAAGCTTGGCAGGAAGATCCTGCGCTTTTAGTGAAACGAACCATTGGGGCGTGGCCATCCGGCTAAGATGGCGGTCGCAAACTGGTGAAACTCCGGACCCTGGGGGGCCAAATTCTGTAAAATCACTGCGCTGCAGGACACCGCCGTTGTCTGGAGGATCCCGATGGCGACACTCGTGGCCCGGGATGTGAGCTGTGGGTCCGATTCTGTGAGGCGGCGGCGTGGCAGTGGTAGCTGGTGCTTGAATGCGGAGACAGAACAGGCAGTCTGCCTGTGGAACCCTGTCGGTTCTGGCGTGCTGCGGCCTTGCTGATCCCGGCAGAGTGTGCTACTGAAGTCCCTGTTGTGGCTGAAGACTGTCCCTAATTGGCCGGGGGATCGCGCTGTGTTGTTCGGCTGCTGATACGAGGGCCTGGTGCTGCTCGTGAGACTGTGCGGCGTGCGGCACGTGGTGCAGCGCAGCACTGGGAGACGGTGAGAGCGGGTGCCTCGCGGGGCCGGGCTGAGTGCGGGCCTCCTTGCTTCCCCTGCCCTACCTTTCAGAAGCAGCGCTGCCTGGTGCCAGTGGACGACGACACGTCTGGCCTGCTCAAGGGACATAACTGCGGCCTCCTGATGCTGCAAGGAGAAGATACCAGGTAGGGCGGGTGGGGCCTTCCCCCGCGGTGCACGCAAGGGCGATCCACCCTCCCATTTTTCTTGCATCCTGAGTCTACATTACGTGGGGCGTGGTGTAGTCTGGCGGTGGTCGCCCTAAGAGCCTCACTTGCACTCGCGGCTGGTTGGACTCCAGGATGGGCAGGCTCATAGGCAAGATGCTGGACAATGGACTGGCTGTGGGTGCCCTCTCAAATCCACCGCTAGGGACCCATCGCCCGCCACCTCTGCCACTGGTTCAGCTGAGATCCAATCCGATACACTAGACAGTTAAAGAAGTCAGAGACTCTAGAAAACTAATGGAACCACAAATCGGAGCCCTTATGAATGGCTTTACTCTCCTGAGGGCAGACCATGGGGAGTTTGCCGACATGGTTAGAGACCATGAGAAGGTGTTCGCCAGTATTGACCCCCAAATATGCGACCATGCTAAGCACATAAAACAATTGCAAGACCAGGTTAGTTGCCTTCAGGACTAGATCGAAGACATGGAGGGCCGTAATCGCCGAAATAACGAGTCATTGGGCTTCTGGAGCGCAGCGAAGGCGCTAAACCTGCAGACTTAATGGGAGCCTGGTTCCGGGAGCATGTCGCCCCTGACGGCCTGTCCCCATATGTCTCTGTACCCGGACTACACCGTAATGGTGCAGCGTCAGAGAACCTACTTCCAAGCACAACAAGAAGACTTATCTCTTCGGCAGCCCCAATGATGTGGAAGAATGGCTGGAGGTGATGGACCTGGAACAAAGTCAAGAGAAGTTGTCAGGCTCGGTGGGGCATAGTGCAGTAATGTCACAACAACAGAGAACACGCGGTCACGGCCGAGGCCTGAATAATCCTGCCAGAATTGGTCCGACTCCAGCTCAAAAGATGGCGGATAGAGCGGAAGCATTAGCTACAGCTGGATCTTTGCGGGAGGATAACACAAAACACTACAGACTTAGAGGACAGCACCATTCAATCCGATTCAGAGGACATCATTACACTTTTTCCCTCGGCGACGCCTCAGACAGGGGATTTCCTCCTTGATAACTGAACAATTAGTGACTGACCCCCTACTCGGACAGACTGCACCGGACGGACTGAAGGAGATACAAAAACAATAGAACAAATCGAGCAGTATCCTTTTCTCCGAGATGGCCCGCTTACGATCATACTGTGTATACATTTCATATAATGTGATCTGATATGTTATTTTTTTTCTTGCAGATATACCTTTGCAGGGGTACACAGCATGCAAGATCTGATGGGGACCTTTAGGTGGGGTCGATGACTCATATTTACTTTAGTGCTGGTGGCCCTACACTAATACATATGGTGATTTTGTACTTAACTTACATACATAGATATGTTATGAAAAAAAAAAACAAGGCCCTCTAGAGCAACCGGAGCTCTATATCCAAGGACGCTATAGTATGGCTGGCGGCGCTAACCCCCCACACAGCGAATGCACCATTTTATGGACTTTGTATGTTCAAGTTATTTGTTTGGCCCAGCACTGTTTATTGGCTGTGCTACGTATGTTTAGTTCAAAAGGGATAGGGAATAACTGGTCTGTGTCTACTCATTGGCTCCGATATGTAAGGAGCATAGTTCATATTGTATACTTATGTCTCACAATCACGCCACCTTAGGATCTTATAACCTGCTGAACTGGAATGTGCTGGGCTAGGGGCAGTTCATAAGCGCCATAGAGTCCATGCTTACCTCCTTAGGCGAAAGGCACATATTGTTTTCCTTCAGGAGTCACATTTGATGGAGGCCGAGGCATTGAATACTCGCAAAAAGTGGAGAGGCAGTGTATTCACTACCAACTATTCGGCCTTTGCTAGAGGGGCAACAATCTGGATTCGCCGTGGGGTCCCGTTTCTAGAGTTAGATTGTCGTACGGATGATCAGGGTCGATATATACTGCTGAAGGGCACCCTAGATGGTCTGCCTGTAGTCCTGGGAAGTATCTACTCTCCTAACTACGACCAGGACAATTCTTTTCAGGACCTGGGCAGAGCCCTGGCAAGGTGGGATACCATCCACTGGATTCTGGGGGGCGACTGCAATGCTGTCCTTGATGTGGACCTAGATAGATCCCATCCTCCATTACATGGGGCTGGAACTCACAAGCAGGCTGAACTTCTCAACACATGGCTACAGGGTTGGAGGCTCCATGACGCATGGCGCAGGTTGCAAACTACACATCGAGAATAATCCTTTTTACACTCCAATTCATCAGCTCCGTACCAGGCTTGATAGGATTTTATGCTCCCACACCATTGTCATGTACATACACCAATCCACTTATTTAGCGGGGGAGGGTAAACACCCATTATTACGCAACTTTCTTTTTGCATACCAACACTCCGCATACTTTCATTACGAAAGTACCATGACTCCGCAATGCCATATAACGCATGGCATTACATTTTATATGCTTTTACCACGCATACATTTACAATGAAATTCGTTGTAAATGCATGAACGGTAAAAGCATGTTTTTTTTAATGTTTGGATAAGGTAAGTATGGGTATAGGGGTATATGTTTTGGGGTACTGAGGTATATGTTTTGGGGTGTTTTAAGGGTAAATGTAGTATATTTTGTAAAGCGCACAGCTGCCCCAGCGGGGCGTCCCGGCGCTGTATAACGCTGTGGAACCCTTCCCGGCTCTCCCTGTGAGATGCCCCTCCTGGGCACCCCCAAGGTGAAGCCAGGCATCCCAGTGTTGTAGGGGCCGTTGTGGAGATTAAGCAAGCTATTGCCCAGAGTTGCAGCGTGGGACCCATGATTAGAGTAGGCGGGTGGGCGGGAATTGAACTCTGCTTTAGGGTCTGCCACTTCTAACCAGTGAGCCACACTTCTTCACTCAGATATAGTTTTGGGTTATGGGGTACAGGGGTAGTTTTAGGGTTTAGGGATAGGTATGGGTTTTGGTGTACAGGGGTATTTTTAGGGTTCAGGGGTAGGTTTGGGTTTTGGGGTATAGGGGTATTTTTAGGGTTCAGGGATAGGTTTGGGTTTTGGGGTACAGGGGTATTTTAAGGGTTCAGGGGTAGGTTTGGGTTTTGGGGTACAGGGTTATTTTTAGAGTTCAGGGCTAGGTTTGGGTTTTGGGGTACAGGGGTATTTTTAGGGTTCAGTGGTAGGTTGGGTTTTGGGGTACAGGGGTATTTTAAGGGTTCAGCACTAGGTTTGGGTTTTGGGGCACAGGGGTATTTTAGGGTTCAGGGGTAGGTTTGGGTTTTGGGGTACAGTGGTATTTTTAGGGTTCAGGGCTAGGTTTGGGTTTTGGGGTAATGGGGGATTTTAGGGGTTCAGGGCTAGGTTTGGGTTTTGGGGTACAGGGGTATTTTTAGGGTTCAGTGGTAGGTTGGGTTTTGGGGTACAGGGGTATTTTAAGGGTTCAGCACTAGGTTTGGGTTTTGGGGCACAGGGGTATTTTAGGGTTCAGGGGTAGGTTTGGGTTTTGGGGTACAGTGGTATTTTTAGGGTTCAGGGCTAGGTTTGGGTTTTGGGGTAATGGGGGATTTTAGGGGTTCAGGGCTAGGTTTGAGTTTTGGGGTACAGGGGTATTTTAGGGTTCAGGGGTAGGTTTGCATTTTGGGGTACAGTGGTATTTTTAGGGTTCAGGGCTAGGTTTGGGTTTTGGGGTACAGGGATATTTTTAGGGTTCAGGGGTAGGTTTGAGTTTTGAGGTAGAGGGGTATTTATAGGGTTCAGTGCTAGGTTTGGGTTTTGGCGTACAGGGGTATTTTTAGGGTTTAGGGATAGGTTTGGGTTTTGGGGTACAGGGTATATTTATAGGGTTAAGATGGGTTAGTGTTTAAGGGTGTTGGGGTATTTTAAGGAGTAAGGGTGGGTTATGATTATGGGGTGCAGGGGTATTTAAAGGGAGCAGGGTGGGATTAGCACAAGATATGAGACATGGCATGAAGGGCGGAACGTACCACACGCCCCCAGCGTTAGTCACGCCCCCAGCCCCCGCCAACAGCACAACGCAGACACGCCCACAAGGGACCACTTTGCTGGCATGGTTCTTTTACCTTTTAAATGTATATGCTGGGCGTCTGCATAGCCTATGTCCTTCTGCTGCAACTGCCCTTTCCAACGCTGTATTGGGTGTTGTGATTGGTGCTGTGGTTCCTGAGATTACCCGCCTCAAAGGTTTGGGCTGTCTCTTTATTATATTAGTATGGATTCATGTTAATTGCTTGTGACGGGCACTGCAATTAACATGAATCCTTAAACAAAAGCTGCAGCCACACTCTTCAAAATAAATCAACTGCTCCGTCCTTGAGCCCACAAGTTGCCTCTTCCTCTGCAACCAGGAGATGCACTGCTCACCTTATAAAATCCATTACAGGTAAGGGGAAAACCCGTTACAAGTTTGTGGACCTAGGTAGCAATCAATATAGAAAAACAATGGTCCTCAAACCAAAACCTTCACAATATCCGAATTAATCACAAATTCATAATTCTATGTGGAACAATCAAATTCACACTGCCCAATTGGCAAAGACAACTGGAGCCAATTTTTCGAAAAAAAGGAAAGATGTGCAAGAAAACAAACTTCATATATGCCAACTTTTTATTTACACAAATGATTTTTTTTAAATATATTCTACATTCTGTGGTTGCTCCAAGAGTAAGTGGGGGAAGTAAAGAACGTGCAAGAAGGGTAGTGCTAGAAGTAAAGTAAGTGAGGGAATAATTCACATCAGTGAAAGGTAGAAAGGAAGATTAAGGTTTTTGTCGGATTGATCATGTGTATCAATCTTACTGTCCTGTCCCAAACGCTATTTTACATGGTCTATTTACAACATTAGATACAATCACAGATTGTATTCATCTGTGGCACGTAACAGTAGTACAAAAGGGGAGGAAAGGGTCCAGGTACATAAAATGTTGTCGACGTTTCGACCCGACTTGTGGCATGTAGGATGTTTTAGCCTTGCCTGCGAGTCTTCCTCAGGACAAGATGGGTGGGGGGGGGGACAGTAGTAGGGGGCAACCAACCCCTGGTACAAAGTACTTAAATCCACTCTCAAATGTGTGCGGATAATGCCTAGTTTCTGGGCTCGTGAGTATAGAGGCGGAGGCCCATCCAGGGTCAGTCCGCTGCAGCAAATCAATTGGTGCTCTCGGCGTATAGTCCGAAGGCAGAGGCAGCGATGGAGTACGGCATCTGTCTACTAATTCACGTCTGCTGACCTCACACGTAACGCGTCAGTATGGGGAGGGAGAAAACACTTCCGTAATTGCGGTAGGGCTGCGGTGTCTTCAATAAAAGCGGCGGCGCAAACGCTCTCGGGAACGTGTGTTCGCACCACACCCCTGGCACTGTGCGCTCGGGGGCTCAGAGGTGCGCGCAGCTTAAATGGAACAGTGATCATAACCCCCTGGAGATCACACTTACGTGGGGCAGAGTTCCAACCCCTGTCCCGACCTGGAAGTTATGGCCCCAACTCCTGGAAGATGCCCCATATCGAGCCACATTATCTGACACTATTAGTAACTATTTTGATGAAAACTGGAACACAGCTTCCTCCAATCTTATAGATTGGGACTCTTATAGATTGGGACGCGCACAAGGTGGTGGTGCAAGGCTCCGCAATTAGGGCTATCGTTGGGGCACGACAAGAAACGCACAAGAATTTAATTGGAGTAGAAGCTCTAATGACAGAATTGGAACAAGTTGCGGTGACCGACCTGCACACACGGGAATCTCTGCTGGAAGCCTGCATTAAACACGCGGTGACTCTGGAAACCCTTGAACTTATAGACTACCAAGCTTTCACACAAAGAAAACACACCGAGCTGGACAAGTCAGGTACATTATTAGCCAGATTACTGAGGGACAGCCCAGAGGCACCAATTATTATCTGTGTACGCTCCCCACTGAAGGGTTTAGTTCACTCTCAACTAGAGATTAACGAGGCGTTTTGTACTTATCTTAGCAACCTATATGCGGAACCGTCACATACTGATGACAACCTAATAGATGACTTTTTATATGGCCTGACAATCTCTACCGCCTCAGAAGCTACACATAAGGCTCTATCAGGGCCCATCACTCAACACCAACTAAAAGTTGCACTCAAGGGCCTCAACCGTAACAAGGTTCCGAGCCTAGATGGTCTGCCTAAGCTGGAGGAACTCTATAAGACGGCTTGGGCAACCGGCCACTTGTCACAATCCACTATGCAAGCCCTAGTGGTGTCGCTCCCCAAGCCTGGACGGGATGGCACTGACTTATCCAACTACAGACCTTTGTCTTTATTGGCTACAGAATATAAAGTCCTCAGTAAGGCCTTTGCCAATCGTTTAGTACCCTTATACATCGAGATCAATGCGGGTTCCTTCCTGCGCTCAGCACTTCTCTAAATACTAGGAGACTTCACCATGTCATGATGGCCACTCTCGCTGAGTATAGCAATGCAGGATGCTTGGCGCTGGACTTGCGTCAGGCATTTGACTCCAATACGTGGAGCTACACGTTTGCAGCCCTACAGCGCTTTGGCCTCCCCCAGATTATCTGAAGTGGGTACGCCTGCGATACGTTAACCCCACTGCTAGGGCACGTACTGGAGTCCACATCTCCCTAGAATATACGATACACAGAGATACGAGACAGGGGTGCCCCACTCTCCCCCCTCTTGTTTGTTCTGGCACTGGAGCCGCTGGCCATAGCTCTGAGACAGCCGTCCGAAGCTCTGGGGACACCAATTGAAGGCATCACGCACCTAGTCTCCATATATGCGGACAACATCCTCATATATCTGTGAGACTTAGAGGCTGGGATGGAACCCCTCCCCGGTGTTTTCTCCAACTTTGAGAATATATCTGGCTTAGCTATTAGTGCAGGGAAATCAAACGCCTTCTATTTCCAGGATGGACTGCGCCCAGATATGCTCCAATTTGGCACCTACCAGTTAC
The DNA here is from genome assembly GCF_964263255.1 of Lissotriton vulgaris. Lineage (NCBI taxonomy): Eukaryota > Metazoa > Chordata > Amphibia > Caudata > Salamandridae > Lissotriton > Lissotriton vulgaris. The sequence continues at coordinate 625,609,490 of NC_141693.1, forward strand.
CTGTAGCTCATGCTACATTTAAATATTTAGTTATCCATGTATATAGAACACCAGCGGACCAACTGGAGGGTAATCTGATGAGGGGTATCGCCGCAATACACGGCAGCATCTCTTTCTGGACATCCTTGCCACTGTCAGTGACGGGGCCGATAGCCATCTCTAAGATAGTGATGCTACCTCGCCTCTTGTATTTCTTTGTTAACCTACCCCTGATGGTGCCACAATCCACCTTTCACACAATGGACATGTTAGTGCTGAACTTATCTTGGGTGGGGGTAGACATAAAGTTAGCCTCAAGAAGCTACAACTGGTTTCACATAGGGGAGGGCTGGGAGTCCCTGAATTCGGGGCCTATTACTATGCATCCCAACTACAGTGGCTGTCCTACTGGACTGCAGGCAGGAACCTACATAAAATAGGCTATGGCACTCATGATTTAGAACGGGGTACCCTACACAACCTGCTGCACCCAAAAATAAAAATACCCTCAAATAGACCCCCATTTTAAACAACCGCACAACAGTGCTGGAAAAAGGCCCTACAGTATACCTCGGGCACGATCCCCTAGGCAAACAATATATCTTTACTGGGGATACCAATCACGAGCAGAAAGCTCACAATGTCTAGACTACATGACTGGTTAGAGGCTGGCATAGCGGAGGTTGGAGCCTTGTTTGGAGACGGCACCCTATTCGACCATGCCACCTTTGTGCGGAACACTTGTGGTTCTGGAATTCTGGGCCCTGCTGTAATACCGGTACCGAGGTCCAACACTCGTGTCACAAAATATCATCGTACCATGACGAATTTGGTATCGGCAGACCGGTAATGATTAGGACATTATCCCTGTGCATTTGCGTCGTGATTGAGCGATGCCAACACCCCCAAATCATGGTTTCCGTTCTGAACCCTCGGACTCCATTTTGCGAACGGCATCCATCTTATGGCTTGCCCTCATATAAGTCAATCGATTAAGGTCGAGCTTGATCTAAAAGGACACGTCCACCTTAGCTGACTTCCCCATGACCTGGCCAAACTGACTCCACTGCCTCCAGCCAAACCTGTTTGGGCAGCTCCTCGCCCAGTGGCCGAATAAGAATGCATCGATGCACAACATGCCATAAACTATTTACTACACCCAGACACACATACACCTGTCCATGCTCCTTGTTTATGGCCAGTTTTACGACGGGGAGGTGCCCGATTTTATTGGGGTTTCATCGATATCTGATGGTAGTTCTGGGCCAGGCTGGATCATCTATCACCAACTGGACATACAAAATTGTGGGTTAGCCAGCGTGACTTTGCTTTTCTCTTTATGTACAAATATGTATATGGTTGCATCATAAAACAAGGAATTCTTGCCTGGAGTGTAATATTGTGTATAAAAGGAGAAGGCTGGTTCTGTAAAAACGAACAGTCTCCTGAGAATTTACGACCCGTGTGGTTGTAATTCTAGGACGCATGTTACTTGGTTGCAACCAATAAAACTCGATCTCTGACTTCACCTAGAAGACTCTTGGTTTCTGTGGTCCGGAACAGGAAGAACTCAGAGGTCTTCGGGTGTTATCCCCTGGCACCACCGGGTTCCTAAAAACCCGCCACCTCAGTTGGCGCCCAACTCGGGGCGGTATCAAGCGGTATCGGTCCAAGCCAGATGTTCGTGAGGAGCTTCGTGTGAAAATTCCAGAGGACGGCCAGCCACTTCAGCGACCCCTGTATGTCGACGTGGTTCCGAAGGTCTTTGCTGCGAGGTTCCCCGCGTCCCGACGGCTACGAAGGACTGCTACCCTGACTATCGCCCTGTTTTGGACCCAGTGATCCTTGGTAGAGCGAAACGATAGACGAGTCTTCTAGTGACGTCATCGATCTTCAATACTTCAGTTAAGCATAAGTGGAGCATCTCCTAGTCCTTAGTTTGTTCTTAGTCTTTGGTATCCTTGAGGTACACCTTGTTTGGAACTTGCAAGCGCCAAAACCGAGGGATTCGTGTATTCACGCGAATAGCATAATTTGATAATCCCTTGAAGTTTGAAGCTAGACTAGTGAGCAAAGATGCCTGGTCTTAGCAGACTTGGACACTTGTTTTGTCTTGGTTGTCGTAAGGACTCCCGATTAGAGGATTCGTGTCCGGTTCCTCCGATTGGAACTCCAACATATGAGTTACATATAAAGCACGGAGTAGGCCCTATCACATATAATGAGGTATGGATAAAATACACCAGAAAGGATGGTGTTTTACAATAGCCCCAATATGGTAGTTTTGACGCAGAAATTTTAGATAACCTCGAGGTCAAACTATTCAAGAAGAAAGCCCGGTCGGCGATGTTTGACTCTTTTCGCTTACGGCGCAAAGAAGCCAAACAGAAGGAAATGAAATTAGCTAAGAAAAATAAAAGAGGTATGTCAATGGTGCAAGCTGCCATTGCATACAGGGATAATGAGGAAGAGCAGGAAAGTGAACAAATGCTCAGAAGCAAGAAATTAGCAGTAGATAAATGCTACCCGATGTTGCCACATGAAGGACAAGGTTCGAAGGGAACACCCGAGAAAGATCCATTAATGTCCCATTTATTGAATTCACCACCCCCATATACATCGAGTATTGTTGGACCCCCAAAGCGTTTTGTTATACCGCGCCCGGCGCACGGAATGCAGCTCTTGCACAAACAGCAGCTCCTCTTCAGCTGGTTCCTACTTCTCCGGCGCAGCCCTCTCAAGGGCCGCTGCCTTTGCCACATACTGCATCTACTTCTTCTACAACTTTGCCTACTGCTCCGACTATTTATCCTGATACTACTTCTGCCACTGCCTCGACTTCCTCTGCTATTGCCCCAACTTCCTCTTTACATTAGCCTGTCCTTTCCGGCACATCTGCCTCTCCGCAAGCTTCTCCTTCTGTTCGACAGAGAGTGGCAAGTACTGTCACTGGTCTGTTCTCACCTTTCTTTGGGTCGCCTAAAACGACCCCTAAAACAGGACGTAGACAGTTGCGTAGTCAACTGCCCGATTATGAGGAAAGAGTAGTGCTGAATGAGTTAGCGCGCAAATGGGTTACTGACACTGTTAGATACGATGTTCAGTCTGTTATGGAGGTCTTCCGACAATGGGATGCACCCACTCAGAGATATGTATTCGAGGAAATGTACGTATACCTTTGCGAAGACTTGGAGACAAATGATCCCAAACGCAAAATGCAGGAATTGTTTCGTATGCGTTTTAAGTTCTATGAAGGCATGATTGTAGGTGCCGACATTGAAAAAGCAATAGATCTGTTATTATCCTATAGGAGTAAAGGAAATGTCTCTAGATCATTGTACGAAGATGACGTGTCAGGTAGGAAAAAGGCACGACAGTTCCCCATGAGAGAGGTTCCTCTAGTTTGGAGGGAAGATGATGCGAATGCACATCCACCCGTTCCACCGCATTTCCAGCGTGTATGGGTACATGTCCCCTGGAAAAGATCTGAAGTTTTATCACTCAAGCAGACATTACCTGATCCACGTAAAAATCCTGCTGGGTACTATAAGGAATTATCACAGACTGCCAGCTCATGTATAATGAATTTAGCAGATGTAGACATGCTGTTTGGGAACGTCGTTCCGCAGCCTCTATGGAGTAAAATTCGTCATACAGATCATGATCAAGAACTAGGCGACACATGGGCTAATATTACTGCTACAGATGCAAGACAAATTGGTGGTTCTAAACCTGAGCCTTTAGTAGCTGAACTTCCTGGTAGAATTATCACGTACATGAAGACTTTAATGCCTGAATTGCGTGTGAATTGGGATAAGTTGTCTGCATGCAAGCAGAAGAAACATGAGAATGTGTCTGACTTTTTCACGAGGTTTGAAGAGACTTTCGTCGATCATAGTGGTCAGGATATGGCTACCGAGGGTGGCCAAAGATTGTTTGTAGACAAATTTGTGCATAATTTGCTTCCTGAACTGTGCAATAAATTGAAAGATTCAGAGAGTGCTTGGGCTGTCTCCACGTCAGCACAGATTTTAGCCACAGCCCAGTACTACGAAAATAGACGCAAAGACGAGCTAGATAAGGCAGACAAAAAGACTGAAGATTTAAAAACTAAGGTTCTTCTCCAGCAAGCCTATCTGCCTCGCACTCCTAGTCAGCCCAATTATCAGCAACCACAGCAGTATTCGAGAAACCCACAAGGGAACGAGTTTTCCCATCAGCGTTTGCCGTACGGCCCGAATCAGTGTGCCTATTGCAAAGAAGAGGGTCATTTCAAAAATAATTGTCCAGCTCTGGCGCGACGCCTAAATGGTGTTTCCGGTGCAAGAGGTAGAGGTGTTCAACAGGCTCCTAGGGGTAGGGGCCGTGGAAATCTCCCCCAGAATACCACTTCTTTTTCGCCTCAGAATTCTATGAATAGCTTCGATCAACAGAATAATGCGTCTTCTAGGTCAGCTCAGTACTATGCTGATGACTATTACTCCGAAAACGAGAATGAGGGTAATAATTGCTAGGACAGCCATGGACAAAGAGAGGGAGTTGTTTCAGTTCCAGTAGATCAGAATGGACCTTATGTCGAGGTGATTACATCAGGAATGTCAGAACCATTTCTGCTGGATACTGGTGCTACAAAAAGTTCGATTATGCACTCAAAACTTCCTGGCGCACCTTTGTCTGGCGAAATGAATATTTCAGTAGGTTTCTCTGGCGCCCCTGTTAGAAACCCGATCTCTAGTCCTATGCCCCTTTCTGTTGGCCCATGCGAATTAGAAGCACCCCTCATCCTTACAACAGGTTGTGGCGAAAATTTGTTAGGTTTGGATTTGTTAAAAAGATTATATGCTACTTTGTACTGTTCTCCTTCGGGAGTACAACTTACCCTTGGTAAGAAAGTGATTTCTCCAATGTATTTGTCAAAGGAAAATATTCCAATTGAATTGTCATCTCTTCCAGATATACTTTGGGCTACTGGTTCTAATGATGTGGGTCGTTTGGAGATAGCACCGTATGTCATAACATTGAAAGCCAATGTTAGGTTGCCACGTATTCCCCAATACAAGATCTCTAGCGAATGTGAAAAGGCGTTGTTAACGATTATTTACGATCTGATCGAGAAAGATGTCATTGAAGAGACTATTTTGCCTGTCTTAAAGCGTACTGATCGTTCGAAGCCACCTGTGTACAGGTTTGTGATTGATCTCAGAGAGGTGAATAAGATAGTCGTACCACAATTTCCAGTTGTCCCCGACATTACTGCCTTATTGACAATGGTTCCAGCTTCAGCCACTTGGTTTTCGGTGATTGACCTGAAGAACGCCTTCTTCAGCATCCCGATTGCTGAGGAGAGCAGAGATATTTTTGGCTTCAATTTAGGAGGACGAAGCTTCCGTTTCAAGCGCGCTCCTCAAGGCTACTGCGAAAGTCCATCAATATTCAGTCAGGCTCTGAAAACACAACTTGACACAATTGCTCTACCCACTGGTGCAACTCTGATTCAGTATGTAGACGATCTGTTGATCGCTGCAGATACTGAAGAGATTTGCAAAGAAACGACATTGTCATTGTTGCATCATTTATGTGACATGAAGCACAAAGTCTCTCTCTCAAAACTGCAATTTTGTTGACAAGAAGTGACCTACCTAGGTCACATCTTATCGAAGGAGGGAAGGAGACTGACCCCAGAGAGAATACAGGCAATTGCAAGATTGAGTGTCCCAAGGACACAGAGAGAAGTGCGTGCCTTCTTGGGCATTACATCGTACTGTAGGCAATGGATACCAAATTTTTCACTAGTGGCTAAACCTTTGCTGGCACTAACCTGTAACGATACACCCAATCCTATGCCTTGGTCTGAAGATTGTCAAAAGAGTTTTCACGAGTTGCGTGATGCATTGTGTTCGGCTCCTATGTTGGGCAACCCCGACTACAGTAAGCCTTTTACATTATATGTCCATGAGAGGGAAGGTTGCGCATTATCAGTTTTGACACAATCCTTTGGGGACAAACAGCGCCCATGCGCATATTTCTCAGCGACTCTAGATCCTGTAGCTAAGGCATTACCAAGTTGCTTGAGGGCCACTGCTGCAGCAGCTGTCTGTATTCGACAGTCTGCTGGGTTAGTCATGAATAATACTCTGATAATTATGGTCCCACATGCAGTAGACATTTTACTAAACAGAATGAAAACACAGCATCTAACTAGTGCTCGACTGTCCAGCTATGAGTTGACACTCTTAGCGAGTCACATACACATAAAGAGGTGTGATACACTCAACCCCGCTACGTTATTACCCATTTCGGCAAAGACAGATGAGGTTGAAAAACATGATTGCTGCTTTAGGACAGAAGAAGAGACAAAAGGGAGAGTAGACTTGCAGGACACTCCCCTTCCCGAATGCAATGATAATTTATGGGTTGATGGTTCATGTTTCAAGTTGCCTAATGGTGATACGACTGCAGCATATGCCGTAACGACATTGCACACAATTGTAGAGGCCGCACGCATTCCCCACAATTCTGCGCAAGCAGCAGAGTTAATAGCACTTACAAGAGCATGTGTGTTGGCAAAAGGAAAGCGAATGAATGTGTACACAGATAGCCAATACGCCTTTGGCGTAGCCCATAGTTTTGGACGATTGTGGCGTGAACGTGGGTTCCTGACGTCACATGGTGCGAAAATCCAACATGGTCAATTAGTTAACGAGCTTCTCGAGTCCCTGACCTTGCCCCTACAAGTTGCGATTGTGAAGTGCAGTGCACACAGAAAGATTCAAGATGATGTTGGTCGTGGGAATGCATTTGCAGACGAGCTGGCGAAATAGACTGCAAGGAACACAATGAGTCGGATGTACGTTGTAGGTCCGGCAAGATGGATTACTGACGTGGGTATGTGTGAGAACACTATTGAAAGTGTGAAGTCTATACAATCCGAGGCCACTGAGAAAGAGGTGAACGAATGGAGAGAAAGCAAGGGAAGATTGGATGCAAATGGTTGTTGGGTCGAATTGTCAGAACATCAGCGCTGGCTATTACCTGACGCATCTGTACTCGCAGTGGTGACAATGGCCCATGGAATGGCACACATCAGTGTGAAAGGAATCTGTAAACTATTGGCCCCAGTATGGCAGAATAGTGGTATCCCAAAATGCGCGGAGAATTTGGTCAGGAACTGTATGGTGTGTTTGAAGCACAATCCCGGTAGGGGAACCCTAACTCCAGCTGGTCATTTTGCGCCTCCAATGCATCCGTTCGAGGTTTTGCAGCTCGATTTCATCCACATGGAGAGTTGCAACAATCTGAAATACGTGCTTGTCGTTGTTTGCGCCTTCTCCAGGTGGGTGGAAGTGTATCCCCTTAAGGACAACACCGCCTTGTCAACTGCCAAAGCCCTTGTCAAGGAATTCTTCCCTAGATTTGGCATGCCTAGAATTGTCTGGAGTGATAACGGAAGTGAATTTGTGGGACAAGTGATGAAGAGAGTGTGTGAGTGTCTAGGCATACGCTAAAAATTCCACGCTGCAAATCACCCCCAATCAGCGGGATTAATAGAGTGCTACAACGGCACGTTAAAGTTGAAGCTAGCCAAAATCCAAGCCAGCACAGGTCTTAAATGGCCTGACGCCCTGCCTTTAGCACTCCTGTCTACCAGAATGATTGTCCATTCTAGATTAGGACTTAGCCCTTACGAGATAATATTCGGCCGCCCAGCTAACATCTGGGGTGTGCCAAGGCCTAGGAGGCTAAGCGAAATAGAGCATCCTGTACTGCTTGACTATTTGCACGAATTGAAAACTAAATTGCGTGTTTTACACCAACAGGTTCACAGTTCCTCTCCGCCAGCCTCTGATGACCCAGGTCACTCCATTGAACCCGGCACCTGGGTGCTGGTGCGGAATTTTCAGCGCACGAACAACAAAACAGCCCAGGTGGATCGGACCGTACCTCGTCCTTCTTTCCACGAGATCAGCCGTTCGGGTGGAAGGAAAGAAGAACTGGATCCACGGGACCCACTGTAAACGGGTCCCTCTGCCTCTTCCATATGACCGGTGGGTCCAGGACGGAATCGCTGACTCTGAGACCGAAGCTGTACCTCGCTTTGCACTTTTCAGCGATGCACGATTGAAAGGGACTGGTACAGAAAAGGAGAATGATCGTATTTTGCAAGGATTCGTGCCTCTGTCAATGCAGTTGGACACTACAGAACCTGAAACGTTGTTTAAAGACCACACCGTACCTGGGAAACGACGATATAATCTGAGGTCAAGAACAAGAGACTAATAAAAACAAATTAATACTATCCTTCTTTTCCCCCAAGAACTATTTTTGATTTTACAGCTCTCTCGCCCAGGGAACTTGCTCATTTTTGATTTCCGAACCGCCATCCGGTTCTGCTGCTAGGGCCGCGGTTGAAGTCTGGAGAGTGCAGCTGGAGACGTTTAGGTCAACGGTTCTGGTTGGTCTGAGGGAATTACCCCGGACTGAGCAGAACGCACTCCCTGGCAGAATCAAACTCCCACCGCGGGCAGCAACTAGAGGATGGAGTTTCCGAGGGTAGAGAGACCTGCTAGACCCACGAACTTTAAAAAACAAATATGCACAGTGATGACCAGAAAAAGATTTCTGATACTATGTATTTTAATGTTGTGTAGCATAACGATGTTCTTGATCGCCTATACGCTATCCACATTTCAAGTCACCTTTGTGAACAACACTCAGCCCACACCTCCTCCTACTGTTCTTACACACTCCTTTCACCCTCTACCTGAACACGAGTCTGCCAGAAGACTAGAATTTGTAAATAACTCTTTCATCCAACTCCTACACCAACACCAATCTATAATGAACACATCGAACTGTTGGATATGCGGACTTATGCCGCACACAACCGATAAGGGCATCCCTTACTTCGTCCTGCCATTCAGTTACTATGGGTCTCTGTGGGCTTTCCAGACAATGTTCCTACGTGCCATAGAACCATATCCCCCGCGTCCCATAGGGAGCAATTCCAGCAACAAGGCACTAGTGGCAGGAATAAGGAATATGAGCAGGGATATTGACACGTCTCGGACAATTCCCAAAGATGAGTTTATCCCGTACAGTAGATGGAACAGCACTCAGTATGGGATTTCTTTGAGTAAGAGCCAGAAAACACAGAAATCCTCCCCGGTTTGGATAGTACCCCACCGAGGTCACCTATGTCTGCAAGGTATTGGTAGGGATCCCAAAGCACAGTTGGGGACGAGCATATGCACGGAAACGTATTTGTTCGCATCCCGAACTTCCCCTCCATTCTTAGCGGCTAAGGGTACATACTTCGTCTGCCATGACAAAGCATACACATGGTTGCCTCCTGACTTCTCGGGCACATGTTTTATCTTGTTTCTGCTGCCACCCACCTACACGGCCGGGGCAGATTACCATCGGACAAGGACAGTTAGGGGTGTCGTGAGTCAAGACGACACTGCGGGTCAAGAGTTTGGGGACTTCGCAAAGGGTTTTCTGCCGTTTTGGGGGCCTATGGTGAACAGCAGGAACATTCGCCAGCTAACGAGGGTAGTCGAATCCGCCGTGACCGAAACGGCCGGTGCCCTTAGTAACTTGACAGCTGAGCTTCAATCGGACCGACTTATGACTCTTCAGAACAGGGTCGCCCTGGATGTCATACTTGCCGACCGTGGTGGTGTATGTAGAGTGATCCAATCCAGTTGCTGCATTTTCATCCCTGATAATGCTCCGACAGTATACCAGGCCATCTCCAAACTACACAAAATCTCTGATTCCCTTCACGTGGCTCTGGGAACTGATCTCTGCCTGGGGATGGAAAACTCTGATCTTCATTGGGATGATCTTAGCCATTCTGTTTATGTTCTGCCTGTTTGTGCAGTGCGCTCCTGCAATATGTGGCCTCTGTGCTACTTCATGTGTAAGGAAGCCTGTGTCAAGGGACGAATTGAGCAACAGAATGATGCTACAGCAGCATCTCCATGAATTCATTAATACAGATTTGGACTCAGATTAGCATGAGTTATTGCCTAATATGAGGGCAAAAGGAGGGTCTGTGGTTCTGGAATTCTGGGCCCTGCTGTAATACCGGTACCGAGGTCCAACACTCGTGTCACAAAATATCATCGTACCATGACAAATATGGTATCGGATTAGGACATTATCCCTGTGCATTTGCGTCGTGATTGAGCGATGCCAACACCCCCAAATCATGGTTTCCGTTCTGAACCCTCGGACTCCATTTTGCGAACGGCATCCATCTTATGGCTTGCCCTCATATAAGTCAATCGATTAAGGTCGAGCTTGATCTAAAAGGACACGTCCACCTTAGCTGACTTCCCCATGACCTGGCCAAACTGACTCCACTGCCTCCAGCCAAACCTGTTTGGGCAGCTCCTCGCCCAGTGGCGGAATAAGATAGCATCGATGCACAACATGCCATAAACTATTTACTACACCCAGACACACATACACCTGTCCATGCTCCTTGTTTATGGCCAGTTTTACGACGGGGAGGTGCCCGATTTTATTGGGGTTTCATCGATATCTGATGGTAGTTCTGGGCCAAGCTGGATCATCTATCACCAACTGGACATACGAAATTGTGGGTTAGCCAGCGTGACTTTGCTTTTCTCTTTATGTACAAATATGTATATGGTTGCATCATAAAACAAGGAATTCTTGCCTGAAGTGTAATATTGTGTATAAAAGGAGAAGGCTGGTTCTGTAAAAACGAACAGTCTCCTGAGAACTTACGACCCGTGTGGTTGTAATTCTAGGATGCATGTTACTTGGTTGCAACCAATAAAACTCGATCTCTGACTTCACCTAGAAGACTCTTGGTTTCTGTGGTCCGGAACAGGGAGAACTCAGAGGTCTTCGGGTGTTATCCCCTGGCACCACCGGGTTCCTAAAAACCCGGCACCTCACACTGGCGCACCTGACCACCTTTATTTGCTACATGCAGTGGTTGTGCACTATCTTGGGGGACATGGGCACCTCACCCAAGTGAGCCACCACAACGCGATCTAGTACACCTGCTTTATTATATGAAATGGGGAGGCCACCTTGTTAAATGGCTCTACACGGGTATTCAAGCACAGGCGTCCATTGCCCTTATGGACCTCCGCACGAAATGGGCGGACACCACGGACACGGAACTCACAGACAAAGCCTGGGAGAGCATCCTAGAACACCCCAAACGGGCCTCCCGTAATGCCAAACTTAAATTTATACAATCAATGGTACTTCATCAATCTTATTTAACCCCAAAGCGAATACAACGCATGTTCCCTGAAGCTTTAGAGCTGCTATCCGAGATGCAAAGCAGAGGAGGCGGGCTTTGTTCATATGTTATGGGCTTTCCCACATCTTCGCGACTACTGGGGAAAGATCCGGACTATACTTGGGGTAATCACGCACCTCGCAATTACAGACAACATCCTGGAATGCCTGCTAGGTCTGCATAAGCACATCAGTGCCCTTGAAGTACAATTGCGATTTTTAGACCTCGCATTCATATTGGCTATTAGAACAATCACGATGCAGTGGAATTTCCCTATGAGCCCTCCAATACACACATGGTGGGACGAGGTAGCTAGATGGGGAGGTGCCGAAAGTGTGGCACTTAGACGCGAGGAAACACGTGGGCTACGAAAACACCCCATTTCTATGGAATGGGACATTATGCTGAAGAATTCAAACAAACAGATGTACCACACGTATTAGCTGACCCAGACTCATGAGCAACCTAGATCTGTGGTACAATGATAATGACAACCAGAGAAGACTTTACGGACTGGCCCACTACACACCAACAGTATTGGTCAGTTAAGGATACTAAGTTCAGTGCAAAAGACGGGATCTACAGTAGAAGACAGACAGGCCATGAGAAGGGGGGGGGGGAAGGGGATGGGGAGTTGGCTCAGTTTATGGTTTTGGGCTAAGATGCAAAGATAATTATCCTTTGGATGTTAGTAGATGTTTTGGATGATTCTAACATTTTCTTGATTTGTATTATTTGTATTGTAATTTACTACACTGGTCATAACGAATTGAAACTTGAAAAACTTATTACTGGTAAGGATTGGATAACAACCAACAAAAACAAAAATGCCATTAGAACCTGATGTAATATATTGTACTCCAACTCAGGGTTCAATAAAGTTTGTTTAAAAAAAAAAAAAAAACATCTGAACGTAATCAAATAATGATCAGTCCAGACTTGCGGAATGGGGGGTTCATCAGTCGGCAGACTGACATTAGAGAAGACTTGGTCCAGTACATTGCCCGCTTGGCATGTGGGTTTAAACACTTGTTGGGTTAACCCAAGTGATATCATAGTATCTAATAATGCAGTCAAGTCTTTATCTTCTGTTTGATCCATGTGCAGATTAATATAATCCAGTCCATAAAGTATGCGTATCTTGAGGCCAGGTGAGCTAATGCATTGACCAGTGAGTGAAGAAAAGATCGTGCAGGGCCCTGGGGTCGGTAGATTAATACCCCTGCTATGGATTGATGAGGGGATAAAGTGAGACAGAAGCCCAACACTTTCACTCCATCTAAGTCTTCAATATGGATCATCAAGCTGTTCTAGTTTTCCCTGTACGCTAAGGCTACTCCTCCCCTCACACACTGATGTGGCCCCAGTCAAGTATTTTGTAACCTTTAGGTATTGCTGTCACAATCGAGGTGTTTGAAGCCTTCCACAGCCCTGAACAGCATATCTGGTCGTTCCTCACAGAGGAAATTGAAGATATTGGTTGCATGCTTCTGCAATGAATGAACATTAATTAGGAAGCTAAAACCCATGCACTATTTTTACTGACCCGTGGGGTGAAGTCAGTGTCCTGGCAGTTAGGGGTTAGAGTTACTTGAAAGCCACATTGAGCGCAAGAGGAGCCATCTTTAAGTGTAAGTTGTAAGACTTGCACCCACCACTATAAAAAAGGTACCTAACTTCTGTGGGTAGGCTTAGTGCCCGTGACAGAAAACAGCCCAAAACACAACATGGAACCACTGAAAACTGACACTTCTTTTGCAAGGTGGGTAGACATGGATTTTAGGCTCTAACTTAGCAGACACCTAGGGAAACCTAGCAAACTTGCACATTTTCAAACTCTAGACTACTGGGGGAATCCAGGGTGAGGTGACTTGTGTGGCTCTCACCAGGCTTTTTTATCCAGAATCCCTTGCAAACCTCAAACTATGACTAAAACAAAATTTCCCTCACATTTCTGTGATGAAAAATTCTGGAATCTGTGGGGAGCCACATATTTCCTACCACTCTAAACTCCCACTTGTCCTCCGATAAGAATGGCTCCTCTCTGGTGTGGGTGGGCCATGAGACTACGACATAAAAAGGCCCTAAATTGCTACATTGAGAGATAAGCAATTGGGGTAGGTGCAGTTTTTAGGGCCGTGCTGTGGTGCCACCCATGGAAACCTACAAAACACACACAGGATGGTGTGCCTTGTATGGATCCCATGAGGTTTCCTCACTCACAATGCCCTGTAAACCTCAAACTATGCAAAAAATCACACATTTTTCTTACATTTCTGTGATGGAAACTTCAGATATCTGCAGAAATCCACAAAAATCCTACCACCCAGCGTTACCCCACTTGTGCTGATGAAAACGCTGCACCACTTGAGTGGATGGGACAAGTGCCCTTGACAGGAATGGACCAAACCAAGGTCAACTGGATTCCCCTTGCAAGCACTCCCATAGTCTGTGGTTTGATCCATTTCTGTGACTGCTGTGGGATCCATGCAAAGCACACCACACTGGACTCCCCCCAGGTGTCTTGTTTTCAGAACTGTCTGGGTCTAGTAGGTTTTCATAGGTGGCATCCTACCCAAGCCCAACAAGTGCAGTCATTCATCATTGCAAGTAGAACAATATTGGGGGTCAAAGAAATCAAATGTCCTTTCATTTGCCATTAGGGTGGGATTTCTTAATCTGCAGGCGAGCAGAAGGACGGTTGAGGCTTTAGGAGTGAGTGTGGTGCGGATGTTAGGATGGGCCAGACCACTCCATTATTTTATAAAAAAATATAATCCTGCCATAAAGAGCGCTTTCTGACCCCCAGGGGCAAATTGGGGCACATCTTCTGTCTTCCCTGGGGAAAGGGGCACAATGACTGGTTTAGCCAATGCCAGAGTGCAACACCAGCACCATTCTCTTTTGCCACAAAGGCAAAATCACTGGTGTCAGATAGACTTTCTGCCTCCCAGTGGTATATTTAATGCAATCTCCCCAATTGGGACAAACCTCCTACTTGCCGCCAAGCGATCAGAAAGACACTATTGCACCTTCTGAGGAAGGGGTATGGCTCTATGCCAGGTTAGGCCGCATCTTCCTTTTGTTTGTTTTGGCTCCTTTTTGAAATGCCTGGTGTTTAGTGGACTTTCTGCCCCTTGGGGCAGATTGTGGGTAAATGCCCCTAACCGCCCTCCAAGGGGAGGACAGAAATTCTATTGGGCCCTAGGTAGAGGAATAGCTTGGGCCCATGTCCAGGGGTGCCTCTCCTCAACACCAGGCAATAGTGCAAAAATATAGTCCCTGGTATCTAGTGGTCTTTCTGCCCCTCAGTGGGGAACAAACTGGAGTATTGCCCCAATCCACCTAAGGGGGCCGAAAGACTGTCTGGCTTCTTGTTGGGTTAGAGGAATGGCCATACCCATGGAAGGCAGCCCCCACCCCCTGTATTTGTTAAAAAATAAACATTACCCTTGTGTCTATTGGGCTTTCTGTCCCAGGGGGCAGGTTGGGTTTAATAATCCCATCTTCCCTCCAGGTGGCAGGCAGAAAGACTGTCACTGTAGCTTTTTTAGGGGGTGGGTGCATGGCCATGCCCATAGTGGGCAGCCCCTACATATATATTTATTTTAAAAATAGACCCTGGTGTCTAGTGGGCTTTATGCCCCCTGGGGTGGCAGATCTGGGGCAGAAAGGCTATCTCTCGTGTTGGGAAGGGGACATGGCCATTCCCATGGTGGGCAGCCCCCATCTTTGCAATTAAAAAAATATCCTGGTGTCTAGTAGGTTTTCGGTCCCCCCGGGGGCAGATTGGGCGTAATCACCCTATCTGCCCTCAATGGGGGCAGAAAGACTTACCACATTTTTTGGGGTGGGGCCATGGCCATGGTATTGTGGGCAACCTCCATCCCAATACTTATTTCAAAAATAGACCCTCGTGTCTAGCAGCCTTTCTGGCAGATCAGGGGTAATTACTCCATCTGCCCTGCAAGACTAAATCTCTTGTTGGGATGGGGGCATGGCCATGGCCATGGTGGGCAGCTCCCACCCATATATTTAAAAAAAGGAAACATTTCCATGGTGTCTAGTGGGCTCTATCCCCCCTGGGGGTAGGCAGGGAGTAATAACCCCATCTGCCCTCTGAAGGGCAGAAAGATTGTAAACTTAGTTTTGGGGTTTGGGGCATGGTCAGGCCCATAATGGGCAGCCCCCACCCCTATATTTATTGTAAAAATTCACCCTGGTGTCTAGCGGGCTTTCTGTCCCCTCCGGGGGCAGATCAGGGTAAAACCTCATCCGCCCCCCTGTAGGGGCCAGAAGGAATATCTTTCTTGTTGAGATGGTGCATAGCCATGGCCATAATGGGCAGGCTCCAGCCTCTAAATTTATTAAAAAATAAAATCTACCCTGGTGTATAAAGGCCTTTCTCCTTGCCCAGGGGACCAGACCAGAGGTACGACCTCCATGAATGATCTGGTATGGGGTGGGGGGAGCACAAGCCCTTGCCGAAGGGACCACTCCCCAAAATTCCTGGTGTCTAGTAGGTGGATACCACCTTGAGGTTCGCTCTCCTAAGGCAATCCCCAAGCAGGAATCCAATGGGGAGAGATATTATTGGAAAGGGGAGATTCTCCCCTTACCAACAATACTTCTCTCAAACCAATCAAAGCTCGGGCTGAGATATGCCCACGAGCACTGATACACTGAAAGTAAAAACAAGCCCTTTGGCTTGTTTTACTTTCACTTTAGTGTAATGATGTCAGCACGCCCAGTGCGCTGATTGTTATTACACTAAAAGAAAAAAAGTCAAGAAGCTCTTCCCAAGCAGCCCAAGTAAAAAAAAATCATAAATGAATCCCTCCAGTGTTCTGGAACAGACGGGCCTTTATGTGGCTCTACAGGCCTGGCCAATGGCCAACAGGTTCACTGGGGAGGTAGTGTGGCTGACACCGGCACTAAAGAGTTTAAGCCCCTTGTCGATTGAAGCATCCTCCGTGGAAGCTGCCCACTAGCATCCTTCAGACCCTTGCTGGTCATTGCCAGACCATCCCAAGGTGATTCCTCTTTGCTGGTCCCTTCTCTGGCTAGTTCTACTTTGCCTTCCTTGGTTAGGAATTGGCATATGATCATGACTCATATCATACCTGTTCTCCACCAATTCTGTTAGTGTGGAATCTTGGGGTTCTCCATGGAGTTCAGCGTTCTGCCGTGTGCTAGTACCTGTAAGGATTAATTGCTCCAAGGCTCCCGCATGGCTGCTGCTTGCCAAATCATCTGCACTAGCCATCCCAGCCCAACCCCCTTTCTATACACTTCGGATCACCATGTCGGTCGGGTGATTCACATTTGGCTAGATCTCTTTTGCCATTATGTTCACTATCTTTTGAGGGATGTTTTAAATTGTTTTTTATTTTTTAGTTTTATATAGCACGAACTAGACCCAAATATATCAGGCATTAGAGCACTTTACATGAGCACCAGCTTTGTTACACAAGGACACATTCATTTTTTGTTAGGCATGGGGAGATTAGGTGATTTGCCCAGAATCACATGATGTTGAGCGTCGTTGCTGAGACTCGAACCCGGTTCCCCAGCTTCAAGATCGACCGCACTAGCCTTAAGGATACATACTCCCCTCAGGGACAGAGCGTAGTCCATCTGATACATCTCGCTCTCACTAACTGGTTGCTGGTCTGCTGCGAAGATGGATAAACGGTCAACATGGTCCAAACAGCTCCTCGCTTTCCTTTCAGGTATTGCTCTCTCTCCATCAGTTTTGCTTGTGTCCTTTGGGCTGTATTTGAATAGGCTGCTAACAGAATCCATTGCACTTTTCCTATTGTTTGTAGATAAAAGTCCCTTCCGAAATCCTTGTTTTAGTTCTGGTTTGCAGCATCACAGTAGGATAGTACAGACTGCACTGCCGTATGCCCTTCCACACAGTGAATCAGCGATAATGAAGGCAAATTAAGTAGATTGATTTGGTAGGAATAATTCAAATGTACCTCATAAATGGGTGGGTAGAAACTTTTTTTTTTACATTTAAATTCTTATAGACCTGTAAAGGTTTGTGTAAATATTTTGAATCTCTCAAGCTGTAGACGTTTATTATTTTCACGTTTTGCCTCCCAAAAAGACGCTGGACACTACTTTATTCACTTGCATTCCACGTAATTCTACTTCCTTTGTTCCCTGCCTCCTCCCTAACTCCTCCTCTTCCTGTCTCGCCTGCCCTGTCTGAATACCAGGGTCAGGCGTAACGATACGACACCTCCCCCCTTTGTATTTTAAGTGTTCACTGTATTTCAGAGTTCTTCAATGAGCCTAACAACACTTCAAATTCTTCGCAGTTGGCTGGCTTGTATCTGGTCAGGCGAGCTCCTGTCTCGCTACTTCTTTCTTGGCTTGATGAGTCAGTGTTCCAGTCAGGCTCTCGAGTTCGAGTGTAGGCAGAAGGGTTGCACCTTTAGAAGTATGATATGTTTCTGGTCGCCGCTTGCCCCCAGATTCAGTGGTGATCATGGTCCCTTTTCTTTGTGTCACCTGCAGGGGATGTGCAAGGTAGCGGCTGTCTGCTTTGAGTTTCATGTCCTATTTCACCAGCACCCAGTCTCCCTCACAGATATTGGATGTCTTTGCATGTCTGAGATGATCAGCATACTCCTTCATTTTGGATTTCTTGGCATGATCAAGTTCTACTAGGGTGTCATGATCTGTGGTTACGACTTGAGATTGTTTAACAGTATCGGAGCCGGGAGACGGGTGCGTGGGTTCGCCCAAGCATTAGAGTGGCAGGACATTGGTTCGTGGTGCTGTGTGGCAAGGTCTGATAGGCACGCAGCACTTCGTTTAGTGCCAGTTGGATGTCACGACGAGCCAGTTCAGCTTGTTGTATGGTCTTCTTGAATGTTCCCATAAAGCGTTCTACCATCCCGTTGGCCTGGGGCCACAGGGGAGTGATCTTCCGATGTTTGAAGTTCAGGTGTTTTGCAAACTCTGCATCTCCGCTTGTCTTTACCACCATAGGTATTCCCCCCTGCCGCGAATGCTTCGTTGATGACAGGTATGACAGCGGTCGCTTTGGTGGAGGAGATTTGATGAGCAATGGGAAAGCGAGAGTACTTATTCATGAGAACGACAATGTATTTCCCTGATTTCAACGGGTCGAAAAAATCAACAGCCACTTGTTGCCATACACTGTCTGGGAGGTCCGACATCTGCAGTGGAGAGGGTGGTTCATCTCGTCCTACTAGTTGACAGGATGTGCAGTCTTGGAGCGTGGCTTCTACCAGCTGGTCGAGGGACTGGGACCAGACGCTTTCTCGTAGTGCTTTCGTCATGGCCACCACTCCTCCGTGCCCTTCGGGTGCCAAGTTGACGATTCCCTGTCTTAGTCTTTGAGGGATCACAATTCTTCTGTCTCTTAGTAATAGCCTGTCAGCACTGATGGATAGTTCATGACAGCTTTATTCCTGTGGGTGTCTTCTAAGTGCCTCCACGAGTTAGTGCGCATTCGGTACATGATGTTTTGGATCATGGTATCTTGGGCAGACGCTTCACAGATGGCCTCTAACGGGACCACTGGTGGACAGGCGTGGTCGATGACAAAATGGAGGTATTCCTCCGCACTTGCGTCCGGGTTTGTGGATGTCGCGACATATAGTCTGCTGAGTTTTTTACCTTCCCTGGTTTATAGATAATGGTGTAGGTGTAGTCTTGTAGGTGAATTCCCCACCATTCAATCCGTGGGGGCATCTTGGCCCACGGGTTACCAAATATGGTTGTTAGCGCCTGGTGGTTAGTGATGAGCATGAAGTGTTTCCCGTAGATGAAGAGATGTAAGTGTTCACACCCCCACAGAACCGTGAGACTCTCTTTTTCCGGTTGTGAATAAGCTTTTTCGGTGTCAGTAAGGCTGTGACGGGCGTATGCTACGATGTGGCGTTGGTCGGCTTCCTCATCATATTGTGCCAGGATTGCACATAGCCCCACTGGGCTGGCGTCCACAGTGATTTCGGTCTTTCGTTTAGTGTCGAAGTAAGCTAGATTGATGGCAGTGCTCACTGCCTCTTTGATCTTGCTGAAGGCTTGTTCACATGTGGCTGACCATATGAACAGTTCTCCTTGACGTGTCAGTTTCTGAGTGGATAGCTAATGGTGGCATAGTCTTTGATATAACAAGCGCAATAGCTGGCCATACCTAGAAATGACCGGAGATCACTGACATCACAGGGCTTTGGAGTGTCCGAAAGAGCAGATACTTTCTCAGGGTCAGGTCTCATGCCGTCTTTTGAAAAGATATGGCCATAGAATTTGAGTGTTGACTTATGGAACTCACATTTGTCACGGTTGAGTGTGAGGTTGGCGTTGAGTAAGGCATGACATACCCGATCCAGTGCTTTGTCATGTTCTTTCTGATTCTCCCCAAAGACCAGGACATCATTGCTGTAGTTAAATGCGTTTGGGATGTCTTGAATCACACGCCGGACGGCCTCCTGGAAAATCTCGGCTGCTGAAGAAAAATCCGAAATTGAGACATTTGTATCTGAAGAGGCCTTGGTGAGTGGTGAATGTAGTGATATATCTCAACTTCTCATGTAATTCCAGTTGGTGGTATCCTTTGTTGAGATCCAATTTCGAGAAGACGGTCACTCCGTTTAGGAGTGTGATCATGTCACTGATGTGGGGTCCTGGGTGCCGCTCTCTCTCGATATCCATGTTCGGGGCTCGCATGTCCACACACAGGTGTACTTTGTTGTCTTGACCTCTCTTGGGCATGACCACGACTGGTGACACCCATGGGGTGGGTCTGTGGATTGCTCTATGATGTCCGCTCTCAGCAGGTCTTGCAACTCGTCATCTACTGCCTGTTGCAAGTGGAATGGCACCTTCCTGTGATGTTGCGCTATCGTTTTTACTTGTTCATTGATGTGTACCTTGACTTTGAAGTGAGTTAATTTCCCAGTCCACTGAATAGTTTTGGGAATTTGTTGACAATGTCTGGTGAGTCATCCACCTTGTATAGGATTTCGACTAGCTTCAGACGTTCTGCTGTTGGTAGACTGGGGAGGCATCTGCTGCTTTAGGGCCTTCAATGACATGAATGTGTGCTTGTATTTGACTGTCTTTGTATGTTAGAGTAGTGCGGCACTTGCCTAGGCATGGCAGTGGTTTGCGGGACATCCATGTGTAGACTCGAACTGCCGCTGGTTCCAGTTTTGGTTTGGGGTTCATGCTCTGATATTCTGTGATGCAGATGTAGTTGAGAGAAGCGCCAGTGTCTAGTACAAACTTGGTGGAGTGGTTTCCTATTTGAATGTTTAGTTGTGGATATTTCTTTAGTCTGTCTGGGTCTGCCATCAAACACACATACTCATCACTGTCTTGTGATATGGGAGTGAGGGAAGATGATTCTCTGGAGCGGCGTGTTTGGCAAACAGTTTCAAGATGGTTGTCTCTTCCGCAGCAATGGCTCTGTTGACCCATTGCAGGGCATTGGCCCGCGTGGGGGTAATCTTGTCCACACTGATCGCACTGCAATGTTTTTCTCCTAGATTAGTTGTTTCGGGTCCTGTTGCGAGTAGAATTTGCAGGATGTGTTCTCGCGAGTCTTCCAGATTTGTGGTGGTCAGGGAGACGCCTCGAGTCGGTGTCAGACTGTACTCGAAGGGTTTGCTCCCTTTTCTCAGTTTTGCTAGCCTCCATCTTTTTTGCGTGCTCTTCCGCTTGATTATTGATGCGAGTGAGCTCTTCTATCTCCTCGAGAGTGTAATGCTTCTTTAGTAGTCGACGACACAGTGATTCCGATTGGCATCCCCCGATGATGCGCAGACGAAGTGCATCTTCTGTGTTAAATTTATCGAATTCGCAGTATCGGGCCAGGCGCTGGAAACGGGCAATGAAGTCACTCATGGACTCATCCTTTTCTTGCGAGGCAAGGTTGAACGTATAGCGTTCATAGTCTAGGCTCTGTTTGTGGCGGAATTTCCTAACCAAAGCTTCTTTCACATCTTCGTAGCATGCAGTATTAGCGGCAGGTAGTTCCTTGATGATTTTCACAATGTCTTTCCCCACTAGATTCCGTAAGGCTATGAGTTTTTGATGAGGATCACAAACTTGTAACCCTGTCATGTAGTCTTCAAAATCTTCAGCCCAGCTTTTCCATTTGGGCCCCATGTTGTTCCCAGATGTCAGCGTCAAGGGCTCGGGAGGATGTAAAAAAGGTACTCCCATGAGCACCTGTACGACTTGCGGGGCATTTTGGGTGGACCTAGCGGCTTCTGGCTGCGTGGAGTTGGCCTCTACGGACATGGTGGGCGGAAATATGACTCAGGCCGCCAGTGTGGGCTTCTGAACTGCAAAATTTGTAGGTGTTTTTAAGTTTCCAGAGAGTCGCCTGACTAAGATGGCCGCCATGATGAGGTCTAATGGTATCCAATACACGGTGCTTGGTCTCAAGATGGCCGCCGGAGGGACAAGGGTCTTTACTCCCACTGAGTGGTTAAACTATCTCACCTTGCCAGGGTAGTTACTGGGTTGAACTTACCCTGGTCTTTGGGTTGCTGAGCATCACTGGGGTCCCGCTCAGGAAATCGCGGGCCGCTTCAGCGAGTCGGCCCAGCGCTCGCGCTTTTCTCCCGCTGCACAGCGCGTCCTCAGCAGTGAGCTCCTACTCCGCCTCAGCGGTCGTGGTCGTGGGGGACGGGTGCGGTGGGTCAGCACATCCCACCCTCATCGCCAGTTTCACGTTTCACGTTTTGCCCCCCACAATGACACTGGACACGGAGCGAGTTTCTTTTACAACTTTATTCACTCGCGTTTCACGTTATTCTACCTTTGTTCCCCACCTCCTCCCTAACTCCTCCTCGTCCTCTCTCGCCTGCCCTGTCTGAATACCAGGGTCAGGCGTAACGATATGACAGTATCCAGAGTTTACATATGAGCTTGGGTGACCTGCTGTGCTGTACTGGCTGCTGTTACTTGTTTCAATGGAGTAAGTATGTGAAGCATGGGAATTCACTGGTGCGCGAGTCACATCTGTCACTAATCCAGCCACTTCCGACACACCAGGAATTCAACCTCATGTGGCTGGACCTTACATGTGCTACATAGGTGCTGGAAGTAGGGATGCTAGGTGTGCAACAGCACCCTCATAATAACCATGCTGGAGTTCTAAAGGTCAATGAGTATTAAAGATTACTTAAATTTCGTTTTTAACTTACCACAGTATTTTGAAAGACAGATCAAAAGTCAGGCTACTCTTCTGACAAATTGCTGCCTATTCTTTAGTCAGAGAGATCAGTGTTTACTCGTTTTTCTAACTGCAAACTCAGAGGATTTTGTGGAGTGAACTATGTGAAAATCCTGCTGGTTTGACAAAGAAGACTGTAGGATGTTGTTATTTCTAACACACAACACAATTTAAATATATGTAAATGAACTGTACAGATCTTTTTTTCAAATAAGCAGTTAGCAAAGCACAAGTAAAGCGTAATTTTGTAACTCTGAAGTGTAATGGAAGCAAAGATTTTAATATGGTCTAAACAAATCAAAGACACTTGGCCTTATGAAAGACTTTGCAGTACCTATCATAGAGTCAGGAGAAGGTGGCAGTATGGGAATTGTCCTGTGGACCATTTGATGCTCTTTCGTCCGATTAGTCTGGAGGAGACTAATCGGGCAATACTGGCGATCAAATCGGGATCACCGTTTGATCCGTGCCCCCCACGCTCCTACATATGATCGTCGACGTTGTCAATCCTGAAATTAATAATATTACTAATGCATCACTGGCCATGGCTAACATCCCCTCAGAATGGAAACTGGCGGCGGTCAAACCACTGCAGAAAAAACAGCTGCCTGACCCCACCATTTTATCCAACCTTCGACCAATCTCATTGCTCCATGCATTATGTAAGATAACAGAGTCTTTTGTAAATAAACAAATTACTAAGTTTCTTGAGGATAGCGAGGCATGGCACCCAAACCAATCAGGTTTTAAAACACAACATTCCACCGAGTCAGCTCTCCTGTTTACCACCGACACCATCCGAATGGCCCTGGACCAGGGTAAGAAGGCTGTCCTAATCTTATTAGATTTGTCGGCAGCCTTCTACGCGGTCCCACATACCATCCTGATTGACCGGATAATAACATCTGGCATAACTGGAAGGGTCCTAGAATGGATTAAGAACTTTTTGAGTGGCAGGTGGCAAGTGGTCACCTTGGGTGAATTCTGTTTGAAGGAAAAATCTCTTACGACTTGAGTACCTCAAGGGTCTTGTCTAAGCCCGACACTTTTCAATGTGTACACCACCCCTCTCATCAGGTTGAGATCGTCTTTCGGCATTGATGTGGTGGCATACGCCGATGATACTCAACTGATCCTAGTCCTTGATTAAGACACTCAGGACTGGGAAGAAAATCGTAAATGCTGCCTCACGGTAACATTTGAATGGATGGGGAAGAACCATTTGAAATGTAATACGGGCAAAACGGAGATTATGCCAATGGGTCCACAAAATGACTTTGTCCCTAAACTATGGTGGCCGGAGAATGCTGAGATACCGCCTCACACCATCAATACGGCTCGTAATTTGGGTATAAAGTTTGACACCGCTCTGTCATTCAAACTACAGGCACTGACAGTAGCCAGGACTTGTTTCAATATCATCAAGGGACTGAGGAAATTCTTTGACCTGCTTCCTTTGGCGGCTAGGAAAATGGTAACAGTCGCCCTCGTGACATCAAGGATAGATTATTGTAATAGTCTCTATGCAGGGACTAATAAAGTGGTCACACATAAACTCCAGATGGTGCAACATGCAGCAGCCAGGCTGGTGCTGAAATGGCACCCTGCACTGGCTCCCAATAATCAAAAGGGTCCTTTTTAAGATCCTGATTATTACCTTGAGAGCCTTCCACTCTCGAGGGCCAAAGTATCTATGGGGGAAGTTTTCCAGGTATCATCCCACACGTACTTTGCGGTCTTCAAAAGCTAACCTTCTGTCTGTCCCTGTTTCCAGACTAAGTATGAGAGGTGGTAAAACTCTACCAGTCCTAGGGTCAAAAACCTGGAATACTCTTCCCCCTTATCTCCGGACCCTAGAGCGGGAAGTAGATTTCCGAAAGGCACTGAAAACGTGGATTTTAACTTACCGGATACCTGTGTCAGAGCACCAGTGTGATAGCCTGGATGAACCACCATAAGCAGTATAACCAGTGTTTATATCTTTACGGTCAGTAGCGGTGCCTAGATGCTCCTTGGAGCGACTGTTGAGCGGTACAAATACACCATTACATTACATTACATTACAATCATAACACAAAATATGGTTCACAATTTAAAGAAATCGCAAAGGAAGTTCGTTGATTCACAAACGACAAAACAACAACAGTACCCCAGGAAGGAGAGGAAGGGGTTTAAGTGCAAGGGGGGTGTGTAAGTTACTGGGAAAATTGGAAGAGAGTGCTGGTCAGCATGACGTGATTCATAAAATAATTACAAAACGTGTTGGCTTTTAAATTGAACCACACTTTTCACATGAATGTTCCTAGAAGTTACATCACATGCCATCAAATATGTTGGCAAACAGAATAGTCGTCAAAGTTTCGACCCCTCTAGTTCTAGGTGGCAATGTGACCTTAGGCTGGGATCTTCATCAGGACAGATGAGGGGGGGCAAGGGACCTGTGGAACAGGGGGCACAGAGTCAGTAAGCGAATGGAGTGATTGAGTTAAAAAAGAAATCTGGCGAACACTAAAACCAAAAGGGAATTATTACCTTGATTGTCAATCATCACGGTCTGAGATTACATGGTAAAGGTAGGCCTGGAGGCTCCGTGCGCGAGAAAAGAAGAACACTTTGACAAGGTTTCTCTGACAGTGAAAAATCATCCAAATTAAATGGGAAAAGGGGTGTAGACTCTCAAAACCACAGTGTGTAAAATAATACAAAGACTCACTTGATTCGACTATGCTAATCGATAGCAAGATAAGAGTGTGCCGCCTGGGATTGGTCGGCCACTGCCATGATCTGTAGGGGAGAAGGGAACCACCACTTTAAAAGGCTGCCAGCGATCCGGAAACCAGAATTCACATGCTACTAAACGTACAGGGTATGGCCAAGTACAGTAAAAAGTACCACCCAACACTAACGCTAAACTAATGAGGAGAGGCCCAACGTTTGCTAATGACCCATATGTGACCGAGGTCGACACATTTAGAAAACAAGGTTAATAAACGATAAGAAGGCCAATCGTAGGATTTTAAGTGGATGACAACTTCCTAATAGCCACTGTTAGAGTAAAACCCAGAGCAAAGAATGGGAGGGCGGGGGGGGGGGGGGGGGGAGTACTCACAAAAAAGATCAGTTTGTGATGGGCTTGATGAGTTAAATAAATGCTGCCTGCCAACGGTCGGTACTCGCGTTCTGCAGAGAAAACACAGAAAAGGCCTCTAAGTTTTGGACCGAGTTGAAGCGGAAAAAGGGCCTGAAAATGAACCCTTCAAAACATTCACCAGAAAAAACGGGAAACAGAGACCGCAGTAGCGTCAATCACTCCAGTAGAAGTGCCTGGCTCATAATGTTCTGGAATTTAAAAGGCAGCCGAGAGCGCCTCAGCACGTGTACGTTACGTTGCAAGGGACGCGGGACGTAATGTCTAACCCTGCATGAAACCCGAAAAGATCGATATGATTGCCATGGCCTCCATAAGCTAGTGAAAAATCACAACTAGTAGAAAAGTAAGAGTTGGGTGCTAGTGGTAGAGCCGTGTATGCCATGGATGTACACCATCATGGTCATAGTGTGACTGTAAATGCTACAGTAGAGGCAAATGCTGGTTTTGTGAAATAAATGTTGAGTAGCCAGCGGCAGACAGAAGTTGACATAGGTAATAAACATATAAATACATGAAGGTCACATGTAATTGATCACGTGTATCACTCATATAAGAGAGTATAGGCGACTGCCAGGTTGGAAAAACATTGCATTATTAGGCAACATATTAGGACTCGCTTCTTTGAGAAAAGCCAAAGGTTCATGGAGATCATATAGAATTGTAGCGCGTACCTCACACACAGGAGGGTATAGACGACTGCTGAGATGTCAAAGCATCACATTGGGAGGCAAAAACGTATCTGTTATAATCTAGTAAGTGATTGATGCATCCTCTCTGTTAATGCCCTTGCCTTGCTGCTCAGTCTATGTGATGTCATTGGAATGTTGAGAGGGTTGATTGTAAGGAGGAGTCAGTTGGTATGAGGAGCTGAGCAGTGGTTAACTGCTCCTGTGGGGTCTCTTGATTATATCTTAATACAATGGATCAAAACTGAAGAATAAAGCTATGATCCTGAACTACACCTATGGACTACGGATCTTTCTTAACTTTAACACTGGCGATGATTTTTAATAACCTGCGTGCAGTTTTTGATGAAAAATGGACTTTGGACTAAAGAAACCTCAAGCTTAAATGGATTTTGGATTCTCAAGTAAATTTAAATGTGAAGAAACCTGGCACCTCCTGGCACCTCTAGACCCCACCAGTGACCACATCAACGGTCACCCTACCACGTAAGTGCCAGTTTCTGTTTCTTTCACTTTATTTAACAACATTGAACTGCTGTAATACTACAAGCTGTTTGGTAAAAAAACAAAAAGATGCCTTGGTAAGGATGGCACTATCGTCCGTTGTCTCTCTTTTGGAATTGGAAGGATAAATCAAACAAGTCTGGTATTGATTTGCTTCACATCATATGTTTGGTTAACAGAGTCTACATAACCAACAGAGTTATTGCCAAATGCAGGTTGATGTGCAGTTCGTGAATTTGGCTTTTAGCACCTTCCACACACTATGGAGTTTATTTAGATGTGGGGAAACAGACGCATTTGTCTCTGGTTTTCAACAAGTTAATCACAGTTGTTACAAGAACCATAGCGATTACTGTGAAGCGAACGGAACAGTCCTTCTGAGGAGAACAGCTGAAAGCGACAGGAGAGGAGGAAATTGCTGTCGAGTCGAGCCATGTGTGGAGAGTGATTTGTGTTTCCGTGACATTATGTGATTAATGTTCAGTGTGCCTAAGAGAAAGAGTCCCTCACTCATTTGGAACTTTTAATTCCACAAGCGCTCCTAATCCTCACTTTCTTTTGTGCGAGGCATGTCATTGTTGTTTTCTCAGTTTGAGCCCCAGTGTACTACATTTTTATTTTAAAAATTGGTATTAATTTAGAAAGCGGGAATTTGTCTGGTCTCCGGATTGTGTCTAAAGCGGCAATTTTACAATGAGCCACAAGTGGATAACAAGTTTTCCAAACTGTCATTCTGCCATTCAAATTACAATTTAAGCACATTCCACTCACTGTGCTGTGTTCTTTCCGCAGCCTGCGTTTCTACGAGGATTCCTTCCTACGTCACCTTCATTGAAGTTGGATAAGGGCGCATTAACGTGCCGGGAGCCATACGGCGTGGCACTTTGAACGTGCTGCCATTTTTTTTCAGTTCACTTTATTTACTGGATGTATGGAGTATCGGCAGCGCTTTCCTGCGACCATAGCAGCAGCAAGTTACTTGTGGCAAAACAGACCTACTGAGGACACTCAACTGGAAGGTACTGTTGGCTTAGGTTTGCTGTGTGCCACCTGCATTGTGCCTTACCTTGCTCGAGAGAATAGATCAAGCTCTGACATTTATTACATAAGGAGGAGGGCCCTTGGTGATTTCGGGTTAGAGATCGCTCACCTTTGTGCCACCTGCATTGTGCCTTACCTTGCTCGAGAGAATAGATCAAGCTCTGACATTTATTACATAAGGAGGAGGGCCTTTGGTGATTTCGGGTGAGAGATCGCTCACCGGAGTTTAACGGAGTCTAACACTTTACATCTGCCATGCTTTGTTTTTGTCATTTTGTGTGGGCATTTCGTTTTTAGTGAAGTCTATAAGTTGACTGTGAACTACAAAGTGCAGCGTTTAAGTCACTTATTGTTTGTTTTAAGTTTATGAGTCGAGTGTGAAGTGGATTCATTCACAGACTGATTTAATGAGTCCTGCCAATGTGTGTAGTAGGGGGAGTGTGTCATATCCCTAGTCCTGCCACTATGTGCTGTACATGTTGCACCTCAGATTTTTTGTTTAGTGTGTAGTAGGGGGAGTGTGTTGTATCCCCAGTCCTGCCACTATGTGTAGTAGGGGGAGTATGTTCTGTCCCCAGTCCTGCATTATGTGCTGTACATGTTGCACTTCAGGTTTCGGTTGGTGTGTAGTAGGGGGAGTATGTTGTATCCCTAGTCCTGCCACTATGTGTAGTAAGGGGAGTATGTTGTGTTCCCAGTCCTGCATTATCTGCTGTACATGCTTTTCTTGGTTGTGGGTGACATGGGTTTGTCACCCCGTAGGCAATGTCTGCCTTTATCGTTTATGTAGTTGTTTTGAGAGCAGTGTTCTCTTTTCTGGTTGTGGGTTGACATTGGTAGTCGCCCTGTCTTTACCTCTGTGGTTGTTTTGAGAGTATCAGTCTCTCACCTGGTTGTGGGTTGACATGGGTTTGTCGCCCCGTAAGCAATGTTTTACTTTTGTGGTTGTATTGAGAGTATGTGTTCTCTCATTGTTGGGTGAGAAAAATCTAGTCCCTGACTTTTTCTGGATATACATTAGGACCTTTGTGTGTGTCCAAGTGTTGTAAAATCTTTTTTATAAATAGATTTAGAATGTTTAAAGTTTTAGGACTTTGGAGGTTGATTTATATTGTTATTTGACCTTCATTTTATTTCTGAAGCTTCTTGACATTCTTGTTGTGTTGTTTCATCTAGGCACATTTACTTGTTGTGGATTATAGTGTATGCGTGCATTATCATTCATATGTTTCCTTTGTGATTTTGATGAAAGGGGGATGTGTTGTAATATAGCAAGTGTTATGCATCCTCCCTATGCTTTAGGGATTGCAAAAGTATCCTTTAGTGTTACGTCTTTAAGTTTTGTGTTATTCTTGAAGCTTGTTGAATCTTTGTATGTGTGCATGTCCATCACCACACATTTTATTTAATTCTGTCAATTTGCATGTATGTACTTTGATCTTGCATGCATCTATTTTTACAATTCTGATGAAGGGGGGATGTGTTATAATCTAATAAGTGATTGATGCATCCTCTCTGTTAATGCCCTTGCCTTGCTGCTCAGTCTATGTGATGTCATCGGAATGTTGAGAGGGTTGATTTTAAGAAGGAGTCAGTCGGTATGAGGGGCTGAGCAGTGGTTAACTGCTCCTGGTGGGGCCTCTTGATTATATCTTAATACTATGGATCAAAACTGAAGAATAAAGCTATGATCCTGAACTACACCTATGGACTACGGATCTTTCTTAGCTTTAACAGTATCATTAGGAATTCTTTATAAAGATGCCAGCGCCTCTCAGCGCAGGAGGGCAGAAAGCGTCTAAATGAGCAAAATGTCCATTGAATCAGTAGCGAGAATAGAAAAGACAGCAACAACTGAGACGCCAGTGCCTCTCAACACAGCCATCAATAATGTAACAGAGATGAGAGAGATTTATCTAAACACAATAGATGAGGCCTCAGTACAGTGCAGAAGAAGGAAGACAGGCGTTGTGAAAAGAGTAATTAGGGTCACAGTATAGACAATTGAGCCTGACTGCTGTCAATTTCGTTCAACCCATTTTCAACAGAGTCAAAGAGGGAGGGACATCCATTTGTATTCCCTGACATCATTGACATTGCGTAGCAATACCTGTGTTGTAATGGCACGCGTGGTTTTGTTATGCGATGTAATGACATACATCCCAAAATTATCCACCCTTTTAGTGCCTCATTATCAACTTGGATGACGATTTTTTCCTCACACCCTTACGCAGCACCATCAATTTAGTCTTGTTTACATTTAGTTCGAGACCCCTAGACAAAAACCTACAAATGTATTGACTAAAATTTCCAGGCTCACGAGTGTCTTTGAGATGAGAAGGGAATCCTCTGCAACGAGTAAAATGGGTACCTTCCTATTGTTCAAAGTGGGGGAGTCATTTCTACAGTGTTCCAAAACGTCAACGTCATTCATATATAAGGAAAACAGTGTAGGTGCAAAAACATCACCTTGGCGCACCCATCGTTCATTCGGGATGTCTTCAGTCAGCTCTCCATTTGGGCTCCAGTGAACCTAAGCGAAGTTGTTCTCGTGCAGTTTACTTAGAATCTGTACTAGATTGTATGTGACTCCCAGCTTTAATAAAACGTGCTATAATTTTGTGCATACTGTAAGATCAAATGCAGCTCTTAGTTCTATAAAAGCCATATAAAGTTGTTGTTGTAATAAACTGTTTTTCAATCTAAAATCTAAAATCTAAAAATCTGGTCAATGGTGCTGACCATTGGCCTAAAGCCAGCGCGAAATGGTGACATTATTTTGTTGGCATCCACCCAGTCATTCAGTTTGTTCAGAACGTGCCTAGCAAAAAATGTGTGCACATTATCAAACAAGCTTATTGGTCTGTATTTGGCAGGGTTGCTTGCATTTCCCTTTTTAAATATAGTTATAATCTCAGCTTCCCTCCATGAGTCAGGTTATTCTCCCCCTACAGAAATGGCATGTTGATAGCAAGTTCGTTTAAATCGACCATATTTTTGCCGCATTTTTATAAAGATCTCCTGGTATTTCATCTGGGCCTGGTGCCTTTTCCGTTTTCAGCAAATCAATTGCACTAGCGGTTTCATCTAGACTAAACAAACTGGGGTAGCATCTGCTTCACGCTCTACAGTGGATATCATTAGTGGGGATGACTGACTATTGCTTAGCGCACAATAGTTCTTATCTTTCTCAGTATAAAGTGCAGAAAAGTGAGATACCCATTTTTCTGGAGATATGTTGTAGTGATGGGAGTTCACACTGCCTGGCTTGGTTAGAGTTACCAGCTTCCAAAAAGTTCTATTATACTTGATTTTACTAGCACTGAACAGATCTTGCCAACGTTTTTCATTCCAAACCCTTTTGGCCTCCTTCAATCAGGCTTTGTAGGTACCTCTGGCTATGCTAAATTTGCCTCTATCCCCTTCTAGAATAGCCAACTTTAGGGAGCTCTTGGGTAGGTTGCATAATGAATCGAACCATACAATCTCAATTTAGGTTTTGTAGTAGTCCCCTCCTTATAAAAACACTTTTGTAGCTCTCCAAACAACTGGTTATGCATAGTTAAAATAGGAATGTCTGCTGCATTCATCCCCTCATAATGTCCTAAAAATGCAACAAACAACCTAAATATCTGCAAATATAGTTTTTCGTTAGACAAGACTATGGGCCATTTAACAGATTGACGATTATTAGTTACAGAAGGGACGTGGACATTTGTAAGAGCAAAGTTATTCCTTTTTTCAGAGATTTTCCAAGTACAGACACCTCCAGTGAGTTGTGGTCGCTATAGGATCACGCAATACCTTTCATATCGGCCAAAAGCAACCATAGCCTCACATCAATGAGTACATAGTCAATGACACTATAGCAAGTGCCTCTCTTATAAGTTGGTGCTCTGTCAGGATCAGAAATGGTATGTCCATTACAGGCTCTAAGCCCTCGATTGATTGTTAGGGAGGCTACTTTAAAAGCAATTGAGAAAGGATGTTTGCTTGGTGGTCCTAGCAATGATGAAATACCCCAATATTCATCCTCCTCACCAACAATCTTGTTTTTAAGTGAGCAGGGTTCGTGAGAGTTATTAAAATCCCTAGCCACTATTATTCTTGTGTCCAGATCTATCATATCCAATGTAACGTCTTAAAGGGATATAGTAGGAGGTTTGTCAATCCAATTTTCCGTTCTAATTTAAATATTTAATAGGATCAAAGAAAGTCCTGTGGCTAAATGTGATATAATCTCCATTAAATCAGGAAAAGCAATTTTCAGTTAGTTGGGGTTAATGAACTAACAAGTCAATTTCTGATTTGGATTAAGAGCCCTCCAATTTCTCTTCCAAAAAACTCAACTGGTTTGCCTCTACACTAAAATAGGTACACGTGTCTATTAAAGCTTTCTCCGTAACCCATGTTTCTTGGAACATACACGCACCATGTTTCCCAATATACGATAGCCATTCAGGATCAGTCATCTTTGAGATTAGCCTAGCTACGTTCCACGATAAAAGGTTAAAACTAGGTCACATACAAATGGTGCTAACAGACTTGGGCCCTGGATAGTCACAAAGGTGGAATAACCCATCTGAAGATATATTGGGATTACTATCATACGTGTTGTACAATTTTCTGGCTACGAGAAAATTGGCCCTATTATTGTGAATACTCTGGGTGTGTACTATACCACCTCATAGTTCTTCACAAGAAATACAATTGGTAATTACATTTGCCCCAGTTTGATTTAGTGCACACACATTAGACACTTCAATATTTGCATTAATTGTACAAATTCTATCATCTTGATGGATATATGACGACAAGTGAAAGTTGGTATTTAGTCAATCAACTGCATTCAGGGAACATGTTGGTGAAGATGGGGGGATGGCAGTGTACCTTGGGGCAAAATTACCCTGAGACCTATGCGGGCTTACCTTATTATTCAATAGAGGGAATAAATGCTTTCAGCCTTATACCCAGCTGTTCGACCCTGGAGAAGTAACACGTACATATTTCAACATTTACAACATTTTCAGGCAGGTAATTGGAGCACAAGACAACGTGGATGTAATCATAAGATGTGTTGACTAAACCCCTTTTCGCATAGATAATATCTGATCAAATTATAGATAGACATTTCTGCTCTACCCTTAACCAATGGATTACCTTATTTATTAGTGCCTCAGTATCCTCAAAGGTTACTGGCGGGCCTGGTCTTGGCCCTGGCGCATGCCTGGACACGTACCGTGAGCTTCCCGTGCAGCAGGGCTGCTCCCGTGGTTTATTAGAGGCAGCCTCTTCCGGCCCCTCCTGCTTCCAGAGGAATGCTGAGGGACTGAGTACCACCCCAGTAGAAAGCATCACAGTCCAGGAATCGGCCAAGGACAGAGTCTTTCGAGCAGACCGAGCCGCGGGACTGATCCAGTGCTTTAATGGAGATGGCCTCTTCCGGCTACTCCTGCTGCCAGAGGAATGCTGGGAAGTTGAGTCCCAGCACCTTTTTAATGGAGATGTTTTCCTGCTTTCCAGACCAATCTGAAAACATTAAGAAAATAATACGTTAGCCAAATATTATTTACAATTATATTGTTATAAGTTGTTGCCTCTTTAAGTGATGAAATTAGGCAAGATAATGTGTTGGGTATTTGAACGAACCTTCTAGAATTGTAGGTCTCCAACTAAAATGTTATGAACATATGAGACATGTATCACCAAAAGCTGAAATAGTGGATATATTGCTGCTGCGATCAATTGGGGGCATTGCTTGTTGGTTCCTGACCCTGGTTGCTGCAACAGCCGTCCCGCCGCCGCAATTTTCATTGGCCGCAGAGTGGAGGACTTCAAGGCCCAGGCTCCTCAGCGGCGGAAGCCGCCACAGACATTGCCGCACCCGGAGGTGCTTTAAATCATGCTCAGCCCCGGTGGAGCTGTAGTGGGGACTTCTGAGATGACAAAGGATCACGTTCGGAGGCAAAAACGTATCATTAGGAATTCTTTATAAATACGCCAGCGCCTCTCAATGCAGGAGGGCAGAAAGCGTCTAAATAAGCAAAATGTCCATTGAATCAGTAGCGAGAATAGAAAAGACATCAACAACTGAGACGCCAGAGCCTCTCAACACAGGAGGGCAAAAGCGTACATACAGGATAGCCATCAATAATGTAGCAGAGATGAGAGAGATTTATTTAAACACAATAGATGAGGCCTCAGTACAGTGCAGAAGAAGGAAGACAGGCGTTGTGAAAAGAGTAATTAGGGTCACAATATAGACAATTGAGCCTGACTGCTGTCAATTTCGTTCAACCCATTTTCAACAGAGTCAAACAGGGAGGGACATCCATTTTGATTCCCTGAAGTCATTGACATTGCGTAGCAATACCTGTGTTGTAATGGCATGCGTGGTTTTGTTATGCGATGTGATGACATACATCCCAAAGTTATCCACCCTTTTAGTGCCTCATTATGAACTTGGATGATGATTTTTTTCCTTACACCCTTGCGCAGCACCATCAATTTAGTCTTGTTTACATTTAGTTCGAGACCCCTAGACAAAAATCTACAAATGTATTGACTGTATTGCTTGTTGGTTCCTGACGCTGGTTGCTGCACCAGCCCTCCCACCACCGCAATTTTCACTGGCCGCAGAGTGAAGGATTTCAACGCCCAGGCTCCTCAGCGGCGGAAGCTGCCACAGTCATTGCCGCGCCCGGAGGAGTTTTAAATCTCGCTCAGCCCCGCGTCGCGAGATCGCACGCGGGTTGCGCCGGGCTAAGCCCGGGAAAAGGGTAGGCCGTCTGTGGCCGTCCGGGTCAGAACGAGGCAGGGCAGGGCCACCAAACTAACATCTACCCATTGGGATCATCCTGGACCAGATACACGGACATTGTAAAAAACGTTGTAATGGTCAGTGATTCTTGGTTTTTCAACAGCACGCCTTTGAATATTGCTGCTAGATTGTGGTTGTTTATATATTTGATTATGTGCACTCGCAAAGAAAGAGGGGGCCAAGGGGTAGTGGGCTACCTCGATGCCTTCCTCATCAGAGCAGAGTCGGTCCTAATAAAGGAAATTGGACTGACGCAGAGAAGACTCTCTCCAGAACCGCGTAGGCTCTCTCTACAACCACTCAGGAACTCAATAGAACCAAACACAGTGGGAGGTTCCCTCATCAATTTTAATTCTAACCGTAAGGAAGTTAGTTCTAATAATTCTGGTTTGATCATTACCCCACAAGTGCCACTAGAACCTTTGATAACTGTTATAGAACCCCCAGCCATACCACATGTTATTGCCATAACATCGTCACCAACGCCACCACCCTCCCCAGTTGTAGCTAGAGTTACACGACAGACACAGCACAAAGCTAAGGGGGGTAAGGCCCAGGCAGCAGTATGGAAAAGAAAGGCAGGGAAGGCACCGCGTACAACATATCAAACCCGTAAAATGGCAAAAACAACTGGCAACACACCCGTCAAAGAGGGACGGAAAACACAAACGGTAGTTGGTAGCCCCACCCCCATTCCCATACACATCGACAGACTCTAGTGAACAACGTTCAGCTGAGTTGGAAGATGGAATTGTGGCAAAAATGGAGGAAAGGCTAAACGCATTGCTAAAACCACTATTAGACAAACTTGTGGCTATTGAAAACCGCCTGAATGCCATAGATCAAAAAATTCTGGTGCCCACTAGCCAATTAATAAATAAGGGTCCTTCAGCTCTGAGCAGACAACCAGCACACTCGGCCGCAGAGGCTAACACCGCCTCAGTATCTAGAAATACCATAACAGTAGAAAACTCGCAGGCCCAAAAATCTAATAAAGACAGCGCACAGTCGATAGCTGTTAGTTCTGCTCGGGCAGGGGGGAAATCAGGAGGAAATAATAATAATGGCTTAGTGGGACCAGACAGGGGAGAAACTACCACTAAGAGGAGAAAGGAACATTTTAGCCTACCACCAGAATGCACACCCTATACAGTCATACTTTCGAATGTCCCACCGATTGAACCTAAGTTGGAGGAACATTGGACTTCTTTAAAGAATAAAGCACTACACTTAGTAAACATTATAACTGGACTAGGTAACCATCTGTTGGAAGATTTTAAAATGGTGCGTAGGGTGCCGTGGATAGGAGGCTCAAATAAATATGTAAAGGGTGACTGTATAGTTCTGAATTTTGGCTCCCCAGAGCTAGTAAGAACTATCTTAGAAAGGGCAGGGGAACGCACATGGGAAGGGAGGAGATTCATATTTTGCCTTTGGGTTTTTTCTATCGCAATCCTCAGACAATACCTCCCCATCGGTGTAACAGTCTATCCACCACACAAAATCTTGGGAGATATAATTATAACTTCCCGATTTTTAACCGTAACCCAGAGTGGGATGCGTTTGCTGTGGAGATGCTGGACCTTGGCGGTAGACATTGAGATGTCGGTGATCGCCCTTACCCAGTGCTGAAGTCTGCCAGGTCGCATGGAGACACGTTGCTGACCTTTGTGAGAAGACCGCCTGGTGCCACTTGGAGCTGTGAACGGTAGAGGCGCTCATGCACACCAGAGTAGGTAGGGCTGCATCACATACCAGGCACCACTACTACACGCGGTGCACGGAGGAGATTACAAATGGTGGGCCACGCCTCACTGCATCACAGGCTGGAGGATGTTGCTCTGGCCGGATGCTGTGGAGGGTGAGGCCCCTGAGCTGCGCCAAACTTGTGTGGCAGGAGCACTGCAACTTGATGCCTTAGGGGGCCCTGTTGCATCACCTGCATTGGGAGATTCCCCAGCGGACTTGGTGGTGACTGCTGTACCCAGGCTTGTGAAATCCTGCCTGGCTGAGGCTCCTGCTGGCTGAGTCACAGATTTGGAGAGAGTACAGTGGATTACACCAATGTGTCAATGTCCAGGTGAGGAGAAGGTGGTACGCGTCGCGGAGGAGGCCGGGGGTGGAGCCCAGGCCTTACACCTGTGGGTGATGCACCCCCAGTGTCGACTCATTAGCTATAGTGGAGGAGCTTCACCCCATTCCTTTCAAGCAGTGTGTAGTAATGACACCGGACACAGGATGTTAACAGAAGCGGTTTATTTTCTCATTTAAAAAATTTTTTTTTGCAATTTTTATGCAAGGTGTAAACAAGCATTACAGATACATGACAAGAAGAAAAATACGTAAAACACATTTACATGGAGTCAGAGAAAAAGAAAAAATTGTGTATATCAGACAAAAAAAGACAAAAAACAACAATCATGTGGCTTAAATCCATTCTGTCACAGGGGCCCACAACCTTGTCCCAAAAAGTCTCTTCCTACTCCCCTTAGTCTTATAGATGGCAGTTTCCAAATTCTACATCGCCAGCAATCTCGCCTGCCAAGAAAGAAGTGTGGGAGGATCAGAAGAAATCCAGTCTTTCGCGATACAGACGCGTAGAATTGCCATACAAATAAATACAAAAGCAATTGTTGTTTTGGATGTAGATAAAACAGGTTCTGTCTGAACTCCTGTCAGCACTAGCTCTCCAGTAATGCAAATTGGTATGCAAATAACAATGCCAGGAAATATTCAATTCAGAAAAGGGGGTGGTGATGAACAGAGTGTCTGAATTAAGCAGACCACTCTTACCCAGTCCAAAGATCAGGGCTTGATCCATCACCGTTATTTATCTCACTGCACCATCCCAGCCCAGAACCTGGCTATATGCAAATCCGTCTGTCCCTGGCCCAGTGCATCATGGGAACAGGGCAGACTAAACTACCAAGCCAATTCTTCACCAGAAAGGAGACAAGCTACCGGGGACCGGTTTCTGGCATTCCAGCCATCTTCGGCCAGGCTTGCTTGAATCCTGATGGAGCAGTGAGAAAGGGACTCATGTCTGAGTATACCCTGCAACACCTATAGTGGCCAAAAACGATTCAGAAAAGGGGGTGGTGATGAACAGAGTGTCTGAATTAAGCAGACCACTCTTACCCAGTCCAAAGATCAGGGCTTGATCCATCACCGTTATTTATCTCACTGCACCATCCCAGCTCAGAACCTGGCTATATGCAAATCAGTCTGTCCCTGGCCCAGTGCATCATGGGAACAGGGCAGACTAAACTACCAAGCCAATTCTTCACCAGAAAGGAGACAAGCTACCGGGGACTGGTTTCTGGCATTTCAGCCGTCTTCGGCCCGGCTTGCTTGAATCCTGATGGAGCAGTGAGAAAGGGACTCATGTCTGAGTATACCCTGCCACACCTATAGTGGCCAAAAACGATTCAGAAAAGGGGGTGGTTCAATAGCCATAATGAAATCCAACAATTTAGGGCACGAAAAAAACATATGAAGCGCCTCTGCCGCAAAGGCCCCACAGCACTGCATTTGGTTACAGCGCCAGTACCCCATTTTGAAATTTTACAAGCAGTATAATACATATCATAAACAGACATATAGGGCCAGATGTAGGTAATTCCGATTTACCTACTCTTAAATACCGAATAATACCGATTCGGTATTTAAGAGTAGGTAAATTGGAAGTAGGCAGATGTAGGTAATTTTTATTTTTCAATTACCGATTCTGTAAGATTCGGTATTTACCGAACCGGTAAATACCGAATCGGTATTTCCCATTGATTCCTATGGGCCTTGAAGGCCATAGGAATCAATGGGAAATACCGAATCGGTATTTACAGATTCAGTAAATACCGAATCCTGGCAGGGGGAACGGGGTGTCACTTTGACACCCTGTAGCACCCCAATTGCAGACTTGTGTGCCATGTGGCACACATACATGCCCTAAGGGCATGTCTGTGTGTCACATGGCATAGGTGTACATGCACAGATGTGCACGTACACTGGAATTCGGTATTTTACCACCCAATAGGATTGGGTGGTAAAATAAGAATTCCTAAGGGCCTGTGGCACTGCAACCTGGTCCACCTACATCTGGAAATATCGATTCGGTAAATATTCCGAATCTGTAAATTTACCGAATCTGTAAATTTACCGATTCGGTAAATTTACAGATTTTGTAAAATTTGGGCCCCCTACATCTCAAAAACCAATTACCTGTCGTTAACGGCCGAAATCGGCCGTTACCGACCGGTAATTGGCGACCTACATCTGGCCCCTAGTACTGTGCGCGCATCCTCCCTGTCAATAAAACTTGGTTTGCTAATAGTATAGCATTAGTTACCTCTATCCCTTCTATATTTAACTTGCATGCCCACTTCTCTTGGCATTGCTCTAGATCTGATGGAAGTAGCCTTATCAAATTAGAATACAATAACCCAATAGAAGTTTGTTTCTCCAAAAGATCAATCAATGGGAAATTTCCAAATTGGGCATCTAAGTCCGGTCCTAGCCTATTCAGAAAGCTTCGTACTTGCAGATATTTAAAAAAAAGTCCTGTCTTGGCAAGCCAAATTGAATTTGGAGATCTACAAAAGCTCGTAAAATACCTTGAGGACAAATATATCCAAAGCAACAGATTCCCTTCTGATGCCACCGATATACAGTTTGGTCTCTAAAGATAAGAGGGAGAGCCCCAACAGTGTATAAGGGGGTGTAAGAGTTCAAATTCATAAGGCCTATGTGTCGCTTCACACGTTTCCAAACCAAAAAGGCGGCTTTAAATTTAGCTTTTTTATAATAGCTGGGTTCTAAAACTTTGACCAAACTAGAGTTGGCTGCTCCCCCAACCCAAATTCATAAATTGAGGTGGAATGACACGAAATCGGCAGTTACCGACCGGTAATTGGCGACCTACATCTGGCCCCTAGTACTGTACGCGCATCCTCCCTGTCAATAAAACTTGGTTTGCTAATAGTATAGCATTAGTTACCTCTATCC
This sequence comes from Lissotriton vulgaris, assembly GCF_964263255.1. Lineage (NCBI taxonomy): Eukaryota > Metazoa > Chordata > Amphibia > Caudata > Salamandridae > Lissotriton > Lissotriton vulgaris. The sequence goes on from NC_141693.1 coordinate 625,649,189, forward strand.
CTTCTATATTTAACTTGCATGCCCACTTCTCTTGGCATTGCTCTAGATCTGATGGAAGTAGCCTTATCAAATTAGAATACAATAACCCAATAGAAGTTTGTTTCTCCAAAAGATCAATCAATGGGAAATTTCCAAATTGGGCATCTAAGTCCGGTCCTAGCGTATTCAGAAAGCTTCGTACTTGCAGATATTTAAAAAAAAGTCCTGTCTTGGCAAGCCAAATTGAATTTGGAGATCTGCAAAAGCTCGTAAAATACCTTGAGGACAAATATATCCAAAGCAACGGATTCCCTTCTGATGCCACCGATATACAGTTTGGTCTCTAAAGATAAGAGGGAGAGCCCCAACAGTGTCTAAGGGGGTGTAAGAGTTCAAATTCAAAAGGCCTATGTGTCGCTTCACACATTTCCAAACCAAAAAGGCGGCTTTAAATTTAGCTTTTTTATAATAGCTGGGTTCTAAAACTTTGACCAAACTAGAGTTGGCTGCTCCCCCAACCCAAATTCATAAATTGAGGTGGAATGACAAGGCAGAATGATAGCTCTATCCCCGACTATCATAGGGGAAATAAACTGTAGAACAGCTGACCAATAATGCAGTTTATTTTCTCAAGAAAAGACGCTCCTCAGTACAACAAGAAAGACGTGTTACTTCACGCCAGCCTAACACCAACTGACGCTCCTGGAACGCCGCGACATGAATGTTCCAAGCCACAGAACACAAGGACTGGACCCAGCGGAGTCCAGAAAGGATAAGTCACATCACAGCACACCCCCCTCCCTTCACCTGAAAGAACAACAGAACATAGACGGAGATAGAAGTGGAGAAAAGGAGAAGGAAGAGAATGCATGTAAAGAAAGAACAAAGAAATCATATAAGTACATAGTCAGCCAAATAACTAGGTGGTCTCCGATCCCGGCTGGGACGTGAGGGCTCATCCCTCGAAGGGAGGGAAGTGGTACTTGGAAGAGTGTCTGGTGCTCCCCCTGAGGCGAGCCCAGAAACTCTGCCACCACCCACAATGCTGTCATTAACACTTGTTTCAACATCACTCAAAAGCCAGAAGTCATTGTTAATGTTCTTAGAATCCATAATGTCATCACTGTCGGCTTTATACCCTCTTCCACCACCTTTGCAAAACAATGCGACCTTGCGTTTGTACCACTTGTTGCCATTATTGAGCACAACGTAATTTGTAAACACTTGCTTTACTCTGAATGGAACCCAAAACTTGAATAAACCTCTGACAGTCCTACCCTGCCTGATTTTAACTAAGTCTCCGACACAAATCCTAGAAGCATTGGAGCTGGATACAACCTTCTTCACATTAATAGCAGAGGGTGCAACAACCCATGCAGGTATGAATTTAGTGCTGGGCTTCCTCCCACGCATTTTCTCAAATGGAGAAGACTCAGTTACTCTGTGCACAGTAGTTCGATGCGCCCACACCATCTCATCCATCATCACTCTCACATTCTTCCCACTCTGGATGGCCATGGAAATAGTACCCTTGACCAGACAGTTAGCCCGTTAAACCATGCCATTAGCTTGGGGGTTGTACAAAGCTGTACGATGATGAGTGATCCCACACTTGTCCAGGAAATCTCTCATTTCTTTTGAGACAAGTTGGTGCCGTTATCTGTGACCAGGACATGTGGAACACCCTCCTCTTTGAAAACAGCTTTAAGTTTCTCAATGGTGCTACGAGTTGTGACTTCAGGCATAAAATGCACAGTGAGCCACCTGGAGGGGACATCTACCATGACCAAAGCGTTTTTGAGTTCCTCACCAACACCATGCATGGGTCCAACGAAGTCTAAGCAGACCGTACTCCAGGTTATTCCTGGATCCTCAATGTTCCCAATGGCGGACTTAGGAAAAGTCTTGAGTCTTTTCCCGCTCTGCAAGCACACCACACAATCAACCACCCACGAGTTAATTTCCTCATCCATCCTTGACCACCAAAAGTTTTCTCTCACGCGTTTCTATGTCAAGGGTTGGCCGAGATGGCCCTCATGTGCAAGTGCAATTATCTTGCGTCTTAACCCACTTGGTGGTACAAATTTGTGACCTCTCATTACCACCTTAGCCCCGCTCATGCTCAACTCATCCAATATCTTTACGTATGGTCTAACATTGGCACAACCATACTTTCTCTTCTTCTACCTGCGATCAACAAATGTTCTACCTCTCTAAGGGTGAAGTCAAGATCCATGTTTGACCTCCATTCCTCTTCTGAAAATGCACCTCCCCCACACTCAGCCACATTGCCTAAGGAGGCAACCGCACCTTCTTGCTCCCACACTGAGCTTCCATTCATTACATCTTTTTTTTTTTTTATTGACAACCGTGACAAACAGTCTTCCTGTGCGTTTCTCCACCCCGGAATGTGTGTGACCTGGTACCTGTATTCTTGCAGCCGAGATGCGAGTCTGGCTAATCTTGCTGACCCCTTACCTGCACCACCAGGGCTCAACACTTTCACCAAGGGCTTGTGGCACGTACCGATTCAGAAATCAAGACCCCACAAGAAGTTCCTGAAGTGCTCGACAGACCACACTGCAGCCAATGCCTCCCGCTCTATGACCGAATAATTGCACTCGCACTCAGTCAAAGTACGGGATGCAAACGCCACGGTACATTCACGCCCCTTATGGATTTGTGACAGGACAGGCCCCAGTCCACACGCACTTGCGTCAACAGTAAGAAAGGTGCTAAGTCGTGTGTCAAAAGGTGCAAGTACCCCAGCATCACATATGTTTCTTTTAATTTGTTCGAAAGCTTCCGGTTATGCCTCACCCCATGAAAAGGAACATCCCTTCTTCATCAGTAATCTTAAAGCTTCGGTTTTGGTAGCAAAGGAACTGACAAACTTAGCATAATACTCGATTAAGCCCATAAAGGACCGAAGTTTATTTTTGTCGTTGGGGATGGGCACATCGCGTATAGCTTCTATGAGATCAACTTTTGGATGATCACCCTGACCAGAGATGGTATGCCGCAAGTATTCAATTTCTTCCACCAAAAATGTACATTTTTCTCTCCTCAGGGTCAGGTCAGCATCTCTTAGTCTACCCAACACTTCCCTCAAGGTTTTGTTGTGGTCTTGAACGGACTCCCCAAAGACATGGATGTCATCCTGAAAAAATGTTACTCATTCGACATCCCTCAACACCTCTGACATGATGCGTTGGAAGACGCTGGATGCAGAAGATAGCCCGAACGGCTTTCTCCTGAATCTAAAGGTTCCATCCATTGTGACAAACGATGTGAGATCTTTTGACTCCTCGTGTAACCTGATCTGGCGGTCTTTCCCCTCTATCCCTTCCACTTCACAGTCTCCGAACGGGGCTTCCCTCCACCAGTTTGTTGTGTCTTTCTTGGCTTTGTCGATATAGTGATCGAACCGGGGGTGATCCATCCCTATAATGATAGACTCTGGCAGAGAGGGAATTACGCCTACTCTGTGCAACTGAGGGTCGTTAGATACATCCAGTAACACTTCCACTACCGGATAACCTATGGTGTTACCATGAACACAGGTTACATACACTGTCTCATTCTTTTGTATTTGCTGAGGGTTCACTAAGGTTTTGTCAACTACGGACACATGACAACCCTTGTCCAATAAGGCCTGTTGTTTTCTTCCATTGAGAAGTACTTCTCTCTTATAGTGGCGATGTCCTTTACCTGTTCCATATACCCGCCTCTTGGAATACCCTATCTCCATGGGTTCCGCTGGTGGTGGTCTATGCGGGCACTGTCGGCCTATGTGACCCCATTCGTAGCAATGATAACATTGGGGTCCTTGTGGGATCGCACTAGGTCCTGGTGGTACAGGCCTAAAGGGAACACGGGGAAGAAAGGGGGCCCGGGTTTCGGGTCTGCTCTGGGGTCTGGGGTTTACTGGTCTGGGGTTGGGGACAGGGTTTTAGTTAGGCCAGTACGGAATTCGGGTGCCCTGTGATAAGCACAGGCTAAGTCCACCGCTACCGTAGGGTTAAGGTTGGGATGTTGCTTGATCCAGGAGTGAGTGGTAGGTGATAAGGCATCCAGAAACTGCTCTAGAAAGGCCTTAGCCATCAGGTCCTCTATGGAGGTCTCGTGGGGAGCCAGCCACCGGGTGCCTATATCTCGAATCCGATAGTACACGGCTCGGGGGTTGTCCCATGGGTTCCACCTTTCTTTCCTGAATTTGGCCCGATAATACTCTTGATCGCAACCAATTCTCTCGAGTATGGCCCTTTTTATGTCATCCTAGGGTGTTCTACCTGCAGGATTTGCAGCCTGGTATGCAGCCTGTAACTCGCCTGAAAGGAGGGGAGCGATATATTGGCTCCATCTTTCCCTGGGCCAGGTAGCAGTTGTTGCGACCCGTTCAAAGTTCCACAGGTGTGGCTGGCCCAATGCATTGCTGGAGTTGCGCCATGCTTGTGACACAACTGCAGCAATGCATGACTTTAGCGCTGACAGATACGTCAGAATTCCAGACACATCTGTCATTAATTGCGACATGAAGCGCCGTACATTGAATACAGCACATTTATGGTGTTGCAAGAAGGGCATAGTGAAAAGTGTTGCAATGTTTTTTGTCACAGTGATGCAACACTTTTCATGAATGAGACTGTCAGAGGCTAGTGGGGTACAGAGCACGAGACCACGGTAATTCAACCTTTGGGATTGTTTTATTGGGTAGTACCAACGATCAAAATCAAAGTCTTAGGCGATTGAGTTAGCCTTGTCCTGTAGTGTCCAATCGTCCAGGTTTGATCAGGCCTCCATCTTGCGTCTCTTTATGTTCCCGGGGTCTTTGAGCCTCAGAAGGGAAAGAAAACCAGGGATTATTAACTGTGCTGGTCTCAATGCAGCTGTGCTACCGTCACCAAGGTGTGTGGGAAAAAAAAGGGTTTTTATTGTGCAAGGCTTTTTATCGGGTTTTCACCTCCGGACGTGCCTGACCTCCCACCTCCCTTTGACATTCTACCTCCCCCCACTCCACACACCCCACCAGAATGCCCCCTGCACTGGCACTTGCCTTGGGCTACGGCCCGCCTCTCGGACCGCAACCTAGGGACCCGTGGCGTCTTCTCCCTCCTTCAGCCCACCTGGTCTGGAAGCGGTATACAGAACGCTGTCTGGGCTCGCCCACTGCTTCTCTTTGGTCCTGGCGCCGTCCTGCTCCGTCCCGCGTTGTCTCTCCGCTTTGACCTCTCCACTCTCTGCTCCTCGGTCCTCCTCCGCTCTCCTCTTGCTCTCCGCTCTTCGGTCCTCCTCCGCTTTCCTCTCGCTCTCCGCTCTTCCGTCCTCCGCCGCATTCCTCTCGCTCTTCGGTCCTCTTCCTCCAGGTGCTCCGCTTTCTCATCGCTGTCACCGCACACCGTCCATTCTCCGCCTCTGCCTCCTATCCCCGCCTCTGCTCCATTCTCTTCCGCTTGTTGACGCGACTCCTCCCCTTTCAGCCAGTTGAATGCTAGAGCGCTGTTGCACACTTCCGGATTCGTGTTTGGAGGCAACCAGGAAGTCTGGGTTTGTTCCACGGTGGAAGGGTGCTCTTGCTCCTGCTCCTCCTCCCCACAGAGACCAAGGAATTCACCCTATCTTATTGATGGTGCGCATTCTTACCCTGTAGTTTTGTTGCAGGGCAGTGCAGCAACATTCCTTGAAATGAGGCCCCCAAGTGTTTGCACCATTTTTAAGACCTTAAACAACTGCCTCTAACTGGAGTTAGAGGCAGTTGTTTTTGGTTTTATACCATACAAGGTATTCCTTGTAAATATTGCTGTAGGAAAGAAGTATCTGCTTCTTTTGGTTACCTCCACTTTTTGCTTCCTTGATGTAACACTGTTTTTGACCAGTCTGACTGGGATCCTGCTAATCAGGACCCCAGTCTATCTTCTTTCTCCCTATAATGTTATTCATGTACTTATGTACACTCCAGATTGGATACTGGGGTACCCTTGTCAGTCCCTAGTATATGGTACACATGTACCCAGGGCATAGGCACCCCAGAGGCCTCCCAGGGACTGAAGCATGTATTATTCCACCCATGAGAGGCCATGCAAAATGGAACTACAGGTCTGCCTTTGCAGCCAGTGTAAGCTGGTGCATGCACCACTTACTCAAGTTCAAGTTCAATTTATTTATGATTTTGGAACTCTGATGAGATCCACATAAAAAGAAACACAAAGGATAAAACTTACATTTTTGAACAATAGAATAAGATATAAAAATATACATAATCTTATAAAAGGTCAGATAAACTCACTGATGATAGTCATAACATCCTTTAGAAATGTTTATATATATCTAAAAAACATTTTAAAAAGTTAAAAATCCTGTGGCAAAACATTTCATTAGGAGGATTATAAATGGCATCTATAAATGCGGTGGCAGACAAAATGGATAGTTGCAGGCAAATTGGCCTCATCCACTTTCAATAAAAGAGCCGGACAAACAAAGAGTACATGGGTAATATCCTGGGTGGAATTATTGCATAAATTACACACAGGGGAGGAACCGTACAATTTGGACAATACATTGTTAAGTGGAAGAGAAACCCTGCCTCAATAAAAGTCAAAAACGACGCACTCCATGAGGGAGGTTCCAAGTAATATAAGTTTGTTCTTTGTTTATCAGGCAAGAATCAATAGCTGGATGAATGCCTCTCTTTGAAATACGCGCTTCCCTGTCCATAGTAAAACTTAATTTCCAGGTGGCCTGCTTCAAAGTTGCCTTAAGCTGATATGATGAAAAAGTAAAAAGTACCGATTGGTCCAATTGAAGCAAGTCCACCGCAGTTCTAAATTTTTTTACAACTAATGATTGCTCATTTAAGGTTCCTAATAATTCTTTCTGAATAAAGGATCTTAATGTACCAGGTTCACCCTTTGCAAGGCTTGTAACCCAGCGCACTATCCCTGCGAGACCCTGTACCCAACTACTGCGCAGCCTAAATTCCAACCTAAGAGCTGCAATAGCACAGGCAGAGTTAACTGAGGCTAGATTTCGCAAAATTTTACCTTCTGTTGTATTTAAAAAGCCCCATTTTCTTAAGTCGAGTAGTTCGATACCATACAACAAGGACGCTGGGATTTTAGCACGGAAAACCTCTAGTAGGATTGCGAAGTGTCTTCTGCCTGTGGATCTGTAAAGGGAGATTAAACTTTTACCTTGTACCATTGCTTTCCTAATATTGTTTCCTATATGAGATTTTCACTTGAGTTTCCACACACTATTTTTCCTAGGAAGACATATGAATTTACTACTTCCAATTTCTGTCCACCAACAGACCAAACATAATTCCCAAACTTCAACTTTTTCCTTCCCCGCATGCACATTATTTTACTTTTAGACACATTTATCTTTAAGTGATGGGCCTCTGCATATTCATGTAACACCTGCAGACGACTATTTAATCCCCTCGGTGTTAAATCCAGTATTAATATGTCGTCAGCATATAGCAAACAGACTATCTATTTTCCCCCTAATAATTAGGCGATACCTTCACTTAAAGACAGGGCATAGGGTAGATCAGATATGTATAAGGAAAATAATAGGGGAGCCAACAAGCAACCTTGTTTTAGGCCGTTTGTTGTAGTAATAACTTGGGATAGACCTCTTTCCCCTCCCATCAAGACTCTACACCAAGTATCAGTGTGGAGAGCTCAAACCAACTCCAGAAGGGTGGCCGGCATGCCGAGGTCCGATAGTTTTCTCCACAGCAAAGGACGATCTACTTTGTCGAATGCTGTGGAGAAATCTATGAAAGCTGCGTACACTTTTCTTTGGACCCTAACATATTTTTTAGTTATTACTTGCAATGCCGTTAGATTATCCATGGTTCCGTGCCTTCGCCTAAATCCGGTCTGTTCAAATGGAAGAATTTCACCCGAGTCCACCCAGACATTGATTTGCATCAGGAGGCATTTGGCGAAGACTTTACCCACAGCATCTAATAGTGCAGTTTGTCGGTAATTGTGTGGGGCGTCACGGTCTCCCTTCTTGAAGAGGGGAACTAAAATATTCCCTTTCCAAGATGGGAGAACAGTTTTATTTGCAAAGCAAAATCTGAAGACCGGGAAAAGGATTTTACTCCACATTGCACTATTTTGTTTCAAAACTGAAATTGGGAGTTCATCCGGGCCCATTGCCCCCGAGGAGCGCATACCCTTGATGGCCAGTTCAATATCTTTTTCAGAAGGTGGTCCATATGGAGAGGGGTCTTCATTTACTCTGCTACAATCAATCACATTCCCGTTACTTGCATAAAGGTTCTATATATAGCCAACCCATAAATGCTCTTCAATAGCAACTGGAAGTGGTTTTGATCTAACTCCACAGCCCTGCCCGATAAGAGACCAGAATGTTCTTGTTTGACCTTTCAACGCAGCTTCCCTCAATTTAATCCATATACTATCCTCCCTTTCTTTTCTCATATTAACCTTCACCCTAGTCCTCCTTCTCTTGAGTAGTAAAATTCTACAATATCTTTCGGAAGACTTGGTTAGATACTGTTCCCTAATCAATTTGTTTATTTCAATATTAAGTAGACGTAGAGATCTGGGAATTATTCTAATGTTACTGCTTTGGATCGACTTTTTTGCAACGGCAATCACTGTTTCCATAAAGTCAGCAAAACATGCTATTTCAGAGCCGTTCCACTTACTCTAGATATAGGTTTCTATTGGTCACACACACTTAAAACCTACAAGTCACCCTTATAGCAGGCTTTAACAATCCTGAAGGCAGGGTGGTGGGTTTTACATAAGAGGGTGCCCCTGCATGAGCAGAGCACCCCTGCAGCCTTCGGAGACCATTCTCCAGTGTTGTCGGTGACGCAGCCCAACATATAGGTAGAGGGGCATTATATGCTTACGTAAAATGGTATCTCGAAAATGGCTGCAACAAACCATGCTGTGTTTGGTATCAAATACCTTGGAATCAAACCTCCACAATGGTAACCGTTGGGAGAGGTATGATTCCACCCTTCTGAAGCAAGCTTCATGGGGTCCCAGGTCTTCCTGGCACCAGACTTCCGGACCCGGACAGCACAATATGGTTGCTGCTGACCAGAGACACATTTCTGCCTACCTGCTGCTGAGCCAAGCTTGAGCAGAGGAAGGCGGCACAATAGGCATCCTGTCACAAGGAGGTGTGACCCCCTCCCAGACAGGCTTTAGTGTATTGGAGCTTGGTGGGTGCACTTCCAAAGTGCCAGAAAGTCTGCATGAGGGTCACATTTGGTGTCCCTGTGCGTAGTCCAGCTCAAACCAGTTCTGGGAACAGTTGGCTCCTGCTCTGGTGCGAAACTGGACAAAGGACATGGGAGTAACCTCCCCACTGTCATGACCCTCCCCTGAGAGTCCCCCCTGAATCTGTCCAACCCTCCTCCTTGAGTACAAAAGGGCTTACCTGGTTGTAGGACCCTAGATTTGACATGGACAAGGTTCTGAACAAGAAACCACTGAGCTTCGACCGTCAAGACACTCTGGACTTCGCTGTACTTCGACTGGGCCCGACTTTGTCTCCCTCTCCGTCCAAAGAATTGTCTGTGCCCGTGCACCATGCAGGCTCTTTGCAGGACCTGTGGAGCATCAAGTACATCTGAAGTATCTCCCTTGGGGTGAAGGAGTCACTCCCCTGCAATCGCAGGCACCGTAACAAGACTAAACGGTCTGCTGATCCTGACCTCCTGCAGACTCTGAAGGCTCCAGCAACACAGGAGGTGAGTTCCTAAGTTCCTTGAGGTTGAGCAGCCCTCTTACCGAGTTTGAGGCCAGTATCCTTCGTGGGGACCGCCTAAACTGAACCCCTGTGCACTGCGTAATTTTGCAATTGCATTTGCTTGTTGGTGTTCCCCAATCAAGTGGATTTGCCTATTGATAGCCCCAATCTCTGCACACATTTCGTACAAAGGACCTTGGCCTCCTCAAACTCTGTGCCCTGCAAGCTGTTGCTTTATGAAACTGCAGGAGGTCCCCTCGCAACTCCTGTGCCTTCGGCCTGTGGGTCTATTTGAGGAACAATCTTAAATTTCTTGGGCTTCCCTGGTTGCTCCAGCCTGCCCTGACTCGCCTTGCTGTAGTGAGTCCTCTGGTCCTTGCTGGGCCAGACCGTAACCTTCTTTGACTTTCTTCATGGGTTGCCGTGGCCAAGGCTTTTTGGTGCTCTCGCCAGACACCCACCCCTCAGCACTCGACATCCTTTGTGGAAGAGCTCGTATCCAGCTCCTGGTTATGCTCCACATCTCCTGGTCCCTGCAGTTGTAGAGTCAAGGTCTCCTTTTTCACACTTGAAGCACCTGACAACGGTGGGCATTCGTCTACCGAGCCCCTGGTCACTCCTGAGTTACCCAGACTCTATCCCCTCTTCTTTCAGGTTCCTTCCATCAAGAATCCTCCTGCGGATTCCATCGGACACTTTTCTTCTTTCCAGCAGTGGCATTTCTTTGAAGACTCCCATTGAGAACAACAGCTGTTTCCAACGCCACTTCAGCACTATGCACCCGGCTTCCCTGGGATAGGTAACTCTGGTAATTCGGTTTTCATGGGTGGGGTGGCTCTCAACCTTTCTATGTTCCAAAGGGTTTTCTCGTAATCCACTGGGAAGGGACCTTAAACTTTTAAATTGTAACCTCAACTCTCCCATTGAATTGTACTTAGCACGTGGTTGTGTTCTCACACTGTACCCGTCCTCCGTGGGGTCCCTACTTACTCACCTTGGGTGGGTCCTTGGGGTCCCAGCAATTCTACAACCTCTAGACATTGTCTTGACTCGAGTCTTGGTTCTTATACCACTATTTTAGTATATGGTTTGGTCTGCCCCCAGAGCCCACTGTGTATTAGTGCTACTTACGTTTGTTTCTGTGCCACAGTAGTGTGTGCTTTGTGTTTATCTGTGTGTAGCAGATACTGTGAGGTATTTAAGGTGTGTTATAATAATAAATATATATTCTTATAGCTACTGTGTGGTTCTCCTTTCATTTAACTAATACAATAAGATTGCATTTTGGTAAAACAAGCTGCTTAACATTCCTTCAAGACTAAGCCTGAAGGCTGCTCTCCACAGCTACCACTTGGATAGCTTTCTAAGGTTATCTTTGACTTCTTAATTCACCATAAGGGTTGTTTGGACTGGTGCAAGGTGTCCACTTTAATTAGTGGACATCATATTCCAGGCCAACTTCTCACAATCGCAAAGAGGGTTAGCGGCAGCTTTTGCTTGGGAATGCCTACCTTGCATCTTTTTTTCGTTAAGTCCCGCTAACAGAAGTGGCGATCCTAAAAATTCACGTTTATGATGGAAAAATGCTGCTAACTGTGGTCAGCTGGAACTTGAAAATACGCGATAAACAAAAAGCCGCCGTAACGTCAACCAATTGACAATACGGTGCCGTTAACTCCTTGGACATATGCCCTGTCGCCTTTTAGAAGCTTAGACGTCCTCTTTTTGAACCTGAACTCTATGATCCAACTGCTCCATCTCAGTGTGGTGGTGTCCTGTAAACTACTATATGAAACAGCATAACCTGCAGCCGCGGTTGATGCAGGTAAGAGCGGTAGGGCGGTGAGGCGGTGGGGCCGTATAAGGGGAGATTCCGAGGGACGATGCTGAGGGAAAATGTATTATTTATTTAATTTTCTCTCAGCATTTTGCATCGGAAAACCCCCTTACACCGCTCCACCAATGTTACCTGCACTGACCGCGGCTGATGACCTGGTACAGACTGGCCACAGAGTAAAGGCAAGTGATGGCTTTAATGAAAAATAAAGATAAACCAGACTCCTACTACATACAATGTGTACTGTACCTCTAGCTCCCTCAAACCTGGTCTAAAGTAAGAATGTCAATTTGTACTCTGACTGTTAAAAAACTGCCACCAGTTTTTCATCACCAGTGTCTAAGAACTCTTTTCTCATGTGCAAGTGGGAAATAACTTGCATCTTTGCAAGCCTAGTAAATATTCTGTCCCCATCTTCATCCCCATCTGCACGGTTTCACTGCAGGGCCTGTGTGCTAGAGAAAAGAACCTAAACGTTTTCAATCAATCAGGGAATTGTAAAATGCGCCACTCACCCATGAGGGTCTCAAGGCGCTGAAGGGGGTGGAGGGAGGGGGGGGGAGCAGCTGTGTTTCAATCTAAGAGCCAGGTCTTGATTGTCTTCCTGAAGATGTTCAGAGAGGGGACGCGTTTGATGTTGATCGGGAGCTCGTTCCAGATCTTGGCCGCGAAGTAAGAGAATGCACTTCCTCTCGTTCTGGCTGTGCGGATGCACGGGGTTGGCGAGGTTGGCGGATTGGAGGTTTCTCTTGGGTGCCTGGAAAGAGATTCTCTCATTGAGGTATTGGGGTCCGGTGTTGTTGAGGCATTTGAAGGCGTGGGTGAGTATCGTGAAGGTAACTCTCTTCTCGATGCGTAACCCGCTTACTTGCAGCTCCTACAGGACTTGGCTATCATAACCATCAGGCGAGGGGAAAAAAAACAAAGGGTTTTCATTGCAAGATAGCCGTGATTCTCAGGAACTCTCTACCAATCTCCCAGTGAAGATTTGCCGAGCTGACAGAACATATGGTCTTCAAGAGGGTAGACAAAGGTGAAGCGGATAGATGAAAAGCTTTCCCGGTATGAAAAGAAAATAGGTCAAGAGTGTATTGATTAGGACACCCTCCACCAAATATTTATTTATCATATAAAAGTCCCAATCAAGCATACATATTGTACTGTATCTATAGTTGTGGTTAATGTGCTTAACATACTTCAATGAAAGGGATGGAGCCTACTGCCCTGAATTGTATAGCCTCTTAACACATGTATGCTAGTGGTTCCTACCCCAACATGGTATTAACCCATATAGCTTAGGCACCTGACCAGAGATTAAAAAAGAGAAGTCTCGCAGAAGCAGCTAAAGGAGTCACTTACTTCACGAAGTCAGCTGCTCATCATTTGCATACCCATGCACTTTGGGGGAGGAAGATAGAGAAGGAGGCAACAATAACACCACAGGTCTCGTAATGCAGACTGTGCATGTCTGGTGAGTGGCAAAAAGTAGTTTTGTCATTTTGTCTGTACAAGCAATTGACATGTGAGAATTATGTTTTTCGTTGGTTGCCAAAGCTAGTCACTTGGTTTAAGCCCAGTCTCATATAGTCGACTAACTATGAAATTTCACCCCAAATCTCTTAGCCGCCCAGAAAGGTCTATCCCCACTGGAGGAGAGAGCGGTCCTCAAAAAAGGTTCTAGGTTTCTCAGAGAACTAACTGATAGTGAACCAAGGGTGACCATATATGTTTAATCCAACCGTCCCAACCCGCGCGCCAGCACCACGTTATCTGAGGTCATCTCCCTACCCCCAGTCCAAAACAGTGCCCCTGTCTACATCCAGGCCTCTTTTAAACCTTCTAGGGGACTCCTCTTGCAAGAAACTATGTCGATTTTCTCCAAATACACTTCTAACAAGAAAGGATTAGGTAGAAGAAGGTGAAGATGAGGTCGGCCTATGTATGCAGCACTGATCCTCCAACTTGTAAACACCTTTCTTCCATTAAAGTAAATGTTTACTAACAGTTGCTGGCAAACCTAATAACAGGTGCACATGTAATGTTAGCAAAGTCCATCAAGGTGACACACTTGTTATAATGTTGGTTCACGGTTAGACGGTTGATGAATGTGTATAAACGTTCCTGGCTATTACTCTTCTAAAAAACACAATAGGACCCCTATTTGCACGCCTCTGGACTTATGTGAGGAGACCAAAAGACTCACCTGTGTACCACCAGGCACTGCAAAAACACACTATTATGTTGCCACCAGCCATGGCTGGAGTTCAGGGTAATAAAATGGGCTAACCCCTTGAGACAAAGAGAATTGAAAGAGAGACCAATTGTGTGGTCTTTCTCCACAGGGTCCACCATAAGGGCAGTTTGGACATTACCTTAAGGACTGGTAGCCCCTCCAAATAGTTCAATGGAAACTTCAGGTACGAAGGAAACTGGTGGAATGACACAGCTACACAACGAGTCTGGGAATTTTGTCTTTCCAGGTATGCATCATTTGGGGTTGCACCACTGCCAAAACTCTGTGTTTAGGCCAACATGCGCTGAAGTTGTTTCCTTCAATTTAGCTTATTTAAGAAGCAACTCGTTTCTATAAATGCGACAAACAAAAACACCAGTGGCATTTTCAGCAGTGTCTCTTAGGCTTACTATTTATCTCGGATGAACAAAGTCTGTTCTTATAGAACAATTGATATTACATTTTGACAGGTTCTCTGATATTTGTGCAGCTTTTATTTAAATAGATTGGTTCTCGCCAGCGGGAGGGACATTTTCATCATAAGGGATTTCTCAACATCTTAAGTCATGCAAATGTATTCATATCCCTTATTGGTGCAATCTCCCAGGCTCAACAGAATAAAGAATTTATTATTTTATAGTACAAGGAAACAACAGTTTCAAATCTCCAAGGATGACCTGGTTGAGGAATATTTGCATACGTGAAAAGCACATCAAATAATATTTCTTGGCAGAATCTGTAAATGTTAAAGAAATGTTGATATTCGTTTAGAATTGTACGTCCTCTGTGCTTTATCGCAACTTTTACACTGTACCATTAATGAGGGCTTAGCCTGTGGATGTAGTCAGCATATCATTATAATAGCTATAACAATAATAATGATAATAGTAACGGCAGCTAAACATAATGCATCCTAGCAATAATCATGAAAATAGCAGCTTATTGTTAGTCAGAGCCTTGCAGCCTCGTGGCACTACCTCTAAAAGGTGCCATTATAAATCAAATCAATGTTAAGCATTTTACATGCGTCAGGAGGATGAAGGGATGAGTTAGCCCTATTGGGGCTAGGACCCGTGACTGGTACTTTTTCCAAGGCCGATTATTTGTTCACAGAAGTACATTCCATCAATCAAAGTCACCATAACCATTTGAGTTGATGGCATTAACAAAAATTACATAACACAACTTTAGCCTGTGAGATGAGAACACAGGATATCACAGCACATGGCATTTGACCAAGACAAAGCTGGCACAGTCTATTGTCTTATATCGAAGAAGCTTGAGCAACATTCCACTCCATCCGGACGCACAGCTTGTGTTCCAAACATGTTCACCATAGTACTCCGTGAGTTAATCCATATTTGTAAAATGTATTCAGTAGATTTCGATCAATCAGTTTATACCACAATAGTTCTTTCTGTCACATGCAGGGCAGTAAATGAATAAAAACGTTTCTTGCGCCACATATATGCCTATCCAGGCCTTTTTCTGGGCATGATATTATACATAAAACATCTTTAGAAGTGGATCGCATTAACCCAATGCATTTCGAGCTCTTAGTGGCTCTTCCTCAGGGGTTCACTGAAATCATTAACCCCTTCGCCGCTGGCGAGATTCCCCCGCTGTGCTGGGGGGCGGGGGGGGCGCGTACAGCGCCCCCATGCTCATGACGAGGTCAGCTCGTCATGAGCCACGGCGCTCCGGTGCTCATGACGAGCTGAGCTCGTTATGACCGCGCCCATTCCAATGGATTGTTCAGCACAGCAGGGGAATCAGCCCAGCGTGCGAGCGTTCCACGGAAAGGGCGCGGTCATGACGAGCTCAGCTCGTCATGAGCACCGTAGCGCCGTGGCTCATGACGAGCTGACCTCGTCATGAGCGTCCAAGAGGTTAAAACATCAAAACATTGGCATTAGTTTATGTGTTCAGTCACTTAGAAACAGCAAACTCTAAAACTGGCACACATAAGCATGTTTCACCAAATGTCTGACGTTGTCCCTCTAAACACAACAATGCTCAACACATTGCCCCCAGAGAAACCCTCTTCGCGGTTATTTATTAGACCTTACCTCAAGTTCCCATTTATCATTTATTCAAGATAACCAATCCCCATGGTAAAACACCGTGCACAGAATAATTTGTACCTTCATACAACATTAACATGTCCTCCTTAGAGTGTGTCAGCTTTCTAACGCCCACCTGCATTGACTACCCTCAGCTGGTGCATTTATTTCAAAAAGAGAACACCTAACTCCGCCCCTCCCTTTAAACCATTACTGAGGCTGCACCTGTAATGATTAAACATGACACATTAAACTGGATGAAACTAAAACTTAAATGAAGGGAACTGGTGTGCACGTGGCACCCCCCTTTTTGAACAGTCTATTGTCTGCACAATATGATATTTGGGGGCACTCTCCTAACTGGTGATTGTAAGGAAATAGATCTTTTTACATAATCACCTTGTCACGAACAGGGAGACGCAGCACACCATGGTCTGCTTGTTTTCCATGCTCGCCCCGACGAAACCGTAAGTCAGGCCGCCTGGAGAAGACAGGAACTTCCGTCGCACGTCAGCCATTGAAGAAGATTAACGCGGTGAGGCGGAGAAATCGTCAGATAGTGAGTAATCGAGAAACCAGAATCTAGCATACAGTCAGACCCCAGATCGTGGAAACTTTGAAGAATCCACACCTCTGACCTACACCATAGGAGACGATTTGGGTAGCCGAAGACCGAAAGACAACTGGAACCGAAAACGAAGGAAGTTTCAAGAACTCCTGAAAAGGAAAGAACGTGTTCCGTCAGCCCAGCCGGTGGTCTCTTACTCCTGGCCACGTCCTAGGAGGGCCATGGCTTGCTCAAGTGCGTGAGCTATTCCTTGGCGGGGCTTGCAGGTGGAAGGGAAAGAAAGGAAGGACTGTTTATTAAAAGGACATGGGCTGAAGAGCGATAGAAGATGGAAATGGTTGAAACGTTCCTGTGAGGAGAGAGTTTCCTGTAGACACCAAAAGCAAGGGTTCATCAGTGTTTATATAAGTTTCTTTTCTTTTTTCCCCTTTTCTTTAATTTAAAACCTTCACCCTACTTACCACCCTTTTATTCTTATTAACAACACACCTAAATAAAGAAAGAGGCAAGGGGAAAGAGAGCACTAATTTAACCCACACAAAAAAGGGGAAGGAAAATTAGACATGTACCTACTTTTTATTTGATTGTGTCAAGGGTATCTGTAAAGTTGGGCCCTAGGCCCGCATTATGGTGATGGATGGATACAACAGACACAGGGATAGTTGGCTAGTGAATGGCCCAGAGCACGTGCGCTCCGCCCCCTTTATTGACTGGGTCACCTGACTCGTGACACCAGTGGTGGGTGGGTGCAAAGTGTAGATTACATCATTAGAACAACTAGACCGTGTCCAGCAGGAGACTACAGTATCGGCGGACGGGAGTACCATGGCCCTGTGAGATGAAGAAGAGAAGAAGATGTTATAAAACAAGTGACTGTTAATCTATGCGTATTCTTACATTAATTGTAAAATAAAGGGGACCAAGTGAACTCTAGATATGACTATCCTTCTGTTATCCATAAAGAGCAATTTCACAAGTGATGGAGAATACAGGCAGGACCCCTGCATTGATATATATTGGATGCCCTAATTCAACATATTGTGCATGGACAACGAAAATTAGAATGGGTTCTGGAACGCCAGATGTCATCGGCTAAGGCTGATCGAGAGTTGTTGCGGAATGCCTTAAAAACTCACACAGAACAGCTTAACAAACTAGCTGAAGAACAACTACAGGTGACTTCTGGGTTGGTTAACCATATAGCATCAACAGTTAGCACCCCTATGATAACCTTACAAAAACTCCTGCCAATAGATGACCACAATGCCTTTTTAGGAAATTTCGAGCAAACTGCAAGGGCCTGGGCCTTGGAAAGATGTCCTTTCTATTTGGCACCCTTACTGACAGGCGATGCCCAAACCGCATACCAGACTGCTAATTCTCATGGAGAGTCCACATATAACGAAGTAAAAAGAATAATTTTGGACAAAGCCGGTTTAGATGAAGAAGCATACCGCCTAAAGTTTAGACAAGAAAAAGTAAAACCGGGTGATACCCCAAAAGTACTATATTTTAAATTGAGAGCGGCTGCAGACAAGCGGTTCAAACCCCACAAAACTACAAAGTAAGAGATCATGGATAAGATACGTTTAGAACAAGTTTTGGAGGCACTAACACCCCAAACCCAAATATGGTTACGGCAACACTCGGGCTTAGTAGTGAACAAGCTATTCAGCTGGCCACTACCTTCTCGCGAGTCCAGTTTTGTCCTTCTTCCCTATAAACTGACCGGCCTCTAAAAGGTTTATCTAAGACATTGACATCCCATAATGAAAAGAAGTAATAAAAAACCACCAATGATTCTAAGCGAACATATCTGACAAAGCCAGAGTTTCAGGTTCCTTCTGGGCCCCAGTGTTTTGAGTGCGGTGAAGGGGGCCGCATAGCCCAATTTTGTAAGAATAAAAAGTCCACTGGGGAGCCAATGGAAGTCAACTATGCTCTGAGTTCTATATATTTCACTCAAGAGATAGGACCGGTCTTCTTTGTAAGTGCTCAGATTAACCAGAAGTGGGCCACCGCTTTATTGGATTCGGGTTGTAAACAATCAGTCGTACAGGCTGACTCAGTACTCGCCTTCCAAATTATACCTGTAAAACTTGTACAGATTAGGTGTGTACATGGGGACGTTAGAACGAATCCTGTAGCAAAGCTAATGGTTGTTATAAACTCAAATAAAAAGAGGTGGAGGTCAGTGTTCTTCCTAAATTACATGAAGAGGTTACTTTACGGACTGATAACCCCCATTTTTTAGATGTATTTGATAAAACTGGGCTCAACCGAATAAAGGGAACCAGGTCCTAGCCAAGAGCCCAACATCCAAAGAAGACTTGTTAGCTCCAGAACCATGGATGATAGACCACAACTTTCATTTTACCCAGATGAACGATGCCCTCCTCCGCCCCATTTGGGATTAGACGAGACTGAACAATACCCCCTACTTTTCCTCACTTTTAATAAAAAAAATGGCCTTTGATATCAAATACCAGGACCCACCCCAGCTGTTGGTACCTAAAGACTTCAAAGATCAGATTATCTTTCATTCCCATTCACATCTTCTAGCTGGACACTCAGGACCCGAAAAAACAACCAAGATAATCCTTCACAATTGTTACTGGCCGTGTATTTTCACACAGATAAATAATATTGCCAAGGTCTTCCCCAAAAAAATCCATACCAACCCCCTAAATCACCCCTCCAACCTTTGCCCATAATAGGGTGCCGGTTTGAGAGAATAGGGATGGATATAACAGGTCCCTTACCGAAGTCTGCTTATATGCCCTTGTTTTAGTAGATCATGCTACCAGCTACCCAGAAGCTTTTCCTATCCGTAATCCAGACACTAAGATTATCACTCAGAGTCTAATTGAATTATTTTCCAGAGTTGGGTTCCCAAAAGAAATTCTCACAAATCAGGGTACTCCCTTTGTGCCACGGTTTATGGCTCAGAAATGTTGCCAACTTAATATTAACCGTATAAAAATCTCGGCATATCACCCTCAAACCGATTGTTTGGTTGAGAGGTACAATGGATCTCTGAAACTTATTTTAAAGACATTTCTTACAGTAGAAGGGAAACATTGGGACCAGTTACTTCCACTAGCCCTATTTGTATTGAGGAGTCAGGTACAAAACAGTTTGGTATGCTACTCTTTTGAATTATTGTATAGGAGAAGACCACAAACTCTCCCAGAGCTAACCCGAGAGGCCTCGGAAAAAAGATATAATACCCGAAGCTCATAACGTCCTAGAGCATACCCAACAGTTAAAAGCTCGTATAGGGAAGCTCAGAGAATTGGCATACAAAAATTTGAACAAAAAAAACAAAAACAAAAAACACCTATGACAACTTGAAAAAGTTAAGGATATATCTACCAGGAGACTGGGTTTTAGTCTTACTACCTGATTTCACTCATAAGATGAGATCCGAATGGAAAATCCCCTTTCAAATAATAAACAAAAATGGGAATCATATAAATTAGGAATCGGACCCCATAGAGAACAAACGTTTCATATAAATCTTCTAAAGAAGTGGTTAGGGCCTCTACCAAAAGATCGCTCACTGCTGCTTACCGAAAGCAGCATTAACTCCACCTTAGACCAATTGCAGATTAATGACGAATCGTCTAGAGAACAACGAGAGGAGTTGGAAGAGATGGTACGACCTTTCTCTTTGATTTTTTCAGACATTCCAGGAAAGACAACCTTAATAGAACATTCTATTCCTACACCAGAAGGGAAGGTTGTGAGACTGAAACAGTACCGTATTCAAGACGCCAGATGCAAGACACCAAGCCATTCACAACGAAATAGAAGAGATGTTAAAAATGCTGGTGATAGAACCATCCAAGAGCAACTGGTCCTCTCCCATAGTAATGGTCCCTAACCCTGAAGGAATTATGCGATTTTGTATCGACTTCTGAGCAGTTAACAGTATCTTTAAACTAGATGCTTATACTCTTCCCAGAATTGATGAGCTAATTAAGAGATTAGGAGTCTCCAAGTATGTAACCACAATAGATTTTACTAAGGAGTACTGGCAGGTCCCCTTAAGGGAAGAGGACAAAGAAAAAACTGCATTTTCAACACCTTTCGGTCTGTTCCAATTGACTGTACTTCCCTTTTGGCTCCATGGAGCCCCTGCCACGTTCCAACGAATAATTAACCTCCTTCTCGAAAACCACCATGAGTACTCTTCCGCTAATCTCTATGATATCATTAAATTTAGTCATACTTGGGAAGATCATCTAGGACATTTAAAGAAGGTCCTGAAGGAATTGTCAAGGGCTAATCTACACATAAACACAAAAAAATCGAAAGTATGTTTAAGTAAGGTAAGATAACTAGGATACCTTCTTGGGAACGGGGTCATAGTACCACAAAATGAGAAGGTGAAAGACCTCACTGAAATTCCTTTTCCTCGCAATAAAAAAGCAGTGGGGGCCTTTTTTGGGCTAATTGGGTACTATCGAAGGTTTATTCCAAATTACTCCACCAAAGCGGCACCCTTAACTAATCTGTTAAAGAAGGTGACTCCTAATAGGAGTTTCCAACATCCATCAAATAAAGTAATAGAAGCATTCCAAACCTTGAAGAAAGCTTTCACCTCATATCCAGTTCTGATTTCCCCAGACTTCGAAAAGACCTTTATCTTACAAACAGATGCCTCTGACATAAGCTTAGGAGTAATTCTCTCTCAAAAAGATAGTTCAAACTTAAAGGATCTGCCAAGGATACAGATGTGACCACCTCCTGGAAAGTTTTGCCAGTTTTGGTATGAGCCCAAAAGTGATCTTCGAAGGAGAAGCCACCTTTGAAGGGCAAATGCTAGCCATGTACGAAAGGGGCTGCTCTTTTGTTTCAGCAGACAGGCTGGCATCTCAGACCCAGAGGAAGAAGCCAAAGCCAAACCGGTGTTTCTGTGGGTAAGTACCTCCCAGGTAGCCACACCTCTGGGATGGGCTAGATGGCTCCACACATCAAGAGAAGGGTTCTTTCATGTTGGTAGCAGGTATAATTGTGCATTCTGTGCTAGCTAGGTGCAACACTTTGCAGGAAGTTGTCATTGGGCGGGAGAGGACTAGATAGCCCATTAGATAGTTCATCACCACTTCCTCCTGAGCAAAAATGGGCATAAAAGTGGCACCACTGGCACCAAGACCTCAGATCACATCTGTACTGGTGAGAGGACTGCAGAAGGACTGCCATGCTGTTCCCTGGACCCAGCAAAGAGAGGCTGCACCAAAGGCTGAACTGCATCTGCTGCACATGGGACTGTGCTTGTGGTGTCCTGTTCAAGGAACAGAGAAGGTGACTCCAAGATTCCCTGTTGCAGCTACAGGAACCTAAAAGCTGAGAAGCCTGCTCCTTTGGTAGCCCAGCACCAAGAAACCTGATTGCTGCTGGACACCTAGGTGCAGCCTGTGAGACCGTTTCCCAATCATCACGAGTTGCATGAAAATATGCTGGACCCAAGAGAGTTGTCTGAGTGCAGTTGGGTTGCCCAGCACTGAAGTTACTGCAAGTGAAAGGAACTGCTGGTTTCACTGTAACTGGAGACAAGTAAAGTCAAAGGGAATTTCCCTGGACTAACTTTATTGAGAATAATTGTGTATCCTAAATAACATTTAACTATGACACAAACACAGTATTTCTTTTTGAATTTGAAATTCCCTTTGACTTTGATTGTCTGTAGTACCCTGTTCCCTGGAACTAGTGGGGTCTTCTCTCTTTTGTTAACTGGAGACAAGTAGGCAGTGACAACTGCTTTTGTGCTCACTCCAACTGGAATTTGAGGGACATCCTCCGAGACCCTAAGCAGCGAGTCGCAATAAATCACAATGACTTATTGCGCTATGAAAAGCTGTGATTTATTGTTTCTTCAAAAATGACTATCTCTGAAACCCTCTAGTGAATTTTTGTCTTTAACATGTCTATTTAAAGATAAAAATACAACCTATTTTGATAAATTGGTTTCAAATTTTTATTGTGTTGCAGTTTCTTTTTATTCAACTGTTTTTGTACTTTGCGCTGCTTTACACTTGTTCCTTTGATTAAGCCAGACTGGTCTGAGTTACAGCTACTCAAGATTGAGCGAACGTTTAACAAACAAACCTGACCACACCTAATACAGAACTGCACCTAAATGGTGAGATTGCACAACCATATCTTAAAATAAACCACTTTCCTCACAGGAATTAATGTAAAAAATGTAAAAAAGCAGTCAGGGCAAAGTGCTTCATCTATTTTAGTTCACTTGCAGAGTGAAAATGGGGGAAAATAAAAAACGCCAAAATCTGCTCCACAGACAATTTAAAAGAAATTGATGGATTTCTTACCAAACATACAAACACCTGGGATCCAGCTGCCCATGCCTCGTGAAATGTGGATGCCTAAATCAATTCTCATAGGAAGCCTATCAGAACAGTCTTACTTACAGGGACCTACTGGGTTTGTTTAAAAAGAGTGGCCTGTCAGTTGGCTATTTTTTTCAGTTATCTGACTGGCTACCTTTTGAAACAATCAGAATAGCGCCTTGTGCTAGGTTCATTCTGATTGACCGATAGTAGCCAGTCAGAACAGACTTTCAGCAAACTGCCTGCAAATCACAGATGCTCTAGTAACTTCACAAAGGTCCTTGCTTTGATATAAAACTACTACCCACAGTTCACCTTCATATTAGTTTCCATTGCATGTTGTTAGAAATTGAGGTTTCTGGTTGGCAGAGTATACACTCTGTCCAAGAAGGAGCCACAATGCTAGTCAGGGTAAGTCAGACACACACCCTAAATTAACCTGTGCTCACCCTCTGGTAGCTTGCAGCGGAACAGCCAGGCTTAACTTAAGAGTCAATGTGTAAAGTATTTGTGCAAAATTTTAATTTAGGGTTCCTGTTTTTATGGTATTTATTTTCTTAACATTTCTGTCTGTATTTATACATATTTATTTTTGGGCTACTTTATTGATGTTTATCCATATTTATTTTAAGTTTTGAGAATAAATGGAGTCGTAAAATGGTATATTTCACATCTTATAAACTTGCACTCGTATTTTGATGTCCGTTGCCTATTAGCAAATTAAGCAGCCAAATATAACAAAACACTACACCAACAGGTACATATTGGCATTATATACAACATATGTTACTTAAAACCCTTTATTTAAGGGAGTCAAGTCCTGTTTTTAGATCCCCATGGTGTCTATCTGCTTAGCAGGTGGTCTGGGATTCATGAAGGACAACAAGGAGAGTCACTCACAAGAAGCACAATTTTCTGTATTTTTCAGCTTTTAAAGATAAATACAGACAGGAAATAGATTGGTCTCCGTCTGTATTTAACTGTAAAACTCAGTAAAAACAGAAAACTGAAAGTCCTATTTAAATTTCAGAAACACAGTGAAAACGTCACAAAAAGCCTCCATACCAGTTTAGGAAAATAGAGAATATTTATCTAAGTAAAACAAGACCAAAAAGAGAAAAATCCAAAGAGGAGAAGTCGAGATATGAATTTTTAAAGATTAAATGCAAAACAATGCTTAGAAATCAATAGCGCTCAAAGGTTACTTGAAGCTGTGCTAGACTGGGATAAATCCAAAGTGCAGGCCGACCATGATGGTGGGCAGGCCGGCTACAGGACCCATGCAGGGTCAGCTGAAAATTACCTTGTACGGAGCAAGTGTCAGCATCAAGGATTCCCTGTGTGGAGCATACATCTGGGCAATGGGCTGCATTTAGTGTCCCTCTATGCAGACAACTTGCTGTTGTACCTTTGGGATGTTCACACTGTACCAGATGCAATAACTGAAATATTGCATCAATTTGTGGGGATGTCTGGCCTCCGAGTCAATTGGAGGAAGTCCAGCTTATTTCCTTTGGCATCGGTCCTGCTGGGTCCCGGTCTTACCTTTTTCGGGACAGCAGTTTACTGGCAGCCCGCTAAGTTTTGCTACCTTGGCGTTTGTATCACTGCTCAGACGATCTTTTTTCACTGCTCAGACGATCTTTTTTACGGCAACCTTAAGCGATCGATGTCCTCTATTCGAGCCCAGATGACGTTCTGGATGACATTACCGTTGTCCTTAATGGGTCGGGTGGCACTGTTGAAAAAGGTGATTCTTCCTAGACTCCTTTACTATTTTCTGAATTTTCCCATTTACATACCGAGATTTTGGAAAAAAAGGTGCTCAAATTTATTTGAAATGGAGGGCGCTGCAGGGTGGCATTAGCAAAGCTGTATGCACCCCTAGATCAGAGGGGTTTAGTAGTACCAAACTTGGAGCTGCACTACCTGGTGGCCAAGCTACAATGGGTGTCTAGATGGCTCTCTGGCTTGCAGCTGGCTGACACAACCACCAATCAATCAATCAATCAATCAATCAATCATAGCATTTGTAAAGGGCACTACATACCCGTGAGGGTCTCAAGGCGCTAGTGGGGGGGGGGCTGCTACAGTTGGAAGAGCCAGGTCTTGAGAAGACTCCTGAAGGTCAGAAGGTCTTCAGTTGGCCATAGGCAGATGGGGAGGGTGTTCCATGTCTTGGCGGTGAGGTGGGAGAATGATCTGCTGCCGGCGGTCATTCTGCGGATGCGGGGAACATTGGCGAGGGCGCGGTCTGAGGAGCGGAGCTGGCGGGTGGGGGTGTAGAGGCTGAAACAGCTGTTGAGATACGTTGGTCCGTGCATGGTCGGTGGGTGTTGGGGGTGTTCTTAGTGCAGTTGGCCACCAGGAGTCGTCCCAGGCCGAGGAGGTGGATCCGAGAATGAGGACCTCCGTTTTGTCCGAGTTTAGCTTCAGTCGGCTGTTCCTCATCCAGTCGGCGAGGGCCTTCATTCCTTCGGGAGGTTGATTTTGGCGGTGTGGGGGTCCCTGGTGAGGTAGAGGATCAGCTGGCTGTCGTCGGCATAGGAGATGATGTTGATGTTGTGCTGTCATGCGACGTAGGTGAGTGGTGCCATGTAGACGTTGAACAAAGTTGGGCTGAGGGAGAAGCCTTGGGATACGCCGCAGATGATCCCAGTGGCTTTGGAGTGGAAAGGGGCGAGGCGGACGCTCTGTGTTCCACCAGAGAGGAAGGAGGAGGTCCAGTCCAGTGCCTTCTCTTGGATGCTGGCATTGTAGAGGCATGTTTGTAGTGTGCAGTGGCAGACTGTGTCGAAGGAGGCTGACAGGTCAAGGAGGATGAGGGCCATGGTTTCTCCGTTATCTAGTAGGGTCCTGATGTCATTGGTGGCGGCGAAGAGGGCAGTTTCGGTGCTGTGATTCCTGTGGAACCCAGACTGGGATTGGTCTAGGATGCTGTTTTCCTCGAGGAAGCTGGTCAGTTGTTTGTTGACGGCCTTTTCGATGACCTTCACCGGGAACGGGAGCAGGGAGATGGGTCGGAAGTTCTTGAGGTCCTTAGGGTCTGCCATGGGTTTCTTGAGTAAGGCGTTGATCTCTGCGTGCTTTCAGCTCTCTGGGAATGTCGCTGTTTCGAAGGAGATATTGATGGTTTTACGGAGATGGGGTGCGATGGTGCTGCTGGCCTTGTTGAAGATGTGGTGTGGGCAGGGGTCTTCCGGGGATCCGGAGTGGATGGTGTTCATGATCTTGATGGTGTCGTCAACGTTGATGTTGGCCCAGGCGAGCAGGTGGTGGTTGGTGAGGGTGGTGGTCGTGGGAGCGGGGGGTCTCAGTGGTTGCCGGGGTGGTGACAGCGTTGAAGCTGTCGTGGATGTCTGCGATCTTGTGGTGCAAGAAGGTGGCCAGCGATTCACACAGGTCTTGTGAGGGTGGAATGTCGTTGGTGTTGGAGCTGGAGTTGGCGAGTTCCTTCACGACATTGAAGAGCTCTTTGCTGGTGTGTGTGTTGTTGTCTAGGCAATCTTTGAAGGAGGTCCTTTTGGTGGATCTGATCAGGTGGTGGTGTCTGCGGGTGGCATTCTTGTGGGCTGTGTAGTTTTCCTGAGTTCGTTCACGGATCCAGTTTTTTTCTAGTTTTTGGCAGGTACGCTTGGACGCCTGGAGGTCCTCAGTGAATCAGCTTGCTTTCTTGCTGGTGTGGGAGTTGGAGGGCTTCTTGAGCAGGGCGAGGAGGTTGGCCTAGTCGTTGATCCATTGTCTGAGGTTGCCGGAGGCGTCGTTGGAGTTGGCCGGGTCTGCCGGTGGGTTACGAGCGAGGGTGTTGGAAAGCTGGTCTTCAGTGACTTTGCTCCAGCAGCGGTGCAGCATCTGTAGGGTACAGTGGTGCGTGGTGGGTTTCTGGAAGGTGAAGTGGATGCCGCGGAGGTCGGTCCAGTGGAGCTCAGTGGTGTGGTTGAAGGAGACTTGGGAGCTTCCCGGAGAAGATGGGGTCAAGTGTGTGGCCGGAGGCGTGGGTGGGTGTAGTGACGAGTTGTCTGAGTCCGAGGTTGGCGAGGTTGTCGATCATAGTGGTGCAGTTGTTGTCATTGTTGTTCTCAAGGTGGAAGTTCAGGTCCCGAGGAGGATGTAGTCCGTGGAGGTGAGGGCATGTGTGCTGATGAGGTCGGTGATGGCGTCACTGAACTGTGCTCGGGGGGTCTGTAGACGAGGGTTCCTCTGAGGGTGGTGTTGGGATCGGTGTGAATCTGGAAGTGCAGGTGTTCGGCGGTGCTGAGGGTGTCATCTGTGTTGCTTGACACTTTGAGAGCGTTCCTGTGGATGATGGCAATTCCTCCTCCATTGGTGCTATCCCTGGGGGTGATCTTATAGCCTTCCGGGATGGCTATAGTGATGTCGGGTGCAGAGGAGGGGTTCATCCAGGTCTCCGTCAGGAAGGCGACGTCTGGGGTGTTTGAGTCTAGTAGGTCCCAGAGTTCCATGGTGTGTTTGCGTGCAGAGCGGGTGTTGAGAAGGACGCATCTGAGGTAGTTGGGTTCTTTGGTAGGTGGGCTGGCGGGCCGGATGCTGATGAAGCTGCAGTTTCGGCAGGAGAAGGGTCTTTGAGTACCCTTCGGGCGGCCAGACAGCAGGTGCGTGAACGTCCAGCTTTGAGGGTGCTGGAGTCGTAGCAGAGGTGGGCATTGTGATGCTCGCTGGGCCAGGGGTCCTTGCACTGGGCGCGGTCCAAGCACGTACAGGCGCAGACGGGCTTGCCTTAGTGAAAGATAAAAAATGGGGCTGATCTCTTGACCGGGTGAGAGCTTTCTGCTTAATTCAGAGACTCTGTCCCTCACCACCCCTTGTTGTAAATATTTTTGTCCACCCTAAGCGTGGAAGGGTATTCTCAGATGTGAGACCCTTGCTCATTGCACCATCAGGATTCAAGCAAACCGGGCCGAAGACGGCTGTAATGCCAGAAACCGGTCCCCGGGAGCTTGTTTCCTTCCCAGTGTAAGAATTGGCTTTTGTAGTTTGGTTTGCCCTGTTCCCATCATGCACTGGGACAGGAACAGACTAATTTGCATACAGCCAGGTTCTGAAACTGGGATGGTGCAGTGAGCTAAAAAACGGTGTTGGATCTAGCCCTGATCTCTTGACTGGGTGAGAGCTTTCTGCTTAATTCAGAGACTCTGTCCCTCACCACCCCTTGTTGTAAATATTTTTGTCCACCCTTAGCGTGGAAGGGTATTCTCAGATGTGAGACCCTTGCTCATTGCACCATCAGGATTCAAGCAAACCGGGCCGAAGACGGCTGTAATGCCAGAAACCGGTCCCCGGGAGCTTGTTTCCTTCCCAGTGTAAGAATTGGCTTTTGTAGTTTGGTTTGCCCTGTTCCCATCATGCACTGGGACAGGAACAGACTAATTTGCATACAGCCAGGTTCTGAAACTGGGATGGTGCAGTGAGCTAAAAAACGGTGTTGGATCTAGCCCTGATCTCTTGACTGGGTGAGAGCTTTCTGCTTAATTCAGAGACTCTGTCCCTCACCACCCCTTGTTGTAAATATTTTTGTCCACCCTAAGCGTGGAAGGGTATTCTCAGATGTGAGACCCTTGCTCATTGCACCATCAGGATACACCAAACCGGGCCGAAGACGGCTGTAATGCCAGAAACCGGTCCCCGGGAGCTTGTTTCCTTCCCAGTGTAAGAATTGGCTTTTGTAGTTTGGTTTGCCCTGTTCCCATCATGCACTGGGACAGGAACAGACTAATTTGCATACAGCCAGGTTCTGAAACTGGGATGGTGCAGTGAGCTAAAAAACGGTGTTGGATCTAGCCCTGATCTCTTGACTGGGTGAGAGCTTTCTGCTTAATTCAGAGACTCTGTCCCTCACCACCCCTTGTTGTAAATATTTTTGTCCACCCTAAGCGTGGAAGGGTATTCTCAGATGTGAGACCCTTGCTCATTGCACCATCAGGATTCAAGCAAACCGGGCCGAAGACGGCTGTAATGCCAGAAACCGGTCCCCGGGAGCTTGTTTCCTTCCCAGTGTAAGAATTGGCTTTTGTAGTTTGGTTTGCCCTGTTCCCATCATGCACTGGGACAGGAACAGACTAATTTGCATACAGCCAGGTTCTGAAACTGGGATGGTGCAGTGAGCTAAAAAACGGTGTTGGATCTAGCCCTGATCTCTTGACTGGGTGAGAGCTTTCTGCTTAATTCAGAGACTCTGTCCCTCACCACCCCTTGTTGTAAATATTTTTGTCCACCCTAAGCGTGGAAGGGTATTCTCAGATGTGAGACCCTTGCTCATTGCACCATCAGGATTCAAGCAAACCGGGCCGAAGACGGCTGTAATGCCAGAAACCGGTCCCCGGGAGCCTGTTTCCTTCCCAGTGTAAGAATTGGCTTTTGTAGTTTGGTTTGCCCTGTTCCCATCATGCACTGGGACAGGAACAGACTAATTTGCATACAGCCAGGTTCTGAAACTGGGATGGTGCAGTGAGCTAAAAAACGGTGTTGGATCTAGCCCTGATCTCTTGACTGGGTGAGAGCTTTCTGCTTAATTCAGAGACTCTGTCCCTCACCACCCCTTGTTGTAAATATTTTTGTCCACCCTAAGCGTGGAAGGGTATTCTCAGATGTGAGACCCTTGCTCATTGCACCATCAGGATTCAAGCAAACCGGGCCGAAGACGGCTGTAATGCCAGAAACCGGTCCCCGGGAGCTTGTTTCCTTCCCAGTGTAAGAATTGGCTTTTGTAGTTTGGTTTGCCCTGTTCCCATCATGCACTGGGACAGGAACAGACTAATTTGCATACAGCCAGGTTCTGAAACTGGGATGGTGCAGTGAGCTAAAAAACGGTGTTGGATCTAGCCCTGATCTCTTGACTGGGTGAGAGCTTTCTGCTTAATTCAGAGACTCTGTCCCTCACCACCCCTTGTTGTAAATACAATAGGTACAGGGGCAGGAAACCGAAGGGGACAGAAACCAATAGCAGCACAGTACAGATTACATAATATCAGAGACAGTCACAGTGCAAGCGGGACCTACTGCGGGCTACGAACCGGGCAGCAGCAGAGCTGGGGACACGGGCACAGTCAGGTGGAGCTGCGCGGCATGGGGAGCGTCCTGCCTGGAAGCAGGGCCACCTTGTTGCCCTGGCCAATGCCTCATATCCATCACCTATTCCACCCAATCACTGGTTCCCTGTTATTGGTGTTGCGTACTGCTGCTATCAACGGAGCCTCTATGTGACGCATTCAGGAACTCCATATGCACCAGCGCAGCCCCTCCTGGGCACGCATTCTTTACATCTGGGGCGGAGATCACCGCCTGGCATGCAGCTGGGATACGTACAATGGGGGCCATGTATAGCAAGGGTGTTTTACTCTACGAAGATCTAGCAGGCAACATAGGCCTACCACCAGGGCAATTCCTACTATACAACTTGTTTCTGGCGAGGTTGGCTCATGAGTGGGGCGATATGACCACTGAGCTGCAGTCTCATTTAGTAGTACAATACTTACAGGTTATAGGGACAGGTAGTGTGTGCAAAGAATTAGGGGGTACCCCCGACTAAAGTTCCTAATTCGGGATAAATCAAACAGTTGAAAATACAGTAAATTAGGAACAGGTTAAATTATGGACTGAGACTGACATCAGACAATAGTGAATGTATCTAAACAAAAAATCTTGGTACAAAAATGTATATTCTTTATTAGATCATATTCAATTTTAAAAGAGCAATCATATTTGGCTACTTTAAATATATATATGTGACAAGCTATCTACATAAATAACATACTGTAGATTCCAATTCATTGGTATTTGAATTACATTACAGTAGTTATCTAAAACATGGCTATAGGTTACAGTTTACCCCTCCTGGGCATGCATTCTTTATATCTGGGGCGGAGATCACCGCCTGGCATGCAGCTGGGATACGTACAATGGGGGCCATGTATAGCAAGGGTGTTTTACTCTACGAAGATCTAGCAGGCAACATAGGCCTACAACCAGGGCAATTCATACTATACAACTTGCTTCTGGCGAGGTTGGCTCATGAGTGGGGCGATATGACCACTGAGCTGCAGTCTCATTTAGTAGTACAATACTTACAGGTTATAGGGACAGGTAGTCACATAATGCATTGGTTAACTGCCTCGTTACTGACTCATACAAATCCCCCACATGCACACTTGCAAGCTCATTGGTAGGAAGATTTCACGCGTTCCTGTACAGATAGGGAGCAGACAACAATACTGGCAGGGCCTATCCACAATCTGCAGAATGTGAAATACCGGCTCATACAATTGTATATCGTGCATAGAGCATATCTGGCTTCTGCCAAAATCAATCTATATTTTTATTGTACAGACGCTGCCTGCTCCCGATGTGCCCTTGTTAATGCTGATTTGCTCCACATGTCATGGCACTGTCCCACCTTACATACCCATTGGCAAAGCATAATGACCCTACTATCCTCCTGTACGGAACGTCCAACATTACACACCTGGGAGGCGCGTGTACTGGGACTATTCCCTAGAACTAAAACACCCAAGATCATTTCCCGATTCCTTGACTAGGGCTTTTTAACCACAAAGTGGCTCATTACTCGTGGATGGAGATCCACAGACCCTCCCCCAATCAAGACATGGCTACAATCATTCCTTGTATGGGAGCAAGCAGAAAGTATGGCATTACGGATGTAGGACTCCCTAAGGTTGCGCAAATACCCAAATAGCTCAAAACTGGCACACAATACTGGCACAGTTGCAGGGATATTATGGGAATGACTTACCTTATCATCAGTGGATGCTCTCACATCCACGGTCATAGACACATATCATAGCTGCTGGCTGTGGGTTGGGGGGAACGACACAGATGTGAATTACTGTACTTGTCGAACCTATGTTTGACTTTTTCTTCTAAACATAAATCAGAATCGTGCAATGCATGCTATGTCAGAATGTAGTTTTGATGATTGCTCCACAAATATATGTGCACTGGCATGATCATGTAGAAGGGAAAGAGGCAATGGCCTTCATTACTCCTGGCTCTATGCTCAAACCATCATTTGTGGCCTTGACATATCAGTTATGCACTTGATATCACCTGAATCTAGAAGCATGTCTCCTGTTGTATTGTCATATGAGATTTCAATGTATGATATAATTAACAAAATGCAATAAAAAAAGATTAAAACAGAAAAAAAATCAAGGATTTCCTGTGCCCATTCCGATTCATGCAGTTTGGTCGATGCGCTGAGTGAAACCTCGGAGTTGGTGTCGAAGGATCGGCGCTTCGTCTAATTCTAGTCTTGCAGCAGTTTCTTCGTATCAGCGTTGCCTCATTGTTGTACCTCGCTGTCAGGACACACGTCGTCATCGAACCGGCACTGCATCGGAGGGCACTACAAATATTCCGGTCGGCACAAAGGGGTCACTGCATCGATGTTTGCAGAAATCAGCTTAAGAACCCCCTTCTGGGGCAATGGTCAGACTCACAGATGGCAGAGTACAGCAGCACCAGCAGGGTTGCAAGAAATATTTTGTGACCCTGAGACTTCAGAGAACAGGAGGGAAGCAAACAAACCCTTGGAGGAAAGTGGGTTCAAGGATGAAGAGAACAGGTCCAGTCCTTTTCACTCCCAGGCAAGAAGCCGGAGGCAGCAGGCCAACACAGCAGAGCAGGTAGCAAGTGGCAGTCCCTCCTACAGCACACCAGTTGGCAAGCCAACACAGCAAAGCAGTTAGTAGAGTGACAGTCCCTCCTGTAGGACAGCAGCTCTTCTTCCAGGCAGAATGTCCTTAGTTCCAGCAAAGTTCTGATTTGGTGGTGTCAAGGGTTAAGTACTTAATCCCAAATGTACCTTTGAAGAGGAGGAGACATCAAATAGGCCTTTGAAGATCACAAGGTACCTGCCTTTCCTGCCCTGGCTCCAGAATCACTACAGGGGAGGTGGGTATGCAGCTCTTCATGTGGGGTCAGGCACAGCCCTATTCAGGTGCAAGTGTCAGCTCCTCCCTCCCAATCTACCTCAGGAAGCACCTTCAGCCTAGTGGTGGGCCATCAGGATGCACATTTCACACCCCTTCCCCTTTTGTGTGACTGTCTAGAGGGAATGCACAAATTCCAGCTGTCACCCAACTCAGATGTGTATTCAGATACAGTCAGAGGCACAGAATGGTTAAAGTAAGAACATTCAAACTTTCTAAAAGTGGAATATCCAGATTTACATTTTAAAATCCATTGTCACCATATTCTGTGAATTTAAATTGCTAATCTTGAGACACTTCCCAATTGGAAATTACACTTAAAAGATGTTTTAAGGCAATCCCAATGTTACCTTATTGGAGAGATAGGCCTTGCAGTAGTGAAAAATGGATTTAGCAGTTTTTCACTACCAGGACGAAAAACTGATTTAGTAGCTTTTCACTACCAGGACATACAAACTCAAATGTACATATCCTACCTTTTATATATATACCGCACCCTGCACAGAGGGCTATTTTAGGTGTGACTTAGATGTAATAAAAGGGAAAGGTTAGGGTCTGGCAAGTAGGCTATCTTGCCAGGTCGAAATTGCAATTTAAAACTGTACACACAGGCTCTGCAGTGGCAGGCTTGAAGAACTTATAAGTAAATTAAGTATGCTAACTGTGGATAAGCCAATGTTACCATGTTTTGAGTACAGAGAATATTCACTTTAGCACTGGTTAGCAGTGGCAACATGCACAGAATCCTAAAGTCAGCAAACATTAGGTCAGCAAAACAGGGGATCAGAAGGCAGAAAGTCAGAGCAAAGTCAGTGTGAGAAAGGGAGTCACGGGAGACCACAATACTTGGGACTACCACAACCAGGATCCTTCGCGCAGAGGGGACGGACACAGGTGGAAGCGGGAGAGACGCGAATCAGGCAGCAACAACGTACTTTTCCTCTCTCCTTGCAGCACGGCTGCGTAGCACAAGGAGGAGGAGCTGACCCCGGAAATGCTCAAGACGGACCACTGAAACGGAGGCCAGGACAGGAAGAGGCGTCTTTAACCGGCTGGAAGGAGGAACTGAGGACGCGGAGTGAAGAGCGGGCCGCGGAGACAGAAGAACGGGACGAGGAACCGAATAAGGAAGAGAAAAGAGAAACCAGCCAGCGCGACCAGGAGACGGAGGAGCCCAACAACCACTGGACGGAAGAGTGGTGGATTTCAACGGAGGACCCTGGAGAGTGGCCGTGACTCAGGAGAGTTACGGCGGGGCCATGTAAGTGATTCGTACTTGGGAGAATGTTGCCAAGGGGAGCGGTAGGAGGGAGGACGGCGTTGCATGAAACAGGGGGAACACGTTCTGTTGAAGTTGTGCACAGCCTTACCTGACCTACTTGTTTTAAACCCTGTACTGGTGCATGAAGTCCTGACAACCCGACCCCGACAAGGTCTCTCATTACATACTCGCCATATTCAAACCCCTTCCTTCCCTCACAGTCCATAGCCCATGAGCACTACTGGGTGTAGGTGATGGGAATAATTCTATGACACAGTGACCTGACAGGCTCGTTTTCTCTTTTCTCTTGGGCGAGCCTCCGGGGAAGAGACACCACGGACGACTATGAAGACCTCTCTATCCATCCCCAACCTGAGGAGGGAGGAACGGCCGGGGCCACTGCGACTAGCCACCTTGAGAGCGGGAGTATCCATCCAGAGAAAGAGACTCGTGATAGCCTTGTTAAACCGGAACCTGTGTCTACTGATAATAAAACCACCTCTGTTCGAAAGTACATCCAGCCTCCACGTCTCTTTATCCGCCCTGCACTCCCAAAGTCAGAAAGCAAAAAGTCTGGGGAAACCACGCCAAAGATGGCAGATTTAACTCACACTGTTTTCTTTCTGCAGCTCCGGCTGTGAAACACAAATAAATATACAGTAGTGCGATGTATACTCTGCTGAATAACATTTTAAAATCAAATAAAAAAATACAAAAATTTAAACAAGATGTTACAGATTATTATTATTGAAAACATAAAGAAAATCATGTGTTTGAATAATAACCTCAGCTAAGTGGTGTAGTGAGTGGCAATGTCATACAAGTGATGCTAATCAAAGTGCATATTAGGTGTTTAGAGGGATGCTAAGGAACCACTATTTTTTTGGAAAACATATTTTATTAGTTTCATATCAACAAATTACAAAGTACTGTATCATCCACAATCTTCGCACATCAAACCTTCAAGTTGTCCCTCCCCAGCGCATCATATATAAACCATCCAGTAGTACATCCAAATTCAATCTAATAAGGACCAGGCGATTCATATATAGCCATACTTAATTTATCAGTGCTGTGAATCTTAATCATTTTACTAATACTACCCCCAATCCCAACACAGGTCCCTCCCTCCCTATCCCTCCCCACCGGTGTGTGTCACTTTAAGCACCAACTCAAATCTCGTTTCGTGATTCAACTACGATCCAAGGTTTCCCACAATGTACCTATAAGGGGTCTTCTCCGTGCATAATATCCTCCTCCTACTCCTCATCTGCTTGGTGATCAGACAAAGATTGTACTAGTGTCTCCCATGCGTTTGCAGACTAGTGCCTTCTCATTATGCGCCTAAGAACACTCTTGCTACTAGCCCATTTTAGCAACTCAGCCTTCCATATTGCATTCCTCTTGCTTTTCCAAGCCCTACGTATTATCTGTTCCCATGTGGTCCCCGGTATAGGCTTCCCGATGCCTGCCTCCCATTGTAATCTCAAGGCATCCAGCGAGGCCAATCCCTCATTTAACATCCTGGAGTACAGGCACGTGACCGCCTTAAAAGTCCCAGCTGCCAACATTACATACTGGTATGCCATTGTTGTTTTGGGTTCTGTGAGCCCTTCACGCCACTGTGTCCGTAGTGCATAAACCAGTGCGGCGTGTAGTAAGAATCCTCCCCCAGGAATATCATACCTCTCCTGCAATGCCTGGTAAGACAACAATTCCCCGTCCTCATATAAATTCCCAAGTACCTGGATCCCTGCCTGCTCCCAGTCCATTGTGGTTCTGAAATTCTGGACCCTGCTGTAATACCGGTACCGAGGTCCAACACTCGTGTCACAAAATATCATCGTACCATGACGAATTTGGTATCGGCAGACCGGTAATGATTAGGACATTATCCCTATGCATTTGCGTCGTGATTGAGCGATGCTAACACCCTTAAATCATGGTTTCCGTTCTGAACCCTCGGACTCCATTTTGTGAACGGCATCCATCTTATGGCTTGCCCTCATATAGTCAATTGATTGAGGCCGAGTTTGATCTGAAAGGACACGTCCACCTTAGCTGACTTCCCCATGACCTGGCCGAACTGACTCCACTGCCTCCAGCCAAACCTGTTTGGGCAGCTCCTCGCCCAGTGGCCAAGTAAGATATCATCAAAGCACAACATGCCATAAACCATTCACCACATACAGACCATGTTTTCTACACACATACACCTGTCCATGTTCCTTGTTTATGGCCAGTTTTATGACGAGGAGGTGCCCTGTTTTATTGGGGTTTCATCGATATCTGATTGTAATTCCGGGCTGGGCTGGGTCATCTATCACAAACTGGACATCTAAAATATGGGTTGACCAACATGACTGTGCGTTTTGCTCTATTGTGAAAATATGTCTATAACCGTATTGTAAACTCAAGAATTCTTGCCTGAAGTGTAATATTGTGTATAAAAGGAGAAGGCGGGTTCTGTAAAAACGAACAGTCTCCTGAGAACTTACGACCCGTGCTGTCGTGCTTCTAGGACACATGTTACTTGGTTGCAGCCAATAAAACTCGATCTCTGACTTCAACTAGAAGACTCTTGGTTTCTGTGGTCCGGAACAGGGAGAACTCAGAGGTCTTCAGGTGTTATCCCCTGGCACCACCGGGTTCCTAAAAACCCGGCACCTCAGTTAGCGCCCAACTCGGGGCGGTATCAAGCTGTGACGGTCCAAGCCAGATGTTCGTGAGGAGCTTCGTGTGAAAATTCCAGAGGACGGCCAGCCACTCCAGCGACCCCTGTATGTCGACGTGGTTCCGAAGGTCTTTGCTGCGAGGTTCCCCGCGTCCCGACGGCTACCAAGGACTGCTGCCCTGACTATCACCCTGTTTTGGACCCAGTGATCCTTGGTAGAGCGAAACGATAGACGAGTCTTCTAGTGACGTCACCGATCTTCAATACTTCAGTTAAGTATAAGTGGAGCGTCTCCCAGTCCTTAGTTTGGTTCTTAGTCTTTGGTATCCTTGAGGTACACCTTGTTTGGAACTTGCAAGCGCCAAAACCGAGGGATTCGTGTATTCACGAAAATATCCTAGTTAGATAATCCCTTGAAGTTTGAAGCTAGACTAGTGAGCGAAGATGCCTGGTCTCAGCAGACTTGGAAACTTGTTTTGTCTTGGTTGTAGTAAGGACTTCCGATTAGAGGATTCGTGTCCGGTTCCTCCGATCGGAACTCCAACATATGAGTTATATATCAAGCATGGAGTAGGCCCTATCACATATAATGAGGTATGGATAAGATAAACCCACAAGGATGGTGTTTTAAAATGGCCCCAATATGGTAGTTTTGACTCAGAAGTTTTAGACAACCTCGAGGTCAAATTGTTCAAGAAGAAAGCCCGGCCGGCGATGTTTGACTCTTTTCGCTTATGGCGGAAAGAAGCCAAACAGAAAGAAATGAAACTAGCAAAGAAGAATAAAAGAGGTATGTCAATGGTGCAAGCTGCCATCGCATACAGGGATAATGAGGAAGAGCAGGAAAGTGAACAAATGCTCAGAACCAAGAGACTAGCAGCAGATAAATGCTACCCGATGTTGCCCCATGAAGGACAAGATTCAAAGGGAACATCCGAGAAAGATTCATTAATGTCCCATTTATTGAATTCACCACCCCCATATACATCGAGTATTGTTGGACCCCCGAAGCGTATTGTTATACCGCGCCCTGGCGCACGAAATGCAGCTCTTGCACAAGCGCCGGCTCCTCTTCAGCTGGTTCCTACTTCTCCGGCGCAGCCTTCTCAACGGCCGCCGCCTTTACTACATACTCCATCTACTTCTTTTACGACTTTGCCTACTGCTCCAACTGTTTATCCTGATACTACTTCCGCTACTGCTTCGACTTCTTCTGCTATTGCCTCGACTTCCTCTTCTCATCATCCTGTCTTTTCCGGCACACCTGCCTCTCCGCAAGCTTCTCCTTCTGTTCGACAGAGAGTAGCGAGTACTGTCACTGGTCTGTTCTCACCTTTCTTTGGGTCGCCTAAAACGACCCCTAAAACAGGGCGTAAACAGTTGCGTAGTCAACTGCCTGATTATGAGGAAAGAGAAGTGCTGAATGAGTTAGCACGCAAATGGGTTACTGATACTGCAAGGTATGATGTTCAGTCTGTTATGGAAGTTTTCCGACAATGGGATGCACCCACTCAGAGATATGTATTCGAAGAGATGTGTGTATATCTTTGTGAAGATTTGGAGACAAACGATCCAAAGCGCAAAATGCAGGAATTATTTCGTATGCGTTTTAAGTTCTATGAAGGCATGATTGTAGGTGCCGATGTTGAAAAAGCAATAGATCTGTTATTATCCTATAGGAGTAAGGGAAATGTCTCTAGATCATTGTATGAAGATGACGTGTCAGGTAGAAAAAAGGCGCGACAGTACCCTATGAGAGAGGTTCCTCCAGTTTGGAGGAACGGTGATGCGAATGCACATCTACCCGTTCCACCGCATTTCCAGCGTGTATGGGTACATGTCCCCTGGAAAAGATCTGAAGTTTTAGCACTCAAACAGACATTGCCTGATCCACGTAAAAATCCCGCAGGGTATTATAAGGAGTTATCACAGACTGCTAGCTCATGTATAATGAATTTAGCGGATATAGACATGTTGTTTGGGAACGTTGTCCCACAGCCTTTATGGAGTAAAATTCGTCATGCAGATCATGATCAAGAACTAGGTGACACGTGGGCTAATATTACTGCTACGGATACTAGACAAGTTGGTGGTTCCAAACCTGAGCTTTTAGTAGCTGAACTTCCTGGTAGAATTATCACGTACATGAAGACCTTAATGCCTGAATTTCGTGTTAATTGGGATAAGTTGTCTGCGTGCAAGCAAAAGAAAGATGAGAATGTGTCTGACTTTTTCACGAGATTTGAAGAGACTTTCGTCGATCATAGTGGTCAGGATATGGCTACCGAAGGTGGCCAAAGATTGTTCGTAGACAAATTCGTACATAATTTGCTTCCTGAACTGTGCAATAAATTGAAAGATTCAGAGTGTGCTTGGGCTGTTTCCACGTCAGCGCAGATTTTAGCCACAGCCCAGTACTACAAAAATAGGCGCAAAGACGAGCTAGATAAGGCAGACAAAAAGACTAAAGATTTAAAAACTAAAGTTCTTCTCCAGCAAGCCTATCCGCCTCGCACTCCTAGTCAGCCCAATTATCAGCAACCACAGCAGTAGTCGAGAAATCCGCAAGGCAACAAATTTTCTCATCAGCGTTTGCCGTACGGCCCGAATCAGTGTGCCTATTGCAAAGAAGAGGGTCATTTCAAAAACAATTGTCCAGCTCTGGCACGACGCCTAAATGGTGTTTCTGGTGCAAGAGGTAGAGGTGTTCAACAGGCTCCTAGGGGTAGGGGCCGTGGAAATTTCCCCCAGAATAACAGTTCTTTTCCGCCTCAGACTTCTATGAATAGCTTTGACCAACAGAATAATGCATCCTCTAGGTCAGCTCAGTACTATGCTGACGACTATTACGCAGAAAACGAGAATGAGGGTAATGATTGCTAGGACAGCCATGGACAAAGAGAGGGAGTTGTTTCAGTTCCAGTAGATCAGAATGGACCTTATGTCGAGGTGATTACATCCGGAGTGTCAGAGCCATTTCTGCTGGATACTGGTGCTACAAAAAGGTCTATTATGCACTCAAAACTTCCTGGCGCACCTTTGTCTGGCGAAATGAATATTTCAGTAGGTTTCTCTGGCGCGCCTGTTAGAAACCCAATCTCTAGTCCTATGCCCCTTTCTGTTGGCCCATGCGAATTAGAAGCACCCCTCATTCTTACAACAGGTTGTGGCGAAAATTTGTTAGGTTTGGATTTGTTAAAAAGATTATATGCGACTTTGTACTGTTCTCCTTCGGGAGTACAACTTACCCTTGGTAAGAAAGTGATTTCCCCAATGGTTTGTCAAAGGAAGATATTCCAACGGAATTGTCATCTCTTCCAGATATACTTTGGGCTACCGGTTCTAATGATGTAGGTCGTTTGGAGATAGCACCGTATGTCATAACATTGAAAGCCAATGTTAGGTTGGCACGTATCCCCCAATACAAGATCTCTAGCGAATGTGAAAAGGCGTTGTTAGCGATCATTTACGATCTGATTGAGAAAGATGTAATTGAGGAAACAACAGGCAACATTTGTAACAGTCCTATTTTGCCTGTCTTAAAGCGTACTGATCCTTCACAGCCCCCTGTGTACAGATTTGTGATTGATCTCAGAGAAGTGAATAAGATTGTTGTACCGCAGTTTCCAGTCGTCCCCGACATTACTGCCTTATTGACAATGGTTCCAGCTTCAGCCACTTGGTTTTCGGTGATTGACCTGAAGAACGGCTTCTTCAGCATCCCGATTGCCGAGGAGAGCAGAGACATTTTTGGCTTCAATTTAGGAGGACGAAGCTTCTGCTTCAAACGCGCTCCTCAGGGCTACTGTGAGAGTCTATCCATATTCAGTCAGGCTCTGAAAACACAACTTGATACGATTGTTCTACCTGATGGTGCGACTCTGATTCAGTATGTAGACGATTTGCTGATCGCTGCAGATACTGAAGAGATTTGCAAGCAAGCCACACTGTCGTTGTTGCGTCATTTATGTGACATGAAGCATAAAGCCTCTCTTTCAAAATTACAATTTTGCCGACAAGAAGTGACCTACCTAGGTCACATCTTATCGAAGGAGGGAAGGAGACTGACCCCAGAAAGAATACAGGCAATCGCAAGATTGAGTGCCCCAAGGACGCAAAGAGAAGTTCGGGCTTTCTTGGGCATTACATCGTACTGTAGACAACGGATACCGAACTTCTCACTATTGGCCAAACCTTTGCTGGCACTAATCCGTAAAGACACACCCGATCCTATGCCTTGGTCTGAAGATTGTCAGACAAGTTTCCACGAGTTGCGCGATGTATTATGTTCGGCTCCTGTGTTGGGCAACCCCGACTACAGTAAGCCCTTTACATTATATGTCCATGAGAAGGAAGGTTGCGCATTATCAGTCCTGACGCAACACTTTGGGGACAAACAGCGCCCATGTGCGTATTTCTCAGTGACTCTAGATCCTGTAGCTAGGGCATTACCAAGTTGCTTGAGGGCCACTGCTGCAGCAGCTGTCTGTATTCGACAGTCTGCTGGGTTAGTAATGAATAACACTCTGACTGTTATGGTCCCACATGCGGTAGACATTTTACTAAACAGAACGAAGACGCAGCACTTATCTAGTGCTCGACTGTCAAGCTATGAACTGACACTATTAGCGAGTCACATTCACATAAAAAGGTGCGATACACTCAACCCCGCCACGCTATTGCCCATTCCAACAGAGACAGATAAGGTCGAAATGCATGATTGCTGTTTTAGGACAGAAGAAGAGACAAAAGGGAGAGTAGACTTGCAGGACACTCCCCTTCCTGAATGTAATGACACTTTATGGGTTGATGGTTCATGTTTCAAGTTGCCAAATGGTGATACGACTGCAGCATATGCTGTGACAACATTGCACACGATTGTAGAGACTGCGCGCATTCCCCATAATTCTGCACAAGCAGCAGAGTTAGTTGCACTTACAAGAGCATGTGTGTTGGCAAAAGGAAAGCGAGTGAATGTGTATACAGATAGCCAATACGCCTTTGGCGTAGCTCACAGTTTTGGAAGATTGTGGCGTGAACGTGGGTTCCTGACATCACACGGTGCAAAAATCCAACATGGTCAGCTGGTGAACGACCTCCTCGAGTCACTGACATTGCCCCTACAGGTTGCGATTGTGAAATGCAGTGCACACAGAAAGATTCAAGATGATGTTGGTCGCGGGAATGCATTTGCAGACGAAGTTGCGAAAGAGACTGCAAGGAACACAATGAGTCGAATGTATGTTGTAGGTCCGGCAAGATGGATTACCGATGTAGGTATGTGTGAGGACACTATTGAAAGTGTGAAGTCCATACAAGCTGATGCCACTGAAAAAGAGGTGAATGAATGGAGAGAAAGCAAGGGTAGGTTGGACGCGAATGGTTGTTGGGTCGAATTGTCAGAACATCAGCGATGGCTGTTACCCGATGCATATGTGCTTGCAGTGGTGACAATGGCCCATAGAATGGCTCACATTAGTGCAAAAGGAATCTGTAAACTGTTGGCCCCAGTATGGCAGAATAGTGGTATCCCAAAATGTGCGGAGAATTTGGTCAGGAATTGTATGGTGTGTTTGAAGTACAATCCAGGTAGGGGAACCGCAACTCCAGCTGGTCATTTTGCACCTCCAACGTATCCGTTCGAGGTCTTGCAGCTCGATTTCATCCACATGGAGAGGTGCAACAATCTGAAATATATGCTTGTTGTTGTTTGCGCCTTCTCCAGGTGGGTGGAAGCGTATCCCCTTAAGGACAACACTGCCTTGTCAACTGCCAAAGCCCTTGTCAAGGAATTCTTCCCTAGGTTTGGGATGCCTAGAATGGTCTGGAGTGATAATGGAAGTGAATTCGTGGGACGGGTGATGAGGAGAGTGTGCGAATGTCTAGGCATCCACCAGAAGTTCCACGCTGCAAATCACCCCCAATCAGCGGGATTAATTGAGTGCTAAAACGGCACGTTAAAACTGAAATTAGCCAAGATCCAAGCCAGCACAGGCCTTAAATGGCCTGACGCACTCCTGTCTACCAGAATGATTGTCCATTCTAGAT
This sequence comes from Lissotriton vulgaris, assembly GCF_964263255.1. Taxonomy (NCBI): domain Eukaryota; kingdom Metazoa; phylum Chordata; class Amphibia; order Caudata; family Salamandridae; genus Lissotriton; species Lissotriton vulgaris. Next base: position 625,691,917 of record NC_141693.1, read on the forward strand.
TAGGACTCAGCCCTCACGAAATAGTGTTTGGCCGCCCAGCTAACATCTGGGGTGTGCCAAGGCCAAAGAGGCTAAGCGAAGTAGAGCATCCTGTACTACTTGACTATTTACACGAATTGACAACTAAATTGCGTGTTTTACACCAACAGGTTCACAGTTCCTCTCCGCCAGCCTCTGACGATCCAGGTCACTCCATTGAACCCGGCACCTGGGTGCTAGTGCGGAATTTTCAGCGCACGAACAACGAACAGCCCAGGTGGACCGGACCGTACCTCGTCCTTCTTTCCACAAGATCAGCCGTTCGGGTGGAAGGAAAGAAAAACTGGATCCACGGGACCCACTGTAAACGGGTCCCTCTGCCCCTTCCATATGACCGGTGGGTCCAGAAAGGAATTGCTGACTCCGAGACCGAGTCCATACCACGCTTTGCACTCTTCAGCGATGCACGACTCAAAGGAACTGGTACAGAAAAGGAGAGTGATCGTATTTTGCAAGGATTTGTGCCTCCATCAATACAGTTGGACACTACAGAACCTGAAACATTGTTCGAAGACCACACCTGGGAAACAACGATATAATCTGAGGTCGAGAAAAAGGGACTAATAAGGGCGAATTTATGCGACTTTCTTTCCCCTAAGAACTATTTTTGATTTTACAGCTCTCTCGCCCAGGGAACTTGCTCATTTTTGATTTTCGAACCGCCATCCGGTTCTGCTGCTAGGGCCGCGGTTGAAGTCTGGAGAGTGCAGCTGGAGACGTTTAGGTCAACGGTTCTGGTTGGTCTGAGGGAATTACCCCGGACTGAACAGAACGCACTCCCTGGCAGAATCAAACTCCCACCGCGGGCAGCAACTAGAGGATGGAGTTTCCGAGGGTGGAGAGACCTGCTAGACCCATGAACTTTGAAAAGAAAATATACACTGTAATGGCAAGAAGACGATCTCTAGTATTAAGCATCTCAATGTTGTGCAGTATAATAATGTTTTTAACTTTCTATGCTCTGTTCATTTTTCGAGTTCCATTCATGCACAACACTCAGCTCACACCCCCTCCTACTGTCTCTACACACTCCTTTCATCCCCTACCTGAACACGAGTCCGCCAGGAGACTAGAATTTGTCCAACTCCTAAACCAGCACCAATCTGTCATGAACACTACGAACTGTTGGATATGCGGACTCATGCCACACACTACAGATAAGGGCATCCCGTATTTTGTCCTGCCGTTTAGTTATTTTGGTTCTCTGTGGGCTTTCCAGACCATGTTCCTGTTTTCCCTTGAACCGTACGTTCCAGGGGAAAATTCAAACAATAAGGCACTAGTGGCAGGAATCAGAAATATGAGTAGAGATATTGACACGGTTAGAGCGACTCCCAAAGATGAGTTTACCCCGTACAGTAGGTGGAACATCACTAAGTATGGGATTTCCTTAAGTGAGAGCCAGAAAACGAAGAGATCCTCCCCGGTTTGGGTAGTACCCCACCGAGGCCACCTATGTCTGCAAGGTATTGACAGGGATCCCGAAGCACAGTTGGGGAAGAGCGTATGCACAGAAACGTACGTGTTTGCATCCCAAACTTCCCCTCCATTCTTGGCAGCTAAGGGTACGTACTTCATCTGCCATGACAAAGCATACACTTGGTTGCCCCCTGACTTCTCGGGCCCATGCTTTATCTCGTTTCTGCTGCCACCCACCTATACGGCCGGGGCAGATTACCATCGGACAAGGACAGTTAGGGGTGTCGTGAGTCAAGACAACACTGCGGGTCAAGAGTTTGGAGACTTCGCAAAGGGTTTCCTGCCCTTTTGGGGGCCTATGGTGAACAGCAGGAACATTCGCCAGTTAACAAGGGTAGTCGAATCCGCCGTGACCGAAACGGCCGGTGCCCTCAGTAATTTGACAGCTGAGCTCCAGTCGGACCGGCTTATGACTCTTCAGAACCGGGTTGCCCTAGATGTCATACTTGCAGACCGTGGTGGTGTATGTAGGGTGATCCAATCCAGTTGCTGCATTTTCATCCCTGATAATGCTCCGACAGTGTACCAAGCCATCTCCAAACTGCACAAAATCTCTGACTCCCTTCATGAGGATAAAGGGGATTGGTCCCTGCTAGGATGGTTCTGGGAACTGATCTCTGCCTGGGGATGGAAAACTCTGATCTTCATTGGGATGATCTTAGCCGTTCTGTTTATGTTCTGCCTGTTTGCACAGTGCGCTCCTGCAATATGTGGCCTCTGTGCTACTTCCTGTGTAAGGAAGCCTGTGTCAAGGGACGAATTGAGCAACAGAATGATGCTACAGCAGCATCTCCATGAATTCATTAATACAGATTTGGACTCAGATTAGCATGAGTTATTGCCTAATATGAGGGCAAAAGGAGGGTCTGTGGTTCTGAAATTCTGGACCCTGCTGTAATACCGGTACCGAGGTCCAACACTCGTGTCACAAAATATCATCGTACCATGACGAATTTGGTATCGGCAGACCGGTAATGATTAGGACATTATCCCTATGCATTTGCGTCGTGATTGAGCGATGCTAACACCCTTAAATCATGGTTTCCGTTCTGAACCCTCGGACTCCATTTTGTGAACGGCATCCATCTTATGGCTTGCCCTCATATAGTCAATTGATTGAGGCCGAGTTTGATCTGAAAGGACACGTCCACCTTAGCTGACTTCCCCATGACCTGGCCGAACTGACTCCACTGCCTCCAGCCAAACCTGTTTGGGCAGCTCCTCGCCCAGTGGCCAAGTAAGATATCATCAAAGCACAACATGCCATAAACCATTCACCACATACAGACCATGTTTTCTACACACATACACCTGTCCATGTTCCTTGTTTATGGCCAGTTTTATGACGAGGAGGTGCCCTGTTTTATTGGGGTTTCATCGATATCTGATTGTAATTCCGGGCTGGGCTGGGTCATCTATCACAAACTGGACATCTAAAATATGGGTTGACCAACATGACTGTGCGTTTTGCTCTATTGTGAAAATATGTCTATGACCGTATTGTAAACTCAAGAATTCTTGCCTGAAGTGTAATATTGTGTATAAAAGGAGAAGGCTGGTTCTGTAAAAACGAACAGTCTCCTGAGAAAATACGACCCGTGCTGTCGTGCTTCTAGGACACATGTTACTTGGTTGCAGCCAATAAAACTCGATCTCTGACTTCAACTAGAAGACTCTTGGTTTCTGTGGTCCGGAACAGGGAGAACTCAGAGGTCTTCGGGTGTTATCCCCTGGCACCATCAGGTTCCTAAAAACCCGGCACCTCACCATCAAGGACGTTCAATCGCCACTGTGGGGTAAATCTGTAACCATCCCCAACGGGATTTCGGGCGCATAGGGCTGCAACACTCCAGCCCTACGTTGACTACGATTCCAGTACAATCTCAACGTCTTCTCCTCTAGGGATCCAGATTTTATTGCATAATTATAAAGGATTAAACATGGCATGGAATCCCCCTACCTCTCAAGTTCTCAGGCCTCTAAATTCCATTGCAACTGCTTCCGTTAATACCTGGAGTTGAGCCGCCAAATAATACAGCTCAAAATCGGTGACCGCTAGCCCCCCTCCGCCTTTGGGCTTACCGGAGTTGCCTGGGCCACTCTCCGTCTACCAGATCCCCATAGGAACCCTACAATCATGGATTTCAATAATTTAACGATCGAGCTTGGTATCCAAACAGGTAATGTTCTGAAAGAAATATAACAGCCTAGGTAGCGCCACCATTTTTAACAAAGCTATCCGTCCCATCATGGACAACGGAAGTGTAGACCAAAATGCCATGCTACCTTTCAAGGCTCTCACGCATCTTCCTACGTTCCCTTCCAGCATGTCATTGGCCCCATAATTGATATGTACACCTAGGTATGCCAAGTACGTCGGCTCCCAGCGCACTACCCTAGATATGGTGGGTGGTAGCTCGCCGGGCTTCACTGGAAACAAACACGTCTTAGCCCAATTCACCCGTAGTCCTGAAACATCGCCAAACTACGACAACAAGCTTGTTTCTCCCTCCAGTGCAACTTCTGCATCTTCTTGAAACATCAATAGATCATCCGCATACAGCGAAATATACTGTTGATCCCCTCTGTACCCCAGGCCCTCATAGCTCTGTCCCAATCTGGCTCTTGCTGCCAAAGGCTCTATTGCCAGGGCAAACAATAGCGGAGAAAGCGAACAGCCCTGTCTCGTCCCGCGGGCCACTCGATACTGGGGTGATATCAACGCTTCTACCTTCATCCTGGCCACCGGGGAGGTGTACAGCACCCTGGTGCAGTCTACAAATTCATCTCCCAGTCCAAAACGTCCTAGTGTCTTATATAAATACAACCATTCCAAGCTTTCAAAGGATTTCTCTATGTCCACTGAAAGCACCGTTGGCTTCGGTGCGTCAGGTTGATCCTCCTCTAAAATCCTCACTAATCTCCGCACGTTAGTAGCTGTGTTCCTAGTTGTGATAAACCCAGCCTGATCCTCATGGATCAGGCCAGTCATGTGTTGCAAGAGACGAGACGCCAATATCCTACTCAAAATCTTGTAATCAGTAGTCAACATTGATAATGGTCGGTAGGCAGCTGTGTCTGTACCCTCCCGCCCAGGATTTAACAACTGGATGAAAAGCGCCTCCCTCCTTGACCCGGGAAGTTGACCTAAATCTTTCACCTCTCTATAGACTTCTAGCAACCACGGAGTCAATAAGTCCACATAATGCAAGTAGAATTCTACAGGCAACCCGTCTATGCCCGGTGTCTTATTGCGGGCCATATGCTTAATAGCGCTCCTAATTTCCTCCAATGTTATATCTCAGCCCAAACATTTCGCTTGTTCCTCTTCCAACTTTGGGAGGAGCACCCTATCCAAAAAGGTGTCAATTTCTGAATACCCTGCTACCAGTGAACTTTCATACAATACCTCATAGTACTCTAAGAAACGGTCTAAAATCTCACGATGGGTAAGTACAGCGCTACCATCGTAGTCCTTCAGTGCCATGATTGGAGAGCCCTCGTCGTAGGATTGGCCAGCCAAGCTAATAACGTCCCTGCCTTGTCCCCCTCAGCATGTACTTTCATAACATAGGTTTTATAATCAAAGTATCATAGTCCCTCTATCTCCCCCACCTCGGCTTCCTTGGCTGCCACTACTTCTGCCTGCACTTCAGGATGCCCATGTCTTGCCAACTCGGCCAACCTCAATCTGCTTTCAGCCCGGTCCACTTCCTGTAGTAGCACGTTCCGCCCTCCTACATGTTTACTAATACAGAGCCCCTGTATCACCACCTTAAAGGCGTCCCATTCCATTGCTCTTGTAGACGCCGTACCTGCATTCTCATTAAAATAATATGTGAAATAACTTTATTCGGTAAAAATTTCACCATAAAAGTATACAAATTATACAATACATTTTAAAATTGAAAATACATTAAGTAGGTACCTAGGTCAATAAAATTCCATCAAGAAGTGTGCATATTTATACAGTACACATAGTATGGTAAAGCCCAAAAACCATATATGCATGTGACCTCACATAACTGCCCCATTACATAATGATAGAATACATTTTAAAACCAATACAAAAAACCATCAAAGTATCCTACCAGAGAGCCGGCTAGCTATTAAGCGGGGTGGGGCGGGGCTTTATCCTCCTCATACGTGTCAGCCATGCACTACCCAGATATTTAGCTACCCCGCATACCATAAGAGTGGAGGACGTATCCGTGCAAAGAACTTGTAGGGCCATTTTGTGGCATCTGAGACCCAACCCCATACATAATGGTTTTAGCCAAACCTTCCTGGCAACTTTATATGCGGGACAAGCAAAGAGGAAGTGCACCACAGACTCATTCGGGGCAGCACAGCCGGGGCAGGGGTTCGGCGGACCACCAGCGTTGGTCCACCCCGAGGTGAAGTCATGCACCGGGAGGGTCCCAAACCTAAGTTTTAAATAAAGTGCTCTATCCAGAGGCTTTGACATAAGGTCAAGGAAAGGTTCTAATTTTCTTGACCATTTAAACTCTAAGAACCGCTCTGTGAGCAAGCCCCCTGCGCCACTACATATTGCCTCTGCCTGAACCCAATCCCAGTACAGTTTCTTCATCGCTAGTTTAGGGGGTGGCATTTGACTTGCCCATGCATCGCTCGGGCCAAGTTGCACAACCAGCTGCCTCAAGTTGCTCAACCACCTGATCTTATTACTGGTATTGAGCAAAATAAGTTAATCTAAAACAGCAGCATAGTTTGTAAGCTCCCTGGTCCTTCTCAGCCGTACCCAAAATATTAGTGGGCGCAGTCGCACTAAGTCTTTAAAGGAGCGCCTGCCTAAATCTAGCCGTAAAGGGATTAGCAGGGTAGAAACTGGGAGAGCCACCAGGTCCCTCAAAAACTTATTTTCGGCTGAGACTAACTCCGAGACATTCTCAAACCCCCACAGTTCGGAGCCGTATTGGGCGGCCGGTAAAATCTGTCCCTCATAGATTGCCAGAGCCGGTGCCACAGGTTTGCTCATCGACTCCCGATGTTCTCTCAAGGTCACCCCTGACACTCTTTTGTGGCTGAGTAACATTTTGGCCAGGTGATCCTTCCAATTCATCGGACAATTTACCCGAACCCCCAAATAGTCGAAGGAGTCTACCAGCTCCAGAGGTGCCCCATTGAGCGTGAAGTTGTTCCTAAATCTTTTGGAGGGTGAGAGGGCCATAAGCTTAGTTTTGGAGGTGTTAATGGTATGTCCTCTATCCGTACAAAAGGTGCTAAAACGGTGCAAAAGCTTTTGGAGGCCCACAGGGGATTTAGAGATCAGTATGGTATCATCCGCGAAGAGTAGAGTGGGAGTTTTTTCCCCCGCCAGGGATGGCGCGTCTGCCTCTTCCTCTCTCAGATGGTCCACCACACCGTTCACAAAGAGAGAGAAGAGGGTCGGCGCCATGACGCAACCCTGGCGGACTCCACTCCTCACGGGCACCCTGTCTGTCAGTTGCCCCTGGGTGCCCCATCTAATCCTCGCATAATTCCCCTCGTGAAGCCTTACAATCAAACCCAAAAGAGGCCCAGGAAAGCCCATCTTCTCTAGCGTATCCCACAGCCTTGCTCGAGGGACCAGGTCAAATGCCGTCTTGAGATCTATGAATGCCAGGTAGAGACTACCCTTATTGATGGTCACAGACTTCCAATAGATGGCAGAAAAACAAAAGACCTGGTCCATCGTGCCCACCTTTTGGCACAATCCTGCTTGGAAATGGGAGAGGACATGTTCCTCTTCCATCCAGATTCCTACCCTCGAGTTAATGACCCTGCCAACCACCTTCTGAATCACGTCTATCAGACTGATGGGTCTATAATTGGCAGGGTCATCTCTATCCCCCTTTTTGAACACGGTGACGACCTCTGCCCCCTTCCATGAGTCTGGCACGGGTTGTCCCTTAGCAATCAGGTTCATTATAAGGGCAATAATTTTGGCCCAAGAAGTAGGATCTTCTAGCAGAAGGTCCCCTGGGATCCCATCCGGGCCAGCCGCCTTCCCCGGGGTCAAATGCCTGATTGTCAATATTAGCTCCGAGGGTAAAAATGGGTCCTCAAACACTAGTGGGAGTTGATCCCTTCTAGCTGGGGCTGGAGGGGGACAAGAGGGCTCTTCAGCTCCACCGTACAGTGCAGAAAAGTGGGAGAACCATTGTTGGCTTGTTATGTGGGTAGCTAGTGGTTGAGAGCTCTTCTGCCTAGCTTTATTAATGAGCTCCCAAAACAACATTGCATTCCTCTTACTCACTGCAGAATTAAGATCCTTCCAATATTGTTCTTCCCACTCTCGTTTGGCCAATGCCATTACCCTTGCATAGTCCTTCCTAGCCGCTCTAACTAGTGAGGGATCTTTTCTGAACAGGGCAACTGTTAGCTCTTTCCTTTTTTCCCTGCACTGGACCGTATACCAAGGGTTGCTGGATTTGGGAGATGTATTATTTAGTCTTCCACTTTTTCCCTTGGATAGGAAATATTGGCCCATGTCTTCTATTGTGTTTTTATATGCTGTAGCAAAAGCAAAACGCGACTCCTGGGCACTTCCCATTCCCAGTTCCAGAGTCGCCAATTCCGCGGTCAGATCTGCCACATGTGTCTTGATACTCACAAGTTGATCTTCCTGCAGTTGGGCCTTGTCCCATTTCAGCCTTCAGTTACCATTATAAGGGATGACCTCATTGGTTGTCCTCAAGGGAACGCTCTTCACACATCTCTTTGGGTTGCCCCACCTTAGCTTGGTACAGAGGGGATTGTGGTCACTGTCCTGTGTAGATACCACCTCCATATCTACCAGGTCCCTCCACAATTTAACGTCCAATAAGATATAATCGATTCTTGACGGACCAGTAAGCCTATTAAAAGTCATCGCTCTAGCAGGGTCAGACATAGTCCTACCGTTTAGTGCTCTTAGAATATGTTCCCTAGTAAGGGCATTAATTTGTATTGCCCTTGCTGACCATTTTCTAATTGGGGCTAATGACAAGGCTGGAATAGACCATCTAGAATCTTCCTCCTCGATACCCAAGGGATCATCCCCGCTAAGGGGCTCAAATGTACAATTAAAATCCCCACCCACTATAATTTTAGAGGATGGGGGGCAGTTGGCTAGTGCCAAATCTAGACTCGTTAGTGTGGATGAGGCTGTGTCCCCCGGTGTCCCTCTGGAATTGACATTGAATAAATCGAACCTACTCCCCTCAGTTTGTCCCCTAAATGAGAGATGTAGGATATCCCTACATGCTGAATCGTGACTAACAACATCCCAGTTCAAATCAATTTTAATTCATGCCAGTAAGCCTCCCGCTGGTCTACCCTTCCCACAGCTTACGGCGGGAGAGAAGAAGGTTGAGTACCCAGATTTATGTAATGGGAGCAGACTCCAAGTCTCTTGGAACAGACACACATCGAACTTCCCAATAAATGTGTGCCATTCCGGTAAAGCCATCTTCCTTTTTAACCCCGCCACATTCCAAGATATAAAGTGAACGACCCTATAACCTATAGCGGTCGCATCAGGGGCCCCATTGTTCCCACTCCTCCCCCGAGCAGTGGGCTTTGGGCTAGCCTCTACATGGTTAATTAGATTTAGGGCTACATTACTGCCGACATTGGAGCCCGGGCTCAATACCTCTGTGGTAGCTGTAGTTACACTACTAACCGTAAAATTGGCTAATATGGGGCCCATTTTCCCATTATCATAACAACTGGCCTCTCTTGAAACCACTTGAGCTATACCCCCTAGGCTGGCATCACATGATCTACCACCCATGCGTAACCTCGACTGTGATCTTCAATCGCAGTCTTCCATACCTGAGTACACAGAAAACCTGTTCCCTGACTCCAGAGGTGTAAAGGGTCTCAAGTGGTCCATTCTCCTGCTGGTGTTTCTATTATTTCTCAGGGGTACCGTGTTCCACCCGAAGGGATCGACCACATGTGCAGGGTATTGTCCGTGAGGTGCATGCCTAGTTATCCCCTATCCTACCTCCCTCTGAAAAACCAGGTCATCCAATGTTTCGGGACAGAGCCTCCAAGTGGGGATGTCAGACTTCGCCGTCATCCAGTGCGTAGTAAACATCAACAGGTTATGATCAGACAATGTCCTAGTGAGATATTCAGAGTGCATTATGGAGGGCACTATCGATGTGGAGCATAAGACTGCATCTAACGAACATGTAGGTCGAGCATCGCAGAGAAGTAGGGATAATCCCGGTCTCGCGGGTGGTGTGTCCGCCGTATGTCCACTAAGGTCCATCTGTTTTACCACTCCAGCCTACATTTGGCCAATCTATGGACAGGGAAGTCCGCCAGAGGGGGGTGTGATCTGTCTTGTGACACATCCACTATGGAATTAAAATCCCCTACCAACACTACCGGGCCTGTAAAGTAATGTGCCAATGTGCCTGATGCGCATTTTAAGAAGCGCGCCTGGTCAATGTTTGATGCATATATACTACACAGCACTATGTCCCTACCTCGCAATCGCCCCTCCACTGCTACAAATCTGCCTTCAGGGTCAATAGTTTATTTTGTGACCTGAAAAGGAACCCCTGCCCTTATCCAGATCAATCCCCCCATGCAAACGCAGAGTATGAGGTGCTAAAAACCTGCCCACTCCACCTTCGCTGCAATTAGACCCTCCGCCTAAATAAGGTGAGTTTCTTGAAGTAATGCTATATGTATTCCTCTCCTGACCAAATATGCATGGATCTTGTGGTGCCTCGTCATTGTGTGAAGCCCCCTCACATTCCAGGTGACACAACGTAAATCAGATACCGCCCCATCACAGTAGAATAATGTCCACATTTCACTTCGTACCATAGTAAACACACCGGTGACCCCCTTTCCCCATCCCTTCCCCAAACCCCTGCTCCCCCACGCCCCCAAGAACAGGACCTAGAACAGAACTGCTAGTCCCCATCCAAACCACTTCAACAAACAACACACACCTAAGCCCACCAGCAGTCACTGAGGGAACGCCGTATGGGCAATTGGGGGTGCTCAGTGCCAACGGGCGACCATGTACACTCCAGACCTACTCCGCTTTGAAACCCCAGATAATCATAGCATTCTTTTCCCCCCCTGCGCACCAATTCTGGTCCTATTGAGCACCCACTAACTGTTCGAACTTGCCATTGCATAATAGAGTCTTAAGGACCAACCCGTGCAGCACCAAACGCCATCTTCCTGCCTCTGCAATAGTGTCCACAAGCCCTTTCCCCGCTCCCAACAGTCTCATAACAGCCTCCCAGGTTGCAAACCTTTACTCGTCCAATAGCCCATCTGCTGTCGCAGGTGTGACCGGCGGTAGCCGTACACTGTCCGCCTCCGAGGTCTCAGTGTCTGAGTGCTCCTTGTCCTTCTCCGAGTCCATACCCTCCTGCGATTGCACCATCCGTTCACCCGACAAAGCAGACACCACCTCCAGCACTCCTCGCCGCTCCACCTCAGTTTGCGACATCAATGGCCTCCGTAAGCCCCGCCGCCGCTGTGGAAGCCGCTGTGATTTACGTATCAGGAGCTCTCCCGAAAGTACCTAGGCCCGTCGTTCTGTTCCATCCTTTCCAGCTCAGTAAGACTCCAGCCACGTCATGCCTTCTCTGGTGTTTCATGAAAACAAGTCTTACCATCTAATATTATTCTCAATTTAGTTGGAAACAACAAGGAGTACTGGAGGCCCTCCACCTGTAGCTCTTTTTTGACTGGCAGGAAGGACGTATGGCGCCGCTGAATCTCGAAAGTATAATCCGGAAACAGAGTAACCTTGCTATTTCCTACTTGAAATGGGCCATCAGTGCGCGTCTTTTGGAGCAACAAATCCCTGTCCTTAAAGTGCAAGAGGCGCGCCACCACCGGTCGGGGGGGATGCCCCTGCTGCGGCGGCTTCGCAGGTACTCTGTGCGCTCGTTCCAGGGTGTAAAAAGATGACCATCCCTTAGGGGCCACCACCGACTTCAACTAATTCTCCAGATATTGCACCACGATCCCTCCACTTTTTCAGGCAGGCCCACTACGTGTATGTTATTCCGCCGATTTCTACTTTCGGCATTTTCAGCGCGCTTCTCCAACACCATAATACGATCCAAGGCATCCGTCACTGTCGCTTTCAACGCAGTTTGTGCTGGCGCCACATCCTGGAGTATGCCTTCCACTTGTTTCACTCTATCTGCCAGCTTAGAGTGGTCCGTGCTCAGGAGGCCAAGGCCTGCCGCCACTTGTGCAATGTCCTGTTGCAGAGCAGTGCGAGAGTCTTCAATTGCTGCCAAGATTTTGTCAAATTGCTGCTGCATTCCAGGGTCCCGAGGTTCCCCCTGCGCATTGAGTTCAGCTTGAATAGGGGCCTCACTGTCCGAGAGCTGCTGTGCTCCATCCTTCTTCTCCTTTGGTTTCCCCATGGCAAGGGCCTCCAGCTCTTACCCAAGCGGCGATAGGTGTTTGAACACATCTTGCTCGCCTAATGAGAGACAGACTCCATACCCAGTCCATGTAGAATCAGGAGTCCGACCTTCCAGGTGGTTCCCCGCTCAGCTGCGATATGTTCCAGCCCAGAGTCGCAGGACACCACTGTGTTCCAACTGTGTCAGTGCAGGAGCCCTAATCGGAGGGTCCCGGTCACCCTTGCCTGGTCCAGCACACACTTGCTCGCGTCTGCCTCTGTGCCCTCTGCCAGCCTCAACGATTCAATTTCATGGCCCCCAGTAGAGGCCCAAACGGGGAGTCACCACCATCCGCAGCCCCGATCAGGACCTGCCCTCGCTGTCGCTTTAATCCTGGGTGAAGACCCTACTGCCCTGCTTGACTCTACCAGCTCAGATTTCAATGGTGCTTTGCCATTTCCATAGGTGCATCAAAGCCCCCAATCTCTCAGGCCCTCTGCAGTCCGTCCTACCCGGGAGAAAAATCACTCTCTTCACTCCTCCCCCGGGTCCCGCAGTGTCCCACCGCTCCTCCGGGATCCTGCCACGATCACTCCAGGCCAAAACCGCAGCTCCTCTAGGCACCGTCACCACAAGCGCCAAGTCTCATCCCCACTTGGGCCTCCCGCCAGGAGCCAACAATTATGCTTCTGTGTATGCACCCGACCTCGCCTCAGCTCACAGGCCGCAGCGTCCCCGGGGCCCGGCGTCCGCCTAGGCGGCTCGTAGCTCCGGTTCTCGCCACACCCCACTCACCAGTGCAAGGCCGGTCTCTGCCACTTCTCTGAACACCCCCTGGCCGTTTTCTTCCTCCATGCCGTCTCTCGTTTTCCCAGCTCAGCTCCGGGTCGGGGGGGGGGGGGGGGGGCGGGAGTCTCCGTGCTCGCAGCTCCAGTCGCTGCGCCCTCTTGACTGCCGGGTGATCTCGCGCCGGGCCTTCCTAGCGCCAGCCAAGGCAGTCCGCACACCCCTCTGCCGCAGCACTGACCCAGGGCACAAGGGGACCTCTGCTGCAGCAATTGCCCGGTCCGCCGATCAATCAGCTTCCCAGCTAGCAGTCCGCAGCGCCCCTCAACTCAGGCTCAGAACCTTTCGCCTCCGCGCCACGGCCATTTTGTGGCCGCCGCCATTAGCAGTCTCGGGTCGGGGAACCTCCAAGAACTCCCGAGTCATGCTCGATACAGCAAAGGAGCCGCACCAGTGCAGGCCCACTGCGCTCTCCGGTCACTCGGTGGCATCAGGGTAGCCGAAGCGTCATTTAAAACAGGATTAATTCGGGTTTTCTAGCAGAGCTCAGTGCTCACGCAGCCTTCTTTATCGGCTTCCAAGCCACGCCCCCGGGGATGCTAAGGAACAATGCTAGAAAAAATGTATGTCAATACTATTGTTCAACACTGGTCCACATAAAGAAATTCAGGTGGTCAAAACCAATTATGTTTTACATTTTTTGTGTCTTTCAGTCATTTTCCTATGCATTTTGTGCTTAAGGTATATACTAGGAAAACTATTGAATCATGAGTTTGAGGTATAAATAATTTGCCTTCCCAATGTCATTTTGTGTTTTAGTGAAACTATATTTTATAATACATAGTTTTTGTTGCAATACAAACATAGAAATGTGTAATTTTTTTTATCATGTTAATACCCTATTTATCATGTAGGAGGTATATAATATGGACATTTACCTATGTTAGGAACGTGCCATTATATAATTGAGCATTTAAGAGTTCCCAAATATCAGCATTGTCCGTTATTATGATGTCATCGGAATTAAGGTGACATCCCTTCCTTGGAGGAATCAATGTCAGGTTATATGATGTCACTTTATGTGATGTCATTCGGTCAAAGGGAAGTGATGTGTTATCACTTCCGCTACCTCTGGCATTCTGGTGAATTGACTCCCATGCTCACAGGTGGCAGGATACCGCCCTAACAACGTGTTTATAAGCTGTCAATGCGAGGTTGGCAGATAGGGCCACTATATGAATAAGGCCCAACATGATTAATTGATGCTGAATAATATTTGAGTAAGAAATACATTTTGCTTTTATTCTTATGAACACAGGGTAAACTTTATAGCACTGCAATCACCTCTGTGTGAAAATGTGTTAAACGTCAGATTAAATTGTTAATGCCAACAAAATGCTGAATAATTTGCCTTTCCTTTTCCCCATAATTCGGTCAATCCTATTGCATTATTTTGTTTTAGAGGACACATAGTAGAAAAGTTCATTTCTAGTTAAGTAAGACACACAACATAGATAGAAGGAATAAATTATAAATACAAACTGGAAAATCACAAAACACCATTTAGCATAGAATATGTCATAACATAGCAAGTTATGTATTGTCCATCGTCATTTATGCAGATACCACATTATTTAACCGCATCGCTGCTGCGGCGATTTTTGCGCTACACGGCTTTTTTCATTTTTCCGCGTTACATGACGAGCTTAGCTCGTCATCAGCACACGCCACCCGTGGCTGATGACGAGCTGAGCTCGTCATCAGCATCGAAGGGGTTAAGAAAACTCAGTAAAGCAAATACCATAAGAACATTGCCTCACAAGTTTAGTATTCCTATCAGAAGTTCAGACAAAGGAAAGCAGGAGTAAAGAGTGCTCAAATTGTAGAGTATAGGACTTGCTTCTCCAGGCTCAGCAGCACAGGTCAAACTGCAACAGAGGCAGTAGCAGCTCTTGGAGGGAGTGCCACGGGCAGTTGGGTGGGGGGTAGAAAACTACTGATTAAGGCCGAATAGAGGGGCATATTATCAAGGACGGGCGTTAAAATGATCGCCGCTTTAGAGGCAGAAAACGACCGTTAAAGCGGCGATAAGCCCATTATCGCCTCTTTAGCAGCAGTTGTCTGCTGCTAAAGCGGCGTTCATTTTATCGCTGTACTTGATAATATGCCCCAGAGTTCAGTAACTAAATAAATAAATAAAACAAATTACATTGCGCGCTGCATCGCTAGTTTGCGTTGTAGCTCGCATAATGTAATTTGTTTTATTTATTTATTTAGTTACTTTACTCCATTCGGCCTTAATCCGGAGTTTACTAACCCCCACCCTGCCCCTCCCCCGCCCCACTCACCGCCCGCGACACTCCCTCCAAGAGCCGCTACCGAACAGAGGTTGCAATGCTCTGTTCCATTGCTAAACGTCGCTCTACTAGGTAGAGACCTGTAGAATAGAAGTCCTGTCTTCAGATGAGCCTTCTGTGATGTTACTCAGTTTAAGGTGATTTGAGATACTTCCACTACTCTACACGTCCTTTCTCTTTATCTCATGCTTGCTTTGCATATTCTTTTTAATCCCTGTTTAATCTCCTATTTAATGCTGCCATCTTTCTTTTAATCCCTCCTTATTTCTTCCCTACCATTGTTGCTCTTGCTCTAGGTGAAAGCTAGGAGTGAGTGAAATTCACTTAATTTTCTTTTGCCTAATAATTTACATTTTTGGAAAAATTATGTGAAGTGCAATCTGCCACTTTACCCTATAATGTAATGCAAAATGCATCCTTGCATCAAAATTGTATGTGTGGACTTCACACGGAAACAGCACCGAAAAACAAGTACCACAAGCATGTACTCCAGTGAGAGGATTTTTTACTGGAGTGAGCTCTAATTATGCCAACTGGCATAAATGTAGAATTTCACTTAAACAGCATAAAATGAAATGGAGCAAATTATGCAAATTACACAGGTGTAATTGAAATTTTGCCTGGGTATAATCAAAGTCTGATGGCTGTGTGGCACAGGTGGGCCTAGTTTTGCCTCTCATGGCTTCACCTAAACGGTAGTCCAGCTTGCAGACAGGTTGTAACACAACCCAGCAGAGCAATATCTGCACCAGTGGTCGGATTCGGACATATACGTGCCCCGAAGAATAGACCAGTCCAGCCACAGGGGCTCAGCTGAGGGGGGCAAAGCCATGCTGTCATCCAGCTGAAGCAGTCTACTGCCAGTGCCCAAGCCATGACTGATTTGCACAATCGATAGGTCAAGCTGGGTTACAGTGTGAATATGTGGGACACCGCAATCATAGCAGGCAACTGATTTCCATTACTGCCTGTTGTTATAGATGATCATTACTGTTTCAGGCCACTGATGTCCATTGCTGCTTGTAGGCATTGAGAATTATTACGGATTGTATCTATTGTGGTTCCATTTAAGTTCACTACTTTCAGGGCTTATGAAATTAATTCTTGCATGTGGTGTTTTAGTTTTTCTTTCTGGCAATGCTCCCTCTTTTTTAGGTTTACAGTGTGAAGTCTATTGTTTTGAATGTATCTAAAAAGGGACCTACATCCTGCTCTCACTTTTTATTGACCCGTAGTCGTGCAAGTTTACTGTCCTCTGTTTCTATTGGTGGTAGCATGTTCTCCCTTCCTTCTGCGGCTCTCCTATCAGTTTCCTGTGGACAAGCTACTCCTTCCTATCCACGTTGGTAGTTGTCATCGTTTTCTTTTGGTTAAAACTGCATACAGTATACTGTTTACATTTTGTTATCCCTCTAAGCAACTAATATTGCTATATTTTACTACTGAATAGGCAGCCACAATTGAAGTTACCTTGCAGTTAAAAGGTATATGATTAAATGGTGCAGCAAGATTAGTAGCACCGGGGCCAGAAGCTCTATGGACCCAACTAAATACAGATTATTGCAAAAGGTTACTACTAAACAGACAGTCACAAGTGCAGTTATCTAGCAGCACTAGGATCATAATTTCAATGGTCCAGCCGGTGCTGTGGCACTGGGACAAAAACTCTAGGCACCCCACTAAACACAGATTATTGCTATATTTTACAACTGAAAAGTTCCTTTGATACTCGTTATTGCCTGAAGCCACTTATGCTTATTACCTGCTGATAATAATGAAAAATGTCATTCATTATTGTGTGGTAGCATGGCTCATTACTGTCTGCATAGTTGCATGAATGTGTTATGTCAGTGTGCATAGATTATCTGTATCTGCGAGCATATATTCATGCATTACAAAAGTCTCCTTGTTTCGTACTGGCTTTAAGTAAGACTTGGAGCACTCTCCAGTCTGACTTAAAAAAAACAAAAAAAAAACTAATTGCAACACACAGTAATAAAAACTGGTTTGTATGAGCAAGTGGTGTTAAGGTCTTTATATCGTGGAAAACTAATGAAAATGTAAAATTCTGAAGAACAAATATAAAATGCAGTCATCATTGCAGGTATGATGTTGTGGTTTCGAATTCAAACAATCAATCAGTAACACTGTCACCTAAGGGAAGAATAAGTAAATAGATGACATTTTTGGAAGTGAACTCTTCTGTACATATATTGTATAGAATCCATCAAGTGGATTCAAGGTTGGTATTTATTAATTTATCACTGAGCAAACAATCCCAGTGAATGTATGAAATGTAAAGGGCTTTCGGTGTGTTGAACTGCCCTCAGGGTGGCCTGTATGTGGGAAATATAAAAAGTGAGATCCAAGTTTTTTCAACGGAATTTGCCCTTATACCTATACAGAGATGTTTGAAAGCAGGGGCACCTTCCACGGTGGGCCCTGTGTAAGTGACTACACTTTATGTATCACCTCTATTTAAATGTGTCAACCGCTTCCCCTCTGAATGCCAACCCCTACCTGAGACTCTGGGGCATATTTATAAGCTCCTATCGCCATAGGTACGTCACTTTTTTGCGACGTTTTTGTGGTTACAGGGGTTTTGACTTATTTACAAGGCAACATAAAGTCACTTAACATGGCTATATGCTCCCTTGTAAATAAGTCCCCCTTTTATGCTAGACTTAGAGTGAAAGGGGTGGGCAATGGGTGTTGCGGTGGTCATTCCGCTGCCACACCCATTGATTTTGTCGCTGGCCCTATTTACAAGGCTGGCGTAAATAGGAGGCAGCGCCAAAATTAGGATCTGGGAAAACCTGGTCTTAAACAGGCAAAACAAGGAGATATGCTTTATTTTGCCTCGTTTTTGCTGATTCATTGTGTGCTGCATTGTGCAGCACACATAGAAACAGCAAATTGCCATGAATGTGTTCATAAAAGTGGAAGAGTGCAGAATAATTGCAAAATTGCTAAGGCTGCACTCTGTTACTTTAGAATTACAGGGATGCGCCGTATTTACAATAATACTGCACATCCCTGCATTTCTCCCTGCGCTGGCGCTAAATTCAGCTGCTTAGCGCCAACGCAGGCACCGTTGCACCATAGTGCAAGGGTGCCTGTGTTGAAGGAATGATTGTTTATGTGCAGGAAGGTGTTCCTTCCTGCACATAAACAATCATTAAAAAAATATGATTTGTAACTTTTATGTTTGCTGCTCAATGCAGCACTTATAGGAGTTGCAAATCACCATTCTGGATTCTTTATGTTCATTTTGGAGTTAATCTGCGCTCTTCCACTATCGTGTAAATATGCCCCTCTGTTTCTGTCTTCCCAGTGTCTTGTCATGTTAAGGTTTATAGGGCCCTGGCTAAAACATATTTTGGCCATTTTTGTGTGACAACGTTTCTGATGATTTAACATATAGTTCAGTTTTGTTTGGGAACTTCCAGGTTCGAATTATCGGGCCCAACACTACTTAGGATGACATTGCTGTAAATCATGTTAAACGACTAAAATGAATCCGAGTCAATATCGAACTTCAAGGCAGCAGAGGCAGGCCAATCACTACACATCATGTTAACATTGAGCCTTTCCCTGAAGAAGAAAGATTGATTTAAAATGTCACTCAACGATCTAGACTGACCTTTTAAGATAAGGCGATGTATCCTTTGGATCGTTTGACCAGGGCCCTGCGGCAGCGCGCGGACCTTCTACTTATAATTGTCACTTCCTCAGGGGGCGCTGGTTGAATTGCAAAGCTACACTACCCCGAAAAAGAAAAGTACAGCATCAAAGGTGAAACATTATTATTCAGAACCAAACATTTTAACAGCTAGATCTAGAGGATAGCCTAAATTGTTCAACTGTCCTTTGTTTAAGAAGGGCTATGTTTTAGATTTTTTGGGGCAGGTTTACAAGCCCCTTGCGCTGCCGGTGCGTCACGTTGCGAGACACACCAGCGACGCAACCTGCTGAGTGATATTTACAAACACACGTAAAGCCACCCTGCTTGACTTTACCTGTGCTTGTAAATATCTACCCATTTCACACAACACTTTGCGTGTTAGGGGCGTGACACGCAACACTCATGTCCACTGATGCATTTCCAGATTTACGAGAAATTGTAAATCTGGAAATGCGTCCGAAAGCTACGCCACCATAGTGGTGGCGTAGTGAGGTGCAACAGGAAAAATGTTTTAATTTCTCCTTGTGTGTTCATCTTTCAATGAATGTGCATTCTACAGCAGGCATTGGAAGGGGAAATCACCTCAAGTGATTGTTTTTGTGCATGAAGGTGCCCCTTCCTGCACTAAAACAATCTCCCCACAACGCAGGCATTCTTCCACCATGGTGCAAGGGTACCTGGGCCGGCGCATGACAGCAGTTTGTGCGCCAGCGCACGGGGAAGCACAGAGATGCGACATACTGTTGTAAATATGTTGCTTCCTTGTGCTTCGAAAGTAACGCAGCGCTGCGTTGGTTTCTCGTAAACATGCCCCTTTGTGTTTTTTATTTCAATTGGAAGACATTATTGTCATTCAGTGACTGGTGCAATCATCCAAAATATTATATCTATTCAGGCATTCTGGGAATGATTCACAATCAGAAATCCCAGAAGTATTAAGCACCTGCCTGCTCTCGCAGGGGCCTTGACGTTCTGGAAATTATGATGGTTAGAAGATTTGCAAGGGTAGTCGAGCAACTCTAATCCTAATCTAGTCAAGATGTTATGGTTTAGGGATAGAGAGGGAGTTGCGCTTTTTGTGTTAAATCCAGTTTTTCTCCACAGGTAATATATTTTCCTCACATTCTCATGAAAAATGGAGGGAGATATTCCACCCTCCACCCCAAGTTAAAAATGCATCTGCTCCTACCTTTTGGGTGAGTTTATTTTTGTGTTCTTTTTAGTTTAGGGAAAGCATTAAATGCACATTCATCAAAGGAGGATACAGGGAAAATCTGCAATGGATCCTACCATCCTGAAGTCAAGATTAAAATGCCAATGTGGACTGCAGTCTCAAGTCGCCTTCTTATTGTGTTGTATTGTGCTATATTTAAAATTAATGGTCTGGTCTGATTTTGAGTATGTTTATTTTGCCTTTGCATACAGCTTCTTTTTATTTTGAGTTTGTGAGACAGTCAAACCACTATCTGGCCGCAACAGATCCAGATTTTAAATTAAGCCAGGAGCTAGATGACACATGGTGCAGCCATCTCACTAGGGTCAGGGCTTCGGTTCCCTAGGAGAAGTAATATTTTGATTTCCATCTGGGTCATATTGCATGCATCGACTGGGAGTCTGGCAACCTAGGCATCTGCATACAGAGGCCTTGCAGTATTATGGAACTGTCTTTATCAGAGCTGTGTCAGTTTTGAATCCTCATTTTATTTCATTCTTCAATTCAATTTTCTGACGCCTCGATCACTGCACATGTTCCTCAACTGTGTAAAGCGTTGCCTTTGCTTCATTTAAGTCTTTAACATGTAGAACAGCCCACAGGAGTATTCCACAATTTGACATTAATATTTGCATAGGTGATTGGTGAAAAAGTAATTAATCTCTGTGATCCTCCAAATACATCACCTCTTGGACCCCTTTCACACTTGTGCTGGCAGTTAAAAGCCCCACATCAAGTAGCCTCTCATACTATCAGCTTTACACAATTAATTAATGAAGAAAAAAGGTGCAAATGCCATGTGCACAGAATTGCAAACCTCGGTCTGATGACGGGGCTATTTTACCGACCCATCAAGCGTCAAAGAAATTTTTATTTCACTCATGGATTTTCGGGAATCGTCAACTCATTTTTTTTCACTCACAACAGTAAAACACCGCGGTATGCATACTGATGATTGTTTTTTAAGGTGATACCTCCAACTTATATTTTTCCCTAAGTTTTCCAGTATAACAAAATAATCCATGCTTATTATTATTATTATTAGAAACTTGTAGTGCTCACAGCTACCCGAGGGGTTTCCTGGCACAGGGCAGTAGTAGATTTGCTGTCCCACAAAGAAGGTTCAGAATGGCCAAGTTTTCAACATCCTACGAAAAGGGAGAAATGATTTACCGTTTCTTAAGTCTTCCGGTAGAGATTTCCAGAGCTTAGGATCCAGATAGGCAAAGGAGTGGTGCTTCATCCGGGTTAAGAGAAACCAGGGGACACGGAACAGGGCCTGGGTCAAGGATCTTAGTGGCCATGTGGGCAGATAAGGAGATACTAGTTCCTGTATGTAGCGTGGTGCCAGGCCAAATATGGCCTTGAACATATAACACAGTGCTCTGAATTCAATGTGTTTGGCCACCTTAAGCCAATTAAGTTATTTAAGCAAATGAGAAACTGAAACATTTCTGGGTAAGCGGTAAAGCAGTCTAGCAACAGAGTTCTGCACAATTTGCAGGTACTGTATAGATGACCTATCAGTGCCTAGATACAGCGCATTGCCATATTCCAGGCGGTAAATAACCAGTGCCTGAATGACGGTCTGCTGAGCCGCTAAAGGAATAAGCCACAGAATCTTTTTCAACCATTTAAGGACTGCAAAACAAGTGGCAGTCACTGTATAGGGGTTTTTGAAAAATGAAAAGGTGGTATTTGATCCCTTTGCCCCTCAGATGTACAGAGCTGCTTGGAGTACTTACTGGTAAGCTTCATTATTCATGTAAATGTCTTCCTCCTCACAGCAGTCACAAGGTGATAATTTGCCTCATCTCTGCAGACGTCCCAACTAATAGAAAAGCACTCCATCTCTCCTAACATGGCAGACAAAGGACTTCCTGTGTCAATCTATTTGGGGGGGGAGGGGATGGCGAAGGGGAAGCACTTTTTTTTATTAACAAAGCTAAATTGTCTAGACTAAAAGGCCATTTTGCCCCCTACACAATCTGGGAGGGTTAGCAGTGTAGTGTACTGCTATTTAGAAATAATGGATCAATTTTGGCTTCAGATGGACTCCGTAGAACTGTTACATAAGAGTTTGTGGTTACATGCAGAATAATAAAGACATGTATTACTAAGCTCCGTGTCTGGTGTAGTCCTTTGTCAGTACCCAGGCTGGGGAGGATGCTATAACTGGCGAAGAGTTAGGGGATAAGTAACCCAAAGATTGACAGTGCTCTCCAGAGAGTTTCCTGTGGTCCAAGCAAACTGTTTGCGCATGCTACATGTGTTGCAGTCGAAGTGAGGAACGACACACAACATATGTGGAGTCAAAGCGCAACTCCAGCCGCTGTAAAGAAGTAAAAATATTCGAAAGCATTGCAAAGAAATCTTCGTATCGATGACTGAGAACCTGCTGGTCAGATCATACGTAAAGGTACTGCGCTACTACGCAATATGTAGTCATATATAATCCGCAGCGTGAACCCTGAAGGCAGCTACAACCAGGTTTAAAGAGCAGTTACTGATAATCACAAAGTGCAAAATAATGTTACAATATAGAAAGTTGCTGAGAGAAACGCTTAGGCTGGAGCGAGTGTTAATGTCCTTTTCTCAGACCGATTTGTAAAGGCTGTGGGAAGGAGAAGCATTTTGTGACTATTTACAAAAGCCATGGAATTGCAAGTGCATCATGGTGTGAAAACAAGATGCCTGCCACAATGTTACAGAAGCAACGTTCGACGCGCACCCACAAGTCCACGTGGCCACATCAGTTAAGACAATTAGACACCGAACAACGTTGATCGTCATCTAAATCAATGTCAAACAGTTGCTCGGTATGAGTATTAAGTGAGAGTGAGGTAAATGATTGCGCCATGTTGATGTGTACCTCAGAAAAGTGTGCGAATGTTGGGCTGGCCGAATGTGAAGAAAAATGCCAGTAAAAGAAAAATCTTTGTAAAGAAGAAGGTAACCCACACTTCACAATGTTTTACACCATTCTGTTTTGGGTGAACAGATAAACAAAACTTAATATGTTTATCAAGGCGATTATTTGCGCCGTTTTTATTTTTCAAATTTTGTGGAGAAGTTATACGTGTACAGAGAAATTACACTGTCATTAACATAATAACCAACCAAGTTTGAGGTGATTTTGACTACACAAAACATAAATTTAAACACATAAACAATATGAAAACAGTGAGAGAAAAGAGTTTTTTTGTTTACAACAAGGTGAACATATATCATAAACGGGGGGAGGGAAAGATGTCAAATTGTTCTTTCAAAAATATCAACAAACGCAATTAAGCAAACATATTTCTAACCAAAAGCAATTATTGCCCAAGGAGCAGCCTTTAAGTGAATCTGCATGAAAACAAAATAACCTCTCGGAAACAATGTTTAAAAGGCTATAGATTCCCAAGAATTTTTTACGTATTTCACTTGTAGTGGCTTCTGCATCAGCGAAATAAGCTTTTAGTCTGATTTTACGGCAAAAATCCAGCGCCTCAAGTTTCAGTTTGGTGAAGTCAGTTTGTCGGTTAGGTACAAATTTTAAACCCAAGTTTAGGATGGTACTTTTGTCTGTAGTGAGGGTTCTGTCTGAGAGGTTGATTATTGTGGATGTGTCTAACTCTTGTAATACCTGTTCCTCGTTCGCATTTCCCATGGTTCTTTGAAGCGGACGTTTTGCTGTCCGCCCCTTGCTAAAAAAGGTTGATTTGAGCCCTTTTTGTTTTGACCTTGGTTAGAATCACTAGAAGACCCTGACGATGAGGTCGAAGAGAAAGTGGTGAATCTTGACCTCGACCTTCCCTGGTACGAGTTTAACGCTCGCTTAGAGTCAATAGTAGTATAGTAATCCTCTTTCAGGAATGGGTAAACTTGTTCTATTTTGAACGACTTAGAGTCTTTTTCAAATTGAGCAGTTTTGGTATTGATGGTGATATCTTTAAAGGTTTGGATTTCTTTCTCAATTTTTTCCAATAAATTCTTGGCCTCTAGTTCCGTTTTGTTATCAGCTATTGCTTTTATGAGTTCTTCGATTTCTTTTTCTTCCTCACTGCATAAACGTTGGGCGGCCTCTATTGTATGGACCATAAGGTCCCTGCTACATTTGGTGTTAATATAGCTAAAGCCTTTTTTATACTCAGTATCTTCTACAAAGATCACTGGTATATTTTTAACTTGTAGGCCCCAAGGTATTGTGCCGGCATGCAAATGTTGTAGAAGGAAATATCCGTGTAATTCTGTCCTTATATGTTTCTTCTGGAGACGAGTTAATTTCTCTGCTTCATTCTGATGTTTCGCAGAAGTGCTCAGAGTAAGACCTGAGAAGGGTTTGGAGGCAATTAGATTTTTTATGTGGCTTTCTGAAAATGACAATGTTTCATTCTCTGACATATTTTGACAAGGAAGGCTTCCTTGTTTAGGAGTTAATCAAATCAATAATGTCCAAGAGACACTGGTTGTCTCAGTCCTGACTCACTCGGGTAACAACCCGCCCTAAACTATGTGACAAAAAGGAGTTTGGCCAAGGCGGACAGAAGTGGGGTAAGGGCCCAAATACTTTGTAAAGAAGAAGGTAACCTACACTTCACAATGTTTTACACCATTCTGTTTTGGGTGAACAGATAAACAAAACTTAATATGTTTATCAAGGCGATTATTTGCGCCGTTTTTATTTTTCAAATTTTGTGGAGAAGTTATACGTGTACAGAGAAATTACACTGTCATTAACATAATAACCAACCACGTTTGAGGTGATTTTGACTACACAAAGCATAAATTTAAACACATAAACAATATGAAAACAGTGAGAGAAAAGAGTTTTTTTGTTTACAACAAGGTGAACATATATCATAAACGGGGGGAGGGAAAGATGTCAAATTGTTCTTTCAAAAATATCAACAAACGCAATTAAGCAAACATATTTCTAACCAAAAGCAATTATTGCCCAAGGAGCAGCCTTTAAGTGAATCTGCATGAAAACAAAATAACCTCTCGGAAACAATGTTTAAAAGGCTATTGATTCCCAATAATTTTTTACGTATTTCACTTGTAGTGGCTTCTGCATCAGCGAAATAAGCTTTTAGTCTGATTTTACGGCAAAAATCCAGCGCCTCAAGTTTCAGTTTGGTGAAGTCAGTTTGTCGGTTAGGTACAAATTTTAAACCCAAGTTTAGGATGGTACTTTCGTCTGTAGTGAGGGTTCTGTCAGAGAGGTTGATTATTGTGGATGTGTCTAACTCTTGTAATACCTGTTCCTCGTTCGCATTTCCCATGGTTCTTTGAAGCGGACGTTTTGCTGTCCGTCCCTTGCTAAAAAAGGTTGATTTGAGCCCTTTTTGTTTTGACCTTGGTTAGAATCACTAGAAGACCCTGACGATGAGGTCGAAGAGAAAGTGGTGAATCTTGACCTCGACCTTCCCTGGTACGAGTTTAACGCTCGCTTAGAGTCAATAGTAGTATAGTAATCCTCTTTCAGGAATGGGTAAACTTGTTCTATTTTGAACGACTTAGAGTCTTTTTCAAATTGAGCAGTTTTGGTATTGATGGTGATATCTTTAAAGGTTTGGATTTCTTTCTCAATTTTTTCCAATAAATTCTTGGCCTCTAGTTCAGTTTTGTTATCAGCTATTGCTTTTATGAGTTCTTCGATTTCTTTTTCTTCCTCACTGCATAAACGTTGGGCGGCCTCTATTGTATGGACCATAAGGTCCCTGCTACATTTGGTGTTAATATAGCTAAAGCCTTTTTTATACTCAGTATCTTCTACAAAGATCACTGGTATATTTTTAACTTGTAGGCCCCAAGGTATTGTGCCGGCCTGCAAATGTTGTAGAAGGAAATATCCGTGTAATTCTGTCCTTATATGTTTCTTCTGGAGACGAGTTAATTTCTCTGCTTCATTCTGATGTTTCGCAGAAGTGCTCAGAGAAAGACCTGAGAAGGGTTTGGAGGCAATTAGATTTTTTATGTGGCTTTCTGAAAATGACAATGTTTCATTCTCTGACATATTTTGACAAGGAAGGCTTCCTTGTTCAGGAGTTAATCAAATCAATAATGTCCAAGAGACACTGGTTGTCTCAGTCCTGACTCACTCGGGTAACAACCCGCCCTAAACTATGTGACAAAAAGGAGTTTGGCCCAGGCGGACAGAAGTGGGGTAAGGGCCCAAATACTTTGTAAAGAAGAAGGTAACCCACACTTCACAATGTTTTACACCATTCTGTTTTGGGTGAACAGATAAACAAAACTTAATATGTTTATCAAGGCGATTATTTGCGCCGTTTTTATTTTTCAAATTTTGTGGAGAAGTTATACGTGTACAGAGAAATTACACTGTCATTAACATAATAACCAACCGAGTTTGAGGTGATTTTGACTACACAAAACATAAATTTAAACACATAAACAATATGAAAACAGTGAGAGAAAAGAGTTTTTTTGTTTACAACAAGGTGAACATATATCATAAACGGGGGGAGGGAAAGATGTCAAATTGTTCTTTCAAAAATATCAACAAACGCAATTAAGCAAACATATTTCTAACCAAAAGCAATTATTGCCCAAGGAGCAGCCTTTAAGTGAATCTGCATGAAAACAAAATAACCTCTCGGAAACAATGTTTAAAAGGCTATAGATTCCCAAGAATTTTTTACGTATTTCACTTGTAGTGGCTTCTGCATCAGCGAAATAAGCTTTTAGTCTGATTTTACGGCAAAAATCCAGCGCCTCAAGTTTCAGTTTGGTGAAGTCAGTTTGTCGGTTAGGTACAAATTTTAAACCCAAGTTTAGGATGGTACTTTCGTCTGTAGCGAGGGTTCTGTCTGAGAGGTTGATTATAGTGATTCTAACCAAGGTCAAAACAAAAAGGGCTCAAAACAACCTTTTTTAGCAAGGGGCGGACAGCAAAACGTCCGCTTCAAAGAACCATGGGAAATGCGAACGAGGAACAGGTATTACAAGAGTTAGACACATCCACAATAATCAACCTCTCAGACAGAACCCTCACTACAGACGAAAGTACCATCCTAAACTTGGGTTTAAAATTTGTACCTAACCGACAAACTGACTTCACCAAACTGAAACTTGAGCCGCTGGATTTTTGCCGTAAAATCAGACTAAAAGCTTATTTCGCTGATGCAGAAGCCACTACAAGTGAAATACGTAAAAAATTCTTGGGAATCTATAGCCTTTTAAACATTGTTTCCGAGAGGTTATTTTGTTTTCATGCAGATTCACTTAAAGGCTGCTCCTTGGGCAATAATTGCTTTTGGTTAGAAATATGTTTGCTTAATTGCGTTTGTTGATATTTTTGAAAGAACAATTTGACATCTTTCCCTCCCCCCGTTTATGATATATGTTCACCTTGTTGTAAACAAAAAAACTCTTTTCTCTCACTGTTTTCATATTGTTTATGTGTTTAAATTTATGTTTTGAGTAGTCAAAATCACCTCAAACTTGGTTGGTTATTATGTTAATGACAGTGTAATTTCTCTGTACACGTATAACTTCTCCACAAAATTTGAAAAATAAAAACGGCGCAAATAATCGCCTTGATAAACATATTAAGTTTTGTTTATCTGTTCACCCAAAACAGAATGGTGTAAAACATTGTGAAGTGTGGGTTACCTTCTTCTTTACAAAGTATTTGGGCCCTTACCCCACTTCTGTCTGCCTGGGCCAAACTCCTTTTTGTCACATAGTAAAAGAAAAATCGGCATACCAAAGCACCAAAGTCATTCAAGCATTGTTCTAATATTACACTGAAAATTAATGGTTGTGTGATACCTTTCATTATCGACAGTGGTGCATTGATAAGCATTATGCCTGAGGAGACAATGAATTATCTTCATTACAACAACTGCCACCAAAAACAAAAATGTATCCATGGGCTGAATCGACACCCTTAAAAAGTCAAGGTTCATTTGTAGCAACAATGAAACACAAGAAAAGAAAGGTACAAGTACCCATTCATGTGCTTCAAGACACAGCATCCAGTGCCCCTTTTACTCAGTTTCAGCACAGCTGCTGATATGAGACTGGTTTCAGTGAATTATAACATGAATGTTGACCACAAAACAGTAAGTCAGTTTCCTTCAGTATATGTTTTGAGAAATCTTAAGGCTATGAAAGTCAAGTTGCTTATTAATGAAGACGTCCGTACTGTTGGCCAAACACATAGACAAATTGCTTTTCATGTGCAAGAAGCTGTTGAGAAAGAACCTGAATCGTTACTTTAGCATGATATTATTCAGCGTTCCACTGGTCAAACTGATTGATTTTACCCATAGTAATAGTTCCCAAAAAGGACATTGAAGGAGTTGTATGCATATGCATTGACATGCATCAAGCTAACAAGGCAATTGATCGAGAATGCCATCCAGGTTCACACATTGCTGAAATGATAACGCAATTAAATGGTGAAAAGGTCTTCTCTCATCTAGTTTTTAAAAATAGGTTATCATCAATTAGAACTTAAAGAACATTTCAAGTACATTACAATCTTTTCTACACAGTTGGTCTGTTGCGATACAAAAGACAATGTTTCGGTGTGTCATTCACCACAGAAATGTTTCAAGATGTCATTCGACATATCAGACAGACTGTCATGAATGCATTCAATTACAGTGATGACCTATTGGTTTTTAGAGGTACACAAAAAGAACTCGATAAAGCTCTTATACAAGTATGTAATTTACTTGCAGAAGCAGATTTAACTTTGAATGCAGACAAGTGTGAGTTCCATATGACAGAGCTAAAATTCTTTCGGACATATCGTTTCTGATGGGGTATGACACCAGATCCTGCTAAAGGGCAAACGCTGTCAAATGCTGATCCACTTCAAGATGATTCGATGGTGCATTAATTTATTGCCAAGGTCAGTTACTGTTCCAGATACATACACAGCTTTGCCTTTATAAATGCTCAGTTAAGAGACTTGATGAGCAAGAATGTTTCTGTCATGACTCTCTCCCTGTGTTCTCATGTGCACCACCAGGGGGCTGAACTGTGGGATTCTCAAGTGTTCTAAAAAGCTTCCAGATCCTTCCCTTCATGCAGATACTGACTTCCAGCCATGTGGACACTATTTGGGAATTGACATCCATTCCCAATCCATGCCAGGTTTTGTGGAAGCCAGCCTGCTCATGATTGAAGCCAGCCTTCTCATGCCTGAAACTCAATTACCTAGAATTCCCTGCTCACTGCTTCTTCTCCTCCCCTCCAGGCAAGAATGGGTGGAGGACTTCGGCTCTCCTGTCGCTGGCTGCTGCTAGCCTGCTCACTCCTGATGCATGTGATTACTGTGAGCTTTTTTAAGCGCCAGCTCCCTTCAGTCCAGTGTTGGTGTTTGTAGCTGTGTACCAGTGAGACTGACCCGTGTTTTGAATGTTTACTGAGCTTTTGATATCCTATTTTCCAGTGTTTCATGATCTTTTTGTTAGCCTTGTTTTTCCATTGTTTCCTGAGCTTTTGATATCCTTGTTTCCAGTGTTTTCTGAGCTTTTTGATATCCTTGTTTCCAGTGTTTTCCTGAGCTTTTGATATCCTTGTTTCCAGTGTTCCTGAGCTTTTGTAACT
Organism: Lissotriton vulgaris; assembly: GCF_964263255.1. NCBI lineage: Eukaryota > Metazoa > Chordata > Amphibia > Caudata > Salamandridae > Lissotriton > Lissotriton vulgaris. The sequence goes on from NC_141693.1 coordinate 625,721,431, forward strand.
CCTTGTTCCTGAGCTGCTGCTGTTTTCCTTGTTCCTGAACCAGCACTGCCTGCAGAGCTACAGTGACTCATGAGCCTTAGCATTCCTTGTTCATGAGCTGCAGCAGTTTCCCTTGTTCCTAAGCTAGCACTGCCTGCAGTGCTACCTTGACTCCTGAGCTTTTCCTCAATTCTAGTTCCTGCTCCAGCAGTGCCTTCAGTGCTACTTTGTTTTCTTGATTCCTGAACAAGCACTATTCTAGTATACCCTTTTAGCCTCCCCTTCTGTATATCCTTTTCTTTCCAGTCCCTGTTTTTCTTCCCAGGTCCTTGGTTGCAGTTCCTAGTTTACTGTCTTTCTATTCCTGCTATCTTGCTTTTCATACCATGTATGTTTGATACATGCTTTCTCCCATGATTGCCCTGTGATTTCCTTCCTTTCTTTTTAAGCACTCTTCCTTGCTAGCTCCTTGTCTATTGTGCTTGTATTTAGTTCTACCCCCTTTCTATTGCTGCCTTGCGTGTTCCTGTTTGAACACCAGGATCCGTGGGCACAGCTAACTACCTAAGTGGTGTTTATTGTTCACTGTGAGTATTGTCTTTGAGTTACATTCATAACATCACCGTAGGTAAAGCTCCACAGACCCTTCCTTTGCATGCATATCCTATATGTGGGTATTTGCAGTCATTATCTATAACAGCAACTGTGGGTAAGGAACTTACTGAGCTTCAGTCTTACCATGTGGAGCTCCTAAGTGGTTTACCCCACACTCCCTTTATTGTTAATGTTACTTCATATATATGTCTTGCACATTCTTCCTGGGTGTAGTTATTCTGAATGCTAAATTGCCTCTTGAGTGCCCATCCTTTCGGACTCTTAGCCATCTTGTTCACTTATGCATGCTTCACCTTTGGATCCCTTTTCCCCTCTGACTTCCTGTGTGATCCTGGACAGCACTGTACTCCCCTTTCTGAGTACGTTTTCTACCCAGTTGCACTCTTTGTCCAAGTCCCTCACTGTGTCCCACACATAGTCCCGGACAGTTTCATTTCATTGATCACATGAAGGTGATAAAACCTTCAAGAAAATTAAACAAGCCCTTGAGAATGATAATTCAATGGCATGTTTCAATCCAAAACTTCATACAGAGGTTGTTGTTGACTCTAGCCCAGTTGGGTTAGGTGCTATCCTTGCACAGCACAGTGGACACCTGAATGCTTGAAGGCATATTGTGGCCTATGCAAGTGAAGTTTGTCCCAAACAGAACATGCTCACTTACAACCTGAAAAAAGAGTTTAGCTGTGGTATGGACTTGTGAACATTTACCTGTATTCCTGTATGGAAAATGTTTTATGATGGTAGCTGATCATCACGCTTTACTCACAATATTTAAATTTCAAATGCTAAAATGCCTTCTCGCACTGAACAATGGGGACTATGGTTACCAGAGCATGATTATACCATTGTGCATCATACAGAGAAGGATCAAAACCCTGACAATTACTTTTGCAGAGAGCCCATACAAGGTCACAGTACTCCATCCAGGACTGCTGAGGCCTATATTAACTTCATTGTAAAATCAAACACACCAGCTGCCATGTAATTGGCCCAGATTATCACTGTCACGAGCTTTGATAGTGACATGTTAAAGCTGAAGGATATAATTACACGTCAGTCATGGAATTAACACACTCGACTGTTCACCTGTGATTCGTGCCACAAAACACGCTCTTTCAGACCAAATTTGGTTTCCTTACCTTGATGACAGGGTTGAATAGAAATTAAAGGTCTGTCACTTATTTTTTTATTTTTTTATTTTGAATGTTTTGTATAGTGCAAACAAGACCCTTGCGGGTATCAGAGCGCTTTACAGGGCAAATATAGGATGACAAATACATATAAAACACAGAATTATGAGAGTACGGTACTGATAACTATTAACATTAGCATATATCTACAAGAATGTAAAAGTAACAGTTCAAGTGAACTGAAGTGTAACTACCTTTGTAAAAAAACTATTCAGCATACCTTGAACATGTCCAAACTCCAGAAGCATGCATAGGAAAAAATAGCCATAGACTTTTTCGGTCCACTTGACAATGGACATCATTTATTGGTGATTATGGATAAATATTAATGATTTCCACTAATTGAAGATCTTTCATCTACAACTCAAGAATTAGTCATTGAAAGACTAGAAGTCATCTTTGTGACATGGGGGTTCCAGCCATAGTGAAGTCTGACAATGGCCTGCCTTTCAATACTCAAAAGTTCAGAGATTTCTTGGAGCATTTGGAAAATAAAGTATCGAAAGAGCACACCTCTATGGCCACAAGCCAACGGAGTTGTTGAGTGTTTTATGAGTATGCTAAAGAAAGCCGTGCAGCCTGCCACTCTTGAAAAGTTCAATTTGGAAATCGACCTTGAGAACTCATTGTTCAATACCCCTGTTACTATTTATGTCAATGTTTATGTGAAACTTGTATCTACAAAAGCAAAATCGCATCAATGTTTTTGAAATCTCCCGATATGACCACTCCATCAGCCCCAAGCCAGAAATACTTAGTCAGGCAGGCCCCACGACCTAGGCCGTAGGCTACTGACTGACGGATCACAGCCAGCAGGACAAATGCGCGCACAGGAAATACCCAGATTAGTCCCACAGATAGGCAGTGACACAACAATGGTCAAGAGAGATTGGCCTCAATAAAACGCACATGGTCAAAGGGGGTTCATTCCCAAAATAGCATAAAGTTAGATGCCACATGAAGTTAGGAATATTCAGCCAATCATAAAGCAACACACATAGCACATGTAGTGTCATGCCCTCCATGTGCCAGTCATCTGGACACGTTATCCACTGGCCCTTGTTGTGTCCATGCAAGGTCTAGACCCACCTGCCTTTGTCGTCAGGTGGGAATGATTTATGGCTCCATGATTAAGCCTAGATTCCTCTACCAAAACAGGATCTATGAATTGTTCATTGATGCTCCAAGAAATGCATATAAAGACGTTCAAAACTATTGTACTTTGAGACATTCCTCAGTTCTCCAGGCCTTTATGTTTGATTGAAACAACTGTTCCTGTGTTGCCAAACTTGTCTTTGTTTTTTCAAGGTATATTCATATTTGAGCAATATTTTGGTGAGCCAGCCAGGAGAGATTGGTGCTTCGAACCCTACTGCAGCTGAAGGAAAAGGACCTGCACTGACAGATTCACATCAGCACAGCAAGGAATGTGACCATTAAAGACTAATGGGGTAACCCAATCAATGTCTACGGACCTGGGTATTATATAATATAAAAAACAAATGGTCCCAGATTTATTAAAGAACACCAAGGAAAAGATTTTCAAAAATCAAATATAATTTGTTGCTTGTCTAATCAGCACATGGTAATTAATACATTAAAAAAGATAAGGCACTCACTGCTTTTTCAGTCTAAAACTTAGTTTGATATATTCTTAAATAAATAAGGGAGGTAACAACATTACTGAATATATGCAAAAAATGGAAGGTTGCTCAAGGAAAGGGTTGCAAAGGAATAGTGCGTGTGTGAGAAGTAAATAGGGAAGGGAGACTTCATAGTAAAGGCAATTTAACTAAAGTAATTTTACAGTTTACAATCAACACTGGCTATTGGTTAAACATACACCAGTATGTTCTAACCTGTCCACAATGCTTTTTTTTGGTCATCATTTTTAGGTTTAAAGCATTTTATTAAACATTAAGAAACATGGGGAAGGGAAGGAGGAGGTTACGTTTACATACAGTACAAAACGAGACATGTTGCAGCAATTCTGGTGGAAAGTGGGGAGGTCGGTAGTCTCTGAGGTGAAAAAGGCATATGCTGTAAGGCAATGAGGCAGTGCAAGTAACCCTCCAATAGTCCCCGACCTCCCAATCAAGGCTAAGCTCGAGTAGCGACCCGCAACACAGCGAAAACAACACAGTCCCTCCAAACCCCCGTCCCCAGAAAAGGAAAAAGAAGAAAACATTACCCCAACCTCCCCGTCCAATAGCCCGTTATAGAAACATTCACCCCAAGCCGCCTACCCTCAACCCCCAGACCCCCTGATCCCATCCCTCCTACTCCGCTGGAGCCGCCGGCGGCGTCAGCCTAAGAAGGCGTAGGTACCTCGGACATGTGAGCTCGCGAAATTCCGTGGACAGCAGTGCCAAGAAAGGGTGCCAGAGCTCCTCGAACTGGTCTACATTCCCAGCCACAGTGAGCGACATCTTCTCCATACCCAGTACCTGCCAGAGTCTATGCAACCAGCCAGTGATAGAGGGGGCAGTGGGGGTGCGCCAGTGTACAAGGATATTTTGAACCGCTGAGCCTAGCGCAATAGCAATCTGCCTACCCCTGCGGGACTTCAGCGGGTACATCAAGTCGTTGGGAAGGCCTAGCAGGACGTATGCCGGGAAGCACGGGAGTTCAACCTCAAAGTGCCTGTCCACCTCATCTAAGACCTCCTTCCAATAGGCAGACAGTACCGGGCACCCCCAGAGAATGTGCGATAGAGTGCCCTCCTGTCCGCAGCCTCGCCAGCAGCCCTTGTCGGTGAGTTTATGCATCTCGTAGAGCCTCTCCGGGGTGTAATACCAGTAGGTGGACACCTTGGTGAAGGTCTCCGTCAGCCCAGTGTGGTACGCAGAGTGCCTCGCCCGATATGCGATCCCGTCCCACTCCTTGTGGCTCAGGGTTCTGCCCAACTCCCTGTGCCAGCGCTCTCTCCCCGGGTTGCGGTAATGAAACGGCGGGGGTTGGAGAAATTTGTACAGATCGGTGATAAGCTTGGCATCCGAGGACCGGGTCACCAGCCACCGCTCGTAAGGTGTGATTTGACGGGCTGCGACGTCGCGCACTTGGGGCTGGAGAGCCAAGTGACGGACCTGCATATAACGCAGTCTGTCCACCTCCGTCAGACCAAAGTCCTGTCGGAGTTGATGGAAAGGGAGCACGCCCTCCGGCCCGTAAATCTGAAAGAGCACCCTGCAACCCGCACTCACCCAGTGACAAAAAGCTCCCGGTTCTAGGCCCGGAGTAAAGTCTGGGTTACCAACTATGGGTGTAAACGGCGATGGGAAAGTAGTTAGCTCGCGGAGCTCACAAACCGCATCCCACACTCGCAGCGGAACCCGGGTGACAAAGGAGGCGTAGAGATTAGCCGGGCGATGTGCGCGCCGCAGGAATGGAACCTCTTGAAGGGTGCGACCTGCAACCGCCTGATCTTGAAAGAGCCAGTGCTTGTCCGATTCCCACCTGCTCCATTCCACCAAGTAGCGGAGTTGCGCCGCCTGAAAATACTTCCGGAGGTCCGGAACGCCGAGACCCCCCGCCTCCGGGGCAAGCGTGGAAAGAACCCTCTTCATCTGAGGCTTGCGGCCCTGCCACACGAAACGGGAGATGTCAGCCTGCGCTTGCTGTATCCAACCCACAGGGGGCTGGAGAGGTAGAGCGCGGAAAAGATACAAGACCTGAGGCAGTACCGTCATCTTCACCGCTGCGATACGGCCCAGCCACGAGAGCAGGCCCTTGCCCCATCGGCCGAGTTCCTCCTTAATCTTCTTGCTAAGGGAAGAATAGTTGGCTTTGACCATTTCAGGCAGCGAAGGAGCAAGCAGGATCCCCAGGTACGGCACCGTGGAAGAGGACCACTGCATAGGGAAAAGACGCTACAGGTCTCGCCTGGTGTCCGCGGAGAGCGACACGTCCAGGGCAGCCGATTTGGACATGTTCATTTTAAAGCCGGCCACGCGTGCAAAGGCGTTCAGTTCCTGGACACAAGCAGGGAGTGACCGCCTGGGGTCATCCAGGGTCAGCAGGACATCGTCCGCATATAGGCTAACAGTATGGGTATATTGACCCATCTTAACCCCAACAGCGTCCGGATTGTCACGAATCCTCTGGGCGAACGGCTCCATATAGAGGGCGAACAAGAGCGGTGAGAGGGGGCAGCCCTGTCTCGTACCACGCTCAATGGCAAAACTACTAGAGCTGTGTCCGTTGACTCGCACCGATGCTGACGGTCTCTTATAACAATTGAAGACCATGGTGCGGAACTTCTCGCCGATCCCCAGTTTCCCGAGAACCAGCTCAAGGTACGGCCAATGAACCCTATCAAAGGCCTTCTCCGCATCGACCGACAGTAACATCCGTTCCCCCGGGACGCGTGAGGCCTTCTCTAACACGTGCGTCACCCTCTTGGTGTTGTCGACTGTCTGCCTACCGGGCACAAAACCAGCCTGGTCCGCCTCCACCAGGCCCGGTAGGTGCAGTCCCAGTCTGGCCGCCAGGATCCCTGTGTAGAGCTTAAGGTCCACATTCAGAAGCGAAATAGGCCGATATGAACCGCACAGGGTCCGATCCTTCCCGGGTTTCGGAATAACCGACACCGTCGCGGAAAGAAGGTCCGGTGGGATAGCTCCCGGCTCGGAGAAGGAGTTGAACAGGCGAGCCAGGATAGGCGCCACAGTGGAGCAGAAGGTCTTGTAGAACAAGGCCGTGTAGCCATCCGGGCCCGGGGCCTTACCGTGCTTCAATCGTGCGATAGCGGAGATGACTTCCTCCACATGGATGTCCCTCTCCAGGTGGTCCGCCTGGGCGGGCTCCAGAGCCGGGAGGGTCATAGACTCCAGATAGGCCTCAGCTTCTCCCGGTGGGGAGGGTTCCGCGGCGTATAGCGCTTCGTAAAAGCTACGGAAGGAATCCGCCACATCCGCGTCACCGGAAACCGGAACCCCATCTGCACCCACTAGCTCCTTCACCACATTGCGTTGCTGCGCAGCCCTGAGCCGATGGGCCAGGAGCTTACCGCATCTGTCTCCGCCCGTATAAAAGGCATGCTTCAGACGCAACGCTGCGTATTCCGCCCGATCTAGATCTAGCGCAGAGAGGAGTTTCCTCGCCGCTTTCAGCTGCCTCCAAACTCGAGGAGCCCCCGTTCGGCGGTGGACCTGCTCAAGCTCTCTGACTCGCGCCGTCAGTTCGTCCCTCTTACACTGCCGCTCTCTGTTCTCCGCCGAGGAAATGGAAATAAATTCCCCCCTGAGGACCGCCTTCGGGGCTGCCCACTGCGTCGCTAGAGACGTGTCGGAGTTGCTATTGTGGACCAGATACTCCTGAATGACCTCCTCCACCCGCTTCACCACCGACTTCCTATGCAGAAGAGTATCCCGAAGCCGCCACATCCCTCTGGAGGGGGGGGCTGCCGGCCAAGCAAAGACTCCGGAAACCGGTGCATGATCGGACAGGGATAAAACCCCGATGTCTGCCGCCGTGGCGGCCGAACGAAGCGGTCCACTCACCAAGAGGTAGTCCAACCGCGAATAAGTGCGGTGCGCGTGGGAGAAGTATGAATAGTCCCTATCGGTGGGGTGCATAGTGCGCCAGAGGTCATGCAGATCCATCTCCGCAATCCGGTCCTGCACCGCTCGGGAAAGCTCCCCCGTCTGCGGGAAGCGTTGGGCAGACCTATCCATAGCCGAGTCGAAGACCATATTTAGGTCTCCCCCCAAGACAACATGGCGATCAGGCGAGGCAGTGACGTCCACCAACACTGATTCCAGGAAACGATCCTGATGGTCATTCGGGCTGTAAATGGAGCCAACCGTGAAGGCGATACCCCCAAGCCGCATGCGATACACTAGGAGCCTCCCCTTCTGCTCGGCATATTTATACAATACCTCGCCCCTGAAGGAGCTGGCTAAAAGTATGGCCACACCCGCAGTCTTGGTCGCCGCCGAAGAGAAGAATTGGGTGGGGAACTTGGCAGAGCGCAACCTGTGACAATCTTTGGAAAGTAAATGAGTTTCCTGCAAAAGGCAGATGTCCGCTTGCGTCCCCTCTAACAGGGAAAGGATCGCCCTACGCTTCACAGGGCTGTTCAGACCCTTAACATTAAGGGTCACCACCTTCAGAGACGGCATCGCTCCCAGGGGATCGAAGCGCTATGCAGCAAGCGAGGGATGAGTGGAGGGGGCGCGCGGGGCAGGGGCGCTGGGAAGGCCAGAACCGGCCTCTCGTGTGCATGGGCAGCATCGGACGGGACCCCACCAACAACAAACCAACTCCTAAACCCTCCCAGAACCATCCCATGGCAACTAGCCAAAACCATAAAAAAAGAGAAAGAAAAACACCCCATTGTCTCAGTCCAGCCCGAACAGGCAAGTCTGCAGAAATCAAACAAGTGGACGTTCAGCCACTCACCTCCAACCGTCCCCTCCCAGCCCCCAGCCCCAACCCAGCATCGTAGTGGCTAAGTATCTCTCCCCCCGGAGTGAAGTTAGGCCGTCATGGCCACGCCGTTGGATTCAGGCAAGGTCCTGGCCGCCGTTCTCAGGGCCTCCGCCATATCCGCCCTGATGGTAGGGGAGTCAGGGCGGCTCACAGTCGCCGGCGATTGTCGCCTCCTCGATCTTCGCCGGCTCCGTCTCTCCGGACGTCTCCATGCGGGCGTCGCTCCGTCTTCTTCTGTGGCTGTGAGTCCCAACACCCCGCAGACGTCCTGGAGGGAGCGCAGCTGATGTAACACCCCATTCCATCGGAAGATTAGACAGAAGGGGTGACCCCAGGAGTAGGGCGTCTCATGTTCCCGCAGAAAGTCCGTAGCGATCCGGAAGGACCTACGCTTCTGCAGCGTGATGGCGGACAGGTCCTGGTAAAGCACCACGGGCCGCTCTCTGAAAGTTAGAGGCTGCTTCCTGCGGGCCTCTGTCATAATGCGCTCCTTCAAAGGGAAATCTGGCAGGAACGCCAGAATATCAGGGGGGGGTGCTGATGATTGGCGTTGTCGGCCCACTCTGTGCGCCCTGTCTATGCGGACCGGAAAGTCCGTGTCTTCTCCCAAGATCTCCCGGAACAAGTCCTGCAAGTAGGCCACCAGGTCCGTTCCCTCATCCGCGGATGGGATACCCCGCACTCGGATATTGTTCCGCCTGGACCTGTTCTCGAGGTCCTCAGAGTGGGCCTGGAGCTCGACACACTGCTCCCGTAGGCGGAGAACATCCTGCTGGAGATGGACTATCTCCTCATCGCGGCGCTGGGCCGCCGTCTCCACCGTGTCCACACGTTCGCCAAGGCCCTCGACCTCTCTGCGCACTTCTCGGACCTCACTGGCCACCTCGGTCTTGAGCGTCTGGAAGTCCTCTTTGAGGGAGCTGAACAATTCCTCCATGAAGGACTTCGTGACCGGTGGCTCGCCTCCAGTGGCGTCTGCCGAGGCCCGAGAGGACCCCGGGGACGGTTGTGTCCTGTCTCGCAGCTGCTGGGCCCTGCTGAGCATGTCTGGTAGAGTGCGGTCTCCCCTTTTCGCGCCTCCTCTCCCAGTCATCTTGGCCTCAGCAGTGGGCAAAGCTCAGGGCTGGCCGCTGTAGATGCGTCCGGTCGCTCGAGGGCACCAGATGTGAAGGCCCCGCCGGGGACAAGGGTGATGCGTCACAGGCGACAAAATGGCGGCTCAGGCCGGGGCGAGACGATCATAGAACCGACCAGGGTGGCAAACAGGGCCAAAGTCAGGGTCCTCCAGTAGTTCACTCCCAGGGAAGGTCGTGCAGGGGCCAGGGCGAAAGTAGGCACCCGTTCGGCAGGGGCGCGGGTGAAGGTCGCCAGCTCCAGCTCCTCAGTGACAAGATGGCGGCAGGGCGAAACCCGAGAGGGCGGCCCAGGCCGGCAAGACTGCCGGCGACCCTCGGGCTGCGGTGGGTCAGGAAAGTTCAAAGCCAGTGTCTCACAGTTGTACCGGCGGGTACACCCAGATCGGCCGCCGTTCAAACGTCTCCGTCTCCCGCTTTCAAGTCCGGGGTCCACGTCGTATCATATACCGACATCGGTAGTGAAGGGGCAGGGTGCCATCGAGGGCCTAGGGTCCGCTGTGCAGCGGTGACTCTGGTCATGTAGGCTCTGGCCGGAGGGCTCCCGCACTCTGCAGAGCACGTCGGGTCCGATCCCTCGGGATCACCAGCTTTCAGCACTCGGCCCAGCCGAGGCGCTCGGACAGCGCCGCAGTACGCTCCGCCTCCCAGGCCCCTCTCCGTGGTCCGATCCAGGCTTTGCTCCGCAGTCCGATCTTTGAATAAACTTTCAGGGCCCTTCCTCCAGGGCGATGGGAGTCAGAGTGGTATCAAAATGTGCCCCAGGAACTCCGGCACAGTCCTCTTGCCCTCAAAGCAGCCGCGGGGGGAGAGAAGCGCAGAAATCGGGGCTCGAGCTGAGCCGGGCCGGAGGAGCTACGGGAGGAAGCGTCCGCTCACCCCGCCATCTTGGCCACGCCCCCCTGGTCATCATTTTTGGTAAAGTTTTAGTAAGCACAGAGAAACATCATCTGGTGATCGGAGGGGGTAGAATCATGTAGTACAGGCCCAGGGTGTGTATGTGTCGACGTTTCAACCTAACTTATTGCGTAGAGGGCAACTTTAAAACCTCCGCTTGCGGGTCTTCTTCAGGACAGGGGCAAATGTGAGATGCAGCCTATTTTTGGAGCCTGGTGTTGGCAAACCAGAACACAGCTCCGAAGGGATAGTAGTCCGCATGTCAATACGGAGTAAGACAATCAGCAAAGGATCCAATTCAATGAAACCCGAATTCAAACCAACTAGAACACATCAGTGGTATGGATGGACAATATAATTAATGACGAAGGAGTCAGATATCCTTCAGAGGGGACTCAATCACCCGATTGTTTCTTCGAATTGTGGTCCGGTCACAGAGGAGAACGCTCCTAACCCGTCAGTGTCTGGAATGTGAGCAGATGCCGCAATTGATTGAAAGTTCTGCTGAATCCATGGGGCAGACGTCCGCACTGAACCTGCTGTCTTTTGGGTATGAGACTACATCTGATCCTGCTGTATGGCAAACAAGGAAAAAGAGCAAAATGTAAACTGAATGCCCTATCACTGACAGAAACCTGACATATTTCCAATTTTATATGTCCGAACTGAGTAGTTGCATGGAGTTCTTGAAGGAGATCCCATGGAGGTCACCTTTTTTCCACTAGCCAGCATGCTAGGACAGGAGAAGGTTGTAAGCCACTTGAACCGCTAAGTGTGACAAAGATGAAAACACTTGTCCCCTAGGTGTGATACGGGGGTGAGGCCTCACCGCTTGGGCCACTGGGCATGATACAGATTATATCAAAAACAACAAGAGAGGTAGGGAAGAAGAGCACTCCTATCCCCCATATAATCATACAAAAACAACAATGGAGTGATCAAAAAAGTACAATGGAATTGTCAATTCCAATGCTAAAATATACACTAAAGAGAGAACCGAAATTCTCCCATTAGGTGCAACAAACAAATATAACTACTTGCAGTACGGACACAGGAAACCCGCTATGGTTGGAATGTTTAAAACTTTTTACTAAAACCCTCACTCATCAACATAGTTGATGACATGCTTCATCAAGGAGACGAAAAATGTCTCCCTGGACTGCTGCTACAACTGAGTTACAGTGGAGCAGATTTTAACTATTTCCTTACAATTATTTAAGTCAGGTATATCCTTTAAAAGGTCCTTTTAAAGGACATACTTGACTTAAATAATTGTCAGGAAATGTCCGAATCACTGTTTTTAATAATGACAATCTGACTCTTTATTAAAATTGTTACGGAGGACAGATTGCCATTTTTTTAAAAGTCACACATCTAACACTTATTCTAACACTTTTTCTTTTCCTTTTCATATAGTTGTTCTTTGCACCTACTGGGAGAATTTCGGTTCTCTCTTTAGTGTATATTTTAGCATTGGAATTGACAATTCCATTGTACTTTTTTGATCACTCCTTTGTTGTTTTTGCACGATACAGATTATACACATAGGCCCTGGGTATGATATAGGGCCAGCACCTTGTTCTTATTTTTTGTAGTCTAAAAGGGTTTTTTCAGTGCTACCAGTTTCTTAACACTGTTGTTATCTGAAATAAATGAGATGTGTTATTCGCTTGGACTGCTTGCGTGATACAGATGGTAAGCATGACCTCTGGGTGTGATACAGGGTGTAATTTGGATATTAGAGAAAACCAAGGTGGAAATAGGGAGACTATGCCAGAAACTGACAAAACGCCCAAAAGCACACACCTCCTACTGTCCACCCCAGGCCAATTGGCGAATGACCTGTGGTCACAGTATTCGTGAACAAGACACCATACGACTTCCTGGTGGACACGGGGGCAACAAGGCCATGCCCACAATAAGGGACAGTCCCCATATCAAAGCACACGGCAACTATACAAGAAGTCTCTAGTACAATGGGTGGGATCCCCATCACCGAACTCCTCAAGCTGAAGAAAGGGGATATAGGATGAGGGAACAGTTACTATACCTTCCCCAACTAATATCTTAGGACGAGACCTAATGACCAAACTTGAAATGTAATTCAGTTTGCCGGCACCAGAAGTATAATCTGTGCCTCCCTTGGAGCTTCTCCCTAGAACTCAGACACAAAAAGCATTCTCGCAATGCATATACACAGGCAAGGACAGTCCCAGGCAATCAGACCCCCTTCACTAAGGCAGTCCTGAAATATACAGGGATTTTCTTTGAACTATGCGAGTTAGGTCTGCAGGGGGAATATTGCACACTAATTGAAGCTGCCAAAATAACAAGAACCCTGATAACCAACAGGGTATGTAGGGAGGAAGGGAGTTGGGACCGCAACACGTGCATGTCAGTTGAATCTCAAGAGAATGGGTGGGAAGCAAGGCCAAGGAGCATACGGGCAATGGCGGCAACAGCCAGAGTGCGCATACCCTCAAGATCACTTAGCTTAGCCCCTATCGCCACCATGGCACGTCCACACATAGAAAGGTGGCGTAGATGTGGTTGCCTGGCACAATGTAATGCGTTCCCCACGCCTGAAGTCCCCTACCGGCTGCCGACGGCAGTATCCAGGCGCGTACCCACCATAGAAATTTGCCTTGAAGGCTGCTCCATTGCAAAACCAAATTGAGTTTGAACCCAGTTCTAACGGCATAGGTCAGGGAGGTTGGCAGCAGCTGGCCCTCAGAGAACTTTAATATTGCCACCGAATGGGTCAGATGGCCGACTGAGGCCCTTGAAAGCATATCATAAGCAGAGATCAATACATCTGAGCCAGCCCCCGCAAAATTCACATCCTCAAAACCAAGCCCAAGGTAACCCAAATACACCATACACTCAGCTGCAAGGAAAGCAGACAGCCACTGCACCACTGCAGCAGGGTGCAGGTGGTTTGTCAAATACATGGCAAAAGCACAACAGATAGGGACATCAGCCCAACAAGGACAACAGCAGGGAGGGGTTACTGTCCTTGAAGGCAATACCTTTACACAATTCCAAAACCTACCTCTGAAGTAAGTTTAAACCCTCAATGTAGAATGGAGACCTTACGCACACCTCAAAACACATTTTAAAATAAAGATTAGTAAGAGATATTAGGATTTCCAGTTTCTACTTGTGTACGGGAAGCTCAGGCCTGCTGTACATTGTGTCTATCAGGAATCTGTACTGGAGTCTGACATTCAGGTGCCCGCAGGAGCCTAGACCCCACTCTGCTGCTGATCCACCTGGGGGAGGACAGTCTGACGAGGGGGTTGGGCAAGTCCAATTGGAACGGGTTCCGATAACCAGATCAAACTGACCCGGACCGCAATTCCTTCATAGCGTGAGGTTGAAAAAGCTGTGCCCCCAAAAGCCAACAGCCTCCAGGCTAATGGAGGACCCTTTTCAATTCCAAAACGAGGCAATGTTCCAGTGTCAGAAGGCAGGTTTCACACACAGTTCAATCAAACATTTGTAGAGCATGCTACTCACCCGTGAGGGTCTCAAGGTGCTGGAGGGGGATGGGGATGTTGCAGCTACTGATCCAACAGCCTGGCCTTGAGGAGTCTACTGAAAGTCAGCAGTTGGAATGATGACAAACCCATAACATCCATAGCATGCATATAACTCCAATCATTCACAAACCACCGAATGGCACTGAGTCAGTAGGGAGCTCACCAGAACAATCGGTGATTCCAGTCATTTACCTGTATTGGGGGAAATTTTACGAGTTCTGGCCTCGCACCCAACTCTTCGTTGAGCAACATTCTGTCTCCTCTCCTTCAAACTTCTCCAAATACACAAAGCCTATCAGCCAGGTTATATCGTTCCAAACAACGAAGGTGGCTTGTCACCGGTTGGAAGTCGCTATCCGCAGCCGGGGACAGCAGGCTAATAAATTCCTGGATAGGGTGTAGTTGAAGGGAAAAAGGGATGCCGGGAAAGGGAGAGTCTGCAAAAATCCATCACAGCTCTGTGTGAGGTACTCAGAAATAGACTTGCCACTGTATCCAGCCTAGCGATCAAGCTGACAACACAAAAGGCCTTACGCATACCGTCTAGGGGAGCAAATAAACCCAATCTTGGATATTGCCACATCGGAGACACATGGGCCCACAAGACAGCTCTCCAACCCCCTCCGGTACACAAAAATGGAAATAACTAAATCACTTGAGAACCTACGGAAACGCCCAAGATACCTGCAAAAAAGAGCCGAAAAGTAGGCTAAAAAGAACACTCTTGAAAAATGGCCTAGTCAAGTAACCTGACGCCATTAGTGAGGGTTCCACAGCATGCCATGTTGCGGGACTAGAGAAATACACATGTGACCTCACTGCACGCTTTGAATGCACACAACACCCAATTACGGCACGCCCCCTCTTTTGACATCAAGTTGAGCACATGTAGGTAAAAAACCACGCCCGCACTCCCTTACTAGGGAAGGCAGGATATTAGATGTCTATAGACACCCATGAAACGTTAGTTAAAAGACCTAGACCACCCACAGGCTCACAAAACCACCCCTTCACAAAATATATCCTTTCTGGTCATGGTGAGGGGGGAGAACCTATGACTCTTAAGCAAAAACTAAGGCATCCCAGAAATAAATGCACAGTCTAAAAAAAAAAGCAGACACCCAGATTTGGGGCCACCTTCTGGTACCCCACCACTATAAACAGATGAATGTAAAAACACATCCCATAAAAAGAAAAGCACATGAACCCCCAAGAATGATTGATGATGATACATAAAGATACACATGTTTTCGAAACACGTAACCAAAAAACCACAACTGCTATCAAACAGGTCTTCAATCAAGCCACAATAGTGCACCACCCTTACTGCTGCCCACCATCTCCACAGCAGCCACGTTCATAATCTAAGCGAAGACCCAAATGTGCATGTCCAAGACCATGAACTTTTATCAAACTTCTATACCAAACTCTTTTCAAATCTTTCTTAAGTAAAGAAATCCCCAACCAACTGAGGACTACAGACATATTTCCTGGATCCATCACCAAGACCTGCATTTCCATAAGTTACGTATTGCTGTACAACTACAGTTTAACTAAGTTTCCAGGTAGGGGGAAACCAAAATCCCCACAGCATAAATATTTCCTACCAAAGGAGTCAAGGTCTGTGTGAAGATTCTTTGGTCTGAAAAAAGACCAAAGGGTAGGACACAGAATTGATAGTGATCTCCTACCACTACAAAGCTGAGGAATCTTTGAGTCTCTTGGTGCATAGTGATGTGCATATATGCATCTAATAAGTCCAAGGAGGTAGCATACATTCCTGGGAGAACAAGAGGGATGATAGATCGGGAGGGTAACCATCTGGAACCTTATGTACGGGGCATGATAGTTCACCTTTTTCAAATCCAGGATATTTTGAAAGTCTCTAGAGGGCTCCTGGACAAAAAATACCAACCTTTCCCTCTCTTCCTGTCTGGAACTTGTTTTTTGCCCTTTTTTTCAAGAAGCCTGATGTTCCCTAAGATAGTGCTTGACGGTGTGGAAAACATCTTGGAACAGGAGTCACACAGGACAAATCTTCTGGAATAGAAGAAAAGGCTGTTTTGTATGCCTCCAATGCAATCTAATGAACCAAGAAATCTTTAATCCATGTGTTCCTTACATGTTTTCCTTATATGGGAGAAGTGAAAGAGCCTACCTCCCACTTTCACAGCATAATCAGGATTTTTGGGATGAGGGAGTGGAAGAGCTGGCTGAACGTTGGGCCTGGGATTTGTTGGAATAAGAGCCATCCAGCCAAGATCACTACCCTGATAGGACTGGATTCCCACTATTGAGATCTCAAAAGCATGATGAAAACCAACACCTTTACCCTTGGGGGGTCTTAATGGGGCCATCAAATTCCTATCCTCAGCTGCTTTCTTCACTAGAACCTCCAACTGTGGACCAAATCACGTGGTTGCAGAAAACAGAATGTGGGATGCCATATTTTTCTGGCAGTTTCCAACTTTCCAAGTTGAATATACATTTTTTTTTAAATTATTTTTTACTAAACAGTTACGATAGTACAGTGGACGGCCGCGAGGCTACATAGTAATCGATGCTAAAGACAAAAAAGGGCACAAACAATGCATCAATGGACATCTGAAATACATATCATTTGAGAGGAGGGAGATCAGTGTCCAAATCTGTCCTGCGCAATTCGACTGATGGAGATACACACATTTGTAAGTAAAAGAACGTTTCTGACTCTGCCAGTTGGTAATCTGCTTGTAGGTTACTGAATGGTGGTCATCTCACTATGTTTCCAGAGATCCCCAATGGAAGAGATGCCAATTAAGTTCTATTTTATCAAAACCCGGACCTCTACTCAATAGACCAAGTTGTTCCCACAGGGAAGTGAGCAGTCTCAATTTGTTATGCCTCCCCAGCGTTTATGTCGCCCTGTGCCAAAGTACAACTGTCTGGGCCGTGGGACCAGTGAGGCATTGGTGTTTGGGATTGCAGTAAAGAGCACCTCCAAACCCCCCTCGGAATCATTATCCATTTGTCTGTACGGTACGCCGGCTCAGATGGAGGGGCAAAGGCCCACTGACTGACCACCGCCAGCAGGGAGGCCCAGTAGTATTGTTTTAAGTCTGGCGGCGCACTTCCTCTGACATAGCAATTCCTGGTCAACTTGAGTGTTGCAATGCGTTGATTTTTCCCATCCCATAAAAGAGTTCTGCCCTCGCTCCCCACACTAACAAAGTAGGCATCAGGGACCTGATAGGGGGTATTTTGCAGCACGTATAGGAATTGAGACAGCACCAGCATTTTGAACAATGCCGCCCTGCCAAGCAAGGAGCAGCGACCGCTAGTGGAGCACATCATTACGGAGCCTAGTCAGTGGGGCCTTCAGATTGGTGTCATAGAATAGAGTTGGGTGTTGTGTGACATATATGCCGAGGTAAAGGAAACACTTGGTAGCCACTGTGATATTGGTGCCCTTTGTCATCCGTGGCACTGGGCCCCGGAGAATGAAGAGAACAGATTTTGTCCAGTTAATTGTGTATCCAGAGTGACCACTAAGTATTGAAACAATATGAAAGATCCTGTGTATCGAAGTGAATGGAGCTGCAATGTATAGCAGGACATCATCAGCGTAAAGGGAGATTCTATCTTCGTGCTGATCCATCCATTTCAGGTCCCTGATCATGGTATCCCCCCTGACCCAGGACCCCCATGTCTCTAATAGTAAGGCGAACATGAGGGGTGACGGGGCAACCCTGTTTGGTCCCCCTCTCTAGATGGAATTGTTGAGAGCTATGTGACTATTTCGGCCATTGGGTCTGTGTACAATAATTTGACCCACTTTATAAAGTGCGGGCCGAATCCCACACGTTCCAGGAAAGCAAATAGGTAAGGCCACTCGATGGTTTTGAACGCCATTTTAGCGTCAATGGACAGCAAAGCTGCATCTTCTTGGATAGTGTGAATTCTCCCCATCACCCCGTGCAGTCTTCTGAGGTTGAGGGCCGTGTTACAGCCTGGCATGAACCCTGATTGGTCTGGGTGCACCAGTTTACAGGTTATAGGGATCAAACGGTTAGCTAAAATCTTGGCACGGATCTGTACCTCGACGGTTAATAACGAAATTGGAAGGTAGGGGTCACATTTCGGTGCCGGTTTGCCTTGTTTGTGGATGACGACCACTTAGGCCAACATCAAATCTTGGGGCAACACCCCCGTTTGGTAGCTCTCTAAATATAAGGCACGAAGAGCGGGTGTTATCTTAGAGATCACTAATTTGAACAGTTCAATTGGGAGCCCATTTGGGCCCAGTGCATTGCCTGATTTAATACCTCATATAGCAGTCGCTATTTCCTCCTCCTTGAGGTCACCTTCTAAGGCTTTGCGGTCTTCCAGAGTGAGAGTGGCGACCAGGATAGTGGCCAGCAGGTCTCTGGAATCGTGTAGGGTAGTGTGAGTGGTGGAGGAGTAAATGGAAGCAAAGTGGGAGCCTAAGGCCTCAGCAATTTGCTGGGGATCGTTCACCAGTGCATTTGTATCTGTCTCTAAAAGGGGCACACATCTCTATGTTGTTTTCCGCCTCTCCAACCATTCAAGTAATTTCCAGCTATTGTCCCCCAACTCATAGATTGTGTGCCTACTAGCAATCTGTTTTGACCTAGCCATCTCCGTTGCCAACTGTTGGTAGCCTTGCCGTTTGACACTGAGAGTGTGGTTGAGCTGTCCATCATCACTGGTCGCCACCCCGTCCTCTAACTCCCGAATCTCCCGTTCCAGAGTCTCCAGACGTGCCCTCAGTTCCTTCTTGTGTCCTGCCATCAGTGATAGTGCTTTTTTTTTTTGTTTTTGTCCTCATTAGTGCAATGTTATTAGTAAGGAGTTGTTGGGGCCCCAATCTCTCCTTAGTTCTATGCCTTCACCGTCGTATAGCGGAACGTGTGTATCTAGACAGTACCCCTGCATCGTTTAGAAGAAAGGAGGGTCCCCTTATTTCCGTTACTTAATTGAAGGATTTAGTCTGAGGGGGGGAGCTAGCCATTTTGGCTACTCATGCAGGCCTTCTCCTGACTTTCCATTGCTCGCACATAATCATTGGACTATTACATAGGTGGATCTGTTCCGGACCAGTCATAGGGACAATATCCCTCGAAGTTATGCTCCAATACAATTTAGCTAGATCCTAGCTGGTAGTTTTCCCAGGTCTCCCAGAACTTACATTTTTTACTAGGTGCTTTCCTTTTGTCTAGTTTGTATATTCTTAGTATTGATGTTAGCCATTCACTCTGAGTCGGGGGGACCGGACTCACCCATTTCACACAGATCTCTCTCCTAGCCAACAATATTATTAGGAAAAGTAGATTTTCCTGCACTTTAGAAAGTTTTTCTGGAACACTTGGATTCATTACCCCAAAAATAATTAAATCAATACTTACGTTTAGATGTCTTCCTAGTACCCCATCTAGTGTCTTACCCACATCATTCCAGAAGCCGTCGAGAAGGGGGCACTGCCGAAACATATGGAGGTTGTCGGCCCTTTCTAGCCCGCACTTTGGGCAGGCTTTTACTGTCGCCCGGAGAATTTCGATAACTTTTTCGGGGTCCAGTAAGCTCTATGAGATGTGAACAAATGGTTTCTCTTTAGGGCAGCTGATGTTACAATTTTCCAACATTTGCTCATAGATACTTGCCATTGGTTGTTTAACTCCAGCGTCGGCAGATCTTTCCCCCATACTCTCTACGGTATCTGAAATTCTTCTTCCCCTGCATGGATCAAGGCCCAATACCAAAACGAGATTTCTTTATGTATATCATCCTTTTTCAGCATTTCTTTTTCCAGGTTTAAGTTTCCCGCTCTGATTTCTTTCAGGGATTTAGCCCAGCTAGATAGCTGATAGTACTTGAATTTAGCTACAGAGCCATTAGTTTTTAAAGATAGTGTCTCCCAATCCAATGGGGTATTTTGGGACAAAAGATGTCCCCACTTTGTTATTCCTGCTGATTTTATTGGGAGCGCTAGTTTGTCTTTAACCCCTTCGACGCTAATGACAAAGCCAGCTCGTCATGGGCGTTACCTGCGCTGCGCGGATGACGAGCTGGCTTTGTCACGTTACGCGGGATTTTTAAAAATGCCGCGCACAGCGGGAAAAGCCGCCGCGGCGATGCGGTTAAGACACTCTGGGGTGCCAGGTGAGTCCCATATGGGGGCCAGGTCACTGTAATAGGGGATATTTAGAGTACATCTTATGTCAAACCATGATTTGGCCGCAGACTTCAGAATCTTAAGTTTCATTTTTTTTTAAATTTGGGGTGTCCAAACTTGTATAAAAAATGGCTGGTTTTGTTAGTCATTGTTTGGAAATACTGCGGATAGTTTTAAAATGAGTTTAGGAGCTTCCTGCTTGATTTAAATTGGAATGCTCTGCAGTACTCAGAGATCGAGGCTAGCAATTCCCCCCTGGTCTTTTTTCCTTCTTAGCTTACTCCAGACGATTCTGGGATTTTTTGAAGGCCAGATAAAACTTGAGATTTCACCCTGGATTTTTATTGTTTCTCTTTTAAATTCGAGAGGTATAGCACCAAAGGCAAAAGTACATCTCGGTAAAATTGACATTTTTAGTATGTTTGATTTGCCAAGTAGAGTCAGGGGTAGACCTCCCCACACTTTCAGTAACTTCTTAACTTCCTTTTCAATTCTTTGGATGTTGGTGTGTGTTACTTTATCTAGGTCTTTAACTAGGTCTATTCCAAGGTATCTGATTTTATCCTAATTATAGGGACCGATAGAATTGTCATTCCAGCTCATTGTTTCCGTCTTGTCTCGATTAATTTGGTAGCCAGAGAAGCTTCCAAAACAGGTCAAGGTCTCTGCAATTGTTATTAGAAATCCACTGAGGTTGTCTGTGAAAATCATCAGATCGTCTGCATAGAGGGCTATCTTCTTAGACAAGTCTCGGAAGGAGAAAGGGGATATAGAAGGATCTATTCTAAGACGCTCTGCCATGGGTTCAATGTAAAAATTGAAAAGTAAGGGGGAGAGGGGACATCCCTGCCTTGTTCCTCTCTTTATCTGGATACTAGCAGCCCATACCCAGCGTTGGCTGATGGCAGAAAGGGGCTGGGGGCAGTACACCCGCTCCCGCCCCGACCACCTCCCGTCCCGACCCGACCCCCTCCCGCCCCCACTCCTCCCGCCTGCCCCTCTGTGCATACCCGCTCCCCTCCCGTCCCGACTTCCTCCGGTCCCGACTTCCTCCCGTTCCGACTCCCTCCCGCCCGGACTCCCTCCCGCCCTGATTTCAATGTTTGTTTACATTACCTGAGCTGCCGCTTCACTCCTCTTCGCCATGACGCGCCAAGGTGCAAGTTCTCTCTCAATGTTTACATTACCTGAGCTGCCGCTCCCCTCCACTTCGCCATGACGCGCCCACGCTCCTCAGCTCCATGTCCGCCGCAATTTCAATGTTTACATTACGCTCCTCAACTCCATGTTTCCCTGCTCCAACACGTCGTCATCACGCACGTCGTGGCGTCGCGTCACGGCCAGCGCTAGGTCCCGGCCGGCGCTACTTTCAGGGGACTACTTTGTTTACAAATTTTATTTTTTTATTTACTTTTTTTTATATAGCCTATGTCAATCTACACACCCTGACATTTTCATAGATGTATCGGGTGTGTAGATTGGCGCTGTGGTTCCCGAGTTTACCTTGCCAAAAGGTGCAAGTTCTCTCTTTATAATAGTAGTATAGATTTGTGGTGAGGTTACCGTTAATTAGGATTTGTGCTCTAGGGGAGGTATATATTTTCGCCACCATATTCAAGATATTTGTCCCCAGGTTGAATTTTTTTAGGACTTCACTTAGATATACCAAGTTGACTCTATCGAACGCTTTTGCGGCGTTGATAGTGATTATTGATAGAGGTAGTTTCTCATTGGTAGCTATATCTATGGAGGCAAACAGTTCTTGCGTTAGATCTTGTAATTGTCTTCCGGGTATAAAGCCCTTCTGGTTGTTATTTATTAATAGCCCCACTATTTTCCCCCTTCTCTTAGCGATAATCTGTGTAAAGATCTAATAATCACAGTTCAGGATTGAGATTTGGCGGTACGATTCACATTTTTTGGGACTTTTACCCTGTTTTAAAAGGATAGTAATTGTGGCTTCATTCCAGGAGTCTGGAAGATCACATTTTTCCAGGAAGATTTTATTCAGCAGAGTTGTTAAGGGGGAAAGCAATGCCTCTTTTAGTTTTGTATAGAATTTGTTTGGCAAAGCGTCCGGACCAGCTGCTTTGCCTTTCTTGCGGTTTTTTAATACTTCTTCTACATCCTGAGTTGAGATTTCCGCGTTTAGTTCCTCTCTCAATTCTGGTGTTAATGTTGGAAGATTTGGGGGATCTAAGAAGTGTTTTACTTCTCCGATTTCTGGGTTACAATCTTCCTTGTACAGATCTGAGAAGAAAGCAAGAAATTCTTGTTTTATTACAGCTTCTTCTGATCCATTCGCAGCTGGATTTGGAGGGTCGATACAAGCAACTTTGTTCCTGGTTTGATCTGTCCTGATTTTCCAAGCGAGCATCTTGCCGCATCCCTCACCATATTCATATTGGGCGAGTTAGCTGGCTTCCCATTTATTTTTATTGCA
Organism: Lissotriton vulgaris; assembly: GCF_964263255.1. Taxonomy (NCBI): domain Eukaryota; kingdom Metazoa; phylum Chordata; class Amphibia; order Caudata; family Salamandridae; genus Lissotriton; species Lissotriton vulgaris. Next base: position 625,743,837 of record NC_141693.1, read on the forward strand.
CAGAAAGGGAAATTACAATTGACACAGCTTCTGGCCTACAACCCCTCCGGGCCGGCCGCATCACAGTGGTTAGCATTAAATCTACATCATGCAGTACACAGCCTGGTGGCCGACAACCCGGGGGTCCGGCGGCGTGAAGTGAATCCTGTGGTCTCATCATCTAGTATAGTTCCTACTTGTAGGCAGCGTCCAATATTCCTGTGCGTTTTGTACTTTTCTCCCTCTAGAACATCCCTGTAACTCCCCTATAGCACTACCCTCCCCCTACCCTCACCCGTAGCCTCACAAAAACTCCCTGTGCTGTTTCACATTACCCGCTACTGTAATAGCCCAACCCATATCTGATAGTATCTGTAACGCCGGTATTGAGAGGGTCCTGAAGGTATGCTGGCCCGCCTTCTAGGTGTTATTGCAGCAACTTGTGGTGCCTTCGTGTGGTGTATGGTCCCCCCAGTGAATCCCCTCCGGTGTACCTCTCACTTTGTCCTCCCCCTCTACCTTCACTTCTCCCATCCCCGCCATTGCATGTCGACCTGCTCCCGTCAACCCACATTTGCGCCAGCGTTCTGATTCGTGTCGTGCGCAGGTCCTGCCCCCAACCCGTGGGAATCGCTGTCTGTGGAGCATGCATCTTCGGGTCGCGTTCCCTGTAAATAGGTCTTATACAATGCCCAGAAGTTTTTTGGGCGGCTTTTTGGGGGTAGTAGTTCACTGTACGTCTCCGTCTGTGTGCTACAGTACAGCATGTCTCGAGCCCATCTGGCCTTAGTTGGTAGAGGACCTCGCATCCAGCACTGTGCCACCACTTTCCTGGCCATTAGCATCCCCATGTCTGTGAGTCTGTGTATCGCCCTAGTGAGCCCCCTCGAGTTGCCTATGAGTGCTATACCCGGATCGATGTCCAAGTCGACCTCCAGAATCTTGCTCATCTCGGAGAATACGTCGCGCTAGAACGTCTGCACACCCGGGCACCTCCATTACAGATGCAAGAAGTCGGCGTCCGCTGCTCGGCAGTGCTCGCAGTGAGCCTCCGGTCGCAGCCCATATCTGTGAAGCGGCGCTGGGGTGTAATACACCCTTTGGAGGAATTTAAAATGTATGAGCCCGTGTTTCCCATTTAGGGAAATACGTTTCGTGTTTTCACAGCAGTAGCGCCACGTCGCATCGTCGAACGTGGTTCCCAAATCACTCGGCCACTCCAGCCGAGCTTTCATGAGCTGGTGCCCCCCATGTGACCGAGCTATGCTGTAGAGGTTTGTCAAGAGCTTTTTGGGGTCTTTGTGTGTGATCACGTATGATAATTCTGGGACCTCCGGGGGTTCTGCCATATCTGGGCCCAGGAGCTCAGAGAGAGCGCTCTGAGTTCTATGGAAATGGAATCTTTGGAGCAACGGTGGTTCAGTTCCATCTCCCCGAGTTTGATCCCAGGTTTTGGCAGTGCCGTGTAGGAACAGGTCACCCGCCTTGCTCAGCCCTAATTTTGCTAGTTCCTGCTTGGCCGCTTTGTCCACCATAGGGGGGAGCCAGCGCATCCATTCTATCGGCATCTCCAGTGAATACATCATCTCCCCTCCCTGGCGAAACAGGAGTGAGTGCCAAGCATGATTGGTAGAGAAGATGGAATCCAGTATTCCTGTCCGGCGATCCTGTGGTTGACAGATCGTGTCCGGGAGCGGTAGCGGATGGGCAAACAATCGTTCCATCCGGACATGTGGGATGTGCTTGTCGCCATGTTCCCAAGTGTGTAGATGAGATGCTTGGGCCGCCCTGTAGTATAATTCAAGATCTGGCACCGCTAGGCCCCCTAAGTTATACAGGAGGGTGCGCGTTCTCCACTTGACTCTCGGCTGTTTCCCCGCCCATGCTAGTTTAATCATCAGGCTGGTCAGGCGGTGAAAGAAGGTCTTAGAGAGCACGATCGGCAATGCGTTAAAAAGGAACAAAAATCTCGGTAGGACTATCATCTTCACTATGGCTATGCGGCCAAGCAGCGTGAGGGGCAGTTTACACCAGATCTCGATATCATCCTCCAGTTTACTGACCACTCTCCCGTCAGGTTCGGATCCATGTGGATCTGGATCCCCAAGTATCTGATCGGGTCTTCCGTCCACTGTACAGGGTATTCCCTCTCCACCCGTATAGTCACTGGAGTGAGGGGCAGCACCACCGATTTTGCCCAATTAACTTTGAGCCCCGAAAGTGCACCAAACCGGACCACCTCTCTCAGGAGGGGGGGAAGCGAGACAGCAGGGTTGTGGGCGTATAGCAACGTATCGTCCGCATACATAGATACAACTATTTTGTACGTGGGGAACCGAACTCCCTCGTGGCTATGATACTCTCTTAAAGCACAGGCAAGAGGCTCTGCAGCAAGCGCATATAATAAAGGGGATAAGGGGCATCCCTGACGGGTGCCTCTCCCTATGAATAGAGGGCGGGAGATCGCATTGCCTACACGAACCCTAGCCGAGGGGCCGTTATATAATGCACCTATCATTTGGATAAAGGGTTCGCCAAGACCCGTACGGCGTAACACCTGAAGAAGGAAAGGCCATTCAACCGAGTCGAATGCCTTCTCCATGTCCAAAAAGAGCGCCACCGCTGGTCTGTCCTGTTTTACATGCTGGATGATACCTAATACTGTTCTCATATTGTAGGTCAGGTTTCTGGATGGGATGAATCCCGCCACTAAGTCAGGGGCCAGTAGTGCAAGTCTAGTCGCTAGTACCTTGGCATATATTTTGGTGTCAACATTTAACAGCGATATTGGGCGGTAAGAGCTACAGTCGTCGTGTGGTTTTCCCGGCTTTAGAATGGTAACTATCATCGCCTCCCTCATGGAGCTGGGCATGGTGCCTTGTTCACTTATGTCCTCAAGGAGAGTGTGGATGTACGGCAGTAGCTGTTCCTGGAATGCTTTATAGAAGTCGACTGAAAGTCCGTCCATGCCCGGTGCACTGCCGGATCTCATGGAGGCTAGTGCTTCTTTGATTTCATCCAGCTGTATAGGGCACATCAGGAATTCCCTGTCAGAATTTGGGAGGAACGGGAGTTGTATGTGTTCTAGATAGTCCATTATTTCAGCCGATATGTCACCACTCTTGGAGGAATATAGCTCCGCGTAATAGTCTCTGAAGACTGCTGCAATCTCCGCCTCATCAGACACTCTGTCTCCGCCCGAGTTCTTTAATTCCGAGATTAGCGCCTTTCTCCTCTGGCCTTTAACGACGTTGGCTAGGACTGGGCCTGGCCTCTCTCCCTCGCCGTATGTACGGGCTGTGGCGTACTTGCCTCAGTGTTGTACCTCTCTGTCCGAGGCCTCGTGGTATTCCACCAGTAGGCGCTTAATGTTAGCTTCGATAGAGTCATCCGGGTTAGATCTGCTTCTGGCCTCGAGCTCCTGTAATTGTCGCTCAAGGTCAGCTAAGGTGGCCCTGGTAGCCTTCAAGACACTGGAGTGCTTGGACATCGCTATGCCTCTAATATAAACTTTGAACGCTTCCCATATCGTTTGGAAGTCCTCCACCGACCCCACATTCTTCTCGAAAAACACATTGATCGCCTCCGCCAGCTCACCACGGAAGATCGGATCTAACAGGGAGTATGGCGGGAAGCGCCACTTAAGCGGTGCGTATCCCTTTACTGGGGTATCCAAGGTTAACAGAATGGGGGAGTGGTCAGATAGAGTGCGCGGGAGCACCTTGCATTGTCTGACCAAACGGTTGGTCCCCGCTGCGGCAAACCAGTAGTCTATCCTCTTGTGTATGTCGTGGAATGCAGAGTAGTGTGTGAAACCGCTCCTACCATCATTTCTGTTCCGCCACACGTCAACCATATCTAACATTACCAGCTTAGCCGAAAGCGACTGCGCAGCAGCGGAGGGCCGACGGGGGGGTCCCGATGACCTGTCTATATCAGGGTTTAACGTCAAATTAAAGTCCCCACCCCACAGTATGTGTGGATTGTCATAACTGGCTATCGTATTGGCCAGGGAATCAAAGAAGTCAGGAGAATCATAGTTGGGGCCATAGGTGTTAACTACCAACAGTTCCATCCCCCGCCCCTTACATGACGCCATGACATACCGTCCCTCCGGGTCGACACTCAGGGTCTGTATCAGAATTCCTGATTTTGGGTATACCCAGGCGAGGACCCCCCGCGCGTGTGTGGTGAACCCAGAAACCGCTATGTGCCCCGCTAAACTCCTAGTGTGCAGCATGGTGCTCATGAGTGGGAGGTGCGTTTCTTGTAAGAGTGCAATATCAATATTGTGGTGTCTAAGATAGCATAGCACCTTCCTGAGTTTCCTGTGATCATTAAGCCCCCTGACATTCCATGTGAGGGCATGTATCATTCCGGGTCTGTCATCAGCCCGTCCACCAACTACCTCAGCCATGAGGATGCTGCCCGTGTTCTAAAGTCGCAGTCAGACGTGTAGGGCAGGCTAAATTACGGGCAATCAATCGGGTACAGTAAGCACATTGTAATCTTTGAGCCAATGCATATCGAAACCAAACATAATAACTGCAACTTTCCCTCTGCCTCATGATGGCAACCGTGCCTTCACCCCCCTCCACCCACAGTAGACCAACCCCAACAAGGCCTAGCATGGTAAGAAAATCCCCCCTCCTCCCATTCCCCCCAAACCTGTTACATAGGGCCCAGTCGGAACCCATTGTGCTATCAGCGCTAGGGCAGAGGTTACCAAAATTAGTGCAGGTAGCATTTGACTTTAAACAACGTCAGCCATCCAGCTCCCCGCCCCATCACCCCTTATTTGTCCTACAACGGCAATCCATGTCCAGATATCTAGCAATGAAAAATAACAGTCTCTGCCAAGTCCCAGAACCCCACCCACCCACCGCCCCGCAAACCCCAGTCCGGAAATCCGAAGAGAAGTGGGAGCGAATAGCCTATGCACACAAACCCATATAGCCCACAAATCTGAGGGAAAGAATAATAAGCCAAAGAGTCTACGAAAGCAAGTGAGGTACAGTGATTCGGAACAATCTCACCATGTTTCGGAGTCCGTACTCGCCTCAGAGGTACCAACAGCTCTCACCATCGGCGCAGTTCGTCATATCGCAGAGGCCCCCGGTCAGTACTGCTCGCCAGCCACCGCTCCGCCGTGTGACTCTGACCGGAGTCCACCAGGACGGTCCCAAGGACGTCAAGTGGTCATTCTTGGTCGTCAAGCCCACTAGAAGGTTCCTGCTCCTCTGGACGTCCCGCAGGGCTGCTTTGCCGCTCTTTTGCCCAGGACTTCAGCGCCTTCTGAAGGTCTTTCGGGTCTGTAAAAATGTGGGTGTGCCCACCTTGATTTATCCGCAGTTTCGCCGAGTACAGCATCGCGTAGTCCAATCCGAGATCACGCATCTGTTGTTTATATGGGGCAAAGCGTCTCCGTTCTTCCTGTACCTTTGCAGTGAAATCTGGATACAGTGATATGTTAGATCCCTCGAACTGCAGCTGTCCTTTCTCCCTGGCTACTCGCAGTGCTGTATCCCTGTCTCGATAATTCAGGAGCTTAGCAATTATGGGCCTGGGGGAGGCTCCTGTGCGCGGTCTGGGGACCAAAGAGCGGTGTCCCCTCTCCACTATGAACATGTTGGAAAAAATGCCTTCCCCCAGCAAAGTGGTGAGCAGCCTCTCAATACATGATTCGGCACATGCAGCGCAAGCATCCCAACAACTATGCTGCGGCAGAGGTGAGAGAACTAGCCAGCAACCCTCCCCAATCTTCACCCAGCATCTCCAAACAAAAGCAACCCACTCCATCGGGACCAGAGACAAGGGAGATGGTCCCAAACATACAACCACAGTTTGGGGAATACAAGATCTCTTGTATATTTTGTGGTAAGACCATCACCTATGGTGAGCAAAGCATAAAGCTCATCAACCGTGCTGGTGACAACCACAATTGCCCCAACAACAAAAAAAAAATCCTGATTTTTTTTTGCTCCAGTTGAGCCGTTTACAATTCCCTGTTTTTGGTTTATCCCCATAAAAATAACAAAAAAATATAAAATAGTTCATAAAAGCCAAAAAAAGTACAAAATGTTCAAAAAAACATTAAAAAAAATAAAACAACAAAAAGAAGAAAAAAAAACGTTCTTTTTAGAACTACCTCCAATTTATAAAAAAAAGGCTACATTTTTTTAAAACTCTGTAATTTTTTCTTCCCCATGGTATGCTCCCCAATCCGGTCCGTTTTTTTTTGTCCCGCGTGGCCCTTTTATAGCCCCCACATCAAACCTAGGGGGTCAGGGGGGGTCTACTCTGCCCCCTTATGGTCATTTCCCCCTTTGTTTTTGCCACCTCTTGTGTCTCGATCCTACCGAGACACAAGATGGCGGCCGCTCCGGACTGTTTGGAATGTTGAAAGACACCCGAGAGCCAATCAGATTTCCGCGCGAGAACTCGCGTAGCGCGCTGGTTCGCGCCCCGGTGCACGTACCGGGGTGCGCCTATAGATATATATAATTTTTAGAACCTAAATTACTCAAAATCCACGGGAGCACATATCTTGAGACATAGCAAAGGCACATCGGGCTACCAGTCCCTACAATTTTGCCAAGTTTCGTGGAAATCCATTCAGCCGTTCGGGCTAAAAGTGAGGTTGACCGCCCTATGGAAATTAACATGGGGAAAACACGTTTTGGGACCCCCCCTTTTTTCCCGGCCCCCGCTTGACAAATCCCCCCAAACTTTCAGGGAAGGACCGGAGCGCCACAAGGCAAATTTGAGGAAATTTTCAGGCAGATTACTCAACCGGCGATTTCCCTATTGAAAATAATCCTAACTATAACTACCTACCGGCGACCGCCAGTAGGTAATATATATATATATATATAATGTGATCAAGGCCTCTGTGTAGGCCGAAACGTCATGCTGTGTGCCGCTTCCTCGAGGGTACAATAAATATGATAATTGCTCACTGCACCTGAGGTCTCCGTCTTCCTTCCTGCGCATTGGGTTCCTGCATTGGGCTCCGAGCGAGAGGTTGCTGAGGATTGTTTTATATATATATATATATATATATCTGCAATACCTCGCAGCAGCGACGCTTCCCCCAGCGAAATACGAGGCAAGGACCATCTTATATCAGCATTCTTTTATTCAGCCAACAGACAGGGTGTGATGGCGCGTTTCGGCCGTCCCAGCGGCCTTGGTCACATATATATATATATATACCCACACACACACACACACACAGAGCACGGTTACGGGCACAGATGTACCAGAGTTAGATGCGCACTCACGGTGATGTGATAAATGAAGGGGTTTATTGCATAGAAATCAAATCCGTCTCAGCAATGGACAAGAGCAGAAACTGCAGCACAATGATTTGGCTTTTCACAAGGAATGCAGAGTGATGACCCCTAAATTCAAACAGAGAAGTTATAAGCCAGTTATTTTTTAAAATGATACCTCAAAAAGCTCTACGCATAAAAAGGGAAGAGCTGCTTTTTTCCAAATAATGCCTACAAGGGAATGATGAGTCTCAGATTAACATGACTAGAGAATCATGATTTCATTAACGACGCTGAGATTAACATCATGCATAACCTTTTATTGCCACTCCTGCACAGCAGCCCCTTTAAATAACCTCTAATAAAGTAAACAATAAATGTCTCTTGCACAGAACTCACCTCCTCTTTTTAATGCAAAACTCCGAAGCCACTGCTCCGTCTTTTGCAACTTGTACACTCCATGCACTTATTACTTCTTTATAACTGGTATTCTGTAATCTAAAAAATTCTTTTTTAAATACACAGTACTATAATGCAAGGTCTCAACTTCACTTTTTTCAAATATAAATGATTATTTAACACATCATGTCATCTCTACCTATACCATGAAGTATTTTTTATTTTTTTTTATTTTCCTTTATTTGATATGAGCGAGGAGCGAGGGATAATGTTAGCCTCCACGTCTTTAATTGAATCCTGATTCTCTAGTCATGTTAATCTGAAAATCGTCATGTAATTATAAGACCGGATGCTACCATTATGCATGTTGAAAGCCCTTCAACACTACCTCAGACGTATGCTCAATTGGTGTAAAGTAATGTTTTGCAAATGTTCCCACATTTGACCTATCTACTGCTTTTAAAATATTCTCCAGACTTCCATGCCATTGCCCCCCTTACTTAATAGGCTTTACATTTTTCCATATTCACTCCTACCTGTTCCATTGCAATTCTCACCTACCTTGAAATTTTAGCCATACTTACCGCCTCAAATAGTTGAACAAAATATATCAATAACTGTTGCTATCTCTTCTGTTCTCCAATACTCTACATTCATACTCTTTAAAACAATCAACAACACATTATTTTTTCCATTCCTCATATATTGGCTAACATATTGAAGTTGACGTAGTCTTAGTTCTTTTCCGTATCTCAAAAAACACACAATCCGGACTGAAATTCCAATTGTTTACCTCTAGACATTTAACATCTGATCTCTATTACGTGATATCAGACACACAAGTGTTGCTAACTTAACAGAAAGATTCTTATTAATCAAATAGGTATTCATTGGCCAAGAAAGAAATAACTCTAAAACTAAATCTACATCCCACAATACATCATACAGTGCTGTAGAAGGTCTCTTCAATCCCATACTCTATAACATTCTACACTCTAAAACATTGCTACCTCCTGATTTACCTCCATTCAAAATATGACCTGCAGAAATAGCTGAATATAACAATGTATTGTTCTACAGCTTATCCTTTCTTGAATTGTTCTACTAAAAAATTCACAACCTCCACTACAGGTGCCTCCTCGGCATCCATAATCCTTTCCAAGCACCAATGAACTCAAAAGTTCCAAATTGCCTTATACCTTCTCCTAGTCCCTGGTGGCCAAGACTCCTCGAGTAACTCTGCTACAGCTGCGGATGGTCCATTGGGGCTGATGAACCACACCCCTCCATCTTTTGTCACTTATGAACAGTGTGTGTCAGGCTGGGGAAAGGTCAGCTTGACAGACAATGTTCATTTTCAGGTCAGGCAGCCAGGAGTGTTGTGTGTCAATTTAGATACTGTATATAGGTTTCCCGACTTATGCCCTTATTAAGCACAATTCACATTGTCCTTATTTAGGCATTGAAATCCAATCCTTATTTAGGAATTATCCATGCTAACCAAATGCAGGTATGGCCACCGACATCTGTCTATCCACGTCCCAATGAGTTCTTGGAAAATGAGACCCTTAAGCCTTTAGGACTTTCCCTTCCTTGGATTATTGATGTCTCCAAGAACTCATTTATTATGCATGTACTTCCATTCCCTAGGGGTTCATTCATGATGTTCCTCTGCCCTACTTTTACGTCAATAATGGCATTCCTAAACACCTTCTAGGTATAAATATACCTTCACTTGCCATGGCACGTCACGGCTTCATACTTGCACTGCTCACCACGGCAAGTTCGGAAGGAAGTCGAGTCCCCGCCTGACGCACTGACCAGACGCTGTCATCCACCTCGCAGAGAATCCAGCTCCAGTGTTTCTGACTCCCCTTGCGGGGTGTTAGAGAGAGAGACCCATAAAGAGATTCCAACCTCTTTTATTCTTAGGTATGGAGCAGACTAGAATCTCGGGGGACTTTTGGCAGATCTTGGCAACACCAATCCTAACTATAGCTAAACTAGACTATAGATAAACAGCACCTACTACACTTAGGTTAGGTACACTGGGGTAAAACTAGCTAGACGCACCAGATGAGTATTCACATTTTAGCCTGTTTTATTTATGTATGTATTTTTGTGAATATATGTCATAGCTACAAACCATGCTATTGGAGTATTATTTTATCTTACTGCTAAAGCTGTTTGTATTATACTTCGCATTCTGTCTTACGATTGTAGCAGTTCATATCTCTTGCACGAGAAATAAGACTGTTCAATAAACCCTTTTTTATTGAAACGCCCGTCTACCTATTTCTGTGTAAACTCTGTCGAAACGAAGCTTGCACGATTGACTAAGTGAAACTAATATCTATTGTTTCCACAATTCTGAGACTGTTCCGATTCTAAGGGAAACAAAGTTGTCATGTTTATGCGGTTGTCAGAAATTAATCCCTTCTTGTTTATACAATAAGTTTCTAGTGACCTCTGAGTTAGCCGGCACACACAAGTAATTAAGTTTAATGTACTCGATAGAGGCATTCTGACCTCAGTCCTATGCCACAACTATAGTGTATTTTATTCCAATGCGCAGAGCCTATCAGGGGTATAGGAACTACACTACATGGCCCCCAACGGCTTGATAAGGCACTAATTTGTCGCTAGATACTGAAGTAACTCAGTTGTGCTTTTCTCAGAGACCCCTACTCATAAAAAAACCCAATAGGACGTCCGGAGTGGGTAGGGATAATATCCGCCATAGCTGAGTAGGACAAAAATCCTATGTATTAGCTGTTTGGTTTGTTCAACGTTGAAGGATACAGTGTTCCAAAATATTGTGCACCTTCTCTTTGTTCCCCTGAAACTTGCTCTGCAATTTTCATTAAACAATGTCTAATAACAGGACTAACATGGAAACCTGTGGAGCTGTAACCGATGAGGTCGCAGCAGCTTTTGATTGTACAAATTTTATTGAAACCGATGAAAATGCTATAATCATCGTTCCAAATATAAGGAAGGCCATCACTCTAAAACCTATAAAACATGGCCTAACACCAAGAGGTGGTAGATCAGTTTTTGTGATAGAGGCACATGAATCTCACCAGACAGAGGTATTCTACTCATGGATAGTATTCCCTGAATCACATCCAATAACTAAAATGTTTCACGTCTACAAAGAAGATGAACTACCTGAGGAATATATTCCTTTCGAGGCTATTGAAATTCCACTCACATACCATGAGCATGATCTTTTGTTTAAAGGTGCCCTAAAACATTTAAATTGCATTACCAGGCTCAGTCCACTAGGTAGACCAGGAACAACATGGCAGATTTTAGCTGGTTATACACCTCATCCTGACATCGAAGAAATGTCAAATGATTATTTACTTTCTTAATTTAAAGATTTAATCAAAATGTATAGCCAATTGGTTCAATAGGTCATGTGGACTTTCACAGTCCAACCAACAATAGCTATTCCAAAGCAAACCTCTTACCAAGGGAATATGCTAAAAATCACTCCACATACTTTACAGGCAGTCATGGCTAAAATGCCCACAAAACGTGAACAAATTCCATTCTGGATAGCTCAAAAAATTTCTCAAATCAAAGCGGTATTTTCTAATACTAGCCCTTATGAAAAACACAGAATTCTAACAATCTATTTACCAATGGGGATAACACCACATCTGGAAGACTGCACCACTTGGGGCACAGTCTTTGCTGCTATCTACGCTAAAACAAATGGTGTTCCGTCTATGGTGGTAATACCTGTTGTGCTGAAACAAATTCAAAATGAGCCTGCTCTGAATTTGAGTATGAAGTTACTGAAAAATTTCAACCAAGTCTCAACAATAATATTATCTAATATTAAAGGAGACACAGCATCAGTGGCAATCCGCCAGAGTTTAAGGGAATTTGATGTAACAGAACAACCACAAGAATTAGCCAGAATAATTGAAAAATCCTATGAAGAATTAGGCAGAGACAGTTTAGTTGGGAAACCAGTTAAACCACAACTGTCTGGAGGTCCTGAGAAGGACTTCTGTAAAACACAATCCTACCTCTTCTAAAAAGTAGTTGGAAAATAGCAAACAACATTAAAAAGAGAAACGTTCTCAATCCCAAGGCAGGTCTACTCAAAAGGAGCCCTCTGAAAGGAGGTATAACTTCAGGAATAGGAATAATTTGAGAAAACCTGATAGGTATCAAGATACTGATACACGTTCCTCTCGTACCTTTCAGATATCGTCACAGACATCCGAAAGAAGAGGACGGACAGAACTAAAAGAAGAACGCGTGAAGTCCAAAGACGATCAACGCGTTCAGAAAAATAAACCAAAACCTCAATTCTCCAAGAAAAAGGTAGCAGGTCTGAAGATCAGACATGCCGAGAAATCTGAGAACACAACTCAAGAACGGAGAATGGGCTCAGACAATTCTGGACAGTGCAGCAGAAGTAACAATAGCTCGCCAGAACCTGAAGGGGCTTCTGGAGACAGTGGACTTGAATGAGGACATTCAAGCTAAGACTGTTGAACCAGGGTTAGTTCTCCACATGGGTTATATGAAATAACACCCCGGATGGAGGGAGACAGCCCAGGGTTATTCTCAGCAAGGGTAACACAGAGTTACTACAAATTTATGATGACAAGGCATTGTCATATGCAGATGATATCTATCTGACAGACGATGACCTGGACAGGCACTTGAACAGGGTGAACAACATTATACTGGGCTTCGCCTCTGAAGGTTATAAATTCGATTTAAAAAAATCAAGTATTGCCCGTCTCAACGTCCTTTTCCTAGGATATGAACTATCAAGTGAAGGCAAAAGCCTGGCAGCCAACTTTTTAGAAAAGTGTGCGTTGCTCCAACCTCCAAAAACGCTGGAAAACTTATAGTCGATTCTAGGTTTCCTGAATTTTGTGGGGGATCATACATTCTAAACTATGCAGAAAGGGTTAAACCTCTCTACGAGTTAATCAAACGTGATTAAAAAATCACACATTGGACACAGGAACACACAGATATCATTTGTTCACTGCAAGTAGATATGTTAGTAACAAAAATTTACAAACACACGTAAACATACGCAACTTAGTGATCCAAATCATTCCTGGTCAATGCGGATTCACCTACTTAACTTTTAACTAATGTGAAAAAGTACCAATTGCATACAAATCACATTTGTACACACAAGCACAAAGAAAATTCACTTCTACCGAGAAAATTCTGACAGTAGTTCAAACAACTATAGCAAAAGAAAGAGCCCTAGCACAGGGAAAACGCATTATGTTCATAACTCTTGTGACAGCCTTAGAGGCAGTTACAAAAGCGAGCATTCCGAATGCAAAAGCTTTACATCCAAGATGGATACAATGGGTTAATTCACTTGCTGCAACTGATGTTAAATATGTTTTTGATCCATATTTGAAAACACACGCGTTCCTGCAATACGAGCACAGATGTCCTCTGCCTACTGAGATTCTCCCTCTTGACCAGTATGAATTCATAATTTATACTGACGTATAGGCACAACCCGCTACGGGGGGTAAGCAAGCTTATAGTCCAGCATGCGTGATCGTTAAAGGTCGTATGCGGGATGGGAAATTCAGACCAATGGTCACAAAAACACAATCTCTAGGAGATTGTACAGCTCAGCGAGCTGAACTACAAGCATTCAAAATGGCACTTGAAAATACCGATTACAAATTCCCCACACTCATAGTGTGTGATTCCTTTTACTGTGTTCAATGATATAATTAATATTTACAGAATTGGCTTCAAAATGGTTTCAAAGATGCAAAAGGTGGCACAATCAAGCACAAAACGCTTTGGGAACAAGTAGTTCAGTTGCGAAACGGACTACAAAACACTCACGTGATACACACGCTGAGTCATCAATGTGATGACATTCACGTTGAAGGGAATTTATTGGCTGATGAAGCTGCGAAAGGGGCTGTGAAAATGGCTTCCATAGCTGCAATCACTCGTTCAAAAATGAAAATAGACAGTGAAATAATACTGACTGTCAATGCTTCAAGCAAAGGCAGCTGTACAGCGTTACCTAAAACATTTCCACTCAAATAATCATATACAATTGATGCGAACAATGTTCTGTTTGCTCGAATCCCTGGATTGGGGGATAGGGTAATACCAAACATGGAACATAGATTAGGACTAATCCTAGAAGCACATGAAAGGATCACCTCTGCTCAGGCAGGTGTTTCCGCCACAGTATCATTATTAAAACAGAGGTACTGGTGGCCCAGCATTAGAAAACAGACCAGAAACTATGTTTTGGACTGTGAAATATGCCAAAATATGAAAGTCTCTACTGTGAAACGTCCTGCGCAGACGCCTCTGTTAATTTCAGATAAACCATTAGCTTGTGTTTACCTGGATCACTGTGGTCCCTTACAAAGTAATGGTAAGTATAAATATATCATGGTCTCAGTGGATTTGTGTTTAAGGTTCCTATGGATATTGCCTCAGTGCTCAGCTGACGATCGAACTGTTATAAAAGATTTGCGAGTCTTTATCGGCACATACGCAATAGACACACTACACTCTGACCAAGGCCCTGCGTTTAGCTCTCAAGCTTACAAAGAAGCCATGGCCAGTTTGGGAGTAACATTGCAGTATTCTTCTCTAATCCATCCTGAGAAAAATTCTGTTGTGGAAAGAAAAAACTGGGACATAAAGCAGTCCATAACAGCTAGTGTATTAGGTTCGGATGATGGGTGGGTCAAACATAGTTATGGGGTCCAACGCTCATTAAATAATTTGACAAGAGGTTTTCTACGAGGTGTCACTCCATATGCGGTCCTATTTGGGACTAGAATGTTGGTACCGGACCATGACATGAAGGGCACAGTGGTGGAAAATAAAGAATTTGATATCAAAGATTGTTTGGCTGTTTTACAGGACGTAAATGAAAAAAGCAACGTGTTCCTGAAGCCAACCAACACTGGGGAAAAACCAGCCAACCCAACAAGGCCTGTCTGGATCCCAAAGCTTGGTGATCTATTCAGAGAAAAGATCGCAGACAAGAAGAAATTTGGGCCTTCTTACAGACAACCAGCACCTGTCCTAGCAATCCACCGCTCAAGAACAGTACTTTTGCCGACCCTTGCTGGTAAAAAGGAGAAGAGATTTGTGTCCATTGACCTGATCAAACCACAATATGTGGCCGATACTAAGCAGTAGGCCAAGTGGACTCTGACAATGTAGTAGATGCGCTCCTCTAGCTACAATCCAAGTGGTTCAAACTGAGAGACTCATCACCTTTGAAGATTCTACAGTGCGAAATGAAGGAGCAAGCAACAATGCTATGGAACTCGTTCCTCTTGAGACCCAAATAACAGTTCGTCCTGATACACTTGTTTACAATGAAGTAACAAGGGATCAACTGGTTCCAGCGATTTCAACGAATCCTGATGTAATTCCAACCATTGACAGAACTGCCTCTGGCTATTTCATTAACTTTGATACGTTTTTTGAGGATCCCAGTGAACCTGAAACGATGCCAGCACAAAGAACTTTCAAAGAACAAGCAACAGATTTTTTTCATCTCCTGAAAAAGACTTATCTGGTTTCACCATTGATTGAACTATGGATTGTTTTGGGAATATTGTTCTTTCTACTTTGGTAAGCTCTGGTAATAACTCTGGGTATGCTGACAAATGGAAAATATATTCAAATGGACACAGTAAGTAAAATAGTAAACTTACTTCTCAAGTCACACAAATCATCCCATTGTGAAGCAATAGACATGTCAGCAGTGAACATCACACCCGGTCCTATACCAAATGATATAGTTTGGGACAAAACCGAATATGACATTTTTGCCCCGTCTGGACTTTTGAAGATTCCACACTTATTTAACTTCTCATTAAGTGACTTTATTACCTCTAGTACCATTTCTGATGATTGGGACTCCAAGACTGTTAATAACATGATATCTGATCTAGAAATGTCTTCAGTATTAACAAATCATGAATATTTGGAGGGTTCTTCAGACTATGAACAAATGTATTGTTATAACCACTATGGCCATAATTTCTTGCATAATACTGCAACACCTAGACATGTATTTATGTATACCCAATGGCAACATTGTCTTACACCTCCAAAGGGTAGCTCAAAAACTTTTGCTAAGAAATTTCCATATTTTTCGGAGTTCATCTTGTCAAATTCAGAAACGTTTTTCTTTAAAAATATGAACAAGACAGGAACAACACATATGTTAACCAATACAAAACAGATTTATTCTGCATCCTTTATTGCCCAACTGTCTAGACAGGGTTTGGACTTTTGGAAAGACAACATTGAGAGAAAATCTGTCTGGGGTATAGAGATTGGCAAGTGCAGGGGGTAGAAGCTTTGTTTAGAGCCTGTATCATCCCTGACCAAATAATATTTTTGAATAAACTGTCCAACAAACATCTTGCCTTGGGATAGCCAAGATCAAAGACATACACACTCCATCCATACCTGCACCTGCAAGTAATAGCACTACACAGGGGGAGTTCGAGATACATACTATTTTGCTCCACAACAGATCAGATCCACAATGGAAAAATGGTTGCTCTGGCCCACTGACACAAACAACTGTCAAGATCGATTCCTGAACAAAACACAGGTTTTCACCATCAATAGGCCAGCCCCACGCTATATTCAAAGACAGCATCCAGGGGTAATAACAACATACAGTGTAGGGAAACTTTGCCTTGATTGGCTATCGAAAGCTACACTAGAGGATGTGAAACAACACTTAACTTTACTTCAAGAATGCGCAGACCTTACGGAATTCTTGCTAGCTCCAAGAAGACCGCGTCAAAAACGTTTCATATATGCCGGTATCCACACTGCTTATAATGAAATATGGAAGCTTACCCAAGCAGAAACTGCAGAAAGAATACGAGAAATTGATTGTATTAATTTAGAGAAATCTCTGGCTGTAGTAGACGATGGGTTAACAACTCTGTTGTCCAGGATATATTAATTGGACAACATTGTATCCTCTGCCATAGACATGACTTGGTCATGGTGCAACATGGTTAGTCTCAACTAGGTTCTATCATGCTATTAGGCTGGACGCTACAAAACCTGCATGCAGGCTATGTGCCTTGGCATTTAATCAACACTATGTCACTGTTTTCAGAATTCAATCTCACTGATAAACAGATCGAACTGGCACAAAGGGGAGCGGACTATACAGTGCTGAGCATTGAAAAACTGGAAAATTACCATTCACTGTGGCAGAAAAAACAGCTACTGAGTGGATCATACATGGTAAAATTACTCTGCCTGTTACAACTTTCCATTTTCAGTATTGCCAAAAAAATATACCAGCAGGCAAATATGAAAGGTTGGGTAAAGGATACATCAAGACATTCTGGGATTTACCTTACACACACAGATGTTGGAGTGGGGGGCATGAAGTGTTTCTTAGAGGTACAACTGTGAAAACGCACTAAGCGGTTCTCTCCTATGCCAGGGTATTAATTTACACAGGGCCTGTAATGGTTCCACTACAAACTTATCATGCCACCTGCAAGGTTCACCAGTTGCAGTGATTAATCCAATTTTTGGGCAACTTTCGAATGGAAGTTACCTCATGTTGAATGATCACAGCTGCTGGGGCATGCTGCCAGGTATCCCATATCTAGTAACGGTTACATCCAGGGTCACTTGCTGTATGCAAGTCTTGTTCCCTCAAATAGAGACAGCCATGGAGTCGCCTTTATGGCCTGCCCTGAACATCTCTTCTATACAAATTAATACTCTAAGCAGAATGAAAGGCATTCTTTTGCAACAAACAGCGCCTCCGACCTCGGCCAAAGAAAACTATGATCTACAAGTCGCAGGGGCTTCAGCCGAGATACATGCTGTTTTGAATTTAAACTGCCCTATTCATTTCTCCGAAATGTTGGGACGTATCTTAAACATGTCAGATACGAGCGGTATTGTACATGTATTTAAGAACGTGTGTTCAGGACTGTTAGCACCTTTGCAAGCAGTCCTCTGAATGATTCCCAACTTCGTTCACTCTGTGTTTGGCAGACTGCCACTACTTTTAGCACACGTTGCAGGGATCCTGTTTTTGCTCCTGCTGCTACGATATGGCAATCCAAATCACCAGCGACACCCAATGCACCGTGGAGATAGCTCTACTGGAGATGAAGTGTAGTGCGCACATCGTCCAAATTTTGGGTTTACCATGTCTACGAGAATTAAATACCACATGGTTTCTGTCATTCAGACCAAACTGGCAAGATTGCATCTTACCTGTTTCATCGCTGCCTGCTTTATGGTGAAGAATGCGTGCTAGACATCCGTCTAACACGTCCCTCAGTCATGCCATCAGATATCGATACTCTGCTGGACCCGGTAACGGCCCATGCTCTGTGTTGTCCAAAGCAGCTACCAATCCTGATGACGGCATTCATTGAGATCTCACAGACGCAAATTGCTACTGCTGAGATACGAGATGAATCAACAGGCACACAGGTAACATCAGATACGAACATTGCTGATGCGTCCAATGCTGAAGGCGATGCTTCTCATCCATGTGCGGTTAATCTTCTAAATGAGGTAATCCAACTTTCACCTACAAAGGTAGATGACTTTTTGTCTAAAGGAATATAAGATTTCATGTTGTCTTCATCCCCATACATCGACTTTTGATTCAGCACACAGTGTACTGGAAAACTCTGAATTTGGCCTTCATTTTTCAAAACAAAGACTAAACTTGGAACTTTTTCCTATGATTAATTTTTTCTCCAAATTTGAATTTTTCTTTTCTATGGCACAGTAATCTGCTTATAGTAGAACACATTCATAGAGAACAGAATTCTTTGAAAACCTTCCAGAGACAATATGTCAACTTGTCAATAACAATAGTTTTATGTAACCAAAGGACCCCCCCTGCACCCCTGAAATGCATTTGAAAGTGCATGTTTCACACACACATGTCCTAAGGACATGTGTGTCTGTAACATGACAGTGTAAAACATGAATTTTTTTGCATTATTAAACATTTTCGCAAATTACCACAAGGGTCAACCTCGTGTTAATTTGCACTTCCAATTTCAGAATTCGCATTTTTTTTAAATTGATGCATTGCATTTAAGGAATCGCACAAATGCGATTCCTTAAATGCATTCGCATTTTTTGGAAATGCAAAAAAATGCGAATTCTGAAAAATAGTTTGATGCATCCCAAAAACGTATTTAGGAAGTGCAAACGGCCGAATTTACCGATTCGCACCGTTTGCACTTCCTAAATAGGTTGATGCATGTGCCCATAAATTTAAGATATGTTTAGCATGTTGTGGTAAATATATTTTACCGTACAAGTTTTTCCATATAATTACAGACAGGTAAAAGAATAGCTCAATCAAATGAGAGGCAGAGTCCGTGGTGTCTGAGTCACACGGGCTTTAATCGGGATGGCTCGAGCCATGGAAATCAATTCCATCAATACAAGGGTTCGGGGGTATATGCAATGATGGCAAAAAGATGTCAACGATTTATTAGCAGTACATGACATATATAGTAAAACTGTGCAATGGCAATGGATACAGTAGGCGTGACAAGTGAAAAGAATATGATAAGAACACATGTGCGTAGCAAAAAGGCGTGTGCAAAGGTGTGCACGTAGGCGTGTGCTGGAAACGTCACAGAAACGTGTCATAAGTGGGTGGATGCATAGAGGATTCTGCAGAGTCAGCTGAAACCTATGACCTGGGTGCGCGCGCAGCTGGTATGACGTGTGATTGACGTGTATCTGGGGAAAACTGAGGGCTTGACTTTAGCACTAGTAGGGGAGACAGAAGTCTGGCATGTCAGATCGACCTGTTCCTATAACATGTCTGATATCTTGTGTTTGGGGGATGTTTAATCGGAAGTAAAAGGTCTCTCGGGCAGAGACTATTCTATACTAAAATGCATATGTGTCTAAGTGCAAATGCGCGGGGCCATGGGCCTACCATGGTAACGGGAGCAATGAATTACATGAAGGAGACAGGAAGGCTTGGCCCTTTGCTCTGCAGCCGGTAAGCTGTTTACCTATTTCATTAGGCTGGAATGTGTTTTCGAGGAGGCTGAACTGGCTACGCTGATAACTTGAAGGCAAAATACTGTTTTGGCAGGCAGGCCAGGCCGAGCCAGGCACCGCTTCGCTTGGCAGGAAGTAAGGCAGAGGTCAGGGATGCATCTCCATGCTGCAGCTTTCAGAGACAGAGACAGAAGTGGTTCGAAGGCAGAAATCAGGGCCTAGCTCTGCAGAGCCAGGAAAAACATGAGAGTGCACCATGTAAAGACGTTGGCATGGCATGGTTAGGAACTGAATTATCAATCCATTCATGGTGGATCTGATAGAGGACATGTTAACGTTTGACGCAAATGTATTTGCGTCTTCAGATTCGGTTGCGGAGGGAAGTTACATGCACTTTAGACTCGTACATGGAGACGTTGGGGTACACGTTAGGGGACATACTTGACTATAAAATTTTCAATTACCTCATTCCCTCCTTGTCCCCTACGGACCCATCAGGATATATCTATTTTCATGAGACCATCTATCTGTTCATATAACATCATCTGTTCTTCTTTCTTTATTCGTGAATGGGAACGTGGACTTGAGCGGGGAATACAAGCTGTGGCGCACAAGCCGCAAATCGCTGGCCCACATTGAAGACATAGACAACAACTGAATACTATGGCCAATATAATCTCTAGGAATGACAATAGCTTCCATCCCCAGGCTGTTATTACACTCCAGAGCCAACCGGACCAAGTCCAGGAGCCTGGGTTCTGATGTATCTGATGGGCAATTTCGTGAAGTCTGGTGATGGCCTTATAGACTGATGGCGCGTTATTAGGAATAAACACGCAACAACTGGATCTGATGACTCTACAAGCTCCGCCCCTATCGGCCAGGATGACGTCAAGGACAAGGCGGTTCTGAAGAACAACAAGTCTCATAGCGGACTGCTCCTCTGTTAAGTTGCCCAAAGCGGAAGTAGTCTCATTCACTACTGCTTCGAGGATTCTGGTTAATTTGCGTATCAGTTTACTATTTGAGACAGTGCCTAAATAAGGAAAGAATCCTTTATTGAAATCTGTATATTGTTCCCATGTAGTTTCAGTCTGATCAACGATTCGGAGATCTCTCTTGTGTCTTACGAGATCGAGGCGGGAATTCCTGTGATAATCAGATGGGGCTAGGAAAACTGGTGGCAATAGGAATGCAATGAAACAAGTACCATCCCAATCTAATGGTAAACGTACATAAGCTGTATGACCACAAATGAAATAAGAATGTCGGGAAGCTTTGAATGTAGACTTGCCTTCATCACTGAATTCGACCACAGTAGTACAGTCACTATGGCCTAGATGTACTGAACCATTCTTTCTGACGCATAATGTACCCTTTGCTGGTAAGACTGATATAGATGGCAAGTCTGGACTAGTTTCTGACTGAACATTTAGAATCATGAGGTTAAGTGTAAAATTACCTAATCCATACACTTCATTTTCTAGATCGGTCCCTGTCATTTGTGGAAGACCTTCTTCGTCTGGGAAACATGCTTTGTTCATGACTGTGTTCAGGTTTCCCCATATCCATTTGCCTTGGGAAACTCTGGATTCAGTGTCTAAAGAGGATATTAAACTAAACCATGCACCACAGGAACCATTATGTGTAAACGGGTAAGGAAAGAGGGGCAGAGCTCCCTTGTAGTTTTGATAGGGAGGGAGTCAGCCACATATCCAACAATTAGTAGCATTGTTGATCTGGTGAGAATGGTGTAACATACGGATGAATGTATTGTTGCGCAGCGCAAGTCGATAAGACAATTCATGTGGGGGTAGTTCACTAAACGTGTGTTCTGTAGTGACATTAGGGAAAGTACATATATAACATCCAACTGATGCAGATTAACGTAAGACTCAGAAAAAACATAATAAGTAACGTGCAGATACAACGGCTTCGGAGATTTTTACAATAATTTCTTTTCTTGATCTCCTGTCTATCTCTCTCTCTATTGGGGTCTAACTTGTACATGTCAAGAAACTGTCTAACCGCTTCACCCAGGAGGGGACTTAAACAATTAAACTGTCTGACTTACTAGACCTCAATTTCATTCGATACTCCTGCTGAGGAGTTTTCTCTACCAGGGGGAGTTTAGTATCAGTGTCTGGAATGCGGCAGGGCTGGGAATCAGTCTTTGGCGGAAGTCCATAAAATTTTTTCACATGGCTCGAGTGGAGCCAGCCTTTTCTTCCTTCTAGTTTCACCGCAGTCCTTGTGGTCAACAAAACGATCTTCGGTTCTTTCCAGCGGGGCTCCAGAGGGCTTGACCGATCAAAATTGCGGACTACGACAACATATCCTGGGACCAGCTCATGCGGTTTCACCTCGGTGTTGTCTGGAAAGGCTGCCGCAACCTGTGAACGACATGATAGTAGTGCAGACATCAAGGAAGCAAGGTAATCTGTCAGCATAGTACTGTCAACATCAGTTATTTTTCGTGGCATAGGCGTCCCCCACATATTAGGAGGCCTACCAAAGACCACCTCATACTGGGATAGCCCTGTCCTAGAATGGGCTACCATTCACATATAAAAGAGGGCAACTGGTAAAGCTACTATCCAATATACGCCTTTCTCTTTACACACTTTGGCAAGACGAGTTTCAGAGTCTGATTGTGTCTCTCCACGAGACCTGCTGCCTCGGGATGTCGGACACAGTGAAACTTCCATTGATAACCTAACAGAAGTGAAACCTGCTTCATGAGTTCGGACGAGAATGGCTGACCGTTATCTAAATACACGACACGGGGCAAACCGTACCGTGGGAAGAATTCACGAACCAACTGCTTGGCAGTGGTCGGAGCAGTGTAATCTGGGACGGGATATGCTTCTGTCCATCGGGATAGGGCACATACAACTACGAGGACATACTTGAATCCTCGGCATCTGTCCATCTGGATATAATCCATCTGGAGGACTTCAAAAGGATAGTCGGGAGGATGAAATCCACCTCGTTCCACGGGAATACCTTTTCCTGGATTGAACTGACAACAGATCATGCAGGTACGCACTTTCTGTTTTGCTGCTGCTCGTAAATGTTTGTTAAACCAGAGGTTCTGTAAACTGTCTAACATGGCTTTCTCACCTAAATGTGCGGGACTGTGTGCAGTGTTGATAATAACTTGAACCATAGAGTCGGGGAGAAACCATGTGGTCTTTCCCTTCGTCATCCATCCCTGTTCAGTCTGGACCCCTCCTTGTTCAGTCCGTTTCTTTATTTCATCTGGAGTAGCATGTGTCTGTATGTCAATGACATCTTGTGTGGGGTCCCTAACTGTCATGCAATGTGTCAGTGAAGATACGTCAGTCTTTGTCATATCAGTCGTATGAGTATGAGTCTGGGCTGTATGTTTCGCTGTTCGATCTGCCAGGTCGTTACCCTGGGAAATAGTGTCTGTGACTTTTGTATGTGCTTTGCACTTCATGATGGCTATGGCTGTAGGCAAATGTATTGCTTCCAACAGAGCTTGGATGAGGGGACCATGCTGGATTTTGTCTCCGTGAGAGGTCAGGAAACCCCTCTCTTGCCAGAGGACACCGAAGTCGTGTACGACTCCAAATGCATAACGTGAATCTGTGTATATATTTACTTTAAGGTTCTTGGCTCGTATACAGGCTTGGGTCAGAGCAATGAGCTCTGCTGCTTGAGCTGACAGGGTGTCAATGCGATGTGTTTGTAAGACTTCGGTTTCAGTGGTCACTGCATATGCGGCCACTAGCTCTCCTGTACTTGTTCTCATACATGAACCATCCACATAAAGTGTCAGGTCTGGATCGGGTAGTGCAACATCTGTCAAGTCTTGTCTGGGCTTCGTGATTGTGTTAATGACCTCCACGCAGTCATGTGGAGTAGGATCTGTTGTGCTCGATGGTAAAAGTGTAGCAGGATTTAGTGTATTGCAGCGTCTGATTTCTATGTGCGGTTGGAATAATGTCAATTCATAACCTGTCAGTCGTGCTATGGTTAAGTGCTGGGTCTGTGTTCTGTTTAGGAGAACTTCCACAGAGTGTGGAACCTGTACTGTCAATTGATGTCCCAATACAATGGAATCACTTTGTCTGATTGCTAGAGCTGTTGCTGTAACTGATTTCAAGCACGCAGGCAAGGCCTGGGCTACTGGATCCAATGTACTCGAAAAATAAGCACACGGTCTGTGTTTGTCTGCTTGAACCTGAGTGAGAACCGATAACGCTGTGCCATCGCGTTCTGTGACAAAAAGTGTAAAAGGTTTGCTGTAACATGGTGTCGCTAAAACAGGTGCTTGACATAAGGCTTTCTTTAATTCATCAAAAGCTTGTGTATGTTCCTGAGTCCAAGGGAGGACAGACGAAGACGCTGCCTCTTGTGTTGTCAACTGTATAAGTGGTTTAGCTAGAAATGCATATTGGGGAATCCATTGTCTGCAATAGGAAGTGAGTCCAATAAAGGCTCGTACTTCCTTCTGTGTCTTGGGTTGCGGAAGATGTGCAATTAACTGGATACGATCAGGTGTCAGCTGCCTACCCCACTTGGACAGCAAGTGCCCAAGGTACACCACTTGCTGGGCACAGAATTGTAACTTCGAAGGAGACACCTTGTGTCCCTTGTCCGCCAGGAAATACAAAACTGTCAGTGATGCTTGTTCACACTCTTGTTCACTTCGGGCGGTGATCAACAGATCATCGACGTATTGGAGTAGGGCAGTGTTAGGAGGCATGTGAATACTGTCAAGTTGTCGTTTCAATGCCTGGCTGTAGATGCTGGGGCTTTCTGTGAATCCTTGAGGGGCGCGTGCAAATTTGAAGCTACGGCCATTTAAACAGAATCCGAAAAGATACTGGCTTTCCGGATCAATGGGGACACTAAAGAAGGCGTTCTTGAGATCGATTACAGTAAAGAACGTCGCCTCTGAATCAATAGCTGTCAATAATGAAGAGATGTCTGGGACCACGGGATACTGTGGTACAATGCATTTATTCAATTCCCGTAAATCGATCACCAATCGATAAACTGGAGGTGCATTTGGATCAGTGCGTTTAAGAATCGGAATGATAGGGGAATTACAAACATTCAAGTCGGTTTCTACAACCACTCCTTGTGCAATGAGCTCGTCAATGATTTTCAGCAAAGCCACTACAGCATCAGGTGGTAACTTGAATTGTCGGATTCGGGGCAGTACAACTCCTGGCTTGAGTGTAACATGGTATGGTGTAATGTGCATACAACCTACATCAGTGGGGCCTTGTGCCCATAAATGTGCAGGAACATTCTGTAACCTGGGATCAAAATCTCTCAACACATAATGACCCTTGAAATCACAAAGGAACAGCCTTACTCCTTCCGGAGAACAACAAATTACTGCTCCAAGAGCTTTCAGTGTCTTGATACCAAGCAAGTTTTCTGGACATGATTTCGTGAGCAATAGATCTGTAGTACGGGATAATGGACCAACTGCAAGGGGAACAGGTTTCGATACTTCATTAACAATAGGCTTTCCTGAAAATCCAAGGGAAACATTCTGTGAGCCTGAGAGGGGTGCCCCTGGAACCTCGTCATGACTAATGGTAGTTCTGCTTGCCCCTGTGTCAATCAAAAACTTTCTATCCTTTCCTAATACCTGACTATGTACATAAGGACCCTCTTGATCTACAGGAACCTCAATAAGAGGCAAGCCAACCTCCCTCTCTAGGCTATTTCATGTGTATTGCTGATAATCAGGGTAATCGGATTGTGCATACTGGAACATCTGCTGTGTGACATGCTGTGTCGCGGCAATAGGCTGGGGCTGCGGTACCGCTACAGTCTGTTGTGGAACCTGCATAGGCTGCACGTTCTGCGGAATATGTTGTTGGACCTGATCCTGTCTAGTTGGACGTGGTCTCTCTTTGGTTTTACCTGTGGCTATATTGTGTTTCAGAACTGCACAATCGTTTACATAGTGACCTGGCTGTTTACAATAGTTGCATGTCCCTTTAACAGGAGCCGCCGAATTATTGGACTGTGTCGTACCCCTTTTCTGACCATCAGTTGGAACTGACTGAGCAACTAGCACTTTTGATTTTCGTGTCTTTCATATGTCTCTGTTCGTGATCATGTTCCTCCCTAATTCTGTTCTGGTGGTACTGTAACATTTGTAACATTTGGGAAGGCGTATTTGCTTGCCATGTGCTCTCGACTTTCAATACACGGTTCTTAACCTGGGGTAATGAATTCTCGACTAATTTGGTCACAAATAGGTGTGGGTAAGACTCTCTACTTGTTTTCAGGCCACTATTAATAATAAAACATTTCTCGAATCTAGAATAAAAATCACTGGTGTCTTCGTCGTGTTTCTGTTTGCAGGCTGAGATAGCATCCCAGTCCTCCTTTTTAGTTGTCAATAATCTTGGCAAAACCTGTACTAATAATCCTGGTAATTCTTTAGTTTTCTCCCCAAGACCTAAACCTGGGGTTCGACCGGTTTCTTCGTTTTCCAATTCAGTCCAATTAATCTTTTTATCTCCCACCTCCCATTCTTTTTCCTTGAGTTTCTCGTAAATACCGGCAGGCAATAACACTTTCAGTATTTTCATAATATCGGGATATGTATAATCTCCCATGAGTAACATGTCTTTTATTTCACGATGAAACCCTGCTGGATCTTTGTCATGACTAGGCACTATTTTCTTCATTTCTAATAATTCCATTTTAGTTATGGGCGTGTATACAAATACGCGTTCAAGTGTATCATCTGGTTTTCGGATTGGATGTACTTCTCGTAAAGGATTCTGTCTGTCTAGGTGAAAAGGATAGCTTACTGGGGGTGGAACCGGAACGAAATGTGGAGTCAAGAACGTTCTGTATTTATGGCGTTGTTCGAGAATTACAGTACCTAGGCCTCGCCATCTATTCAGGAGTAAGTCTTGCAATAGATTATACAATGGACCTGGATCAGATTGTTGGTTTTCATACTGTACAATAAGATGTTGGGTCATGTATATACCAGCTAGTCGCTGTTCTTCTGGAGTAAGACTCAAAAATGTTTGCACTACTAAATCATCTTTATATATACTGTCATCCCCGGCCCATTGGACTGCGGACCGGGCTAGTTCCTGATCACGTAAGGTATTGAGTTCATGATAACCTACTCTTTCTTTCAGGATTTTATCAGTAACTTGGAAAATATGTTCAAGGGAACATTGCTCTGGGATCGGGGAAAGGTAACGTTTCTTGCTTTCTGGACGAATGGGTCTGTTGAAAGGTCTATCAAGAGAATACTGTTTAGGGAGTTTCGCCCTACCTACGTAAGCTATAGTGCCTTGAGTCGCTGCTGGATTCTCTGGTTCTTCCTCCTCCTCTGAGGATTCTTTGTCGTCTGACTCGGGTGTTTTATCAGCTTTGCGTCGGGCGTGTATGGCCACTATTACCTTACGGATCTTTCTAGTCATGGCATCTATGCATTTCTCTTTGTCATGCTTGCAATCTGCAATATTCTGACTCCATTTTGTCAATCCTTCCATTTCTTTTTGAGAATAACCTGGGTGATCTTGTTCCCTAATCAAACAATTAATCAAAAATCGCATTAATAACCCTTGAGTCTCGACTTTCTGATATGCCATGGCTTCACGAACACATTCTGAACCCTCCCCCGATCGAATGAAGTGATATATTTTGTCTAGATGTTCTGGCATTTCTGGTAATGTCATCAAGTAATCTGTAACACGTCTTAAACGTAATGATGCTAACAACAGGTCCCCTTGCTTGCCAGGGACAGGATCGTATCTAAAATCTCCAATTATTTCTTTGAGCTTTTCAGCTGGGCTTGCTTTAGGTGTACGCTGCATTGCTAATTCTCTCATTGTCAATCGATGTAATTGTGGCGGAGTGCGATAGGGACCTCCTGAGGCACCTCCTGAGGCAGAACCATGAGCATGACTTGACGTCAATGGGTGTGGGAAAGGTACATTTAACGGAGACGACTGACTCTGAGCCGCATCTGTAGCAAAAGGGTTAAGAGGACCCATAGTAGGGGGACCAGTAGGGGAAGTGACAACAGGTGCGGGAATTTGGTGACGTGGAGGGGTCGTGGCTTGATCAGCAGGAATATGCTGTGGCAGATTATTGTTAGCAGGTTGTACGGGGACATTGGTATATGCGGGAGCTACATCATCTAAATAGGAAGAAAGGAAAATATCTGCTGCGGTCTTTTTATGACGTACTTTAGTCGGAACCAATGGAGGTGGCAGATCATTTGGTATTTCCGGGGTCGCCTTGGGCAGGCCCTCGGCCAGAACTGGGTAAAGTCCTGTAATAAGGGTATTACTCTGTCTATCGTGTTGTTCCATTCTGACTCGCTGTCCTTCTTCTAGTAGTTCCTTTTCTCTAGCTTTTTCGGAATCCTCTCTACTTTTTTCTGCTTTTCTGAGTTCTTTCTCTGTCCGTCTATGCGATTCTTTACGCCACAATTCTATGGCATCTTTCTGTGATTGTCTGGCTTTCTTTTTCCATAACGCTTCTTCTACTCTCATGATGCACTCGGCATCCCATGTCCCTGTAACGGGCCATCTCTGATTCTCTTCCAAGTCTTTCGTATAGTCCACCCACAAGTCTAAGTACAGTATGGCATCTAAGCCATGCTTATGGTACATAAAATGCCCTGGAGTGTCCCTAGGTGGGACGGGTACTGCTTCTTCGAGTATCCCTTTCCTAGTTCCTATCTGTCGTAACTTTGAGAATAACGGCATTGCTACCTTACTCTGGACGTGAACACAATAAACACAGTAATGAAATGCAAACAATCACTCATACCACGACATTAAACACATTGAAACATTTCAAACAGATATTGACTAAAACATGCTATAACAAAATACTGAATCACTGAATAACTGAATTACTAGATGTACTGCTAAACAGTACAGATACACTGCTAAAACAGTGCAGACCGGATCTGTGTACCCAAACCCGTCTTGACCGGATACAAATTAATGCACCCGTCTTGATGCGTCCACAGCAACGGTACTCACCGGGAAGCACGGAACGGAAGGCCTCGGAAACTCGACTGGACTGGACTGCTACGACGTCACTGCTGCTGCGCACTACGCATGCGCCTCGACGCTTCGGACAGGTGGGCCTCTGGACACCTCGGACACTGTTCTCTCGGCTGGGCTCTGGTCGGGATCCTCCGGACTCCTCACCGCCTCGTCTGGATGTCGACCGCAGTCTCCGTCACCTCCGTAGGCCTGAGGGAGATACAGGAAAACCTGCAGATGCGCATAGGAGTCCGTCACGGCTGTGGTAGGGGGCAAGGCCTGCGACGCATCGCCGGCGCGTGGGGTGGGGGAGGGGTCCCTATTCGGGCACCAAATTATGTGGTAAATATATTTTACCGTACAAGTTTTTCCATACAATTACAGACAGGTAAAAGAATAGCTCAATCAAATGAGAGGCAGAGTCCGTGGTGTCTGAGTCATACGGGCTTTAATCGGGATGGCTCGAGCCATGGAAATCAATTCCATCAATACAAGGGTTCGGGGGTATATGCAATGATGGCAAAAAGATGTCAACGATTTATTAGCAGTACATGACATATATAGTAAAACTGTGCAATGACAATGGATACAGTAGGCGTGACAAGTGAAAAGAATATGATAAGAACACATGTGCGTAGCAAAAAGGCGTGTACAAAGGTGTGCACGGAGGCGTGTGCTGGAAACGTCACAGAAACGTGTCATAAGTGGGTGGATGCATAGAGGATTCTGCAGAGTCAGCTGAAACCTATGACCTGGGTCAAGTCAAGTCAAGTCAAATAATTTATATAGCGCACTACATACCCAGAGGGTCTCAAGGCGCTTAGGGAGGGGAGGAGGATTACTTGTCAAATATCCACGTTTTAAGTTGCTTTCTGAATGCTAGGTGGTTCTGGGTAAGGCGAAGGTAAGTGGGGAGTGAGTTCCATGTTTTAGCTGCCAGGTATGAGAAGGATCTGCCTCCCATGGTGGACTTGTTGATGCGAGGTACAGTTGCGAGGGCTTGGCTGGAAGAACGAAGTTGGCGGGAGGGGGTGTAGAAGGACAGTCGTGAGTTGAGGCATTCTGGTCCGATGTCGTAGAGTGATTTGTGTGCGTGGGTTAGCAGTCGGAAAGTGATCCTCTTATTGACGGGTAGCCAGTGGAGGTCTTTCAGGTGACCAGAGATGTGTTCGTTACGCGGGATGTCTAATATGATCCTGGCTGAGGCGTTTTGGATTCGTTGGAGTTTCTTCTGGAGTTTAGCGGTAGTACCTGCGTAGAGGGTGTTTCCGTAGTCCAGTCGGCTCGTGACCAGAGCATGGGTGACTGTTTTTCTGGTTTCGGTGGGGATCCAGCGAAATGTTTTTTTGAGCATGCGAAGAATGTTGAAGCAGGATGAGGATACGGCGCTGACTTGTCTGTTCATTGAAAGTGAAGAATCCAGGATAACGCCTAGGTTCCGTGCGTGGTCTGTCGGGATGGGTGCTTTTCCAAGGGCTTCCGGCCACCAAGAGTCGTCCCATGCAGAGGGGGATGTACCTAAGATGAGGACTTCTGTTTTATCTGAGTTCAGTTTCAGACGGCTGTGTTTCATCCATTCGGCAACTTCTTTCATTCCTTCGTGTAGGTTAGTTTTGGCGGTGCTGGGGTCATTGGTTAGAGAAAGGATCAGTTGAGTGTCATCCGCGTAGGAGATGATGTTGAGATTGTGTTGGCGAGCGATGGCAGCAAGGGGGCTCATGTAAACGTTGAAGAGGGTGGGACTGAGTGAGGATCCTTGTGGTACGCCACAGATGACTTCAGTGGCCTCGGACTTGAATGGTGGAAGGCG
Organism: Lissotriton vulgaris; assembly: GCF_964263255.1. Taxonomy (NCBI): domain Eukaryota; kingdom Metazoa; phylum Chordata; class Amphibia; order Caudata; family Salamandridae; genus Lissotriton; species Lissotriton vulgaris. The sequence continues at coordinate 625,774,373 of NC_141693.1, forward strand.
GACTCTCTGGGTTCTTCCGGTGAGGAACGAGGTGATCCATTCAAGTGCTTTTCCTTGTATTCTGATGTTTCTGAGGCGTTGTAAAAGGGTGCTGTGGCAGACTGTGTCGAAGGCTGCAGAGAGGTCGAGGAGGATGAGGGCGACTGTGTCTCCATTGTCCAGTAGAGTTCGAATGTCGTCTGTTGCTGCGATGAGGGCGGTCTCAGTGCTGTGTTTTGCTCGGAAGCCAGATTGTGAGGAGTCGAGGGATTTGTTGGCTTCGAGGAAAGCGGCGAGCTGGTTGTTGACAGCTTTCTCGATGACTTTGGCCGGGAAAGGAAGGAGCGATATGGGGCGGTAATTTTTGAGTTCGGTGGGGTCCGCTGTGGGTTTTTTCAGAAGGGCGGTGAGTTCAGCGTGTTTCCAGCTTTCCGGGAAGGTGGCGGAGTTGAAGGAGCAGTTGATGACGTCTCGGAGGTGCGGTGCTATGACGGAGTCTGCTTTGTTGAAGATGTGGTGAGGACATGGGTCTGTGGGGGATCCTGAGTGGATGGAGTTCATCAGGCGGATGGTGTCCTCAGTGGAGATTGGGTTCCAGTCGTAAAGGGTGTTCAAGGGGGGAGAATGTTCAGCAAATGGTTGGGTGGGTTGGTCTCCGGGTTGGTTGTCGAAGCTGTTGTGGATGTCTGCAATTTTGTTGTGGAAGAATAAAGCCAGGGAGTCGCAGAGGGCTTGAGAGGGGGTGATGTCGTTGGAGTTGGCCGAGGGGTTGGTGAATTCCTTGACGATGTTGAAAAGTTCCTTGCTGTTGTGGGCGTTGTTGTCTAATCGATCCTTGAATGCTGTTTTCTTGGCCTTTCGGATTAGTTGGTGGTGTGTGCGGGTGGCGTTTTTGAAGGCGTCCTTGGTGCTAGTGGTTGGGTCTTTTTTCCAGGCCTTTTCAAGGGAGCGGCGTAGTTTCTTGGACTTCTTAAGATCATCGTTGAACCATGAGGCCTTCTTGCTGCCAGGTTTGCTTTGGCGTTTTTTCAGTGGTGCTAGGATGTCGGCGGGGTTGGATAACCATAGTGTGAAGTTGGCGGCGGATTGGTCTGGGTTAGAAGAGTGGGTTGGGGTGTTTAGAAGGAGCGATGAGGAGATCTGGTCGATGGTGCGCGCGCAGCTGGTATGACGTGTGATTGACGTGTATCTGGGGAAAACTGAGGGCATGACTTTAGCACTGGTAGGGGAGACAGAAGTCTGGCATGTCAGATCGACCTGTTCCTATAACATGTCTGATATCTTGTGTTTGGGGGATGTTTAATCTGAAGTAAAAGGTCTCTCGGGCAGAGACTATTCTATACTAAAATGCATATGTGTCTAAGTGCAAATGCGCTGGGCCATGGGCCTACCATGGTAACGGGAGCAATGAATTACATGAAGGAGACAGGAAGGCTTGGCCCTTTGCTCTGCAGCCGGGAAGCTGTTTACCTATTTCATTAGGCTGGAATGTGTTTTCGAGGAGGCTGAACTGGCTACGCTGATAACTTGAAGGCAAAATACTGTTTTGGCAGGCAGGCCAGGCCGAGCCAGGCACCGCTTCGCTTGGCAGGAAGTAAGGCAGAGGTCAGGGATGCATCTCCATGCTGCAGCTTTCAGAGACAGAGACAGAAGTGGTTCGAAGGCAGAAATCAGGGCCTAGCTCTGCAGAGCCAGGAAAAACATGAGAGTGCACCATGTAAAGATGTTGGCATGGCATGGTTAGGAACTGAATTATCAATCCATTCATGGTGGATCTGATAGAGGACATGTTAACGTTTGACGCAAATGTATTTGCGTCTTCAGATTCGGTTGCGGAGGGAAGTTACATGCACTTTAGACTCGTACATGGAGACGTTGGGGTACACGTTAGGGGACATACTTGACTATAAAATTTTCAATTACCTTAATGTTTAGAATTTAGTAGAGTCATTCATATGAAACTGGAGTGGGTGTTGTGTGACGATTTAGATACCGAATATAGATTTCCCGACTTATGCCCTTATATAGTCACAATTCACAATGCCATCATTTAGGCATAAAAATCCAATCCTTATTTAAGCATTATCCACGCTAACCAAATACATTCATGGTCACCTACATCTGTCCATCCATGTCACAACGAATGCTTGGAAAACCAGACTCTTAAGCCTTTAGGACTTCCGCTTGCTTGGATTATTGATTTCTCTAAGAAGTCATTTACTATGCATGAACATTTATTCCTTAGGGGCTCATTCATGACGTTCCTCTGCCCAACTTTTACATCAATACTGGCATTCCTAAACACCTTTAAGGTAATAATATACCTTCACTTGCCATGGCAAGTCACGGCTGCATACTTGCACGGCTCGCGACGGCAAGTTCGGAAGGAAGTCGAGTCCCTGCCTGACGCACTGACAAGACACTGTCATCCTCCTCACAGAGAATCCAGCTTCATTCTAAGGTATGGAGCAGACTAGAACCTAGAGGGACTTTTGGCAAATCTTGGCAACACCAATCCTAACTACAGCTAAACTAGACTATAGAAAAACAGCACCTACTTCTTACCTTGTAGTACACTTAGGTTAGTAACGCTGGCGTAGAACTAGCTAGAAGCACCAGATGAGTATTCACATTTTAGCCTGTGTTATATATGTATGTATTTTTGTGAAAATATGTCATAGCTACAAACCATGCTATTGCAGTATTATTGTATCTTACTGCTAACGCTGTACGTATTATACATTGCATTCTGTCTTAAGACTGTTCCATAAACCCTTTTTTATTGAAACACCCGTCTACCTATTTCTGTGTAAACTCTGTAGGAACGAAGCATGCACGATTGACTGAGTGAAACTGTTATCTATTGATTCCATGGTTCAGATTCTAAGGGAAACAAAGTTGTCATATTTTGCGGTTGTCAGAAACTGATACCTTCTTGTTTATTCAAGAGGTTTCTTGTGACCTCTGAGTTAGTTGGCACACACAAGTAATTAAGTTTAATGTACTCGATAGAGGCATACAGACCTTAGTCCAATGCCACAACTATAGTGTGTATTATTCCAATGCGCAGAGCATATCAGGGATACAGGAACTACTCTACAGGAGCCAGACATGCGCTAAATGCGCAGGCTCCTGGCTGCCTGAGGTGAACTTTGCTGGGCTGTGGCAGTCACAGCTTCTGTGGGTGCGACGTCCTCAGCTCGGCAAAGGTCCCTGAGGCCCTCTCCTCAGTGATGAGGGGTAGGGTCACTGATTGCCCCGCACCTGGGTGCTTCAGTTTTAAGCCCTGCAGAGCCCAGGGTTGAGTGTCAATCAATGACACTGCACCACAGAGTTGGGTGGGGTTAGCAGTCTCACTGACCTCATTCCACTCTGTGATGACATTGGGACTGTTGTGTTCCCTCATTAGGTCAGCCAATGAGGGAAGGCAGCAGTCCCAAGCCTCCTGGAAACTCCAAGGCAGAGCTGGCTGCAGGTAAGTGTGTCTTGTCTTTTAAATTAATGTTTGGTTCTGTTATGATTCGCAATGTACCCCAATATAGGCCTGGATAGTCCCCTAACCTTTTCCCTATATTAACCGTGCCATTGTACTACATCACAGGTTTGGTGCTGACCTTTTACCTAGTTAGGTGCTGAATACATTTTGTGTGGTTTTCTCCGAAAACTAGCCTCATTTATTAAGTATGAGGATTCTCAGAAACACAGCAGGATTACCAAGCTCTGCATAATAACTATGTATAAGGTTCATCACTATTGTCATCCTCGGCTGACTTGACACAGCAAGGTAGATCCCCTGGGGGTACCTCTTGGTTATATAAACATCATATCTTTGCTTGGGTGGTGAGAGTAGAAAAGACTTCCATGCTGATACGCTGATGTGAGACACTGAGGTTCCTGCATGTATACACTCCAGCACACAGTGTTCTGACATCCTCGCAGGGTGTCCATCTCGAGACCAAGACAGGGTCCTTCGTTCTCTCACATCAGGTAATGGGGGTGGCCTTATACTAGGGGGATTCTTGGCTATACACCTACATACATGCTAGGTACATTTAAGTTCATCTAGTTAAGGTTAGCATTGTAGGAGTATGCATTTTGTATTTATATGCCTGCATATATCCATTGTTTTAGCACTATGGTAGAATTCTACCATCTATTTACTCTGTTGATGCTTATAACAGTATACATCTGCCTCTGTCTTATGGTTGTTGCAGCACACATTTTTTACACTAGTATGACGCTGGTTCAATAAATGCGTATTGTTAGACCTGGCATCATTGGCGTGAGAGTCCCTTCCATTTTGACGGATTGTCTCTTCTATTTTGATATGTTTTTGCCAGTTATATGCTTTGGGCATCGTGCCACTGCTATTCAATGCCACAGTGCAAGTGCTCCCTTTGTTAAAATGATGTACTAATTGGTGATTCCATGATTGGGTTATTTGATTTACCTGTCAGCCCCTAGTACAGTGCACCATGTGTGCCCAGGGTTTGTAAATCATATGCTGCTGGTAGGCTTACAGCACCGGTTGTGCCACCCACAGAAGCAGCTTGTAAAGTGTGTCTCAGGTCTGCCATTGCAAGGTCTATGTGCAGTCTAGTACTCCCCTGTCGACATGGCAAGTGCACCCACTTGCCAGTCCCTAAACCTTCCCTTTGCTTCATATTAGACACCCCTATGGTAGGCCCAAGGGCAGGGTGCATTGTAAGTATAAGGTAGGACATGCTCTGGTATGTGTAGCATGTCCTAGTAGTGAACTACAGCCATTTCTGTTTTTCGCTATTGCAAGGCTACCTGTGCTCCATAGGCTAGAATAGGCAGTTAGATTAATACATTCTTATAATCCTAACTGACTCAGGGACCATGGTAGAAATTCGAATTTAGACTGTCTGAACACAGAATGATAAAATACATCTTTTAGTAAAATTGGTTTTAATATTCTGTGTTTGAAAATACCGCTTTGAGAAAGTAGGTAATATCTTGCCTAAATGTCCAGGCCTGCCTCTGCTAGGTTGTGTATTCCTTGTCTGGGTTTGTGAGTGACAGGGCTGGGGGATTCCAGGAGACAGGCTGGGACAGCCCATTGGTGAATAGAGAGATCTGCATCTAGATGGGAGGGAGGAGTTGCACCTGGGACCTGAATAGGGCTGGGCCTTCCCTCTACAATGCTGGCTCCTCCTCCTGTGGTGTGTCTGATGTCTCTGCCCTGCACTGTGAAAGGAGAGAAGGAATCATGTCAACAAAGTGCTCCACGGCTGCGCCTTCCCTCCCCTGTGCTGGCTCCACCTCCTGTGGGGCGGCTGATGTCTCTGCCCTGCACAGTTAAAGGAAGGAAGGAGTCATGTAAACAAAGTGCTCAGGAACTGGTTTGGACTAGGCAGAGGCCTCTCTGCCTTCAGAGAACAAAGGATTTTGGGTTACAAATATTGGGACCCAGTCCCAAGACCTTTAGATCACTTCTGGAACAAGGAACCTTTTGCCAAGGAGAAGAACCACGGAAGCTGCAGGAGTGAGACTGCTCCTCTGCCAGTGTGCTGTTTGCTGGGTTGGCCTGCAGTGGTTGTTTCATTACCAAGGAAAGGAGAAGGAACTTTTGTAAGGACTTTCATCATCTACAGAATATTCTCCAAGGGCTTGAACTGTGCTTGCCTCCTGCTGAAGTCTCAGGGACAAAAGACTTCATCTCCAGCTCCCCTCTGAATTTCCTTGCTGGGAATTCTATCTACAGACATTTGCGTGCTGCTGGGATCTGGAAGGGCGACGCACCAGGAGAAAGCGTGTCGCCGCAGCTGAAATCGTAGCATCGCAGGAGAAGCGAGTCTTCGCCGCATCTCCCTGGAAGCATTTGTTCGTCAAAGCTGCCTGCTGTCACATCACCTGAGAAGCTCAATGCCATCGAGAGAGTCTCCATCGGAGAAGCGTGTTGCAGGGCTTCTCGCGGCTCCAAAGTACAGAGTTGTCGCAAGGCTGCCAGGGCGCCTACACATTGTCATCGCAGGGTCATCGCATTGTCGCATCATGGGCGATCTTCTCGCATCGAAACCGGATCTTCGCATCAAGGCACCATCTTGCGCATCGAAAGGTCCTGCAGGCCGAGAATCTATGCATCAACCCTGCACCGGTAAGGATCACGCCGCATCCCCTACTCAGCGCAAGCATTGAGGCACGACGCATCATTTCCCCCGTATCAAGGAACCGACACATCTCCCCCTTTTGCAAGCCTTTTGTTTACTTTGCGGTACACTTCCAGGTACTTTTTTTTTTATTACTTTTTAAAAAATGTTTTCAATAGTAAGACCTTTATTGCACATTTGTTCTTATGAACACAGCATTGTGTCTACAACCTAAGAGGCCGGCTGCAACAAACACAGATTTCACATAGTACTGTTCGGAGTTACAAAGCCCTTTAGCTGACAACCATAGGTCCGGCGGCGTGATAAAGGTATCATGTTCAGATTATACTTTTTGTTGTAGAATAGCTGTCGTCTTACAGTTTTTCTAAACTTTTGATTTTCATATGAAAATGAAATAACAAGAAAGAAAAATAACATCAACTTCTGTACCACAGCATTCTCCCTCCCATTACCTGTACAATGATATCATTAAGCTTTCAACAACATGCCAAATATATTGTCTGTACTTCACTCATTTTGTTCTGGCGACTGTGCATTAAGATAATCAAGTAAATAAGACCAATAGTTTTTGGGACGTGACCTGGCCGGGAGGTCTTCTTCATATGTTACTAGTGTATCTCGGCAATAGACTAGGTCCTCTAACCAGTGCCGTACCGTTGGGCATCTTCTGCTGTTTCAGTGGAGTAATACTCTGCGCTTAGCCATCAACAGGGTAATAACACAAAACTTTCGTTTCTTTGCTCTGACCTGAGGTATCAGGCCTAGTAAACACACATGTAACGTACATTCTATTTGTGTCTCCAACATAGTGCTGAGTGCTCTGGTCACTTGAACCCAGTAGTCTGCATTTTTCGAGCAATGCCATGCCAGGTGAATAAAGTCAGCATCTTCCTGCCTGCAGCGCTTACATCTAGAATCTGCACTCAGACCATATCTATAGAGCCTGTGTGGCATATAATACATTTGATGCAAATATTTGTAATTAATGATTCTCAAATTACCGTGTGGAGTCAACATGTTGGTCAACATACATGTTGTGGACCATTCCTCTGTAGATAAAGGTTCAGACATAGCAGTGCTCCATTTATTCCTCATTGCCTCAGTGTTGCCTGCAATATCTTCCTGCAGTCTAGCATATAGTCTCGAAACGATGTGTGTTGCAGTGGGCGTCGTAAGTATAAACTGTAACAACATCATTTGTTGGCGCTCCTCAGGATATGTTTTATAGTGTTCTTTTATTGCTTTTTGTAAACGATAATACGTGAAATTGAATAATAGTGTGGGGTTACTAATATAACTGAGGTCCGCTAGCGGTTTGAATACACCTTCATGATGCAGATCACTCATTCTGTCTATGCCCGCTTGCCAAAGTAGGTCAATTCCCACAGGCTCCTGGGTGACCGAGAGTGCCGGACGGCGTGGCAGCGGTAATGCCGGAGCATATAATGGTAGTTTACCCGCTTTCTTGCCCATCAGTCGCCAGGCTTCATTAGTGGGAATAGCCGGATCGGGAAAGCATCCCCTGTCTCGACAGCAACATGGGACATGAAGGGTATTTTGTGGTACAAGTAGTGAGCAAATTGCGCCTGCGCACACAGATAGTACAGCAAAAAGTCAGGCACCTTGAATCCCCCCTGTGCATACGGTAAAGTAAACATCTGTAGGTCGTCTGAAGGTCCAACCTAGCTTGTTTGCCTGCCCAGGTGAGATTAAGGACTAGTTTGTTTATATTGCGGAACACTTCTGCTGGAGGTTTAATGGGTATGTTATTAAATAGATAGAGGAACTTGGGTAAAAGCACCATTTTGACTATGGCAGTTCTATCTGCTAGTGATAGCGGCAGTTTATTCCATCTATTTACTTTTTCCTCCAAAGTGGAAATGACCCTTCCATAGTTTGTGCGGATGACTAGTTCAGGATCTCTGTGGAACCAGACTCCTAGGCAGCGCGTGGGCTCCTCTTGCCAATCTAATGGGTAGTCTAACGCAAAGGGGATTGTGCTATCTGTCAACGCAATAATGAGGGATTTGGCCCAGATTATGTGCAGACCCGAGTACTGGCCAAACTTAATATATTCACGTAATAAGGGGTTGAGGTGCTGTGCCGGATCCTTGACGTATAGTACCATGTCGTCTGCGTGAGGGAAATATGGAGGGGGCGTGTTGGGAATTGGAGGGCCGAGTAGTGATGATGTTGCCTGATTCTACACGCAAGGGGTTCTAATACCAGAGAGAATAGCATTGGAGACAAAGGGCATCCTTGCCTAGAACCCCGGCTAATTTGAATTGGATCTGAGACATAATTGTTTATTTTTATGCGAGCTGATAGGTTATTGTATAGCATTGATATCCACTGTGTGAACATAAGGGGGAAGCCCATGCGTATCAGTACGGCATGGAGGAATTGTCATTCAATGTCGAAGGCCTTGGCAGCATCTAACAATACCACCACAGCCTTGGTCTCCGGCGTCAGATAGTGAGATAGTGCGAATAATGTGCGTGTGTTGTGTGTCGTGGATCTTTCTGGAATGAAGCCAGATTGATCTGGCCTTACCAGTAGGAGCATTAAAGGTTTAAGTCACCCTGCGATCACACTCGCGATAATTTTGGTGTCCACGTTGATAAGGGACAAAGGTCTATAAGAATCGCATTGGTCTTGTTCTTTACCTGGTTTCAGCAAGGCTATCAACATTGCTTCCCGCAGTGACGGGGGACACGCCTGTTCATCATGTGCCACTTCGTACAGTCTCACAAGGTGTGGGGCCAGCAGATCTACAAAAGTTTTATAAAATTCACCCGTGAAGCCGTCGGGCCATTGGGGAGACTTTTAATTATGTCAGAGACATCCTCCACTGTTACAGGTCGGGATAAGTACGCCCTATGAGCGTCAGATAGCCACGCAGCTTCAATGTCTGCCATATAATGCAGCATATCAATTGTCGACATAGTCGGACGTGATTCATATTGACGTCCATATGTGGCCATAAATTCGTCCAATATGCCCCTGATGTCATATTTAAGGGTGCCCGTGGAGTCTTTAATCACGTCAATGTGTTGTGGTGCATGTCCAGCGCATATTTTCTGTGCCAGAGCACTCCCAGGCCTTTCTGCCTCACCATACGCTCTCACCACCTTGCGTTTTGAGATATAGTTAAGTTCATCAGTGGCGTATTGCTGATGTTCTGTTAGGACCGTTTGAATTTCCCCCAGTATAGTAGGGTCCTGTGTGTGTTCATATCTTAGTTCTAGTATACGCAATTTACTTTCTCAATTGTATATTTGTTGCCTGATGTCTTTGAGGATTCCCGCTGTTGTACTAATACACGTACCTCTTATCGTCACTTTGAATGCCTCCCATAAGAGTCCTGGGTCGTCAGTTGTAGGGTAGTTGTGATCAAAATATTCCACTATGGCCTTATGGATGGTGTCCATGTATACTGAGTCTAATAGAGCCTTGGAATTGAACCTCCACGTAAAAGGGGGGGTCATAGTATGGCATTTTCAAAGTTAGTATCACTGGGCTATGGTCAGACAGTGTACGTGGCAGGTGTTTCACAGAGGTAGTCCATGAGGATACGTCGCTCGTTCCTAGCCAGTAGTCTATCCTGGACTAACTGTTATGTGCTGCAGTGATGTGTGTGGCTTCGGTATGAGTAGGTTGATGCCTCCTCCAAATGTCGCTAAGATGTAGATCTACCATAGCATCTTGCAGAGCCGCTCGTGCTTGTTTGTGCGGTTCTGTAGTATTAGGTGAGCGATCTAGTCCTTCCCTCAGAGCAATATTAAGGTCCCCACCCCACACGAGGTTCGTAACCTGTAATTAAGAGATGGTGTTCCACATCCTAGTATAGAACTCGGGGTCGTCTATGTTTGGGCCATATGTGTTTATTAACGCTATGTGTTGGTTTCGCACATTACCTATCACTATGATACTTCTACCATCTGTGCCTTTTAGGACATTTGTGACCTTAAAGTGGACTCCTTTACGTATAAGGATGCTGACGCCATGGAGTAAGAGGAGTAATGTGAGTTGTGCACCGTTTCGGCCCATCTAGCACCTAGCGTGGTTGTGCCATTAGCCGCTATGTGTGTTTCTTGAAGAAACGCCACATCAACCTTCAGCCTGTCAAAATAAGCAAATATTTGGCGGATTTTCTTTGGGTTGATCAGGCCCCGTACATTCCAGGTAATAAAATTTAGTTGAGCAGATTTTTTCATATCAGTAAGCACTGGAGCAGTAACATGGTGATCCAATTCACCCCTTCTGCCCCATCCTTCGAGGTGATGTACAGACATGTTCCCAGCAATTATTACATATTAACAGCTCTAGTGATCTGGAGCTTGCAATGCTTCTCAGGTACAGTGATTTAAAGGAAACAATCCCCGAACTCCCCCCCCCACCCACTTCAGCATCCCAACTTTGCCAAAGCCATGACCCTGAGTTAACCAAACAGTAGAAAGAACTACTGTAGGGGAACACCCACATGGGGGGTCCACTAGGTACACACGTCTTCATCCACAGTGTGGATGTGGACGGGCGCCTACCAATAATCATGAAACATTAGAGTAGTGCTATAAGCTGTATAACAACTTGTGCGGTGGTGGTCTGCAGATAGGCGTTATGATATAGTTTGATCTGAAGAGGCACCCATTCTGCAGTAGCGCCCGGTAGGGAGTCCAAACATAGGGCCCATCTCCTACTGATTACAACCGGTCGCCATAGTCTATGTTGATTATAGATAGGACCATTGTGCGCTGCGGGAATGTATCACAAAGGAGTGTAGCATAAGGCAGCTGTACGCAAGGGAAGATGCACTGGGCCACCCCACCATACAGTCGCCGTCCAAGAGTCCCTATGAGGGGTGGTGAGTTCCCAAACGTGCATCCCCACGAGACATTACATCAGTGCTCCCCGTCCGATAGGTGGCAGCGTCTTTTAAATACACAGCATTAGTGGTCCTTATAAGGCTACATAACTATCTAATAGGCACTTAGGTGCATGTGCTTAAAACAGTTTGAGCCAAATGTTTAACCTAATCTACCACAAGGCTGTCAATGACTTGCAAAACGTAGACCCGCAGCCCAGTCTGCCCAGACAATGATCGATTTTACCTTTGGAGGGCCGCTCATTCAGTATCACTGTGTACGTTCTCATGTCCACTTGCTCTGCGCCTGCGGCCCAATTTCTTAATATATTCCTGCACAGCTTGTGGCGTTGGTAGTATCGTGGACCTACCTGCATTGGTGATTTTGAGCTTTGCCGGGTAGAGCATGGCATACTCAATACCTAGGTCTCGTAATTTTTTCTTCACTCGGCCATATTCCTTCCGGGCCATTTGAACTGCCATGGTGTGATCCGGGTAGAACTCGAGCTTGTTGCCCTGATGGTTGATGTCTCCCTTCTCTCTCGCCAGTCTGAGGACCGTGTCTCTGTCTCTATAGTTTAGCATGCGGGCAATTATGATGTGCGGGGGAGCACCCGGATTCGGGCGAGGAACAAGGGAGCGATGCGCTCGTTCCACCAGGAATACCGACAATAGTTCTTCTCCTCCGAACAGGTCTTTGATCAGGTTTTCTACATACTGCTCCATCTTACCAGTGTTGGTCGATTCTGGCAGGCCCGCTATGCGGACGTTGTTGCGTCGAGACCTGGCTTCCTGGTCCTCGATTTGGCACGCAGTGTGTCCATGGTTTATACCATGGTTGCACAGGTCGCAGTCGTGGATTTGGATTCATCTTCTACTGCTGATAGCCTCGTCTTCGCCTCCACCAGCCGTTTGCCGTGTTTGTCCAGCTTAGAAGCCATGTTGTCCACTCTCTGCGCCAGATTGTCCAATTTGCAGTTCATTTCCTGCAGGCTGTTGTATTGCCCGGAGTACATCTTCCATTCCGCTCTCCTCCTCTGCTTCATTGTCACCCTCAGATTCTGATAGTGCATTTGTATTTTTCTGCAGTTTTTTCGCTTCAAACTGGAGCTTCGTCTGCTGCTTCTCCGGCTGCCCCATCTTGCAGTCATGAGGCGCGGGGCCGCAGCTACAATTTGCAGGCAAGTTGGCGGCAAAAAGCGCCCTTGAGGTCTGGATCGCTGCAGAGCCGTGTAATCCGCTCAGCTCCTATATGTACGTGCATGGAGGGGTGCAGCCAGACTTGGGAGCAAAGCAGCTTGCAGCCAGTATCTCACCACTACGTAAAGTCAACAGTATGGGTGCCAGCTCCACCACCACATCGTCGCAGGTTCTCCCGCGGTTGCATACAGTGGGCACCCCAGTAAGCAGCCTAGTTGCCGCTTCGCAACGGCCTCTTGCGTTAATGTAGTGTGCTCGTGAGTCGTGGGTGCCGTTGACGCTGCAGTGAAAGGTGCTGATATTTATCGCTGAGGATCCGGCCCCATTGCTGAGGCCTATGCGTAATCGCCCATGGTCTGTTGTCTCTGTATTTCACATAACTGCAGAGCCATTTCAGGGGGGGTGCCAGGTGCATCAGTCACAGTGATAGTGGCATACATGCGCCATTTAGAACATTCGGGGTATCCAGTTACTCTGCCAACACAGCGCACGCTTTCCACGCTATATTACGCCGCCTTTCACAAATTGGGCTTTGCCGCGCTGGTGTGCGCTCACCAGGAGATATCTGCATGGAGGCAGCTTTGCGGTGACATCCGATAGCCCCTGCAGCTGTCAGTGGCACAATGTGGGTTAATCCTCCGTTCGTGCCTACTCGTCCTCAACAGCCTTGAGTGGTTTGGTGCTTCGTTATCTTTACTGCATAGTGGTCAGAATTTCAAATCTCAGTGCGTTCCAGCAGCGCCGCCATCTTAGCCCTTCACATCTCTCCCTGGAACGCACAGCCAGTGCACCTACCATGCATGACAAATTTAATGTTTGCTGTCTTCCGCTGCCAGCTGCAGTCAGCCGCTGTCCTCCCCAGTCGCTTGGCATTGATTCAGGGTAGTCCCACACGGGCTGTTAGAGTTCCACTACCTCTCGGCCAGCGATCCCGGGCGCCGCCATTTTGTGCCCGCAAGATGCGATCCCTCTTTTACGCCAAAAGTACCTCGACAAGCAATCTCCGGGGCCGTAGATCTTTTCACGTTATTGTTTTGATATTCCGATCACGATATCTGCCATCAAAAGTCACTGTAGACAGCTGCAGCACCTCTTTTTTAGCGAATATTGGCACCCATCCGGCGGAGCTGCCTCAGGAACCAGCCATCCCGCAGTGCGCCCTCTAGAGCCCCATCACGCATCCAGGTACTTTGCTGAGAACTTTGTTGCATTAATCATCAACTTGAACTAAGCAACGTTTTATCATCTTTAAAGCAATCTTAAGTGTAGTATTGTAGATTTTTGTCCTTTGTATTCTTGTGTTAAGTCTATATAAAGAATTCTTATTTTTATAAAACCTGCGTTGTGTCCATCTGTAGTGTTTTCACTGTATTACTGTGTTACTGTGTATATGCACAAATGCTTAACACACTGCCTCTGAGATAAGCCTGTCTGCTCGTGCCAAGCTACCAAGGGGGTGAGCAGGGGTTATTTACGAGTGTAATGCCCTTATCCTGACTTAGAAGTAAGGGTCCCTTTTTGGACAAAGGTGAATACCATTGCCAACTAGAGACCCCCAGATCTAACATGTATTAACAACATCACCATCGTTTATTCTGTTATCTCTCTAAGATAAAGTGAGGACGAGTGACTGAGCGAAAAGTACTGTACTGTTTCCACAATCCCTGAGGGGTCAGGGTTGTCTTGTTCGATAGTTGCCAGAAACTGTTTGCTCCTTGGTAAGATGCGTTAATAGTAGCACTGTAAGCCAGCTAGGATACAGGTGAACATATCCGGTGGGGTTATCAGGAATCAGTATGGACCCCAATCCCATAGTTTATGTTGTCTAAACACGCAGATCCTATATAGATTTATAGGAACTGCATGACATGGCGCCATCAACGTTTGTTTGGTTCTTTTTTAATGGTCAAATCTGAGTTGTTCAGTTGTGCTTTCTCAAAGACCCCTACTCACATATACCCAGAGACATCTGGAGAGGGAAAGGGAAAAATCTGCAGCAGCTGAGGAGGCGTATCCTATCTATTGACTGTAGTTACCAGGAGCATATAAAATGGTTTAAAGGCACCCTCCCACACACCACAGAAAAAGTAAGACTCGGTCAGCTCAGCAGAGCAACTTGGCCGATCCTAGCGGCATACACACTGCATCCAGACACTGACTCACTGCCAATAGCAGATCTACGTCCACTTCATAAAGAACTAATAAGACTTTACAGAAACTTGGCACATTTCGTTATGAGAACATTCACATTTCAACCTACAAGGGTAACACCAGCAAGTCAACTACAAGGCACTGCAACTAGGATCACCCCACAAATGGTTATCGCATTTCTGTCAAGAATGCCCACTAAACTTGAGCAAGTACCATACTGGATAGCACAGAAAATTACAGTTTGAGGCAATGCTTCCACACACAGGCCCACAAGAAAAAAATAGAATACTGAGAATTTGCTTGCCTATAGGGATAGCTCTTCTGATAGAGGAGTGTACCTCTTGGAGTACAGTTTTTGCTGCCATTTACATCAGAGCACATGGTATCCCTTCAATAGCAGTGGTACCAGAAGTACTAAGACAAATACAGAATTAACATGGAGCAGAACCTGCTCTAAACATGGGGATAAAATTATTAGGCAATTTTTCCCAGGTATCAATAATTATGTTAGCAAACATAAAAGGTGAGGCAGCAGTGGTGGCTATACACCAATTCCTAAGGGAATGTAGTCCTGCACAACAGGAGCAAGAATTACCTAAAATTATGGAAGATACATATGCTGAATTAGGTAGAGATAATTTGGGAGCCAGAGCTACAAAACCACAAGTAATGGGTAGTCTTAAAAAGGATACCTCCAAGCAATTACCTGACTCTTTTAAAAATACACAACATAAAAATAGGAAGAATAGATCGCAATCTAGGGATGGGTCTCCATAAAAAGGAGTACTCCTAAAGGAGGTATAACCTTAGAAATTGTAAAAAAAAAACTGACAGTTATCATGATGCTGATACCCGTTCCTCTTGTTCCATTCAGATTTCAATAAAAAACTCCGAGAGGGAAGGATGGTCAGAACATGGATCAGAAGAACGAATAAAGTCTAGACATACAATTGTACTTTGGACTATAATATCAAAAAAGAAGATGAACCAAAATCAAAACCTCAATTTAAAAAAAAAGAAAGCAGCAGGCCTTAAAATAATAAATGCCCAGGCTGCTGAGGACTCAGCTTCTGAATGGGGAATGAGCTCTGACAGTGCTAGACAGCGCAGCAGAAGTAATAGTTGCTCGCCAGAACCTGATAGAATTTCTGGTGCCAGCAGTGTTGAATGAACATATCATGGTGGAGACACCTGATACTAGGGCAGGTGTCCCACACCCATTATCCGAAATAACACTCCAAATGGAGGGACACATACCTAGGAAAGTTAAAGGTCTCTTCTGGGAGAACCTGACTTTTGGACACAGCATCCTTCTGGCGGAAAAAGATCGTCCACTTTAGTTCAATATGGATTGTCCAAAAGGAGAAACGGTTATTTTACCTGCAATCTCTGACCTTGTTCTAGAATCTTTAAAATATTCATACGCATAGAAGTGGGTGGTAGAACTTGTTCCTGCATTATACAGCAACCATGTTGGATGGGATGCTGAGTAACCTCACCATATAATCCCAGTAAAATCTGCTCCTTCTCCATTGATACAATACCCAATATAACAAGATGCGAAAAAACAAGTCAGGGAGATCTTAGATTCCCCTCTTGCACCTCTTCAATGAATAATCTCTTCTTTCCCGTAATGAAACTCGATAAGTCATATTGTTTAGTTTTAGACTATAGGCATTTCAACACATGCACAAAGACATTTGCAATACAGAATGTACACAGTGACACATTATTGAATAACATCATGCAAAAGAAATATAAACCACACTAGATATCTCAAATGGATTCTTCTGCCAAAATATAGCACCTGAGAGCATTCTCAGCCCTAGGCTATCAGCGTCAATTTTGTAGACTGCCCGAGGGTATAAGAATAGCCCTTGTTTGCTCTCAGCAAGTGTAACAGAGTTCCTTCAATCTTTTGATGAGGAGGCATTGTCCTATATAGATGATATTTATCTGATGGATGATGAATTATTGGATAATTTGATCAGGGCGAATTACATAATTTTGCGGTTCACCTCTGAGGACTACAAATTTGATTGTACATTAAAAACCTCAAGCCTTTCTGCAATACGAACAAGGATATCCCCTCCCAAAATAAATAATGCCTCTAGATAAGTATGAATATATTATTTACACTGACGGATCAGCTCAGCCAGCCATAGGAGGTAAACAGCAATACAGCACAGCATGTCCGATTGTAAATGGTCGTATGCGGGATGACAAGTTCAGTCCCTGTAATACACAGACGCAGTCTCTGGGAGATTGCACAGCGCAGCTAGCAGAACTGAAAGCCCTAGTACTGGCACTAAAAAATACGGATCAATAATTCCCCACACTTATTGTGTGCGATTCATTTTATTGTGTCCAGTCATACAATAAATATCTTCACTACTGGGGACAGAATGGATTTAAAGATTCAAAAGTGTGCACAATAAAGCACAGCTCAGCTAGCAGAACTGAAAACCCTAGTACTGGCACTAAAAAATATGGATCGAGAATTACCCACACTTATTGTGTGCAATTCGTTTTATTGTGTCCAGTCATACAATGAATATCTTCACTACTGGGGAGAGAACGGATTTATAGAGTCAAAAGGTTGCACAATAAAGCATAAGTTGCTTTGGGAACAAGCAGCAGAGCTGAAAAAATGCTTGCAGCGGACTCACATCATCCATACGCTGAGTCATGAGCGTATTGGCATGCAAGTTGAAGGGAATTCCTTGGCTGATGAAGCCGCCAAGTGTGAACTGTTGCCGTAGCGGCAATCACTAATTATCTGTAACCTAACCCATCTATGGCCTGTTTTATATCTAACCACCAGTTTTAACCTTTTAATGCTTTTATATATTGTTTTAGCTTTTCTGTTTAGTCATGCAATTTTTCTATGTTGCCTACTGTTAGCCAAACTGTAATTTTTTTTATTTATGTATGCTCTGCTTTATGGTTTTCAACCGACAATAAAGCTTTTTGACTGACTGACTGACTGACAATTCTCGTAATTCTCGTCCCTATTTGGGACGAGAATGTAGGTACCTGACCTCGATTGTGTGGCAGCACAGTGGCGAATGAAAAAACATTTGTCATAGGTAAAAGTTTGGCTGTTTTACAGGAACTCAATGAATTAGGGGCACTGCAAAGCAACATGCAAGTAAAATGCACTGACACTGGGGAAGTAACATCAGTAACGGCAAGACCTGCCTGGTTCCCAAAAGTCAGGGATCTGGTCAGAGAAATGATTGTGGACAAAAAATAATTAGGACCATCTTACAGAATGCCTGTACCTGTCCTAGCTGTCAAAGGAACAAGAACAGTACTTCTTCCGCCTCTTTCTGAAACAAAGAATAAAGGTGTGTCTCCATTGATCTGATCAAGCCACACTATGTGGCCGATTCTCAATAGCAGGCCATGTGGGCTTCTGTGTAGCCACTAATCTCCTCTCGCTACCATACAGGAGGTTCAGACAGAAAGACTAATAACATTTGAAGATTCTACTATACAAAGTAACGGAGTTACCAACAACAGAATGAAACTTGTGCCTATCGAAATTGACCATCAAAGCAGAAATGAAACACAGATCTCAATTCGGCCCGTCCCGTCATCTATGTGAATGTGCCTCAAAAAGAAGTCATCTGCCAATTCAACAAAACCTGCTGAGCTACCAAAGATAGATCGAACTGCATCTGGCTATTTAATCGATTTTGACACTTTCTCTCTGGATCCAAGTGTACCTGAAGCACCGCCAGCTCCAGTTTCCCACAAAAGACACATTCAGGATTTCTGCCTTTGGCTGAAAAAGACCTACCTTGTTTAACCATGGATACAATGGATACAAATTTGGATAACAATTGGTCTACTGTTCATAGTACCCTGGATAGGTTTAGTAACTGTTTTTTTCTTGCTACTGAATGGACACTATCTTTCAAAATGCCCTGCAGCATCACGTGAACTTGGTCCTGAAACCATATACATCATCTCATCGTGAACAGAGAGACTTGTCCTTTGTGAACATTACTTCAATTCCAGTTCCTGAAGGAATAGCTTGGAACAGGGCTTCATGTGATGTATTTGGTCCCACTGAACTATTGAAAACAATACGTGTATTTTAAATTTCTTTGAATTATATCATCCCCTCCATTACATTCCCTGATGATTGGGGTTCTGAAACTGTAAATAGTATGCTGTCTGATGTAGAACAATCTGCTGCATTTTTGAAAAATTAAATGTATGATGATACCTCTGATTTCAACACCATGTAGTTAACAACATTATGGTCATCAATTTTTTGCATAAGGCAAGTACCACATGTAATGTTTTCACACACCATCAATGGGAACATTGCCAAACACCAGGTAGTTCACCAACATTTGCACAGAGGTTTGCTTATTTTTTGTGTTTAATATATCAGATTGGCGCTCATATTATTATAAGATGACGCCTACATCTGCAAAGAAAAATATGCTCAACTATGCGAAACAGACATACTCTTCTTCCTTTATTTCCCAACTGTCTGAACAGGGTTTCGACTTATGGAAAGACACTATAGATATAAAATTAGTCTGGGGGACTAAGGTATGGCAGGTTTAGGAAACTGAGGCATTATTTAGAGCATGCCTCATACCATAGCAGATTATTTTCCTGAACAACACTGTGCAAAAATCTTCCTGTCTTGAGTTAGCCAGGATTAAAGATGTTCCTTCTTTGAGGGTTGGCAAAATTATATAGAACACAATGAGGGTAGGCTAGATTACATCATTCATGACATTTCATACAATTTATCAGGCCCCAATTGGTTAGTTTGGCTTATCAACACACATGGGTGTCAATCAAAATTCAAGTGTACCACTGAAGGGTTTAGTATCCATAGGCCTGACCTACGCTATGTACAAGAAGAACATCCGGGGTGGTGACATCCTACAGTGTTGGGAAGTTATGCTTAGACTGGCTAAGAAACTCCATACTGTCCCAGGTGAAACAACCCTTGTCCTTACTCTCAGATGACATGGACTTAAGGTATTTTTTGCTAGGTCCCTAGAAACCACATAGTAAACGCTTCTTACGCGCTATTTACAATGAAGTTAGGAAAATATCTCAACAGTAAGCTGCAGAGAGATTCAGCGTACTTGACAGAGTTAAATTAAAAAACGAATTTGGCAGTGGTTGATAATGGAATGACCACACTTACCTCTAAGATTTACTCACTGGGCAAAATTGTGTCTGCTGCTATAAAGAAAATAGAACAGGACCTGCCCATTTTTCAACTTCTGTAATCACAGTTACAATCCATTATTTTATTAAGCTGGACGTTACAATAAATATGCTCCGGTTACGTGCCCTGTTGACATATAAACAGTACGTCTTTGTTCTCAGCTTATAATCTTTTAAATAAAAATTTACCTACCTACTCCCAAACCACTATGCCCGATCGCAGCACTCACTCCACTGTGCTGCTGCTGTGAACGTCAGGTGTCTTAGAGGGTGTGGCCAATCCTTAGCAGAAAGACAGTGTGAATAATTGCTCACATAATGGGAGGATGAAGACAGTGTAGTGCGCATGTCCGGTTGGACAGGTGTCTTTTTCTGTCTAGCCCGAC
This sequence comes from Lissotriton vulgaris, assembly GCF_964263255.1. Taxonomy (NCBI): domain Eukaryota; kingdom Metazoa; phylum Chordata; class Amphibia; order Caudata; family Salamandridae; genus Lissotriton; species Lissotriton vulgaris. The sequence goes on from NC_141693.1 coordinate 625,794,295, forward strand.
ATGTGCACTTAAAGCGTCCCAAATCTGTGCTGTATTAAGGAGCTGGGGGATCCCAGATGCAGCCACCAAATCTCCCATGAAGCATTGGATTTCCTTGCTCCAACCAATCCTGGTGCTCTTCTTATTCTGTTTACTGTTGCAAACAGTCCAAGATCAGAGCCTGGATTGGTTCTGGTGGCTCGCCGGTAGTCCTGAAGGCAAGGGCACACAATGCTACATGGGGCAGGAGAATTACATGAGTGGCCGATTACTGTGTGGCTTCTTGTTTGAAGCTACACAGTGATTGGCCATGTGTCGGTGACAGTCTTTCTGGCAGTTTGTATTTTTGACTTCACACAGCACTGGCCGACTCATTCATGGCAACATTTTAGAGCAGGCACTTGGTAGATTTAAAGGAAGAATAGTCGGGAGAATATATTTTCCCCGATGATTTATGTAGAAGCAGATGCAATCTTCCTGAATCGGATATATTGGTATGCATGGTGAGAGAAATTCAGCATTTCATTTTTAGCAGCTAAGTAACATAGCTCTAGCAAAAACAGAGTTCTAAGCTCTGTTTTTGTTTGCGCTACTTAAAACTGTCCAAATTAAAATGCAGAGACCTGTCACATGCGCTAATCTCCCCCTCCAAGAATTTAGGATAAAGCGTTAATCTTTGATGTCGGAGTTCATCATCATCAACATCTTTATTCGATTCAAAGAATCATCAAAGCTTATTCAACAACTTATCATACATGGCTTGGCAGTTCGGGCTGGACTGTTCCCATGAGGCACAGGGTCGACTGATTTGCATATGGCCATGTCTGAACTGGGGTGGCTTGGTGAGCAAAATAACGATGGATTAAACCAAGATCTGTGACTGGGGGTAAATGTTTTGCCATTTTGCAACATTCCTTCCATCATCTTGTTTGTTTTTGCTGTTCACCCTATGTGGGAAGGGTATTCCCAGACGTGGGTACCATGCTCACTAAGGCACTGGAGTCAAGCTATCCTGGCTGAAGACGGCTGATAGCCAGAAACCGGTCCTGGGATGCTTGATTCCGGTCCAGGGAAGACATGGCTTGGCAGTTCGGGCTGGACTGATCCCATGAGGCACAGGGTCAAGACTGATTTGCATATGGCCCTGTCTGAACTGGGGTGGCTTGGTGAGCAAAATAATAATGGATTAAACCCAGATCTGTGACTGGGGTGAATGTTTTGCTATTGTGCTACATTCCGTCCATCATCTTGTGTGTTTTGCTGTTGAAAAACAAACATTTCTCTGCAAAATTTATGTAATAGAGTCTCACAGACCACCCATACTAAACATAAATGAAAAGAAAACAAATTTCAAAACAATCTGTTTAACCCCTTCCCTGCTGGGTACATTCCCCCGCTGTGCTGAGGGGAGGGGGGGCGCGCGCAGCGCTCCCATGCTCATGACGAGCTCAGCTCGTCATGAGCTACAGTGCTCCTGTGCTCATGACGAGCTGCGCTCGTCACAGCCCCACCCGTTTCTTTAGAACGCTCGGCACAGCAGGGGAATTAGCCCAGCGTGCGAGCGTTCTAAAGGCCATGACAAGCTCAGCTCGTCATGAGCACCGGAGCACTGTAGCTCATGACGAGCTGAGCTCGTCATAAGCATACAAGGGGTTAAGAATCATTAGATATATGGATATACTCCTTTGTAAAGTACACAATGCTTGATTTTGTATACATACCTATTAAACATACAATTATTTGTTTTTAGAATTACTTCTATTGATCATACACAAAGTTGTGTTGAAATAGAATTTGATTTACTTCAATGCTTACTTGTTGAGTGGAAGATATATTAAGATAATATTGGACAAGAGGAAACTGAATTAAAGGACTTGAGTAATGGTTTTTCTTATTATTAATTCATATTGCTGCTTTTCCTGAAGGTTACTCACTCTTTATTGCACGCTATATGATACATTTTCTAATATTGTAATGACTTGAATTAATCAATACAATAAACTCTTTGTCGTTATAAGGCCCGAATGATATAGACTAACTTTTATTCACAGACGTAATAGTCTTTTAGAAGACAGGGGCCTTTCTCAAAAAAACGTTACATTTCCTTTCACCTGTATCAGTATTTTGAGTCATAATCACACTACCGAGAGGATAGTTAGGCATACAATGAAAAGTTTCAGAAAAGAAACAGCAGCAGGAGTTTTTTCTTTGTACAAAAACAAAAGTGTTGTCACTTTCAGAAGGAAAAGGCCATACTTTCTGTCCATTTTGTGCCTGAAATTACCACCTGCACCAATTTACCCATCCACTGTTGTAAGACCCAAGTAAATACGTTTGCTGTACTGCTCATAATGTTTTTACTTTTCATTACATAGCATACTCATTGCATTGCTAAGCCCTACAGTGATTCTGCATTGTCTCTTGTATAGGACGAGTTAAAAATGTTAAGAACTGTGTGGACAACTGATGAGTAGTCTAAATCGCCTTCTCATCAGATGTAAATGTGCTTTGAGTCAAGTCATGTTATTTGCTGATGCTTTAATCCAGGGGAACCTGTCTTGAAGCGGTATAATCTTTACATTGTCATGTTTACATGAAGTACTCTGTCAAGGTGGTTAGGAACAGGATTGTATCAATCTATAAAATGTCATCCTCGGGTATCTGGAAATATTTCTATTACATATAATACATTTCTGTATATCTTGTATTTGTAAATGTGTATTCCCTACTAAATTGTGTTATTTGCACACTGTGAACTAATTATCTACAGAAGACAATGTAATCCTTAATTCAAACATAGTAATTGCGAGACCTGGCCATTTTTACAGGGTCAACCCCAGATGTTTTCCTTCTGTTGGTGAATCTGTTTTTTTTTTGTATTAGGACTCTGTGAACTTTTTCACTGCTAACCAGTAGTAAAGTCTTGTGCTCTCTCCCTAAAACATGGTAGAAGTGGCATCAACCTGATTGGTACATTTAATTTACTTTACTTTTGCTAGTATATGGTACTACAGGTACCTAGTGCTGCACAAATAATTTACACATTGCCTCTAAATTAAGCCCAACACTTTTGGTGCAAAGCAACCACAGGGTTAAGCACAGGTTATAATTTAGTGACTTTTGTGCTTCATCAAGGCAAGGATTGTGGTTGTTGCCTTAATGGGGCTTCTATCCCTCTCAACTAAAAACCCTATTCCTTACTACAATACGAATCTACGGTGGACAATCTCCTATGGACAAACTTGCTATAACAGTCAACTTCCTCTCCAAAGCTTAGCAGTCTTTAATCTGATTTTCTTCATAGATTTCCTTTTCACATACACACATGTACACCCAAACACCAGCACACTTCTGATCACATGAGCTCGACTGAATTGATTCATCAGTGAACATGAAATAAAGTCCTACATCCCATACCACCTGGTGAAAGACCAACATCTGGATATACCTTCATACAATAGAGGGTGTAGAGGGCAGTTGAGATCTTAGAACCCGTGCACCAGTTGAGCACTGAAAGTAATTGCTTTGTAACTCATACAACACACATCTTGTAAAATATGAAAAGTTTCTGCAAACTTCAAAAAACTGTATTTGTTTTTCCATGTGGAACATGGGATTTACATGCCTAGATATGTGCAGAATTTACAGGATTCTGAGCTGCTGTTTTATTACAATATATATATATTTTTTGAAAACCTTTATTAATGCAATCAAAGCAGTACAAGCGTCGGCCCACAACCACAGTGGCCGGCCGCACATTGGCAAATCAATTCAAAGTACATGCAATTGTAAGCAGTCCTGGCGATCTCTACGGAAATCTGCAGCAGACTAGTAAATGCATCATCAATATAATAAACATATTAAAGGTTTCATTTTATCTTTTTGAAGAGTCAGTAGTGGCATTACTATGAAAGGCGTCACACCATACTTGAAAAGCAGTCAGAGACGAGGGGGGTGTTACGCACTTCAGTTAAAGAACAGGCATCAAACCAATACAGTATTGATCACGCAACAGACTGGGAGTAAAAATATATCTACTAGCAAGCGAGCAAGTGCGAGCACCCTCCCGAACATCCACCCTGAAGATACAATGAAATAGAAGCTGGTGTAGGCGCCCCAAGAATCAAGGCATAGCAAAAGGAGAAACAGCCAACCCACTGGGAAGAAGAAAGGAAAGAAAAGGACCATAGAACAAAACAAACTAAAATAACAAAACCCCCCCTAACACCCGACACCCTGTACCCCTGTAATGGCTACGGCCTACCCCACTAACAGCGTGCCTGTCGCCCCGGAACTACCCTAAAGAAAGGAAGAAAAGCGGAGGAGGAGGAGATCATACACACTCCCGGTCTCCCTTGCCCCCCGCCAGTGGCGACCCCCCCAGGACATCCCACCCACTGTACGAAGCAAGAATTACCCCCGAACCTGGGGGGGGACAGCCACCAAACCACCCGACCCCGTTACAATATAAGGTACAATCCCGACTCAAAGCACAAGACGCAGCAAACCTAAGGAGCCAAAATCAACCCTGACCAGTACGTTCTTTACGGTAATCCTGTCGCCCGATCCGTAATCTTCATAAGGAAACCAAAGCGTTCAATACAGTACTAAACAATGGGGTCAAATCGAAAGCAGGACATAACCAAAATCAACCCTGACCAGTACGTGTCTGTCCGAGAGATCTCATCGCCCGGACCAGAGGCTTCATGAGGAGTTCGAAGCATTCAACACAGTACAAGACAATGGAGTCAGATCGAAAACAGGATACAAAATGGCGGCATCCACAATTCCGTCCGGGAAGGATAAGAAAAAGCGACGAGTCTCCCAGACAGTCACTGAAGAGCTGGCCGTGGCGAGCAGCACTTTTAGCACCGATGGACCGTCGAACGAGGATTGAGGAGGGAAGGCCAGCAACGATCTCAAGTGCGCCATCCACCAAGCCAGAATCATCCGAGTGGGCCGAAGCAGGCTTCCACTCAGGGCTTTCAGAATGACAAATAAAGGACTCCACAGGAACCACAGGTTGCTGATAGCATGCCGGGGCATCTTGCAGCGGTCTGAAACAGGCCTTGGTCAGCGGTACAGACATCCAATCGCAAATGTCGGCAATTTGAGAGTGGAGCGCCCCAATGGCGGCCATTACGGACCTCAGCGATATTGTGTCATCCGCCTCCTCCATCTCCTCCCCCAGAGAGACGAAGCAGGACACGATCACCGAACACAAACTCCAAGGCACTGGGCACGCACAAAGCCGATGATAACAGCGGGCGCTCCCCAAACTGAAGAATCGACACCTTCGCAGCCCGCGGGCCAAGCCCGTCGACCCCGGGCCAATAGGTCTCCAGGCGTCGGACCCCTGGTCACGGCTGTCAGTCTTCAAGGATCGCACTGTACATATACACCGCTCAAGTCGATCACTGAAATGCCATCCGAAATTCCCAAGAATGGTCCAAGTTCGGGAGACCGGATGCAGCCCCGACCCCACAGCCGATGTTGTTCAATTCCAACCCGGCTGGGCCAGAAATCGAGGTCCCGGCTTCAGCCCTGGAAGTAGGCCAAGAATAGTTCTCGATATAACTTCGCCACCCGGTATGCTGGAAAGACCGGGATTGCACCGCGAGATTCCGAAGCACTTCATACGCACAGGGGTCCGGTGAGAGAAAAGGATAGTCAGCAGGATATACGATCCACCGGCGGAGGTTGGCGGAGCCGGGAGCTTATGCGGCCATCTTGGTTCGTGGCGTAGCTCCTCCCCAGCCCCTCTGTTTTATGACAATATTGATAGCACATCATTATCCCTGAGTATTGCATGTAAACACACTTAGAATGTGGATCAGTGTGCCTCAGTACTGTCATTGACCCTGCCAAAAGGGCATTAAATACCTGTAATTTGATCATAAATTCAATGCTGTTCCGAACAGGGGCCCCCAAAATACATTTGGTCCAGGCCCACCAAAATCCTTAAGATATCCCTGTTTAGAAGTTTGTTTAATAGTTCTTACCCCAAGGGATTTGAACCAGGACTTAAACAATGTTTTCCTCTCACAAAACACTTTTGGACCATTGCTAAGCAGGCATCGAATTGTTTCTTTATTTACTCCAGACAGACAGCAGTGAATATGTATTATATTTAACAGCTTGTGAAATCCACACTGCAATAGGCAGTAGAAACAAAGTTCAGTTTTACATTGTTATGCTGAAAAGATTGCTTTCCACTCGGGTATCAGTAAGAGTCTAAGACATACTGGGCCTGCTTAAGTGTGCATACTTTTAACATATCATTTAATTAAGAACATTTACATAAAGTTGTCTTGTTTATCTACTAAAAGATTTCTGTTGATATTGATTCTTCCCAGACTCCTTCTTTCAATTTCTTTATAGACATTTTAAGATGATTCATCCAAACATTTTACTATCTCCATTTGGAACGATTTATCGCCCACTAGCAGGATTTAAATGAACACTGATTAATCTTCCGAAAGTGGGAACAATAACCGATATTAGGTGAAATTATATGAAGGCTGATCTCAGTAACTCTAGTTCTAATCTTAATTAGAACTTTGGAATGTTGGGATCTCCATTGAAAGCAATGGAGTAGCTCCAGGCTTCTAATGGCAGGTAGAAGCCCGGAGCACCAACATTCTAATGTTGACGTTTTGAAGGGATTTCAATCCCCTCGGGCTCCGTGAGGCCTTTGCTTTATTTGTTAAAACATTCTGCCCTCTAGTGGCAGAATGTTCTAATAGCTTTATAGCCCTCGTAGCTGGGCTATACGGCCATTAAATCCTGCTCCTTTGCCCTGGAGTGGGCCTTTAATGGGCGGTATAGCCCGCTACGGTGGGCCATAAGGCTATATTGGGTTATAGAACATATTATTGGGATATTTAAAAACTGATTCAAACCTTGGCTCAGCAATTGTTCCGCAACAGGATTTAATTTATCCCAAGAGGAAAATGGCGAAATATGTTTTTGTCTACAAATAGTCACTTATTGAGGTACTTTTCAGTATAAGGATTAGTTATCTATTCCAGTACTGTAGAAATGTTGATTTCGATTTTAGGGCACTTAAATTAACTTTAACTCCAGAACAAACCTCTTCCCAAATTCCTATATACATTTGCGAATCAACCTGTTCAATTTGAGCAGTTCCTATTGTAGAAATAACAGTTTTTACGAATATTTCTAGCTCATGCAAATGGGTATATTGGTTCATGGTATGCAACGTTTTGTGGAGGCGGTGGGGGTGGTAACTAGCAATTGAGTGACTGCAGTGTATTGTCATATTCGTATGTACTGGCCCCAGAACTTGGGAGGAAAACGTCTCTTCCATTCTAAACTCGTGGCCATGCCTATGAGCATGAGCATGTAGCCCTGTTAGAGTCTACAGTTTGGTGCAATTCTTTAAGTTATGTGCGCACTGCTTCCCACTTCTGCACAAATCCATGTATTGCTATGGAGGCATTGAACTGCTCTTAAAAGGCATTTGGGAATTTCCCATTGAACTAACTTCCTCTCCTCGAGATAATGCCTCTATTCACCTTATCAAACACTGCTGAAAAGTCAAGTCTTATATGGTCCTCATTTAAACTTACATGTCCAGTCAACCAAAATATGATTGTGGTGGAGACCTACTTCTGTCACACTACTGGTGGCTTGACGGCATGTTGGGTGCTGTTCATGGAATGAGCTGCTTACCAGGAAAAAAAAGGACCCTTCAAGGATGGTCTACCTACCTTTTCCTGTTGTATGCTTTACACATTCTCTAAATTGGTCAGACAGTATTATATGTATACCTCTAGGCCTTACTCCGATAGGCCATCAGCAGAGTATGTCAGAGACAGAATAAATGTGAGTAACTAGGACTCCCTGACAAATTGGTAAGACAATTCCTAGGACAGGGTAAATATACAGTAGAAAATAAATTCCTAGGCAACCTAACAATTTAATATATAGACCAATGTTAATAAACTCAGTGTAAAGGATCAAAACTGCACAGATATATTTAGATGAAATTATTTAATCTTCAATTATCAAATTCATATCAACACATTCATTATTTAAAATATCGATTTAGTGACATTAAAAACAATATTAATTCAAAACATAGGGGCCGATTAGGATAGCGGTGAATCCGCATCCTCCAGGCGGGCGGAAGCTACCGCCGGCCCGGAGAATGCGGATTCACCGCTGCGGTGATTCTAAAGACCACCCGCCAGATTAGGATGGCTGGGGGGTCATCGGCGGACAGGAAGACCGTCCGCCACTTTTCCGCCGCAGTCGCCTTCCGACCGCAGCGGAAAAGCTCTAATATGGTGGCGGTGTCTATCAGACACAGCCAGCCATATTAGGATTTGCATTGGGAAATGCCTTTCCGCGGTGGCAATGCCGCCACGAAAAGGCATACGGTCTATTCTTTGGGGGCCCGTTGCGGGCCCCCAGGGTGCAGGGGGGGTGGGTGGTGCACATGGGGGGTACCTATGATACCCCCCTGCATTTACATGCACAAAGCGGCAGGCACCGCGTGGTGCCTGCCGCTTTGTGCATGTAAATGTAAAACATGCTTTTTTAACCTCGCGGTGTGTGCAGCACCCACCGCAAGGCTAAAGATCCAGGATGTGACCGCCAGGGTGTCGGTCACATCCTAATTGCACCGGAGAGACCGCCGCTGCCCCTGCGGACGGTCCCTCCACCTAATGAGATTATTGGTATTCATAAGATTACAATAAAAACCCAAAAAGTGGCAGAGCTTAAGTCTTTGACCCGCCTTCATCAGGAATGCCACAAAATATTATTACAAAAAACACAGTTGATGGACAGAATGTAAAACAATGTCATACATTCACCCCAGTACAAGGATCTGGGCCTAAATCCATCATATTTTTGCACTCCACACCACCCTGGGTTAGACACTGGCTATATGCAAATCAGCTCTGACCCTGTGCCTCATAGGAAGAGTCCAGTCCGAACTACCAAGCCATGTCTTTCCCAGACCGGAATCAAGCATCCAAGGACCGGTTTCTGGCTATCAGCCTTCATCAGCCTGGATGGCTTGACTCCAATGGTGTGGAGAGCCTGAGACTCACGTCTGAGCATACCCAGCCCACTCGGGGTGAAAATTGCAAAAAACGCAGTTGAAGGACACAATGTAAAACAATGTCCTACATTCACCCCAGTACAAGGATCTGGGCCTAAATCCATCATTTTTTTGCACTCCACGCCACCCTGGGTTAGACACTGGCTGTATGCAAATCAGCTCTGACCCTGTGCCTCATGGGAACAGTGCAGTCTGAACTACAAAGCCATGTCTTTCCCAGACCGGAATCAAGCATCCAAGGACCGGTTTCTGGCTATCAGCCTTCATCAGCCTGGATAGCTTGACTCCAGTGGTGTGGAGAGCCTGGGACTCACGTCTGCGCATACCCAGCCCACTCGGGGTGAAAATTGCAAAAAACACAGTTGATGGGCAGAATGTAAAACTATGTCATACATTCACCCCAGATCTTTTGACTGGGTGTGAGTGTTTGATTGATTCAGATGCTCAATCCATCAACACCCCATTTATACCACTTTTGGCCGCCATAAGTGTGGCAGGGTATGCTCTGACGTGAGTCCCTTGCTCACTTTGCCACTGGATTCAAGCACGCCGGGCTGAAGACGGCTGAAATGCCAGAAACCGGTCCTTGGAAGCTTGTTTCCGGTCCAGGGAAGACATGGCTTGGCAGTTCGGGCTGGACTGTTCCCATGAGGCACAGGGTCAGACTGTTTTGCATATAGCCATGTCTGAACTGAGGTGGCAGAGTGGGCTAAAGAACGGTGATGGATTAAACCCAGATCTTTTGACTGGGTGTGAGTGTTTGATTGATTCAGATGCTCAGTCCATCACCACCCCCTTTTGTACCTCTTTTGGCCGCCATAAGTGTGGCAGGGTATGCTCAGACGTGAGTCCCTTGCTCACTTTGCCACTGGATTCAAGCAAGCCGGGCTGAAGACGGTTGGAATGCCAGAAACCGGTCCTCAGAAGCTTGTTTCCGGTCCAGGGAAGACATGGCTTGGCAGTTCGGGCTGGACTGTTCCCATGAGGCACAGGGTCAGACTGATTTGCATTTAGCCATGTCTGAACTGGGGTGGCAGAGTGGGCTAAAGAACGGTGATGGATTAAACCCAGATCTTTTGACTGGGTGTGAGTGTTTGATTGATTCAGATGCTCAGTCCATCACCACCCCCTTTTGTACCGCTTTTGGCCACCATAAGTGTGGCAAGGTATGCTCAGACGTGAGTCCCTTGCTCACTTTGCCAATGGATACAAGCAAGCCGGGCTGAAGATGGCTGGAATGCCAGAAACCGGTCCTCAGAAGCTTGTTTCCGGTCCAGGGAAGACATGGCTTGGCAGTTCGGGCTGGACTGTTCCCATGAGGCACAGGGTCAGACTGATTTGCATATAGCTATGTCTGAACTGGGGTGGCAGAGTGGGCTAAAGAACGGTGATGGATTAAACCCAGATCTTTTGACTGGGTGTGAGTGTTTGATTGATTCAGATGCTAAGTCCATCACCACCCCCTTTTGAACCGCTTTTAGCCGCCATAAGTGTGGCAGGGTATGCTCAGACCTGAGTCCCTTGCTCACTTTGCCACTGGATTCAAGCAAGCCGGGCTGAAGACGGCTGGAATGCCAGAAACCGGTCCTCTGAAGCTTGTTTCCGGTCCAGGGAAGACATGGCTTGGTGGATCGGGCTGGACTGTTCCCACGAGGCACAGGGTCAGACTGATTTGCATATAGCCATGTCTGAACTGGGGTGGCAGAGAGGGCTAAAGAACGGTGATGGATTAAACCCAGATATTTTGACTGGGTGTGAGTGTTTGAATGATTCAGATGCTCAGTCTATCACCACCCCCTTTTGTACCGCTTTTGGCCGCCATAAGTGTGGCAGGGTATGCTCAGACGTGAGTCCCTTGCTCACTTTGCCACTGGATTCAAGCAAGCCGGGCTGAAGACGGCTGGAATGCCAGAAACTGGTCCACGGAAGCTTGTTTCCGGTCCAGGGAAGACATGGTTTGGCAGTTCGGGCTGGACTGGTCCCATGAGGCACAGGGTCAGACTGATTTGCATATAGCCATGTCTGAACTGGGGTGGCAGAGTGGGCTAAAGAACGGTGATGGATTAAACCCAGATCTTTTGACTGGGTGTGAGTGTTTGATTGATTCAGATGCTCAGTCCATCACCACCCCCTTTTGTACCGCTTTTGGCCGCCATAAGTGTGTCAGGGTATGCTCAGACGTGAGTCCCTTGCTCACTTTGCCACTGGATTCAAGCAAGCCGGGCTGAAGACGGCTGGAATGCCAGAAACCGGTCCTCGGAAGCTTGTTTCTGGTCCAGGGAAGACATGGCTTGGCAGTTCGGGCTGGACTGTTCCCATGAGGCACAGGGTCAGACTGATTTGCATATAGCCAAGTCTGAACTGGGGTAGCAGAGTGGGCTAAAGAACGTTGATGGATTAAACCCAGATATTTTGACTGGGTGTGAGTGTTTGATTGATTCAGATGCTCAGTCCATCACCACCCCCTTTTGTACCTCTTTTGGCCGCCATAAGTCTGGCAGGGTATGCTCAGACGAGACTCCCTTGCTCACTTTGCCACTGGATTCAAGCAAGCCGGGCTGAAGACGGCTGGAATGCCAGAAACCGGTCCTCGGAAGCTTGTTACCGGTCCAGGGAAGACATGGTTTGGCAGTTCGGGCTGGACTGGTCCCATGAGGCACAGGGTCAGACTGATTTGCATATAGCCATGTCTGAACTGGGGTGGCAGAGTGGGCTAAAGAACGGTGATGGATTAAACCCAGATCTTTTGACTGGGTGTGAGTGTTTGATTGATTCAGATACTCAGTCCATCACCACCCCCTTTTGTAACGCTTTTGGCCGCCATAAGTGTGTCAGGGTATGCTCAGACGTGAGTCCCTTGCTCACTTTGCCACTGGATTCAAACAAGCCGGGCTGAAGACGGCTGGAATGCCAGAAACCGGTCCTCTGAAGCTTGTTTCTGGTCCAGGGAAGACATGGCTTGGCAGTTCGGGCTGGACTGTTCCCATGAGGCACAGGGTCAGACTGATTTGCATATAGCCATGTCTAAACTGGGGTGGCAGAGTGGGCTAAAGAACGGTGATGGATTAAACCCAGATCTTTTTACTGGGTGTGAGTGTTTGATTGATTCAGATGCTCAGTCCATCACCACCCCCTTTTGTACCACAAAATATTATTAGCCGGTTGGTTGATCGCACGGGATTGGATAACGATGGTGTGCCGTGTTTCTTATCTTTTATGCGCTGGAATCTTTGAATTCTAAGTCACCTATTTACTTTTTAAAGAGCTTTATTTTCTGGAAGTTCTTCATTATTTCCTAAAGCGAAGTAATTCAAATTAGTTTAATCTGATTTAAGTTAAAATTCTCTCTTGTTTCTTAAACTGGATATGTATATTTGGAATTTAACTGATTCAAAATAAAATTGCAATCAATTTAGATTGGGATAATCCACATGAATGGCGAACACCCGTTGGGTGGGATAGAACTCCTCTATAATTGTATTTCTTTACATCAATGTGCCGTGCTGAATGGCTACAGGCTTCTCCTCGATCGCGTTTCTGGCTCCGTCGCTGACAGATTTTTAAACTGTTCACCTGTAAATGAAGGCACATTGACAGTTTGGCAAAGATGGTACTATCTATTATTAACTCTAAACTAGGTCCTTTGGCCCTTTGGCTTACATAATTGATTTTATTTTGTGGAGTTTTATATAGCGGAAACTCGACCCGCAGGTATCCGAGCTTTTTACATGAGCACCAGTTGCATTACAGATGCACACATTTCTTTTTGTTAGGCATATGGAGATTAAGAACCCGATTCAGAAAAGTAATCTGAGACAAAATCCTAACTTTACTACTTTCGGTATTCACAGAAGACATTTAGGAGTACTAATGTACTAAACTAAAGTTTAACTGAGACTAAATCCTAACTGTACGACTAGGATTTGGTCTCAGTTAAACTTAAGTTTGTCTTAAGTTTAACTTAAGACCAAAACTTAAGTTTAAGTGAGACAAAAGCCTAACTTTAGTACTCCTAAATGCCTTCTGTAAATACTGAAAGTCGTAAAGTTAGGATTTTGTCTCAGATTACTTTTGTGAATCAGGCCCTAAGTGATTTGCCCAGAATCACAGATGTTGAGTGTCTCTGCTGATACTTGAACACAGTTACCAAGCTTCAAGGTCAACCGCTCTAGCCATTAGGCCCATCCTCGCCCCTATTTTTTTTAAGTCTGAATGTGGGAAGTAGACTTAAATTCCTATCAGGAGTCTTTTTTTAGTTCAGAATAATTTTACTGAATTTTTTAGAAGGTGACATACAAAAACAATACATAAAGACATGAGATAGCATTAAAATCTCATTAATTGCTTAATACAATTAATCATTAAAATAGAATAGATCATTAGAGTAAGATAAAATAATAGTCAATCAAAGGGAAAATAAATTAATGGGAGGGAAAAAGGACACAGGGAAGAGGGGGAGAGTGCGTATTACTTCATCTTATATGAAACATGAGCACTCCCCTCAGGAGTCTTAACGGATATTGTTCACCTTTAGACTCTGAGTGAACGTGGATTTGAAGGTTGATTTCTTTAAATCACGATTGATACCTAGCTATTCTGTGACTTCAATAACTGAGGGTCTTCGTTACAGGATATTGAAGGAGTCCAGGCAAGACTGAGCTGGAATAGGGGTGTATGCTAATGAAATTAAAAGACATTCTGTTTTTAGAGGGTTCATTGTAAGGTAGAGGTGGGTTATTCATGATTAAATATCCACTAGAATCTTGGTCAGGGCTGCAATGTCTTTAGGGGAACAGACTTTTGAATAAAGCTGATTGTCATCAGTTTAACGGTGATACAAGATATTGCTATACAGACTTTTATCTGCACCATGATAAACTTTACAACCTCATCTGCAACTCAGCTGCATTACAATAGAGGGGGAACATCCATTATGACGCAGTGTTAACACCGCACTACCATTACAACGCTGACGTTGATTTTACAACGAAATTCGTTACCATGACTTGCGCTGGAGGGTACTCTAGGCTAAGGAATAGCAGATTTACTATTCCAACACCTTCCCTACTGTGCTTAGGCTGGTGTTGGAATAGTAAATTTTACTATTCCTAAGTCCAGCACCCTACAGCGCAAGTTGTGGTAACGACTTGCGTTGCAAAACCAGCGTTGTAATGGTAGAGCTGTGTAAACACTGCGTTGTATTGACATACAACCCAATAGAGATACTATTTTAGGAATAACATTATATCTTACCAAAGACCTCAACTTTTATACACCAGAGAGACTGGAAAACTGGGGGAATTTCCAGGTTTCCTCTGATGTTTTCTAACATGGTTTTTAATATTCCGTAACTTTTTAATGTTTTTTCTTGTAAAATAACATATCAGATTGTACTACTGTTTTTTGTAGATGAAATGTTTTTTCTTTCTTTTTCTTTTTTTTAAATGAATTTTTATGTGCTTTTATGGTCTTTTAACAAATACCGAATAAAGCTATCTTTGAATCTTGAATCTTGAAACTGGGAGAATTTAAAATGTGCTCCTTGGGTGGGAGCCTTTCTGTATTGAGGTCACGTGGTTGCTCCAACTATAAAGCTGCATGGCTTCCTCATTGTCTCATCCAAAATCATTGTTTTCTCCATGTCCTGGGTCAACAAACCCTTTTGGTTTGTTCCTGCACTGTTTGTTATTTTGTTCGTGCACAGTGCACAGTATTAAATACATTTAAATCAGCAGCTAGTAAATGCAAAAAGTTCACACTTTGGTCTCAAATTCATCAAATCGCATCTAATCAGATATCACAGTCAGGTGCTGAGTATAACTGTGGTTATTTCTCTGCGCGGAATATCGATTTTTTTTAACACTAACATTCTCCAAATTGTATTGATCCTCAATACCAGCACTCTCTCATGGTATCGTTATGTAGTCCCAATTCTTTCACAATCTAATCTTTCAGTTCGCAATGATATGATCCACAATTCAGTTCATATTTTTCTCCTGGAAGACTCAAGTAAATAACCCTTCATAGTGTTTGAAGTGTACATTTATTCCATTACAAAAAGACACCAGTAATCAATTAAAGTGAAATAATCCCTCCCAGCACCTTTCATTCACAAACCATGCAGTTTCAGGGAGCTTCCTCAGGATAAGATAATACGAATCTTCAATACAGCAAATATGGAGAACTGTACTATTCAACACTCTATAGCCCTCATTTTGAGAGGCTTGTAGCGTTCTTAGTAGAGCTCACGCTAGCTTACGCGGCCCGCGGCGCCAATAATAACAGGAGCCGTTACTTTGGTTCACACGTGGCTCCGACTGCCGTGCGGTAGCCACGCCTCTTTATTTATAGGCTCCAGCGCCTGTCGTCACCCGTCAGCGCTGGGGCGGTCCAGTGGCGCGGGTACGCTAGACCACTACCTTGCGTCCCGGAACACTACATTCCTTCTAACCTTTATCAAAACAGCAAAATATCAAAATCACAGTAGATTACAAAAGAAACGATGAATCTGTTACCAGTCTGCCAGTGTTTGTTCAGGAGGTCGCTACACCAGGTAGTCAGCTAGCTGGGAGGAGGATGCTGGGTTTCCTCGCAACCCATATCTGGACTGTCCTCCTCTTGGCATGACCATCTCTGGTGTCCCCCAGATTGGGGTGCTGTTTCCCCTGGCCGGTGATGGTAAGTTCAACATACTGTCCCTGGGGGTGGCCGGCAAATGTGGAATGTCTTGGTCCATCCGGTTCTCCTCTTCTGAGAGATACTGATCATTCTCTGACTCCTCTCCTCCCTGGGGACTCTGGCTGGATCGCTCTAAGTCGCGCTCTAGACGAGGTGGTGTGCTGTGGTGGGATTTCTTGAAAAACAAGATGTCCCTGGTGACTGTTTCGGTTCCTCTTCGGACAGTCACCATGGTGCCGGTCTGGCGAGTGACAGTCCATGGTTGGTGTTCGATTGGGAGTCGGAATTTGTATGGTGGACTCTCGGGCTCCTCGCCGTTTGCTGGCTTGATCGTTTGAATGAGTCCGGTTCACCAGGGTCCTCTCCTTATTCGCTTGTTCAGGAATCCACGTCGGGTGGTTTGGAAGTGTGTCCTTCACTATCTGGCCCATGGTTGCTGCACCTGGCGCAGCCTCCGTTGTGACATGTGGGGTCATCCAGTACTCTCTCAGGAAGCTGTAAATGGCTTTCTCCAGTGGCGACCCGTCCGCTAGTTCTATGCGGATGGTCTTGTTGAGTGTGCGCATGAACCTCTCCACTTCCCCGTTGGCTTGGGCCGCATGGAGTTATTTTGCGGTGATGGATTCCCCAGCTCTTTTGGTACTCTGTTAACTCTTGACCATGAAAAGGGGGACCATTGTCCGTCTTGACCACTTCGAAGATGCCATGAGAGGCGATAGTTTTTTCAAATTTGGCAACAACCTCAGTGGCTGTTTGGCTTCCTACAATCTCTACCTCTGGATACTTGGTGAAGTCGTCAATGATCACCAATGCGTAGCGTACATCAGGGAGGTGCCCTAAGTTGGCACTCACGCATTCCCACGGTCTCTGAGGGTTATCTTCAGTCATGACTGGATGGGGACGATCTGGCTGCCCCGCTGCTTGACACCAGTTGCAGGCTCTGACGGTTTGCTCTACCATCGCATCCATCCCGGGGAACCACCCCTTGGCTCTCAGTCTGCTCTTGGTTTTCACCATGCCCTGGTGTCCTCGGTGCGCTAGTTCCACTGCCTGATGGGTTAGACTGGCTGGCATGACTAGTCGGGGACCTCGTAGGAGGCATCCTTGACTGTCGAGGGTCAGTTCTTCCTTGACTCGCAAGATGGATTCCAGTGTCGTTCTAGCTTGGGGTGTCCTTTTGCTCAGAGAGTCTTGAATGGGGTGCCAGTTCAGACTGCGTCTGCGACTAGTTGGAAACATTCATCACTCTGGGAAGCTTCAATGATGGTGGTGAGGCTCATGGGTAGTGGTCGGGATCTTTCCGTCACCAATCGGACATACTCCTGTGTGTCCTCAGCCTCTTCTTTCTCCTTCGTGGTGGCTTCTCGGGGGTGCCTCGACAGGTAGTCTGCCGGATTTGTTGATCCTGGTTTGTATTCCACTCGGTAGTCATATCCTTGTAATTGGAGTATCCACTTCTCGATTCTCGGGGGATATTCCAAAATTGAGGCGCCGATATCGTCTGAGGCCTACATGTGTGGAGAAGATGGTTATATATCTCGAATCAGGGAGGAGTGGTAGCTGGTGATACCCCGAACGAAGATCTACCTTGGAGAACCACTTTGCGCCGTTGAGTTCCCCTAGGATGTCATCTATGGTGGGGGTTAGGTGTCGCTCTCTCTTTACCGCTGCATTCGGGAGGCGCATATCCACACAGATGCGGACCTGTCCTGGTTGTTTTGGTTTTCGGGCCACTACGATCGGGTATACCCATGGGGTGGGTCCTTTGACCTTCTCTATGATCCCTTGTTTCTCCAGTGCTTCCATTCACACGTGGCTCCGACTGCCGTCCGGTAGCCACGCCTCTTTATTTATAGGTTCCAGCGTCTGAGGTCACGTGTCAGCGCTGGGGCGTTCCGGCGGCACGGGTACGCTAGACCGCTACCTCGCGTCCCGGAACACTACAAGGCTCAGCTGATTGCGATATGTGAGGTAATTTCTATTACTTCACACATCTCAATTAGCAATTTTGGGTTAAATAATAGTAGGTCAAACCTGCTGATCTCTACCACAGGAAAAATGCCTGGTATTTATTGAAGCAAGCAGATTTTGGTCCAGTAAGCACCATCATCTGCATATTATTTCCCCAAAACACTAAATGGCTGGTATTTATCGCATGAAATAAATTTAGAATCGACTCAGGTGCAATAAATTACACTAATTGCCTGGCATAAATGCAGTGTAAGGTTCTCATTCATAAAACCTTCCCAAACTATTAAATGAGGAGCAGTATCGCATTTGACCTTCACCTTGTGTTTACAGCTCCACTGGTCTCTACTTAGGGCCTAATTACGATGTTGGACGTTCGTTCGTGGGACCGTCCGACTCCTGTTGGCAGTCCCACCCACCAATTAGGATGTAACCGAACAGTTTTCGGTCGCACTCCTATTCTTGAAAATGGGAGCTTGCATTCTGACTGGAATGCATGCTCTCATTGTAAAACAAAGACATGCAGTTCATCCATGCACCCAGTGGCAGGTACCTTGTGCCTGCCACAGGGTGCAGGGATCAACAGGGGGGTATCATAGGTGCCTCCTCGACCACCAACCAGAGGCCATGCACCCATGAGGCTCCCAATGTTAACTTTCGACAGCTTTTCTGTATCAGAAAGGTAGGCACAGAAAGTCTGTCGGAATCCAGTATTGTAATCCTTCAGTGGAAAGTGACGCCCTCGGGATTACAGAGGTAATTCTGACTGGCCGCCAGTCGGAATGACCGGCTGGATTCCTTTCCGACCGACACCATCAAAATGGGTCGGTCCGAAAGGAATTTGATCGACTGATTACGATGCGTTAGGAAACGGCTCTGACCGAGGGGCCGATGCCGCTTCCTAAGGCATTGTAATCAACTCCTTAGTGTCACCCATAACTCCTATGTCTGTACAGGCCCATTCTTTCCCAGTAGTAGTTATTTAGGTACCCTCTCATCCAGCTTCGTACACAAGGGCAGAAAACTCTGTGCAAAAACCCTGGAAGAAGAGAAATATATTTCTATTGGTTTTTTTTTTGCACACCCACTTGGTTATGCATTTACTGTAGAGAAAAATATGGGGATGGCTCCTGCTTATCCAGTGCTTATATGCTACCTATACTCCTGTCACACAGGCATGTCTGGCATATCTATGTGCCAATTTCTGCTTCTTCCCTACAGCCTTCTTTAGAAAACTGCACTGGTATGAAACCTTCAAATTGTCTGTGAACACAAATTAATTCAGGCCATTTTAATCAGAAAAGTATCTAACCAACCTTTCCTCTGCCCAGCTTTGCTACATTTTTACTTTTAACAACTTTAGTTCATTGTACATTTTTCCACCTTCAGCAGATGAGTTCAGCGACTGTCTACAAGGTCCTTTGGCCATAACCTACACTACAGAGAGGATCATTTATCCTGACTATAGAACATAAAATTTATGAGCACTTTCACTTTTAGAAACTTTAACATCCTTTAATTTCCCTCTCTGACAAAGCAGTTACAGACTAAAATATCAAACTCCTACTGCTGCTATAATGACATGAAATATTCAACTGGGAAACCTCAGGTCATTCCATGAACTTCCTTTGTGAATGTCACGGTAATCTGTCATCTCACACAGTCTAGCTGACATAACTGGATCAAGTGACTCTTTTCCTATTCTGAAACAGCAACGAGGAGCTGATTTCACCTCTAACAAGGTGGCCAGGTCGTCAGTAAAAACAATTACCTAAACAGCGTTCAGTTCTGACAAAGGGAGCACAGCTCGATGAAAATTACAGGTTTTTTTTAAACTGTCAGTTCAGACTGCTCAGAAATAGAAGTATGCCTTTCGAGTTCTCTGTTTTGAGGTTAGAAAAGCGGTATGTTCTACATGATTTCCCAAATGTATGTTTTGGCTGTTCTATGGCTGCTTGTAGTGCCCATGAATATTCTCTCTTCTCAACAGTAATTCTTGTATGTGCCCATAGTTTAACTGAATGACCTTCTGTCTTTCCGCAGATCTCTCAAAACTTGGCTTTTCAGCCAATAGTCTCTTTCAGCCCTGTTGTTCTTTCTGTCGGCGCTGGGAAACCCCTTGGGGTAGCTGCGCGCTGATATATACATTTAAATGAATAAATAAATAAATGCTGCTCACATAGGCTGGTTTTAAGATGAATGAACAGAAGATCCCTCAGACCATTCAGCCCTGAATGCAGCTGACTGTTTTCAATGCTACTAGGGCTTTCCTGTGCTCTTTATGGGCAGTCCAACCTATGCTGTAACAACCATTAACCAGCGTTAAGTCCGATTCACAGAGCAACTTATGGGTATAAACCTACGTTTACAGCTAAAAATGGCTCCATTTATATAGAGAGCTATCCATAACTGGATGCTGGACAGGCCAAAGTGGTTTTAGTACCGTGAAATTCTTCTCCTAGTAGTGCATAGAATTATGTAATAGTAAATCCCACATAATGGATGAGTAGTGATTTGACTTATATGTAAGTGAAGACTCTTAAGTATGTTTGTGAACACCGTTGAACTCCTGACTTGCAGGGTATTCACAAACTCTTAGCTGACTTTCCCACCCTATATGCAGTCGGAGATTTACTCGATTTGCTTGATTAAAACCTTGGCAGGGAGGGAAGGGAAAATTGCCTCCTGTCCCCAAACATGGTGGGTGTGTAGTGGGAAGGGTACTCTCCAGGAGAAAACAATGTTCCCCCAAGCAGATAAATTAAAGAAAAGAAAGAATGCTTATTTGGACATTGGTTTGCCCTTCCAATTCGCAGCTTTGTTTGAAGTTACTTTTTTTAGATTATATCAAAATATCCTCTCATGACCAGGGCGAGAATATATACATACATTGTGGATTTCCAATCACTCTTCCTCTAAACTTGGAGATTGCTCTGTAAAATCCACTGGTTTCAGGTTGAGGTCAACATACAAGTTAACTTTTCTCCTCCTTGTGAAAAACATTTTTTCACTTAAAGTTCTACCAGTTAGCAAATAGTATATATTTGCTGAAATGCACTCAAATACAAATGTCTGACAAAATATTGACAGACAAAAAATCGACATTCAAAAATATCGACACAGAAATATTGAAGACAAAAATATCGAAGTCCTATCTACATAAAGGTAAGTACAAAAATATTGAAAAAAATATTGTAAAAAATATCGATGTTAAAAATATCGTTTTTTAAAATGTTTTAATAATAATGTACAAATAAGTAAATAATACATATAATTAAAAAAATATAGATGTAAATATTAAAACATATTTAAAAAGTAATAACTAATGCATATAATGTTAAAATTAATTTAACATCTACATATAACTGAATATATATACTTACTCCACGTATTGCAACATTAGGTAAAACGTTGGATAGTGTCAGGGTAAAAGTTACTATTCCCACTCCAGAAAGGGCAACAGTAGCGAAAGATTTGGATAGCGTAGGGGTAAAAAATACTATTCCACCTCCAGTGAGTGCAACAGTAGAAAAAGGTTTTGATAGCGTAGGTGTTAATATTAATATTCCCACTGCAGTGAGTGCAACAGTAGGTAAAGTGTTGGATAGCATAGGGGTAAAAATTACTATTCCCACTCCAGTGAGTGCAACAGTAGGGAAAGTGTTTGATAGCGGAGGGGTTAAAATTAATATTCCGACTCCAGGGAGTACAACAGTAGGGGAATGGCGGAAGGGTAAAAATTACTATTCCCACTCCACTGAGTGCAACATGAGGGAAAGTGTTGGATAGCGTAGGAGTTAAATGAACGTACTGATCAATTAAATATTTTTTATAAAACAAATAACATATTAATAATTATTTAACACAAACAATTATTAATAAATACATATTAAATTAAATTCATATTTAATTAAATAACATTAAATTAAAACACACAACGCGCTACACATAAAAAACGAACACAATTGATTTAATTATCAATTAATCAATTAATACAAATTAATTACCAATTAATAATTAATTAACAATAATTTAATTAACAATAACAAAAAATAGAAAGTACTTATAAATTAGTTATAATTAATATAATTTAAAATTAGCCAACTAATAAAAAGTAATTATCAATTAATAATTAATTAACAATAAATTAATAGTCAATACCAGCAAATAAGAACATATTAATTGATTTATTATATTTAAATTATTTCCCACCCTATTCCCCTATACAACCACAACCTGCTACACATTAAAAATAACATAATTTAATTATCAATTAATAACTTAATAAAACTAATTACCAAGTAATTAATTCTCAATAAATTAATTAAAAATAACTAAAAAATAATATACATGCATTTTAATTAATAGAATTATAGAATAACCTATTAATAAAAACTAATTACCAATTAATTAACAATAAATTATCAATCAATAGCAATAAATAAAAACATATAAATGAATTAATTATTATTAAATTACTTCCCACCCTATGCCCCTATAAACCCATAACCCGCTTTAATACTAAAATGGAAAAAAAGGTTTACAAATATTACTATTTTCGAAACATTTAATATTTTTAAAAATAATGAAAAAACATTAAAAAACTGTTAAACATACATATAAAATACATACTAAATACATAACAAAAAAAAATTGATAATATTTACAACAATATTTTTGCTAACGATATTATTTACTTCGATATTACTTACTTCGATATTAAATAAATTGATATTACTTACCTTGCAGTCGATATTCTGGTCAACGATATTCTTGACTTCGATATTCTGTCCCTATGATATTAAAAACCCAATATTAGTGTAGATCGATATTAAAATTTCGATATTTTGACTGCTCACCCTCAACTACTTGGGAAACTGTGTCAAAAGGAGCTGTTACATCTTTGTTTTAAAAAAATATTTTTTATTGAGAATATAAACACAGTGTGAAACAATACACTGATTAAAAAAAGATGTGAGAACTAAACAAAATTACAAAACTAACAAATTCATTTAAACAAGAGTTCTCTTAATAACATCAGAAAAGTACCATTCCAATAAATACTATTAAGAGGAGAGAAACAATAAGAAAAAAAATAGCAGATATATACATTACATAAGTGTTATATATGTTCTGTTTGTTTTTATTTTTTATAAAAGGAGAGACAGAAGAGGGAAATGAGAAAAGATGAGAGAGGTCAGAAAGAAAGAAGAAGTGATAGATGAAGATAGACAGAAGTATTAGGAGAAGGATGAGTGTGAGGACAGAAAAGTAGTAAAAGATCGAATGTTGTTACTAATTACCGACCCATCTCACTGCTTCCCCTGTATAGCAAACTACTGGAAAAACACATCAACAAACACCTCTCAGTCTTTGTGAAGTCCTCTAACTGCCTCGACATTACTAGTAATTCTCATACTGCTCGACCTGTCTGCCGCATTCAACACTATTTCCCATCAGATCCTGCTAGACATATTACATTCTATAGGCGTTCAGGGCACTGCCCTTGAATGGTTGAAGGACTTCCTTAAAGACAGAACACAAACAGTAAATCTCGGACCCTTCAAATCCAACACCACAATGGTAACTAAAGGGGTACCCCAGGGCTCTTGTTTCAGCCCTACCCTATTCAATCTGTACATTGCCCCCCTAGCTTCACTCCTCAGGAACATCGGGTTGAACCCTATCTCCTACGCAGATGATACACAACTTCTTCTGTCTTTTGACAAAAATAACCCCAACATTCAAGATATATTTGCTAATGGAATGAAGGCAATTTCTTCCTGGATGAGCTGCAATTTTTTGCAGCTTAACAAAGGCAAAAAAGAAATCATGCTTTTCAAAGATGCCACTACTTGCTGGGCCCCCAGCTGACGGCCTGAAGAACTCGGGGCAGCTCCATCGCCCACCCAGTAGTTAAAAAGCTAGGAGTTCTCCTTAATAACAATCTAAACATGGATAAACACATTGGCGCTACCAAACGAGCATGCTTTTACGCCCTCAGCTTGCTAAGCAAAATTTTGCATTTTCTCCCCCCTCCACACGAAACACTCTTATCCACGCATTAGTACTTAGCCGCCTGGATTTCCAGCAATGCCTTGCTGATCTCCGTCAAGGAATTTGCAGGTTGTGCAAAAAAACGGCAGCCCGTCTGGTCACGAGCTCCCTGTATCGAACCCCCTCTATCCCACTCCTACGTAAACTCCATTGGCTTCCCATTCATGAAAGTATACACTTTAAAATCTGTTGTATAGTATTCAAAAGTCTAAACTAAATGGGACCGGCCTATCTCACCAACAAACTGTCCAAATACACTCCTTCGTGCTCCCTCCGCTCGGAAGTGAAAGGCCTTCTAGTTATACCCCGCATCAAACAAACTAGAATTGAGGCAGATCCTTCTCCTATCTTGCCCCCAAATTCTGGAACAAACTTCCCCTAGACATTCGCACTTCTACTAACTATCTGATTTTCAGGAAAAGACTAAAAACCTTCCTGTTCTAATTTCTGCCCCATCTTCCTGTTATTCACTATCTCCCTCCCAGTCTCGTCCCAGCGTGGAGATACCCCACCTTGGATGATTCAGGTGCTTTACAAATGACACAAATAAATAAATAAATAAATAAATAAATAGGATAACAATAATAAATCAGATTTGATCTTTTGAAATATCGAAGAAGAAGAAACAGAAGCTATTCTATGTTCATCACAAATTAAGTTCCACCAGACCAAAAAGTATAGCTTAGAGTTATCTTTCCAACATGTTAATATAAGTTTAAAGCAAGAGCAATAAAAGGTCAAATAAAATAGTTTTTGAAGGAAGATGGTCAAAATCAGCAGATAAAGTTCCCGAACAAATATTGTGAATAGAGAGTGGAATATTACATGAGAAAAATAATAAACATTTAGACCATATAGCTTTCCAAAATTCATGTACTTTAGGACAATAGTAAAGTAAGTGTGTCAAACTACCTTCAGAGGAGAGACATGACCAACATAAAGGAGAAATAGAAGAGTCAATTTTTTAAGGAATTGGTGAGTAACAACCACTCTATTATATATAATTTATAAGGAATGAGTAATATTAGCAGCTTTAGAGGTCTTAAAATGTTTTTGCCACATACAATTCCATTGACGAATAGATAGTGATTGAGATAAATCATTTTCCCATAACAGTTCAGTAGAGGATGTATTCCTTGTAGTAATGGAGGAGGACATAGTTTTATATATAAAGGAAGCTCTTGGAGTGGAATCCATAGAGATATTAAACAAGGGTGACATAGGGGTATCAGAAGTAACCTCAGATTTAAAAGTATTGTTTAATAGAAAGCCTTAAAGTACAGGAAATAATAGGTTATATTGAATGCAAAAGGCTGGGAGACCGGATATTTTTCTTGTACTTGAGAGAATGGTATCCTGGAGTTATTTACTGTGAAATGATGCACATAATAAATACCCTTTTCTTTCTAGTGTTTAAAATAAAAAGACTACTAGTGAAATTCTATAAATGTGTTATACCAGATAGAAGAGACCAAAAAAATTTTATAAAATTCAAATCCTTGGGTACAAAGAGTGTGTAATAAATGATGAGAGTACTTTAAAATTGGATATTTTGAGATGAAAGTACAATTAGTCATATAAACAACATCTTGAAAGGAAAAGTCATGCAACAGTGAACGTTCAAAAACAACCCACATTGGAATAGGCGAATCATGATAATCCTTAGACATAGCATAACATTGTTGGATTAAAAGGGCAGTATGATTTAACTCAAAATCAGGGAAACATCCCTCTACTTTAGGTCAAATTAATTTAGCTAAAGCAATACGAACATGCTTATTGTTCTAGAGAAATTTATGTCTTAAAATTTGGATTTTTCTCAACTTTACTACTACTAAACTGAGACAAATCCTGTTTTTAAGACTTTCGGTATTCACAGAAGGAATTTAGGAGTCCTAAAGTTAGGAGTCCTAACTTTACTACTCCAAAACTGAGAAAAATCCTAATTTTAAGACTTTCGGTATTCACAGAAGGCATTTAGGAGTCCTAAAGTGCAAATTAACTCACATAGTGAATTAGCTATACACTATACAGCATCACACACCAATATTGTTGGATGCACGCATTGTATATCTTATTATATGCAGCCAGATGTCTCACTTTCATAACATATACCTCACTGAATATTTCTAACGGGGGAAACTGAATTAAATGCAGGGACTTCTTTCACATTTAATTAAGTTTACCCCAGTAGAAAGTTTTTTTGATGGTCTCACTACTGGGTCTAATGTGTCTTTTCCCCATGGGTAGCAGCTTCTTAAATTGGTTATACAATGTGGATTGTAAAGGATGTCCTAGTAGCTGCTCCTTTTGTGAACTAAGACTGGTGATATAATGTGTAGCTAATTATTGTTATGTATCACTCTTCATGTTTTGTTTGTTACATCACATTACTTCATCACAAAATATGTATGTTTTTGTTTTATTTGTTGCCTTAATATATTTATAATTTGTTCTTGACTAAAACGTATCCGCACTTACCTGACCTATATGTGGAGTGCATTGATGGCCTTTAGTCTGTTAAATTGGTTTAACAGCATTTCAACGTAACTGCTAGGACCCCTTTTCTCTTAACTTTCTAAAAGTGGCATTTTCAGAAATGTGGCTTAAAATCTGAATTTATCATAAAAAAGGAATTAAATGTATAATTTCTCAAACACCAAACTTTCCTTTCCTACCTGCTCCCAGTCAAAATTTAGGGCTTATTACATATAGTAAGGAAACCCAGTAGAGGTATCCTATGGGAGAGGTAGGCCTCTTAATACTGAAAAATGAATTTGGGAATTTTTCTCTACCACGACATGCAAAACTTAAAAGTGCATGTCGAACTTTTTAATTACAGTGCATACTGCCCTATCTGCTGTGCCCGATATGCCCATCAGGTGTAAGCCAAGTTTACCATGTTTTTGGGATTGAGCAAAAGCTCTTTAGCACTGGTTAGCAGTGGCAAAGTCCTAAGGCCAATAAAAACAAATTTATCAAAAATAGGAGGGGGTGAAGGCAAAACATATGGGAGACTATCACCCTAAGTCTGACAGGTCTAACAGTCATGTATGCTCCCTGGGTATTGGCTCGAACATTGCGTTACAAATGTTGTAAAGCAATATTTAGCATGACAGTTTGCCTGTACAAATATAGCGAGCCTGTGTATGAGTTTTCAGTATATGCATACCACATTAGGTGGTGGAATCAATGTGACATGCATGCAATCAATGGCACTTAATCCAATTGTGAAGTTGGCAATTACATGGTTCTCTGTCTTGACTTCTTGGTGATTGATCCTTGGTCTTTGAAAGTCGAGATACTGAACGATGAGTGCCCCAAGCATACTCTGGAAGGTGCATGATGACAATAGGAGAATACCACAAATAAATTAAAAGAGATGCTATTAAATCTAACTATACAATGATAGTAGCAGAGGAGGAGGGAGTAATTTGTTTGATAAAATCAAAATGAACATCTTGCTTAGCCTATACCTATGATTGATTCCTTCTCAGATTTACCAAACAATGTCTTTGTCAGTTTGTGGACTTGGTGCTGCCTTTTTCTGGGGTCACTACTGGCCATTAGTCACAGTGTTTATCTGTGTATTAGAACCTACATTGTAGCTTTCCTGGGTGTTGGGGGCTCAGGGGGTATTTCCTGCTCTCTTTTATGTTATCCAAAAAAAGAACACAAAGTGCTTGTACTTTTTTACATTTCACACAGTTTTTTCAAGTTATTTGCAGTGGTGCTCATTTGCTGCATCTCATAAGACTTTAGTAGGTGCTGATAGCATTGATATCAATTGACTCCATACAGCTGTGACGTAGGTGTCAGAGAGGAATGCAATGAAAACTTATTTTAGAATGTTGAGTTCTCAGTTAAACGCCAACAAATAAAGATGTGTGATAGTAAGCTCCGTGTGAGGCATAGTCATTGGTGGGTACCCAGACAGGGGAGGATGCTACAACAAGTTAAGGGATAAGTAACCCAAATAACGACAATGCTCTCCCCGTGAGTTTGCCGTTGTCCAACAAACTGCTTATGCATGCCACATGTGTTGGCGTCCCACATGTATTGCTGTAGAAGTACAGAATTGACGTTTCATGCATGTAGAGTAAAAGAGCATCTCCAGCCGCTGTAAAGTAGGTGAAGACAATGGAAGAGTTGCAAAGAATCTACAGGTTGATGGCCTAGAACCCGTGATCAGGCCACACATAAAAGCACCGCACTGCCACACAAGATACAGTTGTAATTGTACAGAGCGATACCGTATAAGGCGGTTGCATATTGATATAAAAAAAGCGCTAAAAATGCAGTCGTCAAATACTAACAAAATACATAGAAGCACTGGCTGACAGGCTAAGTAGAAAAGAAGTACATTATCATTGCACTTACCAAAGTCTCGATAAGCAACGCTTCACGACCTCAGCACCAGGTGAGGGGACTAAAGAAGAAGCACAAGGGTTGTGCTTACTGAGCTGTCCAATACCTGTAGTGTCACACCACCAAAGCTGCCTGTTGACTGCCAGGTGACAGCTCAGAACAACTTCAGACATCACCAACAAGTGAAGGGGCTCATATGGAGGCCAAGGAGGTCACAGTTCCATTGATTGTCCATGACGATTGTGAGGCCAGTCCATGGCAAGTCCTCAGAAACAGAACAAATGAGGCAGGCTCAAATGGACAGCCAACTGTAGTAGAAAGAGCTTCATCCTTTATATCAGCCACTCCCATAACTAGTTACCATGCTGCCACTTTCCTGTAACCACCACGACCTCTTGATACCGCCAAAAAGCAAAATTGTGGCAAAAAATGGATTGCTGAATAGAATAGTTTGATGACTTCATTGATGTACTTGAAGAGACTGATAACAAAAAGATTATCAAGTATCTCAAAAATCTTGCTGGTGATGGTGTGAAAGAAGTCATAAAGAAAATGCTGAGAACTGATGAAGAAATCACATACTGTCAGATTAAAGAAACACTGAATCCCAAGTTTAATCCAGTATCAAACATTGATTATGAAAGATACATTTTCAGTCAAGAGTGCCAAAAAGTTGGTGAAACCATTGATGAATTTGTGGAGAGACTCGATTTACTCATCAAACACTGTAAGTTCAATTAATTTAATGATGAAGAAGCTATGCATCTTAGACTTATTGATGGATTCTTGTCAGATTGATTCAGATGACGAATGCTGAGAGAAGCTCTTAGTCTGTAGCGAGTGTTGATGGCTGCCATAGCTGAGGAGCGTGCTGAAAGACAAGCTGCAGACATGGAGGCCGGGAGTGGCTAGAGTAAATCAGTCATAAGAATAAAAAGTTAGCCAAAGCAAAAGACCAAAGGTCACAAAGTGATGTCTACATATAAAAAGAAGTTATGTTTCAGATGTGGATTTTCATTTCTACACAAAGGTAAATGTCCCAACATTGGACAGATTTGTAAAGGCTGTGGAAACCCCCCCCCCGATTTGTGATGGTTGGTAAAGCAAAAGTAATAGGAAACGCGTCACAAAGGGTTGACAAAATGGCCACCAGAACATTCCATAATCAACGTTCGAAGCACACCCACAAGGCCAAGCGCCAACATCAATTGAGGCAAATTGACACTGAACGAAGTTGATCGTCGTTTAAATCATCATCAAATGTTTCTTTTGGCTTAATATCAAGCGAAAGTAAGGAAGATGGTTGTACCATGTCGATCTTTACCTCCGAGAAATGTGCGTATGTTAAACTGGCTGCATGTGAAGAAAAATGTCAGTAAAAAAAAAAGTCAACGTACCAAAGTCGAACAAGTATTGTCCGAAGATTACATTAAAAATAAATGATCGCTCGATACCGTTCATCCCCGACAATGGTGTATGGAAAAACATAATGCCTGAAGAGAAAATAAATGAATTATCTCCATTGCCACGACTTATGCCTTCAACAACCAAAGTGTACATATGGGCTGCATCAATGCCCTTAAAAAGTCCTGGTTAATTTGTAGCAACAATGAAACACAAGAACATGAAGGTGCAAGCACCTATCGATGTGCTTCCAATGTAGTGTCAAGTACCTGTCTGCTCAGTTTCAGTGCAACTGCTGTGAATTACAACATGAATGCTCACCATTAAATAGTAAGTCAATTCCCTTCATTGTTTCATGGTTTAGGAAAGCTTAACACTATGAAAGTAAAGTTGTGTATAAATGAAAATGTCCATTCTGTTGATCAGAGACATTGACAACTTGCTTTTCATTTTCAAGAAGCTGTTGAAAAACAACTTGAATCGTTACTTAAGCATGATATTATTGAGCGTTCAACTGGTCTGATGCCATGGATTTTTCCCATAGTGGTAGTGCCCAAAAAGGACGGTGAAGGAGCTGTATGGATATGCATTGATATGTGTCAAGCAAACAAGGCAATTGAACAAGATAGGCATCCAGGCCCACACACTGATGACATGATAACGCAATTAAATGGTGCAAAGGTCTTCTCTCGCCTTGATTTAAAAAAAGGTTCTCATCAGTTGGAACTCAAAGAAGAGTAGCTACATTAAAACCTTTCATACACATGTTGATCTGTTTCAATACTAGAGACTCAGTTTTGGTGTGTCATCGGGTGCAGAATTTTTCCAAGATGTAATTCGACAGGTTATACAGATTGTTGTGAATGTATTCAATGATAGTGATGATATATTGATTTTCGGAGCTCCACGGAAGGAGCATGGTAAAGCTCATACACAAGTAAGTTGTTTACTTACTGATGCAGGTTTGACTTTGAATGCAGACAAGTATGAGTTCAAGACAAAGTTAAAGTTCTTTGCTCATATCTTTTTTAGATTGGGGTATTGCACCTGATCCTGCAAAAGTACAAGCCCTGTAAAATGCTGATCCCCCACAAGATGTTTCTATGATAAGTTAATTTCTTGCCATGGCCAGTTACTGCTCAAGATACATAAGAGACTTTGCTACTATAAGTGCTCCATTATGGGAGTTAAGGAAGAACATTTTTTTCATTCAAGTGGCCATAGGAATCTGAGAGACATTTCAAGAAAATCAAACAAACCATTAAAACTGCTGCTGAAATGGCCAACTTCAATCCTAAGCTCAATTCAGAAGTTGTTTTTGACGCTAGCCCAGTCAGCTTAGGCTCTATCCGTGCACAGCACAGCTGACATTCAAATGCTCAAAGACATATTGTTGCACATGCCAGTAGATTTTGTCCCAAACAGAACGCCCTTACTCACAACCTGAGAAAGAAAGTTAATCCATGGTATGGGCTTGTGAACATTTCTATGTATTCCTGTATGGAAATCCTTTTATGCTGATAACTGACCATCAAGCTTTACTGTCTATCTTTGGCAATCCAAAAGTCAAGATGCCTCCTCTCATTGAATGGTGGGAACTATGATTACAAAAGTACAATTATACCATTGTGCATTGTCAAAGGAAGGATCAAACTGCTGCTAAATGCTATTCCAGAGTGCGCCTACAAGGTCCAGGTACTCCATCCAAGACAGCTGAATCCTACAATAATTTCATTGGAAGATCAAATACGGCAGCTGCTATATCATTAGCCTAGATCATCACTGCTACAAGCTATGATAGTGATATGTAAATGTAAATGTGTTGTATTTGTATAGCGCGAACAGTAACCCGTAAGCATCCCGGCGCTTGTACTCCTACCACAAGGGAACCCCTCCTGGCTTTTCCTTGTGAGGTGTCCACTCCTGGGCATCCCATGGTGAAACCAGGCATCCCTTGTGTATCGGGGGCCGTTGTGGAGACTAAGCAAGCTATTGCCCAGAGTTGCAGCATGGGGCCCATGCTTAGATTCAGCACTGAGGCGAGAATATCCGGTCAGAGGAATTTAAGCCCAATCCCGCCGAGGCGGGAATCGAACCCTGGTCCCTGGCCAGCGCTCTGCATCAAGGTCTGCCGCTCTAACCATTGAGCCACACTTCTCCAATGCTGAAGTTGAAAGATATAATGAAATACCAGTCATGGAACCGACACACTCAACCTCTCACCAGAAATGATGAATATCAAAAATGCTTATTCATTAAAGATGAACTGTCCATAGCTCAAGAAGAAGTTATACTGTAAAGGTCGAGAATCCTGAATCCGGAGAGTCTCAGACAGAAAATAATTGAAGTAGCTTCGGAAGGATATCCTGGTACTTGTTGCCACAGAAAGAACTCTCCAAGCCAGAGTTTGGCTTCCATATTTAGATGAAAGGGTTGAAAAGGAACTGAAGGCCTATCATCTATGCAACTGCCTTTCTACAAATATTACTCAATAAACTCTTAACATGTCAGAACTCCGAAGCATGCATGGGAGAAAATAGCTATTAATTTCTTTGGTTCAGTTGATAATGGATATCATCTGTTGGTAATTGTGGACTAGTGCTCACATTTTCCATTAAAGAAGATCTCTCATCCGCAACTCACGAGCGAGTCATTGAGAGACTTGATTGCATCTTTGTGACATGGGGTGTTACAGCCATTTTGACGTCTGATTATGGCCTGTCTTTAAAAAGTGGAGAATTCTAGGATTTTCTGGAGAATCTGTACATAAAGCATCAGAAGAGTACACTTTTGCTACTGCAGGCCAATGAACTCATTGAGCATTTTATGAGTATGCTTAAGAAAGCTGTATAGTATAAACAAGCAAGGCTTGGGCCCTTAGCTGCCTGGACTGGACCACTGTATAATGAGAAACAAACTGTATGTCCAGGGAGATTGTTAACCGTGCTTTTGATATACACCTTGGACCATTAATTCAAAGGCGCCAAGGCTGTATTCAGCTTATCTTATGATAATTCAACACCCAACAATCAGACTTGATTATGCATGTGTTGGAGTGGAAGACTCTAGGTTAAAGTGGCGTCATACGTAACTCATTTAGCATACATATTCAACTTGAAACGACGTCACAACAAATGTAACACTGACAATAGACAATAAGGTGAAAAAATCATATACATTGGACGTTAAAGTGAGATAATCATATAACATAAACAAACAATGTTTTCATCAGAAAGCAATTGACCAGTCATAACTTTTGTGGTTATGCACTAAGGGGGCACTGTCTTTTTTTATAGAGGCTCTTGCCTACTGTCCTGCCTGTGAAATAGAGAAGGTGTTAAAGTCGTTGGAAGGGTGTTGCATAAGGAAGGGGAAAGGATTCAATTGGTACCCTTGTGACACACCCTCTCAAAATTGCCCCATTCTCAGGAGTCAATGCGTTTCAAACCCGGACTTTAGTTGAGGGTTCTTCTCAGGACTTTGACCTGACAGTAGAGTGGACTTTGTGTACAGCGTTGAATAGACCCTTTCGGTGTCTGTCCCTGTGTACAGCATTGGATAAATTAGCTGGGTATGAAGGGCCTGCCAATGCTTGGGTATGGCAGGCTCTCTATGTGATGATTACTTTCGCCTCCTTGGTCATCGAGTTCTAAACGTTTGCCAAGGTGTCACTCTTGTCCCTTGATTACTGCCTCACCACGGTCC
Organism: Lissotriton vulgaris; assembly: GCF_964263255.1. Taxonomy (NCBI): domain Eukaryota; kingdom Metazoa; phylum Chordata; class Amphibia; order Caudata; family Salamandridae; genus Lissotriton; species Lissotriton vulgaris. Next base: position 625,827,548 of record NC_141693.1, read on the forward strand.
GTTAGCGAGATTAACTTCTGCATCCCTGTGATCACGGAGGGATGGAATCCTGGCTTGCTTCATATCTTTCAAATTCCTCACTGAGGCTGGCGTGGCCGTTACTGACTGTACAGCATGCAACTCTTGAAAGGCTCAGTTTAAAAACTGTATTGAAATCTACTCTGCAAGAATGTTATTCAACACCACACTCGACCACAAGCAAAAGTTCTGTGACTTTGATGTTCAGGCGTGCAATGACAACCACGTTACCTAAATGGACCAACAAAACAGAAGGAAATGAGAACACAACTCATACAAAGGACTTGGTTAACAAGCAGAAAATGAAAGCTTATGAAGACAAGAGATGACATGCAGTTCAAGAACATCAAGTTTAAGAGATCTAGTGATTGCCCAGCAAATGATAAGGAGGAAATCCAATACACCATATGATGCTGAACTTTCCACGTAGTGTCCACCAAGGGACACATGGTGACTGCCCAACATCCTGCAAAGTCTGTTACCAGAGACTTTTCTCACTTTTGGAATTTGATTCATTGGTCTTCTGTTCAAGATAGTGAATGAAAGACTGAACCTGAAAACTCAGTGCTTACTGTCATTCATGCCAACATTTTGGACCTCCAAACTCGGGTGGTGTGGTGAGCAAATTAATGATGGATTAAACCCAGATCTTAGTGACTTGGGTGAATGTTTGCATTGTCCACCATTCCATCCATCAATTGTTTTTTTAATATTTAGAGCAGGCAAGTGGGAGATTTAAAAAAGATAGTCAGAAGAATGCATTTTCCCTGCTGACTTACAGAGAAGCGGAGGCAATCTGCCTAAATTGGGTCTATTGGTATGCATGGTGAGAGAAAATCAGTATTTCATTTTTGGCAGTATAATAACATAGCGTAAACAAAAGCAGAGTTCAAAACTCTGTTTTTGTTTGCACCATGTAAAACTGCCAAAAATAAAATGTTGAGGCCTGTCACATGCTCTAATCTCCCCTTCCAAGAATTAAGGACAAAGTGTTAACCTTTGATGTCAGAGTTAATTAGCATTTAAAAAACCTTTGAAATTAGCTGAAAAAACCATAGGTTTCACACGTGTTATAGTTAGGAATTAGCATTTAAAAAACCTTAGAAATTCACTGAAAAAAACATAGGTTTCACACATGTTATAGTTAGCTTGACATTTCACTCATACAAAACCATTGAAATGTCCCCGTTATTGTTAGTTCTGCTGATGACGTCACATATTACATCACTCATGACATGGTCAGTGACATCACTCATGACATCACTGATGACATCTCAAATTACATCACTGATGACATCACTGATGACATCATCCTTGTGGCAGACCTTCTCTCACCGTAATATAACATTCGATATACACATTCAAAAATAGAAACTACGATTTTTTTTAAAAAGGAGATACCAATACCAGTTACAACAACCTATTCAGTAATTCTAACATCTAGTGGCGGGCAACCGGATAGGCCGGGTCGCTGTGGATGATAGCCCTCAAATGTTGTAATATTCTGACATGCACCTGCAGCCTGGTACTACCAACATAGTTTAAGCCGCAGGTGCAGGTCAGGACATACACAGCATGATCGGTTTTGCAGTTGTAACTGCCAGTGATCGTTATGCCATCTGGGCAAAAGGGGGTCGAGTAGCGTGTGGCATTTACCCCAAATTTGCAAGCTCGACAGCTTGAGCATTTTCTAAACCCTTTAGGAGGCTGAAGCCATAAGATGTTTTGCTTGAGTTCAGGGCCAGCCTTGTCCAAGGCAGATCCCATATTGTTTGCCCTTCTAAAAGTGATAACAGGAGACCGAGGGAGCTTGGGACCTAGAATGGTATCACTTAATATTATGGGCCAATTTTTATTAAAAATGGCTTTGAGTTGTCTATCTTCTCTGCTAAAAGTGGTTATCAAACGTGGACAGTTGGCATTGAATGAATTTTGGGACTTCTATAGCGCATGGCTGCCCGGAAGCGTCCCAGCGCTGAGATTGCAGACAAACACCTGAGGGTAGAAGCAGAAGGGGAGAGGAGAGAGGTTATTGCGGAAAGAGGTGGGTTTTGAGACGTTTTCGGAATCTCATGTGATTAGGCTCAGACCGGAGTTGGATTGGAAGAGAATTCCAGAGGGTTGCGGCGATCACCGAAAAACGGCGTCCACCGGTTCGAGCTCTTTTAATTCGGTGGACCTTTGCCAAGTTGCCCTGCGCTGATCGTAAGGGTCTGTTAGGTAAGTATGGGCAGATCATAGATTTCAACATTGGGGGTCCTTGATTTTGCATGGCTCTGTGGGTGGTACATAAGGTTTTGAATTTGACCCTTTCTCGGATCGGCAGCCAGTGCAATGCCTTTAGGGCAGGTTTGGCTGAAACTCTGCGGGATGTTCCCGTGAGTATCCTTGCAGCGGCATTTTGTGTTCGCTGCAGGACATTGAGCGTAGCTTCAGGGGCGGCCAAAAAAAGGGCATTGCAGTAGTCTAATCTTGACAGTATTAGACCTTGCATGAGCATTTTTTGTGAGGTTGCGGGGAGTAGTGGAAGAATCTTCCTAGTTGATCGAAGTAGACCAACACAGGTGCCGGCTGCTTTTTTTGCCTGTGTTGTCATGGAGAGATTCTGTTCCAGCCAGAACCCTAGACTTTTAATTTCAGTCTTGGGCTGGGGGAGGGGTCCTAGGCATGAAGGCCACATCTCAATGGGGAGGGATGGTAGTTTTTGTCCCAGGAGCATAAGCTCGGTCTTTGAGCCGTTGAGCATAAGCCTCGAATTGGACATCCAAAAGTATATGCCTTCTAGGCAGTCATGGAGGTTTTTGATTTTTTCTTCTTCGAGTGAGAATGATACGATCATTTGGGTGTCATCAGCGTAGGTGACGGCTTTTATCCCAAATGGGGTGACCACACCCTCCAGGGGGGCCATATATGTGTTAAAGAGTGTAGGGCTCAATGAAGAGCCCTGTGGAACCCCGCACTGGAGGGAAAGGATATCTGATCAAACGTTCCCTTCACAGACCTGGAAGGTACGGTTTTCTAGGAAGGATGAGAGCCAACAGAGTGCAGTGCCTCTCACTCCTAGCTCAGATAGTCGTTGGATAAGGATCTTGTGGTCCACCGTATCAAATGCAGCGCTTAGATCCAGGAGGAGCAGCTAAACCGATCCCCCTGAATCCAAGATGCATCTGGCTTCCTCTACCACTTTCAGGAGGGCTGTCTCGGTCCCCTGGCCTGGACGGAAGCCTGTTTGTGAGGGTCGAAGGAGATTATTGGATTCGAGGAAGGCTGACAATTGCTGGTTGACTGCCTTCTCTGCGATCTTACTTATTCCAGGCAAGAGAGAGATCGGTCGGAGGTTGGATAGATCTGAGGGGTCGTGGCCTGTTTTTTTCTGTAATGCTTTGACCATGGCATGCTTCCAGCTGGGGGGGACCACTCCTTGGCGCAGCGATGTGTTAATAAGGTTAGAGGCCAGGTGAGAGATGGTAGGTCCAACTTGTTTTAGGATTCGAATGGGAGCAGGGTCGTTGGGGGAACCACTTTTCAGGTCTGAGAGGGCTTTCAAGAAGTCCTCATTGGACAGTTGATTAAAGCTGTCCAGGGTTGGTCTCGGGGTGGGGGGGGGCAACAGGGGGGTTGTTGTCTGCTTTGGGTGGAAGTGATTGCAGAATGTTAGTGATCTTGTTTTGGAAAAAGCCTGCTATTTGGTTGCATCTGGCAACTGAGGGTTGTTGAAAAGAGGGGGGTTGGGTATTTTGAGAAGTTCTTTGACTATTTTGTAAGTCTCTCGGGATGAGCTGGATGCAGTTTAAATTTTTTTGTCAAAGAAGGAGGCTTGGGCTGCTTTTCGCGCTGCTTTGTAGGTCCTCATTGCTGTTTTATACTCTTCCTTGATAAGGGGGTCCCACTTTTTTCTCCACTTTCTCTCATGGATTTTGCAGATTTTTCGAAGGTTCCTGAGTTCTTGTGAGTACCATGGAGATTTAAAGGGGTTATTTTTCTTTTTTAGATCTTGTTTAGGGGCGATTATATCCAGAGTGGAAGTGAGCCAACTGGTGAAGTTCTCGTCTGCTTTTACCGGGTCGGGGCGTCGCTGAGGAGCGGAGCGGATTAGCTCCTGTGTCCAGCGCTCAAATGATAGTCTAGACCATATTCTATCGTGTTCTCTGGGGATTGGTGTGTGGGCCATTTTTACTGGAGTTTGCCAGGTGAATGGGATGAGAAAATGATCAGTCCAAGGGAGAGGGATCACAGGTCGAACCTCAGTTTTTGGCAGGTTAGTGAAGAGAGGGTCCAAAAGATGACCTTTTGTGTGAGTGGCCTCTGAATTAATTAAATGAAGATCAAGTACTTTTAATTCTGAGGTGAGGTCCCCAGCAGTTTTGTCTGTTTTGTCCTCAAAATGTAAGTTTAAGTCACCGAGTACGATGAAGTTAGGGGTCGAGGTGCAGGAGGAAATAGTGGAGTCTAGTAGTGAGCTAACAAAATTTCCTAGGCTGCCGGGTGGACGGTATATTAGAGTGCCCGTAAGGGATTTATTAGGAGTTATCTGAATGGAAAAATGGGTGCTTTCGCAGTCCTCGATACCTCCTTCTTGTAGCCTGCATACAAAGGAATTTTTGTAGACAATCGCTAGCCCACCTCCTTTTCCCTCCCTTCTGTTCTGATATTGTATAAGGTGGTCCTGGGGTAGCATGTTGACAATGTCCGCTTCGGAGTGAGACGTTAGCCAGGTTTCCGTGAGAAAAAGAATATCCAATTTTAAGTCTTGGATCAGTATTTTGATCTCTATGGCGTGTTTAGGGGCTGATCTGCAGTTCAGCAGGGCTAGGCTAATACCATTGGAGGACTTGTTGATGGATGTCCCTGCAGGCTCCTCTTGGGGCTTGGGAGCAAGTTGGGATCCTGGGGAAGGAGCTGTCGTACAGAATTGCAACTGGTAGTCACGTGAGTGTCTGACCCGGGGATTATGTGAAACGGGCATAGTGGATGGCCCTGTGCCCGGCCTGGCCCGGACGGGCCCAGACGGGCTTGCCTCTGGCGTGCCTCCGGCGCGCCATCGGCGCGCCCGCTGCGCCCGCCCGCTGCGCGGATGGGGAGGAGGCTCCATTTTATAGTGGATTGGGCCCAAATCGCCCAGCCACTAGAGCGCTGTCCAGGCCCCAATTCAAGATGGCGGCCGTGGATTCCTTGCCTCGAGGGGATTGTTAGATGGACCGGGAGCCTCGAGATAGCTTTGTGCCTTTTTATTCTTAGGTACAGTAAAAGCGGCTTACAAGCGGTCGTTTGGGAGATTTTTGACAGGTGAATTCCTCAAGGTAACACAGCTCACAAAAGTACACATTAACAGCGGTAATAACAACAATTTAAAAGCGCTAGTGCTGGTATAAAGCATTAGGGGTTGATTTGACAGGAATGGCCAAAATGTCAATTTCCTGATCACTGTACTTAAATAGGCTTTCTATAGTTCTAAGTTTAGACTTATCGATGGCCGATTTTAACATGGCATCAGTATAACCTTGTGCTTTAAAGCGGACAACCATATCTTTAAACCAAGATTCAAAATCAGTATTGGTGCTGCATATCCTTTTGAGTCTTAAAATCTCACCATACGGGATACTGGAGATAGTGTGCCTAAGGTGCATACTACTCGCGTGTAAAGTAATATTTCCTGCGGTGGATTTTCTGTGTAGTGTAGTTTGGATAGAGGAATTCAGTACATACATGTCTACATCCAAAAATTGTATTTGTGTGGCATGGATATGAGCAGTAAAGTTCAGATTTAAGGAATTGATGTTTATCTCTTTTATGAAATCGAGTGCTTGTTCTGTACTTCCATCCCACAGGATGAAAATGTCATTGATATATCTTAGATAGCATCTAATATGTTCCTGCATCCATTTGTTGTGTGTAGTTGCAAGGACCTGTTCTTCCCACCAGCCGACGCGTAAACACGCGTAGCTGGGGGAGAAACAGGCCCCCATCGCAACTCCCCGCAACTGCTTAAAAATATCCTTGCCAAAAATAAAAAAGTTATTATGCAGACACCATTTGATCATGTTCAGAATGACTTTGTTATGTTCTTAATAAATAATGGGTCGTTTGGCCAAAAAGTGTTGAACAGCTGCTAATCCTTGGGTATGGTCAATACTGGTGTAGAGTGACTCTACATCAAGCGTAATTAGCGACATATTAGGCCTACATTTCAGGTTTTTGATTTTAGTTAAGAAGTCGCTAGTGTCTTTTACAAAACTAGGTAACTGCTTGACTATATCTTGTAAGAAAAAATCGATGTATTCACCAACTTTTTCACCCATGCTTTTGATAGCTGATATAATGGGACGGCCCAGAATCGGGCTTACACCTTTATGTAGTTTTGGGATTAGGTATAGAGAGGGAAGAACGGGAAACTCAACGTTCATGAATTTGTATTCCTCAAAAGAGATTAATCCCTCTCTACGCCATTGTCCAAGCAGTTTGTTCAAAATTGTTTTGGCATTAGCATATTCCTTGTGTGTCGATTTAACATAACACATGTTATCATTTAACTGTCTATTGGCCTCTACTATGTAGTCTTTCATTGGCCAAATTACAAGATTCCCCCCCATGTCATAGTTTTTTATAACAATTTCATGGTTGTCACTCAATTTCTTCATCAAATTCACATTTTCTCGTTTGATGTTTGAAAATGTCTTACTTTTCTTGCTTCTGGTACTATGGTATAACTTCTTGATATCGTTGGTTACACAGTCATGAAAGACATCTATGCTATCTCTGGGCATCAGTGGTATGTAGGAAGATTTACTTTTAAAAAGGCTCAGTCCTGCTCCTTTTTGATGAATGTAAATTTTACTTAACCTGATCTGAATCGCTAGATCAGGATCTGTTTCTATATTGTCAGCTCTGGTGCTTGATAGGTCTTGTGCATCCAAAAAATTATGCGCATCTGAGGCACTTAGGGCATTAACATGATCTATTGGCAATTCATCCGGGTTAATGTTCGTTTCCGGGACAGTAGGGTCATTGACAGATTTAGCAGCAAAATGTTTTTTCAATTTTAGTTTGCGGATAAAGCAATAAACGTCTATCCTGGTCATGCTATAGTTAAAACTCTGGATCGGACAAAAATTGAGGCCTAAAGAAAGCAATTATTCTTCAGCTTTACTTAGCGTGACTGTGGACAGATTGATTATAGTATTATCTACTGGCGTTTGTTTCTCCACGTTTTCTTCTTTATTTCTTGTTTTTTGTTTGTGCTTGAGCCTCCTTGCTTTCCTGCGTCTGTTTCGTCTCTGTCTATTAATTGCCTTCTCTGTCTCGGTCGTAAGGTCTGCAGTCGCTGTTCCACGATATATATATATATTTGTAATCCAAGAAGGGTCCTTGCGGGATCGATCTCCCATCGTCAGGTGGTGCGTTACTTCGGCGAACCCAAAGCCGAAAATGTCAATATAAACACCAGTATGCTTCCAAGTATTACGCGCACTGAGGAGTATGGATGCTGATGTTTTATTCCTTAGGAAACGTTACACGTTTCGACACCAGTTGTGCCTTGATCACACGTTAACCAGAATGACATTTTTGGCGCATTTTAAATAAAGTAAAGTAAAACAGCCATGAACAGTGATTAGGTAACAAAAATAAGGTAGCTCACAAGTACCAGTAAATATGTCGGCCATTTTGTAGTGGTAAAAAAGTGAAGGTGGATAATACGTATTCAACACAGATCCTTATTGAATACTCATTTCTACTGGGTGTAAACGTGACACCTGCTCAAAAATTATAAAGGTGCCTTATGTTACTCCTGTTGGTGCATCCTACCATAAGAAATTGTACCTTCTACGGTCAGTGCCGGAACAGGAGCGCTGACTGGAAATTATATAGCCCGTATTTTGATAGTGACCACTCAGACACCATCAACGGTCTAGTACTGGATTAATTAATCATGCATTCGGTCTAGTGCCCAATTGAATTCTCTTATAGTATACACCCTGCTGTTAAACCAAATTGGTAATAACCGCATCATGTTCCATAACTGTATAGATACTGTCTCTATACTACTAATCCTATCCATTCATATTTTTAACCAGGCCCATTGGTATTGCATACGAAGAGAGTTACCAAAATTACTGGACCCCATCACCCCCCATTATAAGTAACTAATAAAGCCAAAAAGTGCAAAAGGTGATAATCTTATCCTGGTGTAGTGAAGTGATCTTCTTTTGTCCCCGAAGAAAAGGGTAGAGAAGAGTGAAGTGCATTAAAAAAGTGATGTCTCCCTTCCTTTCCTCCTGAAAGAAACATATAAACATGCTATTAAAATTTCATACATTAAAATGTTATCCAGTAATAAACGAAAAATCATATTGTTAAACAGTAAAGTACAGTACAACAGAAAAAGGCAGCTTAGTGCTGACAGGTTAATATCCTACCCGACACAACAGATCAACGGCTATGCAGATACATCTTTCCCTATTAATTGACTACTCTTCATAAAGATGAGTTGTGGCCTCCTGGGAATCTCGTTTCTAGTTCCATAATCCATTTGGACTCCCTCTTTCTCAGTGCCAATACTTGGTTGCCGCCCCTTCTGCCTATGTTGACCTGTTCTAATGCAAAGAACCTTAGCAGTGAGGTATTTGATTGGTGGTATTCCTGAAAGTGTCTGGCTACCGGGTAGCGGACATCTGCGTGTGTTACTGTTCTCAAATGTTCCTGGATTCGATTTTTGACCATGCATATTGTACTACCTACGTACTTCCTGAATAAAATAGATAATATCGAATGAACAAAGGCCTCTCTGCTCATTACCATGGATATGAGTGCCTTATACACTATCATCGACCAAGTCCAAGGAAAATATATATATATATATATATATATTACCTACTGGCGGTCGCCAGTAGGTAGTTATAGTTAGGACCTAGTTTCCATAGGAAATCCTCAACATTCTATTTGGAATAACTTTGGCCCTGGTTGAAGAATCTTAGCGAATTTCTCAAAGAAGATGGCTCGGTCCGCTGCGCTCCTTCCCTGAAAGTTTGGGGGGGATTGGTCAAGTGGGGGCTGAGATATAAGGGGGGTCCCAAAACGTGTTTTCTCCATGTTATTTTCCATAGGACCTTTAGACTCGGCTACAGGTCGAACGGCTGAATGGATTTATAAGAAATTTGCCAAAACTGTAGAGTCTTGTTCGCAGATTACGCTTTTTTTGGAATGGTGTAAATCCGTTCAGTAGTTGTTGAGAAAATTAAAATTAAAGTCAATTATATATCTATAGGCGCGCACGCGTGCGCGCACCCTAGCGGCTGCGCGTGAGCGGAATTTTTTTTGGCTGCGTGACGTCTGTTAACGTTCGATTCGAAGGAAATCAGGAAGTTTTGTCTGCCATTTTGTCATTGCGAGTAAATATATTGTTCATTTGAAAGCGTTGAAACATGGAAAGGGGAGAAGTTAGAGATTGTTTTGCTGCGTAGCTTTTCTCGGGGTGTGCAGTAATGCCCTTAAACGCGAAAAGATATAATTTTCCCCCGAAAAAAAATACGGGGTGCGCGCACCCGGTCGCGCACACCTATTCACAAGAGTGTGAAAATGGAGATAAATCAGAAGTTTAAGTGCTTAGATATAAGGTGGCTCTGAAAAGAGCCCTTGTGTTAATTGAGTGTTTTCTGCATTTATAAGTAAGTACCGATGCAGAGCCTGATGTTGCAGAGGAAGATTCTGTTTCCCTCATTCGTGAAATGAACACCGTCTCTCCTATAGACGTCTTGCATGTGGTATCGCAAGTTGTTGTGGTAAATAGAACCCATGTTATAATCTCTGAGGAACGCAGAAACAGATTTATTTACATGTCTCCTTGCTTTCTCAAATTGTGCACAATGTTGATTGGACCAATTCCATTTCTGTCTTTGGCATATATTGGAATATACCAAGGCAGATCGAGGAAAAAGTGTCATCAATTGTCGAAAGGTGTCTTTTAGAAGCATTTCCAGACCTACCCCAGTGATTGTGCCTAGATCGTTCCCACCACAGTGCACAATTATAAGGTCTGGTTCTGGGAGATGCATAAAAGTTTTCACCAATGGAATCAATTGGTGACATTTCAATCCTCTTTTGGAAATCCATGTTATGTGTACATTTGGTAAGCTGAGGTTGCAAATTCGTCTGCTTACTGCATATTTTTCACTCCAGTGAATATAACTGTGTCCTATTAGCCAGACCTTCATTTTCAAGGGATTTGTAGTCGTCCTCCGATCGGTTCTGGAAGTGGAATGGGAGTTAGAAGTTGAAATTCTAAATAAAGAAAAAGGAAGAGGCTGGGTGTGGTTTAAAAAATAAAAATGATTGGTTGATTGTAACAAGTGGAGATTGAACAGTACGTTCCATGTTAATGTTTATGTTAAACGAAAAGTACTATTGGGTGTGAAAAAACAAAATATGTAACAGAGCTGTGTATTGGCAGGAGTTTCTGGAGGGAAAATAGTCTTCTTAGTTTGTTGTAGAACGTTAAGACATGAACTTTTGACCTGTGCCTTCAGCAAGGTGCAGAATGAGGTGTAACCATGGAAACAGCCGGAGATGGCAGTTGGTGATGGGTTCACTCTTTGGTGCCTCTGCATCTGAGTCTGTTCTCTGGTGGCAGGCGGAGAACTGTTTGTTATTGTGGAGATGAAAGGGTGATAAGGAGAGAAATACGACATAGCGTCTGGCCTGTAGAAGCGTGGGAGCAGTGATTAACTCTGAGTGAAGCGGAACTGTGTCGGTGCTTAGTAACAGTAAAAAAAAAAAGTTAACAGTGGTATAACTGTCTTTACGGTGCGCGACCTACTAAGAAAGAGTTCACGGGCCGTAATTGGCTTGGAGGTTCTAGTATCAGTAAGTGAGTTCGAGAAAAGAAAACATTCAGGACTTTATTTATGAAGGCCTTGCGCCACCGGTGCGTTACTTTTTCCCATTTTAAAAAATGAGGCCCCGGCGGCGGAAGGTCTTCATAAAAAAGGTCTTCAGTGTCTACAGTTAAGGTTATGTGGAACCCATGAATAGTTTTTCAAAATGAAATCATTTCAGTTGAGATTATGGATTAAAAGAGAAACCGTGAATATTTGAAATGTTTATTTAGAAATGTACTGTTTTAAAGGCAAATCATTATGTAATATGAGTACAGAAATTGCAAAAAACACAGTAATTGGTATTGTCAGTAGTACATGGAATACAAACGCTATAGTTGAAGAAAAATGAATATAGTTGGAAAAAAACATTGTACACTCTTATAAGGAAGTATATTATATTTTAATTAATGGAAGAAGGTCTCTGGCCTTTCAGTTTAGGAACGATATATGAAAATGCAAGTGGTTATACATCATTACTTTATGAATCAGCTGTCAAACAACACGAAATCATAATGTCCATTGTTAGTAAAGCAAATAGGTCTGTTCTTCAAAAGAAAATATGGAAAAGAACGTGAAGAATATAGAAAACCAAAAGGAAATGAGGACGTCAATGGCTTGTATGAGAGTTATTGAAGCATTGTTTAGGCAAAATAGGTAGCTTCTGCTTGTAACAGGAAATCAGTTTTATCATTTGAAAGTATGTCAGCTATCCAATGGAAAAGAGTAAAGCAGTACTGATAATCTGTTATAATCGGAGCCTCTTTTACCATCAGAGTGCAGGTCGGTGAGTTTTCGATGTAGCTCGCTGTTAGGAAAGAGTTAACCGTCCATTGTGTAGGCAAAGTATGCAGCAAGTGCCTCTAACATGAAATCATTGTTATCATCTGAAAACATGTCAGCCATCCAATTGAGAAGATCAAGGGAGCATTCATGAACTGTCATTATTGGAGCGTCTTTTACCATCATTGGGCAGCTCAGTGGGTTTTCAATGTAGCTCTCTGTTAGGAAATCTTGCGCCGCTGCGAATATATTCCAATGACCCAGAACTCCTTGTATCGCTGCAAAGGCCATAAACCCTCCGTTGTAACAAAGCTGTTCATGATCAAGTAACGGATTCATGAGGTGATTGTAATTCGGTTCAGGAGGTACCAAATTGCAGAGACATAAATCCAGGGCCCACGTGAAATCACAGCTCAGGCAATGAAATACAGGCTGCACACAGGTGAAATACGAATATCGAAATGATAATCGATATGAAGTATTCAAAGTTGAGAGTGGTAAGGTGCCGTAGTACAGAAGCATTCTCTGTCGAAATAGTTCTAAGTGGCCCGGCTCGTTTGCGAAGGCAGAAGGGACATCCATTTTGAATTTCCCAAGATGGTAAAGGAAACGGCGCAGCACCGCTGGTTGTATAGCAACTCCACAGAATTAGGTTGCCGGCTATGCAGTGGAGAGAAGCAGAATGACTTGATACATTTTGTAGGAGTCTAGTCACTTATATATTGCTTAGTGGTTATTGAAAAAGTAGCTTTTTTTGAACTGGAGGATGCGTTAAAAAATAAGGGAGTGATTTGAGGGAGTTGTAAAGCAAGGTCAATTTTTTTTAGATCAATGCTGTTTTCTGTGAATGTTAGCTTAGTGAAAGATATGTGTGTGAGCAGATGCAACGTTCAGTTTTAAATGTGACAATGGCGGTCTTGTTCATGTCTTCCGATTCAAGGTCGGTATTCGCTGCCAAATACAAAGATTAAGAAACGCATGCGTGGGGTACATAGTGTGCATTCTTAAAGGAAAGCAAATGAAGGGTTATTTTTACCGCGTTAGCATTGTCGTTTAAAAAGTTATAGTGATTTCTATTATATGTGAAGAAAGTGTCACTGATGAAGACTGAAAATAAATCCTTATAAATGATAGGGACTGGTGTATTTTAGAAAATGTGTGTAACATTACATGAATTGTGGAAAAAAAATAATGTAATTGAAAGTGTATGGTTTGAAAATGAAAAGTAGAGGTTTATAGTTCATGTTTTGAAAGCAGTTCTAGAGGGTCAGATGAAAGTGTATGGTTTGAAAATGAAAAGTAGAGGTTTATAGTTCACGTTTTGAAAGCAGTTCTAGAGGGTCAGATGCATGATAGATTTATAAAAAATAGAACATGTTTTTAAATAGTATTTTGGAAAAAATATGTGCCTTTATGTACTATTTACATTATCTGCCTGTTGCGTATTCTTTGAGTTTTAGTAATCCTGTGTCTTATAAGTTTTCTAGGGGCGGTTTGAGGCTCATGGTGGGTTTGGGCAGGGAGGGTAGGTTGGGGGTTTGTAATAGGGGGTTCGGGTGGGGTGGAGTGCGGAGTTTAGTGAAAAGTGAGGGGGGCGGGGAGTTACGGTGTTTGGTAATGGAGCAGAGTCAGAGGACGCCACATTTGTGTTATGGGGTGCCACGGAAATATGTATTTATTCTCAGAGGTTTATTATATTAAGGATATATATCAGTATGGTGGCTCTTGTCGTTTTGTGGTTCTGTGTATGTTTATAATGCTGGCCCTGTAGTTTTTGTTTATGGACCTTATTACGACACACAGGGGAGCTACGTTGCACAGTTGGAGATTAGAGACTTAGGAAATAAAACTTTATAATTGTAAGGGCTGTAAGGGATAGAAAGCGCCCGTTCTCGGTGTAAAAAATATCACCGCTATTGGTGGTATTTTCGACGGTGTTAGTACTCGAAGAAGAATAGTAACATATATGTGAAATAAAATTATGTAATAGGCTCAGCAATTCACATTATCGCGTGAAAAAAAAAGTTGCTTTTACATAGCAATAAGTCTATTATAATTAAGGGACAGAGTGTATATAGTGCTATTTAGTACTCTGCTATGTGATTGATGTCGAATATTTCATAAGAGGAGGCTTTCAAAGTTTTTCGATAAACTGGTTTTCTAGGGAAGTGGGTGGAGTGTTCCGTGTAAATTGCAGAATAGAAACTAGTAAGAACCAATTGGAAGTGTTGTTTTAAAGTCAAATGACTGCACATGCGCGATAGGTGGGTGCGCGCACCCGGTCGCGCACTATAAGAAAGCGGCGAGAAAATATCAGCTAATATGCTCTTGAAGCTTGTTTTGGTACAAAGAGTTAGTTCTGAAAAGAACTTTTTTGTTTTTTGTTTTTTGGGAACCAAGTGTTATGATGCTTTTGATTTCTTAAAGTTGCTACAACATTTTTCAGTATATTATACTATTCAAATAAAGTGAAGAAATTTAACTTTTCTTGGAGCATTTATGACTCTCAATTTTGTGTTTAATTAGAGTAAAGCTTTGCTCTCCGTATACAAGAAGTTCTCCACAGTTGTTGCATTTTATATGCACCTTCGCCAGACATGGTTTCAAGTCCATTTCAGCACTCGATGGAGATACAGGTCGTCCACCGGGAGATGTGCTGATTACTTCTGATGGTAATAGCGTGGCCTCCGTTTTTCTTGTCAAAGGTGGTCGCTCATCTCCTTCAGATTCGGAAGATGAATGCGGAACGGTAGCCATTGTACCGAAGTCTTCGGGAAGATGTTCGACGTTGTTGTCTCTTGAGAGTAGAAAAGAAAGTGATGGAAGTGGGTGGAGTGCTGCGTGTAAATTCCAGAATAGAAACTACCAAGAACCAATTAGAAGTTTCGTTTAGAAGTCACATGACTTCACATGGAAGTGTCAGGTCCTGTACGCGATAGATGGGTGCGCGCACCCGGTCTCGCACTAAAATAAAGCGGCGAAAAAACATCTTATAATATGCTCTTGGAGCATGTTTTGGTGGAAAGAGTTAGTTCTGAAAAGAACTTTTTTTTTTTTTTTTTGGAAACAAGTGTTTTGATGCTTTTGATTTCTTAAAGTTGCTACGACATTTTTCAGAATGTCATACTATCCAAATAAAGTGAAGAAATGTAACTTTTCTTGGAGCATTTATGACTCTCAATTGTGTGTTTAATTAGAGTAAAGCTTTGCTCTCCGTATACAAGAAGTTCTCCACAGTTCGTGCATTTCATGTGCACGTTCGCAAGATATGGTCTGAAGTCCATTTCAGCACTCGATGGAGATACAGGTCGTCCTCCGGAAGATGTGCTGTTTACTTCTGATGGTAATAGCGTGGCCTCCGTTTTTCTTGTCAAAGGTGGTCGCTCATTTCCTTCAGATTCGGAAGATAAATGCGGAACGGTAGCCATTGTAGCGAAGTCTTCGGGAAGATGTTCGACGTTGTTCTCTCTTGAGAGTAGAAAAGAAAGTGATGGAAGTGGGTGGAGTGCTGCGTGTAAATTCCAGAATAGAAACTACCAAGAACCAATTAGAAGTGTTGTTTAGAAGTCACATGACTTCACATGCAAGTGTCAGGTCCTGTACGCGATAGGAGGGTGCGCGCACCCGGTCGCGCACTACAATGAAGCGGCGAAAAAACATGTCATAAGATGCTCTTGGAGCATGTTTTGGTAGAAATAGTTAGTTCTGAAAAGAACTTTTTTTTTTTTTTTTTGGAAAAAAGTCGTATGATGCTTTCGATTTCTTAAAGTTGCTACGATATTTTTCAGTCTGTAATACTATGAAAATGAAGTAAAGAAATGTATCTTTTCTTGGGGCATTTATGACTTTCAATTTTGAGTTGAATAAGAACGAGGCTCTGCTCTCCGTACAAAAGAATTTCTCCACACTCGTTGCATTTCATGTGCACCTTCGCAAGATATGGTCTCAAGTCCATCTCAGCACTCGATGGAGATACAGGTCGTCCACCAGAAGATGTGCTGGCCACCTCTGATGGTAATAGCGTGGCCAGGGCTCTTGTCGATGCTTTTGCATAATGCTCAGGGTGCCTTTGTTTAACATGCCGCAGCATGGTGTGTATAGAAAAGGAATATTTTCTATTTGGATTTCCCCTTGAGAGCTCCGAATTGCATATCGTGCAGGTTACTTTTGGCGCATTCACTTTCTTTTGATCTTCAGGATAAGTAAAAAATTGCCAAATGAAAGATTCATTTTTTCTTCTTAACGGTGGTCGCTCATTTCCTTCAGATTCGGAAGATGAATGCGAAAGGGCAGCCATTTCAGCAAAGTTTTCCGGAAGATGCTCGATGTTGTTGTCTCTTGAGAGTAGAAAAGATTGTGAGGAAAGTGGGTGGAGTGCTTCGTGTAAATTCCAGAACAGAAACTACTAAGAACCAATTGGAAGTCTTGTTTTCAAGTCACATGACTTTACATGCGCTTCTCAGGACGTGTAGGCGGTGACACTATCTAGTTACGAACGTGATTTCATACTTAGGAACTAGCATTCAAAAAACTATGAAATTCACTGAAAAAACCATAGGTTTTACACGCGTTATAGTTAGGAAATAGCATTTGAAAAACCTATGAAATTCACTGAAAAAACCATAGGTTTGACAACAGTTATAGTTAAACTTCACAAGTTGACCTCGCACACCAAAAACTGTATAATAAACACGACCGGCAGACCAGACGACTGCATACGTACGTGACGACGCCGCCGAATATATGGCATATACTTTATTCTTCTTTTTCTCTACTGGATCTTGACGAATGGATGACTATTAGATCTGCCAACTACACAACTATAAATCCCATTGTTCAGACACCTACCAAGACGGATGGGACGTGCAGCATAAAAATACACTGCGTAAAGCCCTGAAGAAGTCCGGTTTCGGACGAAACGCGTTGGCTATTTTTATCTGCGAGTTTTGAATAATAAAAGAAAGAATAAAACGAAGAAAACTGACTTGAAATTTTCTTGGGAGAACTGTTGGATTCCATCTTTGTCACAAAACAAATGTTTATCAAGCACTAATATTGTGTTTATTATACAGTTTTTGGTGTGCGAGGTCAACTTGTGAAATTTGATGTACAGAACAAATTCCCATTTGTTCTATGTTGGGATCTAGGGGGTTGTATCCCAGACCATTTGCACCCATATTATAGCAACATTAGGAACTTGACCCTCGGTGCGGCCCCTAAAGCCTCAATTCCCTTTTTCTCTGCTTTGACCAACAGTTATAGTTAGCTGGAAATTTTACTGACATAAAACCAATGAAATTCTACGTTATAGTTAGTTGGACTCACTATAACTTGCGCGTGTAATGCACTGCTGATGACATTACATATTACATCACTCATGACATGGTCAGTGACATCACTCATGACATCACTGATGACAGACCTCCTTTAAGTGTAATGTAACCCTTAAAACACATATTGGAAAATAGAAATTAACATTTTCCAAAAAATGGAGATACCCATACCAGTTACAACAACCAATTCAGTAATTCCACCATCTATATACACATTCTCTCATTCACCAACAGTTCTATATAGTCACTCATACATATACTCACTCATCATATGTAGTGATACACTATACATCCTGTTACACACCGACAGTCATCCAAAAGTTACTCACACACATACTCACACATGCAAATAAACTATTGAACATCCATTCATTTGCATATACAACTATACACACACTACCACGTTACTTCTAAGGAAACGTATACATACTTACTCTCTTAAACAATCACTTATAGAAACACATACTTATTTAAACAGGAACTCTTTCTATCTCTTAGTCTCACATATACTGACTTATATATATCAATACTCACATATACTAAATTAAAACATATCTTGTTACTAATAAAGACACTAGTGAGGCAGGCATTCACTCACTAACACACACATATACACACTCATCCACCCATACAGTCCTGTACATATGCTGTCTTCAAAAAACATAGAAACAGTGAGTCAGTCATTGATGGATCTATATGATAAGTAACACCCCCACCAAACCATAGAGACACTCATACTGATACTAAAAAAACATCTAATAACCCATATACACACACATGTAGGTACTCATCAACCCATGCAGCCACTTATTCACAAAGTGAAACACTGATACATATATTTAAATATTTAAACATTACTCGCTAATATATGTATTCACTAAGATACACTTAATAAGCCAGTTATCCAATCATTTCTTTTTAAAAAAAACATTCATTAAGACAATAATTTAAACATTTATTCTTCCCTCGACCTTTACATATACATATATAAAACATGTTTATTTTTCAGAAAGACACACATTCACTGGTTGGTGTCATCAGTGATGTCATGAGTGATGTCACTGACCATGTCATGAGTGATGTAATATGTAATGTCATCAGCAGTGCATTACACGCGCAAGTTATAGTGAGTCCAACTAACTATAACGTGGAATTTCATTGGTTTTATGTCAGTAAAATTTCCAGCTAACTATAACTGTTGTCAAACCTATGGTTTTTTCAGTGAATTTCATAGGTTTTTCAAATGCTATTTCCTAACTATACAGCGGTGTCCAGCGCCTCACCTTACAGCGCAGCATGGAGCTTGGCTGGTTCCCTCTTGCCTCCGGGATTATGAACATTGCCACAACTGCATAATCAACAAATACCTACCAAGGTGTATGTACTAATTTACTGTGGAGCAAGCAGCCGCTTGATGTAAGTACTATACTACCAGTAGAACTCCAACTACCAGCATGCAAACTGCAGCCACGCCCCTGGGCGGGGTAGAAAACTGATTAGCTGGAGGAACGGCATTCTGCCCTCCACTTTGCCAGAGTCCTGTGATCAAGGGCGCAGGGACGCCCGAAACGCGTAAGGAGAAACTCACCGGCAAGATAAACATTTGTGTCTTTACAGTGTTCGAGCTTTGTTGCCTCATTGGAGTAAAGAGTCCTACCAAGTGCGTGGCCTCCCAAGTCTGGTCTCTTCTTTGTGATATTAATGGTGGCCTACCAGGGTCACGGGAGGCCCCCCCGCGCATACAGCGGTGTCCAGCGCCTCACCTTACAGCGCAGCATGGAGCTTGGCTGGTTCCCTCTTGCCTCCGGGATTATGAACATTGCCACAACTGCATAATCAACAAATACCTACCAAGGTGAATGTACTAATTTACTGTGGAGCAAGCAGCCGCTTGATGTAAGTACTATACTACCAGTAGAACTCCAACTACCAGCATGCAAACTGCAGCAGCGCCCCTGGGCGGGGTAGAAAACTGATTAGCTGGAGGAACGGCATTCTGCCCTCCACTTTGCCAGAGTCCTGTGATCAAGGGCGCAGGGACGCCCGAAACGCGTAAGGAGAAACTCACCGGCAAGATAAACATTTGTGTCTTTACAGTGTTCGAGCTTTGTTGCCTCATTGGAGTAAAGAGTCCTACCAAGTGCGTGGCCTCCCAAGTCTGGTCTCTTCTTTGTGATATTAATTGCGGCCTACCAGGGTCGCGGGAGGCCCCCCCGCGCATACAGCGGTGTCCAGCGCCTCACCTTACAGCGCAGCATGGAGCTTGGCTGGTTCCCTCTTGCCTCCGGGATTATGAACATTGCCACAACTGCATAATCAACAAATACCTACCAAGGTGTATGTACTAATTTACTGTGGAGCAAGCAGCCGCTTGATGTAAGTACTATACTACCAGTAGAACTCCAACTACCAGCATGCAAACTGCAGCCACGCCCCTGGGCGGGGTAGAAAACTGATTAGCTGGAGGAACGGCATTCTGCCCTCCACTTTGCCAGAGTCCTGTGATCAAGGGCGCAGGGACGCCCGAAACGCGTAAGGAGAAACTCACCGGCAAGATAAACATTTGTGTCTTTACAGTGTTCGAGCTTTGTTGCCTCATTGGAGTAAAGAGTCCTACCAAGTGCGTGGCCTCCCAAGTCTGGTCTCTTCTTTGTGATATTAATGGTGGCCTACCAGGGTCACGGGAGGCCCCCCCGCGCATACAGCGGTGTCCAGCGCCTCACCTTACAGCGCAGCATGGAGCTTGGCTGGTTCCCTCTTGCCTCCGGGATTATGAACATTGCCACAACTGCATAATCAACAAATACCTACCAAGGTGAATGTACTAATTTACTGTGGAGCAAGCAGCCGCTTGATGTAAGTACTATACTACCAGTAGAACTCCAACTACCAGCATGCAAACTGCAGCCGCGCCCCTGGGCGGGGTAGAAAACTGATTAGCTGGAGGAACGGCATTCTGCCCTCCACTTTGCCAGAGTCCTGTGATCAAGGGCGCAGGGACGCCCGAAACGCGTAAGGAGAAACTCACCGGCAAGATAAACATTTGTGTCTTTACAGTGTTCGAGCTTTGTTGCCTCATTGGAGTAAAGAGTCCTACCAAGTGCGTGGCCTCCCAAGTCTGGTCTCTTCTTTGTGATATTAATGGCGGCCTACCAGGGTCGCGGGAGGCCCCCCCGCGCATACAGGGGTGTCCAGCGCCTCACCTTACAGCGCAGCATGGAGCTTGGCTGGTTCCCTCTTGCCTCCGGGATTATGAACATTGCCACAACTGCATAATCAACAAATACCTACCAAGGTGAATGTACTAATTTACTGTGGAGCAAGCAGCCGCTTGATGTAAGTACTATACTACCAGTAGAACTCCAACTACCAGCATGCAAACTGCAGCCACGCCCCTGGGCGGGGTAGAAAACTGATTAGCTGGAGGAACGGCATTCTGCCCTCCACTTTGCCAGAGTCCTGTGATCAAGGGCGCAGGGACGCCCGAAACGCGTAAGGAGAAACTCACTGGCAAGATAAACATTTGTGTCTTTACAGTGTTTGAGCTTTGTTGCCTCATTGGAGTAAAGAGTCCTACCAAGTGCGTGGCCTCCCAAGTCTGGTCTCTTCTTTGTGATATTAATGGCGGCCTACCAGGGTCGCGGGAGGCCCCCCCGCGCATACAGCGGTGTCCAGCGCCTCACCTTACAGCGCAGCATGGAGCTTGGCTGGTTCCCTCTTGCCTCCGGGATTATGAACATTGCCACAACTGCATAATCAACAAATACCTACCAAGGTGAATGTACTAATTTACTGTGGAGCAAGCAGCCGCTTGATGTAAGTACTATACTACCAGTAGAACTCCAACTACCAGCATGCAAACTGCAGCCACGCCCCTGAGCGGGGTAGAAAACTGATTAGCTGGAGGAACGGCATTCTGCCCTCCACTTTGCCAGAGTCCTGTGATCAAGGGCGCAGGGACGCCCGAAACGCGTAAGAAGAAACTCACCGGCAAGATAAACATTTGTGTCTTTACAGTGTTCGAGCTTTGTTGCCTCATTGGAGTAAAGAGTCCTACCAAGTGCGTGGCCTCCCAAGTCTGGTCTCTTCTTTGTGATATATATATATATATATGTATATATATATATTGTGTTATACAATGGTCCAGAGCTTCGGGAATGCACACACAGCAGATTTAAACCAGCATGGTTTATTAACAAAACGGGAACCTGCAGCAGAATCCCACAGTCATTTATCATACGACCTGACGCGTTTCGAGGCGGCAGCCTCTTCTTCCGAGGTCTCTCTGCATTAGGAAAAGTTCGCAGGTGGCTCCAATTTGGCATGCTTTTATTTCCTCAGTGGGCTTGCATGCTAGGATTTGTAGTCCTTTTGGAAACAGTGTTTTAACCTTGGTAGGTACTGCGTATACTTTCCATTATTAAACCAGCATTTTTCTTTGTGTCAATTCACCCACAGTGGGCCCAGGGGTTCTGTTCAGGTTAACTCTCCCAAAATCCGCCGTACCGCATGTTTGCATTAGGAATAAGTTCCAGCGCGGTTTCCTCAACAGCCGCCCTGTTGAGGTCTGGGCTCAAGATTGCAGGAAATCACGAATATATGCATAATTACAAGCCTGCCTTTTCCCCGGAACTAATCATTAGAGTGGAAAACGAAATTGCAAGCTTTGAAAATGAACACAGCATTATCATGTGAAATGTGACTTCCCAGTGCATTATGGACATGGCAGTATGAAGGAACTACGGAGTGACACCGTGGCCCTTTAAATGCATACTGAATCCAAAGTCATTCCTCATTATGGCTCACCTGTGAACAAGACTCGCCTGGAGTTGAAACGCGTCAGGACTGAATCTGTTGCCTTCCTGAATGTTTGCACTTAATAAAGCGTCGCCAGTAGGTAGTTATAGTTAGTTATATAGTTATAGTTAGGACCAAGTTTCCATAGGAATTTAGCTATATAATTATAGTTAAGACCAAATTTCCATAGGAATTATTTTTTTTGATTTGCTTATAACTTTGACGTCGTTTGACGAATCTTTATGAAATGTTCCCCAAAATGATTTTTTCTGATCAGTTCCTAGCTTGAAAATGTTTGGCCGTGATTCGACAAGTGGGGGCTGAGAAAAAAGGGGTGTCCCAAAACATGTTTTCTCCATGCAATTTCCATAGGGAACTTTAGATAAAGCTACAGGTCTAACTGCTGAACGGATTTACGCCACATTTGGCAGGGAGGAAGGTCTTGATCCAGAAAACACGCCTTTGCATTCAGTAGTTTTTGAGAAATATCAAAATTTACAGATATCGATATTTGAGAATTTTGACATCTGATTGGCTGAGGCATTATAAGCACGAGCTTGCGGCTCATTGGCTGTGAATAGTTGAACCTAGGAAGTGTTGGCAGCTCTTTTGGGACTCAGTTGAAAGGAGTGGGGGGAAAAAGAGAAAACACTGTGGACTTAGTTTAATCAGTCTGTACCGTGCAGAGGCAGTGGGTTTGAATGTTGCGTAGGGCGTGGAAATTACAACTGCAGAACAACGGTGCACGGTATTGTGGCAAGGTTGCGTTATTACTGGAGAGCCAGTCGGGAAAACAATGTGCCATATTGCGGCAAGCAGTGTTTAGGGTGCACACACAGGAAGTGTGAATGTCGCGTAGGCCGTGGAAATCGCGTCTGCAAATCAACGATGCCCGGTATTGCAGCAATGCTCAGTAGGCTTGTGGAAATCATATCGGGAAAAACACCAATGCGCCGCATTGTGGCCTTCCTTTAATATAATGCGCAGTAATGTTTACTTATAAATTAGGCCCCCATTCGGATGGCGGGCAGACTTTCCCCACCTGACATCCCATCGTGGAAAGGGACTGCCCGCCATAAGGGAGGGGGTCCCGTGGGGGGAATTAGGATGCGCCCACACAAGTGGCGGGCGCATCCTGTATTTTTAACATTTCGGCGGGCGGTGCTGAATGCATTGCTCTCCGCAATGTTAAAAATACATGTTGTGCATTTCAAAGCACAACGTGACAGGCACCGCGCGGTGCCTGCCACGTTTCCTTTGAAATGCAGGGGAGTACCATAGGTACCCACCATGTGCACTCCCCACCCCCCCGGTGTCCTTGGGGGCCCGCAACGGGCCCCCAAGGTAGACTCTGCATGCCTTTCCGTGGCAGCATTGCTGCCACGGAAAAGGCATTGGTACATGCCCATCCAAATATGGCTGGCGGTGTCTGATAGACACCGCTACCATATGAACCCTTTTCCGCCCCGGTCGCAAGGCGACCGGGCGGAAAAGCGGCGGACGGTCTTTCTGTCCGCCGCAGACCCCCCAGACAAGCTAATATGGCGGGGGGTCATTCCCGCACGGATGGCGGGGGATCGCCCCTGCCAGGCCGGCAGTGGCTACCGCCGGCCTGGCGGGGGCGATCTGCTTGCCGTCCTAATGGGGGCCTTAATGTTCATTGGCTGTGAACCATTGAAAGTAGAAGTGTTGCCAGCCATTCCCTTCCCCTCTGCGGAGTAGCAGGGACATCTGGTTGGCTGACGTGTTCCAAGCAGGACCTTCCCAAGCTTAATGTTCATTGGCTGTAAACCATTGCAAGTAGAAGTGTTGTCAGCGATTCCCTTCCCCTCTGCGGAGTATCAGGGACATTTGATTGGGTAAAGTGTTCCAAGCAGGACCTTACCAAGCTTAATGTTCATTGGCTGTGAAGCATTAAAAGTAGAAGAGTTGGAAGCCATTCCCTCCCCCTCTGCGGAACACCATGGACATTTTATTGACTAAAAGATTCCTAGGACAAGTTTGTTCCTTATTAGCTGGGAACGGTTCACTGTTGTCAAGCGAGGGTAGGAACACTATTAACTCTGTACAGTGGTCACAAGGTGGTGGACAGGGACTGTGAAGGTAAAAAGAGTTTTTATATATTTTAAGGGCCATTTCTATCATTTAGGTGGGGCCTACAAATCACTGTGGGAAAATAACAGAGTGTTTTGCGGTCTTCTTTTTATTAAGTCCGCGGGTGGGATACTTCCCAAGAGCACTATTTCCTTGGAATGTGATGTTTACTTTTCTGACCGGGAGTTGTGGTTGCGCTACAAAAATTTCAGTCTAGGTTTGAAACAGTTTTTATTAAGCAATCACAAATATACTTTCTTAGGAAAGTGAAGCAGTATATATCAGAGAAGTGACAAATAAATATGCAATTCATAAAACACCCCTTAAGCCTCGCCACCCCTGCCTTTTTTTGGTCACCTATGGTTTGTAAAAGTGTTGCCCTATATTCTTGTTAATATAAAAGGGCATCAGTTACTTTTAGATAAAGCAGAATAGAAGTGCTACAAGAAACACTCCCGCACTACGGTAAACATACAAAATATCGACTAAAAAATATCGAATGGACATAATATAGAGTTCAAAATATAGGCTGGACAGAATATCGAATTGACAGAATATAGACATCAAAAATATCGTTTTGAAGGTAAGTAATGTAATATCGAAATTTAAAATATAGATAGTCAAAATATCGAAGTACATAATGTAGGTTATTAAAAATATTGAAAATGTAATAATATCTAATTTTTTTATAGTGTATTTTATGTGTTAAAAGTGTTTATTTATGTTATAATGTATTTAAATTAATGAATTTAATGTTATTTAAATTTTGCGTAATTTAATTCTGTAGCAGGTTGTGGGTTTATAGGGGAATAGGGTGGGAAGTAATTTAATTATAATTAATTATATATGTACATTTATTTATTGGTATTTTTTATAAATAATTGTTAAAAAAATTTTATTTTGTAATTAATTTCATTTTAATTGCCAATTAATTTTATTTAATTGATTAATTGATAATTATGTTAATTTAATTAATGTAATTTTTGTAGCGGGTTGTGGGTTTATAAGGGAATAGGGTGGGAAGTAATTTAATTATAAATAATTAAATATGTAAATTTATTTATTGGTATTTGTTTATAATTATTTGTTAATTAATTTTTATTTTGTGATTAATTACATTTTAATTGCCAATAATTTTGTTTAATTGATTAATTGATAATTATGTTAATTTAATTAATGTAATTTTTGTAGCGGGTTGTGGGTTTATAGGGGAATAGGGTGGGAAGTAATTTAATTATAATTAATTAAATATGTAAATGTATTTTTTGTTATTTGTTTATAATTAATTCTTAAATAATTTTTATGTAGTAATTAATTACATTTTAATTGCCAATTAATTTTATTTAATTGATTAATATAGCCTTATAGCCCGCCGTAGAGGGCTATACTGGCTATTAAAGGCCCTCTCCAGCGTTAAAGGCCCCGAGCCGAAGGCGAGGGCCTTTAACAAGGAAGAGGGACTTTAATAGCGGTATAGCCCATCTGCCAAGGGCTATAAGGCAATTAGAACATTCTGTCACTAGAGGACAGAATGTTCTAACAAAAAAAACAAAGCCTTTTGGGAGCGTGAGGGGAATGGAATCCCCTCATGTTCCCTGAAGCCTTTGTTCACAGCCAGAGTAGTGAACAAAGAAACATTGGAACGTTGGAGCTCCAGGCTTATACCAGCCATTATAAGCCCGGAGCACTCCATTGTTTTCAATGGAGCTCCCAACATTTAATTTAATTTAATTAATTTAATTTGCGGGTTTGTAGAGCGCTTAAATAAACTCCCGAGGGAGTATCTCCGCGCTATCTGACTGCTGAACCTGCAGGAGATCGAATTCCATGGCTCCAATCTAGTTCTTAAACTGTGTGGTTAGACCTGGAACAAGAACGTCTTCAGCTTTTTTCTGAAGGCCAGATGATTTTCAAGCTGCCTAAGCTGGAGAAGGAGACCGTTCCAAATCCTCGGTCCCCTCACAGACAGAGCCTTACCCCCTTGCCTTACCCGCTTGATCCTAGGAATCGTGAGAAGCATTTGGTCACTGGACCGTAGAGCACGAGAAGGAACATACGGCACAAACTTGTCTGCCAGATAGGAGGGACCCAAACCATGAAGTCCTTTGTGGACCGTACAACAGATCTTAAAAACAACTCTCTGACGGATGTAAAGCCAATGAAGCCTGGCAAAAAGAGGTTTTGAAGGTGTTCTCGGAGGGGCATTTAGAACCAGCCTGGCTGTGGTGTTCTGCACAACCTGTAACCTATCCAGATCCTCCTCATTAGCTGACAGCAAGAGACCATTACAATAGTCGAGACGGCTGATGACCAACGCCTGGACCAGGGTCTTTCTGATGGTGTCTGGAAGCAATGGAAAAACTCTGCGCAGCAATCCAATGGTCCGAAAGCAAGATCCAACAATGTTGGTAACATGCTGCTTCAAGCTGAGTTCTTGTTCCAGATGGACCCCTAGGTTCTTGACTATCTGCTTAGGCTCGGGGACTGGGCCTAGATCTAAAGGCCACCAGTCAGGAGCCCAGCAGATCTTAGCCTCACCGAAAAGCATAACCTCTGTCTTTGAAACATTGCACTGCAACATATTCAAAACATCCACTGGGAAACTGCTCTCATCCCCTCAGAGAAAGAATGTAATACCTCTGGAGTAAGATGGTCAAAGGGAAAGAGCAGCTGGGTATCGTCAGCATAGGACACTGGGCAAAAACCAAAGGCTCTCAGGATATTAGCCAGGGGGGCCACATAGATGTTGAATAATGTAGGGCTCAGACAGGAGCCCTGTGGCACCCCCTTAGTAATCCTGGTCTCCTCGGATCGGAAATCGCCCATGGTGACACATTGGGTCCGATCCGAAAGAAAACTCTTTAGCCAAGCCAGTGCCATGCCCCCTAGTCCACTCCCAGTCAGACACTCGTCCAAAATCTCATGTGAGATGGCATCAAAAGCTGCCGATAAATCTAGCAGCACCAGGACAGCTGATGTTCCTTTGTCCTGGAGCATGCGTAGATCATCGGTAATCGACAGCAATGCTGTTTCCGTGCTGTATTTTGGTCTAAAGCCCGACTGAGATGGATCTAGGGCACCAGTATGTTCCAGGTGATTAGACAAGTGCTTATTGACGTGCTTTTCTATGAGCTTTCCCAAGAATGGTAAAAGCGAAATGGGTCTCAGATTGGTCATGTCAGCCCATGCAGTGGCGGTGTTCTTGCGGATGGGTCGCACTTGGGCTCTCTTCCACTCTAGTGGGACATGGCCTGTGTCCAAGGAGAGGTTGACCAAACTTTGTATTTCTGGTGCTAATATGCTCCTCACTGAAACCATCACTCTCGGTGGAAGCTGGTCCATAGGACTCCCACCCTTTATAGTTGTAATGAGTCCCTCCACTTCAGCCAAGGTGATGTTAGAAAAGTTCGACAGAGTGGAAGCGATGATCTTTTCACTCGCTGGGACAACAGTGTGAAGAGTAACATGTCCAATGGAAGCAATAGAGGCATGAATCTTCTCATAGATGGTTTCAATCTTGTTCGTAAAGAAGCAAGAAATATCATTACAAAGTTGTTGAGATGAAGTGTCAACACTCTCACATGTTGCCGGCTTCAGGAAGGAGTTCAGTATTTGGTAAAGCATCATCGGCGCATTTCCTACCGCCTCTAACTGTGAGGTAATATGATGTTTACGAGCTGTTCCAATAGCTTTGTGATATAATTTTAACGCCCTCTGATACTCCAATTTATCTGACTCCAAATGAGATCTACGCCAGGTTTTCTCTAATTTTCTTGTTCTACACTTCATGGATCTCAGGTCCTCTGAAAACCACACCTCCTGATTTTTCATCGGGCGTGTCTTAAAGGTTTTCATAGGAGCTATGTGCTCAATGGCAATGGTTACTGCCTTTTCATATCTCTCTAGCGCCACATCAATGTCATTGGTTGTGGCATAATCTTGGATAGAGAAGGCATCCCTAAAAGGTTCATTGGTTATCTTGTGCCATTGTCTCCGTTTCATGGGGATCTGAATAGATCTCTTGGGAGTTGGTCCTATCTCAGGGATATAAAATTCTATAGTAAAATGGTCCGTCCATAGATTTGCAATAGGGGCAAAACACTCAACTCCAGGGAGCATGGACAAGATGAGGTCCAGAGTATGTCCGGCCCTATGGGTGGGTCCTTTATTACGTAGCAAAAATCCCAATGAAAAGAGATCATTTAGGAAATCCTGGGTCTCTTTTTCCTCCTTTAGTTCTGCGTGTAAATTAAAATCACCCAATAATAAAAAGTCTTTCTCGCCATTAACATGGGGGGCCAATAATTCCATCAAAGTGTTGGAAAAATTGTTCATAGGTCCAGGAGGCCGATAGACCATAGCACCGTTCATAAAACATTTAGGCGAGGTACTGATTTTAAAAACCAGCATCTCCATCTCTGCTGAGCAATATTTCTCGAGAGTGGAGACCATGATATTGTCTTTATGCATGATGGCAAGGCCACCTCCCTTTTTTATGGGTCTGTCCTGACAGATAATTTTGTATCCCACCGGTATTCCCAAGGTAATAGTAGGTGCAGTGTGGGGTTTTAACCAGGTTTCAGTAAAGAAACATAGGTTCATTCCAATGTTCTAATTGATAATTATGTTATCCAATGTTCTAATTGATAACTATGTTAATTTAATTAATTTTATTTTTGTGGGTTTATAGGGGAGTAGGGTGGGAAGTAATTTATTCATAATTAATTAAATATGTAAATTTATTTATTGGTATTTGAGGCACTCTTTGGAGTGGGAATACAAATTTTTACCCCTACGCTATCCAAAGCTTTCCCTAATGTTGCACTCTTTGGAGTGGGAATAGTAATTTTACCCCTACACTATCCAACCCTTTTCCTACTGTTGCACTCTTTGGAGTGGAAATAGTAATTTTAACCCCTACGCTATCCAACGCTTTCCCAACTGTCCCACTCTCTGGAGTGGGAATAGTAATTTTTACCCCTACGCTATCCAACAATCAATCAATCAATCAATGACATTTATAGAGCGCACTACATACCCGTAGGGTCTCAAGGCGCTGGGGTGGGGGGGTGCCGCTACTGCTCGAACAGCCAGGTCTTCAGCTTCTTCCTGAAGGAGAGGTGGTCTTGGGTCAGGCGCAGGTCGGTCGGTCGGGAGTTCCAGGTCTTGGCGGCCAGGTAGGAGAAGGACCTTCCTCCTGTAGTCGCTCTTCGGATGCGGGGGACGGCGGCGAGGGCGTGGTTGGCTGATCGGAGGTGGCGTTTGGGAGCGTAGAAGTTGATTCGGCTGTTGAGGTAGCTCGGGCCTTGGTCGTGTAGGGCTTTGTGTGCGTGGGTGAGGAGGCGGAAGGTGATTCTTTTGTTGACGGGGAGCCGGTGTAGGTCTCTCAGATGTCCGGAGATGTGGCTGGTTCGTGGGATGTCGAGGATGAGTCTGGCTGAGGCATTCTGGATCCGCTGGAGTCTCTTCTGGAGCTTGGCGGTGGTACCGGCGTAGAGGGCGTTGCCGTAGTCCAGTCGGCTAGTGACGAGGGCCTGGGTGACGGTCTTCCTGGTCTCGGTGGGGATCCACCAGAAGATCTTCCGTAGCATGCGTAGGATGTTGAAGCACGCCGAGGAGACGTTGTTGACTTGCCTGGTCATGGAGAGGGAGGAGTCCAGGATGAAGCCCAGGTTGCGTGCATGGTCTGTCGGTTTGGGTGCGGTGCCCAGGGCGGGAGGCCACCAAGAGTCGTCCCAGGCGGAGGGTGAAGAGCCCAGGATGAGGACCTCCGTCTTGTCTGAGTTCAGTTTCAGGCGGCTGGTCGTCATCCACTCGGCTACCTCTTTCGTCCCTTCGTGCAGGTTGGCTCTGGCGGCCGCGGGGTCGTTGGTCAGGGAGAGGATCAGCTGGGTGTCGTCGGCGTAGGAGATTATGCTGAGGTTGTGTTGGCGTGCGATGGCCGCGAGGGGGCTCATGTAGACGTTGAAGAGGGTGGGGCTCAGTGAGGAACCTTGAGGGACGCCACAGATGACTTCGGTGGCCTCTGACTTGTACGGTGGTAGGCGGACTCTCTGTGTTCTTCCGTCGAGGAAGGAGATGATCCATTCCAGCGCCTTGTCCCGGATTCCGACGTTGCTGAGACGTTGCACTAGGGTGCGGTGGCAGACAGTGTCGAAGGCCGCGGAGAGGTCTAGGAGGATGAGGGCCGCTGTTTCTCCGTTGTCCATCAGGGCTCGGATGTCGTCGGTGGCGGCGATGAGGGCGGTCTTGGTGCTGTGGTTGGCTCGGAAGCCAGACTGTGAGGGGTCGAGGGATCCATTCGTCTCGAGGAAGGCGGCCATCTGCTTGTTGACGGTCTTCTCGATGACTTTGGCTGGAAACGGGAGGAGCGAGATGGGGCGGTAATTCTTGAGTTCGGTGGGGTCCGCTGTGGGTGTCTTGAGTAGAGCGCTGAGTTCGGCGTGCTTCCAGCTCTCAGGGAAGGTGGCGGTGTCGAAGGATGTGTTGATGATGTCTCGCAGGTGGGGTGCGATGACAGCGTCGGCCTTGTTGAAGACGTGGTGAGGGCAGGGGTCGGTCGGTGATCCGGAGTGGATGGAGTTCATCGTGCGGATGGTGTCTTCGGTGCTGATCGGGTTCCAGGCGTGGAGGGTGGTGGTGGGGGGTGGTTGTTCGGTCTTGGTGTGCGTTGGTTGGTTGTTGAAGCTGTTGTGTATGTCCGCAATCTTGTTGTGGAAGTATGAGGCAAGGGCGTTGCAGAGGTCTTGCGATGGGGTGATGTTGTTGTTTCCTGCGCTGGGGTTGGATAGCTCTTTCACGATGTTGAAGAGTTCCTTGCAGTTGTGTGCGTTGTTGTCCAGCCGGTCTTTGAATGCAGTTTTCTTGGCGGCGCGGATCAGCGGGTGGTGCTTCCGGGTGGCCAGCTTGAAGGTGGTCCTGTTGTCCTGTGTAGGTTCCCTTCTCCAGACTTTCTCGAGGGCTCGGCAGTTCTTCTTGGAGCTCTTGAGTTCGTCGGTGAACCACTGGGCTTTCTTGCTGCCGGGTCTGCTGGACGGGGTCCTCAGTGGGGCGAGCTCGTCCGCGCAGTCGCTGATCCACTTTGTGAGGTTGTCGGCGGACTGGCTGGGGTTTGCTGAGCTGGCAGGAGGGTGCTGGCTCAGGGAGGTGGTGAGCTGGTCTGCTGTGATCTTGTTCCAGCTTCTGCGGGCAGCCTGTTGCTGGTGGTGGTGGGTCGTCGTTCTCTTGAAGGTGAAGTGGACGCAGCTGTGGTCCGTCCATTGAAGCTCTGTGGCGTGGCTGAAGTGGACGTCTGTGCTGGATGAGAAGACTGCGTCGAGTGTGTGTCCGGCGAGGTGGGTGGGGGTGGACACCAGCTGCTTGAGTCCAAGATTGGCGAGGTTGTCGAGCAGGGTGCTGGTGTTGTGGTCGTTGTTGTTTTCCAGGTGGAAGTTGCGGTCCCCCAGGAGGATGTAGTCAGCGGAGGGGAGGGCATGCGGGCTGACGAAGTCGGCGATGTCCTCGCTGAATTGTGTGCGCGGTCCCGGAGGTCGGTAGATCAGGGTGCCTCTGAGGGTGGTGTTCGGGTCGGTGTGGATCTGGAAATGCAGGTGTTCGGCGGTGGTCAGGGTGTTGTCGGTGCTGGTCGTGAGACGGATGGTGTTCCTGTGGATGATGGCGATGCCTCCTCCCATCTGGTTGGCGGTGCGATCCCTCCGGGTGATCTTGTAGCCTTCTGGGATGGCGATGGCGATGTCGGGAGCTGAGGTGGCGTTCATCCAGGTCTCCGTGAGGAAGGCAACGTCAGGGGCTGTGGTGTCGAGGAGGTTCCAGAGTTCGATGGCGTGTCTGTGGACGGAGCGGGTGTTGAGCAGGATGCACTTGAGGTGGGTGCTGCTGGTGTTTGACTTGGCGGGTGCTGGTGCGATGCAGGTCCGGATGCAGGTGAACTTGCAGGCGTGGCAGCTGAAGGGTCCGTGGGTGCGTCGTGGTGTGGCGGCATCCTGGGAATCGGCCGGTGTTGAGTGCGATGAGTGTGGCGGCGGAGTACGTCAGGCGGGTCGGTCGGGGTCTTCGTGGGCCAGGGGTCCTGGCGCTGGGCACGATCCGGTCGCGGACGGGCGCAGACGGCCTTCGGCGCACAATCGGCGCATCTGCTGCGCGTGACCGCTGCACGTTCGCACGGTCGCCATTTATGGCGAAGTGCGCGGGTGGGCGGAGCAGCTGGGAGGCGGGAGCGGGGAGGGAACAGAAGGAAAAAAGGGGCGAGGTCAGCGGAGATGGCGGGAAGCGGGGAGCGGGGAGGGAAGACAGAGGGAAGACAGAGGGCGGGTAAAAACGGGCAATACAACGGAAAAACACTTTCCCTACTGTCGCACTCTCTGGATTGGGAATAGTAATTTCTACCCCTACGCTATCCAACCCTTTCCCTACTGTTGCACTCTTTGGAGTGGGAATAGTAATTTTTACCCCTACGCTATCCATCGCTTTCCCTACTGTTGCACTCTCTGGAGTAAGAATAGTCATTTTTACCCCTACGCTATCCAACGCTTTCCCTACTGTTGCACTGTCTGGAGTGAGAATAGTAATTTTTACCCCTACACTATCCAACGCTTTCCCTACTGTTGCACTTTCTGGAGCGGGAATAGTAATTTTAACCCCTACGCTATCCAACGCTTTCCCTACTGTTGCACTCTCTGGAGTGGAAAAAGTAATTTTTACTCCTACGCTATCCAATGATTTCCCTACTGTTGCACTTTCTGGAGTGGGAATAGTAATTTTTACCCCTACGCTATCCAACCCTTTCCCTACTGTTGCACTCTCTGGAGTGGGAATAGTAATTTTCACCCCTACGCTATCCAACGCCTTATCTAATGTTGTACTCTTTGGAGTGGGAAAAGTAATTTTACACTTCTGTTATCCTACGGTAATAATATTGGACATTTTTTAAATTATATTATGTTACTATATATATATGTTTTAACAAATATGATTGTAAAATGTTTTTTTATAACTTTAATTATTATTTAATTGTTATAAGGTAATTTAAGTATTTTTAAGTATATTTTAGTAACCAATTTTTAATATTAATTTAATTTAACATTGTTTTTACTAAAGTCGATATTTTTACAGACTATATTTTAGTAAACAATATTTTTTACTCGATATTTTTGTACTTACCTGTTTGTAGATACAAAGTCGATATTCTGTGTGTCGATATTTTGTCAATGATATTTTAGGTAGTCGATATTATGTCCCTCGATATTATGTCAGTGATCCCCGCACTACATCATCTCAGGTCACAACAACAATAAGAAGTAAAAAAACGTTAAACACAAATTACGTCATATTACATAAAAATGTACGCTTCATCAAAATATTAAATGAAACACTATATTTACATTTTTTTTAGCACCTACCATTTTATAAAACATTAGCAGTGTTACAAACTGTGAGGTAGTAAGTTATCAACGGAAATAAAAGTAGTATATATTGTTAATTTCTCGCACAGATAGATATCCAACCACCTTGAACTACTATAAAGTTATAGTATTAAAATATACAGGGTGAGTTTATAGTATTCCACAGGAGAACAAGAATAAGGACCACAACAAAAAAATCTAATTTTTTACAATTTCTATTCTGTAGAACTCGGGAAAGTTCTGTTGTAGTGCTAAGAGGTCGCTCACTGCTCCGCTTAGTGATCACATACTCCTTTAAGAACATATACGATAGTAGTATAATATACACTACTATTGTTATATATTCTATAGGGAGAAGGAGAATAGGAACCACAACAGAGAAAAAGAGAAATACCAAAATATCATTCAGAAATATAGGGTTTATCAAAGGCATTCAGTAAGAAAGTATCTATGCAAACAAAATTTTCTTAAAGTGCAATTCCGAAAAATATTCTCACTGTAAAAATATCTGATCAAGTAAGTTATAGAGGTTAGTAAGCTGCATTTCAGATGGTTTACTCCTGGCGCCAACAAATCGCCAACTCTTGTTGTCTGAAAAAATAACACTTCACTGATGCCAGACAATAGGAAAATAAAAATAAAGTTATAAGCACAAAACAAGATGAATAATGAAATATTTCCCAGCAGTGAATATGTTCAAAGCTTCTTTTCTCCGGGACATCGAAATCTTTTGTCTTTGCGACAACAGGTAATGAACTCCACTGAGGTGAGTGAATGTGAATATTACAATATACATTATTAAAATTTATGATCCCAGGGGTGAAACAGAATAAGAACCAGAAGCTGCTGATGTTACATATAAATCTTTAGTCTCCACACCCACAGGTCACCAACACCTCTGAGGTCAAGTATAGTGTCAATATTATATTATACAAAGTCACACTATATGGGCTCAAAGGAGAGAGAAAAGGAACAGTGTTTTATCTATTCTGTCTGTTTCTGAATACAAGCTGCTGACGTTACATATAAATGGCAAAAACAATCAATAACACTTTCTTCTATATACAAATCTTAAAATATTCACAATTAGCTACGTATTATAAATATCTGCTATGCCATAATAAAACAACGTACAACTCCTTAATATGTTTTGTTGTCACAAAAGAAGAATCTGACGCTAGAAAAAAGAACCTGCATCACAGAATGGACATGCATGAATAACTCACAAAAACAAAACTAATCGATCAATGGGTGTGGTTTATATACTTTTTGGTCATTCAGTAGTCTCTGGATGGAACATGTGGCTCTGCCCATTTAGATGTCACGTTTTATAGTTGATACATGCTCATGTTTTTACTGTTTAACTTGTGCATGTGTTGGGAAAAGTTACAAAATGTGAAGCGGTTAAGGTTTTAATCACGATCCCCACACGTATAAGCACCTTAATATGTACATACATTGGAGAGCTTAAAAACTGTTACCCGGCAAACCGTGTCATTTCCTTTCTCATGACTAAAAACATCTATTAATTGCCGTAATTGTAAATAGAAGATATAAAATAAATATCGTTCAGAATAGAAGGAAAAAAATGTGTATTCATATTTCTCATCACTATGGTTTTAAATTTAAAAAATGCCATAATTTGTAAGCGTACAGCTACCTCCAGAGAGGGGTCACGGCTCTCAGGGGTGTCGGGAAGATTAATCAAGGTATTGCCCACAGTGACATAGTGGTGGGCTAACGTGCTGCCGGAACCGGGAATCAAACTGTGAACGCTGTTGTTCAAAGTCATGTGTTATAGCTGCTGCGTCACACTTATTCTCCACTTAGATGTTAATTAGTGCAAATAACATTTTAAACATTGTTACATCATAAGTTATAAAAGACTACTGTTACAGTTAGTTTTTGACTACAAAAAATATGCAAGTGTTAAAAAAAATTAGGTTTCAAAGACATTGTATTTAGAAATTAGTATTTATAGAACGGAAATTCACTGAAAAAAACATAGGATTTAAAAATTTTATAGTTAGAAATTAGCATTTAAAAAACCTTAGAAATTCACTGAAAAAACCATCTGTTTTAAAAACGTTATAGTTCGAAATTAGCATTTAAAAAACCTTAGAAATTCACTGAAAAAACCATAGGTTTTAAAAACTTTATAGTTAGAAATTAGCATTTAAAAAACCTAAGAAATTCACAAAAAAAAACACAGGTTTCAGTCATGTTATAGTTAGTTGGACATTTCACTCGTACAAAACCAGAAAAATGTGGCTGTTATAGTTAGTTC
The DNA here is from genome assembly GCF_964263255.1 of Lissotriton vulgaris. Taxonomy (NCBI): domain Eukaryota; kingdom Metazoa; phylum Chordata; class Amphibia; order Caudata; family Salamandridae; genus Lissotriton; species Lissotriton vulgaris. The sequence goes on from NC_141693.1 coordinate 625,863,129, forward strand.
AGCTAACTATAACTCGCGCCCCTGCAACACACTGCTGATCATGTCACATATTACATCATTCATGACTTGGTCAGTGACATCAGTGATGACATCTCAAATGACATCACTTAGGAGGTGGGCTGGAGCAATCCAACACCTCAGGCAAAACACAACCTGCAAGGCAGAGAGCCAGTAATGCCTCCAGCCAACTTGACAGAGCGGGCCCCTTAACGTGTCTCTGGCTGACGTGACAATGTCTAAAACAGCCTCCGGCAAACAGAAGGAAGGGGCCACACAGGGAGTACAGGAACAGGCCTTTTTTTGGACAACACTGTAGGCTTAATTGTCTTTCTCAGACGCCGCTGCTAACACTGAGAACAGCACCACGCCACTGCTTTTAAATAGTTCTGCAGTCCTCCTGTGATTGAAAGGACAGACTTCCCTAGTCATGTGATCGCTCACCTGCTGTAGGTCTGTAAGTCCTATAGATCCCAGAATCTATCATCCCTGGGCAGGTGGTGCGTGGGGGAACTTCTGATGTAAAATCCGTATGGCATTAGTGTGCTGCAGAGCAAGGCGCGCTGTGTCCAATGTCATTATAAGTCCTCAGACCTCCCTGGGTCCTAACATACATTCCAACCTCCAAGCTGCAAGTCCGCCGGGTCGTGGGCTGATTTAATTAAACCAGCACACCTCGTGAAGTCACGAGCTGGCAGTGCCCCTTGCCTGACCGCACTTAGGAGGTGGGTTGGAGCACTCCGATACCACGGGCAAAACAAAAGCTGCAAAGAAGAGCACCAGTGATGCCTCCAGCCAACTTGACAGAACGGGCCCCTTAATGCAACAGTGTCCAAAACATCCTCTGGTGAACAGAAGGAAGGGGCCTCACAGGGAGTACAGGAACAGGCCTTTAATTGGACAGCAGTGTAGGCATAATATATTTTGGCATAATTGCCTTCCTCAGACGCCGCTTCTAACACTGAGAACAGCACCACACCTCTGCTTTTACATAGTTCTGCAGTCCTCCTGTGAGTGAAAGGACACACCACCCCATTCATGTGATCGCTCACCTGCTGTAGGTCGGTAAGTCCTACATCTCCCAGGATCCATCATTCCTGGGCGGGTGGTGCTTGGGGGAACTTATGATGTAAAATCTGTGTGGCATTGGTGTGCTGCAGAGCAAGGCGCGTTGTGGCCAGTGTCATTATATGTCAGGTCCCATCAGGGAAGACACTGACGAGGCACACGTACGGGACTGAACTACAAATCTCCTGAGCCCTAGCGTGGATCACGTTGATGATGTCATTGTGCTTAGCGTAGGGGGTTACTAAATCATGGCCGTGGGAGCAGCGGGTTGCCAGTTACTCTTCCCACTGAGACGTATATCCACAGAGGTCTGGTACGGGTGCAACAGTGCACCGCCTTCTTTATTCTTTGTTCGAGTCGCTCAGCGGAGGCGGCATCTTTGACTGGCCCTTGTGTGTATTCTGCTATCCCGTTGGTTGAACCACTTCCGGTTCTTGTGGGGAGTGGAAAAGAAAGAGCCAATTGATATTGTGAACCAACAGTTTTTTCTGTTTGGTCTTTGCTTGCATTAGAGAAGGTGACTGCCTTCCGTTACAGTGTCCTGAAATACTCATTGCGGAGGGTTTATCCTAAGATAGAGTACAGTGTGATATTCTTTGTGATCGGATTAAGTAACAGACAGTTCCTGGATTTACTCGTGTGATTGCTGCGCAATATACTTCTTGGAGTCAGCAATACTTCTTGGTGGAGAAAAACCTTGGTTCATTGTGTTTGTTTTGGGTTATTATACACGCACGTGGAAAGTGAGGCTGAGTCATACATGTTGTGCTGATCGACCTTCTGAGAGGCATCAGATGTACTTTGGGGTTACTCAGGAAAGAAGCTTAAGTACTTTGAAACAAGTCCCCCTTCAGTGTTGCCTATACCGAGCATACTACTTTCCTGCACTGTCTTTTTACACGCCTATGCCTGGTACAATCATTACATTGTTTTACTACAGGGGAAACCTGCCCTGTTCAAGAGTCTGCCCCGCACCCCTGTAAGCCTCCCGAAGCATATCCTTGGGTAAGGTTACAGGAAAGCTTGGTAAAGTAAAACCGTTAAATCTGCTCCATCCTTTACAAATGTATGTTTCATTTCCTTAGATATGCACAACGTCATGATCACCATTACATGCTGACTAGGAAAAAAGAGGAAGAATTTTTCTTTACAGGTATATAGAAAGAATATTAAGATTAGGTGATCATATTGTAGAAGTAAGGTGGAGTCTATTACTGTGTTTTACCTAAAGGTTCCTGTTTTACAGGTCTCCCTCCCCGCTGTCCCCATCCTTCCCTTCCCCCGCTTGATCACTCCATGGAGTCTGTATACTAAATCAGACCGTAATGGTATCGAGAGATAGACCATTACTAGCAACATACGACCATGAGGATTCAAGGCTGCGACAGAGTAACTGGCCTACATATTATAATCCTCCCGGTCGCAAGTTGAGATGGCTATTTTGGAAGACATCATGGCGGCGTTGGCCCTAGTACAGACAGAACTCACGGCTTCCAGGGCCAAAATAGCTACCTTGCAGGCAGTGGTAGATAGAATGCAACGAAACCCATTTAAGGCAGGCATTGGTCAGGCTACACACACTGCACCTTTGGTAGTGGAGGTACCTTTACCACACCCTTGGCCACCCCAGAAAGGTTCTATGGGCAGAGTAGTAAGGTGCAGGTATTCATGACCCAGGTGATGCTGCATTTCTCAAGCAAGGTTAAGGCATTTACGACCAACCACTCTAGGGTTGGTTTTCTCATCTCTTATCTGGCAGGTGACGCGGCACAGTGGGCAGTGCCTTTAGTGAAACAAGACGAACCGTTGTTATACAACTGGGACTCCTTTATCCGAGAATTTGATAAAACCTTCAACCATAGACCCGCCACTCTTTCAGCAGATAGAGATTTGTTGGAACTAAGACAAGGGAACCGTGACATCATAGCTTATCTCAACGACCTCTGCAGACTCATTACGGAGACAGAGTGGCCCGAGGCCAAACAGGCAGCTATTTTTCACCAAGGGCTGAGAGAGGAAATGAAGGACATCCTGGCACAAATCGACCCTCAACCCGTGTCATGTGAAGATTTGAAATGCCTGGTGTTACGTCTGGATCATAGGCTCAGCAAACACAAAGGAGAACATAAAAGAAGAGAGAGAATGCCATCTCGTTTGGAAGCACCTCGTCAACCCGAGGGTCAAACACACAACAAAACCGAGCCCATGGAACTAGGTGCTGTGCAGTCTGCATTTACTACGGAAGAGAGGGATTACAGGAGAAAGAAGGGGTTATGTCTTTATTGTGGTAAGAAGGGACATTTCATCAGAGATTGCACAATTGGATCAAAGTATCCTTGTGCAGAAAATAGGAAGATGTTACCAGTAGCCTCCACGGGTAACGTGGGAAACGACAGAGCTTAAGGATCATCGAAGGGACTCCTTCAGGCTATTCCCACATCCCTTCCTTAGATAATAACCACCATGATAAAACCGACCATCTCTTTCTGGACGTTAGTTTCCGTATCCAAGATGAATGGTGTCCGGTGCGAGCAATGTTGGATTCCGGAGCTACAGGCTGCTTCATTGATCAGGAAAAAGGGGTGACCCTGGGTCTCCATCTACGAGAGAAAGAACTTCCCGAAGCTGTATATGCAGTAGATGGATGACGGTTGGATGCTGGGCCTATTCGGTTCTGCACAGAAGAAATGGATGTGCTGCACAGCCCTGATCATCATGAAAGGCTGATATTTAACGTTATACAAACCCCTCAGTAAGCTATTATACTAGGATTACCATGGCTGAGAAAGCACAATCCTCTGTTGGATTGGGTGGAAAGATCAGTTACCTTCTTATCTGAGTATTGCATGCAACATTGCCTTCAAGTAAGTAATAATCCGGCTACTACTTTGGCAGGAAGACACCACATCGCTACAGCGGCTGAACATTCAGTATTGTTACCTGAAGAAAACTCAGACTTCGCAGATGTTTTCAACTAAACCATGGCTGAAACCTTACCCCGCACAGGCAATATGATTGCCAAATTGACTTATTACCTGGGGCTGCCATACCCTCCGGTAGGGTGTATGCGCTAACCGAACCGGAAAACATCCATCTCCGGGAGTATTTGGACAAATACTTGGTTTGGGGCTTTATCAGGGTTTCCAAGTCACCCGCTGCTTCTCCGTTATTTTTTATACCTAAAGCCAACGGAGAGCTGAGCACCTATGTGGACTTTCGTTCCCTTAACGCCATCACAGTAAAAAATCGATACCCATTACCTCGCATTAACGTCTTACTGGAACAGGTAAACAAGGCAGTAATCTACACACGGCTAGACCTAAAGGGAGCCTACCATCTGGTCAGCATGAGACAGGACGACGAATGAAGACGGCATTCAAGACCTGCTTGGGCCTCTTTGAGTATTTGGTGATGCCTTTTGGCTTATGCAACGCGCCCGCCGCCTTCCAGTACTTCCTCAATTAAGTGCTAAGGGAATTCCTATACCATTTTGTGGTAGTATATATTGACGATATTTTGATTTACTCGTCTAATAGGATGATTCATGGTAAACATGTACGCACCAGTCTGCAAACATTGAGAAAAAAATCAATTATATTGTAAGATCAGTAAGTGTGAATTTTGCGCCACCACACTGGAATTTTCAGGTGTAATGCTGATGCCGTGGGGGCAGGAAATGTCCGACAGGAAAATACAAGCAGTGAAAGAATGGCCTACTCCCATGACGGTTCACAATATCCAATGCTTCCTGGGGTTTGCAAACTTTTACTGCAGGTTTATAGATCATTTCTCCAAGCTGGCCGCTCCACTTACGCACCTGTTAAGGAAAAAAGTGATGTTTTGTTGGACGGAGGAGGCCCAACAAGGTTTTGAGGCGCTAAAGATGGCGTTTGTGTCCGCCCCAGTGTTAAAACATGCTGATCCTGAGCAAACATACATTGTGGAGGCCGATGCATCCGAATATGCGGTAGGGGCGGTGCTGTCTCAATGTCACCTAAACACAGGCCAACTCCACCCAGTGGCTTTTATGTCCAGGAAACTCAATCCCGCAGAGCACAATTATACCATTGCGGAAAAGGAGCTGTTGGCCATAAAGAACGCATTCCAGGAGCGGCAACAGTATTTAATGGGATCCAAACACACGGTAACTGTTTACACTGACCACCGCAACTTGCAATTCATGACAGCTGCCAGACATCTAACACCCCAACAGTTGCGCTGGATGCTGTTCTTCGCAGAGTATAACTTTCTTGTGACGTTTTGCCCAGGGAGCGAAAACAAAAAGGCCGACACATTGAGCCCCAAAACCACCCCAACCACTCCGAACGTCCTTCCCGAGAACGCCATTGTGAACCCTCGGAATGTGATATGTGCTACAGTCACTGAAAAAATTTTGAGGAGCCTCAAACATAACATGACTCTTGACAAATGGAAAGTATGTTTGATGAAGAACAAGGACTGGGCTGTGAAGGATGGGCTTCCGGTGTGTGGAAATCAGTTGATGTTACCTAGCATTTCTTTGCGAAAACAAGTATTTTACAGGTGCCATACTTCACCCATTGCTGGACACAATGGCATCAAAAAGACAACAGAACGGGTACTCCGACAGTTTTGGTGGCCCTCCATCAAAAGAGACATAAAAATATTGGTCGGTGAATGTACGGTATGTTGCCAGAGGAAGACAACACACAACAGACCAGTAGGGCTTTTGCAGCCTCTCCCTACTCCAGTCCAACCATGGGAAAGAATTTCTCTTGATTTTGTAGTAGGGATGCCTCCAGACCAGGGACATACTGTAATACTTGTAGTGGTGGACTACTTTACTAAACTAGCCCACTTCGTGGCCTGCAAAAAGATACCTATGGCGGGAGAACAGGCACAAATCCTGTTAAAAAATATAGTGAAATTACATGGACTTCCGCAAGTGGTGTTGTCAAACAGGTGGACTCAATTCACTGCTAAATTCTGGAAGAAGTGGTGCTCGGCTTTGCAGATTACCTCTAACATATCTACCAGCTTCCATCCTCATACTGATGGCCAGTCAGAAGGGTTAATCAAACCTTGAAGCAATATCTTAGATGCTATGGGGATGTTACTACTGAAGCATGGGTGGACAATTTGTGGTTGGCAGAAGTAGCGTATACCAGAGCGTTACAGAGCTCTACAAAACACACACTTTTTCACTGCACTTATGGGTATCACCCTTGTTTCACCCCCCTCTAGCAACATGTGGGCCAGGGATCTGTGCCAAAGGTACAGGAACGGATAACTCACATTCAAAAGACCTTACAACATGCTCGTAAGAAGTTACAGAAATCAAAAGTCCAGTACAAAGCTTATGCAGATAGACATAGGAGAGAAGGGACTACCTACAAACAAGGAGAGTATGCGTGGTTATCCACCAAAACATAAGATTCAAAAGATACAGTGTCTTTAATCCTTGTTATATAGGCCCCTACAGAATAGTCAAGTTGATAAATCCTGTGGTGGTGAAATTAGCTTTGCCCCCCTCCCTGTGCATTTATCCTGTATTCCATCTTTCTTTACTCAAGCCCTCACGTTCAGGGCTAGGAAAGACGCCACCTCCTGTACTGGTGGATGGGGAGGTTGAGCATGAGGTGAGGGGTATCCTAGACTCCAAAATTCATCGTACCAGGTTGTGGTATCTGGTTGCCTGGAAAGGTTATGGTAACAAGGAGAATTCATGGGAACCCGATACAGGGGTTCATGCACCTCGATATGTTCGCCTGTTCCATACACGATTTCCTCAAAAGCCATGCCTCTGTCAGTGTTCTTCAGGAGAGGGATGTACTGTCAGGTCCCATCAGGGAAGACACTGACGAGGCTCAAGTACTGGACTGAACTACAAATCCGATGAGCCCTAGCGCGGATCAAGTTGATGATGTCATCGCGCTTAGCGAATGGCGTTACTAAATCATGGCCGTGGGAGCAGCGGGTTGCCGGTTACTCGTCCAGCTGAGATGCATATCCACGGAGGTCTGGTAAGGGTGCAACAGTGCACCGCTTCCTTTATTCTTTCTTTGAGTCGGTCAGTGGAGGCGGCATCTTTGACTGGCTCTTGTGTGTTTTCCGCTATCCCGTTGGTTGAACCACTTCCGGTTCGTGTGGGGAGCTGAAAAGAAAGAGCCGATTGATATTGTAGACCAGCAGTGTTTTCTGTTTGGTCATTGCTTGCATTAGAGAAGGCGGCTGCCTTCCATTACAGTGTCCTGAAATACTCATTGCGGAGGGTTTATCCCGTGATAGAGTACAGTGTAATATTCTTTGTGATCGGATTAAGGAACAGATAGTTCCTGGATTTACTCGTGTGATTGCTGCACAATATACTTCTTGGAGTCAGCAATACTTCTTGGTGGAGACAAACCTTGGTTCATTGTGTTCGTTTTGGGCTATTATACACGCACGTGGAAAGTGAGGCTGAGTCATACATGTTGTGCTGATCGACCTTCTGAGAGGCATCAGAAGTACTTTGGGGTTACTCAATTAAAGAAGCGTAAGTACTTTGGAACAAGTCCCCCTTCAGTGTTGCATACACAGAGCATACTACTTTCCTGCACTGTCTTTTTACATGCCTATGCCTGGGGCAATCTTTATACTGTTTTACTACAGGGCAATCCTGCCCTGTTCAAGAGTCAGCCCTGCACCTCTGTAAGCCTCGTGAAGCATATCCTTGGGTAAGGTTACAGGAAAGCATGGTAAAGTAAAACTGTTGAATCTGCTCCATCCTTTATCAAATGTATGTTTACTCTCCTTAGATATGCACAACATCATGATCACCATTATATGCTGAGTAGGAAACAAGAGGAAGGATTTTTTCTTACAGGTATATAGAAAGAATATTAAGATTAGGTGATCATATTTTAGAAGTAAGGTGGAGGGTATTACTGTGTTTTACCTGAAGGCTCTTGTTTTACAGGTCTCCCTCCCCGCTGTCCCCATCCTTCCCTTCCCCCGCTTGATCACTCCATTTATTTATTTTATTTATTTATTTTTAGGTTTGTAACACGCTAGAATCGACTCTATACAGATTATCTCTGCGCCCAGGAGAAAAAAGAGAGAGAAAGAAAGAAAAAGACTAGCAGCATCAGTTTAGTATATAGTTAAGGTCAGTATGGACATAGGTACATAGACTAAGTCTGAAATAAGAATGTTTTAAGTTTTTTCCTAAAATTTAGATGTTCCGGACATTGCCTAAGCTCAAGAGGAAGTTTATTCCACCAGGTGGGTCCGACAACCGATAAAGCTTTGCCCCCTTGTCTGACCTTATTTGTGATTGGTACTCTTAATAAAAGTTGGCTGCTTGACCTGAGAGATCGAGTAGGATTATATGGGATGAATTTATCCTTCCAATAGGAGGGCCCACATCATGTAGGCTCTTGTGGATCAGGCAGCAAGTCTTAAAATTGATCCTCTTACGAACTGAGAGCCAATGTAATTTATCCAGGAGGGGTTTCGATGGCGTTCTTGGAGGGGCATTCAATACTAGCCTCGCTGCAGTATTTTGTATCAACTGGAGTTTTGCTAGGACACCTTCATTGGCTGACAGAAGGAGTCCATTGCAATAATCCAGGCGACTCAATACTAATGCCTGTACCAGAGTTTTCCTGGTGGAGTCCGGTAGTATTGGAAAAACTTTCCGTAAAAGTCTAATAACATGGAAACATGGGCCAACCACCCAGTTACCATGTTGTTTAAAAGAAAGCTCTCGATCGAGGCGTACCCCTAGGTTTTTTACAACCTGTTTAGGTTCTGACACTTGGCCAAGCTCGCATGGCCACCAGTCCGGCATCCACAAAGCTTTAGCCTCCCGGAAAAGCACGACTTTGGTCTTATTTACGTTGCATTGGAGATAGTTTGATGTCATCCACTTTGCCACAGCTTTCATGCCTTCGGAAAAGGCCGTCCTCACTTCGTCGGTGAGACTTTTAAAAGGAAACAAGAGCTGAGTATCATCCGCGTAGGAGACAGAGATGAACCCAAACTCTCTCAGAATTCTGGCCAGGGGTGCCACGTAGATGTTAAAAAGAGTCGGGCTCAAACAAGAGCCCTGTGGCACCCTCTTCGTGATGTTAGTCTCAACCGACTGAAATGAGCCCATGCTGACAGCTTGGGTACGGTTAGATATAAAGCTCTAGTTTACTTAAGAAAAAACTTTTTTGAGTTTAGGGACACTTTAATGGAACTATTTTGAAGCTTTTATGCCCACTGGGGCTATACTCAGCGTAGCGAATCAATGCCCACTGGGGCTGAATTGTAATGTGAAAAATATCTGAGCCAGGTATACTTGCCCACTTGGGCAAAATAGATAACTAGACACTTGGTTAATCAGAATTGAATGTTTTTGGCATTTAAACGCAACAATTTTACAAATTATAATCACAGTTACAGCACTTTGTTTATGGTTCTCAGGATTTAAGTTGTCCTTATAATTTTTGTATATACACAATGTATATTATGCTTGTGGTCAAAAACACATTCAAATATGGCCGCCAAACTGTGGTATAACAAACACTTGTGTGAGGACGAGTAGTCCTACATTTATGTTGTTTGATGTAACTTTACTTTAAAAATTGTGATGGGAGAAAACACTGTTACCCGTGACCAAGGTGCGGCTGCACCGAAACGCGTCGGGTGTTGCTTGACATTCTGTGTTGAAATAAAACTTCACGCAAAAAGGATCTGGGCTCGAGTCAACTTCTTTGAAGGTAAAGTTGTTTCGTGGAAATATATATTACCTACTGGCGGTCGCCAGTAGGTATATATAGTTAGGATTTTTTCTCTATGGAACTTTTGAAAATTCTATGTCTAATAACTTTGGCGTTTGTGGACGGAATCGGCTGAAATGTTCAGGAAAATGGCACATTTTGTTTCTGAGCAGCCCCTGAAAATTTGGGGGGGTTCCGTCAAGGGGGGGCCGAGAAAAAAGGGGGGTCCCAAAACACGTTTGTCCCATTTATTTTTCCATAGGGCCTTTGGCCTCACTTTTAGCTCGAACGGCTGAATGGATTTACACGAAACTTGGCAAAATTATAGGGACTGTTAGCCCGATGTGCCTTTGCTGGGTCTCAATATATGTGCTCCAGTGGATTTTGAGAAATTAACATTTAAAAAAACAGATATATCTGTGACAGCGTCCCAGATAGCGCTCCAGATCGCGTACTTTTCGCGTAACGGAGCTTTGCGTAGCGAAGCTGATTGGCTCTCCGGTGTCTGTCAACATTCTAAACAGTCCGGTGCGGCCGCCATCTTGTCTCTCGGTAGGATCGAGAGACAAGAGGAGGAGAAAAACTAAGGGGGAATTTAATGAAAGGGGGCAAGGTAGACCCCTCTTGATTCCTTAGGAATGATGTTGGGGTTATTAAAGGGTCCCGTGGGGCAAATAATAAAAATTTGATTTTTCGCGGTAGAAGCACTTCTCGGTTCGCGAACCGGGTCGCAAACTGTTAGCGAAACGTGAATTCGCCATTTTGTGTTTCGATTTAATTAAATTAATAGGTATAAGGGGGTACGGGAGACGTATCCTGACCCCTTATGTTTTCTGAGGGTGGCTGAGGAGGCTCATATATGTTGATACATGTCTTCCAGCGGCTGTGCGTGAGCGTTTATTTTTTTGCTGCGTGACGTCTGTTAACGTTCGATTCGATGGAAATCAGGAACTGTTGACCGCCATTTTGTCACTGCGAGTAAATATTTTGTTAAAAATAATTGTTATAAATTAATCCTTATTGATAAACATTGTCTGCGCCATCTTGCCTTTTTTGCAATGCCACACTTTTGTTGAGCACGGCAGCCATTTTAGATGCCTTGACCTGACCCACTCTCTGCACGCCGCCGATCCTCAGCATGGCTCCCCACCCTCGCAAGCATCTCCCCCACGCACTGGTCACCCCCGCTCTCTCTCTCAAGCATGGGCCAGAAACCTCCTCCCATCTGGGCTGTTCTTCTCTGAGAATCACACCCTGTGCCCGCCCGACACCTCCCTTTCACCCTATTCACTACCGCACCCTCTGACACTCCTCTTCCTCTGTGTCCGATTGTCCAGGCCGGTCCCAGGCTATCACCTAGCCCTGCAGATGTAGTTTATGGCCCCAGCTGTAGAGAATCACCCCTCTTCAAAGGAGTTACAGTAGATCAAGGCCCCCACCCGATGAGATCCGTCACACCACGCGCGTTCCTACTATCTGATAACCATCCTGTATTGTGCTTGGGGAGGGGATTCTCACTGTGAGGGTGTGTGGGTCCGAGCCTGAAGCGGAAGATTCCAGGGATGCCTCTTTGTACATCAAAGTTTTTACAATTATGTGTCACATTATAAATATATAGCACTCCAACAAAGTAGTAGGATTATAACACTTTAATAACTTATAAATATATACAACGCAACAAAAACAGTAAATACATTTAAACATTTTTTTGAAAAAAGAAGCAACAATGGTCAGTAGCTGTGTTTTGTGCGAATAGTCCCAAGGCAGCACAACGTGCTGAGTTCTGGACGGCACCCAGGTGATGTTACCTGGGTGCCGCACTGGTTTTTGGTATCCTACAATGCAGCTCCGAAAAACGGCATGGGGCGTCCCGGGGGGTGCGGGGGGAGGCCTCGTCAGTAGTGGTCTGTTGTGCGAATAGTCCCAAGGCAGCAGAACGCGCTGAGATGTGGATGGCACCCAGGTGATGTCCAGTAAGTTGCCGCACTGGTTTTGGCATCCTACAATGCTGCTCCGAAAAACGGCGTGGGGCGCCCCGGGGGGGCGGCGTGAACGGGCCTCCCCAGGTGGAGGCTCGTCTGCTGTACTGGGGCGCCCCTTTACCGTTTCAGTTGCAATTCCGCCCGCTTTTGCTACACTGTGCCTCATCCTCCATTCAGCTGTTTATCGCCCGCTCTTGCGGCTACAGCGTCTCGCTCACCATGTAGTTGAGTTGCGCCCACTCTTGCGGTGCAGCGATAGGCGGCTGCCACAGGACTCTTAAAATGGCGGACGGCTCTTCGGATTTGGGCCTGGTCCACTAAAATGGCCCTGGGGCACCTTGGAACTCGGACGTCCCCTGAGCCTTGAAGATTTTACAAAAGTCTTGGGGGCCCCCGACTCCTGCAGGCTTCCGGTGGGGAGCGGCTGCCATGATTGTTCGCGGAATGATCACGACGGAGCCACGAGATGGTGGTGCTCTCATGCTGACGGCAGCTTCCATCGGAAACATCCAGAAACAAGGTGGGGCTTTCATCGTTTGGGAAAAAAAAATGTTTTAATCCAATGAAAAGTGTTATTTTTAGGTCATATGATCAAGCCTTCTATCATTAGGAAACCAAAAGTAAAATGAACCAATGAAAAGTTTTATAAAGAAGTCACATGACCTGTTATGCTTACGTTACGCGCTGCTATAAAAAGCGTAGAAAATCCGTTGGCACGTGAGGCGGCGTCAGTAGCGGACCGATGTGCGAATAGGCCGAAGGCAGCACAACGCGCCAAGATCCGGATGGCACCGAGATGGTGTCCAGCAAGTTGCCGCACTGGTGTGGCCATCCTACAATGCTGCGCCGAAAGTCGGCGTGGGGTGCCCCGTTGGCCTGTGAGGTCGCGTCAGTCAGTGGGGGCTGTTTGAGGATCTGACTGCATTGGAAAGCAATGGGATGCTGTGCCTCGCCCCCAAGATGGAGGCTCCTCGGCTGCAGTGGGGCGCCCCTTGGTGTTTCACTCGCTATCCAGCTGAGTTGCGTCCGCACTTGCGGCTACAGTAGGCCGAAGGCAGCACAACGCGCCGAGATCTGGATGGCACCGAGGTGGTGTCTAGCAAGTTGCCGCACTGGTGTGGCCATCCTACAATGCTGCGCCGAAAGTCGGCGTGGGGTGCCCCGTTGGCTTATGAGGTGGTGTCAGTAGCGGACCGATGTGTGAATAGGTCGGAACCAGCACAAGGCGCCAAGATCCCGGATGGCACGGAGGTGGTGTCATAGTTGAGAGTTCTGAGCAGTGCTTGTAACACTGTCTGAAGCTTATTTGCACCTGCTGCAGCTTCACTATTGCCCTGGTGTGGCCAAAGATCGCCCATGACATAGGCGGCCGGCTCCCGAGGTCCGGCGGAACTTTTTTCCTTTTCCTTTCTGCATCTTGTCCCACAATCCGTTTGACCTGAAGACACAACCAGGTCCCTGAATGTGTGCAGGGGGAGGCTATTGATTGAATCAAAATGGCGGCTTCACACAAAGCTGACTCAAGCGTTGCTGCTGATGCTATACAGACAAAAACTGGTTTTCAGTTTGTACATTCTTCAGGATTTTTCCATCCAAGGCTGGTTGAGAGTTTGTAGAACAATGGCTTTAGATCTTGCCCTCCCCTCTTTTGACTGTTGGTTCTTGTTGCCTATCTCTTCTGTTGTCATTTAACTGAACCTTTTTTGACTGCCGAAAGGGGTTCTGGTGTGACCGCTGGTTGGTGGAGACATTTTGACTATATCCTGGACCTGCCCGGCCTCGCCCAAAATGGCGCCGGTATAAATGGGACTCGTAACTCCTTGTTGTGTACTGGTTGCACAACCTTGATATCACGAGATACGTATGCAGTTTTGAAGCACATGGCGGGCGGGGACGAGAATTGATTGAATATTTCGACATCCCTATTGATATTAAGTTCTGATGTGTTATTGATTACTGTACTATTGAAAGTTCGAATTAACGTCATCCATGGTACTTGCCCGCAAATGTAAATCTAGATAATTTTATTGTAAGTGGCCCTGTCGTATTTTAATTACAAAATGTACGTCCACCGATTCCGCAACTGTTAGACACCTTAGTTCTTGCAACCTAATGGCCCGCTCGTTACGTTCCTCTAAAGTGTAAATGTCTCCTCATCATATACGATTCCAGTTTGCTCCGTGGCCGGCCCACGTGGTTATAGGCCCGTATTTGTATACTGACATTTTCACAATAAAGGTTTTTAAAACAAAACATGGTTGTAGTATTTACATTGGTAAAGTTTTTAATTTTAGTCACTGTTTTCGAATCAGTAAAAGGCAAGTGAAATAAAGCAGTCCAATTACATGACGGATAAAAGGTATAATACGCAGGAACACAGTAAAGATAAATGGTCAAGGGCTGTTGTGTTTTCTACTCCTGCAACATAAAGTGATCGATAAGAATCTGATATTCAGGCGTATCGGCGACTAAGACAGCAGGCCGAGCATCTTTTGCTCAACGGCTCCGTCATGGGACGAAGAAACGCCCTTTTTCTAGAAAAAGGAATATATTTTACTTGCAGGCCAGTTGTAAATTTTCCGGGAAAGTACATTAGCCTGGAACATTATAACATATATGTTTAAGAAAAAATAATGTTCAAAAGCAATAAAAAGCGTAATTTTTAGGTCATATGAACAAGCCTTTCATCATTAGAATAACAAAAGTAAAATGAACCAATGAAAAGTTTTATAAACAAGTCACATGACCTGTTATGCTTACGTTACGCGCCGCGCCCCGGATCGATTCCGGGAAGCTGTGCTTCGCGCACCGGAGCACTTCCGGGTGCGCTAACGCGGCGTGTCATATAACGCATTACGCGACAACGTAGGTCCAGAATATAGTCAAAATGTCTCCACCAACCAGCGGTTGGAACACAACCCCTTTCAGCAGTCTAAAAAGTTCTGTTAAATGACAACAGAAGGGACAGGCAACAAGAACCATCAGTCAAAGAGGGGAGGGCAAGTTCTTCCCTACCGGGTCACGTTGGGGCGCTACCGGAACTGATCGAATTGGTAGTCTACAGTGTTTCTGGATGTTTCAGACTGAAGCTGGCGTCAGCATGAGAGCACCACCATCTCGTAGCTCAGTCGTGGCCATTCCACGAGCAATCATGGCAGCCGCTCCCCACCAGAAGCCTGCGGGAGTCGGGGGCCCCCAAGACTTTTGTAGAATCTTCAAGGCTCAGTGGACACTTTCGAGAATGGGGCCCAAGCCCTAGCAGACAAGCGTCCGAGTTCCAAGGTGTCCCAGGGCCATTTTAGTGGACCACGCCCAAATCTGAAGAGCCGGCCGCCATTTTGAGAGTCCTGTGGCAGCCGCCTATCGCTGCATCGCAAGAGCGGGAGCAACTCAACTACATGGTGAGCGAGATGCTGTAGTCGCAAGAGCGGGCGGTAAACAGCTGAATGGCGGAAGAGGCACAGTGTAGGAAAAGCGGGCGGAATGGCAACTGAAACGGTAAAGGGGCGCCCCACTACAGCGTGTCTTCAGGTCAAACGGATTGTGGGACAAGGTCCAGAATGGAAGAGTCATCAAAAGGCAAAAAGTTCCGCCGGACCCCGGGAGCCGGCCGCCTAGGTCGGGGGCGATCTTAGGCCACACCAGGGCAACACGACTTGGGGAGGGGGCAGGAGCCAAGCGCCCCCTCCCAGTCCGCGCCACCACACCGTATGTTGAAAATCTGAAGCCATCGTTCTACAAACTCTCAACCAGCCTTGGATGGAAAAACTTGAAGAATGTACAAACTGAAAACCAGTTTTTGTCTGCATAGCATCAGCAGCAACGCTTGCTATCAGAGTGCATGAGTTTCATGCTCGATCGATTGAGCTAGCCGGATCAGGCAACAAAAAGTATAAAATAGTTATGTAAATAGTTATTTAATAAAATGTTTTACCCTGTTACTTTGCTGGTGTGTTGTATATATTTATAATATTTGCATAGAGTTTATCGTTATTTTGGGCGGGGTGGGTGGCGGAGCCGAGCTGTCTTGCAGCCATCATGGTGTGGAGCTCAGTTCATCTCACTATCTTCGTATTTCTCATGAAGGGTTGTTCCTAATGTTTCTATTTTAGCGAGGTCAAAAAGAGATCCCATTAGTGGCCTACTGATTTTGCTTGATTTTTCTTTTTTTTTACACGATTTTTCACTATCTGCAAAGACTAAACAGAGTATTGCGACTTTGTGCTTGTTTGTAAATAGAGAATGAACCAAAGAGAATCAATTCTAAAACAGTAAATGCTTGGATAACAATCAATCAAATGGAGAGACAAGCAGGCACGACGGATTACAACGGGGGCAAAGGCCTGCGTTAACTACCCTTCACTATCTGCAAAGAGTGAGTACTACTAAGAGAAAAGAGGGGGGGGCAGCGTTCAAAGCACATCAGCGTGCATAAACACGAAAAAGTTTTTACCTATCACGTACTTGACATTTGACAGCTTTTGATATTTGCTATTAAAAAACCATTGAAATTCACTGAAAAAACCATAGGTTTTAGCCCATATATAGTTAGGGATTAGCATTTACAAAACCTTAATTTACTCGCACAAAACCATAGAAATTTGCATATATAGTTAGATGCAATAACTATATATCGCGCACCCGCAACCCACTGCTGATGATGTCACATATTACATCATTCATGACATGGTCAGTGACATCACTGATGACATCACTGATGACATCTCAAATGACATCATTCATGACATGGTCAGTGACATCACTGATGACATCACTGATGACATCTCAAATGACATCACTGATAAAATCACTGATAACATCTCATTTGTCATTACTGATCACATCACTGATGATATCATTCATGTGATAATACGATCAACCTCTTCAGACTCTAATATAACCTTAGATACAATCAGTGAAAACAGACTCTCACAGACTGTCACTCATCCATGGAGTTACTCACACACCTAGTCAGTCATGCAAAGAATCAATCACACCTCCATTTCCTCAACTATACAGTTATACACACCTTACTTAATCAAACATATACTAACACATATTTACTCTCTTATACAATCCCTGATACAAGTTCACAATGATCCATACAGCCACTCACACATTCACTGGCTCTTATGCACAGTTATTTATATATGTCAACTCTTACATGTACTGTGTTTTACATATGTACTTACTTTGACATGTAGCACTGAGAAATCCAATTACTCACCAATGCACTCATGCTGATAGTCAACCGCCCATACAGCTGTTTTCACATGCACTTTTGAACCCATACATCTACTGAATCAACTGCTCACACATCTATGCACAGAGTCACACACCTCCCATCCACCCCCACACACACACTCAGTCTCCCATACAAATATTTGGGCAACCAATCAATAACCCATATAGTTACTCATATAGCTACTGATCAACACATGCAGCAGTTTACAGAAGTACAGTAATAATGATGCACAAATTAAGACAGTTTAGTCACTAACCCATGCACTCAGTGAGACACATTTAATCATTCTCTCATACAGTCAGTCATGCACCTACTAAATCCTTCATCCAAACACATACATCCACTCATTCTTCAATATGTAAGACATATTTTAACTTTACAGAAACATACAGTCACTGGATGTTGTCATTTGAGATGTCATCAGTGATGTCATTTGAGATGTCATCAGTGATGTCATCAGTGATGTCACTGACCATGTCATGAATGATGTAATATGTGACATCATCAGCAGTGGGTTGCGGGTGCGCGATGTATAGTTATTGCATCTAACTATATATGCGAATTTCTATGGTTTTGTGCAGGTAAATTAAGGTTTTGTAAATGCTAATCCCTAACTATATATGGGCTAAAACCTATGGTTTTTTCAGTGAATATATATATATATATATATATATATATATATATTCACTGAAAAAACCATAGGTTTCACACCAGTTATAGTTAGGAATTAGCATTTAAAAAACCTATTAAATTCACTGAAAAAACCATAGGTTTCACACCAGTTATAGTTAGCTGGAAATTTTACTGATATAAAACCATTGAAATTCCCACGTTATAGTTAGTCGGACTCACTATAACTTGCGCGTGCAATGCACTGCTGATGACATCACATATTACATCACTCATGACATGGTCAGTGACATCACTCATGACATCACTGATGACACCATCCAGTGAATATGTGTCTTTCTGAAAAATAAATATTAGTGAGTTATGTTTAAATATTTAAATACATATATTAGTGTTTCACTTTGTGTATAAGTGACTACATGTGTTGATAAGTAGCTACATGCGTATGTATATGGGTTATTTGATATTTTTATTAGTATCACTATGAGTGTCTATATGGTTTGGTGGGGGTATTACTTAGCACATAGATGCATGAGTGACTGACTCTTTGTTTGTATGTGTTTTGAAGACAGCATATGTACAGGACTGTATGGGTGGATGAGTGTCTATATGTGTTTGTTAGTGAGTGAATGACTGTCTCACTAGTGTCTTTATCAGTAACTACATATGTTTTAATCTAGTATATATGAATATTGATGTATATAAGTGAGTATATGTGAGAGTAAGAGATTGTAAGATTTCCTGTTTAAATAAGTATGTGTTTCTATAAGTGATTGTTTAAGAGAATAAATATGTGTAATTTTCAATAAAAGTAAGGTGGAAGTGTGTGTATAACTCTATATTCAAATAAATGGTTGTTCAATAGTTTATTTGCACGTGTGAATATGTGTGTGAGTAACTTTTGGATGAATGTCGGTGTGTAACAGGATGTATAGGTGTATCTCTTCATATGATGAGTGAGTATATGTATGAGTGACTATATAGAACTGTTGGTGAATGAGTGGATGTGTATATAGATAGTGGAAGTACAGAATTGCTTGTTGTAACTGATATAGGTATGTCCATTTTTTAAAAATGTCAGTTTCTATTTTTGAATATGTGTCTCAAGGGTTACTTTACACTGAGAGGAGGTCTGTGACTGTGTCACAAGGATGGTGTCATCAGTGATGTCATGAGTGATGTCACTGACCATGTCATGAGTGATGTAATATGTGATGTCATCAGCAGTGCATTGCACGCGCAAGTTATAGTGAGTCCGACTAACTATAACGTGGGAATTTCAATGGTTTTATATCAGTAAAATTTCCAGCTAACTATAACTGGTGTGAAACCTATGGTTTTTTCAGTGAATTTAATAGGTTTTTTAAATGCTAATTCCTAACTATAACTGGTGTGAAACCTATGGTTTTTTCAGTGAATTTCAAAGGTTTTTTTAATGCTAATTCCTAACTATAAGTTTCACTTTATAAATAAGACTGTTAGCACTCTAGTTGTTCTTTTTAACACTCTGGTACATTTTCTCATTGGGCTACAGTTGGGCTACATCTAGTTGAATTTTGGGCTACATTTTCAATTTTTGATCTCTGGTGGCCATCTTTGGGCTACATTGGGCTACTTTGGGCTACATTTGGGCTACATTTTGGCTCTAACATATATTAAGCCCAATGTAGCACAATACATATTTTTCTAAAGTTAATGTTTTTTACAAACCACTTCAGAATAGAGCTACCTGTCCCTACAATTTTCCCAATTTTTTTTTAAAAAATTATTTTGGGGAGCGCTCCCGGAGCGCGCCCCGGGGAGCGCCCCGAAAAGCGTATTTTTACAAAGCGCCCCGGGGCGCGCTCCGGGGAGCGTCCCGTAAGCGCCAATATCGCAAACGAAAACATAATCGTGACGTATCGCGTAGCCGCGACCGCGTGATACGCACGGCGTAAGCGCACCCGGAAGTACTCGAGCGAATACGATCGCACAACGTAAACTTCCGACGCGCTTACGCGGCGCGACCCGGGGCGCGCCCCCGGGCGCGCCCCGGGCGCGTAGCGTAAGCGCGTCGGGTCATGTGAGCAGAAAATAACACTTTTCATTGGTTCATAACAGTTTTGGTTTCATAATGATGAAGCCCCTGGTCTTGTGACCTGAAAATAACACTTCTCATTGGTTCAGGACAGTTTTTTTTTCTAAATGATGAAAGACCCCACCTTTTTTCCTTATTCTGACTTTGTCCTTTGACTGAGGAAGACCTGTTTGTTGCTCTGTCTACTTTTTTGCTCTTTGAGTAATATTTTGTACTATAAAATGGCTTCATTAGTAGCATCAGCTGGTGCATCTGCCCCACCACCACCACCACAACCACCAAGAGGACCAGCTCCAAATTATGTTGGTGGTCAAGAACAGGAGGAGGAAGAGGAAGAGGAAGAGGAGGAGGGGAGAAGAAGATGGCTGCCTGAAGAAAACACACCTTATAAACCCAAACCACACTTCATTTGGGAGTTTTTTTCAATTCCAGAGGGGAAAAAAAAGGTGAATGCGCCAAAAGTCACTTGCCTCATCTGCAATGATGAACTTTCACGGGGCAACCCAAATAAGAAATATTCTTTTGGTAACTATACCATGATTCGGCACATGACAAGAAAGCATCCAAACAACTACTCTCGTGCAGAGTTCCGGGAACTGGCCAGTAACCTCCCCCATTCATCAAGGACCCCCTCCCAAAGAAACCAACCCACTTCCTCGCAACCAGAAACATCTGAGGTGATGCCTTGCATTCAGCCGAGGTTTGCTGATTTTAAAATTACTTGCAAAGCTTGTGGCAAACTTATCTCCTATGGGGAACAAAGTGTGAAACTCATCGTCCTTGCAGGTGATAATCACAAGTGCCCCAAAAAGAAGTAATTTTTTGGGTTTTTTGTTTTTTTGCTCCAGTTGAGCCAGTTTCAATTCCCTTTTTTTGTTTCTCCCCCAAAAAAATACAAAAAAATATATAAAACTGTTTTGAAAAGCCAAAAAAAGTACAAAAAGTTGAAAAAACACAAAAAAAATATAAAACAACAAAAAGAAGAAAAAAAAAAGTTCTTTTTAGAACTACCTCCAATTTCTAAATCAAAACTTCATTTTTTAAACACTCTGTCACCTTTTTTCATCATAGTGCGCTCCCAGGGCCGCTCCCCGGTGCGCGCACCGTGCGCTTCCCCCGCGCAAAACGAAAAAAAAAAAATATTTTAAATGCCCCGCGGGGCCCTTTTATAGCCCCCACATCAAACCTAGGGGGTCAAAGGGGTCTATCCCTGACGCCTTATGGTCAGTTCCCACTTTGTTTTAGCCACCTCTTATGTCTCGATTTTACCGAGACACAAGATGGCGACCGCTCTGGACTGTTTCGAATGTTTACAGACACCCGAGAGCCAATCAGCTTTCCATGCGCACCTCGCGTGGCGCGCCTGGAGCGCTCCCCGGTGCGCGCACCGGTGCGCTGCTATAGATATATATTTTTTTGAACCTAAATTACTCAAAATCCACTGGAGCACATATCTTGAGACATAGCAAAGGCACATCGGGCTACCAGTCCCTACAATTTTGCCAAGTTTGGTGGAAATCCATTCAGCCGTTCGGGCTAAAAGTGAAATCGACCGCCCTATGGAAATTAACATGGGGAAAACGCGTTTTGGGACCCCCCTTTTATCTCGGCCCCCGCTTGACAAATCCCCCCCAAACTTTCAGGGAAGGACCGGAACGCCGCGAGGCCATTTTCAGGAAATTTTCAGGCAGATTCGTCAACCGGCGCAAAAGTTATTCCAAATAGAATTTTGAGATTTAACATTGAAAAAAATCCTAACTATAACTACCTACTGGCGACCGCCAGTAGGTAATATATATATATATATATATATATATATATATATATATATATATATATATATATATATACATATACATATACATATATATAAACTGATTTTTAAAAAGGAAGTTTAATATTTTATTTAACAGCGGGAGAGATGTAGTGTTTGGCGAGCTTTATGATGGAACCCTTTTAGCTCCTAATGGACTCTGTAGAGCTGTGACATGTGTGTCAGAGTGGAATGCAATGAAAGCTTGTTTTAAGAATGTTGAGTTCGCAGTTACATGGCAATAAATTAAGATGCGTCATATTAAGCTCTGTGTGTGGCATAGTTATTGGTGCGTACCCAGGCTGGGGAGGACGCTACACACATTACAGGTGTTTTTGCTCTATGTGAAGCAAAGCTGTTTTCAAACAATGCTTGGGTCAGCTTTCAATGCTAAAACGAAAAAGCATGTTAACAATAAAAAGTTGATCAGCCCGGCCATTAGTGCGGCTTTCCATTATGAATTTCCGCTGATAATAATTTGCTAATCTATATTAAATCTGGGCCCTGGTTTAACAATGTACCTTCTGGCTCATTGCATGTAGACCTTTCCACGTGGCTTATCATTATTTGCTTTTGTTCTGTACAGTTTTTTCCACTCTTTTTGGAATGATGTCGGGCCATTGATGTTTGAATATTAAAATATTCCTCAGTAGTGCTAGGTGGTGAATTCCTTCCTCAACTTCAGAGCAATTGGGTGCCTGCATCCGACATGTTGTTCCAGAGACTTTTTCCATTTGATGGTACCAGACTGACCTGTCTGATCCTTCTAATCGCATAGGGCTCTGTTGCCAGTCAATGTGTTTTTATTTGTTTATCCTCAAGAAGATATGTGGTGCTCCTTCTTTCTGCCTTAAGCCATTCATAAATTCTCTCATTCCATTAAGCCCAACTTCTGTATTGTCCTTCACTACCTTCGCTGAAAGCCTGATGTCATATGTTCTGGATTGCGGCTTCTCTGAATCTTAGGGAAATCCAAAGGTTTCCAGCACTTGCCTTGTGGTCATGACACTTGACCCTTCTGTTGTGCATATCTGTGGACCTCTTCCCTCTGTAGGGGAGGGTATCAGAATATGGGATATCAGTGTGTGGCATATCGTGTGATCTAACACTATAAACTTTGAATGTCTGACTAAATATCGAAATTAAAAATATCGACATACAAAAATATCGGGACAAAAATATCGAAGTCAAAAATATCGGAATCCTATCCCTAACAGGGTAAGTACAAAAATATCGGAAAAATAATATCGTAGTACAAAAATATCGAAAAAAAAAATATCGTTTTTTAAAATGTATTAATAATGATGTTAAAATAATTATAAAATACATATAATGTTACAAATATTAAATAAAAATATTAAAACATAATTAAAAAATTAAAACTAATACATATACATTTAAAATATATTAAAAACTTAATAATGTAATGTAATTTTATATTTTGTAATTTCATTTAATTGATTAAATTTAAATTTATTTAATTTTTACCCTGTACGACTGTACCCCAAAAACCCAAAACTGACCCAGAACCCTAAAAATACCCCTTTACCCAAAAACTGAAAACTGACCCTGAACCCTAAAAATACCCCTTTACCCATGAACTGAAAACTGACCCTGAACCCTAAAAATACCCCTTTACCCATGAACTGAAAACTGACCCTGAACCCAAAAAATACCCCTTTACCCAAAAACTGAAAACTGACCCTGAACCCTAAAAATACCCCTGTACCCATGAACTGAAAACTGACCCTGAACCCTAAAAATACCCCTTTACCCATGAACTGAAAACTGACCCTGAACCCTAAAAATACCCCTGTACCCATGAACTGAAAACTGACCCTGAACCCTAAAAATACCCCTGTACCCATGAACTGAAAACTGACCCTGAACCCTAAAAATACCCCTGTACCCATGAACTGAAAACTGACCCTGAACCCTAAAAATACCCCTTTACCCATGAACTGAAAACTGACCCTGAACCCTAAAAATACCCCTGTACCCATGAACTGAAAACTGACCCTGAACCCTAAAAATACCCCTTTACCCATGAACTGAAAACTGACCCTGAACCCTAAAAATACCCCTGTACCCATGAACTGAAAACTGACCCTGAACCCTAAAAATACCCCTGTACCCAAAATTAATTAATATTAATTAATTACCAATTAATTATTAATTAACAATAACAATAAAGTAAATATATTAGCACATTTGCTGTAATTAATCTAATTTAAATATTAATATTATTTTGCACAATTAATTAATTAAGAATAACAATAAATTATATATAAAAATTACTGTAATTAATTTATTAAATAATTAATAATAATTAATTACCAACTAATGAATCATTATAAATATGAAAAAAATGATATTAATTAATTAAGTAATTAATAGAAATTAATTACCAATTAATTATTAATTAAAATATATACAAACATATATCAATTAATTAATTATTATGAAATTACTTCCCACCCTATTCCCCTATAAACCCATAACCCGCTACAGAACATATTTATCAATTAATAAATTAATTAAAAATAATTTAAAATTAATTCTCAATTAATTAATTAATAATTCCTAATAATTAATAATTAATTTAACATAATTAAATTACTTCCCACCCTATTCCCCTATAAACCCACAACCCGCTACAGTAGTAAAACACAATATTTAATAAAATAACATTAAAAAAAATAATAAAACATAATTAATACAATATAATATACACTAAATTTATTTAAAAATAGATATTAGTAACATCAAAGTTATTAATTTCGATATTATTAACATCGATATTTACAACTTCGATATTACTGATATCATACCAATATCGATATTTAGACTGTCGATATTACTTACCTTCGATATTTTTGTATATCGATATTAAAACTTCGATATTTTTGCTTATCGATATTAAAAAATCGATATTTTGTCTGTGTACCATAAACTTTATTGGCCAGGTGATATGGCCCTGTGGTAAGCTAACTTGACACTTGGCTAGTTATTTCCATACTTTTTTAGTTGTATTGTCTCTTTCATTGTGGGGCTTTTAGGGGGCAGAAATGATGAATTCTGGGGTTTTGCAACAAGCTTTCCTCATACTCCACCTCTTTTGTCACTGTTGCTTCAGTAGGCAATAATATTTCTTTGAACATAACATTTATATCTACATCAGACTTTCACAAGAAAATGTTTTTCTTAGTGCCTTCATGATATCTCTCTGGAATCTGCCCTTAATACCATAGTGAATTAAAACGTCTTATTTTGTTGTATTGCTAACATTAGTGACATCTGGTATTACATGTATTATTGAAATTATTCCTACTTTGGTAGAGGGGAGGTTGCTCTGTCTCCTTCAGCAAGTGCAAATAATTTGGAGAACGAGAAGAGCAATGGCAAATAAGGAAGCAAGGGCAAGCAAGTAATATCTTGCTATTGTTGGTGCTGATAATAGCTCTCTGTTTGAACTTTCCAGCAATGTGCCATCAAGCCCTTGTTCAGGGCTTTAAGGTTTCTTCTTATGTTCCTAATTGTGGCCAATCTGTACACTTCAAAAGCAGTATTCTTTTTGTCATTCCCTTAAAGCACCCTTCAGTTCTCCATTTCATCTCCTGCATCCCCTATGTGTTGCATTTTTAGGTTTCGCCTGCACAGAGTTTGTGAAATCTATTGTATTCAATATATCTTAAACGGTGCTTATTCCCTGCTTTAACTTCTTATTTTTCTGCATGCTTTTCACTTTACTTTTCCTACAATTTTATTGGTTGTAGCATTGTATTTCCAGTTTGCTTCTCTTATCAGTATCCAATGGCCCCAATCACTCATTCTCATCCACCGCGTGCTTCGATCTGCCTCCTTATAACTTATGTTTCCATAAATTTGACGATACATTTGCACACACAGGAACTTATCTTTTACAGTTCCAACAACTTTTTCTCCGTGCAGAAAGGACTGAGCTGGCGAGAGCGGCATACAACCGCTTCTGCCACGAGTCAAGGCATTCACCGGACTTCACTTGAGCTGAGCCACAGTGCTGCTGCAGGGGGCATGGGAAGCGCCTGTGTGAGTGACTGAGATTTGGCGCTAAGTACTGCAGGTGTTCACGAGTGAGCACTAGGAACATCAGGTAGGTCCAAGGTGGGGATCTGGTAAGAAAGCACCGTTATTTTTGTGTCACTAATCAGTTTGAGCTCATCTGCACTCCTAGAAAAAAGAGGTATTGCGCTAATTATATAATGCAAAGGGAGCCAACTCTTTCTCAACCAATAAGCCTCTAGAAATGGTTCAATGTGTGGCACTGCACTATGGTGACAAAATAGTTGATAAGCTGTTAACGTGGTTGTCTGCATTGATAGCTTCACCTATGTTAGGGGAGGCCAAATAATGGATGGTGAACGCTGCGCTATATAATCACACAGTGGTGTACAATTGGCAAGTGTCTGCATTGATTTACTCTGTAAGGTATGCAATAGTTCAGTCATTCCCTCGCTCTTTTATTCACTAGCTCATCACTCACAAATTGTCTCAACCATTAACACAACCATCTCATCGAGTCATTCCCTCTGTCATCTTTTTGTTTATTCTCTGCTTTTTTGATTCAGTTGGGCTTTGTTGGATAGTAATTCCTATGCCTAAAGCATAATAATTCAGTCCAAGTTATGGGCTAGTTTGATGCAATTCTAATGAATGTTTTTAGAGAAAAGGGGTAACCCTGTGTCCCAAAGAACCTGGATAAGCGTGATTAACAAAAATTGGTTCTGTTGGATGGCAGCAAAAATTGCTTTAGAAGAAGGCTATATCAGCTCATAACACAATAAGTAAACCTCTCTGAGAACAACTGAAGTTCGCAAAACTTTTTATATAATAAAAGGCATATTCAAAATACACTGGAATTACTTCATTCCATTTTAAATTTCAATAATTGCTAAAACATGTGATGAGTGACTGAAGTGAACAAAGTGACTAGTGCATTACATTTAGTGACACGTATATACAAATTTATACAATGGAGACGGGGAGGGGGAGGGGTGTTTTCTTTGCTGAAAGGCCAGTGTTCAAAGTTAGTACTCCAAGGAAACAGAAGGTATTTGTACAAGTTCCTGGAGGTATCTTGACCAATTATGAGCGTCGACGTTTCGACCCTATTGCGCCCTAATTGGTGGTCGTGGCGGGTCTTTATCAAGACAAGTGGTGGGGTGGGCCTGGAAAGAAATGGAAAGAGGTATCAGAGAGGTGTGGGTATGGGTCGTCATAAATGACTGAAGTGAGTAGGAGAATACTCACAGGGGGGTTATTGTAGAGCTGGAATAGATCTTGAGGGGAGCCGGTTGGTCAACCTGGAAGGAACAAGTAGAACTAGTATGAGATCTCTTGTGTGGATCAAATCATGCTTGGTCCCTATTACTCGAGCGGACCCGTAGCCCCTTTTGCTGGGGCTACATGATGTGCCTTTATACATAATTGGCCATCGCATGGTTAACACGAAAGCGTCCCCCATAGCTTAATAAAGGGCACCCCTCTTAGTCACCTAGGCACATCCTTTACCATTCCGTGTACACTTGATGTCACTTCACTGGGGCCGCCCGATTAATAGGGACTCAGCATGATTTGATCAACTTAAGAGCTTAACAATGGGCACTTAACTAGTCACCAAGGCACATCATGCTTGGTCCCTACTACTCGAGCGGACCCAGTGAAGTGACGTTGAGTGTGACACAGACTGGTAAAGGGCGGTACTAGATATATATTAAACTAATTAATAGGTAGCTGCTAAAAAATTCAAAAACAATCCAATAAATTGAAACTAAAGGAACACAAACCAATGTAAAACGCTAACTAATTAAATAAACACTATAAAAATAATGAGTTAATGAACACCAATTTTACCTTATATTGGCCAAACAAGGAGGAAGAGCGATACTTTGCAAGAGATAGAACACAGAAGAAAGAAGAACTACCTAAACAACTGCATCGAAAATCCAACAATACATGTAAGAACAAAACTTTATACCAAAATATAATACTTCACCTTTTTAAATTTAATTACATTACATGTTTTTGTTTAAATATCACAGATTAAACTTCCTTAACCCCTCCCATGCTGGTGACGAACCCCAGCCGTCACGCCCTGCGGTGGGCGTGTGCTGATGACGGATTAGGTTCGTCACGGCCCCGCCCTGTTCTTTTGTTTACCGCACAGCGGTAAAATCGCGGCCGCAGCTAAGGGGTTAAATTCCACCGAGAAAATACAGGAAAGATTTTCGTGCCCACAATATTTAAATCTGAACAACAACTGAAATTGCATGTGCTGCCAATCCTTTCACTTACTTATTCTAGAAAGAACACCTGACCGTTCAACAAATGTTCCTGAGACCAAAAAGTGTCTATTTGATTTTTATTTATTATGAAAAAAAGGGGGGAATTATTTTCTAATAAAGTATCCGCAGATTATTCAAATTTTAGGCAAAGTTTTTTGACCTTATGTACAACACACAACTCTTATTTATATCAACAAAACAATACTTTTTCAATATAAATCTTTTTCAAAACTTTATCGACAACATATAATACAATAACACTCAGTCATACTCCTCACAAACCACACTATTTACATATCAACAGACAGTACAAAAAAAGAACATATAAGTTATATCTACAATGTAATCACTTGATTTACAATGAAGCCTTAGAACTTAATCTAATATTTACAAAAGCTGTGCGAAAGTAAGTATTATCCAATTCTTGATTTTTTAAGGCTTGAAAAGTCTACGCGTTTCGAACTCATATGAGTGAATGAGTTCTCATCAGGACCAAGGTCTGTGAAAAGAAGGGGGAAACTTATTGGTAATCTGTTGGAAATGTAAAACAACACCTACTAACCCTATTACTAGCTCCTGTCTCTTACCTCTTAATCACTTAGAAACCAGCATCACAAATGTGGATAGTCTGGACACCCAGCTCTCTGTCTTAAAAAAATAATTGAATCCCATCAGTGACTCTCACAATCATGAACATTGCATCACATTCACCCTTCAGTCACTTGTATGCTTACATGGTTCAGGGATGAAGGGGGCCAGGCTTGTTGACGGCTCTGGGCACTCGAGCTGTTTGTGGAGAACAGAGTGTTGTAAATAATAACTCTGGAGATAGTGGTTGTGGGGCGGGGGGAATGTGGGGCTTGACGGCGACTTCTCACCTTTGGTCTTGGTGCTGAATATCTAAGCCGCCGGTGTAGTGTCGGATCCAACGAAGGTCCGTGGTACTGGGAATTGAATCTAAAAAACGGGATGAAAGGCTGGAATCAGCATGTGTCCCTTAGCTCTGAATGCGTTCCCTGTTCGTGCAAGCGCGTAGCTTACCTGCCGGCCAAGTTCTCCGCGCTGGGCAGCGTTCTGTCCGTGAGTCGTCCTGCTCTTCCGGGTCCGCAAAGGATCCTGGGAGTGTGGGCGGATGTCATTTGCTGTAGTTGGTCCGTCTATAAACCGCACCGCCCATGTCATGCAGGAAGCGGTATGTCTGGGAAATGTAGTTTCCTATTATCAGTATGCGGCGGTCTATGCAAATGAGTGCGTCCGTTTGTTAAGATGTGGTCCGTCTGTGTTTCAGACTTACAACATTCAACTAAGTGGCACGGGGAATGTTTCTTTGACTGGTCCGTGTGGCCATTTGTATACACTGCACTGATAATCGAGCAGTTGACGGGACGTCCGCTGGTTGTGATTTGGTCCGTCTGTGTTTCAGACTTACAGTATTCATCTGGGTGACCCAGGGGATATATCTTGGATTGGTCCGTGTGGCCATTTTTATACAATTCACTAGTGATCTTATGCAGATGCATGATTTTGTCGGCATGTGTTCATGCCAATTTCCTAAGTGATTCTATTGGTTATGTGTGAATGAAATGGAGCCGCTGATCCGGCAAAGTCAATGTTCTGGTCATGTTGGAGACATGAGACTGCTGTCTTCCGTTTCTGTTGTTGGTTATAACTTAAACATTTCTGACATCTCATTTAGCCCATGGAATGCTGTATTGAATTTGACTATTAACATAGCCTCCATCTTTGTGAGTTTTGCATCAAGGTTGCCTCCTCTGGAATCGTTTTCAACTTTGGCAATCACTGTCCAAATGACATCTGACTCTTTATGCTGTTTTTCTTTCCAGTGATTGACCAGTGGGGCTGTGGTCACATTGTTGCGAATTCTGGACTTATGCTGTTGTATTCTTAGGCGCACTTCTTGATTCGTTTTCCCAATGTATGCCAGTTTACATGGGCAGATGATTTCATATACCACATTGCGTGTTTTGCAATTCGAAAATTTTTCATGTTTCCAGCTGATGTAATTGTAGGTGAAAACCGTTCCTTCGACCGTAGTGTCACAACACGTGCATGTGCCACATTTACGGTGTCCCTGAATTGGAGGGAAATTAAACATAGTCTTTAAATCCGAATTTGGTTGTTTAGGTAGTGCCGCTCTGATCAGTTGATTAGCCATGCTGTAGTTTTTTCTGAAAGCAAAAAGTGGATCTTGAGAAAAAGTCTGATCTAGATTCCGCAAGAGATGCCAGTTTTGTTTTACCACCTTTTTGAGATCATGTGAATTTGGGCAAAATGTTGAAACAAACACCAACCTTTCTGTGGTATTCTTTGTTCGTCTTTCCAAAAGGCTTTCACGAGGCGTCCACCAAGCTCTTTTGGCAGATTTTATTAGCAGTTTTTTTGGGTAGCCTCGCAATAGTAGATTCTCTGTAAGTTTATCCGCATGTTTCCAATATTCATTTTTGAACTGACAGTTACGCTTCAACCGTAAATACTGTCCATACGGGAGATTTTCTTTTAAGCTCCGTGGGTGGTTGCTTTGGAAGTGTAGTGCCCTGTTGCGATCGGTTGATTTCTTGTATAATGTTGTTATTAATTCTCCTTCATACGGGTAAACTTCTACGTCCAAAAACGGCATTTTTTCGGATGAATATTCCATACTGAATTTTATTGTTGGTACCCTGTTGTTGATCCAATCATGGAAGCGTTCAAGTTCTTCTATTGGTCCACTCCATATGAAAAAAATATCGTCGATATAACGATACCAATGGGTTATCCATTTTATGTAGGGATTGTTCTTGTAGACGAAAGCCTCCTCGTATTTGGCCATGAATAACACCGCTAGTTCCGGCGCAAATGGGCAACCCATTGCCACTCCGCCAATTTGGAAGAAGTACTCACCATCAAAGTTGAAGTAGTTCTTTTTGAGTGCGAATTCTGCCAGTTTTAAGATGAAGTCAGTTGGTATTGGGTGTGGTCTTGGTCTTTCTTCAAGGACTGCTTCTAGGACATAGATACCTTCGTCCTGCGGGATTGATGTATATAGTGAGGTGATGTCCATTGTCACCATCACTTGGGAATTGTTATCGAACTTTATTGGCATCAGCTTTTTAATAAAGTCCGTAGTGTCTTGTATGTGAGATTTTACAGTCAACAAGAAGGGTTTTAGAAAAAAATCCACAAATTTCGAAATAGGTTCCATCAAGGAATCGCACCCGGACACTATTGGGCGTCCTGGGGGCGTTTTTTCATTCTTATGTATTTTTGGTAATACATAAAAAAGAGGAGTCCTGGGGTGTTTTATTTTTAGGTACTCGTACTCTTTGTTTCCTAGAAAACCTTTCTCAAAGCCTTCGTCTATAATCTTGTGTAGTTCATTTTTAAGTTCCAAGTTCGGGTCTTTATTGATTTTTCTGTAACATGTCTCGTCACTCAATTGTCTCTTGACTTCTGTCTTGTACAATTCCTTGTCCCAAATTACAATAGAGCCGCCTTTGTCGGCCTGCTTGATGATAACTGATGTGTCCATTTTTAGATTATTTAAGGCCTGTGACTCTGCTTTTGATAGATTGAATTTGAGATGTTTTTTCTTTTTTTCCATTTCCATTACTGCTGACAGTACGGTTCGTTCAAAAGTAATCACCTCCTTTGGTATTTTGTTTGTGGGTGGACAAAAAGTTGATTTATTTCTAAGTCCTGTTATTTCAAGCTTGGGTTGGTAAGGCTGTTCACTGAAGTAAGTTTTTAGTCTTATCTTTCGGCAAGTTTTGAAAAAGATTTATATTGAAAAAGTATTGTTTTGTTGATATAAATAAGAGTTGTTTGTTGTACATAAGGTCAAAAAACTTTGCCTAAAATTTGAATAATCTGCGGATACTTTAATAGAAAATAATTCCCCCCTTTTTTCCATAATAAATAAAAATCAAATAGACACTTTTTGGTCTCAGGAACATTTGTTGAACGGTCAGGTGTTCTTTCTAGAATAAGTAAGTGAAAGGATTGGCAGCACATGCAATTTCAGTTGTTGTTCATATTGCTTGTGGCAAGCAGTGCTGTTGGGAGCCCGAACCCAGTAGTTTTTTGTTTAAGGTTTCACTTGCAGACGGCGGTCTGTGTGGTCCCTCAATCTCTTGAAATTTGAGAGGTTTGTAATTTGGGACAAGGAATTGTACAAGACAGAAGTCAAGAGACAATTGAGTGACGAGACATGTTACAGAAAAATCAATAAAGACCCGACCTTGGAACTTAAAAATGAACTACACAAGATTATAGACGAAGGCTTTGAGAAAGGTTTTCTAGGAAACAAAGAGTACGAGTACCTAAAAATAAAACACCCCAGGACTCCTCTTTTTTATGTATTACCAAAAATACATAAGAATGAAAAAACGCCCCCAGGACGCCCAATAGTGTCCGGGTGCGATTCCTTGATGGAACCTATTTCGAAATTTGTGGATTTTTTTCTAAAACCCTTCTTGTTGACTGTAAAATCTCACATACAAGACACTACAGACTTTATTAAAAAGCTGATGCCAATAAAGTTCGATAAAAATTCCCAAGTGATGGTGACAATGGACATCACCTCACTATATACATCAATCCCGCAGGACGAAGGTATCTATGTCCTAGAAGCAGTCCTTGAAGAAAGACCAAGACCACACCCAATACCAACTGACTTCATCTTAAAACTGGCAGAATTCGCACTCAAAAAGAACTACTTCAACTTTGATGGTGAGTACTTCTTCCAAATTGGCGGAGTGGCAATGGGTTGCCCATTTGCGCCGGAACTAGCGGTGTTATTCATGGCCAAATACGAGGAGGCTTTCGTCTACAAGAACAATCCCTACATAAAATGGATAACCCATTGGTATCGTTATATCGACGATATTTTTTTCATATGGAGTGGACCAATAGAAGAACTTGAACGCTTCCATGATTGGATCAACAACAGGGTACCAACAATAAAATTCAGTATGGAATATTCATCCGAAAAAATGCCGTTTTTGGACGTAGAAGTTTACCCGTATGAAGGAGAATTAATAACAACATTATACAAGAAATCAACCGATCGCAACAGGGCACTACACTTCCAAAGCAACCACCCACGGAGCTTAAAAGAAAATCTCCCGTATGGACAGTATTTACGGTTGAAGCGTAACTGTCAGTTCAAAAATGAATATTGGAAACATGCGGATAAACTTACAGAGAATCTACTATTGCGAGGCTACCCAAAAAAACTGCTAATAAAATCTGCCAAAAGAGCTTGGTGGACGCCTCGTGAAAGCCTTTTGGAAAGACGAACAAAGAATACCACAGAAAGGTTGGTGTTTGTTTCAACATTTTGCCCAAATTCACATGATCTCAAAAAGGTGGTAAAACAAAACTGGCATCTCTTGCGGAATCTAGATCAGACTTTTTCTCAAGATCCACTTTTTGCTTTCAGAAAAAACTACAGCGTGGCTAATCAACTGATCAGAGCGGCACTACCAAAACAACCAAATTCGGATTTAAGGACTATGTTTAATTTCCCTCCAATTCAGGGACACCGTAAATGTGGCACATGCACGTGTTGTGACACTACGGTCGAAGGAACGGTTTTCACCTACAATTACATCAGCTGGAAACATGAAAAATTTTCGAATTGCAAAACACGCAATGTGGTATATGGAATCATCTGCCCATGTAAACTGGCATACATTGGGAAAACGAATCAAGAAGTGCGCCTAAGAATACAACAGCATAAGTCCAGAATTCGCAACAATGTGACCACAGCCCCACTGGTCAATCACTGGAAAGAAAAACAGCATAAAGAGTCAGATGTCATTTGGACAGTGATTGCCAAAGTTGAAAACGATTCCAGAGGAGGCAACCTTGATGCAAAACTCACAAAGATGGAGGCTATGTTAATAGTCAAATTCAATACAGCATTCCATGGGCTAAATGAGATGTCAGAAATGTTTAAGTTATAACCAACAACAGAAACGGAAGACAGCAGTCTCATGTCTCCAACATGACCAGAACATTGACTTTGCCGGATCAGCGGCTCCATTTCATTCACACATAACCAATAGAATCACTTAGGAAATTGGCATGAACACATGCCGACAAAATCATGCATCTGCATAAGATCACTAGTGAATTGTATAAAAATGGCCACACGGACCAATCCAAGATATATCCCCTGGGTCACCCAGATGAATACTGTAAGTCTGAAACACAGACGGACCAAATCACAACCAGCGGACGTCCCGTCAACTGCTCGATTATCAGTGCAGTGTATACAAATGGCCACACGGACCAGTCAAAGAAACATTCCCCGTGCCACTTAGTTGAATGTTGTAAGTCTGAAACACAGACGGACCACATCTTAACAAACGGACGCACTCATTTGCATAGACCGCCGCATACTGATAATAGGAAACTACATTTCCCAGACATACCGCTTCCTGCATGACATGGGCGGTGCGGTTTATAGACGGACCAACTACAGCAAATGACATCCGCCCACACTCCCAGGATCCTTTGCGGACCCGGAAGAGCAGGACGACTCACGGACAGAACGCTGCCCAGCGCGGAGAACTTGGCCGGCAGGTAAGCTACGCGCTTGCACGAACAGGGAACGCATTCAGAGCTAAGGGACACATGCTGATTCCAGCCTTTCATCCCGTTTTTTAGATTCAATTCCCAGTACCACGGACCTTCGTTGGATCCGACACTACACCGGCGGCTTGGATATTCAGCACCAAGACCAAAGGTGAGAAGTCGCCGTCAAGCCCCACATTCCCCCCGCCCCACAACCACTATCTCCAGAGTTATTATTTACAACACTCTGTTCTCCACAAACAGCTCGAGCGCCCAGAGCCGTCAACAAGCCTTGCCCCCTTCATCCCTGAACCATGTAAGCATACAAGTGACTGAAGGGTGAATGTGATGCAATGTTCATGATTGTGAGAGTCACTGATGGGATTCAATTATTTTTTTAAGACAGAGAGCTGGGTGTCCAGACTATCCACATTTGTGATGCTGGTTTCTAAGTGATTAAGAGGTAAGAGACAGGAGCTAGTAATAGGGTTAGTAGGTGTTGTTTTACATTTCCAACAGATTACCAATAAGTTTCCCCCTTCTTTTCACAGACCTTGGTCCTGATGAGAACTCATTCACTCATATGAGTTCGAAACGCGTAGACTTTTCAAGCCTTAAAAAATCAAGAATTGGATAATACTTACTTTCGCACAGCTTTTGTAAATATTAGATTAAGTTCTAAGGCTTCATTGTAAATCAAGTGATTACATTGTAGATATAACTTATATGTTCTTTTTTTGTACTGTCTGTTGATATGTAAATAGTGTGGTTTGTGAGGAGTATGACTGAGTGTTATTGTATTATATGTTGTCGATAAAGTTTTGAAAAAGATTTATATTGAAAAAGTATTGTTTTGTTGATATAAATAAGAGTTGTTTGTTGTACATAAGGTAAAAAAACTTTGCCTAAAATTTGAATAATCTGCGGATACTTTAATAGAAAATAATTCCCCCCTTTTTTTCATAATAAATAAAAATCAAATAGACACTTTTTGGTCTCAGGAACATTTGTTGAACGGTCAGGTGTTCTTTCTAGAATAAGTAAGTGAAAGGATTGGCAGCACATGCAATTTCAGTTGTTGTTCATATTGCTTGTGGCAAGCAGTGCTGTTGGGAGCCCGAACCTAGTAGTTTTTTGTTTAAAGACAATATTTAAATCAACATAATTAAAATTATATCAAAGTAAGTATAAAACTCAACCTAAAAAGAAAGGAAATTATTTAGATTTTTTAAACTTAATAAAAATACAAAACATAGCTAACAAATACTTTTCTTTTTACAGCTTCCACAAAAATCAACAAAACAACAATAACAACAAAAGACACTTCATCAACGAAAAATAGTAAACATATAATTTGTATTACAAAAAACTTTTAAAATAGAGACTAATGAGCACATGCATCGAGCTTATTACCGGTCACAAATGAGCCAATTCTCAGGATAGCCTCATTTGGGACCGGTAAAAGTACTTTTAGGATACATCAACTCAAAAGGCAATAGCAAAATAGATACTATCAAATTGCAAATAGTTTCCAATTCATTCCTATAGCCATCTAGGCCCATAGGAATTACTGACAAAATATTCTACATCCTATTACAGATTGTGTATAAATAGCAATTTATTTAGCGATTCCTACATGCATTTATAATTGCAACTCTTTAATAGCAATTCCTTAGAAATCTCTAATATGGATTCACAATTCTTTAGCTTCACACATGTCGTCGTAAACTATGAAAGGAATCCAATAAACTAAAATGATTCCTTTTTTCTTTTATTTCACAGCTTACACTTCACTACAACTGCACCAAAATCTGTGACAACAAACAACTACAAAGAAAACTACAAAATCTACATTAAAGAAAAATATCAAATTTTGGGGCCTATTATGATGGCGGGCCACCGCCGGCCTAGCGGAGGCGATCTGCCCGCCATCTGTACCTGATTTACCCCTCGCCATATTAGTATGGCGGGGGTATCGCGGCAGAAGGAAAGATCGTCCACCGCTTTTCCGCCAGCAGGCAATCGTTACAATTGTCTGCAGTGCGGATCTGGGGCACAACATGGTGGCGGTGCTGAGCAGGCTCCCCAATCCATATTATGATGTGCATTTTTCATGGCCTTTCCATGGCGGAGGCTGGCGAAAATTGCATTAGGGGCTGGCGGTGGCGATCTGCCTGACATCTGTACCTGATTTAACCCCGCCAAATTAGTATGGCGGGGGTACTTCGGTGGACGGAAAGACTGTCTGACGCTTTTCCGCTGGCAGGCAATTGTTACGATTCCCTGCTGCAATTGTTATGATTGCCTGCAGTGTGGATCTCGGGCACAACATGGTGGCGGTGCCGAGCAGGCACCGCCATCCATATTATGATGTGCATTTTTCATAGCCTCTCCATGGTGGCAATGCGGAAATTGCATTGTGGGCCCGTTATGGCCCCCCGGGTGGTCTGCACTTGGGGGGTACCTATGGTATCCCCCTACATTGCCAGACACAAGGTGGCAGGCACCGCGCAGTGCCTGTCACGTTGTGCATTGCAATGCACAACATGCCTCTTTAACATTGCGGCGGGTGCTGTTTACAGCACCACCCACAGCAATGTTAAAGGCAAGAATACACCCGCCAGTGTGGAGGGCACATCCTAGTTAGCCTTGTTGGACCGCCGCACCTCTGGCGATCGGTCCCATTTTCGTTAATGTGGTGGGTGGACAAAGTTGGCTCGCCACCCTAAGTAAGGGGGTCATTAGCATGACGGTGAATCGCCGCCGCTAGGCAAGCGGTGGTCTACACCCGGCTGGCAGTGGCGATCCACCCATCAGATGGCCCTGTATCACCCCCAATATATTTGGGTGGCATGGGGAACCACAGCAGATGGAAAGTCTGCCACTTTTCTGCCATTTGGATTCTCGACCGGGCGGAAAAGGCCCTCAACATGCCATGCAGGCACGGCCATCCATATTAGCATGTGGCATTTTTAATGCCTTTCCATGGCTGAGACTCAGCCATGGAAAGGCATGCAGATTTCACTTCAGGGGCTTGCTGCGGGCCCCCAAGTGGCTACACTTGGAGAGTACCACATTGGCATACACAAGGTGGCAGGCACCGCACAGTGCCTGTCACGTTGTGCATGCCAATGCATAACATGCATATATTGCACTGTGGCGGGTGCTGCTTACAGCACCACCCACCACAATGCAATATATGCGGGATGCTGTGGCGGTGGCATCCTAATTGCCATGGTGGGACTGCGGCACCTCTGGCAGTCGGTCCCATGTACCGTTACGGTGGCGGGCGTACAAAGTCCGCCCGCCATCCAAATGGACCCCTAAGTATCTAAATTAACTAACAAATAGGACAAACTAATAAATGATAATTTAAATAAAAAAGCAATTTTAACTAATAAATACTTTTCTCTTCATAGCTCTACAAACTGCACCAACAAACAACATCAACAAAATTAAATTCAACTACAATTAGTAAGTATTCATTGTTTTAATACTAAATACAAAACATATGTACCATTTTAATAACATAAACCTTTTTATTTCATACCAACAGAAAATATAACAGTGAATAAACAATGACCATCAAAACATACCATCAAGAAAAGTAAAGTAACACTAATGTAAGTATATTTTCTATGATATTAATTATACTAACATATATATATATCTTTACAGGTACACAAACAAATGGAAGAAGGAGCAAAATACATTACATCACAAAAGGGGAAACTACTGCTTTGCTACATAGGCTACACTTACACACAAGAAAAAGTTATTGAAAATAAAACCCATTGGAAATGTAGCAAATATTACTTCAATGCTTGTTATGGAAGAGCCACTATAGTAGAAACAATGTAATCAGTGTTAGAGAGCACAACCATCCCCCCAATATAACTAAAGTTGAAGTAAGAGATACCCTAGAGACAATAAGAGAAGCAATCACACGTTCCCAACAAACAAGCACCAAAATCCTTAAGAACGTTTTGAATCGAGTTCCAGAGCATGTCACAGGACAACTACCATCCATCCCCACTTAAAAAAGACTAATAGCAAGAACTGAAAGGGTTACAGATCAAACTCCGCCTTTCGCCCAAAGTTTTGGAGAAATACAAATACTACCAGAATATACCATCACCCACAAAGAGGAAAAATTCCTTCTTTATAACAATGAAAGTCATAAAAAAAGAATTATCATCTTTGCAATAAATCTAATTTTACAAAAACTTAAAAACTGCGAAACGTGGATGATGGATGGCACATTTAAAGTTTGCCCCAAACCATTCTACCAGCTGTATACCATCCACAGCAAATATGAGGATACAAAGATCCCCTTCATATATGCATTACTGCCTAATAAACAGAACACCACTTATATAGAGCTCCTGACAATAGTAAAAGAATTGACAGAAAATGACTGTCCCCAAAACATTGACTTTTAGCAGGCAATGATTCAATCCATCTTCAAATTATACCCACACACTGCAATACAAGATTGTATTACCACTTTAATCAGAATATATGGAGGAACCTACAAAAATCTACTCTATGCATAGATTATTCCACAAATAGCAACGCTGCCTATCAAATAAAAAAGTTATTAGCCCTGGCCTATGTCCCAACAACTGAAGTAGCCAATCACTATAACATATTTATAGAAAGTCCTTTCTGCCAAGCATATGAAAATAAATTAACTCCATTCCACGACTGCTTTGAAGACACCTGGGTGGGAAGGTTACATAGGTCAGGATACCATAGACAACCAACATTTCAGACCCTCTGCGGGAACGTGTACGCTAGACTGTAGCTCAAAAAGCCAAAACAAACAATGCAGTGGAAGGATAGCATAATGCCTTCCAAGCCACATTAGGAAGGGGACAACCAACACCACAAACAAATTGAATAAATTAAAAAGGAACAGAACTACAAAGAACTCAGAGTACAGCAATCCCTAAGTAAACAAACTAAAACTATGTACGAATACCTGCAACGTAAGACTAAATTATATACAAACACCCAAGGTCTAGAATACCTAGACATGATTGCTAAATCAATACTTAAAATAAACAAAATGCTAAACATCCTAAAAATCTTACAACTATTACACATATATACAACAGATTTCTTTGATTAATAAATATAATTATGTCATACAATTTACAATAGAACACAAAACTATGTAACATAGTATAATTATTTAAAAAAATAACCAATACAAAAAGATACATTTCCCACCCATAGTAATAAAACAACTTACAGTTATGTAGCAGTACACTATCCTCAAAAAAGATAAAATCCAGAGCAAACAAATTAAATCTAAATCCATTGGATAACAAAGCCCAAAAAATGCAAAAATTCAACTCTATAAAAAAAAGTCCAATGCCTCAAACCTCTTAATTAAGAAACCCTCAAAAACTTGAAAATAGTTTTTATTTAAATGCTGCAACAAACTGGGAAAAAAAGGAAATGTAAAGTAAATTGTTATCAAACAAGAGAAAATATTTTCCTTTATGTAAAAAAGAAAAATACTTTGGCAACTCCATTCGTTCACCAAAGACAAAACCTGTAAATTAAAAAGAAAACAACACCCGTCCACAACACAAATACAAACCAACAAGCCTTAATATCAACATTAAAAACACAATGATACATTTAATAAACCCATAACTAACACTACATAACATTCTTATATCCAACACTACGTCAAACACATAAAACACTAAACTACCAAAGAAAACACCTAACTACACCATAAATGATCAAATACCACCCTAACAAATCTATTTACACTACAAGTACCTTACCCCTACCAGAAAAATAACTTAAACGTATATAAAATTAATCTTACAGGAACAGACGAAATGCAGCACCCAGCCGCAGGGCTCCATCTTCCAAACCGACCTAAAAACTAAACCGATAGACAGAAAAGTGAGCAAAAAGGGAAAAAAATGGCAGCATAACTAAAATTTAAAAAAAGACTAACCCCCCATAGACGATGGAAAATATTTAAAAAAATGTTAAAAATTATATGTATACCTTTATTTCTTGCAGTGTTTTTCCCTATTTTAAAAAATATGTGGAAAAATTGTAAACTTATATTATTCAAAAAAGCAAAAATATAATATTTATTGTATATTCAAATATATGTTTATTTCATACTCTGTAAATGTACAGCAAATATAAAAATATGATAACAAATATATATATGTGAAAAACGTATTTCTGTTACAAATATTGTGAATGCTTTACATATTAAATATTGTTTTTTTTGTTTTTTATTAAATACACCAAATAATAAAAGATAGAAAATATAACCTTGTCAAATACATATTATACAATTTTTCAAAAATCATTAAATGATATAAATGTATTAGAAAAAGGTAAATATATTTTATACAAATGTTAACTTTTTGTACTAAGAGTACTAAACAATACAAATGAAACTGTATAAAATTAAAGAACTAAAATTATTTTATTTTACTATTACATGACTATGCTACCAAAAAATGTACTATTTTTCAAAACTATAAAAAAGAAATTTATATGTATAAGTATATAATTCATTTAACATTTATACATGAAAAATGAATGTCACAAATATACTATACTTTTTAATAAAATATGAATAACATCAGAATGTATGATTTCTGTTTTTAATATAATACATTTTATAACAAAATCAAATGGAAAAATGTAATTGTGAATAAAATATACAAGTATTTGCATTAAAAATGTTGCCAATAAAAACTAACATATATCTATTTACATATTTCAATATATATATATAAACTGTACAAAAAATTATACATAATAAATAATTACTATTATTACACTCCAAATAAACTAAAATTACTATCCCAACTACAGAAATAACTATACTCAGCAAAACTGCTGGATAACAAACCATAATAATTTACTATTTCAAATCCAAGTAAACTCAGAGAAAGTTATAATAAATCAAAATAATTTTGTATTCCAACTCCAAATCCAAGTAAACTCAGGGAACTGCTAGATGGTAAACCATAGCAATTTACTATTCCAATTCCAAATCCATGTAAACTCAGGGAAAGTGCTAGATAGTAAACCATTATAATTTTTTATTCCAACTCCAAAGCCAAATACACTCAGGGGAAGTGCTGGATAGTAAACCTTAATAATCTACCATTCCAACTCCAAAACCACATAAACTCAGGGAAAGGACTGGATAATAAATAATAATAATTTACTATTCCAACTCCAAATCCAAATAAACTCAGGGAAAGTGCTGCAAATTAAATCATAATAATTCACTATTCCAACTCCAAATCCACATAAACTCAGCGAAAGTGCTGGATTTTAAATAAAAATAATTTGCTATTCCAACTCCAAATCCAACTAAACCCAGGGAAAGTGCAGGATAGTAAACCGTGATATTTTACTATTCCAACTCCAAATACAACTTAACTCAGGGAAAGTGCTAGATAATAAATCAAAATAATTTACTATTCCAACTCCAAATCCACATGAACTTAGGGAAAGTGCTGTATAGTAAACCATAATATTTTACCATTACAACTCCAAATACAACTTAACTCAGGGAAAGTGCTAGATAATAAATCAAAATAATTTACTATTCCAACTCCAAATCCAAATAATCTCAGGAAAAAGGCTGGATAGTAAACCATAATAATCACAAAACTAACTTAACTCAAGGAAAGTACTTAAAAGTAAAATGTGTAAAAACACTTATCATAACCAAAATAAATATTTAAAACTACATTATAAATTACAAATAAACTTATTTTATACTCCAATATTAAACCCATTGTAAACTCATATTAAACAAAAACATTTTTTAATGAAATCGAAGGTCTAATATACATTTTTAAATAAATAAATATTAATACAATTTGTAAATAAATTGTTCACATTTTTCAAAAATAACGACATTTTTTCACACAATTTACATCAAATATTTTGCTAACTTCAAAAACTCGATTTTTTAAAATGATTATTATACACTTATATTAATAATTATATCATTTTTTATTTATTATTTTAAATAAAAAAATAACCAACATTTTTAAATTACTCCCCATTCATATCCCCTATAAACCCAATATCCCGCTCCTAAAATTTAATAAAAATTAAAAAACAAATTATTTTCCCCACAATATTTTTAAATACTCCCCACTCTTAGCCCCTTTAAACCCAACATACTGCTCCAAACAAATATTTTAAAACCCAAAAAATAAAATTATTTAAACATAAAATATAATTTAAACATTATAAAATGACTAATGCCAACTTACTAAAAAAGAAATAGTTTTTTTAAAAAAAACTAAAAATCGATATTATTTACATCAATATTGTTGCCATCAATATTTACAAATTTGATATTTCCATATAACAATAAAAGTGATATTTTTAAAAACGAAAAAACTTACCTTGATATTTTCCACCATTGATATTCTTGACTCGATATTCTTGCAATTCAATATTTTTCCGTCCAATATAGGGTTCTCTTTCTTTTCTAGTTTTAACCTCCATTCTGGGCCTTTTTTTCTTTTCTTTTTTTTTGTGTGCTTACATGTGCGGTCCCTGCATTTGCCGCCCTTCGCAGCCGCTGGCTGCGAAGGGGTTGCTGGCGAGATTCGCCACGAATGCTGCCCCTGGACAGCCGCAATATTGAGGGGGCGGGTATTTGCGGCCCAGAGATGGCAGATAAGAGTGGGAGCAGCAGCGTATTTTTGCATCTCCTATGCTTGTCTGCATACAACAACTGATGATATAGGCAAAACCTATTGCATTTACCAATGCTTGTTACACTTCAGTCCTCTGTGTACGAGTTATTTGAACTCCAATCAGAAGGAGGATCTCTAATGGGGTACAACCTATGTTGTCATCCACAATTCCTGCTGGACGTCTCTCACTTCACGCTCAAATGAATGCAACATTTTGTCAGTTCGGTTCAAAATGCGATAAAATGTCACGTTGTGATTCATTAGGTACATCCTCTGCAACAAGCACCTGCTCAGGAGGGCTAATCTCTTGGTATTTCACCCCTATCTTCCACCTGTGGCTTCACAGCTTTCCTCTCTTCCCCCTCCTTCGCTGTCCCCACAACCTCTGTACCCTAAATGTTACTTTTGCCCTGTTAGGAGGAGCCTATTGATGCCCCCACGGTAAGAGAGGACTGCAACTGGCTAGCACCACCATGCCACCAACCAAGGTGGCAGAGAGGTTGATGCTCTAGGGCTCACAAAGAGGTTCAGAACCCCCAACTATGGTACAACAGCATACTAAGAGCCACACAATGCAAAGGTAAATGGGGCCTAGCCAAGAGCTGCAGCAACCCTAGGAGAATGGCAACACTGGTGGATGTAGCAAGCGGCACTAGCTCCTGAGGCTGAAATCAGGTGGCTATTTCTGCTGCTCACACAGCCAATCCTAACTCACCCATGCATCATAAACTTCTCTGCTTTTGCACCCTCTGTCTCCCCACTAAAAACCTATGCGGATCCCCACCTTGCACCCTCTACTACTCTCACTTTCACAATACTCTGCTCCTCTGTGCACTATGGCTTCTCTCTCCATTCACATTATTTAACTCCCCCTTGCAACCTGTGTTGACCTCATTACACCTTGTGCAACCCCTTCAGTTCCCTTTAATGCTTCCAATTGTGC
This sequence comes from Lissotriton vulgaris, assembly GCF_964263255.1. NCBI lineage: Eukaryota > Metazoa > Chordata > Amphibia > Caudata > Salamandridae > Lissotriton > Lissotriton vulgaris. The sequence continues at coordinate 625,907,235 of NC_141693.1, forward strand.
CATGTGCTTCCCCGCTCTCACCCTGTACCTTACTCCACCTCCCTTCATCCTGAGCTGCTCACCTTCATGGCTCCTGGTTGCAGCAGTGTACAATTTTTCACAAACACAGAGAAAGTACAACCTGTGCAACTGCAGGCCGCGAATTATTCCATAAATTAGCATTCACTAATGCTACCCATGTCTTGATTCTTCTGTGTGTTGATCAAACATGCTGCCACACATCATGTCTGCATACAAAGTCAAAACGGTAGGCATTGCTACTGCTTTTCCTTCACTGCCCTTGGGACCTAAAACATGAAAATCGAATTTGAGCTTAAGTGCTGCAAACAAAATTAAAACACATCTTCCGTGTTTAATTGGGCCTGCTGATCTGTTTACAGCTGTCTCTCTGAATACCTAACTAATCTGTTTTCATCCGCCCTATTTGGACTTTGGCTTTTTTTAAACCCGCCCCTATCAACTGCCAGAGATGTACTGACCTACCTATTTGTATCCTGACCTGCCTGGCGTCTCTCCCAGTAAATGCTCTCATCCCCTGACTGAAAGCTTTTTTCGCATCTGTTTTGCATTTTCGCATCCTCCACATTTTGCATGAACTTTAGATCTCTGTTTCATCAACTGGTTTCTATGCGTGTAAGCTGTGACCTTGTTTCTCTTTGCTTTGATATTTGCATTCTGAAAACTTCACCTATCTCAGCTGTGTTAGCCTGGTCGTATTTCATGCTTTGCATCATTAAATGCGTGCTGACTTGCTGTCATTGCAGTCAATCAGTATTCTGTATTTGTGATTTTGACGTGACCCCCCCCCAATATCTTGCGACCTTTTTTTACAGGTGCCCTAATAAATGCCAGGTCAATGTGTAAACACAGCCAAGACATCCACGATCTCATCATTGACCACGATCTGGACTGCCTAATGATCACCGAGACCTGGCTTACTGAAGACAGCAACCCTGACATCGCCACCGCCCTCCCCCCGGGCTACTCCTTCCATAGACAAGATAGACAGAAGGGTAGAGGAGGTGGTGTCGCAGTTATCATCAGGAACACCTTTAACTGTCACACCTTCTGTCTCGATCCCCTCACCGACGTAGAAGGCTTAGGATTCTGCATAAACCTTAGCAAAACGCTCTCCTTCACCGGTGGCCTCATCTATCGCCCACCTGGTAATGCCACGAAATTCCTAGACTCGCTAGACGACGCTCTTGGTAGTTTCCTCCTTCGCTATCCACACTTTACCCTCCTAGGAGACTTCAATATACATCTTGAATCCATAGCAGACCCGCACTCCAGAAATTTTCTACAATCGTTGGACGTCTTTAACCTACAACAAAGCGTCAAGCTTCCCACACACTCCCTTGGTCACACCTTGGACGGCATCTGTTCTAACCTCCCGTCCCTCTCCTCCCTATCCCCTATACCTCAAATCTGGACTGACCATTGTTTAATCCCCTTTCATATTTCTAGCGGCGTCATCCCTACTTGCAATAAACGTTTACGCCAGCCCGCCCGTTCCATCAACTGGAATACTGTCCAGAAAAACCTCACTCTTCACCCCCTTTCCCCATCTAATGCCCCTTCTCCCTCGGGCGATATAGATAGAGACGCCATAGGTCTCAACAACTGGCTCACTCATGAATTTTCGACTCGCTGTCCTCCCCACAAACGGGACAAGGCCTTGAAAACAGCTAAACTCAAGGCCCCTTGGTACACGCCGGACCTAACCGCCGCCCATCTCCTTTGCAGAAAAGCTGAGAGGAGATGGCGTAGTACCTACGACAACAGCGATCGCAGGAACTACATCCTACAGAGGAAAACCTACCTTGCATCCATCAAAATAGCAAAAAAAATCTACTACGTTAACGCTATTAATGATGCTAGCCAAAAGCAAAAAACCCTTTTTTCTATAGTTAAATCCTTTACCAAACCCAAAGCTCTTCAACCGGAAATCCCCCCATCTCAAGAATTCTGTGACAAAATCTCGGACTACTTTGATGACAAAATCACTCTCATTCACAAAAATTTCCCTCCCCCACCCCCTGCTTCTTCACCTTGGGACCCGGACCTTTTCAACCAGCCTACAAAAAGTCTTAAAAGCTTTACTCCGGTTACCCTGTCCCAGACCAGAGACGCAATCCTTGCCTGCAAATCTGGCTCTCCCTCTGACCCATGTCCACCTAGGATTCTCCACCTCATCATCGACGAAATCAACCCCTCCATCAACACCATAATCAACCAATCTCTCTCATCCGGTTCAGTCCCATGCTCTTGGAAACAAGGGGTGGTCAAGCCGCTTTTGAAAAAGTCGAATAAACCCCCCTCTGACCTGACTAACCTTCGTCCGATCACCCTCCTACCTGCACTAGGTAAAATAACGGAACAGTTGGTCCACAGGGAGCTCAAGACCTTTCTGGACTCAAATAATTTACTTCACCCCCAACAATCCGGTTTTCGGCCGAAACATTCCACTGAGACGGCCCTGATCGAGCTGACCGAAACAATCAAAATCCTTCAAGATCAAAGGAAGAAGGCTATCCTGATCCTTCTCGACCTCACGGCAGCTTTCGACACTATTTCCCATTCCATCCTGATCAAGAGACTCTCAGACATCGGCATTACCAACTCTGCCCTATCTTGGATCAGTTCTTTCCTCAGTGACAGGTTCCAAACCGTCTCACTTGGCCCCTATCACTCCAAGGAGAAAAAAGTGTTCTGCGGCGTCCCCCAAGGTTCCATCCTGAGTCCCCTCCTCTTCAATATCTATCTTATCCCCCTCCTTACCCTCATAGAATCGTTCGGCATAACTGTCACTTCTTATGCCGACGATACTCAGCTGATCATCCCCCTTGATGAAAATACCAACACGGCTGAGCTCAACCTGAAACACTGCCTTACAGCAGTCTTCCAATGGATGGACACCAATCACCTGCGCTGCAACTCGAACAAAACCGAGATTCTTCCCATCGGAAAAAATGCATCCTTCTGCCCTGCCCTGTGGTGGCCGGACAACTCTGCTGCCCCTCCCCAAACCGTCTCATCAGCCAGGAACCTCGGTGTCCTCTTCGACTCCGAGCTATCCTTCGACCTCCACGCTTCGAATACGGCAGGTAAATGCTTCGGCATAATCAAGTCATTAAGGAAATTCTTCGACTTCCTCCCGCTCGAATCGAGAAAAACGGTAGCGGTAGCCCTCATTCTGTCCCGTGTTGACTACTGCAACGGACTCATGGCAGGGACCAAAAAATCGACCCTCGCCAAATTACAAAGTGTCTTGCACACTGCCGCCCGGCTTGTCCTGAAACTTCCACGAAAATCTTCCATCTCTGCAGCCCTTAAGTCCCTGCACTGGCTCCCCCTGCATAAGAGAATTCTCTTTAAAATTCTCATCGTAGCTTTCCGAGCCTTCAATAAAACCGGTCCTTCCTACTTAACCAAACGCTTCCCCCATTATACTCCGTGCCGCTCCCTAAGATCTGCACAAGACAACCTCATGACCTTGTCTAAATTCAACCTTAAATCCAAAGGCGGCAAAACTCTAAGCAACTTAGCCATTAAAGCCTGGAATAGTATGCCAAGGCATCTCAGGCTTCAAACAGCTGAGAAACCATTCCGGAAGCTGCTCAAAACCTGGATCTTCACGCTCCCCGATGACTGGTCCAAAGCTGCCATTTAGCCTCCCCCGCTCCACTCTGTGACTGGAATCAGGACCCATAGCGCCATGATGCTCCTTCCGGAGCGACCGCTTGCGCTTTATAAATATCACTCCAAATACTCCAAATACTCCAAATACTGCACGCCTACTATGACCCTTTTGCACTCCTGTCTGCTGCGCAACATGGCAAACTAGGCTCAGTCATCAAGTCTTTCCCTCTGTTCAGGATGTTTGCAGTTTCCAGATCCCCTTAATTGGACCTGAATATGAAAGGTTTATCACAATAACTGCTAATAAGTTCACATAAACAGTCTGGACAGACGATTGCAAATTGTGAAGTGGCTCACATAAAATTTGTATCACCACAAATATAAATATTGCCAAGGTAAAATTTAAACCTATCATTAAGAGCAATTTGCAAGCTGCACAACTTCCAATACTAATAATCATGGTGGGCCAGATGTACAAAGCATTTCACAGTTGCAAATGCTCCAATTCTGGGTTTGCGACTGTCAAAACACTTTTTCTTATGCACTATTCCCATTTTAGGAGTCAAATTTGTTTTCCAACTCCTGAAATTGGATTCTGAATGTATACTGTTTAGTTGTCTGGAAGGGGCGGGTTGTACGCATCCCTTCCAAGGGGCCCATTAGTATGTTGGGTGGATCACCAACGCCCGCATGGCGGTGGCGATCCACCGGACATTTCCTCCCGCCCGCATGTAAATTCCCCCGCCATATAACTATGGCGGGGGGACCCCGGCGGATGAAAAGACTGTCCGCCGGTTTTCTGCCCGGTTGATGAGTCGACCGGGCGGAAAAGCTGTTAATATGGTGGAGATGTCTGGTAGACACCGCCATCCATATTAAGATACATGCTGGGTTATGCCTTTCTGTGGCAGCAACTCCGCGACGGAAAGGCATGCAGTCTTCTACATTGGGGGTCCGTAGCGAGCCCACAAGGATTCGGGGGGTGCACATGGAGGGTACCTATGGTGCCCCCCTGCATTTCAATGTACAACATGGCAGGCACCGCGCGGTGCCTGTCATGTTGTGCATTGAAATGCAAAACTTGCATTTTTGGCATTGCGAAGGGCAGTGCATTCCGCACCGCCCGCCGCAATGTTAGAAATGCGGGATGCGCCCGCCAATGTGGCGGGTGCATCCTAATAGCATGTGCGGGACCACCACATGCATTGTGGTGGTCCCATTTCTCGGGGTTATGGCGGCCGGACAAAGTCCGCCTGCCATGCTAATGACCCCCCAAGTACCCAATCGGTATCTCATGTATTACTATTTTACAATTGAAAACTGGTAGCAAAAGATTGATTCTTTTTATTTACAACTGAAAGGGAGTGGTAAATCTTTGCAAAAGGTAAAGGTTCCCCTCCTCTTTGTGAAGATAAAAAATGTTTGTTGAATGGGATGCACTGGTCCAGTGTACCACTGCCAATGCTTAAACAACAAAAAAAGGAAAATTGTATTTATAAACACAGTCCCGTTTCTGTTAAGGAAAAAGGGATGCCTTTAAAAACAAACGTTTTTCTTTATTAAAATGCAATCACACACATGGTGGTCTGCTAACCCTGTCTTTAGAATCATAGACTGTGCATTTGATATGACATGTAATGTGAGCTTAAATCATATCTTAATCAAGCTTTTGCAATTCTGTGAATTTTGCATTATATATTGATCACTAAAGCCGATGCCAGAGACAGAACCATGCATGGTGCACCTAATGTAACAAGCAATGAGAACTTAAAAAATGTGTAAATTAAGTAATGCAAATCAACGAATGCAGCAATAGATACTGATGGCAGTATGTTTACCCACAGGAACTTTCAAACCACAAGGCAACCACCCAGTGCCGTGTATCAAGAGAGACCATATATAAAAAAGTCTTGAAAAAGATGGCACAAAATTGAATCAAAAGCCATTGAAACGCGTTGACGCCATAAAAACTGGACAATTGAGCAATCAAGCTTTTCCTATATACGGCAAGAATTAAATGTGCCCAGGATTGGTTGTTTTGAACTTGGATACTCGATGTGCGAAGTCTCAATGACAAATTAGATTATCTTTTGTTTGTCTCTCCCCCTCATTGTGTTTTTATAATTGACTAACTGCATGATATTGTTTTCGTCCTTTTCTTTTAAGATTGGTACCTTATGTTCATAAAGTTTGTGTAACTCAGAACTGTGACAATTTTAGCAGCACACACCTATGGAATGTGAATTTGTTTTTATTATGTATTTTCTATGTTTTTAACATAAAAGAATAAATTTGGTATAATTTTTACACACACATGTTTCGTTATACTTGTCCAACGTGATTGTAAGCAGAGCTCTTGAGGCGGAAAGCCGAGAGCAGGACTTTTTTAAAGATTACTTTTAAAAATTGTTATTGTGATACTGTGTTTTTTAAAAAACAACTATAGTCTACCTCTTGGCTCCCCACGTGACTCCCTCCCCGCGCAGCCGAGTCAGGCGCTGCAGCGGGTCGCAGGCGAATCGCCGGGACCCCAGGGCCACGCCCATTGAAACTGGCCACGCCCCCTTCACTACAAAAGCGCGCCTTCCTCGCCTGCGCTTGTTGTAAGCAGAGCTCTTGAGGCGGAAAGCCGAGAGCAGGACTTTTTTAAAGATTACTTTTAAAAATTGTTATTGTGATACTGTGTTTTTTAAAAAACAACTTTAGTCTACCTCTTGGCTCCCCACGTGACTCCCTCCCCGCGCAGCCGAGTCAGGCGCTGCAGCGGGTCGCAGGCGAATCGCCGGGACCCCAGGGCCACGCCCATTGAAACAGGCCACGCCCCCTTCACTACAAAAGCGCGCCTTCCTCGCCTGCGCTTGTTGTAAGCAGAGCTCTTGAGGCGGAAAGCCGAGAGCAGGACTTTTTTAAAGATTACTTTTAAAAATTGTTATTGTGATACTGTGTTTTTTAAAAAACAACTATAGTCTACCTCTTGGCTCCCCACGTGACTCCCTCCCCGCGCAGCCGAGTCAGGCGCTGCAGCGGGTCGCAGGCGAATCGCCGGGACCCCAGGGCCACGCCCATTGAAACAGGCCACGCCCCCTTCACTACAAAAGCGCGCCTTCCTCGCCTGCGCTTGTTGTAAGCAGAGCTCTTGAGGCGGAAAGCCGAGAGCAGGACTTTTTTAAAGATTACTTTTAAAAATTGTTATTGTGATACTGTGTTTTTTAAAAAACAACTTTAGTCTACCTCTTGGCTCCCCACGTGACTCCCTCCCCGCGCAGCCGAGTCAGGCGCTGCAGCGGGTCGCAGGCGAATCGCCGGGACCCCAGGGCCACGCCCATTGAAACAGGCCACGCCCCCTTCACTACAAAAGCGCGCCTTCCTCGCCTGCGCTTGTTGTAAGCAGAGCTCTTGAGGCGGAAAGCCGAGAGCAGGACTTTTTTAAAGATTACTTTTAAAAATTGTTATTGTGATACTGTGTTTTTTAAAAAACAACTATAGTCTACCTCTTGGCTCCCCACGTGACTCCCTCCCCGCGCAGCCGAGTCAGGCGCTGCAGCGGGTCGCAGGCGAATCGCCGGGACCCCAGGGCCACGCCCATTGAAACAGGCCACGCCCCCTTCACTACAAAAGCGCGCCTTCCTCGCCTGCGCTTGTTGTAAGCAGAGCTCTTGAGGCGGAAAGCCGAGAGCAGGACTTTTTTAAAGATTACTTTTAAAAATTGTTATTGTGATACTGTGTTTTTTAAAAAACAACTATAGTCTACCTCTTGGCTCCCCACGTGACTCCCTCCCCACGCAGCCGAGTCAGGCGCTGCAGCGGGTCGCAGGCGAATCGCCGGGATCCCAGGGCCACGCCCATTGAAACAGGCCACGCCCCCTTCACTACAAAAGCGCGCCGTCCACGCCTGCGCTTGTTGTAAGCAGAGCTCTTGAGGTGGAAAGCCGAGAGCAGGACTTTTTTAAAGATTACTTTTAAAAATTGTTATTGTGATACTGTGTTTTTTAAAAAACAACTATAGTCTACCTCTTGGCTCCCCACGTGACTCCCTCCCCACGCAGCCGAGTCAGGCGCTGCAGCGGGTCGCAGGCGAATCGCCGGGACCCCAGGGCCACGCCCATTGAAACAGGCCACACCCCCCTCATTTCGTCATATAAGGATGTGCTGGTTTCGGAGGCGCAGCGGACGGGCGGAGCGGGTTCGCTGGCGGTGAGCCGAAGGCGCGCCAAAGGCAAGCCCGTCTGCGCCCGTCCGCGCCCAGACGGGACCAGGGGCCACAAACCCTGGTTCCCCCACATTTCAGGGCAGGACATACAGCTCGGCAGCCATATACAGCATAGGAAGCATAGCTGCTGTCCAGTGCACTCACATCTATGCACCTACAGAGCTCCCCCCCCGTTGCCCTGACTGCAAACACTCCTTTCGCAACACCTCCCCGTCGGCCTCGTCACAGAAATACTGTATGTATGCGCTAAATTGCCGATCACTGCCGAAGCATAGCACACAAATTGCTATGCTGCTCGAGGAACACAAGCCAGATGCGATCTTCTTGACAGAGACTTGGCTCACTGCTCAATCCGAGCCAGATATAGTCTCAGCCTTACCCGCTGGTTACCAAATCTTTAGATTGGACAGGCCGGAAGGGAGAGGCGGAGGTCTGGCAATCATACTAAAGGACCAGTATCGTTGCCGTACTACAGCGGAAACTATCCCTGAGTGCGAGAGTGTAGAATTTAGCATAGAGTTTAATGCTAACAGCTCATTCTCCGGCACTTTGATATACCGCCCCCCTGAGCCACCAAAACTGTTCCATAGGTCTCTCCCAGAGATTATAGCAAAAGAATTCTGTCTTCTGCCAACCATACGGTCTTAGGGGACCTCAATTTCCATTTTAATTCCCCTTCAGACCACATCGCTAAGGAACTAATAGATGACCTAGGAGCTCTTCAACTGTCCCAGCTGGTTACAGCCCCGACCCATGAAAAGGGTAATTTACTAGACCCAATTTTTAGCAATTGCACTGATCTGACTGTTGACCAACCCACCCCCCTCCCATGGTCGGACCACTTTTTGGTTCCGTTCACCTGGGTTACTCACAAAACCCCCCAGTTACCCCCCAAGTCACAACTAGGAGGAACTGGACAAAACTTCCCTTGGAATCCTGGACACACAACCTGGACTCCACTCGTCCACCCCCCTGCCTAGACCCCAATGTGGCAAACGAAAACTATGTAGGCTGGATCTCGAACTCGCTAGATATGATCCTCCCTCTTCGCAGATCCTCCTCAAAGAGAATGCAGAAATCAGCACCCTGGTTCTCAGATTCTCTAAGAGAGCTAAAACGCCTTTGTAGGCAACGAGAGAGAGCCTGGCGATTAGACTTCCTCCCGGAAAAAAAGGCATACTACAAAGAGGCGATCAAAGCCTACAGAGAAGGGGCCAGGGCGGCCCAGGCTACCTATTACTCGGACAAAATTTTGGAAGCCAAATCCAAGCCCAAGGAAATTTTCCATATAATAAAACAATGCACCAGTGTCAACATTGCCCCCCCCGACCAAAACTCAGGACCAATGTAATGAGCTTGCGGAATTCTTCCACAATAAAGTCTCGGAAATCTACTCCACCTTCCCAACAGTAGCCACAACCCCTGATGTGACTGACCTACCCCCCCCCCCCGACCCGCTCTTCCCCCAGACAAGCCAACTCTTAAGCACTTCCCTCCTCTGGACCTTGACACCCTTGGCAAAATTGCACGCCAAGTTAAGTCGGGCTCTCCACGCGACCCAGCTCCACCGGAAGTCCTGATGCAGGCATGCCAAGCCACCGTGCCTGTAATCTTGGAGCTTCTAAACTCCTCCATATCCGCATGCACAGTCCCCACCGCTTGGAAGCAAGCCATGGTGCGGGCGCTGTTGAAAAAACCCAACCTGGACCCTGACGATCACTCCAGTTACCGCCCCATCTCTCTCCTCCCATGGGCAAGCAAGGTGCTGGAGAAATATATAAACGCTCAGCTGGTCCAGTTCCTAGAGAACTACTCTCTATTACATACGTCCCAGACAGGCTTCAGACTGAAGCACGGCACTGAAACCGCCTTGTTAGCGGTCACCGAAGAATCCCGAAGGGTACTAGATCAGGGAGGATCAGTGGCAGTGATCCTCCTTGATCTAAGTGCTGCCTTCGATACGGTCAGCTATGCCACCTTGCTGAACCGTCTCTATGACATCGGAGTATCAGGCGACGCATTAAGGTGGCTCGACTCCTTCCTTTCCGATAGATCTTTTCAGATCTTCGACGGTGACACAGTGTCATCCAGCAAACCACTTAGCTGCGGAGTACCGCAGGGCTCCTCCCTGAGCCCTGCGCTATTTAATGTATATATGAGACCGCTGGCTGGGGTCGTCGAACCGTACGGCATCAAAATCGTGTCGTACGCCGACGACACTCAGCTAGTGGTTTCATTGGCCCAACAGAACAACAGGCAATCCCCGGCAGGTCTGCTGAAATGCTTAGAGGACGTCAAGGAGTGGATGACCAACTCCTCCCTCAAACTGAACGGAGAAAAAACAGAGCTCATGCTTCTAGGTCCAGCCTCGCCAGTGCCTTTCACTTCCTTGTGGCCCAGCGGTTTGGGCTCTCCCCCCACCCCTAAGGAAAATGTGAAGAGCCTGGGAGTGTGGCTGGACAAAAAGCTCTCCTTCTCCACCCAGGCCACCAAGTTGTCCGCCACATGCTTTGGCCTACTCAGAACCTTGAGGAAGGTCCTTCCACTTTTACCTCTGGAAGCCAAACAGGTGGCAGTACAAGGCCTCATCCAGTCCCGCCTAGACTCAAACAATGCCCTATATGTAGGGGCCCCTGAGATTACTCTCCGGAAGCTGCAGGTGGTACAAAACTGCGCAGCACGTACCCTGCTACAGATTCCGCGAACCCAGTCAGCCAGACAAGGACTAAAAAGTCTGCACTGGCTGCTAGTGAGGCAGAGAGTGGCATTTAAGGCGCTATGCATTGCGCATCGGGCCTTCTGGAAGACAGGCCCTGCAATCAATGACAACCTCGTCATCCCCTACCACCCAAACAGGAACCTCCGCTCCACGGAGGCTTTCCTAGCAGTTGTTCCAAGAGTAAAGAGAGCCAGGACCGGGGGTAGGATGTTCTCCTTGAACACCGCTAAGCTTTGGAATGCCCTCCCCCTTCCATTTCGGTCCAATCCAGATCTGCTCTCGTTCCGTAAAAAGTTGAAAACACTACTGTTTGCCAAATCCTCCGAGTTCTAACTCCTCTGCTCTGCCACATCTCTGCTTCAACTCAGCGCTTGGACGCCCGTGGGCAGCAACCGCGCTTAACAAATTTATTTACAATTACAATTACAATTACAATTGTCCAATATTAACATTTGGGCCTGATTAGTCAGTAATCTTGCCAAGGGAAACTGTTTTACTTTACGGTCTGCTAACCCTATCAGGCCACCGTTTCTGTGATTTCCTTCAATCACAGTCTGCCAGGATCCAGGTGCCAAACTGGAGGATATTTACGATGAAGAGACTGAAATGCTCCGACCTTGGCTACTCTTGTCTGCGAAAGATATGGGCGACACCTTTGAGTAGCCATGATGCCACCAACACCAGGTAGCCTCTAGCGGATAGTGTCTTCAGGAAGGAGCCCCAGAGGGAGGAAAAATCCCAGGGGCAAAAAACCTCCAGGTGACAACAAGAAGTCCTGTGGCAGAGGAGCAGGACAACACCAAGAAGCAGGACGCAAGATTGCAGGAGAAGAGTTGGAAGTGCTGGAATCAAATTGTCCAGGAAGATCTGAGACCTCTAGGCAGGAATCAAGAGCGAAGAACACACCTAACACAAGGAAGCGCTGAGACGCAAATAAGGATGGATAGGCTTCCTAATATACTCTGGAAAACAGGAAACTGCATCAAAAACAGCAGTCTCCATTTTAGATTAGGAGAATCTGGTAGGAAAGGAAGCAGGGAGGTCATCTTAGAGTGGGCTGGACATTTTCTGTAGGGGGAATTGTAGGACCCAGAATTCCCCAGGAAATGAGGATGACCCAATGGCTGCCTCCCAGCAAGGCGCCCCCAGAAAGAGGAATGGCAGCATGTGACGTACTAGAGGGCTGGCTGCCTACATGTAAGTGTAGACAGTGAACTTTGCGGTCTGCCGGCTTCTCTCCGTGCTGAGCAGCGTTTGCGCTAATGTGCACCCACCAGCCCTAAGTGGCTTCAGAAAGCGGCACAACATAGTCAGTCACCATTTGTAACCTCCCTCATTAATATTCATGAAGTAGGTCACTACAAGTTGGATTTTTAAGAGCCAACCTAGGAGCAAAAGTCCCAAGACAACATCCAAGCCATCAGTCTCTACCACATTGTCTGGGCAATTTTCTGCTCACTGGTCTCCCAGACTCATCTTTGCTGCCTCTGATGGTGATTATGCATGCATATGCTGCCTAGTGCCCAAACAACAGAAGTAAACATACAGCTCAAGTTGTTCAAGTGAATTATAATTCATGCAAAGTCGATGAAGACCATTTCACGTATTCAAAAAGACGGATAAAAGAAAAAAGATGAGGGAAGGAATGTGAATCTATTACTAAATAGATCAAAATGAACATTCAACAAGGATAAAAATGCAACAGTATTAAAATGGTGACGAAAGGAGATCCTTTTAATTTCCATATTACTCGGGTGCCACTGTTCCTTTTAGTTACTGGTTATTGCTAAATGAAGCCATTAGTCTATTAGTGCAAAGCTTCGGAGATTTAAAGTGACCCTGAGTTTATGAAACATTTGAACTTGCGGCCTTCTGTGGTCAAAGTGCTTGGGGGCATATTATCAAGAACGGCGTTAAAAATTATCGCTGGTTTATCAGCAGAAAACTGCAGCTAAAGCAGCGATAATGGGCTTGATAATATGCCCATGAGAATTCCATGTTCTGGTGTTTTCCAGGGCATATTTTCAAGCCCGTTATCGCTGCTTTAGCAGCAGTTTGCATCCGCTAAACCGGCGATAATTTTAACGCCGTCCTTGATAATATGCCCTGTAGTGCTTGTACTGGAGCTCCTTGAGAGCTACAAATCCAGTCGTGCCTTCCTATTTTCTCATTTATCTCTTAAAGGACTTAGCGCTGGGACAAAAGTCTGTTGGTGCCAAAGTGATTCTAGGTCGATAAGGCCGTTGACCTAACAGCTTATATTTTTCTAGATGTTTTATGTTTTGAAAGTTGCTCAAGTGCTATGTGTCTACTAAGTGGCATGGCCAGACTTCGAATTGTATCTGGTCAGATTTTTGTTAACTTGAACGTGAGTTGCTCTTCTTTTCAAAGATGAACATACAGTTTGCATAGCTGGAACTGTCATTCAGCCTTGTATTTGCTGGGTTCAGTGCCTCAGTGATAGTTTGCCTATAAGTCCGCACTGAGAGCTGAATGAATACTGTCCAAAGCATAAGGTGCCGTTCTTTTTATAGTACCGGACAGATACACAGAGCTTTCATTCTGTGACTGGATCCGGATATCAATGTGCCGCCAGCCCGTGGCCCCACACGCAGTCCTTGGTGAATTGCTAAATCATGTACGGGTTACAGGATGTGAAGTGATTCCACAGAACCTGGACTTTTGATCCCCTGTTTTTTTCTGCCAAGGTGGGAGGCTGGTCAATGTTCAATGAATGCGAAACATGTACATTAAAAATTAGCTTTTTTAAATTCTGGAGAAAGAAATGTCAATGTAGGGTTGCGCTTTGAAGGAGGTATGCGTATTTATAACTTGCCAGGCGTAGCCTGCTTAGCAAATATAAATGTGTCCTCCATATTATATTGCTTGTGCATCAGTTTGTTCAATGTTATTTAAAAACATATAGTTGATAGGGACCAGGGGCTATATTCACAAGAACGTGTGCTAAACATCACCAAAAAATGCTAACGCCCCTTTACACATCGCAACCGATCACGGGAAAGTAACCCCACGTTAATGTGGAATTCACACCAAGGCGGTACCATGAAATAGTCGCCGAAACCACAGCCAATGTCCTCAATACAACCACCGCAACGGAATTAAAAACACAAACCACAACATGGAAAAACACGCAATGTGCCAAAACACGATAAGAAAACAGTGACAACCAGCGCGAGACTAGCAATACCCACGTGTAATGCATGAAAAAGAACAAAAACAGCAGACAGAAAATGCCACTGAAAAAATGACACCAACTGCGGTGTACCACAGATGTACCCTGACCCAGTGCAGAGGACAACATGAACTCCACAAACCCCACAGATGAACACCCAGGAACACAGGGCCCATGGAAGGCCAATGAGAAGAGGAAGAGGAAAACGGGGCACAGTCGCCAGGAAAATCAGAGTACAGCCACGGATGAGCCACAACACCACTACCAACTGTACGTCACCTCCAACGTGTCATTGGCAACAAAGAGGCAGAGTGTCAGGGACCCCCAGTGGGGAAGGCTAATACAAATGGAGGTTTATATTAATAGGAAAGGGAAGACGCCTGAGAGTTCTTTTAACACAATTTATTGATGGTAAAGGAAAGAAAAATAAAGCTTGGTTTTCAGGAGTCTTCCTGAGGTTCACCAGTTCGGGGCAGGCCACTTGGAATGTAGGCGTTCCTTCTCCTCAAGCCGATTTGGATTTATGCCGCGTATGGAAGGCAAGGTACGCACACAAAAAGAAAAGAAAAAAAATTGATTACTGAGACGTTCTCTCGCTAAGTCAGGCCCAGGGAAGGGAGTGTGGGACTGTCACCAAAACAGCTGCCCCGCTGCAGAACAGAAGACCGTGTCCTCCCTTAATAGTTACTTGGTCCCTCCCAGTGACAAAGAAAACGCCCGAAGGCGGCGACGCACCTGCTCGAGCCACTCTCCTCCCTTGAGTGTGGCGGTATGTCGGGTGGGGTAGTAGGCCTCTTGGAGGGGTCCACACCTTTGCCTCCTCTTGCGGGGCTCCTGACTCTTCTATGGTGCCTGGTTCCGATAGAAGACTCCCGACGTGAGTTTTTTTCTCGCTGCTTCGGTCGGCATCCTCCGGCATACTGCTGCCTCCCCCTGTACCCAGGCGTCTTCTCCTGATAGGTCCGGAAGTGAGTACTGATCCCCGGGCTCCTCCTGACACCCCCCCCCCCTTAGGTTTTCCCTGATTGGGGAGAGAGGATACCGTGACAGAAAGTCAGCGTTGCCCTTGTTACGGACCCTTACGGTGGCGGACCTCGAACTGAAAAGGCTGGGGGGGTCAAAAACCACCGGAGTACCTTGTCGTTGCATCCCTTGTTACGTTGCAGCCAAATCAGAGGGGCATGGTCCATATACAACACAAAAGGTCTACCCTCAAGGTAAAAGCGTAACTTCTCTATCCCCCACTTAACAGCTAGGCATTCCTTCTCAATTGTAGGATAGACCCATTCCCTAGGGAAGAGCTTTCTGCTTATGTATAAAACTGGCCTTTCACAGCCTTCATCGTCATTCTGGGATAAAACGGCACCTATATCCACCCCAGATGCATCCTTTTGAAGGATGAACGGTTTCTAGACATCAGGAGCTGGTAGAACAGGGGAGGTGGTCAGGACATTTTTTAGGGTGTGGGAAGCCTCTAGTTCTTTGTCTGAGGACGAGCGGAGATGAGAAAGAGTGGCTTTACTTTTTCTGTCTGGGGTTCTATCATGCCCTTTCCCAGCACTTATCCAAGGTATTTCACCTTCTGAAAGGCAAGCCTGGACTTTTTGTCATTAATGTGTAGGTGAGCGGCTCTAAGTTCTGAAAATATAGCACTTAGATGGTTAGGTGTTCTTGTCAGCTAACTAAGCCGAAGATAGTGTGTATGGTGTTTTAGAAGTTTGTCCATCAACCTCTGGAAACTAGCTGGGGCCTCATGTAAGCCGAGAGGCAATACAGTGAAATGATGCAGGCCATCCGGTGTGGAGAAGGCTGTTTTTTCCTGATCGTCGGGGTTAAGCAGATTTTGCCAATAACCCTTGGTGAGGTCTATTGTAGAGATGTACCTGGCCTCGCCTAGACATTCTATTAATTCATCTACCTGGGGAAGTGGGTATCTGTCTTGTTTTGAGATACAGTTTACGCCCTGAAATCTATGCAAAACCAAATACTGCGATCCGGATACGGCACAAGCATGATCGGAGAACACCAATTGCTATGAGAAGGAACTATAACTCCTGACTCCAGCATCTTACTTATTTCTTGCTGAAGGGCGACACAATGTGCCTCAGGGACCCTGTAGGGTTTTTGTTTTATAGTGACCCCTTCTTGTGTTGGAATGTAGTGCATGGCTAAATGTGTTCTTCCTGGTTGGTCTGAGAAGATTTCTCTATAGGAAAGGAGGAGAGCTTGAACCTCCTCCTTTTCATTCTCGTTCAAATCAGAGTTGATAATGGTGTTACTAACTGTATGTGACAGAGATTCCGCGGTGGAGACGGTATGAGTGTTTTAAGGGGAAGGACCTAACCATTTCTTGAGCAAGTTTATATGGTACATTTGAGTCTTAGAGGGGGAAAGGCTCAGGATGTATGTGGGTTTTCATATTTCATATATGAATTAAATGCTCACCCCCCGAAATTAGCGGATAGGCATATTTCAAACCTACTGTATGCCGACGATGCCATCCTGTTAAGCCAAACAAAAATTGGGCTGCAGCGACTAATTTCTGGAACTTGCACCTACGCAAGGGAAAATGGGATGGTGATCAACGAAACCAAAACAAAGATCATGATTGTCGCAAAGAGCAAAAAATTAAGAAAAAAATGTAATTGGTATATGGAAAACACCAAACTAGAACAGGTTGGAGTATATAAGTACCTGGGCGTTCTTTTTGATGAGAAGGGTAGTTACCAGCCACAAATAAAAGATATTCAGAGGAAGTCCAACTCCCTAACAGCCGCATTTAGAATCTTGCAGAGATCGCTGGGCAACCTCACATATGGGCCATTTTTAAAGGTTATAGCGGCAAGATTGCTACCAACAATCACATACGGCAGTGAGTCGTTAATGGGAAGGGATACAGAAACAATCAATAATGCTGTATCTAAAACATACAAATTACTATTTCATCTCCCAACAAATGCCTCACCAGCTCAAATTAGACTTGAGTTTGGTTTAACCAACCAATATTATGCAAGGAAGGGACATTTTATTAAAACCTGGAATCGGATTAAAAATGATCAAGATAACCTAATCTCTCAGTTATTATGGAAGGAGATAAGTAATAATACAAAGGCACTACCATGGATTTTTCTTAAAGAGGCTATAGAAGAGTTTGCAGTCACCGCAATTTGGAATAATTCCATAACTAACGCTTCCTTTAAGAAAATAATTAATAGAACGTCAAATCAACTATCAATTGTAAAGGATAAAGATAGTCTGACAAAAAGAAAACATGCCTGGACAATAATAAATGGATATAAAACAAAGAAGGTTCAAGACTATTTAGAAATACCATGGTCAGGAAACAACAAACAAATCCTTCTAAAAGCAAGATTTGGAATCCTTCCGGGAAACTGTCACCTCCCGCCTTGGAAAATCTCTGAAAGGAGTTTAATATGTAGACTATGTAACAACGGAAAGGAGAATATTGTCCACTTGCTCTGTATTTGTCCGGGACTACGAAATGAAAGGACAAAACTACTCAAAGTCCCTTTTATTGTACGCGGAATACGATCATGTAGGCAAGCCCTGAAATGTTGTCTTCAATCAAATGATATAGCCATGAATGCTACCTTTGTAAAAATTTTATTAATGGTAAAAACAAAATTAGTAGACTAAGTCCTAAATGAAGTATACTAAGGATATATTTTAATGAATTTTATGATGAAAGTTTTATTGGTTTTATACTAAAAGTATTTTTGTAACTGTATATTGTAAGATTTTAAATAATCAAACAATAAAGAAACTGACTGATATTTTCTTTACTACAGGAAAAGGACCCTGCCACTCTTTTTTTAGTATGTGAGAGGAAGAGGGAAGCAAAACAAGAGCCCAATCTCCTACAGACAATTCTCTCCAACTTTTTCCTTTGTCATAAAATAATTTTTGTCTCTCCTGGGCTCTCTCAAGGGAATCATGGGCTAATGTTCGTAGTTTATGTGGCCTACTTTTTACTTGGTTGGCGTAGTCTAATAAGGACTGGGCTTCCTTAACGCTGTCCTTTTCCCAACTTTCCGTGGTAATTTTGAGTAGTGTACGGGGTTTCCGGCCAAAGAGGAGCTCGAAGGGTGAAGCACCAAGACTACTCTGTACTTGACTTCTAAGTATAAAAAGAGCCAAAGGGAGAAGCTGGTCCCAGTTCCTACCATCCCCAGTCAATAGTTTTTTTAAGGTAAGCTTAAGATTGCCGTTATAGCTTTCTATAGGACCATCAATTTGGGGATGATATACAGATGTTTTTATGTGTTTTATGCTCAACTGTCTACAAATTTGCTTCATTAATCGAGAGACAAAAGGGGGCGTAGCTAAGCACGCAATGGCGATGGATGTCCTGGGGTAGAGCTCCGTTCCGGGCTCCCCTTTCTCAGGCCATAACTCTGACTCATTTCTCCTGATACGACCCAAAATTCAGGCGAAGTGCTGCAAAGAGGCCGATAGAGCTCTGCGAAGCTTGATGCTGTTTGGCCACCGTCGGCCGCTCTTGTGAGGATCTGTCCGGCGCGCGCTGCAACGTGAGGCCGGGGACTGGCTCCGCCCACAGGGCCCTGCTGCTGTGACCCATGCTGCGGAGGGAAAACGAGACCCCAGGAAAGCTGTCGCCGGTGCAGGCACACACCGCAGAGGAGTGAGTGGCGAATCGTAGCCGATATTAATCGCTGGGGGGAAGCCGGGCCAGTGTGCCCCCCCCTGGACCGGAGTGCTCCTATAGTTAGAGACGGTGCCTGGGGACTGCGGAGCGCCGCCGCCGCTGAGCAGTGGCTAACTCAACCACAGGTGTGAACGAGGCTGTGGCAGCTGAATGGTTATTGCATTGCGAAGCTGGGTGCCCCTCTGATCCGATGACCGCGCTGCGGCCAGTGCGGGAGCTGCTTATGCCCTCGTGGAGCTCCGTACGGCTCGCGCGTCTATTCGGGGCCGGGGATCGGCCCGCCCATGTGGCCCTGGCACTGAAGCCTGAGATACGGAGAGGCGGTGTATATCTGCGGGCGCTACCACCGGTAGGGGAGCTTGGCGCTGTGGCGGGGGTGGCACACTGAGGCCGCAGAGCCTGTTGAATGGATATTGGCGGAGATGCTTGGGGGTTGAGGTGCACAGCAATCAACACATAGCCTTACTGCCACCGAACGCACAGCTTGCCCGAGGTTTGCCTAGGCGGGTGACGGCGGGCGCATACGACCACAACAGAGCCCCCAGACGAGGCCACTGCCCGGGGCTGAAGGTCTTTCCTGTCCGAGGCTGCCTGCAGCACTGCTACCGGACACCTCTGCTGGACATTATGCGAAACCATGCCTGCACTGTGGAGCGGTGACTGTTGACTCTCCCCCTCGGCTTGGGTGGAGTCCCTTTACGTGCCATTCAGCTGCGACCTGCTTGTGCCCCATGGAGAACTGGCTGCGAAACCTCCTGCCACCAGGTGTACTATCACCACACTTTGTCGTTGAACGAGCGCACCGAGTACCGGCCAGGCCACCTCCAGCAGGCTCTAATCCCCGGCCAATGCTCCTCAGGATTCTGAACTATCGAGACCAAGACTCCGTTCTGGGGGAAATGAGAAAACTACAGGAGATCCAGATTGAGAACACCAAGATCATGTTCTTCCCGGACTACACTATTCAAGTACAGCGACAAAGACACTCCTTACTGGCTGTTAAGGGACGGCTCCGTCAACTGGACCTGAAGCACTCTCTTCTCTTTCCCGCGCGTCTGAGAGTGGTGGCGCAGGACAAAACACACTTCTTTACCACCCCAGAGGAAGTTGAAGCCTGCTTGGATGCTGGGATGGTCGCGGGCTCCCAACCGACGCTGTCATCCTCACCTCCACCGAGGTTCAGAGGGTCCCGAAGACGCCCGACAACAACGCGGAGGCTGTGCGTGGCGACGGAGGTAGGACCTCCGGCGGACCTGATTCACAGTGAACAGCAGGATGCCCTCGGGAGGGTGGCGGAGCTCGGCAGAGCTCAGCGGCTCCCCGGACGTCGATGCGGCATTGGAGGACAGCCCACATGCGCTTCCTAGTGATGATGAAAACATGGATTGCCCGACTCGCAAATGTCCACTGAGCCCCCTGATGTAACCCCACAAACGGCTGATTTGATCCATTGACTGCAGCATTGGCCCTTTCCGAGTGCTTCTTTGACTCGGATAGCTTTCTTGCACCATTACCAACCCAGACATTGTAGAACGTTCCGGTACAGTAATGACCGGAGAACAGCTGTGAACTCAATACTGCGTCACCCCTGAGTTGCACAGTAAGTACTGTTGTGATTACTGGGGACATCATGATGTGGTGGAATGGTCCTATGGCTGGGTGAGACTGGTGGCACTGGTCCCTCCTTGGACACAGGGGACAGGGCAGGGGAGAGCCCCTGTAGGGTCCGGACATTGAACATTGAACTTTGCGAAACAGGGGTTCCTGGTCAGTAACTGTGTGCGCATTTCCTTTGGTCGATCCAACACGCCTGAGCGAGGGAATGTCCCCCTCAGCTTACATGGCGGGAGTGCCCACGGTGGCCGCGCCGAGTGCACGGCTACCCCCTGAATTCAGATGGTCATTGCCTCATTAGAGAGTTTGGACGATGACATGTTCTGCTGTCGCCCTTTTGGTATTCAATGTTTCTTTTTCCTTTTGCTTTTTGCATTGGGTTGTCTGTTGTCCAATCATTTCTGCTATGTGCATTTTATAAGGGTGCTCGCCACCCTATTCCCTATGACGTGGAAGATGTGGCCGGGGGAGGGGGGGCGCTGGATCGATTGCTACGTTCGGAAAGTGGGATGGTGGAGATGGGGTGACATTCAGAAAGCAATATGTCGGGGATTAAAATTTGTACATGGAATGTACGCGGCATGCATACGCCAGCGCGCAGAGTGGAGAAGTGTGGCTCAATGGTTAGAGCGGGAGACCCTGTTGCAGAGGTCTGGCCGGGACCAGGGTTCAATTCCCGATGCGGCAGGGTCTTGGGCTCAATGTCCACGGACTAGATAATTCTCGCCTCGGTGCCTACTCTAATCATGGGTCCCCACTCTGCAACTCTGGGCAACAGCTTGCTTAATCTCCACAACGGCCCTAACAGCGCTGGGATGCCTGGTTTCACCTTGGAGGTGCCCAGTAGGGAGCATCTCACAGGGAAAGCCAGGACGGGTTCCACAGCGGTATACAGCGCCAAGATGCCTGTCAGTTGATAGTGCGCTTTACAAGTATACCTACATTTACATTTACATTTATATCAGATATACTCTTATCTTCAGCGCCACCACATACACATAGCTCTATTACAAGAAACGCATTTGGCTGGGGCGGAAATACAGCGACTACACCGTAGATGGCGAGGGCAGCTGTTTGCGACCGGGTACTCAGCTTACACCCGCAGGCGCTCCT
This sequence comes from Lissotriton vulgaris, assembly GCF_964263255.1. Taxonomy (NCBI): domain Eukaryota; kingdom Metazoa; phylum Chordata; class Amphibia; order Caudata; family Salamandridae; genus Lissotriton; species Lissotriton vulgaris. Next base: position 625,928,413 of record NC_141693.1, read on the forward strand.
TTGGGTGCGACCGGGGACCCCGCTTGCGGTTACACACTCCCGGGTAGACCCGAAAGGCAGGTATGTAGTGGTACATGGCAGACTAGATGGCCAATTAATTGTCCTCGCATCTCTATCAGGACAGTTTCTTTTCACTGATGTCTACGGTACTGGCGCCGTGGCACAGCACCCCTTTGGTACTGGGGGGAGATTATAACTGCGTCCTAGACATTGGCCTTGATCGCTCCTTCCAGCCTCTTGCTGGAGCCCCGGCTCATGGGGCCATGAGGTCGCTAAAGACCTGGGCCACACAATGGGACTTACATGACACATGGCGGTGTCGTAATCCACAAGCTAGAGTATACTTGTACTATTCAGGTGCGCATACACTACACGTTAGACTGGATAGCTACATGCTGTTGAGTGACCTGCTCCCACACGTTACGGACACCTACTACATGGGTCGCACCCACTCTGACCACAACCCTCATATCCTAGACTTAACATGGGAGCGCCCGCACCCGCCAGTACCCACCTGGAGACAACAGCCTGATCTGCTGTTAGACGCCCCATTTCGTGATTCGCTGTCGTCCTGCATTGTACACTACTTACAGGAAAATACACACACAGCATCCACCCCGCAAATTGAATGGGATGCTTTTAAAGTTGTCACTAGGGGGTCATTGTCTGGGCACACAGGCAGGCATGCGAAAACAGCTAGAGGGGGCACTGACGGGCGTAGAGATTGATCTACTTAGAGGGGAGCTGCCGGCGGAGGGCGGCGATGATGAGTCGCTGTTGGAGGCCCGAACAGAAGATGCGCGTTTACTAGTTAGACTGAAGCATCTAAACTATGCGGCCCACTCCGCACGTACTCACCATCTTGGAGACAAGCCAGGCAAATTACTGGCGCGACTGATCAAGCAAGACAATATGACAACACCGGTGACTTCTATAGTTACTGCACAGGGTGCCACAGTATATACACAGTGCTCCATACACTAGGCCTTTGTGGAACACTATGGAACTCTGTATCGCTCCAAACTACAGGTTCCTGCTTCTGACATATCTGACTACCTTTCAGATATAGCCCTGCCCACAGTCACCGATGCGCAGCGAGATGAATTAGGGATCCCGTTTACACCTGACGAATTGCGCACAGCCATTTTCTCCCTCTCTAACGGCAAGTCCCCGGGCCCTGATGGACTGCCTGCAGAGTTCTATAAGGCCTACTCTACATTGCTGATTCCGGAGCTGCTACGGGTGTATGCGGCGGCCGTGGATGATTCTTCCCTTCCACCCACGAACAATGAAACCACAATAATTTCCCTCCCGAAGCCCGGCAGAGACGGCACGTAATTGGGCTCTTATCTCCCGCTAGCCCTTCTAAACACGGATTATAAAATCCTAGCCTCTGCACTAGCTCAACGATTGGCTCCCTTGGTGCCCAGCCTCGTACATGACGACCAAAATGGCTTTGTTCCAACTCGTAGCACCTCACTAAATATTCGGCGCTTGTTTAGGGTGCAGAGATTTGCTATGACACAATGGCCTAATTCTGGATGCTTAGTACTTGACCTAGAGAAGGCTTTTGATTCTGTAGAGTGGCCCTACCTTGTGGCAGTGCTACAGAAATATGGTCTGGGGGATGATTTTATTCAAATGGTGGAACTGCTATATCAGCAACCCCCAGTGCGGGTTCGTACCGGCAAGTTACTGTTGGATGCCATTCGCATCCGGCGGGGGACCAGACAGGGGTGTCTGCTGTCCCCCCTACTTTTTTCATTGGCGACGGAGCCACTGGCAGCCACACTGCGGGAGCGAGACATAGATTGGGGTATTCCCCGGGCGGATGGTCTGCATACGGTGTCGCTGTATGCCGATGATCTAATACTATATATAAGAGACCTGACACATCTGCCATTGGCCCTATCTGACAAATTTTGCACCTTTGAGTCCATGTCAGGGCTCATAGTCAACTGGGCCAAATCTGGGGTGTACTCTTTTAACGCAGATACCCCGAGTGCGACATTATTGTTAATAACGGGCGACTCACTTGGCACTTCACCATGTTCCGATATCTTGGAATATACATATATCAAACGCTCACGGACGTGCTGGAGGGCAACCTAGTGCTGGCGATCTCCTCCCTACAGGCGCAAATTACATTTTGGAAGACCCTCCCCCTGAATGTGCCCAGTCGGATTACGTTAACGAAACTGATATTATTGCCCAGGCTATTCTATTATTATGCCAACCTCCCAGTATACTGACCCCACACGTATCCTTCGAGAGCTGGAAACCTCAATCAGGAGTCTCATCTGGAACAAGGGGCGACCCCGCGTGGCGCTGAAGGCGCTTTACGCATCCCCTGACGCAGGAGGCCTGGCAGTACCTAATCAAGAACTCTACTACTTGCCCGCACAACTACAGTGGGAGGCCAGCTGGCTCAGTGGGAAACACCTGGGGGATACTGCTACAGACGCCACGATCTTGACACGCAAATTCATACACTGTTCCACCCTCTGACTAAAACTCCTTATCCGACGCAGTTACATTTAGCGGTCGCGCGCTGATGCTATGTGAGAGGCTTGAAACTCACTAGCGCAGTGAAACTATATGCCCCGGTGCTCCCACTGCTAGGCACACCCAAAGAGCGAGAAATAATCACTGGGGCAGCACTAGAACACTGGACACTGGTGGGGGTGGACACAGTGGGAGATTTGAATGCGGAGGGGTCGCTAGCCCCCTTTCAAACACTGGTCGCTGACACAGTCCTCCCAGCAGGGCAATTTCTTCTTCATGCAGCACTGGTGCGCACGCTAAGGCGGGCCTGGGGAGACCTCTCAGAGGAACTACAGACACACCTGCAGGTACAGAAAAAACAGCAATGGACCGCACACCGCTAGCCCCTCCTCCTGGTCACCCCTAAGCACTCTGGTATGTGAAGTGCCTGAAGTTCAAAGAATTACTGAAAGTTCATAAGTGGTTCACCTATGTAGGTGCACGTAGATACTTGTTATTCCCCAGATCTCTAGACCCGAGACATGGCACGGGTTTCGGGATATCTTCCCTCATCAGTAGAGAAAGTCAATAGGGGTGGAAGAGAAGGCCGCCTCGTAACCGTCACGGGCCTTGTTGCCCAGCACGCAGGTGCGTCGTCCAGAAGCTCATCAGCTTGGGAGGCTCATGGGAGCCCTTATGTAGAAAAAACAGCAATGGACCGCACACCGCTAGCCCCTCCTCCGGGTCGCCCCTAAGCACTCTGGTATGTGAAGTGCCTGAAGTTCAAAGAATTACTGAAAGTTCGTAAGTGGTTCATCTATGTAGGTGCAAGTAGATACTTGTTATTCCCCCGATCTTTAGACCCGGGACATGGCCCGGGTTTCGGGATATCTTCCCTCATAAGTAGAGAAAGTCAATAAGGGTGGAAGAGAAGGCCACCTCGTAACCGTCACAGGCCTTGTTGCCCAGCACTCAGGTACGTCGTCCAGAAGCTCGTCGTGCCATACCTGCAATGTAGTGGGAGCAGAGCTTCCGGCGTTCGGGATAGTGCCTCTCCATCATAGCCCAACAGAGGTACCACACCATACGCCCACAGGCGTGGTACCTCTGTTGGGCCATGATGGAGAGGCACTATCCCGAACGCCGGAAGCTCTGCTCCCACTACATTGCAGGTATGGCACGGACGCTGCACATGCTGTTGACCCTCCCACAACCTTTGCTGACCCCACCGACATGATGGCTGCATACCCTTTTCGCCCCACACAATGCACGTCTCATGAGCAACGACTTGCACTAGCGATAGCACTTGATTGGATTTTCTGATTATTGACCCACTTTTTATTTGTATTTTCATTCATCTTTTCTGTATTGGTTTTGTGTCACACTGTTGCATAGTTGGGATGACGGTTATATTGTTATGAATATCGAAATGTGCATATTTTTACTTGATTGCCACTGCTGCACATTGCCAAGAAACCAACTTGTCTTTCCTTATTAATGTGGATTGATGGGGAAACACACCCTGAGCCATTCCCACGTTTGTGTATCGCCCAATGCTATTTTGAATAGAAAGACCGGCTGCATTGTTATAGAATTGTTGCTGTTTCCTCTGTTTCATGCAGTTCCTCGATTGCTCCATACCCAGCGCCTAGCTGTGTTACATTGATTCTAGAAATGTCTTCCGTCCTCCTATCCCCTTCCCTGATGGGATCACACACCTGGGCAATGAGGGGTTATTGGAGGTTGTGCCCTTGGGCACCTGTTGAACTGGAAAAGTGGGAAACATGTGTATATGTGTTGTGACAAGCTGTTGTCTCAAACGAATGTTATCATACAGTCATGCAATGTAATGCAATCATTTCTTTTTTTGATGTTAGATTATGTACTGTGAGCAACATACAAAAAAGCAATAAAAGATATTCAAACAAAATTAAACGAGAGACAAAGGGGGTTCCCTGATCGGTAACGATTTTGTGAGGAAACCCCATCCACGAGAAGACCTCTATGAGTCTCTGTGCTATTGTGGTGGTTGTGGCAGCGTGCAGGGGAAAAGATTCAGGCTACCTGGTGGAGTAGTCTACTAATTCAAGAACATAGAGGAAACCCCGACTGGATTTAGAAAGGGGACCTATAAGATCCATTCCTATGCAATCAAATGGTTTGCCAATGATAGGAAGGGGATGCAATGGAACTTTAGGAGGAATATAGGGGTTCCTCTTCTGACACACCATACACTCTTGGCAGTATTTTTTTATTTGGGCGTGGATTCTAGGCCCCAAAAACATTTTGCAAAATGGACTGAGATGTTTTTTCTACTCCACCATGTCCCGCTAGTAGATGGGAATGTGCGGAAAAGAGGATTTGGCCTCTAAACTCTCTAGGAACCAGGAGTTGTGGCTCTTCACCCTCCTTAGCAAGTCTGTACTAGAGGCCATTTTTCTCAATGAAGCAAAGATATGTTTTAGGTACAGAACAAAGAGATTTTTTCGCACTCTGCCATGCATTGCTAAGGGTGCTATCATTTAATTGCGCAGTTCGGAAGTGTGTGTCCATGGCCCAGGGTCTCCTGACCTCATGAGGTCAGGACACCGTTATGAGGTTTTGGGGTTTATGCATACTTTTCTATGTTTTCTAAAAGGAGGCTAGAAAAACAGGGGTTGTCTATTCCTATTATAGGAGGTTTAGGAAGGGAGGGTAGACTCTAAGCCCTGGCATACGAAGTGGCTATTTCAATAGCATGTTCAGGCATCAGACCGGCATGCTGACGCAGCCACCTTTGTGACCCATACGGCAATGCTTCTAGGTACTGTTCTAGATATATTTTGTCCAAGATCTCCTCACGGGTGGACTCAAGAGGTTTTAACCAACGGTCGGCTGCATCTTTTGATTTATAGAACAGTTTCTTTGGGGTGTCTCCTGGTGCCCCCCTTTCTTGTCTAAACCTGAGTCGATGTACCTCATCATCAACTCCCAAGCGATCCAGAATAAACTGCTTTACATGTCCTTAGGCAGCTGTGCCATCCCCGTTGGCTATCTGGTAGGCGGCCTGGGCTTCAGCGGTAAGTAGAGGTGCCAGGAAAAATAGCCAGCGGTCTGGAGGCCAAGCACTAGCCCTTGCAGCTTGCTCGAAGTTTAAAAAGGAGACAGGGTCATCCCCTGGAGTGTATTTTTAAAGAGGGATCACAGTCCCAGGTATTGAGGGTGCCCTCCCCTGACCCAAAACAGCCAGTAGCTGTTTTTGCCCTTATGCAAGCTTTGCCATGTTGTCTGCTTGCACCTGAATTGCGGAGTGAAAAAACAGCCTGTTCCGTTGCTGCTTGGCTGGCGCTCCTTTCGACAGCCCACTCCAACTTTCTTTGTGCTTCCCTCATCTGGGATATAACTTACTCCATCTTGTCAGAGGGAGATTGCCTGCATTCTCCACCAAAATATGTCAGGGACCCCCTGTGGGGAAGGCTAATACAAATGGAAGTTTATATTAATAGGAAAGGGCAGACGCCTGAGAGTTCTTTTAACACAATTTATTGATGGTAAAGGGAAGAAAAATAAATCTTTGTTATTAGGAGTCTTCCTGAGGTTCACCAGTTCGGGGCAGGCCGCTTGCAATGTAGGCATTCCTTCTCCTCAAGCCGATTTGGATGTATGCGGCGTATGGAAGGCAAGGTGCGCACACAAAAAGAAAAGAAGAAAAAATGTGATTACTGAGATGTTCTCTCGCTAAGTCAGGCCCAGGGAAGGGAGTGCGGGAGTGTCACCAAAAGCGCTGCCCCGTGAAGAAGAAAAATAAAATAAATGCAGAACAGAAGACGGTGTCCTCCCTTAATAGTTACTTGGTGCCTCCCAGTGACAAAGAAAACCCCCGAAGGCGGCGACGCACCTGCTCGAGCCACAATCCTCCTGGAGTGTGGCGGGACATCAGGTGGGGTTGTTGGCCTCTTCGCGTGGTCCGCTCCTCTACCTCCTCTTGTGGGGCTCCGGTCTCTTCTCTGGTGCCTGGATCCAATAGAAGACTCCCCGACACAGGTTCTCTTCTCGCTGCTTCGATCGGCGTCCTCCGGCGTACTGCTGCCTCCCCCTTTACCAGGGCGTCTCCTCCTGATAGACCGACAAGGCCCGACGTCACGCGGCTGGGCTCCTCTTTCCGGTCCATCTCGGAATAGTTAAAGAGGTCGAGCATATCCTGCATGTGAAGCATAAGGAAATCGGAGTCATGGTCCGGATGTGAGTACTGATCCACAGGCTCCTCCTGACACAGAGATGGCACACCACCTCAGACCATATGAAATCCGTTGCATGACAGTGGAGGACAATGGAAGAGCACAAGAGGCCCTGGACTGATGTGAATGTCAAAACCAAGTAGTAACTCGCTGCCAACATGGAAGCAGCAATGCACCCCGGAGGAGGGGGCTAGAAGAACACCAGGAGCCAAATGACATGGTGGCCGCTGCCACCAGGCGGAGGATGGTGACAGGAGTTGGGGATCTGGACACCATCCAACATGACCCGACACCACATCAACAGGGTGCGTACCGACCAGGGAGTGGGTGGACGGGGAGAGATGGGCCCAGTGACCACTGCGCCCTTGGCCTGGTCGCCCCACACCCCCCGCCTGCTCCTCCTTACCTGCTGCCTGCTGCCCGAGCCTCGCCTTGCACGACGCCCCAGCCGCTGCAGGACCGCCGCAGGGCCGCCCCAGCGCCGCCCCAGCCACCGCAGGGCCGCCGCCGAGCCCCCAGGCTTTTCCTTTTCCCGCCGGACTCCGACGAAACCCGCCCACCTGCCCGCCGATTGGTTCACGCGCTCCCCGCCTCCCCGCAGACCCTCCCTCCCGGCTCCCCTCTTATGACGCCCCCAGAGCGACCGCGCAGCGGACGCGCGCAGCGGGAGCACCGATTGAGCGCCGAAGGTGCACCAAAGGTAAGCCCGTCTGCGCCCGTCCGTGCCTGGACCGCGCCCAGCGCCAGGACCCCTGGCCCTCGCAGACCCCTGCCCACCCGCCGGACGTACGACGCCGCCACCCTCAACGTACTCAACACCGGCCGAACACCTGGATGCTACCGAGCCACCCCGAGACGCACCCACGGACCCTTCAACTGCCACGCCTGCAAGTTCACCTGCATCCGGACCTGCCTCGCACCAGCACCCGCCAAACCGAACACCAGCAGCAACCACCTCAAGTGCATCCTGCTCAACGCCCGCTCCGTCCACAGACACGCCATCGAACTCTGGAACCTCCTCGACACCACAGCACCTGACGTTGCCTTCCTCACGGTAACCTGGATGAACGACTCCTCAGCACCCGACATCGCCATCGCCATCCCAGAGGGCTACAAGATCACCAGGAGGGACCGCACCGCCAACCAGATGGGAGGAGGCATCGCCATCATCCACAGGGACACCATCCACATCACGACCAACACCGACGACACCCTGACCACCGCCGAACACCTGCACTTCCAGATCCACACCGACCCGAAGACCACCCTCAGAGGCACCCTGATCTACCGACCCCCGGGACCACGCACACAATTCAGCGAGGACATCGCCTACTTCGTCAGCCCGCATGCCCTCCCCTCCGCTGACTACATCCTCCTGGGGGACATCAACTTCCACCTGGAGAACAACAACGACCGCAACACCATCACCCTGCTCGACAACCTCGCCAACCTCGGACTCAAGCAGCTGGTGTCCACCCCCACCCACCTCGCCGGACACACACTCGACGCCGTCTTCTCATCCAGCAAAGACATCGCCTTCAGCCACGCCACAGGACTCCACTGGACGGACCACAGCTGCGTCCACTCCACCTTCAGAAGAACGATGATCCACCACCACCAGCAACAGGTTGCTCGAAGAAGCTGGAACAAGATCACAGCCGACCAGCTCGCCGCTTCCCTGAGCCAGCACCCTCCTGCCAGCTCAGCGAACCCCAGCCAGGCCGCCGACAACCTCACGAAGTGGATCAGCAACTGCACGGACGAACTCGCCCCACTGAGGACCCCGCCCAGCAGACCCGGCAGTAAGAAAGCCCCATGGTTCACCGACGAACTCAAGAGCTCCAAGAAGAACTGCAGAGCCCTCGAGAAAGTCTGGAGAAGGAAACCAACACCGGACAACATGACCACCTTCAAGTTTGCCACCCGGAAGCACCACCAACTGATCCGCGCCACCAAGAAAACTGCATTGAAGGACCGGCTGGACAAAAACGCACACAACTGCAAGGAACTCTTCAACATCGTGAAAGAGCTCTCCAACCGCAACGCCGGAAACAACGACATCACCCCATCGCAAAACCTCTGCAACTCCCTCGCCTCCTACTTCCACAACAAGATCGCGGACATACACAACAGCTTCAGCACGCAACCGACGCACGCCACGACCGCACCAACGCCCCCCACCACCACCCTCCGTGCCTGGACTCCGATCAGCACCGAAGACACCGTCCGCATGATAAACTCCATCCACTCCGGATCTCCGACTGACCCCTGTCCTCACCACGTCTTCAACAAGGCCGACGCTGTCATCGCACCCCACCTGCGGGACATCATCAACACCTCCTTCAACACCGCCACCTTCCCGGAGAGCTGGAAGCACGCCGAACTCAGCGCTCTACTAAAGAAACCAACTGCGGACCCCACCGAACTCAAGAATTACCGCCCCATCTCGCTCCTCCCGTTTCCAGCCAAAGTCATCGAGAAGACCGTCAACAAGCAGCTGGCCGCCTTCCTCGAGACGAATGGATCCCTCGACCCCTCACTGTCTGGCTTCCGAGCCAACCACAGCACCGAGACCGCCCTCATCGCCGCCAACGATGACATCCGAGCCCTGATGGACAACGGAGAAACAGCGGCCCTCATCCTCCTGGACCTCTCCGCGGCATTCGACACTGTCTGCCACCGCACCCTAGTGCAGCGCCTCAGCAACGTCGGAATCCAGGAGAGGGCACTGGAATGGATCATCTCCTTCCTCGACGGAAGAACACAGAGAGGCCGTCTACCACCGTACAAGTCAGAGGCCACCGAAGTCATCTGCGGCGTCCCTCAAGGATCCTCGCTCAGCCCCACCCTCTTCAACATCTACATGAGCCCCCTCGCGGCCATCGCACGCCAACACAACCTCAACATCATCTCCTACGCAGACGACACCCAGCTGATCCTCTCTCTGACCAACGACCCCGCAGCCGCCAGAGCCAACCTTCACGAAGGGATGAAAGACGTAGCCGAATGGATGACGACCAGCTGCCTGAAACTGAACTCAGACAAGACGGAAGTCCTCATCCTGGGCTCCTCGCCCTCCGCCTGGGCCGACTCCTGGTGGCCCCCCGCCCTGGGCACCGCACCCAAACCGACGGACCATGCACGCAACCTGGGCTTCATCCTGGACTCCTTCCTCTCCATGACCAGACAAGTCAACGCCGTCTCCTCGTCGTGCTTCAACATCCTGCGCATGCTACGAAAGATCTTCTGGTGGATCCCCACCAAGACCAGGAAGACGGTCACCCAGGCCCTTGTCACCAGCCGACTGGACTACGGCAACTCCCTCTACGCCGGAACCACCGCCAAGCTCCAGAAGAGACTCCAGCGGATCCAGAACACCTCAGCCAGACTCATCCTCGACATCCCACGACACAGCCACATCTCCGGACATCTGAGAGACCTGCATTGGCTCCCCGTCAACAAAAGAATCACCTTCCGTCTCCTCACCCACGCACACAAAGCCCTACACGATCAAGGCCCGAGCTACCTCAACAACCGCATCAACTTCTACGCTCCCAAACGCCACCTCCGATCAGCCAGCCACGCCCTCGCCGCCATCCCCCGCATCCGAAGAACGACTACAGGAGGAAGGTCCTTCTCCTACCTGGCCGCCAAGACCTGGAACTCCCTCCCGACCGACCTGCGCCTGAACCAAGACCACCTCTCCTTCAGGAAGAAGCTCAAGACCTGGCTGTTCGAGCAGTAGCAGCACCCCCTCCCCCCCTCCATTAAGCGCCTTGAGACCCTCCGGGTAAGTAGTGCGCTCTATAAATGTCTTGATTGATTGATTGATGGCACACATGCACAACTAAGCAGTGCACGTTGCACATCCACAATGACTCAGGATTATGTCCCTGATCCCACAGGAATACCTCAGCACACACACAAACACCAAGTCGTCCCACGTACACCATGTGCCCAAAGGGGCACCCACAGAACACAACAACAAGCACACAACCAACACATTCACTTGTGCGAAACACTGCAAACAGGCATATATGTCGCCCACTCAGCCTCACTGACAATGCAAGAGACAACACATGACGAGTAGCATGGCTGCTGTCTAATCACCATGACAATGTACACGGCATGACACTGAGGTGGCTGAGTGCGGACCACAACCCGAATGAAGCAGGTCACACTCGGACACAACCACCTGCACAAACAACCCTTGACGTCAACTACACATCTGTGGACAAACCATGCCCAAGTATCACAACTCGACAAAGAGCACAAGTTACCCATGTCTGCAGCATCTCAGCACGATGGAAGCATTGAACTGACAGATACACTGCATAAAAGGGACCAGTGGTAGACAAATCAGAGCTGCAGGAGCGAATCACCAACTGTGCAGAATAAGCACATAAGCATGAGTGCACCTCGACATTGACAACATCCTGGTACAAACAGCAGCACCTCCACAACAGAACACAGACCACAACTGGGGCCGCAAACATGCACCACATGGCAAATCCCTTCTGGCCCAGTAGGGAACTGTGACATCGCAATATACTAGTACAACCTGATAACTCAAATTATGTTTTATTCACACATGCTGTATTTTTTAACATTTTGTACTGTCCCTTGATTGTCAGGAACAGCCCCAATGTCACATACTCATGAGAAATAATTGTCAATGATGGTGTTCCTATGGGCCATTCCTGCCGCAGCTGCAGTGGGATTTGGGCCACCTGCCCCATCGTCCCCATCATCGTCCGGTACTTCTGGAATTGGGATCCATGGGGTCTTGGTGCATACATAGATGTTGTGCAAGACACAACATGCAACGATCATCTTGCACACGATCTCTGGGCTGTACAGGAGCTGTCCACCCGTGCCGTCCAGGCACCTGAAACGTGACTTCAACACGCTAAATGTGCGTTCAACAATGCCCCTGGTGCGTATGTGGGCCGTATTGTACTGCCTCTGGGTGGGTTTGTTCGGATCTCGGAAGGGTGTAATCATCCAAGGGCAGGGTGCATATCCTTGATCACCTGTGACAGTGCAGGGAGAAAAGAGTCAATACTTGGTTCAGCAGGATGTGATGGCAGGCCCACTAATCTAGTGACGCCTGTGCTGGCTGTGTGTGGGGTGAGAGTAAACCAACCCTCAGGGAGTAGCTGGTGCTGGCAACAACTCCAACAGTCATCAGCCACTCAGTAAAGCAATAGCAGGACAACAAGGGGGGATGACTTGAGTCACAAAGGGTTAGTGGTCCCAGATGCACAGTGGCCGACTCGGGCCCACCGCCAAGGGACGCTGACCTGCAGGAGACTAGGGTTTGTCACAAGTATAGAGCAGGTTCTTGTTGAAGTTGAAGGAGTGTGTCGCAGAGAGACTCGGTGCACAGTGGAATGTGTACCCCCAGGGCATGATGCAGAGGGCACCTGTCAGCTGTTTAATGCTACATGTAGGACATGAATGCCACAGACCCATGCCAGGCACTAATTCCGTACCTGCCCTTTGCTGATGACAACCTCCAGGTCACAGGCTCAGACACCAACGATGTTCCGCCGGAGGCAGACGGTCACTCATGGCACACTTGGTCTGTGGCACCACTTGTCAACGGCTTGCATTGAACAGGGTTAGTGGCACCACGTTTTGCCAGCTTGCGTTGAACAGGGTTTGTGGCACCATGTGTCACCCGCTTGCGCTGAACAGGGTTCGTGGCACCATGTGTCGGCGGCCTGCCATATGGAATTATGCATTCAGGACTCAGGACACAGTTCCACATGTGGGCCCACTGTGATAAAGGGGATGCCGGTGGAGTATGTCAATGAGAAAGGAGTAATGTGGGCCAGCGTCGTGGGAGCCAGCGATGGTCTGCGGAGGATGCAGGCCTTGTGGGACTGGGGTGTGGAGCTTGCTTGGGCTCATGGTGGGCCCTCTTTGACACAAAACGGTGTTGGCAGGAGAACTGTACGGCCTTGGGGTGCTGGTGCGGGCAGGCCTGGTTTGGGTATCAGCGTCCTGGGGTGCAGCAGGCCCACAGGGTCGCAGGCCCACTGCTCAGGGTGTCGGCCTCATGGCGGACTGCGAGACGCCTCCCTGTCAGTGACGTTGGCCTTTTCGGGAGTTAACCACGCTCCGCACCACAGGGTTTTTGTCCACTCCCCTGCGCAGCCCTGGTGTACTCAGGGCCCACCCACTACGCTCATGCACACAGGGGGAGGGGAGCGAGCAACATTTCTGCTATCTAAGCCCTGGCCTGATGTGACATGGTTGTTTCCACTGTTCCCTACTCTCCAGTCACCAGCAGTTGTGGTCTACATGGACATATTTGTGGTTTGCCTACCCATATCTGTCCTGCACATCCAAGCATCACTTGTCGTTATGTACATTGCCATTCACGGGTCACTTGTATCCTTCCCACATGGCTGCATTCCACATCTACACACGTTCAGCTGTTGTGTTGCTGTGGTCCCATGATATGGCTGTATTGTGTGCAGGGGTAGGCTGGGATCACCATGGAGTAGTGTTGTCGTGTCTGGTAGGTGGGCATGTTTAGTGCCATGTCGTATGTGGTTTGGTCACTTGTGCATTCCCACATTTGTACATTGTGTGATGGTGGATTTGAGGTATGTGGTGTGTTGATTTGGCACTTATCAACGAGCAGTCCAGTTCCAAATGTGCCATCCTGGAAGCGCTGGTTGATGATGGACTGTCAGAAGATGTAGGAATCGTGCACACTGCCGGAGTAGTTTGCGACAACATTGGTGAGGAGTCCCCAGTGGTCCACTATTGCCTGCACATTGATTGAAGGCGTGTGCTTTCTGTTATGGTAGTGGGTTGCTGTATCAGCAGGGGGAAAAAGTGTGACATGTGCGCAGTCTATTGCCCCCTGAATTTCACGACAGGGGTAGGGATGCACACCGTTTCTCTATTTATCCTTTTATCCAATGTTTTATCACAGTGTGTGCTGAATGGCTTGGTGCCATGCCCCCACGGCACCTGGGTACATCAATGTCACGAAAATGTAGCAGATTCTCGCCCCAACCTAACGCACAGCTGAACGTCGCCATCGTGGAGATCAAATGATTATTCTAATTTTATCAATGTGTTCTTTGTAATCCTTAGGGTAAAGACTTTTGTCTCAACACATTTTCCACATTTTTCTCTACACACGCAGAGTGGTATGCCAATTTTCACGTTTTCTAATGCTCATGTTGGGCCCTCCGAACCTCTTACACAAACACGAGAGATGCAAATTCGTCTAAAGCAGTCCATGTTTATTTCAAAACCCAATGCATTTCGGGCCGCTGGTGCCCTTCATCAGGGGTCACTAAAAAGACAAGGAAAACAGTAACTGTTACCTTTTAAGCCATCTAACATTGATATTAATATTGCCAAAATGTTGTATAGTTAATTTTAAAACTCTACAGCAATGTACCGATGCTTCATTGCCCCATAATAAATGCCTATTGTGCCAATATACACAGTTGCATTAACGAAACTCTCACTCATCAAATCATCCCCAAACTTTCCTATCCCACCCATACTACTCCCCAATTCGTCATCTGTATATTCTTATGCCCGATGAATCTAATGGCATTGCCACATGTGCTTCCGCTCGTTTTATTGCTGTTAATTCGTCCCTCTAAATTACCGGCTCAGTAGTTTTATTCTGCTGATACCACCCACATTTAAACACCATAAACTAGCCCGTCATCCAAATATCTCCTACACACCCCTTCTGTATTTAGACACTGCCCCCTCTTAGTTGTGCTCACCCGTGTCCTTGCGCTCATGAGATCACCGTCTTGTCACTCTCCCCTTGCGCTAAACCTCACACAACCGCTACACTCAAACTACAATTCACTCTATTTAAACCATACCCATACACTCGTGAATTTACTTACATATAATTCTATCCCTTGCTCTAAACCTCATGCATCCGCTGCACTCACACTTCAATACACTCTACATTGCACCCGAGACTCACTACTCTCGCGCTCCAAATAGTACACAGATTCACCCGCCCTGCTACTCCAATCACTACTATATAATTACGTCTCACCCTTCCGTTCCCAATGCCTCTTCAATTCTTACCTCCATTCCTGCCCTGCTCATACACATGTTGCTTTCGTCATAGTATTACAATTGTGGTGTTCCATACCTGCCACTGCCTTTAACAACCATTATCAATGTTAGATGGCGGCCCGAAATGCATTGGGTTTTGAAATAAACATACACTGCCTTGGACGAATTTGCATCTCTCGTAATTGTGTAAGAGGTTCGGAGGGCCCAACATGAGCATTAGAAAACGTGAAAATTGGCATACCACTCTGCGTGTGGAGAGAAAAATGTGGAAAATGTGTTGAGACAAAAGTGTTTACCCTAAGGATTACAAAGAATACATTGATAACATTGGAATAATCATTTGATCGCCAAGATGGCGACGTTCAGATGTGCGTTTGGTTGGGGCGAGAATCCGCCCCATTTTTGTGATATCAGTCTATTGCCCCCAACACGGCTGGGAATCTGGCTTTGCCTGGTCTCCTGCTGTTCCTGCGCAGTGTGGGGGAAAGGAAGGTACTGGGGTATGAAGCTAAGAATGGCATCCAGGACAGGTGTGATGAACTTTGATAGGGCTGGCTGTGAGACCCCTCTGACTCTGGCAGAGGCCAACAGGTGCAGCTCAGCCAGCAGCTTTGTCTGCCGATGGATGGTGGTTCTCCGCTGTGTTGGGACGTCAACCTGTGGGCGATGTGGGTCATGATGTAGATGACGGTTGTCCTTTTGAGCCTGTAGAGGGCAATGACTGCCTCATGCTTTAGGTCTGTGAGACTGGTGCATTTTCAGTAGTTCCGCTGTCTTACTCAGCACTGCCTCTGTGGTGGTTCGGGGTGGCGGGTTCTGGTCCTGGGGGGTGGCGGTCCTGGGGGTGGTGATGGCGGTCGGTGTTATGGCCGTGTTGGGGCTCTGAGCTGCTTGATGAGTAGCTCCATGTCGTCGTTTGTTCTTCAGGTGTGGCTGTGTGTGGGGATCCGTTGCCTACTGCAGGTAGTCGTCTGGCTTTATACCTGCAGGAAGCAGGTGTTAAATACCTGCTGCTATCACAGCTTATCTCGTGGTTGCAGTTCACATCACAGATCTTGCATTTTGTTGTGAAAGTGGTGTTGTGGTATTTTCGTGTGTTTTTGCACGGGTATGCCTACTCTGCATCTCAGTAGGGTTAGTTGGTGGTGTCCACCCTAGTGAGAATTTTGGGGGCAGTTATCGCTGGAATACAGGCGATGTCTGCAGTTTGCACCAGCTTGTGAATGGGGTATTAAATCCATCTCTACTTTTGCTGCGTTAAGGTGGGAATAAATCAGAGATAAGTCCTTGTGAATATCCCCCCGAGACCACAGGAAGTGCACCTGAAGTGTGCTTATGGAATCCTCTAGGTAACGTCTATAGGGTGTCGATAAACTGTACATGGTCATCTCGCGACATAAGAGTTGGTCCAGGGTATCTGGTTGTGGGTTTCAAAGACTGTGGCAGATTTTTAAAAAAATAGAACATCTACTCTCTAGATCCTGTTTGACAAGGCTGAACTCAAGGCCTATCTGGGCCTCAGCTGTATACGTGTGAAGTCTTAAAATGGACCTGTAAATATGAGCGATTAAACAGTCCATTAATGAGGTGTGTCTTCACCTCATAATTTTGCTTCCATATGTGGAGAATTAGGTCAATTTAGTGCTCGTAACTTTCAAAAGCAGGCTAAATGTGGGGCCTCACAATGCTTTTAGTAGGGTGTTAAATACTGATCTTGTCGCAATTGCCTTAAGTATTGTCGGTAATGACTCCCAAGTATTTACTCTGCATTATGTTTTTCAATTTCTTGGCATTGATATGCCATGAACCCTTGATGTAGATTTTTCTAGCCATTTTAAGGGTTGTAGTTTTACCAAGGTTAACCACTAATTCAAAATTGGTACTGAGAATGTGCAGGGTGTCCAGCAAACTTTGAAGGCCTACCCGCGTTTTGCTTAGTAGTAGAAGGTCTTCAGCGTACATACACAAGGTTTGTCCCCAAAAGTAGGAATCTCTATGGCACCAAATATTGTGGACACGATATCGAAGGATAATAAATAGAATGTTATACAGGTATAGATTTTCTAAGCCTAACATTACATACATGTATCTTGATGATATAGTTTGATGAAATATATATATATATATATATATATATATATATATATATATATATATATATATATATATATATATATATATATACTAGCAGCCCGTCCCGAAGTTGTCTGGGGATGGCCGATGTTCAGTGCTGCCTTTACTTTTTGTTTGCGTAGTAATGTGTGTTTAATTCATCCGCAGGTTTTCATTGAGCCACACCTAATTTTGTTTTGCTGTCCTTGTTGAGAGTGTTCCCCCTGTGTGCGAATGTTGTTGTTTCCCAAATGTTGTAATTTGCGCCGCTAGTGCAGCAAGTGTTACAGTGGTCGCTCAGATGTTTTGGCCTGATATTGCTTGTTTTTGAAAGGGGCTTTCCTTGTTTACGATTTCGATCCCTTTACTACTGTTTTTTTTTTTTTTATCGGCGCAAGTACTGGCAGTGTTCCACTGATAACGCCGAGTGTTTGAAATTAGAAAGTGTGTGTGTAAGTTTTAAATTTTGTCCGCAGTATACGTAATTATTAGGAGCCTTGAGAGTAAAGTCTCGTTCATGTTCCGTTGATTGGCTTTCTTGTCTAAGAAATGGGCACCTATTTGTTTACGTTCCTCCCCCTGTGACAACGTTGTCGTTTGTTAAAGGGTTAAACATTTGTTATATTTTTGTATCGCAACTCGTGTGTGTGTTAATCATTGTGTGTCGTGATTGGTGGGCTGTGCGAAGCAACGCGAATGATACGCGGCCCTTTTTGTAAGCCTGCCCCCTGTGGCACTGTATTATTATGGAAGTCGCGCCCCTTTTTGGATGTCATCCCACGAAGGCGTCAATGTTTGCAGGGTAACGCCGACGAATGCGCGGATGTCGAGGCGAGTGATAGGCGGCCCTTTGCAAATGCGCGGGATGCACAGTTAAGTGTGTGCCTTGCACAGTGAAATCATTGAAATCGGATTTGCGCTATGTACATTGAAGTGTGTGGTGAAGTTTGTGCCTTGCACAGTGAAATCAGTGAAATCGTTTGGCATTTGTATATTGTTTGTACTTTGGGCCATGCCCCTGTAAACGCCCACATCTTTTGTTTGACACGCCCCTGTAAACGCCCACATCTTTTCTTTGACACGCCCACGCTAACGCCCACAAGGGACTACTTTCCCACTTTTGGCGTTTTTGCTTTTTTAATGTAAATGGTGTCCACATCTATAGCCTATGTCCTTCTGCTACATCTCCCCTTTCAAATGGTGTATTGGGTGTAGTGATTGGTGCAGTACTTTTTGAGTTTACCTGGCTCAAAGGTTTGTGTTCTCTCTTTATAATAGTAGTATAGATATATCTTCAAGGTGCATCAATGTAGAGTTAAGAATGCTAAATCCATTCTTCCTCTACATGCACTTACCTTTCGATATTTTGTCCCTCGATATTCTGTCCACAATATCAGTGTATCATGATATACCTAGCCTTGGTATTCTGTAGTACAGTCATGCAGAAATTTAAATTAAAATGATCCTCAAAACTAAATCATACTAAGTGCATCATTTTCAGGGCCATCATAGTCAAGAACGGGCCCAACCACAAGAAAAAATTATCTATGGTTTCTGTCATACCATGTACAGCACCGCAATAACAGACTGGAGATTGACAAGGATAAAAAGGAACAAACACTCTTGAACATTGTGTGGGTCTTATCCTTTCTGCAACAGTTCAAGAAAGAACTCAATGCATATATTTTGACACATTGTCTGTGATCAGCTAATTGATTCTCCTTTGGGAATCACAACTTGCATTTGTGAGAAAGGACAAAATCTTTGTCATGGTCTTCCCCTTTTTATTCTGGCTGTTATTGCTGGCTTTAGGAGTTTGTGCACTACACTACTGGTAAGCACAAGTATATTGCTTGAGCTTCCCCCATTGACGAGTACTGTGCATTGGATTTACCTAATTGGCTTATTTAACTTTCCTGTAAGGTCATAGTACATGACACAGAAAATCCACCAGTTTCATGGGAGTTAACCATCATAGGTCCTCGTGCCAGCTCCTCCGGTGACAGTTCACCTGTCCAGCTTGTTTATTTTATTTTATGTATTTTATTTGTTTTATTTTATTTGAAGAGTTTTATATAGCGCTGGCTAAACCCGGAGGTATCAGAGCGCTTTACATGAGGATGGCGTTAGAAAAGAGCAGTGTTACATAGTTACATCAGTTACTGGAGCATAGCATAACAGAGAAAAAAAATGAGATACATAATTACATTGGTTACTGGGACAGAAAATAACATAGAAACAAGTCCTGTGGAGCATATAAGCGGTGAGACGAGAAACAGGTCCAGAGGGTAGGTTAAGGCCAAGGGGGAGATCCACAGCCTATCTCCACTATATCTAAGAGGGTAGCTCCACCAGACATCGGCTATGCTGCTAGGGCTCCGCTGAACAGTAGAGTTTCAAGATTTTTCTTTTATTTTTTTAATTTTCAGAGTTAACTCGAAGGCAAGGAAAGAAATGTACCGAAGCGGGGAGACAAGAAACAGTGCTAAGTCTGGAGGGTAGGTAACGGCCGAAGGGGAGAACAACAGCCAATCTCCTCTATAGCTACCTAGGTAGCTCCACCAGGCGTTGTCTATGTTGCTAGGGCTCCGCTGTTAGATTCATAGTATACCATCAGTAAACATCGAATAACATCAGTTACATAGGGAAGAGATAATACAAAAACAAGTCGCAAGGAGCATAGAGGGGGGTGGGGGAGGGGAATTAAGCTAGAAGCAGGCAAACAGTCAAAGACAGGCCTTCCAGCAATGGGGAAGGGAAAGACATCAGGGGCCCTCCAAAGGACCAAGGCAATGAGCCCACAGACCTGATGGGGTCACGGATTCCACAGCATCCAGGGCCGGCACTCGCTCTCCACTCTGGAGCAACTTGGCTGTAGAGAGGGTGGCCTCTAGTGAGGAGGTATGTGGTTGTGAGGTAATAGAAATTTTCAGGTAACCAATGTGTCCCCCACTCGCACCCTATCCATGCACCCATGTTCCTTGTATGTCGTGTAACTTCTTTTCTGTTCATGCTAGAAAGACGCAAATACATTTGCGTCCAACGTTAACATGTCAGCTATCCAGTCATGCATGAAAATCCCGTTAATTAGGCTTCTAGGCCTATGGTGCCAACGTCTTTACATGGTACACTTTTGAATCTCGCACACGTTTTCCTTCATGTTTTCTGGTCCAGTCGAGTTAGGCCCTTAAACGAGGCTCCGAGTTCTTTTCTCCCTCTGAAAGCTGCAGTTTAGGTATGCATCCCTGACCTCTGCCTTACTTCCTGCCTCAGACGAGCGGTGCCCGGCTCGGCCTGGTTCGCTTGCCAAGATGATTTTTACCTACAAGTTATCTGCTCAGCCTCCTCGAAAACACATTCCAGTCTAGTGAAATAGGTAAACATGTTCCCGGCTGCAGAGCAAAGGGCCCTGCCTTCCTGTCTCCATGCGAGTAATTTACTGCTCCTGTTACCATGGTAGGCCCATGGCCCCCGCACTCTACATGAAGATCCGTATGCACGCACTAGCATTCAGTGTTGAACGGCCCCTGCCCGAGAGACCTTTTACTCCGGACACTACATCCTCAAAACATACGATATCAGATATGCTATAGGTACAGGTCGTTTTGACACCCCAGACATTAGTCTCCTTTACTCGTGCAAAAGTCAAAGCCCCCAGCTCTCCCCGGTTACACGTCATGCCCAGCTGCGCGCGCATATAGGTCATAAGTTTCTGCTGATCCTGCAAAGTATCTCTATGCATCCACCCACTTGTGACGTTTCATGTGACGATTCTCTGACATGTCCAGTGCACGCCCATGTGTACGCCTTCTTACACGCCTCCTGTTACGCACATGTGTTCTTATCTCTCTCTTTTCACCTGTTACGCCTACTGTATTCACTTCCACTATACTGTTTTACTATATATAATGTGTGATGCTAATAAAATGTTGAATGTCCCTTCCTGAACCTGAGTGGTGATGGAACCCGATGTCCCATGCTTCAAAGCATTCCATTAAAGCCCGTATGACTCAGATACCACGGACTCTGCGTCTCATTTGATTGAGCTATCCTTATGACTTGTAATTATATGGCAAGAAAGATACGGTAAATAGTAATTTACCACATAATTTGGCGCCCGAACAGGGACCCCCCTTCCCCACTCGCCGGCGATGTTACGCAGGCCTTGACCCCTTCTACAGCCGCAACGGAACCGTGCACGCCTGCGGGTTTTCCTGCTATCTCCCTCGGGCCCACGGAGGAGACGGAGACTGCGGTCCGGCATCCAGACGAGGCGGTGAGGAATGCGGAGGATCCCGACCAGAGCCCCTAGTCGAGAGAGCAAGGTCCGAGGTATCCGGAGGCCCACCTGTTCCGAAGCGCATGCGGCGTAATAGCAGCCAGATGTCGTAGCAGTCCAGTCCAGTCCAGTCCAGTTTCCGAGGCCTTCAGTTCTTGCTTCCCGGTGAGTACCGTTGTTGGGAACGCATCTAGAAGGGTTCATTAATTTGTTCCCGGTCAAGACAGGTCTGGGTACACAGGCCTGGTCCAGACGTGTTCACTTAGGTGAATACGGTCAGACGTGTCTCTTTATGGGACCGGTATTGTCTGTACTGTTTTAGCAGTGCATCTAGTAATTCAGTGATTCAGTATTCTAGTATTGTAACTCGAGTTTCAGTAACTATGTGTTTTCTATGTATCAGGTAATATCCGTCTGAAATGTATTAATGTGGGTTTTAATGTTGTGGTATGAATGACTGTTTTGCTATTCATTACTGTGGTTACTGTGTCCACGTTTAAAGCAATCCGACCATGCCACTGTTTTCGAAGTTACGTCAGATAGGGACCAGTAAAGGGATACTCGAAGAAGCAGTTCCTGTCCCACCTAGGGACACTCCTGGACATTTTATGTATAATAAGCATGGCTTAGATGCCATACTGTATCTAGATTTATGGGTGGACTACACCAAGGGTCTGGAAGAAAAGTATAGATGGCCTGTCTCAGGGACATGGGATGCTGATTGCATCATGAGAGTAGAAGAAGCGTTATGGAAAAAGAAAGCCAGACAATCCCAGAAAAATGCCATAGAATTATGGCGTAAAGAAGCGCATAGAAGAACAGAAAAAGAACTCAGAAAAGCAGAGAGAAGTAGAGAAGAATCTGAAAAAGCTAGGGGAAAAGAGTTACTAGAAGAAGGAGAACGAGTCAGAATAGAACAACAAGACAGACAAAGAAATGCCCTTATTACAGGACTGTATCCTGTTCTTGCCGAGGGCCTGCCTAAGGCGACCCCGGAAGCACCCCGTAACTTACCACCACCATTGGTCCCGACTAAACTCCGTCACAAACAGACCGCAGCGGACATTTTCCTTTCTTCCTATTTAGATGACGTAGCTCCTGGGTATACCAATGTTCGCGTACCCCCAGCTAATAATGTACAGCAACCTCTCCCGCCTGTTCAAAACATACAGCAGCCTGCTCCGTCCGTACAGTCTGTCCAAGACGCGTCACCTCTACCCCCTCAAGACTCGACTCCCTCATCCGTTGTTATTCCCCCTCCTGTCACCACTGTCCCTGTCACAACCATTCCTGTCACTACTATTACTACTGTTCCTACCACTGTTGGTCCTAATAATCCGTTCGGTATGTCGGCAACCCAGAGTTCAGCATTACCTGCACCTACTTTTCAATTAATGACACCAGCAACAACATCACAGCTAGTTGATGGTTACGCTTCCGCTGCAGGAGGCGCCGTAGGAGGTCACCATCGCACCCCGCCACAAATAAAACGAACGACGCTTAGAGATCTAGCATTACAACTTACACCCAGGGCAGCGACATACGCAGCCCTTAAAGAGTATGTTACAGACTGCAGATATGACCCAGTACCCGGCGAAGACGGGATGGTTCTATACTCATTACGTTTACGGCGAGTTGCAAACTATTTGGTTCTTTTGCCAGAAATTACTGACCATCTAGACAACATATATCATTTTATAAGAACAGGGGAGAGACCAGAATGCATTCGCGAGGCCATGGCACATCAAAAAGTCGAGACACAAAGTATAATCTTACGGTTTCTGATAAATTGTTTAATACGGGAACGAGATCGGCCAGATACAAGCAGAGAAGAAATGGATATGTTGATAAATTGAAGTAATAACATAGCTGATGGTAAACACGATAAACAGAATAGCATAGAAGCCATGTACAGAAAGATTCGTAAAGAAATCGTAAAATTCCATGAACATGAGAAAGAAGCCAGGGGAACCGAGAAAGAGAGTGAAAATTCAGAGGAAGAAGAGATAGATAATCCTGTAGAAGAATGGCCAGGAACAATGGCGTACGTAGGTAGAGTGAGACTTCCTAAACAGTATTCTTTTGATAGACCTTTCGACAGACCCATTCGTCTAGAAAACAAGAAACGTTTCCTTTCCCCATACCAGAACAATGTTCTCTTGAACATGTATTTCAAGACACTGATAAAATGCTAAAAGAAAGAATAGGTTACCATGAACTTAGTACAATGCGAGATCAGGAATTGGCACGGTCAGCAGTCCAATGGGCTGGAAATGATAGCATATATAAAGATGATTTAGTAGCACAAACATTTTTGACTCTTTCCCCAGACGAACAGCGACTTGCTGGTATGTACATGATCCAGCATCTCATTTCACTATATGAGAGTCAGCATTCTGATCCAGGTCCCCTATATAATATATTGGAAGAATTACTCCTAAAAAGATGGAGAGGCCTAGGTACCGATTTAATTAATATCATTCTAGAACAATGACACAAATACAGAACTTTCTTGACTCCACATTTCGTTTCTGTCCCACCCCCAGTAAGACAACCATTTTACATAGACAGACAGAATCCCTTACGAGAAGTTCACCCCGTCCAGGCCCCAGGGGCTACGCTTCAGCGTGTATTCATATACACACCCTTAAGCAAAATGGAACTATTGGAAATGAAGAAAATAGTGCCCTGTCATGATAAAGATCCAGCAGGTTTTCACCGTGAATTAAAAGACATGTTACTAATGGGGGATTATACATATTCCGACATTCTGAAAATGTTAAAGGTATTGTTGCTGGCTGGTATCTACGAAAAACTGAAAGAGAAAGAATGGGAGGTGGGAGATAAAAAGATTAATTGGGCTGAATTAGAGGACGAAGAAAATACACGTACCCCAGGTTTAGGTCTTGGGGACAGAGCTAAAGCATTACCAGGATTATTAGTACAGGTTTTGCCGAGGTTATTGACAATTAAAAAGGAAGACTGGGATGCAATCTCAGCCTGCAAACAGAAACAAGAGGAAGACACTAGTGATTTTTATTCTAGATTCGAGAAATGTTTCATTATAAATAGTGGCCTGAAAACAAGTAGCGAATCATATCCACATCTTTTTGTAACCAAATTAGTCGAGAATTCCTTACCACAAGTTAAAAATAGAGTATTGAAAGTCGAGAGCACATGGCAAGCAAATACCCCTTCCCAAATGTTACAAATGTTACAGTACCACCAGAACAGAATTAGAGAGGAACATGATCATGAACAGAGACGTACGAGAGATACGAAAATGAAAGTACTAGTTGCCCAATCTGTTCCAGCCGACGGTCATAAAAAGGGTACTGCACCGCCAGGTCAATCTGCAGCTCCCGTTAAAGGGAATTGCAACTATTGTAAGCAGCCAGGTCACTATATAAATGAATGTTTGGTTTTGAAACACAATATTGCTACAGGCAAAACGAAAGAGAGACCGCGTCCACCTAGACCAGAGCACGTTCCACAGCATATCCCACAGAACATGCAACCACCACAACAAGCACAACAGACAGTAGCTGTACCCCAACCCCAACCTATTGCTGCCACGCAACATGTCACACAGCAAATGTACCAGTATGCACAGTCAGATTACCCCGATTATCAGCAGTATACATGAAACAGCCTAGAGAGGGAGGTTGGCTTGCCCCTCATCGAGGTTCCTGTAGATCTAGATGGTCCCTATGTACATAGTCAGGTATTAGGGAAAGACAGAAAATTTTTGATTGACACAGGGGCGAGCAGAACTACCATCAGTCATGACGAAGTTCCAGGGGCACCACTCTCAGGCTCACAGAATGTTTCCCTGGGTTTTTCAGGAAAGCCTATTGTTAACGAAGTGTCAAAGCCAGTTTCTCTTGAAGTTGGTCCATTGTCCCGTACTACTGACTTGTTACTTACGAAAGCATGTCCTGAAAATCTGCTTGGTATTAAAACGTTGAAAGCACTAGGGGGCATATTATCAAGCCTGTGCGCTAAAATTATTGCCGCTTTATCGCCGAAAACGGCCGATAAAGCGGCGATAATGGGCTTGATAATATGCTCTATGGAATTCCAATCGAAGCACATGTTAGATGTGAAGACATCTAACATGGGCTTCGATTGGAATTCCACAGAGCATATTATCAAGCCCATTATCGCCGCTTTATCGGCCGTTTTCGGCCGATAAAGCGGCGATAATCTTAGCGCACAGGCTTGATAATATGCCCCTCGGTGCTGTAATATGTTGTTCTCCAGAAGGAGTGAGATTGTTCTTACGTGACTTCAAAGGTCATTATGTGTTACGAGATTTTGATCCAAGATTGCAGAATGTACCAGCACATTTATGGGCACAAGGTCCAACTGATGTAGGTTGTATGCACATTACACCGTACCGTGTCACTCTCAAGCAAGGAGTTGTACTGCCCCGAATCCGACAATACAAACTGCCACCCGAGGCTGTAACAGCCTTACTGAAGATTATTGACGAGCTCATTGCCCAAGGAGTAGTTATTGAAACTGACTCCAATGTATGCAATTCTCCGATCATTCCAATTCTTAAACGAACTGACCCAAATGCACCACCAGTCTACCGATTGGTGATTGATCTTCAAGAACTGAATAAATGCATCATTCCTCAGTACCCGGTAGTGCCAGACATATCTTCTCTCTTGACGGCTATTGATTCCGAAGCAGCGTTCTTTACTGTAATTGACCTCAAGAACGCTTTCTTTAGTGTCCCCATTCATCCTGAAAGCCAGTATTTATTCGGATTCTCTTTAAATGGCCGAAGCTTCAAATTTGCACCTGCACCTCAAGGGTTCACGGAAAGACCTAGTATTTACAGTCAAGCATTGAAAAGACAACTAGACAGTATCCACATGCCTACTGACACTGCTCTGCTGCAATATGTAGATGACTTGTTGATCACTGCACGGACCGAACGTGACTGCGAGCGCGCGTCACTGACTGTCTTGTATTTCTTGGCCGAAAAGGGGCATAAAGTGTCCCCTTCGAAGCTACAAGTCTGTGCCCAGTAAGTGGTATACCTTGGGCACTTGCTGTCCAAATGGGGGAGACAGCTGACACCAGACCGCATCCAGTTAATTGCACATCTGCCACAACCCAAGACACAAAAGGAAGTACGGGCCTTCATTGGCCTCACTTCTTACTGTAGACAATGGATTCCCCAGTATGCATATCTAGCTAAACCACTCATACAGTTGACAACACAGGAGGCAGCGACTTCGACTGTCCTCCCTTGGACTCAGGAACATACACAAGCTTTTGACGAGTTAAAGAAAGCTTTATGTCAAGCACCAGTTTTAGCGACACCATGTTACAGAAAACCTTTTACACTTTTTGTTACTGAACGCGATGGCACAGCATTATCTGTACTCACACAGGATCAAGCAGGACACCACAAGCCTTGTGCTTATTTTTCTAGTACATTGGATCCAGTGGCCCAGGCTCTGCCTGCGTGCCTCAAATCAGTTGCAGCAACAGCTTTAGCGATCAGACAAAGCGATTCCATAGTGTTAGGACATCCCCTGACAGTACAAGTTCCAGACTCAGTGGAAGTTCTCCTGAACCGTACCCAGACTCAGCACTTGACCATAGCAAGACTGACAGGATATGAACTGACATTGTTTCAGCCACACATAGAGATCAGACGATGCAACACATTAAACCCTGCCACATTGTTACCCTCGAGCACAACTGATCCGACACCACATGACTGCGTAGAAGTCATCAATGCTGTAACGAAGCCCAGACAAGACTTGACAGACATTGCATTACCCGAACCCGACCTGACACTTTACGTGGATGGTTCATGTATGAGAACAAGTACAGGAGAGTTAGTGGCCGCATATGCAGTGACCACTGAAACTGAAGTCATAGAAACACATCGTATTGACACCTTGTCTGCTCAAGCAGCAGAACTCATTGCTCTGACCCAAGCCTGTATACTAGCCAAGAACAAGAAAGTAAACATATACACAGATTCACAGTATGCATTCGGAGTTGTTCACGACTTCGGTATCCTATAGCAAGAAAGAGGTTTTTTAACTTCTCATGGCGCCAAGATACAGCATGGTCCCCTCATTCAAGCTCTGTTAGAAGCAATACACTTACCTGTATCCATTGCTATCATGAAGTGCAAAGCACATACTAAAGCCACCGACACCATTTCTCAGGGTAACGCCCTGGCAGATCGAACAGCTAAACTCACAGCTCAGACAGACATCCCAACGGACACGACAAAGACTGACGTGACATCACAGACACATTGTATGACAGTGAAGGATCCCATTCTAGACGTACTCGACATACAGACACATGCTACTCCTGACGAAATCAAGAAATGGACTGAACAAGGAGGGATCCAGACAGATCTGGGATGGATGACAAAGGGAAGAGCCACATGGTTCCTCCCCGACTCTTTGGTTCAAGTAATCATTAACACAGCACCTAGTCCAGCACACTTAGGAGAAAAAGCTATGTTAGACAGCATTCAACACCTCTGGTTCAACAAGCATTTACGAGCAGCAGCAAAACAGAAAGTGCGTACCTGCATGATCTGTTGTCAGTTCAATCCAGGCAAAGGTGTTCCCGTGGAACAAGGTGGATTCCATCCTCCTGACCATCCTTTTGAAGTCCTCCAGATGGATTATATCCAGATGGATAGATGTAGAGGTTTTAAATATGTCCTCGTAGTTGTATGTGCCCTTTCCCGATGGACAGAAGCATATCCAGTCCCAGATTACACTGCCGCGACCACTGCCAAGCAGTTGGTTCGTGAATTCTTCCCGCGATACGGCTTGCCCCGTGTCGTATACTCAGATAATGGACAGCCATTCTCGTCCGAGCTTATGAAACAGGTATCACTCCTGTTAGGTTACCAGTGGAAGTTCCACTGCGTACGACACCCTGAAGCAGCTGGTCTCGTAGAGAGACATAATCAAACCCTGAAAACACGCTTAGCCAAAGTCTGTGCAGAAAAAGGTGTAGATTGGATAGTAGCCTTGCCAGTTGCCCTCTTCTATATGCGCATGGTTGCTCATTCCAGAACCGGACTATCTCCTTATGAGGTGGTTTTCGGGCGGCCTCCCAATATGTGGGGTACGCCTATGCCCCGCAAGATCACTGATGTTGACAGTAATATGCTGACAGATTACCTAGCTTCCTTGATGTCTGCACTACAATCTTGTCGTTCACAGGTTGCGGCTGCCTTTCCGGACAACACCCAAGTAAAACCGCATGAAGTCGTTCCGGGTGAGCTGGTATACGTGAGAAATTTCGATCGATCAAGTCCGCTGGAGCCGAGGTGGAAACAGCCAAAGTTGGTGTTGATGACGACGAGGACCGCAGTCAAGTTGGAAGGACGCAAGGGGTGATTACACTCCAGCCACATTAAAATAATTTCACGGACTGTGTCCAGAAACTTCGGTTAAGGACTGCCCCCTATAAGACTCTGACTCTAAACTCCCCCTGATAGAAAAAACTCCTCAACAGGAGTATCGCGCCAAGCTGAGGTCTAGTAAGTCAGACAGCGTTTAATTGTTTAAGTCCCCCTCGGGTGAAGCGGTTAGACAGGTTTCTGACATGTATAAGATAGACCCAAGTAGTCAGAGAGATAGGCGTATCAAGAAAAGAGAACAATATTGTAAAAATTTGCACAGTCGATGTGTAATCGCCTTAATTTTCATGTTTCTTCTGAGTCTTACGATCATATGCATAAGTTTAATGCTACATGTTTTTTTCCCTCTTGATTCACATATACATGCTTCCTCTAATGACACTGTAGATCACTCCTTCAGCGACTTGCCCCCTCATGAATTATCCTATCGATTAGCAATGCGCAACAATACATTCATTCGTATGTTACACCATATTCATCAGGCCAGCAATGCCACCAATTGCTGGGTATGTGGCCGACTCCCACCTTATCAGAAATACAAGGGAGCTCTGCCTCTCTTTCCATACCCGTTTACGCATAATGGTTCATGTGGTGCATGGTTTACTTTAATGTCTTCTTTAGATAGTAAGTCCAAAGTTTCCCAAGGCAATTGGATTTGGGGGAACCTGAATACAGTCATGAATAAAGCATGTTTCCCAGATGCAGACGGTCTTCCCCAAAGGAGAGGGACCGACCTAGAAAATGAAGTGTATAAATTAGGTAATTTTTCCCTCAATCTCATGATCCTGAACGTCCAGTCCGAGACTAATTCGAACTTGCCGTTTATATCAGTCTTGCCAGTGAAAGGCGAACTGAAAGAATGTCTCAGTACATCTAGGACACAGTGATTGTAATACTGTGGTCGAATTCAGTGACAACGGAAAGTCTACTTTCAAAGCCTCTCGCCATTCTTATTTCATTTGTGGTCACACTGCTTATGTACCTCTGCCCCTTGATTGGGATGGGACGTGTTACATTGCGTTCCTATTGCCACCTGTTTTTCTAGCCCCGCCTGATTATCATAGGAATTCACGCCTTGTGAATGTCAGACATAGAAGAGACCTTCCTCCTGTTATTGATGATTCTGGATCTACATGGGATTATGTTAAAGGATACTTCTGGTTCATAGGTCCTGTCCAGAACAGTAAAATAATACGCAGGTTAACAAGAACCCTTGAAGTGGTAGTAAACAAAACTACTTTTGCTTTAGGTAACCTGACCGAAGAGCAATCTGCTATGAGAATTGTTGTTCTTCAAACTCGCCTTGTCCTTGACGTCATCCTGGCCGATAGGGGCGGAGCTTGTAGAGTCATCGGATCCAGTTGTTGCGTGTTTATTCCTAATAACGCGCCATCCGTGTATAAGGCCATAACACGGCTTCACGAAATTGCTCACCTGATTCATCAGAATCCAGGCTCCTGGACTTGGTCCGGTTGGCTCTGGAGTGTGATATCCGCTTGGGGATGGAAATTGTTATCATTCCTAGGAATAATATTGGTCATAGTATTCAGTTGTTGTTTCTGTCTGCAATGTGGGCCAGCGATTTGCGGCTTGTGCGCCACAGCTTTATTCCCCGTCCTAGTGCACATTCCCGTTCCCGAATGATAAAAGACGAACAAATGATGTTATATGAACAGATAGATGGTCTCATGAATATAGATATATCTTAAAGGGTTTGGTAGGGGCCAAGGAGGGAATGAGGTAATAGAAATTTTCAGGTAACCAATGTGTCCCCCACTCGCACCCTATCCATGCACCCATGTTCCTTGTATGTTGTGTAACTTCTTTTCTGTTCATGCTAGAAAGACGCAAATACATTTGTGTCCAACGTTAACATGTCAGCTATCCAGTCATGCATGAAAATCCCGTTAATTAGGCTTCTAGGCCTATGGTGCCAACGTCTTTACATGGTACACTTTTGAATCTCGCACACGTTTTCCTTCATGTTTTCTGGTCCAGTCGAGTTAGGCCCTTAAACGAGGCTCCGAGTTCTTTTCTCCCTCTGAAAGCTGCCGTTTAGGTATGCATCCCTGACCTCTGCCTTACTTCCTGCCTCAGACGAGCGGTGCCCGGCTCGGCCTGGTTCGCTTGCCAAGATGATGTTTTACCTACAAGTTATCTGCTCAGCCTCCTCGAAAACACATTCCAGTCTAGTGAAATAGGTAAACATGTTCCCGGCTGCAGAGCAAAGGGCCCTGCCTTCCTGTCTCCATGCGAGTAATTTACTGCTCCTGTTACCATGGTAGGCCCATGGCCCCCGCACTCTACATGAAGATCCGTATGCACGCACTAGCATTCAGTGTTGAACGGCCCCTGCCCAAGAGACCTTTTACTCCAGACACTACATCCTCAAAACATACGATATCAGATATGCTATAGGTACAGGTCGTTTTGACACCCCAGACATTAGTCTCCTTTACTCGTGCAAAAGTCAAAGCCCCCAGCTCTCCCCGGTTACACGTCATGCCCAGCTGCGCGCGCATATAGGTCATAAGTTTCTGCTGATCCTGCAAAGTATCTCTATGCATCCACCCACTTGTGACGTTTCATGTGACGATTCTCTGACATGTCCAGTGCACGCCCATGTGTACGCCTTCGTACACGCCTCCTGTTACGCACATGTGTTCTTATCTCTCTCTTTTCACCTGTTACGCCTACTGTAGTCACTTCCATGTATACTGTTTTACTATATATAATGTGTGATGCTAATAAAATGTTGAATGTCCCTTCCTGAACCTGAGTGGTGATGGAACCCGATGTCCCATGCTTCGAAGCATTCCATTAAAGCCCATATGACTCAGATACCACGGACTCTGCCTCTCATTTGATTGAGCTATCCTTATGACTTGTAATTATATGGCAAGAAAGATACGGTAAATATTAATTTACCACAGTTGGCCCATCTTCATGGACTCCCAACCCCTCTCGTTGGCAGTGTGGGCCTCCTTTGTGGGTCACAGTTCCATCCAGACTTCGGGTAACAGAGCTCATCGCGACCACTGGTCTCATTTCAGTATCTGTCTGCAGTGCGGCCAATTCCCTCACTGCTGTGTAAACTGCACTGTTGATGACCATCTGCCTCCACTCCTCGCAGGTTTCCCACAAAATAATTTTTACGCACCCCCAGAGGCGCTATTCATGCTGGTCCCAAGAAGCTTTGTCGGGCATGCAGAGTAACCCTGACCTTACTTTGCAGTTCTTTACATTACGCGATGCACTTCAACGCTGCATCCAGCTGTTTCCCGTGTCACTGGACAGACGCTATTACAAGCGGTTCACACAGCCCCATGCATACAGCATGTTGAGATCCCCTGCCATCGTTCAAAAAATACTTCCCACTCCCTCGTATTTACCGCAGCGCAGGTAAGGAAGGAGCGCCGGCTGCCGTTAGGCGTTTGATGTCACAGTTGTCTGCCTGTAGTTATGGTTCCTGCTGTGTCTCACTTACGCTGCGGCCGCAATCACTCTGCTTCCGGATCGAATTTCACTATCGGGCTACCGTAATCCAACTGGTTGCACGCATCTTGTTTCAGAGGTACGCGCTCCAGTCTCGATGTTCCGGACAGCCAACACCAAGTCGAGGTGAGTGATCACTGGCTTCCGCACCCCACACCTTCTCCGTCACAGCGAGCACAGATCGATCCGAGCCGCCATCTTGTGAGCTGTATGCTGCAAGGTAGTTCGCTCTGACCTGCAAGCATGTCTCACTACCCTGTGCTGCCTGTCTACCTGCTGCCCTCTGTTTGTGCCTACTTGCTCGTTTCTTGCTCTGTTTTGTCTTTTCTGCTAATTTTTCTGCCTTCTGTTTTACCTTTTGCTGCTCGTTTTTCTGCCCTCTGTTTTGCTTTTCTTGCTCATTTTTCTACCCACTGGTTAGTCCACCTCTACCCTGTCTTTTTTGCTCATTTTGCTGCTCCCAGTTTTGACTTTTTGCGCTCATGTTTCTGCCCTCTGTTTGGCATTTTCTGCTAGTTTTTCCTTTCCTGTTTTGCTAGTTTTTCTGCTCTCTGTTTTGCCTTTTCTGCTTGTTTTTCTGACCTCTGTTTTGCTTTTTGTTCTCACTCATTTTTCTGCCCTCTGTTTTTCCTTTTTCGGCTTGTTTCTTCCCTCTTCCTGCCATTTCCTTAAGACCTGGCTTTTCAACAGAGACCTTGCACTGTTGTGCACAGATACCACAGTGCTGTTCTCTAACAAATGCTGATTGTGCTGCAGAATGTAATTGCATCACCCCCATGTTTTCCAAAAATATGGCACTGCCAAAAGCACAAGTGTGCTCTGGTGGGCTGCAATTCCAGAATGCAGAAATCAGTTCTTGGACCTTACAAAAGGAGGAGACTGCCTTTAATTAGGGGCATGGATTAGGAAGAGGCGGGGAGGAAGAAATGTATAGCCATTTTGGAATTAGGGCTGCTCCGAAATTGCATCAAAGAAAAGCGGACATAAAGCGGGAAAGAAAGCATGATTGAGTGGGAGGATTTCTACAATCACTGGCTAGTGTACTGAACAGAACTAACACCTGACCACCACCTCTTCAGAACATTTCCGGTACTGGGAAGACAGCACTTGAAGAAACGAAGACACTGTTGAAAGAAAAGGACTGAAAGATGTAAGACTCCTGCAGGGACCCAGGGAATTCAATTGCTTTGCAAGGGAGAGGTTATTGACCTCCTGTTTGTCTGTTCCAGTGATGCAAACTGTTAGAACTGGGGGTCTCTAGTTGGCAGAGGTAGGTACCAATGTCCAAATAGGGACCCTTGCTTCTAGTCAGGACGAGGAGATAACCCTCTTAGATAACCCCTGCTCGCCCTCAAGGTAGCTTGGCCTGAGCAGTCTAGGCTAACCAGAGGCAATGCGTTAAGTATTTGTACCAACACTCACAGTAACACAGTGAAAACACCACAAACTGATTCCACAACAGTTTAGGAAAATAAAGATATTTATTCTAAACTACACAAGACCAAAACGGCAGAAATCCAACATACACAATGCAAGGTTATGGTTTCAAATGAGTTCTTCAGGTTGTAATCAAAGTTCTTTAAGTTACGATCAAATAATCCACAGATGCGTGAAAAGTTCACAGTTGCGTCACGTCGACTCACAGTACCTTTTAGATGCAACAAAGTTCCACAAGCAGGAAGCTGGTGCGGTGGAAACAAGCGATGCGTTACTCCTGAGACCCTGGGGAGGCGATGCGACAGCCCCGCTGCAGCAGCGGGCGTGCGGCGACTAATCCGGTCTGTAAGGGGAGGAAGGCAGCTTGCGTAGATTCCGGTGCGTAGGTTCCGTGGGAAGTCTGTTCTCACAACGGCACGATGCGATCTCGTGGGGGCTGCGACGATCTCCGGGGCGACGATGCGCAGTCCAGCGGTGACCCTCTCTCTCGCAGCTCCTCGAAGTGATGTTTCTGCGACGATGTTCGCAGCGACGTGATGCGGTCCGCAAGCAAGCGGTGCGGTGATCCCACCCCGGCGACAGGCTCTGCGACGACACTCGCAGCGATGTTCGATTCCCCTGCACCGGTCTGGTGCGTCCCGCAAACGAAGGGTGCGACGGCCTCGGCAGCGATGTCAGGTGCTGCGCCGATCTCGACCTTCGT
This sequence comes from Lissotriton vulgaris, assembly GCF_964263255.1. Lineage (NCBI taxonomy): Eukaryota > Metazoa > Chordata > Amphibia > Caudata > Salamandridae > Lissotriton > Lissotriton vulgaris. The sequence goes on from NC_141693.1 coordinate 625,962,645, forward strand.
AGTGGCGGGGAACTTCTCGCACTGTCGGGGTTGCGCTCCGCAAGCGAGCGAGGCGACACTTTTCAGCTTCACAAGTTTCTCAGCTTAGTCTCAAGCTTCCCAGCTCAGGTTCAACTCCTAGAGGCCCCACAACTGGATCAAGCACTCTACGAAGGACAGAACTCTCTCAGCAGAGTTCGGGGAGACTGGGGATGAAGTCCTTTTGTTCCTGGGACTTCGGAAACAGGGAGCCAGCTCTTCTCAGGCCCTTGGAGATTCCTTACAAGACAGGGGACACAGCTCACAGCAAAGTCCTTCCCCTCTCCTTGGCAGCAGAGCAACAGCAGGACAGTCTTCCTTCTTCCACGTCAGCTTTCTCCTCGGCAGAGGTTCCTTCTTGATTTCCAGGATGATCTAATTCTCTGTTGTCAGGGGTCCTGTACTTATACCCCTAAAGTCTTTGTTCTCTCTGTGCATGTGGGCCCTGAGCCCGGTCTGAACCAGTTCTGGGTGGATCCTGAGTACCTTGATGTGCTGGCTGCATCTTTCCTTTCAGAGTGAGGGGCAGAGTCCTCAGCCGCCCAGCAGGAGGTGGAGCCAGCCTTGTGGCAGGCAGGCACAGCCCTATTCAGCCCAGGTGCTAACTCCTCCCACCACTCAGGTAGCAATTGCATCACTCGGCCTAGTGCTGACTCATCCAGCCTCTGGGGCATTCCCCAGCCCCTGTCACTCACAAACCAGACAGTCAATACACAAACAGTCTCAGGCACACAGAAGGGTCCGACAAGAGAACAGCAACTTTCTAAAAGTGCGGTTCTCAAACACAGGATCTAAAAACCACCTTTCCTAAAAGATGCGTTATTAAATTCTGAAATCAGGGATGCTAGATACTTATGTCCTATCTTGTTCCTATGGGAAGAAATGCCGTTAACCACTGTAGCCAGCATCCCCCATGTTAACCTATGGAGCAAGATAACCTTACAATAGTGAAAAACGAAAATGGCTGTAATTCACTACCAGAGCATGTCACCTGCACCAGTACATGCTCTACCTTTCACATACACGGCACCCTGCCCAGGGGGGTACCTTGGGCCTTCCATAGGAGTGACTGATGTGCACGAAAAGGGAAGGGTTAGGCCTGGTCAGCGGGGACGCGGACCAGGAGGACATGGCAGTTCTAAACTGCCCGTAGGCGCTGCAGTGGCAGGCCCGAGACACCATTTTAGGGCTACTCCTGTGGGTGGCACAATCAGTGCTGCAGGCCCACGAGTAGCATTTGTCATCACCGGCCCTGGCACACCCAGTGCACTTTACGAGGGACTTCATGGTGATACAAATATGCCAAACATGTATATCCAATCAGAATAATAATTTATATAGGGAGCACTTACACTCTGGCACTGATCAGCAGTGGCAGAGTGTCCAAAGCATCTAAACCAGCGAAAACGAATCCAGCACAGCATCGAAAAATACAGGAGGCAGAGGCAAAAAGATAGGGGTAATCACGCCAAAAGATGTCAGGTCTAACACGTGTCCCCTCCAGCTGAAAGTGGGGAGAACTACCCACCCTCTTGGGAGTTCTCTTCACTAAGGCGGAAAAACCTGGACAGACCATCAGCGTTGGCGTGTTCTGTACCAGGGCGGTGTTCCACCGTAAAGTCCATTCCCTGTAGGGAGATGGACCACCTCAACAGTTTTGGATTTTCACCCCTCATGTGCATTAACCACCTGAGGGGCCTGTGGTCGGTCTGAACACGAAAGTGAGTCCCAAACAGGTAGGGCCTCAAGTTTTTCAGAGCCCAGACCACAGCAAAAGCCTCCCTTTCAATCGCACTCCACTTCTGTTCCCTGGGGAGTAGCCTCCGACTAATGAAAGCTACTGGCTGGTCTCCATTCTCCTCAGTGGCTTGTGAGAGTACTGCTCCCACACCATGCTCTGAAGCGTCCGTCTGAACTATGAACTCACTGGAAAAGTCAGGTGCCTTGAGCACCGGTGCTGTGCACATCGCAGTCTTCAGGGCCTCAAAAGCAGTTTGGCAGGCGTCAGTCCAGTCAACTCTTTTGGGCAACTTCTTGGAAGTGAGTTCTGTCAAGGGGGCGACAATGGTGCCATATCCCTTGACAAACCGTCTGTAATACCCGGTGAGTCCTAAAAAGGCTCTCACCTCTGTCTGGGTCTTGGGGGGCTCCCAAGCCAGAATGGTATCAATCTTTGCCTGTAGGGGCGCCACCTGGCCGCTCCCCACCTGGTGTCCCAAATACACCACAGATCCCTGCCCTATCTGGCACTTACTGGCCTTGATAGTGAGGCCTGCCTTCTGCAGAGCCTTCAACACTTCGCAGAGGTGTTGCAAGTGTTCTTCCCACGTGGAGCTGAACACCGCAATGTCATCCAGGTATGCGGCGCTGAATTCCTCCAGCCCGGACAGTACCTGGTTAACCAGTCTCTGGAACGTGGCAGGGGCATTCTTCAACCCAAAGGGCATGACACGGAACTGGAAGTGCCCCTCTGGCGTTGAAAATGCTGACCTCTCTTTGGCCCCGTCAGTTAAGGCAATCTGCCAGTACCCCGAAGTCAAATCAAACGTACTGAGGTACTTGGCAGCTCCCAACCGATCCACGAGCTCATCAGCTCTGGGGATAGGGTGTGCGTCAGTCTTCGTGACCGCATTGAGCCCACGGTAGTCCACGCAAAACCGGAGTTCTGGCGGGCCACCGGGGGTAGCAGCTTTCTTGGGGACCAAGACCACTGGGCTAGCCCAGGGGCTGCTGGAGGGCTCAATCACCCCTAGCGCCAGCATCTTGGAAACCTCTTCCTTGATGCTGGCCCTGACCTTGTCAGCTACTCTGTAAAATTTTTGCTTCACAGGCAGACTGTCTCCAGTGTCCACGTCATGGACGCACCAGTTGGTGACTCCTGGGGTCAGGGAGAACAGAGAGGAGAACTGACCCAACACTTGGCGACAGTCATTCTGCTGTTCTGGGGTCAGGGTGGGCGAGAGGACCACACCATCCACTGACCCATCGTGCTCCTTAACTGACAGGAGGTCAGGGAGAGGATCGCTATCCTCTTCCATCCCTGCATCTGTAGCCATGAGCATGGTTACTTCAGACCTCTCAAAGTGTGGTTTGAGGCGGTTCACGTGCAAAACTCTCAGGGGCTGCCTGGGAGTCTTCAGGTTAACCAGGTAGGTTACCTCACTCTTCCTTTCCACCACCTCGTATGGCCCAGACCACTTGTCTTGGAGCGTGCAAGGCTCCACTGGTGCCATCACCCACACTTTCTGCCCAGGTTGAAACTCGACCAGAGTGGTATTCTGGTCGTACCATCTTTTCATTTCTTCCTGGCTTGCTTCCAGGTTCGCCTGAGCGAGTTACCTGAAGCGTTGTGTCTGGTTGCGGATGGCCAGCACATAGCTGAACACATCCTGGGGGGTTTTCCCACGGGACTTTTCCCAACCCTCCTTCACCAGCGAGAGAGGTCCTCTGACAGGGTGGCCATACAGGAGTTCGAAGGGACTGAACCCTAAGGACTTCTGAGGCACCTCCCTGTAGGCAAACAAAAGGCATGGTAACAAGACGTCCCACTTCCGTCTCATGGGCTCCGCGAGGCCCATAATCATACCTTTCAGGGTCCGGTTGAACCTTTCAACCAGCCCATTGCCTTGGGGGTGGTAAGGAGTGGTGAACTTATAAGTTACTCCACACTCCTCCCACAGAGACTTCATGTACCTAGAGATGAAGTTGGTTCCCCGGTCGGAGACCACCTCTCTGGGGAACCCCACACGGGAAAAGATCCCCATCAATGCACGGCCCACCACGGGTGCTGTGATTGTCCTGAGAGGGACTGCTTCCGGGTACCGGGTGGCATGGTCCACCAAGACCAGGATGAACCTGTTGCCTAAGGCTGTCTTGGGGTCCAGGGGCCCTACGATATCGATGCCCACCCGCTCGAAAGGGGTGCTCACCACTGGGAAGGGTTGAAGGGGGGCCTTCAACTTCATTCCAGTCTTGCCACTGGCTTGACAGGTTTGGCAAGACGTGCTTCCTCATCTGTGGCCAGTGGAAGTGGGTGACAAGCCGGTTTAGGGTCTTGTCTTGCCCCAGATGTCCTGCGAGAGGCACGTCATGAGCCAGACCCATCAGGAAGTTTCTGAAGCGCTCGGGTACCACCAGCACACGGGCTGCACCGGGCTCAGCAAACTTAGGCTCGCTATAGAGTAGGTCACCTTCCCAGTAGACATAGTGATCTTTGACTGCTCCACCTGCTGCCTGATCTACAGCCTGTTGCCGCAGACCAATGAGGGAAGGGCATTCCTTCTGCGCCTGGCAGAACTCCTCCCTGGAGGGACCACCCTCTTGCTGCCAATGGGTCAGCTCAGGTAGGTCTCCCAGTTCGGCTACCTGTTCCCCTGTAGGTTCCAGGGCATCCCCCTCAGGTTCTGCTTCCTCCTGGACCGTGGGAACGGCTGGGGCTGGTTTCCCGCGCCCCCTGCCTCTTCCTCTCCTGGCAGGTCTCTGGGCCACTGTTTCAGGCTCCAGTTCTGCTGATTCACCCTTACTGGCTGCCATAGCACGCGTGGTCACGCAGATCCACGCAGGCAGACCCAACATCTCCAAGTGAGTTCGGTGTTCTATGTCCTTCCATGGAGAACTCTCCAGGTCGTTACCTAACAGACAGTCCACAGGCAAGGCATCACTGACAACTACCTCCAAAAGACCAGAGACTCCTCCCCATTCAAAGGAAACCTTCGCTAACTTGCAGAGGCGCACTGAGCTGTCAGCGGCCACTACAGGGCGGAGCACGCCAGGGATGATTTGCTCGTCAGACACCCACTGACACCTCACGGATGTCACACTGGCTCCGGTGTCTCTCAGTGCTTCAACCTCCCTCCCATTGATGATCACCTTCTGCCCATATTTCTTAGTGTTTGAGGGCAGTAAGGTTTCCGGGACCATCTCTCGGTCTCCTAGCGAGACAAGGGTCATGACCGCTAGCTCTCCCCAATCACTAGAAACCAAATCCCCACCCAAAGCTACACTAGCTAACGCTGGGGCTGGAGCACCAGTGGGTGCGGGCTTCTTCTTGGGACATTTCGGAGCAATATGGCCCACCTCGTTGCAGTGATAGCAGGTAGGGGGACCCTGGTTATTTCTCTTGTCCCGCCTACCCTTAGAGGGCCATGGCTGTTTAGGCTTGGGGGTTTGGGAATCCTTTTCCGGGGAACTACTTTGGGGCCCTTGCGAGAACTCCTTTTGGTTACCCTTGTCCCCCCCACTCTTCTGCTGGGGACCCTGCCCACCTTTGGCTGTGGTACCCACAATTCCTTTGTGGACCCTGGTACTGGTCCAGCGGTCCGCCTCCTTAGCAAGCTCAATGGGGTCGGTCAGCTTGCTGTCTAAAAGATGCTGGCGCAGCTCTGGAACACAAAGACTACTCAAGTGCTCCCAACTGATTAAATGCAACAACCCCTTCAAATCAGTTACTTTACTGCCCTTCATCCAACCGTCCAGTGCACACGAGTACCCATTCACACACTCCATCCAAGTCTCAGACTCTTTCTTCTTGGAGTTTCTAAACTGCAGTCTGTACTGCTCTGGAGTAAGGCCATACCTGAGACATAAGGCCTCCTTCATATTGGGGTAGGTCATGGCACCTGTCAACTCTAAGGGCTCTAGGGCACTCCTCCCAGACGCCTCAAAATGTTTCCACAGGCCCGCCCCCCAATACTTGTCAGGCACATCATTCATCTTCAATGCAATTTCATACGAAGTGAACCAGGCATAAATATCCTCACTCCTATGGTAATTCTGTACCAGGTCTTTGGGAATATATACTTTACCCCCATGCACTGGCTGTGCGCTGCCACCATTTGAACTGGCATCCGCCTCCTTGTTTTTCAGATCCAGCTCTCTCATTCTCAACTCGTGAGCCAAAAGCAATTTCTTTTCCTCTAAGGCGCGGGCATTCTTGCTCTCCTCCGCCGCCTTCTCGACTTCCAATTGCTTCATTTTCATTTTCATGACCTCCAGGTCATATTCTCTTATTCTTTGATTTTCCTGTAACTCTTCTGGGGTGAGGCCCCTACTGGAGTGGTTGCTGCCAGCTCCTGAGCCTACTCTGCCAACTGGCAGGTCTTTGCCTTGAAAAGCACTGTCTACATCCACAACCTCATTTCCTTCCTGTGCTTCCCAATAGGTTTTCAAGATTTTCTGCAGCTCCTCCTTCCTGTAGGCGCTCTTTATGGGGCACTCAAACTGCTGGCAGAAGTACCTAAGATGCTTTACCGGGTAGGAGTACAGATCTTCAATCGAGAATTCCAAATCTAGCTCTGCCTCCTCACTGGGCGCTTTCCCATTCAGAGACATGATGCTTTCCGAAGAGTTACTCAACAACAGAATGCAAAAACTCAAAAACCAGTAGTATGCAGTGGCGTAATGGTCTGCACTCACTAGTGATGTACACCAATTACTGTGGGTCAAGTACAAATACAAGTTCAAATCCCACCGCCTGACCACCAATGTTAGAACTGGGGGTCTCTAGTTGGCAGAGGTAGGTACCAATGTCCAAATAGGGACCCTTGCTTCTAGTCAGGACGAGGAGATAACCCTCTTAGATAACCCCTGCTCGCCCTCAAGGTAGCTTGGCCTGAGCAGTCTAGGCTAACCAGAGGCAATGCGTTAAGTATTTGTACCAACACTCACAGTAACACAGTGAAAACACCACAAACTGATTCCACAACAGTTTAGGAAAATAAAGATATTTATTCTAAACTACACAAGACCAAAACGGCAGAAATCCAACATACACAATGCAAGGTTATGGTTTCAAATGAGTTCTTCAGGTTGTAATCAAAGTTCTTTAAGTTACGATCAAATAATCCACAGATGCGTGAAAAGTTCACTGTTGCGTCACGTCGACTCACAGTACCTTTTAGATGCAACAAAGTTCCACAAGCAGGAAGCTGGTGCGGTGGAAACAAGCGATGCGTTACCCCTGAGACCCTGGGGAGGCGATGCGACAGCCCCGCTGCAGCAGCGGGCGTGCGGCGACGAATCCGGTCTGTAAGGGGAGGAAGGCAGCTTGCGTAGATTCCGGTGCGTAGGTTCCGTGGGAAGTCTGTTCTTGCAAAGGCACAATGCGATCTCGTGGGGGCTGCGACGATCTCCGGGGCGACGATGCGCAGTCCAGCGGTGACCCTCTCTCTCGCAGCTCCTCGAAGTGATGTTTCTGCGACGATGTTCGCAGCGACGTGATGCGGTCCGCAAGCAAGCGGTGTGGTGATCCCACCCCGGCGACAGGCTCTACGACGACACTCGCAGCGATGTTCGATTCCCCGGCACCGGTCTGGTGCGTCCCGCAAACGAAGGGTGCGACGGCCTCGGCAGCGATGTCAGGTGCTGCGCCGATCTCGACCTTCGTAGCGGCGGGGAACTTCTCGCACTGTCTGGGTTGCGCTCCGCAAGCGAGCGAGGCGACACTTTTCAGCTTCACAAGTTTCTCAGCTTAGTCTCAAGCTTCCCAGCTCAGGTTCAACTCCTAGAGGCCCCACAACTGGATCAAGCACTCTACGAAGGACAGAACTCTCTCAGCAGAGTTCGGGGAGACTGGGGATGAAGTCCTTTTGTTCCTGGGACTTCGGAAACAGGGAGCCAGCTCTTCTCAGGCCCTTGGAGATTCCTTACAAGACAGGGGACACAGCTCACAGCAAAGTCCTTCCCCTCTCCTTGGCAGCAGAGCAACAGCAGGACAGTCTTCCTTCTTCCACGTCAGCTTTCTCCTCGGCAGAGGTTCCTTCTTGATTTCCAGGATGATCTAATTCTCTGTTGTCAGGGGTCCTGTACTTATACCCCTAAAGTCTTTGTTCTCTCTGTGCATGTGGGCCCTGAGCCCGGTCGGAACCAGTTCTGGGTGGATCCTGAGTACCTTGATGTGTTGGCTGCATCTTTCCTTTCAGAGTGAGGGGCAGAGTCCTCAGCCGCCCAGCAGGAGGTGGAGCCAGCCTTGTGGCAGGCAGGCACAGCCCTATTCAGCCCAGGTGCTAACTCCTCCCACCACTCAGGTAGCAATTGCTCCACTCAGCCTAGTGCTGACTCATCCAGCCTCTGGGGCATTCCCCAGCCCCTGTCACTCACAAACCAGACAGTCAATACACAAACAGTCTCAGGCACACAGAAGGGTCCGACAAGAGAACAGCAACTTTCTAAAAAGTGCGGTTCTCAAACACAGGATCTAAAAACCACCTTTCCTAAAAGATGCGTTATTAAATTCTGAGTTCAGGGATACTAGATACTTATGTCCTATCTTGTTCCTATGGGAAGAAATGCCGTTAACCACTGTAGCCAGCATCCCCCATGTTAACCTATGGAGCAAGATAACCTTACAATAGTGAAAAACGAAAATGGCTGTAATTCACTACCAGAGCATGTCACCTGCACCAGTACATGCTCTACCTTTCACATACACGGCACCCTGCCCAGGGGGGTACCTTGGGCCTTCCATAGGAGTGACTGATGTGCACGAAAAGGGAAGGGTTAGGCCTGGTCAGCGGGGACGCGGACCAGGAGGACATGGCAGTTCTAAACGGTAAACATCGTTTACAACGATGTTTTCACAACGCGGTACCTTTACACCGCGGCTGTGACAACGCAAGTCGTTACCACGACTTGCGCTGGAGGGCGCTCAAGGTCTAAAAATAGTTAATTTACTATCCTAACACCTTCCCTAGGGTCCACGGGGACTGGTGTTAGAATAGTAAATTAAACTATTCGAAATCCGCGCCCCCCCAACGCAAGTCGTGGTAACGACTTGCGTTGTCACGGTCGCATTGTAAAGGTATGCGTTGTGACGGTACGCGTTGTACCGTCATATATCCGTTCTAAACTGCCCGTAGGCGCTGCAGTGGCAGGCCCGAGACACCATTTTAGGGCTACTCCTGTGGGTGGCACAATCAGTGCTGCAGGCCCACGAGTAGCATTTGTCATCACCGGCCCTGGCACACCCAGTGCACTTTACGAGGGACTTCATGGTGATACAAATATGCCAAACATGTATATCCAATCAGAATAATAATTTATATAGGGAGCACTTACACTCTGGCACTGATCAGCAGTGGCAGAGTGTGCAAAGCATCTAAACCAGCAAAAACGAATCCAGCACAGCATCGAAAAATACAGGAGGCAGAGGCAAAAAGATAGGGGTAATCACGCCAAAAGATGTCAGGTCTAACACGAACATATAAAGGTCTTCTGACTTCAAGACTCTCCAGCTCACCAAAGAAAATAAACCCTGCAGGAGCCTTAACTGAAGAAAGTCCTGGTGCATTGAAACTGTCTTTGAGAATATGTGGGCTGCAGGTGTCAGGCTCCTCCGTTCCAAATCCTCAGGACCCTTTCTCGCAAGGCGGAATCTGGGGGGAGTAGAAGGCGAAGGTGGTTTGATCTAAGGTTAAGAGAAGATTGGACTGGTTTTAGTCTGTGTCTGAGGTATCTGGGGCCTTTTCCGTTGAGAGCCCTGAAAACTAGTACCAGGGCCTTGAATTTGACGTGAGCAGTGATAGGGAGTCAATGCAATTTCCTCAAGTGAGGTGAGATGGAATGTCGATAGGGGACTTTACAGATCAGCCTGGCTGCGGCGTTCTGCATGATCTGCAGCCTGTGAAGAAGGTAGGCATGAAGTCCCACATACAGACTGTTCGCATAGTCCAGCTGCGAGGTGATTAAGGCGTGCGTCACTGTCTTCAATGATTCCATGGGGAGAAAGGGGGAGATTTTTTTTAACATGTGGAGTTTGCCAAAGCATGCCGAGTGACTTTCTGGATCTGGGTTTTAAAGGATAATTCGTTGTCGAATTGGACTCCGAGATTGCATGCCACCTTTACCGGGGAAGGCGGTGGATTGAGTTCCGCCGGCCACCAGGTGGAGGGTGACATGGGAATCGTTTGATTAAAAAACAACACCTCTGTTTTGTCCGTATTAAGTTTTAACGTGTTTAGGGTCATCCAGGCAACAATGTTGGAGAGACAAGTTCTAAAAATTTTAAAACCAAAGGGGCGAGTGATCTCTAAAGGAAAAAATAAGCTGAGTATCATCAGCGTAGGAGATCACTCTAACCCCAGATGACTCAATCACCTTTGCTAGGGGTGCAACATAAATGTTAAAAAAAAGAGGACTGAGGGCAGATCCTTGGGGCACCCTACAACCAAAAGGTTTCTTGTCTTTAGACCAGAATGGTCGACACCATACTTGTTGTGTGCCGTCCGTTAAAAAGGAGGTGATCCAGGCTAAATGAGTATCACAGATCCCCATCTCTAGGAGCCTGTTCAGGAGGATGGCATGGGAGACCGTGTCGAAAGCTGCGGACAAGTCGAGGAGCACAAGCATGGCTACCTCTCCCCTGTCCACAGTCTCCACCACGGGCTCCAACACCTCCAAAAGTGCTGTCTCCGTACTATGCCCGGTCCTAAAGCCGGATTGCGAGCCTTGTAAGAGATCATTGCTTTCAAAATAGTCAGAGAGTTGTTCTTGGACTATTTTTTCCAGAATTTTAGCTGGTTTAGGTAGTAATGATATCGGGAGATAGTTGCTGAGAACAGCAGGGTCTGCCTCAGATTTTTTCAAGAGGGGGATAAGAATGGCCTGCTTCCATGTCTCCGGGAACTGGCCTGATGAAAGAGAGGAGTTCCAAATCGATAAAAGGGGTTGTACAATCGCAGGAGCAACTGCAGAGAAAATTTGAGCGGGCATAGGGTCTAGGGGTGAACCCGATTTACATAGCTGAAGTTTATTCAATGCTATGTCTAGGGTGATAGGTTTGAACGCACTTAGCCTTATGTCCTTGGAAGTGAGATGTGTGGGGGTATGGCCTCTGTGTCAGATCTATTTGCTACATTAAAAGAAGCATAGATGAGATTGATTTTCTCATGGAAAAAATTCGATAGTCTATCACAGAGCTCTTGACAGGGCTCTATCTTGTGCGTGAGGGCCGCGGGGTTGGTGAAATCTTTCACAATTTGAAAGAGCACCTTGGCTGAATTATCTGCAGATTAAATTTTACTGGCTAAATATTCCCTCATGATACTTTGTTTGATTTTGTGGAAATTTTTTAGTGCTACTCTATAAGTTGTTTTAGCAACTGGATCATAGGTACGTCGCCAAAGGCGTTCTAACATTTTACATTTGCTTTTTTCTTCCCGCAACCACTGGGAGAACCAGGGTGTAGAGGGTTTGGTTCTGGCTGAGGAGGGAAAGGTAAGGGGAGCTATGCTCTCAATGGCCGTGGTGAGGTATTGATTTAGATTTGCTACGTCCTCATTTATGTTTGTGGAAGTTTGCCATTTGAGCTCGGCTAATGCAGGCTCAATCTCTTCCAGCGTTACTTTGAACCACTTTCTTCCCATCCTCTCCGGCCTACAGACGGGGGATCATAGTAGGTGGAAGTTTAAGGTTGAAATGAATAATAAAATGGTCCGACCATGTCACTGGGAGGGGGGCAAGTGTAGAGAGGCCAGGTGAATTCGTAAAAATAAGGTCTAGATTGTGACCAGCAGTATGTGTGGGGCCCACAACTTTCTGAAAAAGGTTAATGCCCGCCATAGTTTCTACTAGGGAGCACGCCTTTGCACAGTTACTGTCATCTACATGTAGATTAAAATCCCCAAGGACAGTGAAATGGGGATGTTTTAGAGAGAGGTCAGCCAGGATAGTAAGTAAATCCATGGTATGGATGGAGGGAGTGTTAGGTGGGTTGTATATTAGCACCAAGTAAAATGCTGCGTTGCGCTATCCCAAACGTGGGTAGCGGCACCGGATGCACACAGTAAAAGAAAATTTCCAGCGAGGTAAGTTGTACGTTTGAAATTATTTTATTGCGAATCAAATTTTAACTTCATTCAAAATGTTGTATTCACATGATGAAATTAATACATCCATCTTCATTTCTTTGTTAATTCAAAAGATTCCCCATGGATTCCCAATGCATTTCGGGCACGGGGCCCTTCATCAGGGGATTTAATTATACTGTTGGCAAAAAAGAAAAATGATACACATATTTTAATACGCCATCTCGTATGCATGATGCAGATCAAAACATTTAAAAAAATCCATAAATTGTCTCTTAAGCATTAATCTGGTTATGAACATCAGAAATCTGAAAGTAACCCGGTTTAAATAAATGGAGTACACATTTAACCCCTAAAAGTTGTCACGTGTAAAATAAAGTCAAAAGACACAAAAACCGCGTGTCTGAGTGTTTAAAAAGAATGGAAATAGCTGTAACCGTTAAATTGTGTGAGTACTAAATGGGGTCCGTTCGGTGGAGGGAGGGTAATGGCGGGTGAAAGAAATAAATATCAGCAATGGAAAACACGTAAACATAGAAACCCGTCTAAATTGATAAAACCATCGGGCACCAAGTGTGTGGGAAAGGTCTCAACCCGGGAGAGGAGAAAGCGTGATTGGCGAAGGACTGTGGGATGGATTCTGACAATCGGAACCCGTGGGGTACCTGCTGCAATTTAGACTAAACTAAGGTAGCTTACCGGTATCGGTGCGGAGCACTGACAACAAAGTCGCCCTCCATGTGCGGTCGGCGGGATGGAATGCGGAAGGGCCGTGTGTGTTTTTTACGTAAAATGACGTGTGACGTGTACGGTCATGAAATGGACAGGGGTGGAAAACAGACTACTCGGGGTCTGAGGTGTTCGTGTACTGAGGTGGAAAGACTCGTAAAAACCGAGGGTGAATGCCGGAGTTGTGTAACAACGGGCGCAGCTGTACAGGGCCAAAAAAAAGCACCAAGGCTGTAAGCGGTTATGTATGGAAACACTGTGAAAATTATGAAAATTAATGCACAAGAATTAAAAAGAAAAAATTAATGATGAACATCACCACAATGGGAAAATCGAATACACATGTCTATTGCGTGGTGCGAAAACTGGGTAATTTTATGCAACAAGGTGAGACTGGGTACAAGAGGAACACAATGATTAGCGTGTTTTGTTACAAAAAGCAATGAAAGTCGATCCGATCGTTTAATCCTTTGGGATGGGTCGTGGTAAGACGGTCTATCCAATATACTTCCCGTCTTAATAAGTACTGGCTATTGTCTCTACCGGGTAAAATACTCGGTTGTTCCAACACTAGAAATCTCAGTTGACTGGGAGTGTGATTGTGAAGTTCAAAATGTACTGCCAAAGGGGATTTGGAATTCTTGGTTCGAATATTGCTCTTGTGTTCTGTGAGTCTGGTTTTTATTTTTCGCTCAGTCTTGCCAACATAGGCCAAGCCACATGGGCATTTCAACATATAAATTACATTGCGACTGTCACAGGTGGCAGATACTTTCAATTTGATCGCTGTTCCTTGACTGGGATGTCTTACTTGATTTCCTTTAATGATAGCGTTACAATTGCCACAGTTGTGGCATGGCAGTGTGCCTTTGTGAACTGCTGTTTTTCTTTCGGTTTTGGTGTTCAATATCTCTTTGATGTTTCTGGATCGCTGGTATGCAAACCTGGGTGGACTTGAGAAAATACCCTTGAAATCTTCTTCAAGTGCCAATAATGGCCAGTGTTTGAGAATGATCTTTTTGATTCGATAACTTTCTGTGGAATATTTAGAAGTGAATGCTGTTCTCTCTTGTTGGGTGGTGATTACCTTGTCTTTCAATAATGTGGTTCTGGAAATGTTAGATGCCTTGGTTTTTGCTTCCTCGAGGATTGCCGTGGGATAACCTCGCTTCTGGAATTTGTCAATGAGTTTGGGAAAGTTTTCATTGTAAATTTGTTCAGATGAAGATATTCTTTTTACTCTTAATAACTGAGAGTACGGGAGGTGTTGTTTCAAAGATGGTTGGTGGAAACTTTGGAAATGTAGCAAATTATTTCTGTCCGTGGCTTTGGTAAAGATCGTCGTTTCCAATTGACCCTGTTTATTTTCAATCATTACATCCAAAAAGGATATTTTGTCTTTCTGTATGTTGTGAGTAAATTGGATTCTTTCATTTACCTCATTCAAGTTTTTGATGACATTCATCAGGCTTTCCCTCGTTCCTTTCCACAAAATGAAGATATCATCTATATATCTTTTATATAGGATTAAGTTGTTAGTCCATGAGTGGTTGTTCAAGATGTGGTCGAGTTCGTACCTGTACATGAAAAGATTCGCGTACGCCGGTGCGGCGCACTTTCCCATGGCGGTACCGGAGGATTGGATATAGTACTCATCGTTCCATTGAAAGTAGCTGTGGTATAAGGTGAAATTTAGTAATTCCATGAGGAATATCATGAAATTTTCTTCCATTTCTGATGTCACCAAAAAGGATGCCACTGCTTCTGTTCCTAAGTTGTGAGGAATTGAGGTGTACAAAGATTGTACATCAATCGTGCATAGTAACATTTCTTTGGTATTTGTCAGTACCTCTTCTTTCAAAATGTTTAAAAAATTTGTGGTGTCCTTGATGTATGTGGACATTTTTTGTACGATGGGTTGCAGGTGTTTGTCAAGATATCTTCCTACCGGTTCATGGATAGAATTCACCGTTGAAACAATGGGCCGACATGGTGGGTGGGTGGGATGTTTATGAACCTTGGGGATCATATATATGTTCGGCACTGATGGATTATCTTTGATGAGATAGTTCTTCTCCTTGGTTCCGATGATGTCGAGGTTAATGGCTTTGTCAATGATGGTGGTCAATATCGCAATGAACTGTTTTGTGGGGTCATTGGAAATCTTATGGTATATTTGGGTGTCTTTGACATGGTTATCCAGTTGTTGTTGGTAGTATTCAGTGTCCAGGATGACGAGAGCACCGCCCTTGTCAGCCTGTCGAATGGTTATCTCCGTGGTCTCTGACAATTTCTTGAGAGCCTGATACTCTTGTTTTGACATGTTGGTGGATTTAGATGCAGGTTTTTTGTATATTGCTTCAATTTCCTTAGAGATCACCTTCTCGTGAGCATCTAGTACTTTGTGACTTGTAGGAGGTGTGAATTTGCTTTTGTTACGTAAACCCATCAGTGTATCCTTGGTGGGTTCAGAGGGTTTTGGAATGACATTTGAAAAAAAGTGTCTCAAACGCAAAAGTCTCATAAACTTGTATATGCAAACTTGGCTGTCCAATGAATTGGAGTGATATGTAGAGACAAACGTGGTGCCCTTTTGTAAAACTTGTTCTTGCTTGGTGGAGATTTTGTATTTGGACAAGTTGATGACTAAATTTTCTGACTCCTCGTATTTTTTGCCACTATGTCTCTTTGTGTTCCTCCCTTTGCCCCTCCGGGTTCTTCTTGGATGCTTGGGCCTTTCTCTAAAAAAGGATCGGTTGTTTTGTTGCTTTGTCCTTCACTCAATGTGGTGCTTGGTCCTTCACTTGATGTTGTTGGCCTTTCCGTTGTTTTACTTGCTGTGGTTTTGTTGGGTGGATATCTCCTCCGTTGTGATTCGTCGGAGGATGAAGTTTCATCTGTTGATATTTGTTTTTTGTTGTCTGCGTTTGGCATAGATGTCAGCCCAAGTGAAAACTTCTCCTAACTTATAGTCTAGAGAGTCTCGTTTGAATTTTCTGATTTTTCGTTCATTTATTTCTTTAGTGTAAATATCCAGCTGTTTGTTGATGTCATTGATGATGTCGTCCATTTCCTCTGTCGTAAGCATTTGATCTAGTTCTGATTTTAGTTGAGACGTTTCTTTGTTGAGATCTTGAATTAATTTAGCTAATTCCTCTATAATGAGAAGGATCAAATCTAAAGAACATTTGTTCAATATCGCTTGCCATTTCTCTGTGAATTTGGAGTTGTTCTTGCATAGTGTAGATTTCAAAGAGATGCGAAGTCCACGCGGAATCCTCTGCACTTTATGATATTTTATTAAGGTACTTGCGTGCAATTTTTGGTTTACTATTTTTTTGGACATGTATAGCAGTTGCCTGATGTTACTCTCCTTTGATCCTACGTTGGTAGTGGAATCATCGGTGTCTTGAATTAGCGCATATATCCGTTGTGTATCATCCTCTGTATATCTAAAAGTTTCAGTTGGAAATGTTTTGATCTGCATCATGCATACGAGATGGCGTATTAAAATATGTGTATCATTTTTCTTTTTTGCCAACAGTATAATTAAATCCCCTGATGAAGGGCCCCGCGCCCGAAATGCATTGGGAATCCATGGGGAATCTTTTGAATTAACAAAGAAATGAAGATGGATGTATTAATTTCATCATGTGAATACAACATTTTGAATGAAGTTAAAATTTGATTCGCAATAAAATAATTTCAAACGTACAACTTACCTCGCTGGAAATTTTCTTTTACTGTGTGCATCCGGTGCCGCTACCCACGTTTGGGATAGCGCAACGCAGCATTTTACTTGGTCCTACAGTCCCTAACGGATTACCGGATAGCACCTACTTAACGTTAAAGACCATACTTTGAAGTCTTATAAACCCAGGAGTGCGATTGTCCTAAATCCACATCATTTGTATATTAGCACCCTGCACCAATAAGGAGAGCGGCCTCGGAGATACTGAAGTACAGGGCTTCAATAGATCCCAGGTTGTCTAATTTTCTGGAAGAGATTTTCCAGTGGGATCTAAGGATTATAGCTATTCCTCCCCCTACCTTTGATCCGGGTCTGTTTAGCCCAACAAATTGATAATCTGGGGGACTGCTAGAGCAATATCGGGATTAGAGGCATCTTTTGTCCATGTTTCCGTAAGGAACATCAAGTCCCAGGCGTTCGATGTAAGAGAGAGCCAGATATCACTAGCATGTTTAGGCAGGGACCGGCAATTGACTAGGCAGGCCTTCAATTCACGTGGGGGAGTGAGGAGGTGTCTCTCTCTCTCTCGTGTCCCTGCATGAATAAGGGGGAGGGGAATGAAGGAAATATTGGCAGTTTGGACAGATGTAGCGTTCCTGGGCTAACGCGGGGTTGTACCTTGTATGATTGACTGCTATTGAAGGTCTTAGATCTAAGAGACTTTCTCTGGATCATCTGCGGCATTCTGTTGGGTCAATTTGGGCATAGTGAACAGCGCTGGGCGCAGACAGGCTTGCCAGCTTGCGCACTGACACATGGGATATGTAGAGAGCGAAGCTCGAGATCAGCTCCGCCCCATGTACTGCCGGAAACGCCCTGAGCGTTCTAGTGCCCGGTCTCCACGCCCTCCACACAAACAGCAGACAGCTACGGGGACCGAGTCGGGAGCTGAGAGGTACAGAAATGTATATGTGCAAAATAGGCAAATTTACATGTTTCTAAAATCGCTAATCATTTTAAAAACGCTGCTGAGTTTAAAAGTAATGCAAAACACTGCTCAGTTCATCAAGTAAAACACCAGATAAAAGTCTCAAAGGGTGTTGGTGGGGTCAGGCAGCCGCCTACTCACCGCAAAATCATGTATAGAAGTTACAATTATCTTTGCATCTGGCTCTCAGAAGGGCCAAACCAGGGGCCCATTTAAAACATCTCAGAAGCATGGAAGACAGGATCCTCCACATTTTGAAATGACTAAGTGAACAGCTACACAGTCCAACTGCGGAACCCATATTAAAAGTTCTGATAGCCAACCTAGTTCCCTCTCTCAACTACGATCACTTCATTTTCCTCGGCGCACTGAATAAGTACCTCACAAATTTCGAAATCTCTGCTTAAAACATTTTTTAACACTTCCCCAGCAGGCCAGGAGAGCCAGTGTGAGGCTGGAGCTGGGACTCGCTTGACCAGATTTTGAATGCTTTTGGGACCTAATATAATATGACATCAGCACACTGCGAGTCACGGCATCCTCACTGAGAGCACAAATTAAAACCATCTTTGAAGAGGCAGGCTCCCCATGGCAGTCACAGCTGGCAGTGGCCACAAGCCTACTCGAAATGTAAGTCTGCAATGTGCGCAATCGGGACATCCCTGTAACAGCTTGGAATAAAACAATGGGCCTCATTTATGAAAAGTGACGCATCGCTGCGTGAAAACAGCGATGCGTCACTTTTCACTGTGCACTCCTTACGACATTCCTGATGCGTCATATTTAATGTATGACGCATCATGTCGCAAGGAGTTACAGATACGTCAGTATTTCTGACGTATCTGTAAGCGCAAAAGTGACGCATTGCTGGAGTGTGTCACAAAAGTGACGCAACACCAGCAATGCGTCCTTTCACATGGGGAAAGCCCCATGTGAAAGGGCTTGCATCAGTCTTACGTCTGCTGAGGCAGGCGCAAGATTTTTACGCAACAGCGTCCTAAAAGTGACGCAGTGAAATCTCATAGATTTCACTGCGTCACTATTACGAGGCTTTTTGCGAGGGAACGCCCCCTCTGCATACATTATACCTGATGCTGGTATAATGTGGCGCAGGGGTTTAAAAAGTGACGCATCTACCTAGATGCGTCACTTTTCAAATATGGCGCAACGAGGTGCATTTTTTACACCGCTGGTGCGTCACAAAAAGTGACGCACCGGCGGCGCAAAACTGACGCAAGGGCTTCATAAATAAGGCCCAATGAGTTTACAGGTCAAGAAACTCTCATTTGAAAGAGACGTGGAAAGTCAATGTCACGGATCAAACTTTTCTGTTCTGGATGCCACCTATATCCTGGGGAAAGTTCAGCCATACTTTGAACAAGCATTGACAGCAAAGGCACAAAAAAGAATCACTTACATTAGACTTTTCGCACTGCCCATTGCAGACTTCAATCAACCCTGGGCCTGCAGGACAACTCAGTAGCATGTCGCCTATGCAGTTACAAACGCAAATCTTGGTTTCATCTGTTGTGCTGCTGCCCAAATATGGTAAGCAAACAATGTCGCTTGCTAACCCCGCTTTGCAAGTCCCAAGGCCTTAGACAATGCAGAGAAGACCCTGATATGTGCTTCTCCACCAATACAACACAAACCCTGGCCAGATTGGGGAAATTTACTGACGCAATGTGGGCCACTCTTCCAAAAACAACCAAATCATCAACATCAATCAGCAAGCCTTAAAGCCCAAACGGCAATGCTGGAAGGAACAGTAACACAAGGAAAAAGAAGTTGCTGGCCCTCTCAACTGTTTAGTCTCTAAACATTTTGAGACCACAAACAAAAAATGAATCATTTGTTTGTAAGGGTAAATTTATTTAGCCCTTTTTAACTTATTTTCAGTATTGAACTATTTTAAAGGCGAGAAGAACACTTTACAACAATTTACAAGACACAAAACACCTATTTACAACTACTATACAAATAACATATATACAGTTAAACAAACAATTTATGCACAAACTTCTTTTACAAAAGCAAAAAATGGCGATTATTTCCACAAATAATTATTCTTTGCAAGAATGTAAGCCGCTACAAAAACCACAAAATGAAAGAATGGCAACAAGAATTGAATTTTTGTTTAGCAATCGATTCAGAGATACTGAATAGTCTCTTCAGGGGCAGATAATTTATAGTTGCCGTTTGCCGACGCGTTTCGAATCTGTAAAGAATCGCAGATTCTCTTAAGGGCTCTTTCATTGTAGTTGATCTATGTAAATAAGGATATAAAGGAAGTTTGTTTTAATAAATAATGTTTGGACACTTGTCGACCCCCTACGGTCGCTAAGAGCTACCGGACTCATTACCTTCGTGAAAAGGCGATATGGTCTCGATGGTCCAATTGCTCATGCAGGGCTGTGCGCTGCAGATGTTACATTTTTTTTTTTTTTTTAAATGTGTTTTTATTGCAGAGTTAGAAACCACAGAATACAATTAGTCAACCAGTCCACTCGTGACATCCCCCCCGGTCAATAGTAAAACGTATATCGTACACAGCCATTCAGCCCGCATCCCGGAGGCCGGGCGGCATAATACTCCACTCAGTAGGAAATCATCACGGTGCGCGTCCAATGGGGACCATGGTTGATAAGTCGTTTTACGTATCTGCTTTTACCCCCCCACCCTCAACATTGCTCCCGTCAGCCATCCCAGTTGTGTAATCAGTGGTACTGTCCATGTCGGGACCTACCCCGAGCGCTGTAAGTCTATCATGCCTGGCCGCTCCCCCCAGCCATTTCTCGCTCCGCACAGTACCCTACCGGCGTACTGAACTCAAGGCGCCCTAGCAGACGACCAGTTATTTGGCTTCCGACCCACCCCAAACTCCCACTAACCTACCCCCCCCAAAACCCCCCCTCCCTGGCAACTGCTGAGGTGTATGCCTCGTCCTGACGTGTTGGATGGATCCACTACAGTGCAAGTGACAGTATTGTTTGTGTTCGCCCCGCAGTGTCCGCTGGCTTAGTTCCCTTCGTCCTCATCCTCCACCAAAGAATCACGCAAAGCCTGCACCACCAACTCCCACGCACGCCCTGCATCCAAAGCCTTCTCATTCCCAATCTTAACAGCCTGCTTCATCCGGAGCACACTCTCGCATTCAGACCACCGCAGCAATTCATTCTTCCATCTACGCAGTGACGGCCCACCCCTGGACTTCCAATGCCACGATATTTCTCTTTGCGCCAGTATCAGACCCAGATCAATAAACTTGCTCGTCACCTTGGTGTGTTTGGTGTGCGGGAACCAGAGCAACAAGCATGCCGCCATATCGAATTCCACCTCCCTATCGGTCACATCGTTTAGGAGGTCCCCCACCTCCGCCCAGTAGGCCTCCAGGTGCGAGCACCCCCAGAACATATGATCCATGTCCGCTCCCGGAGACGAACACCGCGGGCAGCGGGCGTCCGGTACCTGAAAATACCGCTGTATCTTCTCGGGGGTTAAGTAGGCCCTATGGAGCACGTAGAAATGCACTTGCTGGAAGCGCGCATTTCTCGTGCCTTTCCACGTGCGCCGCAAGATGTGGCCCCATGCCGTGTCCGGTATGGGCCGCCCCACACTCTCCTCCCATTTAGCCTTGAGCCCCTGGAGCGGTTCCAGTCCCTCATTCAGCATCCTGTTATGGAGGCACGTCACAGCCTTGAACGTACCCGCCGCCATTACCACATACTGGCACGCCATAGTCGTGGTCGGTTCCAGGAGACCCCCTTTCCAGTGCTTCTGTATAGCAGCCACCACCGCCGCGTGCAGGAGGAACCCCCCGTCGGGCAGCCCGAACTGTTCCCGAAGCGCTTCGAACGGTGCTAGAGCCCCATCGACGTACAGGTCACCCACCACCTGTAGGCCCGCCTCCTCCCAATCCAGCAATGGTGACCAATCTCCCCCGTGCGGCAGTGCCGTCAGCATACCGATCGGGATCTCCGGTGCATAAGGCCGCGTCGCCTTCGCTCTCCTAAGGCTCCTCTGCCAGCACAGCCGGAGTGTTCGTTCCTCCATAGTGAGGCCCAGTAACTCAAGTCTCTGCTGCATGACAATATAGGACAGCACATGGCGTTGTATCCCCCGGTCTCGGTCCTCCTCCGGGCCCCTAAACACCCTAGCCACGTTCTGCGTGAAGACCTGTAACTGCGCCGCCAAATAATATAGCTCAAAATCGGGTACAGCCATACCCCCTTCTATCTTGGGGCGAAGTAGCGTGCTCAGCGCCACTCTACGGCGGCCATGCCCCCATAGGAAGCCAATAATCATTGACCTCAGGTCTCTAAAGATCCCTTGAGGAATCCAGATCGGCAACGTCCGGAAGTAGTACAGGAAGCGGGGGAGCGCCACCATTTTTAAAAGAGTGATCCTACCCAGAACCGTCAGCGGGAGGGTCGACCAGAAGGACATGCTGCCCCTCAGTGCCCGGACACACCGACCAATGTTGCCCTCCAATAGATCCGCAGTCGCGTGATAGATGCGGACTCCCAGATAGGTGAAGCAAGATGGCTCCCAGACCACCCCCAGATCGCGACCAGGGTTGGGCGACTCCGCTCTCAGCGGAAACACACAGGTCTTCGCCCAGTTGACCTTAAGGCCCGATAGCCGGCCATACTCCGATAGCAGGTCCATCGCTCCTTCCAGGGCCCGCGCCGTGTCGTCGAGGTACAGGAGCAGGTCATCCGCATACAACGATATATAATGCTGCTGCCCGCCGCTGGCTATCCCCGCGTACCTGTCGCCCGACCTCGCATGGACTGCCAAAGGTTCCATCGCCAGAGCAAACAATAGGGGGGATAGGGAGCACCCCTGTCGCGTGCCCCTACCCACCGGGTATGCCGCAGACACCAGACCGCCCAAGCGCACCCTCGCCGTCGCCGAGGCATATAAGACCCTCGTCCACCGGCGGAACCCCTCTCCCATGCCAAACCTCTCCAACACTCCATCCAGGAAAGACCATTCTAAACTATCAAAGGCCTTCTCTATATCCACGGACAGGACCGCTGGAGCCCCTTCCCCATCCAAGATGGCATCCATTATTCCCACCAGGCGGCGTATATTCAGCGCCGTGCTCCTCGTGGGTATAAACCCCGCCTGATCCCTGTGCACCAGGCCCGTCATGTGTGGGGCCAGTCTGGTGGCTAGGATTCGGCTCAGGATCTTGTAATCTACCGTCAGCATGGATAGTGGGCGATAGGACCTCACATCCGTTGCGTCCCTGCCAGGCTTTAGGAGCGGTACAATCAAGGCCTCTCGCATGGACCCAGGCAGTCCCCTCGCCTCATAAGCTTCTGTGTACACCACCAGAAGCCTGGGAGCCAGGCTGTCAACATACTGTTGATAAAATTCAATCGGCAATCCGTCCACCCCGGGCGTTTTATTATGAGCCATATGTTTAATGGCCACCCGTATTTCAGTGAGCGTGATCGGGCCGCCCAGCTCCTTCGCGTCCTCTTCGTCTAGGACCGGAAGCTGCCTTTCCTCTAGGTACTCTGCTATTTCCTGGACCCCCACTCCCAGCTGACTCTGGTATAATTCCTGATAGTACACCCGGAAACATTCCAACACCGCTGCCTGGGTATACACCATCTCCCCCCGTGCATTGCTAATGCTAAGGACCGGGCAGCCCCTAAGTTCCGGGTTAGCAAGTCTGGCCAAGAGGGTGCCCACCTTGTCCCTTTCTGCATGCGCTCTGATGACGTACTGCCTGTAGTCGTAACACCTCAAACGTTCCGTCTCGGTGGCGACCACTTCCTTCACTTCCAATAACTGGGTCTGTAAGTCTGGCCTGGTCGGCCTGCGGCGCTCCAGACCCCTCAAAGTCTCTTCCGCTTTCATGAGTGCATTCAACACAGTCGTACGAGCATTCGAAAACCTACCCAAGCACACCCCTCTCACCACCACTTTCATTGCATCCCATTCAGTGAACCTACTCGTGGCCGTGCCCTCATTCTCGCCAAAATAACTGTCAATGCCTTGCCGGACCGCGTCGCTGAATACTGAGTCCTCCAGCGTCTCCGGCCGAAGCCGCCATGTTGGTATCGCTGAGCGCTCCTGCTGCCACTGAATGTGTACCAATAGGGGGTTATGATCCGAGATGGTCCTAGCCAGGTACTCCGTATGGGAAATCAGTGGGGCTAAGGACCCACCGCAGAGCACCGAATCTATCCTGACATGCAGATCGTGGAGAGCAGAGTAAAAGGAATAATCCCTGGTGTCTCTGTGCTGCTCCCGCCAGACATCCAGCAATCCCCATCTGTCCTGCCAATCCTTCCTGTGCATGGCCAACCTGCGCACCGGGGAGTCTACCAGGGGGGGATGGGACCTATCCAGAGCCACATCTGTGATCGAATTGAAGTCCCCCCTAACACTATCGGGCCCGCCAGGAAAGAGGCCAAGGACCCAGAGAGGCCATCAAAGTATCGAGCCTGATCAGTGTTCGGCGCATACACACAGCAGAGAACCACGTCCCTACCATACAGCCTCCCTTCCACCGCCACGAATCGACCATCAGGGTCCACCACTTGATGCAGCACTTGAAATGGTATCCCCGCCCTCACCCAGATCAACACCCCCCTGGCATACGCTGAGTAAGTGGTGCCAAACACCTGGCCCCGCCATCTTTTTTGCAATGCAGCGCACTCTTTTTTGGTTAGATGAGTTTCCTGTAGCATAGCAATCTGAACCCCTCTACGCACCAGGTATGCATGTACTTTGTGGCGTTTAACCATAGTTCGCAGCCCCCGGACATTCCACGTCAGGCATTTCAAATTAGGTAATGTCCCCATACCAACATCGAACAGTCCGATTCACATGACAACGGTTCACAACCCCCCCAAAGCAGTTGCCCCCCCCGAACACACCCTGAACAGAAAAACACCCCAAACCCCACTCCCCAGGACAGAGCACACGAACCCAATGTCAGCCCCCATCCAAACCTTGAACCAACTTCCCACTCTCCTACCCTGTGGTCTCCACCACAGTAGGCCTTAAGGGCCCAAGGGGGGTGAGTTACCGCCGACCCCAGCTAGCGGAGCCCGCGCCCCGCGCCTACATCCCCTACTGAGCGCTCAGTCCCCCTTCCCGGCAACCCGCTCATCACCAACAGGATACCACCCTACCATTAAGTCTCGATCAAGTCCCAAAACAGTCTCAGCCGCAAAATATTCCATCAGATGTCTGGGGGGTCACTACCGGCCCCTTCGAGCTTTCCGCTTCTGAGAGGTCGTCTCCCGTTCTGCTGCCTTCCCCGCCCGAGTCCGTTCCTGCCAGTTCAGTGTTCTGTTGCGACCCCGTAATGGCCGCCGTCGCTGCGAGCGCATCCCTCTTCTCCGCCGCCATTTGAGCCTCCCGTTTCTCCCGCTGGCGCCTGTTGCGGGACCTGATGCGCTGCGATTGTCTGATCCGGGGTGGCTTAGGCTGATCTCGCCTGCTTTTATGCGACCTGTCCGTCCCCGCTCTATACGACTCCAGCCACTGCCAAACTTCGTCCGGAGTCTGAAAAAAGTGCGTAGTGCCATCCAGGATGATCCGCAGCTTGGCCGGGTAGAGCAAGGAATATTGGATGCCTTCCTCCCGGAGCTCTTTCTTCACCGCTAGGAACGATGCCCTGTTCTTCTGGACCGCCTGGGTGTATCCGGGAAAATCGTGACCTTACTGTTCTCCACCTCATATGGGCCCGACATCCTAGCCCGCTGGATGAGGAGATCCCGGTCCTTATAGTGGAGGAGCCGCACCACCATCGGTCGGGGGGGGGTGGCCAAGCCCTGGCGGGCGAGCAGGCACCCGGTGGGCTCGCTCCAGAGTGAAGAAAGGAGTAAGCCCCTCCGGCGCCACCACTGTGCGGAACCAGGTCTCCATGTAGGCCACCGCATCCTCCCCCTCAATCCGTTCCGGCAGGCCTACGACCCGCACGTTGTTCCATCTATTGCGGCCTTCGGCATCCTCCGCCCGTCGTTCCAGCGAGTCCAACCGGGCCAATATGTCCGTGATCCTGTGTTCCGCGGTCACCACCGATGGCTTCAGATCCAGTAACAGCTGATCATGGTCCTTGACCCTATCCGCCAGCTTCGCGTGGTCCGCTCACAATAGCCCCAGGCCCGTGGCCACTTGGGCAATGTCTTGGTGTAGCGCCTCCTTGGTCGAGGTGATCGCATCGAGTATGGCGTCCAAACGACGGTTCAGCCGCTGCTCCTGGTCCAACTCCGGCGAGGGAGTCTCGCCCCTCCGAGTCGATGTCGCCGGGTCCCCCTCAGCGCGCTCCTCAGCCACCAGCCCTCCGGCCGCCGCCATTCCAGGGAACTGCCTCACAGGCCCAAGAGCCCTTCTAGCTTCTGTATTCGTAGTCCAGTGCCAACTCCCCGGCACCGGGTAGTGTCAAATGCCTCCTCCGATGCCCTCAGGATCAATGACCAGCTTGGCGAGCACTGTTCAGCCAACCCCCTCGGAAGCCTGAGGGGGGAAGGATAGATCTAGAGCTGGCGGCCAGCGAGGGCCCCCAAGGTCTGGGCGGGGCGAGACACTGTCCCCTGATCTCTGGGTCCAGCACCGCTGGTCCTAGTGCTCCGATCTATCGGTTGCAGGACCTCCTGCCAGTCGGCGACAACTCGGCCCAAAGCTGAAGTCCGGGGCCGCCCGACCTCCTCGCCGCCATTTTCTTCTCACTTTCGGCAACACCTCGGCCGTCGCCTCAGCTCGATCTCCTCGGGGCCAGCAGTCCCCCAACAACTCTCCGATCATGCCCGGCTGTCCCCTTACACTTCAGGGGCCAGGAGCGTCGACCTCGGGTCGCCCAGGGCGCAGAAAACAGGAGAATTAGCGGGATTCCGCGCGGAGCTGCAAGCTCACGCCGCCATCCCGATCGGCATCCAAGCCACGCCCCCCGCTGCAGATGTTCAATGTGACAGAAGATCAGTTCTGCAAGAGAATTAATTCATATGCTTACTAGACCACCCGGGGAAGCACAGTGTGACTGACTCCAGACTGGAAAGGCACAGGATTTCTTACCTTAGTCAGGTGTGACGGTAAGGCTCTGTCTAGATCCTTTCAATGGTCAATGCAATTACGATAGTACCTGTGAGACACAAGCGTTGTGCTCAGTGTTAAAATCTATTTTGACACCCTGGACAATAGGGTTATGCGAGGGAGTGTTAGAAAACATACCTATTGTTTGAAGGTAGAGCGGAGAACGCCGGTTGCCATGCCGTTTTCTCCTTGTCGTTCTCTGTGTGAAGTTTTAATCAATGGCGGGGACCAAGTTTAGACTCCTCCGCGATATTCACAACGGCGTGTATATAAATCACGCTGAAATAAAAAGGAGAGATTTCCTTAGTTACCAGCTAAAGCTGTTAAGCTTGTCATAGTGCTTTCGGAGTCTCGCTTACACTCACCTCGCTCTTGTGATGTCTGACCAGCAAATGCGAACACTTAGGCAGCCGTGTGGCCGTCTGGAGCTCCTACATCATAGTGAACCATGCACTCGGCATTGTGGGCATTGTAGTTTTTCAGTATTTGATCAAGTGGAAAATTTCACAGCCGTGAAATTTCCGAGAGTGAATTCAACCCGGTTTGAGTGCTGTTAAACTTGAGTATTAAGTAAGCCTCCTTTTTCAATAGGATTTGTTCAATGTTGGTACCTGATTTAGGCTGGTTTATGCTGAATAGTACGGTCCATGTGAAATCATTCTCACCATGTTGTTTATCTGAGAAGTGTTGGGCTAAGGGCGCAGTTAGAATTTTGTTCTTGATGCGTGACCTGTGCTGTGTCATGCGTGTATTGACCTGTTGATTGGTCTTGCCTATGTAGATTTTAGAACAAGGGCAAATGATGGCGTAAACAACATTTTTAGTTCTGCAATTGGTAAAGCCTGTATGTGACCATGTTGTGTTGCGGTGTTGAAAGGTTTTGCCTTCAATGTTTGTGTCGCAAGCAATGCAATTACCACATCCAGCACCGAGTGTCACATTTTCAGTGGAGGAGCCGCGAGAAGTACAGAGAATGGTGAGTATGGTCATTGCTGTAGTGCTAGGAGTAGGCCGGGCTTCTCAGAATGCTGTCGCAGTAATGCTAGGATCCAATTGGGCATCGTGGAGTTTCGTTGCTGGAGCTTCGCATTGGCAGTCATCGCCAGCTGTCTATGCTGTAGTGCAAACTGCAGATCTCAGGTTGCCAGTCATTGTTGGCGGTAGCTGCAGTACGAAGAGTCAGGCTCACTGGAGCTTTACATTGATGGTAAGAGCAGGAGGCAAGATCTATGCATGCTCACGAAGAGCAAACACTTGAGGAATTCTCCTTTTCTTCTAGTAGCTGCTCTCCTGATGGATATCTCTGGGTCGACTGATTGGATTTTTGTTATTTTGATGTCAACTAATTTATTAAAATGTAGTCTAATTTTTAGGATTTTTCTTGTGTTGTGTTTTCAGTTTATTACTGTTTCATTTCTGCATAACGACTTTACACATTGCCTCTAAGTTTAGCCTGACTGCTTTTGTGCCAAGCTCCCAGAGCGTTAAACACAGGTTAATTTAGTGACTTTTTGTGGTTTCCCTAAAAAGGATTGTAGCTGTTGCTTGAGAAAGGGCTCACACCCTCCTCAACCAGCAACCCAGTTTCTCTCATTGGTGCTCAGTGGTGGGATTGAGTACTTGTGTTTGTGCGTGCTGTTGAGTGATTTGAGTAACAAAAAAATCCCAGTGTTAATGATTTGACACCAGATTCAACCTCTTTTTAAATCCTGTCGTATTGGCAATTTTTTCTTTTTCTGAATTCATTCCTTACTGTGTGTGCCTGCAACCTGACCTGTAAGTATGACGTTTGGGCTCAGCAACCTGGAGAACTAGACTGCTGCTGAGCTCACAGGATTCTGCAAGGAGAGGGGACTTCAAGCAAAAAGGAGGAGCTTTAGAGGGCCCTCAGGGTCCATGAAGAGGCCCCCCAGTTGCCAGACACAGCAGAGGAGGAGGTGGCTATGGAGGCGCAAGAAGAAAAACTGGGCACAGGTCCTGAGCTGCTGCAGCTTGCAGAGGAGGATCCCACTGCCAGGGCAAGGAGCATTGTGTCTTACTGCGGCCTGTCCACAGAGGAGCTGGAGGACTGAAGGGCCGAGAGAAAATTCCAGGTGTAACTGGCCAAATTAAAATTGGAGACAGCCAATGAGGAGGCTGCTGCCAAGAGGCAGCCAGCCAAGGAGGAAGCTGCTGCAATGAGGAGCCTAGAGGACATTTTTTGGCCCTGCAGGAAAGGAGAATTGCCCATGAGTTATGTCACCAGAAAGCTGGACATCAGGGCCAAACAAGTAGAGTCCAGCATCAATGGTGGCAGCATATCTACATTGTCAACTGGCGACAAGAGGGTCCACATTCCCAAGGATCTGGTGCCCTCTTTGCTATGGGGGATTACATAGGTATGTGGTTCAAAGCCTATTAGGTTGTCCTTAAGGTGCACAGGATCCCTGAAGAGGATTGGGGATGCGTTCTTTGGAGGCATATATCTAGTGGGGGGTTGAATGCCCTGCTGGTCCTAGGAAAGGGGGCAGGATAAGATACCACCCCATGAAGGTAACCCTTATCAGAGATTATGGTCTCACCTCAGAGAAGCATAGACAGAAGTTTTGGGACAGCCAGACATTGCCCCAACAGTCCTGGTTGGATTAATTGGATAACCTCCTAAGGCACTGATGGTTGCGTGAAGAGCAGTGATATGAAGAATTACCAAGGGCTGTACAATGTATTTGCCAGAGAGCACTTGTCCAGCAATTGTTGTCTAGAGTTGTTCAAACACTTAGTAAGTTCACTGACCTCACAGAGCTTGCTACGAGGCAGATCCCTGGCTCAGTACCAGGGTCCACGAGAAGGTATCTGTGGGAATCACCCAAAGGGTTCCCGACAGAAGAAAGAGAATGGAGACAAAAGTAAAAAAAAAGGTTCTCAAAAAGCCCTCAAAAGAATTTCCAGGGTA
Source organism: Lissotriton vulgaris (assembly GCF_964263255.1). Taxonomy (NCBI): domain Eukaryota; kingdom Metazoa; phylum Chordata; class Amphibia; order Caudata; family Salamandridae; genus Lissotriton; species Lissotriton vulgaris. The sequence goes on from NC_141693.1 coordinate 625,991,864, forward strand.
AGGACTCCCAAACCAATCATGACCAGAAGAAGGGAGAGTTCCACAGGAAGAAGTATTCAGGTCACTACACCCCTAAGTGCTTTGATTGTTACAGGTCCGAGCACTCAAGGGGAGAACCCAACTGCCTGAAAAGACAGGAGCCCCACACTGGTGGGAAGATCCTGGGAATGGCTAATGTAGTGCTGGGAAGGAGGGTGCCCCAGTTAGGACGTGGGTAGTGCGGAAGTCACCTTAGTGTCCCTGGGCGACAGAGAGAAGGTATATTATACTCACATGCCTAGTAATACTAGAAAGTACAGGCAGTAGGTCACTATCAATGGGCCGAGGGTTGAGGCTCTGCGAGACTTAGGAGCCAGTATGACTACTGTCATGTGTCATCTGGTGTCCTAAGCGAAGGTACTTCCCAATCTAGTCAACTGGGGGTTACTGCTGACAACCATGAGAGTTACCACCCAGTGGCTCCGGTTCCATTTTCAATGGAGTGGTCTCAGGTTTCTTTATGGTAGCTGTGAGTTCAACCACACCAATGGATTATCTGGTGGGTAATGATGTGGAGCACACCACTAGGAGGGAGATAGAGTTCCAGTCACACTTGGAGATCATAGGTTTGCCTGAGTGGGTATGCATGACCACATGGTCCATGGTCCATGGCCTCCGAGAGTAAAATTCAAAGGTCCTGGAGCCTGGAATTGTGTCCCGTGCACAAGACAAGAAGTGGAGGGACAGGGGACGTGGGAAAGCCACCCCCGAAAATCACATGATTCATGATGAAGCAAAACCTTAAGGAGATGCTCCAGAACCTACAGTGGAAGACATTGCTGCCCTGGGTGACCTACCTGAGCTGGTCGGTTGTGAATCTGAAGGAGGCCCCTCCCAGGTAGAATTCTGCCAAGCGCAGAAGGAGTCTCCCACTCTCTAGGGTGTTCGATACCAGGCCGTAGTCCAGGCAAATGGGCACACTTCTAGTGATAACATCATCTACTGATAAAATTATCTCCTACACTGCAAGCCTAAGGCTCCCGAGCCTGGGGAAACTCAAATGTTGGTGAGCACCCAGTGCTATGGGGCTTTCCTGCTGGAACTAGCTCATGTTGTCTCCCTGGCAGGACAGCTGGGGCAGACCATGATCTTTGAAAGGCTGGTCACCCACTTTAACTGGCCCCAGATGAAAACAACCTCAGATGCAATCTGTAGGTGCTGTCCTACCTGTAAGGCCTGTAGGAAGGCAGTAGGAAAGCAGAAGGCTCCCCTGGTTCCCCTTCCTGTTACTGGCATCCCTTTTGAAAGGGTGGACATTGATATTGTGGGGCCGCTGGACCCCAAGACAGCCAGGGGCAACAGTTTCATCATGACATTGGTGGACCATGCCACCTGCTACCCAGAACTTTTTCAAAAAGAATGACCTGGCCACCAGTTTTGGAACTGCTAGTTACTCATGCAGATTTGGAACTACAACGCATCACGTCATTGCATTTTACTTTCACAGTTGGAATTGATTCAACTTAATTTCAAACATCCTTTCATTTTTTTGAAGCATGAAAAGAATACACATTTCATTTATTTATACATTCCTCATGAATAAATGTTAATAAACACATAAAAAACTGGACAATTCAAAAACCTAAACATAACGACAATAAATTCAAATCTAACGATTAATTCAAACAATTACACCAGTCGGTAATTCAAACAATGCCTGTAGGCGCTATGACATTGAGTATTGTTCAGTTTATTAAGCGCTTCAAACAGGTATACTGCGGGACAACTTTCTCTGGAAGTGATTTGCTCTCGGGGTATATTTTATGTAGTGGCACCCTCTCTAGAGCTTCAATTAATGTGGATCCCTCGCAGGCAAAATATTAGCGTGCCGACGCGTTTCCAATCCCCCTCTACCTCAGGGGATTATCATCAGGGCTTAGACCACGGTGTAATCTTATCTTCTTTGCTGAAATTCAATCTCCTAATAGTATCCTCTTAGACACTGGAGTCTTCGTGTTTACTTGCGATGACTCCCACCTTGTATCCTTATTTGCGATTTAAATTGAGCCAAAATACTTCATTGAGGGCTTTACATTCCACCTTGTGAATGTTGTAATCCTTTTTCAGGGGAGTTTCTGGCTCTTCTTAACAGGTTATGACTTCCTGGTGGAAATGTAGACGATATTCTTCAAGCTTCACTTGGCAAATGGCATTTCTCCACAAACATTCATCACCCGCTACCCAGAAGGCATACCTCTTAGAACAGTGACTGCACCCGCTGTGGCCCAGACACTAAAGGAGATTTTAATCCAGGTGTGCTTCCCCCAGGAGGTGGTGTCTGACCAAGTACCAACCTTATGTCTGCGTACATGAAGTTCATGTGGTACGAGTGTGGAGTGGCCTACAAGTTCTCCACACCCATCAGCCCCAAACCAATGGGCTTGCTGAGCTGTTCAACAAGACCCTGAAAGGCACGATAATGGGCCTAGCAGAGCCCTTAAGGAAAATTGGGATGTCCTCTTGTCATACCTGTTGTTTGCTTACAGGAAGGTGCCTCAGAAGAAAGTTGAGTTCAACCCCTTCGAGTTTCTGTATGACCATCCTGTCAGAGAACCTCCCAGTCTTGTAAAGGAGGACTGAGAGCAAACTCCCAAGAAACCCCATCAGGATGTAGTCTTTATATATTGGCCCTAAGAATCCAGATGAAGCGGTTCTGGAGGACTACCACTGAGAACTTAGCAGCGATTCAGGAAGCCATGAAACTCTGGTATGACCAGAAGGCCACTCTGGTCAAGAAGCAACCTGGCCCGAAGGTGTGGGTGATAGAGCTAGCAGAGACCTGAGCCTTGCAGGACTTGTGGACTGCTCAATGTGACCTAAAGGAGTGCAAGGGGGAGGCAACCTACCTGGTGAACCTTGAGACCCCCAGGAACCCTTGAAGGGTCCTGCATTTTAACTGCCTCACACCACACTATGAAAGATTCGAGGTCACTTTGCTCTTGGTGACAGAAGGCAGTAGGGAGGAAGAGAACAATCCTTTTGAGGATCTCCTCTCCTCAAAAAAGCTTGATGGATCAGTAGTGGGAGTGAACCTCCCTCCCTGTCTGACCCCCAGCAGAAGAGAGACAGACTGCCACCAGCTGTTGGAGCAATTTCTTTACCTGTTCTCACTGACCCTTGGTCTCACCCATTGATATACACGTGAACCTGACACAGGGGAAAGTATGCATGTGAAGAAAAAGATCTACAGACTATCTGACAAAGTGAGGGCCGGCATCAAGGATGAAGTGTCCAAGATGCCTGAGCAAGGGGTGATTAACCTCTCCAATAGCCCTTGGCTCAGCCAAGTGGCACTGGTACCCAAGGCTGGCTCACCAGGCACCACCCCAGAACTCCAGTTATTTGTTGATTACAGTGCTCAGTTCAGTCACCAAGACTGATGCACACCCCATCCCATGAGCTCCCTGATCAGTTGGGAGCTGGCAATCTCCTGAGTACATTCTCTTAGACTTGGCCCTCTCTACAGGGTCATCCCTAAACATGTTGCCTGTGTCTTCCTACTTTTTGCTGAATTTATTTTTGTTGGCTTTAGGACTAGGTAGCCCATAGGCCAGGGTGCTGTGTAATTTTTATTGTTTACTTTACAGTGTCCTATATAGCGCAAACTTGACCCGAAGGTATCGGGTATCAGAGCGTTTTACACGAGCACCAGTTGCGTTACAAAAGGCCACATTCATTTTTGTTAGACTCAGGGAGATGAAGTGATTTGCCCAGAATTGTAGGATGTTGCTCGTTCTTGCCAAGACTCAAACCTGTTTCACCAGATTCGAGGTTGACCGCCATAGCCGTTAGACCAACTCCTCTCCCCAAAAAGTTTGGACATGTACTTTTAAGTTTTACATGTCCTGGTAGTGAAAAACTCCCAAATGTGTTTTTCACTATGGTAAGGGCATCCCCCTCCCACAGGATAACAATGGGGATTCCTTATTACATCTAATAAGCAGTAATTCATAATTGAGAGGATCTTGAAGCCTATGGAATTGTAATGATAGACCCTATTTATCAGTAAAGTTAGATTTGTCATGACAATTTTGAAAAGGACACTTTTAGAAAGTTGGCATTTTCCTGCCCTTAGCCCTTTGTAGCTGCAGCCTATCTTGGGTCACATGACTGGGTATAGCTGACAGTTAGAGTTTGTGAACTCCTCCCAGACAGTCACACAATAGAGGGATTGGGTGTGCCTCAGTGGGCCTTGCTGAAAAGATGGGGGAGCTAAGCACAGCCCCACTTGTATCTTACTAGGCAGTGTCCTATGTCACAGTAGGCCTAAGAACTGTATTGTCACTGCAGCCAGCTTGGAGAGAATGCAGGGGAGTCAGGAAATTCCATGCACTTCAAAGGACCTTTCCAGAAGCTTCCTGTGGAAGGGCACCAAAGTATGAAAATAAAATCTTCAGACCAACTCTCCAGTTCACTACTGGACTTGTGGAAGGACTCTCAGAGGACTGCCTGCTTTGTGACCTGCTGTGCATTCTCCCAGACTGCTGCTGTGCCTGGAAGGAATGCTTTGCTTCCTGGAGCCGGCCTTGAAAACTCAGAGGCCAGACTACCTGTTGAGCCCTGATTGCTAGAAGTGACACCAATGGCTAGTTTTATGTCCTCCTCTTCACAGCCTCTTGTGGTGCTAAAGGTTCCTAGATGGCTAATTTTTAAAACTGAGGACTTTGAAAAAGTTTGGCCAAAAAGTGCACTGAGAACCAGGAGGAGACTGGGATCAACATGCTCGTCTATCTGCCCGAGGTGCATTGGTGGTTGGATTGACTTTGTGGTTTCTCCTGCTATGTTATTCTCTGCACCTGCAAATTTGTTTCAGCAGTCCTTTGTCGAAAGAGTTTCTGACCTTGAGGAACTGTCTTTGGCTACATTCCTTTGCTTCATCCCGCTTGAGATTTTTGAGTTTCATCTCGGCCACTAAGACCGAAGTTAAAAATCTTCACTGTGGCTTCGCTCCACGGCCATCCGATGACAACACTCCCTTCTCGGACACTCCTGCATCCTTGCTTCGTTTAACTTCTACATTCTCAGTAATTTTTTCTTTTAAAAGATTTCTAAGTCCGAACGTATATGCTGACTGAGCCCAATCGACATCTTATAACTTAACCCCACTCCATTGCAGTCAGCCATTACTTTCATCTTTGACCCTGTTTCGAACAACCAGATGTAAGGGTTTGTGCTATGATCTTGTAGGCGCTACATTTCATTTAAAACTTTAAAAAGCCATACCTCCTGTCCTAATGATTTAATTTATGATGTTTTGGTGTCAAATAATTTATGAAATATTAAAATTTACTCTGTTTTTCTAAATTGGTTTTGGACTTTTCTTGTGTTTTGTTTTCACTTTATCGCTGTTTGTGTGCTGCATAAGTACGTTAGTCATTGCATCTACGACAAGCCTGACTGCTTTTTGTGCCAAGCTACCCAGGGTTAATTTGGTGACTTTTTTTTATAACAAAAGTTATTAAGAAACCGTAGCAGTTTGACAGCATTAAGTTATTGCAACACGGTCATTTTCTTTTTTTTGCTCCACGTTATGGACATATGGAAAACCATTACATAGTGGTACAGATATTATAGTTGCGGAGGATCTGCAATCATTTAAAAGTGCAAATTACATTTTTAAGTACTGTGCTGCATTATCATTCGAACAGTTACACTATAACACAGAGTGTTACTTTTAAAACTGAAATCAAAAATCCCAACTATACTCTCCCACACTAACCCACCCTTCCCAAGCTCCTGGTCTGAAGTATGGTGATGCCATTAGTATATAAGGGGAATCTAGACAGTATGTGCCTAAGGGAATTATATGTCGCTAAAGTGACTGAGTGCGGGGGGTCTGGGGTTCGGGAGCTTCTAGATACGTGGTCGAGGGGTAGTGATTATGCCGGCTGGGTACCATGTAGGGGCAGGGGGGTCAAGAAATTCAAACTCCAGTAGCATGATATCCCAGTCCATCGAGATGGGTCGTTTCCGGAGACCCTTTTCCTCTTCCTTCCTCAGGGCTACACTTTCAGCTTTCCCCCACTGTATCATGTCATCTTGCCAGCTAGACAACTTTGGGCACCTGGTGGACTTCCATCTAATAGTTAGAGCTCTGATTGCCAGGACTAGGGCCAGGTCTGCAAATCTCAATTTTACCTTCAGTTTACTTGAACATCTACGAAGACCCATGAGACAGTCTAGAACGTATCCGTAATGGGAATGTGTGTGATCTCCTCCAGACAACCCGCACACTATCCCAGTAGTCCCGAATGCGAGGTCATGACCATAACATGTGCAGGAAGTCAGCCTCGTCTCCCTTACAACGAGGACAATAATGGGGAGCCTCAGGAAACATCCGGTGGATCCGCTGTGAGGTGAGGTATGATCTGTGTAAGACCATGGTCTGTATAAACTTTAATCTAGAGTTACGGGTCACTCTCTTGGGGTGTTCCAGCAGGCACTTCCAGGCCTTTACCGAGATTTCCGTACCAGAGTCTTTGGACCATTTTTCTCTAAGGGCTAGAAGTGTTACTGCGGCATGTGTGCAAACACCTGTACAGAGCCATCTGACTAAGTTACCCCCATTCTCCATATAATGTAAGAGGTGAACCAGGGTATGCTGTGGGGGTTCAGTACGTTGCGTGGCCCAGATGTTTTAAATATAATGGGAGACCTTGGCATGCAATAGGTATAAGTGTGCAGGTGCACCTGTGGCTTGTACAAAGGATTCGTGGTCCAGCAGGGTTCCATCCCCAAAAAAGGCCCCAATGTCCTCCACACCCTTCTCCACCCAGCCACGGATACTGTTCCCTGAAATTCTGCCCTGTGGTGTGGGAATACCCAGTAGGGGAATGTTTGCCGAAAATGGAGCTGTCTAGAGGTATATGACAGTGCTTTCCTCCAGCACAATAATGCTGTTTTGAGGAGGGGCGGGCTGTCAGTAGGGATCTTAGCTTTAGGTAAGAGCAGGGCATGTAGCGCTCCTCGATCCAAGTCCCTGGGTAAGTATCCTATCTCATGTAAATTCCTACCAGTAGTCCAATAGGAAAGCCATTGGAGTTGGCTGGCGTAGTAGTAGGCCCTGAGGTCAGGTACCCCTAAACCCCCACATTGAGTGTCTAACTGGAGTTTCTGTAAACTTACTCTCCTACGGCCTTTCCCCCATATAAGCTCCACGAGTATAGTATTCAGGGTGGTAAAAATAGACTGAGGGATCACAATGGGCAAATTCACAAAGTAATATAGGAGACGCTGAAGCAGTACCATCTTTGAGATGGCAATGCGTCCCATGACTGACAAGGGCAACAAGGTCCAAAAAGCCACACTATTTCGGAGAGCTGTTATGGCCTTCCCTAAGTTGCCATCAATTTGATCGAGCCGTGTGCGGTAGACCTGGATACCTAAATATTTGAAGGTAGTGGGGGCTATTGGCAAAGTGTAGACGCCAAATTGTATGTCATCAGGTAGAGGTGTGTCTTGGAAGAAGTAGGCCAGAGATTTCCTAGGGTTTATAGCTAGGCCCATGACCCTTTCAAACTGGGCAAAGATATCTGGGAGGGGAGCATTGTCACTGGTCAGGTCGCATAAGTACAGCAGAATATCGTCTGCATAAAGTGAGATGAGATGAGTTTCACCGTCAATAGTGATCCCGAGCCGGTCTGCTGACTGCCAGAGCGATATTGCCAGGTGCTCTAAAGTGAGAACGAATAATAAGGGGGACAACGGGCACCCCTGTCTGGTGCCCCTGTGGATAGTATATTGACTCGAAACATGTCTGCCCGTACGGGCCCTTGCCGTGGGGAAAGTATACAATAGACTCACCCATTTAAGATAGATATCTGGAAAACCAAAGTGTTGAAGGGTCGCAAACATAAAATCCCAGGAAAGGGAATCAATGGTCTGACTGAGGTCCAATGCCAAGCATCCCGCAGACTGATATGCGGGGGGGGGGGTAGCCGTCATGACATAATGAAGACGTCTTGTGTTAAGGGTTGTACTACGGTTTGGCAGGAACCCGCATTGATCCCTGTGTATGAGTGTATTAAGGTAGGGTTGTATACGGTTAGCGAGGGCCTTGCTCAGGATCTTGTATTTTGTCGCCAAAAGGGAGAGAGGTCTATAATTAGATATGTCAAGACAGTCCCGGCCCGGTTTGGGTAACGAGGTAACCAAAGCATGCATGGTAGATTGGGGTAGGTGGCCGGCTTCTAGAGCAGTTCTATATACTGTCTCCAGTGTTGGCACTAATGTATCAGCATACGCAAGATAGAATTCGATTGGTAACCCGTCAAGTCTGGGTGCTTTATTACGATTCAGTCCTTTAATCACAATTCGGATTTCTGATTGTGTAATGGGACCGTTTATTTATTTTTGAATCGCATCTGGGAGAACTGGAAAAGTAAGGTCCTGCAGTGTAGTGTAGTTCCTATATTCCCAATAGTCTCTGCGCATTAGAATAACATAAACAGCAGTTTAGACGTAGGACTGAGGTCGACTAGGTCTCTTCTGAATATGTTAGACTTAATTAGGTATGCCAGCTAGCTCAGAGGTCACTATAAACTTTCTCGAATGAACAGGGAGGAGTTAACTTCCCTGATTATGTTATGTTATGTTATGTTAAGGGATTTTTCTAAGGCGCTCTGACACCATAAGTTTCCTGGCGCTGATTGGATACTAGAAGTTACAATGGGGGGGTTTAGCAGATTTGTGAGAAAAGCCTGGTTTTGAGAGACTTCTTAAAATGAAGAATGGAATTAGAGGTTTTAAGCGAAAGCGGTAAAGAGTTCCAGAATTTGGGGGTCAAGTGGGCAAATCTTCGACCGCCAAATTTTGTAAGTTTAAAGGAAGGAACAAACAAAAGTCGAAGATGAGTGGATCTCAGATTGCGTGTCGGGCAATAGGGAGTGATCAGGGATTTCAAAAAAACAGGGGAAGGGCGAGTCAAGGATTTGAAGGCCAGGTAGCCGATCTTAAAGGCTATCCTCTGGTTGACTGGCAGCCAATGCAGTTTATAAAGTAATGGCTTAGCCGACTGCCATTTTGGGATTTTATAGGCAAGTCTCGCCGCCTGGTTCTGAACAATCTGGAGCCTAAGAAGAAGGGATTTAGGCAGACCGGGATACAAGGAGTTAGAAAAATCCAGGCGGGAGAGCACCAAAGCGATCAAGGCTTGAATCAAGGCCTCAGGAGTCAAAAGATGAGCGACCTTCCGGATCCTGCGCAGCTGGAACATGCAGGAAGAGACTACCGCGCCCACCTGAGACTTGAGAGAGAGCTCAGTGTCGAGAATGATTCCGAGACTCTTCACATATCCAGCAGGAACAGGTGGAGCACCGAGCTCTGCTGGCCAGAACTGGGGACCCCAATAAATGGAGCTGTTGCCAGGTAGAAGGAGCTCAGTTTTTCCAGGATTCAGCTTGAGCTGATTCTGGTTCATCCACTGCTGGATATGTGACATGACCGCTTGAAAGTTAGTGACGGCCTCCGGAGTTTTGAGGGGGAAAATTATTTGCAAATCGTCCGCGTAATTAAATACTGTGACGTCCCACCTCCTCAGAGAGAGGATCAGCGGCTGTAGATATAAATTGAAAAGAAGGGGGGATAAAGATGAGCCCTGGGGGACACCGCAGTGTGAAGGTTCCTTTGTGGCCCTGAAAGGCCCCAGGCTGACCGCCTGAGACCTGCCAGACAGGAAGGACTTAATCCAAGCAAAGGCCAGGCCCTGGATGCCGGCCAGCTCGACACGGTGGAGAAGGATGTTATGGTCCACCGTGTCGAAAGCGGCCGACAGATCCAATAGGACCAGTGCCTGGGGTACTCCTCTGTCAGAGTTGCCTCTCAGGGTATCCAGCATGGCCAGAATCACAGCCTCGGTGGAGTGGCCAGGTCTGAAGCCGGCCTGGTTGGCTTTGAGATAATTAGAACTCTCGATGAATTGCTAGAGGCAAGAAGTGACGTGTGCCTCCAAAAGTTTAGATAAATAGGGCAGGAGTAAGATGGGCCGATAGTTGGCAAGGACCGCGGGATCAGCTCCCAGTTTCTACAATAGAGGCACCAAGACGGACTCCTTGAAGGAGCTAGGCACCGTACCAGAGCCAAGGGAAGAGTTAAGCAGGGGCAGGATGCAATCTGGTAAGGCAAAACAGATGTCCCGAAACACTGAGGGGGGGCAGCAATCATTAGGTGAACCAGATTTGACTCGAATAGCCAGTTTAGCCAAGGTGTCAGAGTCAAGGGCAGGGAAATGCGACAGGGAAAGATCGTTGCTCAGAGAGGGAACAGCATCAGCAACAAAAGGGGAGGGAGGAATGGTGTTCTTAATCATAACGATTGCATTAATAAAGAACGTGTTGAGAGCATTACAAGACTCTTGAGTAGGGACCTGGTTTGGAAGTGTCCTGGCATCGGACGTAAGCTCACCAAGGACTTTAAAAATTTCCTTGGATTTGTTCAAGGTAGTCAAGATTCTCTCAGAGACATGGGAAGATTTGGCCGCGGTGATTGCATTTTTGTACTTTTTGCGCGCAGCCACATAAGTGTCCCTGTCGGCTATGCGATAGTCGCGTCTCCACCTGCGCTCCATTTGGCGCAGTTCAAGATGTTGTGCTTTCAGGGAGGAATCGAACCACTTATGAAATTTGCTATGCCGGGAGCGGGGGAATTTGGATAGGGGGGCAAATTGGTCAGAAGCCGTTGTGGGCCAACAAGAGATATCGTCTTCCAGCACGTTGACGCAGGTGTCGGTGCGCAACGAGGGACGGGTCTCTGATAGGTGGGAGAGGAAGCTTTGGGAATCAAGAGCCTTCCACTAGCGGGCAACACCCCCTCCAGCGGGGGAGCCTTGACCCGGCCCCTTACGGTAATAGAGGTCTTGATCAAAAAGTGACCCGACCAGATGCAGGGGGTAATCACGGGGCAGGAGAGCAGGACCCCATGAGTCCAGATGTGGTCAAGTATATGACCACAGGTGTGGTTGGGAGAAGTAACGTGTTGGATCAGATTTAGACTGGAGAGAGCCTCGAACAACTCAGTTGCGTGTGGGCCAGCATCACAGTGGTTGAACCAGTAATTAAAATCGCCAAAAATAGCGACTCGGTGGAAGAAGTGGTGAGGTTTGCTAACCGCTCGCTGAGGGCAATAGGGAATGAAGGCATGGGATGAGGAGGGCGGTACAGGACAATGAGAGTTAAAGCTCCCGCCTCAGTTTCTAGACTAATGACTAGATTTCTAGTCAGGAGGCAAGGCCCCTAAAATATCAGGGAGTGAGTCATCAGACAGCCAGGTCTCGGTGAATAATAGAACATCAGGACTCTCGGCCATGAGCAGGAGGAAGATGTCAGCCTGGTGTTTTATGAAGGAACGCGTGTTCAAATAGAATATGCGGATGTGAGTCTCCTTGGCAATGGCCCTGGCAAAAGGCTTACATTGCTCTAAAAAGCTGGGTGCCTCGCCAGCAATCCCAAGTGAGGAAATGCGATCCCAGGTTGCTGGCGAAAGTTGACAGGGAAGGCGCTGCAGTTTCCTAAGGGTAGGTGAGGTGTATGTAATGGGACAGGCAGCATCCCTGATCCCTGGGCCTGTCTGGCCGCGGACGGGTGCAGACGGGCTGGACTTAGGCGCGACTTCGGCACGCTGACGGATTGCCCGCTGCGCCCGTCCGCTGTGCTCCCCATAAGAGAGAGCCATTTTATAGACAAAGGGCGGGAGGGGCAGAGCGCTAGTCCGCTCGCCTCCTTCTTCACCTAAGATGGCGGCCGCACCTAATCGGCTTCAGTGGGCGGGCCGGGGGGGCAGATCGGGCCGAGTGTGGCGTGATGTGAGTCTCAACGCGAGCACCGGATAAATCAAAGATTAACTGGCGGCGCAAATAAAATACAAATAATCGGACTGCTCCAAGGTGAGCCCAGTGGAATTTAAAAACAAAGACTAAAATTACAGCACGAGAGTCAGCCTGTAATAATTTTCAAGGAAGTTAGTGACCGCAATCCTAAGTGCAGGAGTGAGGCACTGATCCCGGTTACCACCACGGGATAGCCTCCGGCAGCCAATCCAATGATTAGACAAGAAGGGATTAGTTTCTGACAACCTCATAAACATAACAACTTTGCTCCCTCCAGAATAAGGAGTATATCTCCAGAGTCGTGTGAAAACAATAGATGGCTATTTCACTCAGTCAATTGTGCATACTTAGTTTCACCAGTCCAGAGAAATAGAGAGACGGGCATTTTCAATACAAGGTGTTATTTTTTGAGCAGTCTTCTTTCTCATGCAACAGAAGTGAATTGCCACAATTGGAATACTTATCATAAAGTAAAGTGCGCACAGTAAAAGGAGTATCATAAAATAATACTGTAAAAGCATTGATATGGTTTCTGAGCCATATGATACTTAAAACGGATAAAATATATACAATACATACAAAGATAAAGGTTTGATTAAACGTTCTCAACTGGTGCTTCTAAATTACGCCTACCCCAGTGTACCTAACCTGAGCCTAGTACGTGGGAAGGAGTAAGGGAGTTGCAGTTTAAGTTTAAGTTAGTTTTGCCAAGAATCTGAATCAAGAATTCTCTAAGGATCTAATCAGCTCTGTACCTTGGTTTTAGAATGAAGGAGGTCTTGTATCTCGTTCTCAGGACTCAATCTCCCAGTAACTCGCAAGGGTGACTTGAAACACTGGAGCTGGATTTTTTCGGCAGGAGAAAAGACAGCGTCTTTCTCAGTGCGTCAAATGGGAGGGATGGCTTCCTTCGGCACTCGCATCAGCTGGGCTTTGGGCAAGTAGATAGCCGCTCTGCTGCAAACCACCGTATGTTGCTTAAGGCAAATGCTGGTAAATTTATACCTTGAAGGTGCCGAGTTTGACGTAAGGTTGGACATAAGACATCACTAAGAACTGTCACTAAGAACTGGCAGTTCTTTCAGGACTCTCAGGAGTTCTAGGACAAATCAAAACTAAACTAGGGGGAATTCCCGGGCTGCTGGAGGTTTGGTTTGTTTAAAGAACGCGTTGTACTTTCTAGGAGTCTAGGGAAGTAGAATTGCCGTATTTGGACTGCATTGGCTATGACTAAATATGGATATGATTCTTATGCCTTCATAAGGATATGATTTGTTATAACCACATAAGGGCATAAATCGGGAATATTTAATTAGAGTCCTAGATACGTTCACAACACCTACTCCACGTATAATGTCCATCATTACTAAATACTAAGCAATATATAAACATATAAGTGTGCATGTGTTTTCCAGCCCACCCCAAAATACATCAAATGCATTTGAAATGGTATAGATACACGAAAATGAGTGTTATACTGTATGCTTTCAAGCAGTGGTATCATTCAGATAAAATTTTGTTCATTTAGAATGTTGACTGAATGAATCACGAAAATTACATTCATGAAATGGCTCTTAATACAGAAAAAAAGGTTGAGACCATTTCATCACATATTCATACAAGATTGTAAATGTACTAGAGGCTGATTTCAAAATATTGTCTCTAGAGTATCTAAAAATAGAAGTTCTGTTCTCCAAGAATAGTTCTACTTTAAGCAGAGTACCTTGTGCCAAAAAAAGTAAATATTTTGGAAATTGGGAAAAAATAATTTCGCTTTCATGGGAAAAAATTGTTCCAAATATTTTCAGCAGTGCTGTTTATCAAAACTGAAGGCCGAATTCAGAGTTCAGGGAACGCTGTGTGCTCGCTATTTCAAATATTATTCTCGTTGTTAGGGGAGAACATTACTTCAGATAGGCCGGCAAAAAATGCATCTACAACAGCGGGTGAAAGTTGGGCCAACTCCGAAAAAGTTGAAATAGTGCATATATGCGATGCATTGCCATCATCGGTGTTTAGATCAGCAATGGTCACGGAAGGTTGTACCTGTGTGGTGCCGCTTTCATCTCGTACTTCACCGCCACCTAATCGTAATGGTGAAGTCTCAACGAATGCCGTCATCAGAATAGGTAGCCGCTGGGGACAACACGTTGCATGAGTTGTTACCGGTCCGAGCAAAGTATCGATATCCATTGGTACTGCTGATGGTAGTGTAAGACAGACGTCCAACACACATTCTTCTCCGCATAGCAGACATCGAAGCACAGGTAAGATGCAATTTTGCCAGATTGGTCTGAATGTCGGAAACCAGGTAGTATTCAGATCTCTTAGTCGGGCCAATCCGAGGACTTTAGTGATACGTTCTCGGTATCGTATTGCTAGGATCGTTTCTTCCATCGTAGCTTGAGTTTTGTCTGTGACTTGGCTTGCCATATCGGAGCAGAAGGAACAAAAATAAAATTCCTGCTACGAGTCCAAAAATAAGAGGCAGGCCACCGAATAGAGAATGCACAAAATTCGGGAAGATGCCCAGAACTGTTTCAAAGGGTGCTAACAGTCCCAAAAAAATTGTCTTAAATACATGTGCGATGCCACTGGTATCTGACATGTTTAAGATTTGGCTTAACATTTCTACGAAATGTAAAGGGCAATTTGTCGATAATAGGGTATGTATCTCTGCCGCTGTCCTTGCAACTTGCAGGTCATACATCTCTTTGGACGAGGTTAAAGGCACAGTTGTTTGTAAAAGAATAGACTTCATTCTGCTTGAAGTATCAATTCGAATAGAAGAGATATTCACAGAAGGCCATATTGCTGCCTCCATGTCTGGATTGCTGTTTGGATAAAATACTTGCATACAACAAATGACCCTGGAAGTAACGCTCAAGGGATAGGCTTTTCCTGGCATCATGCTACAACAGCTGTGGTCACTTAATATAACTTAGCTACCGTTGGAAAGTTGTCTGAAAAAGGGCTCTCTCTGTGTAGCAGGGGTGCCGTGCAGATGACATGAAAGGTTGTTTGATGAACCTTTGCAGGCTCCATGCAAGTTAATACCTTGACACAGAAGTGTACCGCTTAGTGATTTTTTACAATTGTTACCACTAAGAAATACCTCTTTTTTCCCTTCACTATAACATCTATGTGTATAAGGTAAATTCCAGGTTGACTTGATGTATCCTTTACCCAACCTTTCATACAGGCCTGCTGGTATATACTTTTGGCTGTATTGAAACTGAAAAGTTGTTATCGGGATTGTAATGGTGCCATGTATTATCCATTCAATGACAGGTCTTCCTGACATTGTCAATGGTAATCGTTCTAGTTTTTCAATGCTCAGCACCGTATAGTCTGCTCCTTTTTGTGCCAACGAGATTTGTCTATCAGTAAGGTTAAAGATAGAAAATAATGAAGTTGTTTTGATTAGACGCCATGGCACGTAGCCTGAACGGAGGTTTTGTAACGTCCAGCCTAGCTGTACAATAGAACGTAATTGGGACTGGCCATGTTGTAACATTAGCATATCCTGTTCTAATATATCAATAGCAGATGATACAATGCTGTCCAGTGAATAAATTCTGGAGGACAGAGTTGTTAACCCATTGTCCACTACAGAAAGTGATTTTTCCAAATTAATACAATCAATTTCTCGTATTTTTTCTGCAGTTTCAATTTGTGTTACTTTCCAAGCTTCATTGTAAGCTGCGTATATACCGGCGTATATGAAACGTTTTTGACGCTGTTTGCGAGGTCCCATTATGAAATCTCGCAAGTCAGCACCTTCTTTAAGTAAAGTTACGTGTTGCTTAATTTCGGGAAGTGTGGATCTCTGTAGCCAGTCGAGGCATAGTTTTCCTACACTGCATGTTGTAACTATCCTTGGATGTTGTCTCTGGGAATATCTCGGGTCTGTCCTGTTCTGTTTGAACCCCTGTATTTTGTTCAGGAATCTATCTTGACAGTTATTTGTGTCTGTGGGCCATATCAACCATTTGTTCCAATCAGGAATTGTTCTGTTTTGTTTTAAAATATAGGACATTTCTAACCCCTCATCTGTAGTGGTGTTTCTATCAGGCATAGGCTTTGGTATACACAGGTTGTTTAAATCTTTTATCTTGGCTAGACCAAGACAGGTTGTTTGTTGAATGGTGTCATTCAGGAACATTATTTGTTCTGGATCATGCAGGCTCTAAACATTGATTCTAAACCTTGTATCTGCCACTCTTTAGTACCCCAGATGGTTTTTGTCTCAACGTTGTTTTTCCAAAATTCAAAACCAAATCTAGACATTTTTTCATAAAATGTTTCAGAATAAATCAGTTTTGTATTTGTCAACATGTTTTTCATTCCTGTCTTATTTAACATTTTGAAATAAAACGTTTCTGGATTAGTGTAAATAAATCCCGAAAAGTATGGAAACTTCTCATAAAATGTTTTTGAACTGCCTTTTGGCGGGGTTGGACAATGTTCCCATTGATTATAACTGAAAACATTTCTAGGATTAGCAGATAATGATGCCCAAAGGGATTGAAACAATACATTTCCTCATAATTCGATGAACCCTGTAAATAACCATGTTCTGTAAATTTTGCTGACATTTCTAAATCTGACATCATATTATTAATGTTTTCAAAGTCCCAATCATCAGAGAAAGTACTAGGTGATACAAAGTCACTTAAGGAGATCTTGAATTGGTGTGCATATTTCAAGAGCTCAACCGGGCCATAGATTTCATAGTCAGTTTTGTCCCATGCTATACCACCAGGTATAGGGATGGCTGTGATGTTCACTGATGATAGTTCTCTTTTTTCGATTTGAGAGGATCTGTGTGGTTTCAGGACCAAGTTGATGTTCTGACTTGCTGTGTCCATTGTACTATATTTTCCGCCAATCAATCTACCCAAACTTAAAACCAAGATGAGCCACAGAATTAGGAAAAGTACACCTAACACAATCCATAATTTAATCCATGGTGAAATTAGATATCTTTCTCTGAGTTAATGAAAGAGCTCTGTGATTTTCTTTTTGAAAGTTTTAGTTGCTGGCTTGTCTCCATGTTCACTTGGATCATCGGAAAAGTCATCAAAGTTGATAAAGTAGCCAGATGCAGTTCTGTCAATTGGTGAAATTGCTTCCGGATTTCCATTGATCTTTGGATTTTCTTTTGTTACATTTGTATAGTCCGAGGCTATATCGTTGTAGACAGGTGTTTCTTGACGAACTGTTGCGATTTGGGTATCAAGAGGCACAAGTTCCATGGCTTTGTTGCATAGTCCTTTTTTATTCACTGAAAGTTTATCAAATGTGATTAGTCTCTCAGTTTGAACCTCTTGGATTGTAGCAAGATTTGGTCTTCTGCTATTTCCTGGGAGTCCACTTGGCCTACTACTTATTATTGGCCACATGGTTGTGGTTTCACCAGGTCAATTGATACAACTTGATTCTCCTTTTTACCAGCAAGGGGCGGTTGTACTACTGATCTTGTTCCGCTGACAGCTAAGACAGGTACTGCTTTTCTGTAAAAAGGCCCAAATTCCTTCTTCAACGCGATCTTTTCTCAGACCAGATCCCCAATCTTTGGAATCCAGACAGGTCTTGCTGGGACAGGTGCTTTTTCTTCAGTGGTCGTTGGCTTTAGCTTTTCGTTACTTAGACTTTTTCTTGTTTCATTTAAGTCCTGTAAAACAGCCAAACGATCTTTGATATCAAGGTTGTTTGTTTCACCACTGAAGTCTGACAATCCAAATCCTGGATGATCATTCTAGTACCAAATAAAAGTTCGTACGGACTGATACCTCCTAGAGAATTTCTTGGCATGTTAGTAAGACTACGTTGGACACTTATTAGACGTTTGACCCACCCGTCACCGAACCTAATACCCTAGCTGTTATAGATTGCTTTATGTCACATTTTTTTCTCTCCAATACCGCATTTCCCTCGGGATGGAATGGACTAGAGTACCGCAATGCAATGCCCATGATGGCCATGTCCTCCTTGTAAGCCCGAGAGATAAACGCAGGACCCTGGTCAGAATGTAGCATGCCAATTGCGTATTTGCCGATAAAGTGCAAATGCTACTTACCAGTATGCATCTGTTCTTGGCATGTAGGGCTGCTGACATTCATATCTGTGCATAGATCGCCGCCTAGTGTTGGGTCCGGATGATTGCACATTGTTGTCCTGGAAGAGTCTTCGAAGTATCACGAGATAGGTGGCTCCTCCCCTGGACTGCAGTGCGCATGGGCATCGCCTCCATCCCCAGATTGTTTTTAGCCATTGGCAGAGATGGAGTAAGTATGTGAGTGATGCGCATGCTAAGAGTATATATATATATGTAAATGAATACTGCAGCTGCTACAGGCGCCGGGGAGGAGGGTGGGCGATATGAATGTCAGCAGCACTACATGCCAAGAACAGATGCATACTGGTAAGTAGCATTTGCAGTTCGAGGCATGTGGGCTGCTGAATTCATATCTGTGCATAGAATACATAGCAGTCCCTCCATTAGCGGCGGCCGCCCGTGCCAGCTGCAGCCGTTTGAAAAAGTGTTTTGAGAACAGCCTGACCAACAGCTGCCTGCTGTTTGGAATGCACGTCTACACAGTAATGTTTAGTGAAAGTATGCGTGGTAGACCATGTGGCTGCTCTACAAATATCTTCTAAGGGAATGTTACCTAGGAAAGCCATAGAGGCCCCCAACTTTCTGGTGGAGTGGGCTCTTGGTGGAATTGTGAGAGTGCGTTTAGCCTTAGCGTAACAGATTTGAATGCATTTCACGATCCACCTAGCGATCCCAGCTTTGGAGATAGCGTTTCCCTTGTGGTGTGAGGCAAATGCAACGAAAAGTTGCTTGGTCTTACGAAAATCTTTTGTCCTGTCAATGTAGTACATTAAGGCTCTTTTAACATCAAGGATGTGGAGCATCCGCTCCACCAGTGACTCTGGGTTTTGAAAAAACACTGGCAACTCAATTGTCTGGTTCATGTGGAATTGAGATACAACCTTGGGTAAGAATTTAGGGTTAGTGCGGAGCACCACCCTGTTAGCGTGCACTTGGAAGAAAGGTTCTTGGATGGTGAGCGCCTGCAACTCACTAACCCTCCGTAGCGATGTAATCGCTACTAAGAAGGCAACCTTCCAAGTCAGAAACTGAAGCTCACAAGAGTGCAGTGGCTCAAAGGGAGGACCCATCAGCCTTGTAAGAACCACATTGAGGTTCCATTCCGGAGCTGGTGGTGTCCGTGGTGGAATGACTCTTTTGAGTCCCACCAGAAAAGCCTTGATAGCAGGGACCTTAAAAAGTGATAGGTGTTGCCTATTCTGGAGGTATGCTGCCATTGCAGACAAGTGAATGCGGATGGAAGAATACGCTAAATTGCATTGGTACAGGTGGAACAGGTAACAAATGATGTTTTGAATGGAAGCATCTAGCGGGTCAATATCGTGGTTTACACAGTAAATGACAAACCGCTTCCATTTAGCCGCATAACAAGCTCGAGTAGTGGGCTTCCTTGCCTCCCGAATGATGTCCATGCAATCGGGGGGAAGATTGAGGTAGCCAAACTCTAGGACTTCAGGAGCCAGATCGCCAGGTTGAGCTGTTGCGGATCTGGGTGCTGAATGTCGCCATGGCTCTGCGTCAGAAGGCTGGGGGTGAGATGAAGCCTTTGATGCGGTACCACGGAGAGTTCCAGAAACGTGGTGTACCATGGCTGGCGAGCCCACGTTGGAGCAACCAGGATGAGAGTCATCGAGTGCTGCCTGAGTTTGCGTGCCACCAGCGGTATCAGAGGTGCTGGGGGAAAAGCGTACGCAAATCTGCCTGACCAGTTCATCCACATCGCATTGCCCTGCGATTGCAGGTGTGGGAACCTGGCGGCGAAGCTTTGGCATTTTGCGTTCTCCTTTGTGTCGAACAGGTCTATCTCTGGATGACCCCACTTTTGGAAGTACGGTTGGAGTACTGATGGATGTATCTCCCACTCGTGCATTTGGTGGCTGTGCCTGCTGAGCAGGTCCGCCATCTGGTTGTCTTTGCCCGGGAGATGCTCTGCCATGAGGAAGATGTTCCTCTGAATCGCCCACTTCCACATGCTCTGAGCCAGATGAGACAGCTGCGGAGAGTGTGTGCCCCCCTGTTTCTGAATGTAGTACATGGCCGTCATGTTGTCCGTCCGGATCAACACGACCTTGTTGCACAGATGTACTTTGAATGCCTTCAAGGCCATGAAGATTGCCATCAGTTCCAAAACGTTGATGTGCATCTTCCTCTGCTGTAATGTCCATAGTCCCTGTACTGCGTTTGGATACTGGCGATTCTCACTGAGTTTGGCTGCGCAGTGGCTGCCAGAGTGTTTATTGTCGCGCCCAGATACTGACGTATATGGGCGGGTTGGAGATGGGATTTCGGATAGTTCAGCGAGAATCCCAGATCGTGCAGGAGATGAATGGTGCGGGACACGTGGTCGGCGCACTGCTGTTCTGACTTTGCCTGAATGAGCCAGTCGTCCAGATAGGGGTAGACGTGGACGTTCTGGCGTCGTAGATGTGCTGCCACAGTCGCCAGACACTTTGTAAAGACCCTTGGCGCTGTGGTGACCCCGAAAGGCAGAACCCTGAACTGGTAGTGCTGGTCTTGAATCGTAAATCTGAGGTACTTCCTGTGGGAAGGATGCAGGGGGATATGAAAGTATGCATCCTTGAGATCCAGCGTAGCCAGGAAGTCCCCCTGTTGAAGCAGAGGGAGGACCTGCTGCAACGTGAGCATATGGAAGTGCTCGGACAAAATGTACCAGTTGAGGGGCCTGAGGTCCAGGATGGGCCTGAGGGATCCGTCCTTTTTGGGGATCAGAAAGTAAAGAGAGTAAACTCCTGTTCCCCTTTCCGGCAGTGGAACGAGCTCTATTGCCCCTTTTTGCAGCATGACTTGAACTTCCTGCTGCAACAAGTGCAAGTGCTCGCCGGACATAGGACGGTTTCTTGGAGGTATGTTTGGAGGAGTGGAAGTAAGTTCTAGACAGTAACCGTACTGGATAAGTGATTTGACCCACCTGTCCGTGGTGATGGATTTCCACGCGGGCAGGAACTGCTGGAGTCTCCCCCCGACCGGTGTTGTGTGGTCGGGGGGCAGTGACAAGACGTCACTGTTTGTTGGTGGAGGAGGACCTGGAGCTGTTGTTTTCACGTCCCCTGCCTTAAACGTTGTTGCCCCTGTAACCACCTCTACCTTTGTTGGTGTATGAGGTTTGGGTGTTGCTCTTATAGTACTGTGAGGATTGCAATGCCTGACCCCTTGAGGTGCCTCTGTTATTGGAGCGGCAAAAGGAACTACCCCGAAACTGCTGAGACTGGAGGGCCCCCATAGACTTAGCAGTGTCCGTGTCTTTCTTCATTTTTTCAAGTGTCGCATCCACCTCAGGGCCAAACAGGTGGTCAGGATTAACTGTTTGGTTCAAGATGGTCGTCTGTATATCAGGTTTGAAGCCTGATATTCTAAGCCAAGCATGCCTCCTTAGCAACACGCTAGTGTTGATTGCCCTGGAGGCGGTATCAGCCACGTCCAGCGCACATTTGATGGAAGCGTTGGTGATCAGCTTCCCCTCCTGAATTAACATTTCACCAGCCTCCTTGTACTGATCAGGCAAGTGCTGCAGAAGTGTTTCTAGGGTATCGTAATGCGCCCTATCGTAGCGTGCAAGTAGGGCCTGCGTGTTTGAAATGCGCCAAATATTAGCTGCCTGTGCAGCAATTCGTTTCCCTGAGGCTTCAAATATTTTTGACTCTTTGTCTGGGGGAGGAGCGTCACCCGTTGTCTGCGAGTTCGCACGCTTACGTGCGTTGGATACCACCAAAGAGTCCAGCGGCAAGTGTCCCTTGATGTATGTTGGATCCGAGGGCGCTGCCTTGTATTTTTTGTCTATGCGAGGATTGATGACTCGCGCCCGAGTGGGCTCCCTGAACACCTCTGGCGCTTGCTTCAGCTCTCCCTTGAGCATAGGCAAAGTCTTGACTGACTTTTCAGCCACTGAGAAAGTGTCAAACAAAAAAAATCGACATCCACAGGATCTGAATGTAGGTCGACATCATGATTAGCTGCAGCTCTCTCAATCAGGGCGTTGAAGGCTGCAGAGTCCTCTGTTGGAGAAGTCTTTGCTGCAAAAAGCTGCGGTTCATGACCCGACTGAGGGTCCTCAGGGTCTCCTCCGGCAGACCAAGGTTCATGTACCTCCTCTGGATCCGAGTAGGCTGGGTAATTGTACTCGTCCTCTTCATCTCCGTCACCTTCCCCAGCGTTTGAATGCGTCGGTGAAAGTTCCAGATTATGTGGAGATGCAGGCTCTATAGGGGCAGAAGTACCCGCAGAGTCCTTCTTGTTTTTGAGTGGAATTCGATAATGTTCCAACACCGGCTCCATGGTGATCTTTCGTTTGAGGAGAGAGAGCTACCCGGTGTTGGCGTCGATAATAACCTCTCGACGCTCCTCTTCTGCGAGTGGCTGGAGCCGAGGGTTTGGCCCTACCAATGAAGCCTTGGGCGTCGACACCACCTTCAAAGGCACCCCGGCCCCATGCTTCGGAGCGAAAGCTTTCGGCGTCGTCTTCGGAGGCAGCGTGAAGTGGATAGGCGCTTGCGCTTTTGCCGGCTTTGGAGTATGCTTCGGCACCACATCCTTCGGTTCGGGAGCCACGGCGTCCTTCCGAATCCGCTGCAGGGACTCCATGACCTTCTTTGTTAAGGCCGGGGAGGGCTGGACCGGCTCGAGCGATTTCCCCGAGTCCGGCGCCGGGTCGGCGGAAGGCACGGTCTTCGGAGCCGACACATTACCATCCTTGGCCTTGACGGCCGGAGTCGGCGGAGCCAGAGCTTCGGCGCCGTCCTGACGCTTCTTCGGAGCCTTTTTCGGGTCATCGACCTCGACCCCTTTCGGCGCCGACGCGGCCGCGTCGGACGTCTTCGTCTTCGACACCGGGGTCTTCGGGTCGGCCATCTTGGCGCGGCTCTTGCTGTTGGCCATTTTGAATTTCTTAGACGTTGAGGCCTCTGGAGCCTTCTGTCCCACCAGTGCGACTTTCACTTTCTGTTTCGAAACCGTTGGTGTGGACCCCGATGGTTTCACTTTCGTTTTCTTCAACGGGAGTGGCACCTCAGAAATGTCCGTGGCCGGGCCCTGAGGCGAGGCCGTGGGACGATTATCGAGGTCTTGGGTAAGGCCCGAAGGCGATCCCTCGACCTGGGCCGTATAGTGTGGGTTGACCCCTGAGTCAGTTTGAGGATGCTCCTCCTCTGAGCTATCCTCCACGGTGGCAATGGCCCCATCGTCGTCCCCTACCTCACCGACGACTTCATCAAACTCCTCGTCTCCCGCGTCGTAGTTTTCTTCCTCCGACGCCGGGCTAGAGTCCGAGACTTGAAAGACATTGTCGTCTCCAACGTCTTCTTCGAAGATGTTGTCTGGCGGGGCGCTGATAACTGGGCCTGGAGTCTAGCGGCCCGACGAAGCTTAAGAGTCTTCTTACACCGGAACTTTGAGCAGGCCATACACCTGGCCTCATCATGGTCCGGCGACAGACATTTGTTGCACACTGGGTGCACGTCGAGGTGTGAATACTTAGAGGTGCACACCGGGCACCTCTTAAACGGAGTTCGTTCCATGTCTGGAGCGTCGCGTAGGCCCGTCCGCACCGACAGCACGCGGGAGGGCAGCAAGAGTTCGGAGCTGAAGAAACAGTTAAACCCGAACGAAAACGATACCGACGCCAAGCCTAAAGACCTTTTGGTCTTAAGTTAGGAAAGTTAAACAACTATCGATTCCGGCAGAGGGAACCGAAACACATCCGAACCCAATGGCGGAAAAAAACAATCTGGGGATGGAGGCGATGCCCATGCGCACTGTTGTCCAGGGGAGGAGCCACCTATCTCGTGATACTTCGAAGACTCTTCCAGGACAACAATGTGCAATCATCCGGACCCAACACTAGGCGGCGATCTATGCACAGATATGAATTCAGCAGCCCACATGCCTCGAACACTCGCAAATCTTTTATAACAGTTCTGGCGTCAGCCGAGCGCTGGGGCCACATCCAAATGAATCTCGTCTTGATAATTATGGTATTGCATTTTTCCGTCTGGATATCTGCGTATAGATAGCCTGATGCTGTCTAATAGAGGTTTGTGGGCAGGTGTCTAGTCCGGTTCACAACTGCGATCTCTGTTGCAGTCTTGACAATTCATTGTAAAGTTATAAATTTGCACGCTCATCCCCGGCCACCAGTATTTTGATTGTAATTCTATTAGAGATTTCAGGATCTCTTGGTGCCTCAGACCCAATCCCATGTGTGCTTCTTCAATCAAGAAGACTCTCCGGTTCGTGTTTGGAATTACTCTATCCCCCACTCCAGGGATTTGAGCAAACGGAACGGAGTTTGCATGTATGTATTGCCGAGTGGATAGTTTAGAGGTAATGCCGCATAATTGCCCTCCATTGAGCAAGATGCGTTTTGCCATCTATTTGTTTTTCGTATGCTTTTTTGTAGCTAAGGAAGCCGAGTGATCAGCTGCCGCTGTGGCTCTGTCAGCCAATGAATTCCCTGCAATGTGAACACCATCACGTTAAAGACTCTGCGTATGTATCACATGAGTCTTTTGTAGTTCTTTCTGCAAAAGAACAACTTGTTACCATAGATTTTTATGCTTTATTGTGGCACCTGTCTCATCTATGTAACGGTTTTTTATCCAGGTCTGCATGGAATTATTGTAAGACCGGACGCAGTAATGCGAATCGCACACTATTAGTGTGGGGAATTCGGGATCGGCATTTTCAAGCGCCATCTTTAGAGATCCTATTTCAGCTCGCTGAGCTGTACAGTTTGAGTGATTCAGCTTTAGTGACCATCGGTCTGAATTTACCTAAGCGCCAGCGACCTTTAACAATTGCGCATGCAGCATTTTAATTTGTTTTTCCACAACGTAGTGTTGTGCAAATCTGTCCGTGTAGATTACACAGGTGTACTGTTGGAGAGGCAGAATTTCAATTGACAGAGGGCATTCATGTTCGTATACCAGATTTTCTAGTTTTTCAATTTCGGATCAAAAGCGTGTTTCACGTCTTCTGTAGCAAGAGAATTTTCCCATTGTATCAATTTTGGATCTAGAGCTATAACATTTGGAATGCCTGGTCTTGTTACTGCCTCAAGGGCTGATACTGCTGTTAAAACAGATATCCTTTTCCCTTGGGCTAGGGCTCTTTCTTTTGCTACAACAGTTTGAACCGCAGTTAGAATTTTTTCAGTAGAACGTAATTTCATTTCAGCTTATGTGTACAAGTGTGATTTGTAAGCTATTGGTACCGTTACTCCCTCCTTAGAGGTCAGGTATGTGAATCTGCATCTTCCTGGGATGACTTGGATTACAAGGTTGCGTTTGTTTGCGCGTGTTTGCAGTTTTGTTTTAGTTAACATGTCTGTCTGTAATGATCTTAAAATTTCTGTGTGTTTCTGAGTCCAATTAATTGGTTTAAAATCAGGTTTCATTAGTTCGTAGAGAGGTTTAACCCTCTCTGCATAATTCAGAATGTATGTTCTTCCGAAATTCAGGAAACCTAGTATTGACTGTAAGTTTTTCAGCGTTTTTGGAGCTTGGAGTACTGCACACTTCTCTAAGAAGTTGTCTGCTAGGCTTTTGCCTTCACTCGATAATTCATATCCTAAAAATAGGACAGTTAGATGGGCAATTCGTGATTTTTTAAAGTTAAATTTGTACCCTTCAGATGCGAACCCAAGTATTATGGTGTTCACTCTTTTCAAGTGAGTCTCAAGGTGATCGTCTGTAAGATAGATGTCATCGACATAAGATAATGCCTCATCATCATATTTTTGTAGTAACTCTGTTACCGTGGCTGAAAATAATCCTGGGCTATTCTTGAATCCCTGTGGGAGACAAAATTGTTTCGGGTCCCCATGCTGGAGAAAGCAGTCAAATATCTGCTTTCAGGTGCTTTGTTTTGACAGAAGAAAGCATTTGAAATATCTAATGTCATTTTATATTTCTTGCGCACAATGGTATTCATTAGTGCTGCACTGTGTGAGTTTTGTACTGCAAAAGTTTTACAGCAGGAGTTTAGGTGTCTATAGTCCAAAACTAGACGATATGAATCGTCTGACTTGGAGACAGGAAACAAAGGATAGTTCATTTGTGAGGTGCGTGTTTCAATCACCCCCTGATATTCAAGTTGATCTAAAATTTCTCTTACTTGTTTTTTAGCTTCTTGCTTAACAGGATACTACCTCTGTGCAGTAGGTTGATTTTTTAACTGGATTTCATGGTGAGGCGAATCCTCATCCCATCCTACATGCTTTTTATATAATGCAGGGGCTTGGGCCGCTGCCCATTTTCTAGCAAATGTGTATTTTTTATGAATTGGAATGTGATTTGAGAAGGCAGGCATAATCATTTCTTCGCCATGTGGGCACTCCCTGACAAACTCTGGTGGCCAGTCTTTCTCTGCTAGAAGGATATCATAGCCTTTAGATAGATTCTCCCAAAAGAGACCTTATTTTCCTAGTTTTATCTCCCTCTATACGTCATGTTATTTCATATAGTTTATGGGGCACGCTAACTCGGGTGTCTGCAGTTTCCACTTGAATGTATTCATTCGTGTCCACTGTCCCCAGAAGATTCACCAGGATCTTGCGAGCTATGGTCACTTCTGCTGCGCTGTCTAGCATTGTCTGGGCCCACTCTCCGTTTTTCAGTTGTGTCCTCAGAATTCTCGACATGTTTTACTTTGATACTGGCTACCTTCTTTCTACGAAATTGGAATTTTTTACTTTGATGAGCAGGTTCCTTGTCTTTGGACTTGATGTGCTCTTCTTTATGTTCTGCCCGTCCTCTTCTTTCCGATTTCTTTGAGGAAATCTGAAAAGATCGAGAGGGACGTGTATCAATATCTTGATATCTGTTAAGTTTTCTCAAATTGTCCCTATTTCTAAGTTTGTATCTTTTTTCAGAGGGCTCCCGTTGTGGAGACTTGCCCCCCCCCCTTCTGGAGATCTATTTCTTCATTGGGGGACCTTCCTCTGGACTGAAACTGTTTTTCTCTGGGAGAGGTTTGTTTTTTACCCTCCCACTTCTTCTTTTGAGAATTGAGATTATTTTTAATGAAAGTCTTTTCAGGATTTTCAATTAGTGTTTTTAGTCGGTAGGTTGTACCGTCAACTGTTAATTGAACTAAATCTCTATATACTTTTGTTAATTCTTTTATTTTAACTAAGAGTTCTTCGCTTTACATTTTTTCAATGTCGGGGTGTGGTGTGTAGCTGGCTAGAACTGGCCATGTGGCTCCTGTTCTACCTAGTGGACCAAGCCTGGTAATGTGATTTTGATGTTTTAGGGCGCCATTAAACCAGATCAGGTGCTCTTGGTATGCTGGTGGAATTTCAACTTCCTCGAAAGGAGAGTATTCCTCTGGAGATTCTGTTATTTTGTAGTAGTGGAACTCATGTGTTACAGCATGTGCTGCTGGAAAATTTATCCAGGAATAGAATACCTCTGTCTGCCGATATTCATGTGCCTCTACCACAAATATGACTGTACCACCTCTTGATGTTACTCCATTCTCTAAAAGTTTTATAGTTATGGTTTTTCTTATATAGACCGGGATGATTATTGCATCCTGGTCGTCTTCATTAAACCCTGTAACGTCTGTACCCGGTTGATTCGCATCTACTGTGGCTCTACCGGTTTCGTTGTTGTCGCCGTGATTTGACATTGTTTAATGAAAGTTTTGCAGAGCAAGTTTTGAGGAAACAAAGATTTGGTGCACAATATTTTGGAACACTGTATCCTTCAACGTTGACTAAACCAAAAACTAATACATAGGAATCTCTTCCTACTAAGTTCTGGCGGATATTAAACCTTTCACCCACTCCAGACGTCTATTGGAGTTTTTACGGGAAAAGGGGTCTGCGTGAAAAAGCACGACTGAGTTACTCTAGTATCTTGCATTAGATTATCGCCTTAACAAACGTTGGGCACCATGTAGTGTAGTTCCTATATTCCCAATAGGCTCTGCGCATTGGAATAACATAAAACAGCGTTTAGACTTAGGACTGAGGTTGATTAGGTCTCTACTGAATATGTTAGACTTAATTAGGTATGCCAGCTAGCTCAGAGGTCACTAGAAACTTTCTCGAATGAACAGGGAGGAGTTAACTTCCCTGATTAGACAAGAAGGGATTAGTTTCTGACAACCGCATAAACATGACAACTTTGCTCCCTCCAGAATAAGGAGTATATCTCCAGAGTCGTGTGAAAACAATAGATAGCTATTTCACTAAGTCAATTGTGCATAATTAGTTTCACCAGAGTGCAGAGAAATAGAGAGACAGGCGTTTTCCATAAAAGGTGTTATTTATTGAGCAGTCTTCTTTCTCATGCAAGAGAAGTGAATTGCCACAATTGCAATACTGATCATAAAGTAAAGTGCGTACAGTAAAAGGAGTATTATGAAATAATACTGTAAAAGCATTGATATGGTTTCTGAGCCATATGATACTTAAAACGAATAAAATATATACAATACATACAAAGATAAAAGTTTGACTAAACGTTCTCAACTGGTGCTTCTAAATTACGCCTATCCCAGTGTACCTAACCTGAGCCTAGTATGTGGGAAGGAGTAAGGGAGTTGCAGTTTAAGTTTAAGTTAGTTTTGCCAAGAATCTGAATCAAGAATTCTCTAAGGATCTAATCAGCTCCGTACCTTGGTTTTATAATGAACTAGGTATTGTATCTCGTTCTCAGGACTCGATCTCCCAGTAACCCGCAAGGGTGACTGGAAACACTGGAGCTGGATTTTCTCGGCAGGAGAAAAGACAGCGTCTTTCTCAATGCCTCAAATGGGAGGGACGGCTTCCTTCGGCACTCGCATCAGCTGGGCTTTGGGTAAGTAGATAGCCGCTCTGCTCAAAACTACAGTGTGTTGCTTAAGGCAAATGCTGGTATATTTATACCTGGAAGGTGCCGAGTTTGATGTAAGGTTGGACATAAGACATCACTAAGAACTGTCACTAAGAACTGGCAGTTCTTTCAGGACTCTCAGGAATTCTAGGACAAATCAAAACAAAAGCATCGGGAATTCCCGGGCTGCTGGAGATTTGGTTTGTTTAAAGAACGTGTTGTACTTTCTAGGAGTCTAGGGAAGTAGCCTTGCCGTATTTGGACTGCATTGGCTATGACTAAATATTGATATGATTCTTATGCCTTTATAAGGATATGATTTGTTATAACCACATAAGGGCATAAATCGGGAATATTTAATTAGGGTCCTAGATACGTTCACAACAGCAGAAAGTCTGTGATAGACGCGTCCCCAAACATTCCGGGCGCCGTATATAGGGTACTAATGTGTGTACAGAAGGCCATATTTATCGCCTGTTGTGTATGGGCCATACTGCCATCAGGCTTTCAAATTTGAGTAATTACCGGTGGGTCTGGTCTGTCTCGCACTAGGCGGGCTATTAGTGTCCCTGTTCTATCCGCCTCCGAGTGTTTTCCTTGCATGTATGCTCTGTAATCGATAGTCTGTGAAGTTTCCAAAGTCTCCGAATGGTCGTTACGGGCCTTTTTGCAGAGCTGTTTTTTTGTCCTAATGTAGTCATTTGGTGTTCGACTCTAAGCAAGCGTTGATGTGTCTCCTGTCGGCCCCCACAATCTGTCCTATTGATGCTCCCCCTACTACCACTTTCAATGCGTCCCATTCTATTAAGTGAGACGAGGCAGTGTTTCAATTTTCAGCTAAGTAATTTGTGATTGTGTTGGAGAGTGATGATGATTTGAATGGAGGGTCCTCTAACAATTGCGGGTGTGGGTTCCAGGTAGGTACCGGAGTTGGTATCTTTCCCCATGTAAGTGTGGGCTCTAAAGGATTATAGTCTGAGAATGTCTTCGCCAGGTAAGTAGATTTATTAATTTGGGCAACAATGGAGGGGGAGCACAAGATTGTATCTATTCTGGCATGGAGACTATAGACTGGAGAGTAAAAAGAGTATTCTTTATGTGTAGGGTATATGTGTCGCCATGCATCATATAGCGCCCAGCTGTCCACCCAGGTGTTGAATATAGTGGCAAGTCTACGGGCATGTGTGCCATGGAGGGGAGGATGGGATCTATCTAAGTTTGTGTCGAGGACCGTATTCCAATCACCTTTCAGTATCCTTGGGATGCCATCCCAGTCGGCCAGGGCCGCGGTTAAGCGGTGTAAGAATTGATCCTGATCAAAATTAGGGGCGTAGATGCTGCCAAGAATCACCAGGGAGCCGTTTAGTGTGCCCTTAAGTAGTAAATATCGTCCCTGCTCATCAATTCGGTGTTCCAGTTTGGAAAATGGAACCCCATGACGTAACCATATGGCCGTACCTCTAGCAAATGCTGAATAATTAGTAGAGTAGATCTGACCTCTCCATTTTTTACATGTTTTCTGTGATTTTGATTCGGTCAGGTAGGACTCCTGTAAGAGGACTATGTGGGCATTGCGTCTCAGTAAGTAGGCATGTACCCGGTGTCTTTTCTGAATAGCCTCCAACCCCTGTACATTCCATGTCAGTATGGTATAAGACCCAACGGTATTAAAGGTTCCGTCCATAGAGTGATATCTTGGGTATACCCCCGTAGAAAGTAGAGCCGGGTTACTGAAATTGACCAGGAGCCTCTTATCCCCTTAACACTAACTAAACATGGTGCAGCGCTGGAACTATGCTGAGCACAACAACAATTTAACATATTCATAAAACGAATAATGGTGCTTTCGCTCATAGGGGGTCGCTGTCATATATCATGTTCTTGTCCTTATTGGAGTCAGAGCCTCGACGGCTCCACGGAACCCAGGGGGTGGATGTGTCATTGAATATGTCCAAGCCATCCCTATCGTATGAGTACACTGGCGTAGACTGTGGTCGGCCCTACTAGAAATTATCAGCAAATCCCTTTGGACGTGGGGGCCAACCCTCAGTAGTGACGCTACAAACAATCAGCCCATATTGTACATACACAGAGTATAAAATACAGTTTGTTACATTTCTAATCTTCACTTGTAAAAGGCTACATGGACCGCAGGGGGCCAGAGTCAGAATCTGCCGGGTGACAATTCAAAACAAAAAAAGGCCATCCGGGGGCGCTTTCTCTCCAATGACAGGTCTTAGTTGTCCAGTATATCATCTGCTGCACGAGGTGTAATGGTAGGGAATAGGTTGATGCTATGTTCCGAGTCTGAGTGAATATTGCTATCCTCCGTGTCTGTGTGGATCCCGGTAGGGTCCTCCCGAAACGTCTCAGCTATAGAAAGAGCTCCCTCCTGGTCAAGTTTTTGTTGTGCACGCGATGGTCCACTGCCGCCTTTGGTCAGAGTAGAATTCTGTGTATGCTGGTGTCCTATACTCCATTGGCCATTGGAGACCTATGATGCTTTGTCCGACCCGCTGCCCTGGCTCGAGCCCAGACCCAGGACCTCCAGCCATTCCTCCGCATCCGCCAGATTTTCAAAGAAGTGAGTTTTCTTGTCATGTATGACTTTCAGTGTAGCTTGATATAGGAGGCCATATTTGAGTTGTGCTTTCTGGAGACTCTTTTTCACTGCCTGATATGATGACCTCTGCCTTTGGACCATACCCGTATAATCCGGGTACAGCGATATGCGATGGTTCTTTTATTGGATCAGTGCCTTCTCCCTCGAATTTTGAAGTAGTAGTCCCGGTCTCTAATTCAGGATTTTACCTATCAGGGGGCGAGGCGGCGCTCTGGGCCTGGATGCCCCTGCTGGTATCCTATGAGCCTGCTCCACACAGAAGTACGCCGACAGTCCTTCCGGCGCCACATTGTCCCTAAACCAGCCTTCCATGAATTCTGCAGCTCTGGTTCCCTCACTGCATTCCGGCAGGCCAATTACGCGGATGTTATTGCACCTGTTCCTGCCTTCTGCGTCTTCCACCCAGTCCAGAAGGCCAGTCACCTGTTGTTGTAGTTGATGGATGGCGGTGGTATATGCAGTTTTTTTCGGGTCCACGTCTTCAAGTGCTCGACCATGTTCCTTAACAGAGGCAGCCAGTTTGCAGTGACCTGCCCTCAGTAAGGTGAGACCTGAGGTAAGTGAGCCAATCTGTGATTCTAATGCTGCTCTGGAGTCGCGAATTTCCTTGAGTATAAGGTCCAATTTATCCGGTGTTCCCTCAGTAGATTCCTTAGACGGTGTTCCCAGTAAAGGAGGACGGCCCAGGGACCCCGAGACAGCAAGAGGGACGCCTGTCTCCCGCTGCCCATCCGATGTTTTGGCCCGGTGTCTGCCCATGTTGTGTCGCTACTGGCCTTGGTTATGGTGGTATAAGGCCTTTCAGGGCAGGCAGACAGGGCGACAAATGGAGGAGATGGGCCCACCCCGCGCCGCTTCACTCTTTCCCCGCTGTAGTGTCCAGATGCAGGACATCCAAATGTAGCAAGGTCCCCTTTCGCAGAGATGTCGTCCAGGAACAAGCATGGGGTCACCATGTAAGACCGTGTACGTGATACTCCAGTAGGTCTGCACCTATAGCAAATGTCTCATCTACTAAGGAGGCTCTACAGAAAGAGGCAAAGGAGGGGACCCTCTAAGAGGTACCCAGTTGAGGGTGCCTCACCGGAGAACTCATCCTGAGTAACCAGGGGCAGGAGAGGCTCGCGTAGTCCACAACGGGTGTACAAGTCACATGTAGTCAGGCAGCGTCCCAGAGAGGCCAAGCAGCTGTGTCGGACCTGCTCAGGTGTAGAAATCCGCAAGGTACGGGGAGAGGCCCTAGGGGCCCCCCAGGAGGCCCCACGGTGAGGCGGCAGCAGCAGCGCAGGGCCCGGCCCACCCTGTGGCCATGCAAGAGAAAAAAAAACACTGTCCCGGGCCCAATGCAGCAGCGTGATCACATAGGAGAAAGAATAGGGTCCAGAGCAGCTAAGGGACAAGAGCATGAAGGAATCCCAGCTGTGTCCTGGCGCAATCACAGTCCTCTCCTGTGTCTGTTTGCCCCTTACTCACACCAGTTAGCACAGTCTGGTCAGGGAAGAGTCTCCGCTATTGTAGGCAGCAACAGTAGCTTTCAGGCCACATTCACCAGCAGTTTGTGCTATCCTGGAGAAGGGGGGAAGGGGGCCAGCAGCACAGGACTGGGAGACCAGAGGGAGTCCGCAAGTTGGCTGTGATGACCCACCCCTACAATCGCCTCCAACGTATTCTGGTTTCCCATGGGGGCCTTTGTGGCTCTCACACCTCGCTCGGTTCAGAGCGGGGGCACAGCAGGTCCTCCCGGGCATCCTCTGAGCCTCACCACATGGCCCCCCGTGCTGTCCTCCCGAAACAGAGCCCGCCTGCAGGTCCTGCGCCGAAGGCCCATCTGTGCGAGACACGCACCTCAGGGCCGGTCAAGATCGCGGATCCAGTTGCAGCGTCACTCAAGTTGTGGGGTAGCCGCTGGGTAGCAAGGCGCCAGGCCGCTCATGCCATTCGCAAGCCCGCAGCTTCCGCCCGATCACTGCAGCAGACAGGCCGATCCGCCGAACTACCCGAAAGCTCCGTCCCAGAGGTCCAAAAAGGCATCCAGAAACATAGGGGACCACAGCTCACTGGTACGTATTTTTCCCCCGGTGTTAGCAGCGCATGGATGGTGGTGTAGGAGGATTGATTCCTCCCGAGGCTCCGGAGCTCTATCGAGATCCGACTGCCATCTTAGGCAGCTAGCCACGCCCCTTAATTTGGTGACTTTTTGTGGTTCATCATGCAAGGGATTGTGGCTGTTTCTTGACTAGGGCTCACACCCCAGTCAACCTCAACCACATTTCTCACACATTCGATTTGACCTCAGAGTACCTGCAGATTGCCTTAACTGAGGAGGCAAAGTGGAGGGCTTCATTCTCCACCCCAGAATGGCACTTATAGTTCAGGGTTATGCCCTTGGGTTAAAAAATGCACCGCTTCAGTGCCTATCTACCTGAACAATTTTTTTCTTTTCCACTTTAGCTGGGAGGACCACCTCAACCAACCCTGGGCAGTGTTTCAGGCCTTGCAGAAGGCAGAAGGCAGATCTGACTATCAAGGCCTGTAAGTGCCAGATAGAACCTGGTTCTGGGGTCAACCCGGGTCACCAAGTCCCTGGGGACAAGGTAAAGCCCCTCCAACTGATTCAGACATCTTGCCTAGGGAACCCTGAAGACCCAGACAGAGGTGAGGGCATTCCAGGACCTCGCTGGCTTCAACAGTAGATTTTACAAGGGCTGTGGCACCATTAATGCCTCTTGGACTGAGGTGACTACTAAAAATCATCCCAGGGAGGTTATCTGTACAGAGGTGTTCCAGAAAGCATTTGACATTTTGAAGGAGGTCATGAGCACAGCAACAGTGCTCAAGGTGCCCAACTTCTCTACAGAATTATTAGTCCAAGCAGATGCCTCAGATCAAGGCATAAGAGCTGTCCTCTCACAGCTAAAAGAAGAGGACCTAGACCAACCGGTAGCCTTCATCAGCAGGAGGCTGCTGCCAGGGAACAGGGTTTGAGTGCCATAGAAAAGGAAGCCTCTGTGGTGGTATGGGCAGTAAAGAAGTTGAGACTATACCTGTTTGGGATTCACTTCTTTGTTCAGACAGACCACAGACTGCTCAGGTATCTCATGCAAATGAGGGGTGGGAATCCCAAACGTTTGAAGTTGTCGACCTTCCTACAGGGAATGGACTTATGGTGGAACACCGCCCTGGAACTGACCACTCCACTGCTGATGGTCTTTTCAGGTTCTTCTGCCTTAATGAGGATGGGTAGTTCTCACTTTCTGACACCCGTGGGTGGTAGTACCCCAAACGTTTTGCCTTCCCCCCTCCTAATTTGCTGAACTCATTTTTGTCTGCTTTTGGACTCAATGCACTTTACTACTGCTAATCAGTGCTAAAGTGCTCTCTCTTTTGAAATTGGTAAAATTGGATTATACCCAATTAGCACATTTAATTTAAAGTCCCTAGTAAAGTGATATCACAGGTACCCAGTTGAACATGTACGTTTAAGTTTGACATGTCCTGGTAGTGAAAAACTCCCAAATTAATTTTTCACTACTGTGAGGCCTACATCTCCCACAGAATGATATTGGGTTACATTATTACATTTAATAAGTGCTAACTTTTGTTTGTGAGAAGGTAGAAATGTTGTGTTTGGTGTCCGAAGAATTGAAATTTGAAACTATCTTTAATGGTAAAGTCAGATTTTAAGTCACAATTCTTAAAATACCACATTTTGAAAGTTGACATTTTCTTGTCCAAACCACTTGTGCCTGCAGCCTGTTTTCTGGGTCAAATGAGTTGCATAGTTGGCAATTGGCCTTTGTGTCCATACAGACAGCCCCACAATAGAGGGTCTGGGTGTTGGCAGGAACTGTCAAACTGACTTAATGAGAGGAGCAGAGCTGTCACCTGTCACATTTGCACTTCAAAGACACTGCCTCGGTACACAAACATAAGACCGGGGCAGGGAAGCAGAAAATTCCAGATACTTCTGTAGGGGGAAGATTCCAGAAGTTTCTTCCACTTCGAAATGGGCACCAGGGAAAAAGGGGGACCCTCAGACCAACTCTTCAGTACCTAATAGACCAGTAAATACTACAAAAATAAGGACTGCTCTGCTGGCAGAGGATTGCCCTGCCATATGAGGCTTGCCCTTCTGTCTGAGAAGAAGGACTGGACCTGCACACTACAACCCGAGCTGGCCTCTTGTTCTGAGCTCCAGGGACACATCAGGCTTCAGAGGCTCCCCTGCACCTATCTAGCTGACCAGATGCAGTAGATCTGCCTGGACCTGAAACTGTACCTAACTAAGAGTTTAGGAAGTAGGGGGCCCCTATATATCAATACACTAGCTATACATAGGGAAGAAATACTTTTTGAAAAGGTCTATAGCTAGTGAATAACCAGAACCTGAATAGATAAATACTACTGTTTTGTCTGCCCACTAACTCTAGTATTTAATCACCAGATATTTAGATGTATTCTGATTTCTGTTTTTTATTATATATATATTTTTTTATACACATTTTTTCCTTTATATTTTTATCTTGAATATATTAACAATATAGAGAAAATAAATACACATTTCATAGATACTTTTCTGATTATTTGATGATCAGATTGATAAATCACATAGTGTTGACGAACATATCTAAAATTGACAAAGCTAACACATAGACGAGCATATAACTAGAAGTGATGGAGGCAACGTGGTAGGTAGCACACAGGCAAAGCGGTGGGTGGCACACTGTACCTAACTGAGACCTGCAGCTGCTGAAGTGTGTTCCTCATCCCCAAGAAGTGCGCCCCAGGCCCTGGACCCTTGGTGTAGCATAAGTTGAGCTCCTCCTAGAACAAAGGGAGGATTACTAAAGGTTTGTGTTCTTTGCAAATAGGCTAATTTGTGCCGAGATCATGCTGTCTGCCAATGTGAAGCTCTGGTGAACCCAGCTCTTCGGGCTACAGTGATACCCAGCAATGACCGGCAACCAAGATCTGCACTTTCTACAGCTTGGACGGCCTGCTTTGACCTCCAACGTGAAGTTTCAGCAATGAATGTCCACCACGCCTAAAAGGATCCTCGCTCTACAGCTATGAGAGTCTGCAGCACCTGACCTGCTTTTTGTGCTACAGCGATGACCATCCACAATACTGTTCCCGCTACTTCCAACTTTCCCCACCGTGAACTGCTCGCTTTGGGGTGTTCTTTAGAAGATTACTTTTTCAGTAAGGCTAACCTGGTCCCTGAGTCCGGCATGCGCTCTATCACAGTTGGCCTCAACTTGTGACTTTCACTCGGTCTTGTACGAAAATATAACCGCGATTGGTGCTATGTGCTTTTTGGAGCAATACTTACTTTAAATTTTCAAAGTTACATATCTCCGGTTGTGCTGACTGGATTTTTGTAATTTCAGTGTTAAACAATTTATTAACATTTACTCTATTAGTCTAAATTGATGTGGGCTTTTTCTTGTGTTGTGTTTTTACTTTGTTGATGTTTAAGTGCTGCAAAACTACTTTACGAATTTCCTCTAAGTTAAGCCTAGCTGCTTCTGTGCCAAGCTAAAAGAGGTTAAAGTACAGGTTACTATAGTAACCCAATTTCTCACAACTGATATCCTTCCACTGCCTCAGTCACAGGGATCTCAGAAAGCCCTGCATCCATAGACACCAATCACCACTTACTAATCAAAATAAAGTACCCTCTAATCATCCCCATTCCACTCATCCTGTTTCGATTTTCTGTTGACAAACTCACCATCTCAGCCATGTGGGGAGTTGTGGCTGCTTCATTAATTGCAGCAGAGAGAGGAGAAACACTGCAGGGCAGGACATCCAACCGGTGAAAACTACTGCATTGCTGTGTATGCAGCCATACTGGAAGTTTGGAAGCATGTGGCTCGGCAGAGCATGTCAGGACAGCATCTGACCAGCTCAAATGTGCTGGGGCTTTCCGTCCATGTCAGAAGAGGCAGTATCAGTGAGTCAATAGGAGCGCTGGCACAGAGGGGGGGAAGTGGGGCTCTCCTAGTGTTCTGGCCTATTTAGAGGATGTGCAAATTGCCCTTTGGTAGGTTTATGAATTGATTTTGAGTACTTCTGCAAATGTTTGCCTCTTGGTTGTTGAAGTTCAACATTGACTGTTGGAAATACACATCATTGGTGAAAGTATAGGCTGGCAATGTTTGATTTAAAGCCTGTTAGTCTCGAGGGGGGTTGTCAGTTCCTGGTAACAATAGCTAATCAAACTAAACAAGTTCACATCAACAGCAGCATTAGTCAACCAAGTAGTCCCCCAAGGCTCAATCCTTTCCCTTGCCCTCTTCAACCTCGACATGGAAACCCTTTCACAGATCCTGAAACAAGCCAGTATTGCATACCATCTTTATGCATATGCCACCCAAATCTATATCATAATCACTTCACTTAAAGACATCTAACACTTCAACAACACCCTTTTCTTAATATACACACCTGGCTCAACAATAACCACCTAAAACTAAACCCTCCAAAAACGGAACTCCTCCTCATCCAGCCTAAAAAGAATGCCTACCCCATCCACAAATGGCTCAACAGTTTAAATGATCTAAACTGTAAACTATCCGTATCCACCTCTGTTAAATCTCATGGGATTACCTTTGAAAAAAGCGTGAACATAAAAGAACATACTAACCCCTCAGCAAAAGTGCCTTCTACACACTAAAACGCATAATAGAAAATCAATCCATTTATCCGCACCAAAGACCTCTCCAATGCAATCATCACTGGCACCCCATAAATCTACCGTCTGACATTGAAATCCAGACTAAAGAGATGATTTGACCACATCACTTCCACTCTCAAGAAACTCAACTGGTTACCAGGTGAAGGGAGAGGTATATTCAAAACAGCTTGGATAACACATAAAGCACTCTACTTTGGATAACCAACGTATGTTGGCCAAAAAAGATGTCTACGAATCTCCAACACTATTCTCCTCATACCTTCCAAATTAAAGACAACCAAATCTCTCACTCGATCCTTCTCTGTGAACACCCTTAGAATTTGGAATGGCCTTCCTAAGGAAGTTTGTGACAAGCAATCCTACCTAAAAATGTAAAATTGTATCTTCTCAAAATATTCCTAAACGTATCCACCAAAAACATTTTTGTTTGAACTACCAAATACTGTGTCTAAAAAACACACTGCTCACTCTAACCTATATTTCCACTCCCCTCTGTATACCTCATCCCTACCATATACTGTATCAAAAGACCTTTTGTTGTGAATAATTTAAGTCTCAAAGCTGATATTTATTTGGCTTGTGCTACACAGTCCCCAGTCAAGGACATTGAGAGCCTAGCTGTGGTGATAGAACAAGGCACTGACTTCTCAGATCTTTTGGTCGAAATGGAGCAGGAAGCAAAGTTTTGCCTGACATCTCTTCTGAGATGTTAAGATCAACAACTGTGCCAGCAAGTGCAGCTTTTTGGCTAGAAGGACCTCCACATAAGGGAATGGAAGTTAGACATTTCAATAAAGTCACCTGTCTTGATGATTCCTTTTGATGAAATAAAGTAGTTTGGGGACAAGGTAAGGAATGAAGCCTTTAAGCACAGAAAACACAACTGATTCCACTGAGGGAAATCTTCTGGTTCTTATAAGTCTTGGAGTTGTTATTCATATGATTCTCTCAAGAAAATGACTAAGTCTTCTTCATCTTGAAGGAAGAATTTCCACCCTAAGAAGTCAGTGGGAAAAACGAAGTTCGCCAACCAGCTTGGATGTTCCAGATGGAACTCCTGACAACGATACCTCCAACCAGTGAGTTGTGAGAGTTATCAAGATAGGTCATCTTACAGACTTTTTCAGAATATCCTCCAGACTCTGCCTTCAGTACTTCTGCTACCAGAGATTCAGTTCACTGCAGGGCCCTTTGGGAAGGGTTTGCACTTAATGGAACAAAAGGGTTATTATCTCAGTCCTGCAAGACTAACTTACCTCCATATATCGTCAGGATACTTATTTGGATATTCCAATTCGCAAGCTGCATCAAATGTTTTATCATTTTGCAGTGGACAGCCTTCATTTTCAGTTCAGGGTCCTGCATTTTGGGCTGAAATTACCACCAGGACTCTTCAGAAAAGTGCTAGTACTGTTGGTGGAAAAACCTGATTGTGATTTCAATGTGAGAAGTCCATATTCAGGGCATCTGCAACACAGTTGCAGAAAATGTGAGCAGAGCCATTCCAGCTTCTCCGGGGTTAGGCTTGCATCCTCTTATATTTTTCCTACATTGCCAGAAATGGGGGTCAACCAGTAGTGGATCTGTTGACTTCTTTGCTCATTGTTCAATAAGGGAAAGAGGAGGAAGCTTTGGGAGTGGCTGCTCTATCCTGCAGGCCGCCTTAGGCCTCTGTTATGCTTTTCTACTTTACACATAATGATCATGTTTTTGACCACAGTGATGAGAAAGAGGGCCTCATTGGTTGTGATTGCAACAGCCCTGCTCATGTTAGTTACCTCCCCAGATAGCAGTGAAAGTGTCTCAGGGACAGCAGCTCCCACGTCTCCTTCTCCCTTGGCTTTTCCTGTGTTACGTCAAGAGACTCTAGCAAGACTAGCAACCTGAATATTTAGAGTCTAGGGTTGAAGTGTAAAGGACTCTCTGATTCCCTGGCTGCCACACTTCAGGCATCAAGAAGATGATCCACTTTAAGACCTTATGCCAGAGATTGGGATTCTTTTAGCAAATAGTGTGTCACCATTTTGATCCTCAAATAACGAGTTTAGTCCACATCCTTTCTATCCTACAGGATGGGTTTCACCTGGGTTTGAAGGTCTTCACTTTGAAGATTCAGTGGGCAGGCCTCAGAGCCTTCAGTGGTGCCTGGGATGAGGAAGGTTTGATTCAACATTTGTTCAGGGGGTTTAATAATATCCACCCTATGAGTGCTCCTGCCCTGTCTACTTGGAATCATTTGCTGGTTTTGTAGGCTTTAAAGATACCACCTTACATTTTTTGTTTAATTAATTTACTTTTATATACAAATGATAAAAAAAGTAACAACAGTATACCATACACTACTGTTACAATACACCGGGAAGGAGAAACAAGCATTGATTTGCAGTCTTAAACAAGTATGGTGCGAGACCTAATGAGATACATCAAGATCTGCAATCAGAATGAAGTAAAAGGTGCTGCAATGCTGCACTATGGAGCCTGGTTCAACAGGAGTGTCACAAGGCAAACTGAGTGACTCGTAGGGGAAGAGAGATAGGAATATAGGGCTAGCTAGATTTAAGAGGAATAAAGAGATATAGGCAAGGGGAGGATGGAGGGAAAGGGAGGATACCCGGGGTTGGGCTCATACTTAACACTGGGAGTACCATTATTCAGGTGCATGCGCCCAAATAGAGGGGTGAGAGAACTTTATAAATCCTTCACACCAGCTCTTGCACAGTGAGGGTTCTGATCAATTCACAACACTTACTGGACCCCTTCAGACTGCATAAACTGGGGTGTAGAGACTTAGTCTTATGCTGGAGATGCGAGGAAGGCACAGGTGACCTACACACATTTCTTACATGCAAAATGTCTCATCCGCTGTGGTTGAGAATACAGTCACTGATAAAAAAAATCTCAAGGTCAACAATATAAATTGACTTCTTAACAACACCACCGGCCATTTAAGCTAATCCCCTTTCCTCTGAAATTACTGGAAATACTGCACTACCAATGGATCTTCTTATCTCATTGTGGACCAAGACTATACTCGCAGATTGGAAAACAACATCCCCAAGCTCCTTTGACAAATGGTGGAACCTACTATGCTCTGTCCGGGGAGCAGACAATATACTATGCTCCACAATACACACCTCTGCCGGACCAAGACGTCTGTTGGATGCTCTAGATAAATACCTACAAGTAAACAAACCACCCTGAACTTCCTCCACCTTATATGTAGACACTAAATACGTTTTTCCTAGCGCCAATTATCTCATTAGAAGGCTGGGTGAGGTGGGCTCTCTTTCTTGTAGACATACATTTAGTAAAATCTTTGAGGATAGAGTTATTCTTGAGCCAGGTCCATTGTTTGTGCTAAAAGTGAATTCTTATTTTCTTATGTAGCAGGAGATGATTTTGCCTGAGTTTTTCACTTCTCCTACTTCAGGGGAGGAAGTTAGGCTGCGCAGCCTGAATGTGAGAAGAACTCTTCTCATTTATCTTGAGAATGTTTCCTCATTTAGAATTTCAGGGTTATTATTTGTCAATATTGGGATGGCCAGCAGGGTGGGAGAAGCCTTTGGTTTGTTCTCTTAGTAGATGGGTCAGATTGCTGGGCTCCTTGGTTTACAGAGCAGCTGGCCAACCGTAGCTTCTTGGTGGTATGGGTATGTCAGCAACTAGGGGTATGTTAGCAACTGCTGCTAAATGTCTGGGGTGCTCTATTGTGTCATTTGCAGAGCAGCCTCTGGGTCTACTCACAATTTTGTTAATCATTACAGAATTATGCAAGAGGTGGACTTAAAGAAGGTTTTTGCAAGTAGGGTTCTTTCCTCTATCTAGTGAATAGAGAAAGATTGTATGTTGTGATAGTTAATTAAAAGTTTAAGCATGCAACCTTATTTGTCCTAAATTTGCTTTTGTACAAGTTGTAGCATAATGAATTTAAGTGAGGGAGGGACAAGTGGATAACGCCTCAATTACATACTGCATTACTGTGAGACTACTCCCTCAAATCAATTCCTTGCTTCCCTCCCCCCACTCATTCCTTTCCAAGCCAACTGGCTTTGTTTTAGTCTATTAACTTTGTACAAACAGGACCAGTGGGTGGGGGAGCTTTATTTCGACTTGTGAGTGGTGATTAGTACCTACAGAGGCAGGACTTCTTTGCAATGTAATATTCAAGTCAAGTTAAAGAAAGCTTTATTTCGGCCGTATGGCCATAAAAGTACATAGAATATTACAAATACATTTAATACAAAAAACAAAGGCCAATTTTATACTAAAATATTATCGTAAGACCAAGAGTGCAGATACAGATTATGCAAAGTTTTCTGGTTCAGCATTGACTGCACTCCCTCTTAATAATTCTTAATACTAAAATAATGCAGGCGATGTTCAACGATGAGTATGTATTTTACGTCACAATAAAGGCAATTGCAAAATCCCATAATATTAATGATGGCCATTGTAAAAAGAACTTATCAGTTGATACATAATAAAATGTCTATCTTTGACTGGTAGCCCATAGGCATATTTTAAGAAAGCACTTTAAAAACATTTGAGATATAAAACATTTTAAAAAAGAAATAAATAGATAAAACGACCCTAAAAGGGAAATTTACAAAACCAGGTTCAAGATATGGGGATGTGCAAACATGGCATAACAGTATATTTGATGGACAATCGAGATTAAGGGTTTTCTAAATTCTTTTTCTTTAAAATGCCCCTACAAATGCACCACATCGCGA
This sequence comes from Lissotriton vulgaris, assembly GCF_964263255.1. Lineage (NCBI taxonomy): Eukaryota > Metazoa > Chordata > Amphibia > Caudata > Salamandridae > Lissotriton > Lissotriton vulgaris. The sequence continues at coordinate 626,034,736 of NC_141693.1, forward strand.
AAAGAAACCTAGAAATAGCGAACATGAGTAATGGGTCTGTTTTATGTTTGAGGAGCCTATAGGCCTCAATGTAGTGTCTAATCCCCAGATTTCTACAGAGCTGAAGCACCTATTTAGACCTTGACCTTCCGTAGGCAGGGCAGAAGAGAAGAACATGAATTTCTGTTTCTTTAACTGTGTCAAACTCTGTGCAATCTAGTGTAAGTGCTCCCTGCCATTTGTTAGTAAATGCTCGAAGAAAGAGCACCCCATATCTAAATTGAAGGAACAGTTTCTTTGGCAATATGGGTTGTATACTATCAAGTACCAACTCCAGCTTGTATTGCTGTTTGACATCCAGAAACCTGGAGGTCAAACTACTGGAATTGGTTCTCTGGCATAGTTGGGCCAATTTATGTTCTCTGTAGGGGACGAGTAAAGCCTTTTGGGGGATTATGGGGCAGATCTCTTTGGGTGTTGAACACATTTTTGCCCTCTCCAATGCCTGGCAGGAATTCCTAATATGGACTAGTCATGGTAAGTTCCCAGCAATCAGAATGGTCATGACATCCTTCAGTTCCTCTCTGTAGTTGACTAACTCTGGGGTGCTCCAGAGACCTGCGCCGATATAGAAGTGGTCGAGAGGCAACTACATCGACTATGAGGCCAATCCTCAGGTCCGTCTTAAGTGGTATTAGTGGGGTACTCTTGGGGAGGCTCAACAATTGTATGAGAAATAGATTCTCTGTCATGGTTTTTTGTATATTTCTGCTGATGGGCCTATCAGTTTCTGAGATCAATTTTTATGTATTTCTAGAATGCCCACTGTAGACTGGATCCATTTTAAATTAGCTTTCTTTACTTGTGTCCCCCAAACCATCTTATCATTAAGTGTAAACTCCAAATAATCAAAAATTATTATTATTATTATTATTATTATATGAAACTTGTAACGCGCTCAGCTTACCCGGGGGCATCCCGGCGCGACAGACCAAAAAAGGAGAAACTCGATTACTCACTACTGTGGAAACAAGTAGGTTTTAAGGAGTTTCCTGAATAGTAGGATCTTGGGCTCTGAGCGAATCTTAAGGGGCAGAGAGTTCCACAGAGATGCCACCTGTACCGAGAAACGCCTGCCCCCAGTCCGAGCTCTCTTAACTCTCGCAGATTGCAAAAGATGTTGCTGGTCCGAGCGCAGAAGGCGTGGAGGTTTAGAAGAACGGGCCATATTAAAAAGGATGGGGGGGCCTTTGCCATGTAGAATTTTATGGGCCGTACAAAGCACCTTGAATTTCACCCGCTCCTTAACAGGGAGCCAGTGAAGCGCTTTGAGGGCCGGGGCAGCAGACTGCCTTCTAGGGATCTCCATCAAGACTCTAGCAGCTGCGTTTTGCACCTGTTGGAGGGTTTTAAAGGTCGCTTCAGGGGCGCCAAGAAACAGGGCATTTCCATAGTCGAGCCTCAACAGGATTAAACCACGCATCAAAAGCTTCTTAGCTGGATCCGGAAGCAGTGGTAGCACCTTTCGGGCTGACTTCAGTAGACCGAAGCAAACCCCCGCGGTCTTCCTGGCGTGAGTCCTAAAGGACAGATCTTCCTCCAACCATACTCCCAAGGACTTGATCTCCTTCTTGGGGGATGGTGGATCGCCAAGAGACCGGGGCCAACAGCTGGCAATAATGGAGGGACTGGAGTTGCCCAAGAGCATCAGCTCAGTTTTTCCTCCATTGAGCTTTAGAGCCGAGTTGGACATCCATTGGTAGACATTGGCCAGGCAGTCATGTAACACATTGGGTTGTTCCGCCAGCTGAGTGAGGCCCACCACCAGCTGAGTATCATCAGCATAGCTGATGATCTTCAACCCCGAAGGGGCTACCACTCTTTCAAGTGGAGTCATATATGCATTGAACAAAGTAGGGCTCAACGATGAGCCCTGCGGGACTCCACATTGAAGAGGGAATAGGGAAGACTGCTCTGCCCCTTCCCAGACTTGGTAGAAACGGTTGGAGAGGAAGGATCATCCTCAATTGGAAGGCCCTGCCTTCCAATTGAGGATGTGGGCTATTGGTGGTGTTAGCATGGAAGACCATATATTTTGTTTTTTGGAGATTTATCTGCAAACCCCTCTTCCTACAGAAAGCACTAAACTCCTCAAGCACCCGCTGCCTACCCATAGGTGATTCAGAGAGTAGCATTGTATCGTCCGCAAACATATGTGCTGGAATTTTGCGATTCGCCAACCTCTTTGAGTCTATGTCTTTCCCTAATAGTAATGTTTAAATTAAGCCATTTAAAAAGAGGGAGAACAGTGTCGGGGCTAAAACACATCCCTGTCTCACTCCTTTCTCTACGGGAAAGGGAGCAGTCAATTCACCTTTTTTGCCATATCTTATTCTCGCATAGTTGTCTTGGTGCAGACGTTTCAGCTGATGACAAAGATAATCTGGTACTCCCATATCAAGGAGTATGCCCCATAGCTGATCTCGCTGAACCATATCAAATGCGGTTTTAAGATCCACAAATGTGAGATAGAGGCTGCCGCCCTCTTAAACCACAATTTTCCAAAGGATCAGTTGCAATTTAAAGATCTGCCCAAAGGTCGAGGTCTTGGCCCTGAATCTGGCTTGTAAAGGTGTTAATACATGTTCCTCTATCCAGGATTGTAAACGGCCCAGAAGACAACGGGCACATTTTTTGGGGGTAACATCTATAAGACTTATTGGGTGGTAGTTTGCTGGGTTGAGTGGTGTACCTTTTTAATAAATAGGGATCATTTCTGCCCCTGCCCAGGTCGGGGGCATCGCCATGCCTTGTAGGATGGCATTGAATAATGACCATAAGTAGGGTATCCAAACTGCTTGTTCAGATTGAAATACATCACCAGGGGTACTATCTAGCCCAGGTGCCTTGGCAGGAAGTAAGTTACCCAAAGCCACTGTGATCTCCTTCATTGTTCAGGGGGGAGCATTCAAATTTGTGGGGTTTACTTCTACGGTAGCTAATACTTCCCTGGCATCTTCAGCTCCTTCTAAAAAACCTCAAATATAAGGTTTTAAAGTAGGATCTCCAAATTTCTTCCCCCAAATTTGGCCAATGGCTGTATGGCCTTCAGAACTCCCTGACTTAACTAAGTTCCAAAAACCTTGCATATCACAATTATCTAGGGCTATTTTAATTGCCTCCCATTTGTCTATTTCCCAGCTGGTTTTTGCTCCAGCTGTGATTTTTTTGCATTGGGCCTAGCCTATTTTATTTGTGGTTTATCATTCGTTTTAATATAAGTTAGTAGGGCCTGCTTGGCTTCCCTGCATGATTTGTTGCACCATGGATGCTTGGGTTTGGAGTTCGGCCTGGTCTTATCACTATTGTGAAAGAAATATGCCAATGTGGAAAACAAGTCCTGGTGGTTTTATTCCATCGCCAATTGCGATGCCGAGCCACAACTATTTGCGGACAGTCGAAGGTAGCTTCTAAAAAGGGGCAATTTGTTGGTAAAAAGTAGCCACTTTTTCCGTTGAGTGTACAAAAAACCCCAACGTACCCTCCTGCCTTCCTCAATCGATACTAAATTTGGGATGGGGCATGGAGATGTGCTTTGGTGGTTCTTGGGCACAGGGAGGGCTATTTCTAGGGCAAGCAGATTGTGGCATTTTCATGTTGGGAATTAATCATGGAATCTGTAGTCTTGTGCCATGATTGTACATCTACCAGAATATAATCTATTATAGATGCCTGTCCCGGCTTGTTAAAAGTAAAATTCCCCGGCCTATCAGAAGGGAGTCGGCCCTTGCAGGCCCTTAGTGAGTGGCTAAGTGTAACTGAATTCATCTGTAAGACTAAGGGGGTCCATGCCTTATTGACTGGATGTTAATTTCTTGGATTGACTAAACCAAGTCTTCCTCACCTGTGATAGTTGTAGTAGTGCCATTAAGGGGCTCAAATTGGCAGTTGAAGTCTCCACCTATGATTTCGTGAGAATTCTCTGGTATAGTGTGGAGAAACGTGGCGAGACAATCGAGCTTCTGAGAAGTGTGCCCCTGACTCACTAGTCAAGAATAAACATTGATTATTGCGATCTTCAAGGAATTACAAAAAGAAAGAAGAATGCACAGAATGTCAGGGAAGAAGGTTTCTAGCATGTTGACATTGCATCCCAAGTGTACGTCGACCCAAGTGCATAAACCCCCCGAGGGTCTCCCCCTAGCCCCCTGGATGGCTGGGATACAATATGTAGCGTAACCCACTCTATGTAATTCTGTCCTTGACCATTTTTCCTGGAACAGGCATAGCTCATGTTTATCTATAAATTCTCCCCAATCTGGGAAGTCCAGTCTCGAGCTAAGGCCTGCTATATTCCAGGATAGAATCTGTGTATTCTGTGGTTCATCTGTGATAACTGGCAAGGTCTGAGGGGTACAACTTTCCTGCAATGGAACTTGCTGCATCTCCTTATCATAATTCCCTAGCCCCTCCCCTAGGCTACATTCATAATGATCAGCCCAATGTGTCTTACTCGGAGGACTGGGAGTATGGGTTGTGGTGATAGCCTCACAGGTCTTCTCAGTGGCTTTATTTCCCTTATTCGTCTCTCCATACATTTGGGACTCAACTTGCTGTATATTTCCCTGTTTATCCTCAATATTATTAGTATTAATGGGCATTTTGCAGTTGGGAATTAGTCAGTCTACCAGGTCCAGAGAACTAAATCTGTTATTAACAGGGATGTTAAACGCCATTGTTTTGTGGCATTCCCAGCCCGTGTCTGACATGGCACCATTCTGATCACTTAGGGCCATATGTAGGAAGCTGTTTTGCAATCGCAAAAACTGCGATTCACAAAAATCAGGGTGTATGCGATCGCAAAACAGACTGTTCCCATGTAGGAAAGATTTCTGCAGGGCAAAAATGGGATTCGCTAATTTAGCGATTACTATTTTTGCGTTCCAACGATTCTGCAAATTATTTTGCGAATTCGCAATCTGCAGCATAGCATTTGCGATAATCGCAAATACCGCTCCAGCTAAATGCGAATTTGCAAATTGAGATGTAGCAAAAAGTCAAAAATAGCGATTTTATGAAATTCGCAATTTTGCACTTCTCAATTACCACCAACTCTGAGCAGGTGGTAACCAGTGCTGCCTATATAAACAGGCCCACAATGCCACTGGGACTTCCCCCCATGGCTGGCCTGTATGTGATAGCAGGGAGGCTGCGTATCAGAGATGCTGCACATAGAAGGAGATGCCAAGAAAGGATCTACAGAGCACGCATCACCCTCTTCCAGCTGACCGAGGAGGACATCCATGTGAACTACAGGCTGCACCCAGACAGCATCCTGGATTTGATAGAGGAGCTGACACCCATTCTTGATACCCAACACACAGGGCACACACCATTCCCACCCATGTCCAGGTTCTGTGCTCACTGCACCTCCTGGTATCAGGGAGTTTTCAGGGGGTGATAAGCTTAGCAGGAGGGGTCTCTCAGAGAGCACTTTCGCCCTTCTTCCACACTTTTATTGATGCAATGGTTAAGAGGCTGCATCACCACATCCAATTTCCCAGCACACAGCAGGCACTAGATCAGACGAAGCAGGAATTCTACCAAACAGCCCAAGTATGTGTTTAGGAACAGAAAGTCATATCATTCACTGAACTTCCAGGTAGTGTGCAATGCCAAACATATAATCACTGATATTGTGGCAAAATACCCAGGAAGCAAACATGACTCATTCATGTTTCGCCACTGTGGATTAAATCACACTCACAAATGTTGAGTTTGGAGAGGGCTACCTGCTAGGTAAATGCATGGCTCATAAACACACAACCAGTAAAGGTTTGAACTGGCAGGACAGTATTGAACATAAATCTACTGATACCCTGCAGGTGACAGTGCGTATGCTGTACGTGACTACATCCTCACACCATACCTGAATCCAGCCACAGCAGCTGAGCGGAGGTACAACAGCGTCCACAGAGCCACACGCTGTGCCATTGAAAGGACCTTTGGAATCCTCAAGAGCCATTTCTTCTGCCTGCATACGAGTGGTGGTGGGCTACAGTACAGCCCTAAGACATTTTGTAAAATCGTGGTTGCCTGAGCAATGCTACACAACATCTCTACCAAGCAGGGCACCCCAGTGGATCTGACAGATTCAGACACATCAGATGAGGAGGAACCAGCTCCATATCGCAGACCAGCAGGTGGTGTAGGGGCGGCTGCCGGGCGCCTGAGACGAGATGTGATCACCCAGAACTACTTCTGAGTGAATATTGAGGACACAATGCCACAGAATGGTGCTTAACTGTGATGTTTATTTACTTTGGTGCATGAATACATCTGTCACACAGCGTGACTTTATTGTTATTGCTAACACATTTGTGAATTTTCATCAGTCAATGAGTCCATATGGAATGTGTTTGTTGCTTCACACATAGCCATGAGTCCCTGATGTCTCTTGACCTCCTACCTGCACGCCTTGTTGCCCCTCACTCAGGCTGCACACTGACCTCACTGGAGTCATCACCGACTCTCCCCTGGCGCGCACTCCGGTGTCTGTCTGCTGAAGTGGTGGAGTGATGCTGCTCCTGCTGCACTGTTCGTCCGTATCCATTGTGCCATGTGTCCCTATGCCTCATGTGGCAGCTGCGCGCATCTGGTCCACGGCATGTGTAACCTGCACCAGACCCCTAGCTACGTCCTGGCTGCAGTGGGCCATCTCATGCTGCATACCGACACATCTTCAGGCCATCAGGGATCTGGCATTTGACTAGCGGTTGACAGCTCTTGTGTACAAGTCCAGCCGGGTGTGATGACGATGTTTCTCCCTACGCCTGGCTGCCCTGTCTCTCCTTATCTCCCTGCAAAGTCCTTCCAATGCCCCTGTCATGACCATTACACCAAGCCGCAACTCTGTCATGTTGTGATTGTGTGCAGCCAATTAGCGTTGTATTGACCTGATTCCTTTCACTTGCAAGCACTGTGCTTTAAGCATGCTGCCTTCAAGGCCAGAGAACTCCATGTCTTCATCGACAGGAGTTGCATGTGGAGGTCGTGCCCTGCAACTTGACCGACTCCCTTCTCTGGGTTGTACAGGCCAACCCAGAGAAGGGAGTGGGTCAAGCTGGGTCTGCTGTCCTGAACTCTGCCTCTGGACTGCCTGTGCCTCTCCTGCTGTGTCTGTTGCCTCTGTCTCCAGCAATGGTAGTGATGGCACTATGTTGCGCCATCTGCCTGGCGCAGGGTCTGCTGGTCTTGCTGCGCCCTGCTACTCCTGCCCTGCCTCGCCCTCATTTCCCGGTGTGTCCACCCCTTCTGCCACGGTTTCCTGTGTTGTTGGTGGTGCTGTGAAATTAAATGCACACATTAATTCTGTGTCCTGTCGCGCATTTGTTATGCATTAAAGTTTACCATTTTCAATTCAAATTAGTACTATCTGTCTGTTTTCTTAATTTCCTGAATGACTCATCCCTATTACACCTTGCTATGTCTCACTGGTCCATGTATCAGTGCATATGACTACATCTCCCATAATGCATTTCTGGGTGTGTTTGTGGACACGTACTGGAGTTGCACTCAGGTTGGGTGTCTGGGGGTGTGAGTGGGTTGGGTATGTATCAGGGTATTTTGGCATGCATCTTACCTTGTCTGGTGTCTGTGTGTTCGGAGCTGTCTAGGTCAGCCATGCCCCTCACACTTTCAGGCTGAAGGGTGCCCTCCTCCAGCTCCTCCAGGGGCGTTGGGTTTGGCGCTGTCAATGTCCCACCTCCGGTCTTTTTGGCCTCGGCCAATCTTGTAGCCACGCTCTCCTTTGACATTTGCTGCATGTTGTACCACCTTTTTCTGAGGTCTTCCACTGAGCGGTGTGTGACGCCAATTGCATTAACTCTTTCCTGGATGTCACTCCATATTTTTCCTTTTCTTGCCTCTGGCACACGTAGTGAACTTTTTCCAAATAGGAGGACATAGTTGCTGACTATTTCCTGGGTGAGGACCTCCAGCTCCCTTTCACTGAATTTTTGTTTCCTCTTTCTGGGATTTTGTTCCTGCTGCTTCTCAGTCCCCTGGGACTCCATTTCTCCTGCTTTCAGTTGCTGAGCACAAATCTCCAACCCTCCTCACAGGCTCTCACTCAGCTTCTGGCATTCACTCAGGTGCTGGCAATCAGGAGCAGCATGGGCAGTCACACTTTCCTGGTTGTGTAGTCATCATTCTGCACCTGAGATGCAGATTCCCGGAATTGCGATTTCGCAATTAAGGAATCGCAATTTGGATAATCACTATGTAATTCTGCGATTCTCAAAATGCGATTTGCGAAAAATCGCAATTTCAGAATCGTAAATTAATTTCTACCTACATATGGCCCCCAGTCCCCAGTTATTGTGCACAATTCCCTCTTTGTCGTGCATAGGCCTAGAGGGGTAAAAATATCGCAAAGGCAAAGAGAGAATACCCCCTAACTCCCTTGAGTAGCCCCAATCCAGGGTGTGTTGAACCATCCAGGTTTCTTTAAAGTTAATTACGACACAACCCCCCAGAATATCCTTACGTCTGCGCCCCAATCAGCTGAACCTGCGTGTGAATAGAATTTTGCTTTGATCTTGGAAGGGAAGAGGCCCATATTTATTTAACCAAAAGATGGTTTTATTTTTAAGCTCAGAGTGTGTCTCCCCTCGACCTATATCCAGCTCTGGTACACCGGCTAGAATAACAACATAGGGAATAGAGGCTGGGGGCAGATCTATAAAGGGAGTAAGGATTTTGTTTCCCTTGGTTTAGTGTGTAATGTAATCATGGTGCCAACATCATGGTTACTTTGTGTTTGGTGTTTATTGGATGGGCCTGATGTTATTGCTGTATGCCTACTGTGATGTGCGATGTCGGTACGGTAGAAAAGCCTCATTGGGGATTGACTAGGTCCTGGTTTTGTGGGACTGGTGGTTTAATCACAGTGGATGCATTGTTTTGCACTATTAGATTGTGCCCTACAGAGGGGGGTGGTGCATTGGGAGCAGGTGGTATTACCCGGTTTTGTTGCAAAGCCAACTTTGAGATTGAGGATTTAATAGGTTCAACTGTATTAAAAATAGCATCTACTTTTCTCCCCCACAAGTCCATCAGTGTTGATAAATTGTCAATGTGTCTCATTACAGCATTGAGTTCAGATTTTATAGACAGGGGAAAGTGTGCTTTGAGTTCCATTAGCAAGTGAGTTGCCCACGAAGGGAGCTCCGAAGTTTTCTGCCAACACATCAGTGAGTTGTCCCCTTGGAGGCTGATTTGGTAACATCCCAGGGGTTTGTTTTACTTGCCTTCCTCCCTTATGTGTTGTTTGTTTTCGTTTTCCACCTTGCTTTTTCGCCCCACTACCAGCAGTGATCTTAATAATGTTACCCGGGGCTATAATTTCTTGTGAGCACGGAGGCTCTAGGTTTAAGAGCACATTTGGTGTTTGGGGTAAATGCGAATTCTCTGGTTCCGTAAGTGTTGGGCTGTGAGGAAGGATTGGTGTTAGAGAGATGTCTCTCGATATGCTCAATTTCGCTAGACACTGCTCCTATAGCCCGCTGGAGCATTTTGTCAATTGCGATCAGTTGAACAGTGGGGGGTGGCAAAGGAGCTTTCTGCCTGGCGGTTGGCCTTGTCGGCAGGGTAGAGCGTTTCCCCATGGCTGCTTAAGATCCAGACCTCCCCAGTCCTCAACAGTAATTCAGTAATTAGTAGTGTTGTTGTAATGTAATGTAATGTAAAAAACATTTATATAGCGCAACTAACACCAGGCGGTTTCTTGGCGCTCGAGCATGGGGAGACAGACAGTTCGCAGAGCGAAGAGCGTTAATTGTAAGCATTACAAAACAAGTGGGTTTTAAGAAGGGACCTGAAATGGGTATAAGAAGAAGCAAGCCTAATACCTAGAGGGAGTGTATTCCAGAGAGAAGGAGCGAGGAATGAGAATCTCAGTCATCCCTGTTTCTTCCGTTTAAAAGCAGGGACCTTAAGTAAGGCCAAATGGGAGGAACGGAGGTTACGAGAGGGGACATATGGGTGCAAAAGTGAAGAAATAAAGGATGGGCCCGTACCGGCCAGGGACTTAAAAATAATGCAGCCTAATTTGAATTTACAGTGCTTAGAAACAGGGAGCCAGTGGAGGGATTTTAACAAAGGGCGGACGTGTTGATGTTTAGGTTGATTGTAGATGAGGCGTGCGGCCTGATTCTGAACAAGTTGCAGCCTCTTTAGTAGATCGGCCAGAATGCCAACATAAAGGGAGTTGGCATAGTCTATACTAGAGATGACTAAGGCCAACAAGACCAGGGTGAGAGCCTCAGTGGACAGAAAACGAGCAATCTTTCGGATTTTCCTTAGCTGAAAGAAACTGGAGGAGACTACAGCATTGATCTTGGGCTTCATCGTCAGGTCATTACTAATGACAACCCCCAGGCTTTTCGCTGAGTTGACTGGGCTGGGGGGGAGACCCAACCTTGCGGGCCAAAGGATGGATTTCCATGGGTTGGCAGCCCCCTGACAAGAACAAACTCTGTCTTGTCGGGGTTCAGTTTGAGGTGGTTCGCCCCCATCCAGTCACTAATGTGACAGAGGGTAGACTGAAAATTGTCAATGCACTGGTCCGAGGAGTTATTATCAAAGACCAGCTGGATGTCATCCGCGTAATTGAACTGCTGAGCTAGGGAAGGAGGGAGATGGGACGAAAATTACTCATGACCGTAGGGTCTGCCGTGGGCTTTTTAAGAATGGGCACAACCTCGGCGACTTTAAATGAGCTAGGAACCAAGCCAGAAGAAAGAGAATTATTCAGTAGCGCCAGAGGGGGGTAGAACAGGTCGTGAAGGCCTCACGAAGAATCAAGGGGGGACAACAGTCAGTGGGGGATCCAGAGGCAACCTTGTTTAAAAGAGCTAAGAACTCCGTCTCCAGGTTTGGAGGAATCTGAGTCAACCACTGAGGGTTAGGAGGGGGCGGGGAAGGATCAAACCTAGGGGAGTTGGACGGGGTCAGGGATAAAATGCTATTTTTAATATTAGCAATTTTGTCCACGAAAAACTGGTTGAGGGAGTCACAGAGTGCACGGGAAGGTAGGGGTTTAATAGTAACCATGTCTGGGTGTGACAGCTCCTCCACAATGGAGAAGATATCCGTGGTTTTGGTGGCGGAGTCGACAATCTTTTTGGAGAAATAGGAGGTTTTTGCTTGTAGGACAGCTGATTTATACTCTTTGAGCAGGGTCGTAAACCGCAGCTTCGTGTCAGGAGCGTAGCCGCGTCGCCAACGGTGCTCAGCCTGCCTAAGTCCGAGCTTTAGGATTTTAAGGTCCTCGGTGAACCACCTATGAGCGTTGTGGAGGCGCTTAAGTTTGACCTGTCTAAGGGGGGCAACAATGTCACTGGCTGATTCAAGCCAGCACGTTAGAACAGAAGCTTGGATATCAATAGAGCCGAAGTTAGAGGGAGTGGAGGAACTGAGAAGGGTGACAAATTTGCTAAGATCGGCCCTGTTCCAATTCCGGGCCGAGAGGTTACCCTCCAGAGTCCTACTGGGGCAGGAGGTAAACATGAGGGAAAAGGAGATAATGAAGTGGTCTGACCATGGGCAGGGTGAAATGAGGGGAACAGAGATATCCAAATTGGAGGTCCAGACCTGGTCCAGGACGTGACCTTTAATGTGAGTCGCTGAATTTATATGTTGAAGGCAGTTCATGCCAGATAACAGGTCAGAGAATATAACAGAGCAGCAACTCTCCTTCTCATCGGAGGGACAGTAATTAAAGTCTCCTAGGACTAAAATTTTAGAATTGTTGATAACTAACTGGGAGAGTGTGTCACCAAACATCGTAGGAAAATTAGGCATGAACTGAGGGGGGCGGTAGGCAAGAACACAGATGAGGGGTGTCACTGGGGAATCCAATCTCAGCACAAGGTAAGCAACCAAGTGAACACTAGCGGTAGTCAGGGCGGAAAATCTAATAGGGTGTTTAACAATCGCTGCTACCCCACCTCCTGGCCTACCGGAAGCTCTGTTCGCTTGAAGGATATAGTAGCCAGGGGGGATAGCGGCAAGAATATCTGGGGACGACTCCTCATTGAGCCAGGCCTCCGTCAGCAGTAATATATCCGGTTTTCCGGAGCCTAGAAAATTAAAGATTTCCAGCTGGTGTTTTACCAGTGAGCGAGTATTAAGATAGCTCACTGTAAATTTAGAGTGTATAAACTCTGTTGTGGGGGGGGGTTGATAGCTGAGAGAGGCGGTGTGGCCAGAAGGGGGACTGAGGCCAGGGGAGAAGCAATCCCAGGAAAGGTCTCTCTAACACAGAGTAACCCCAATGACTCAAGTCTCGACAGGGAGACAGGGGGAGGGGCCAATGAGCATGCAGTCGAGTCAGATCTGCGGACGAGTATTTGAGAAAACGGGCAGAAGGACATGCCCCGTGCCCCGACCGGCCGCAGACGGGCTTACCTTAGGCGCACCTTCGGCGCACCGTCGTCGTGCCCGCTGCGCTTGTCAGCTGCGCGTTCGAGTTGACATGTGCAATAAGTAGTCTAGCCCCGCCTCCAGCTAGACCGCAACCTCGGGTTCTGCCGGTCTGAGGACTGACCTAAGATGGAGCCCTACCCTCCACGCAATCGGCAATACAGCCGTGATGGACCGGGGCAAGGGGAAGCACACCAGGCAACAAGTAAGTGCAGAGAAAAACAATTACTGATTTTAAAAACGATATAGTGATTCAAAAATGCAGGATAGATGCTGCAGTTTAAAAGCTGGCAGATACAGTTGAGCTTAAAATGGGGCTAAGCGTAAGTAAATAGCGGGACAGAAGAGAGCACCGTAATCTTAAATCATTACTCAGCGCGTGCCTCGCAGTCTGCCCCCCAATGCACAGCAGTGTTTGTAGGAGCTGCCACCACCTACTAGAACCGAACTAGAGTTGTTAACTTCTTTGATGCAGAAAACACTGGACGCTCAAGGCTCTACCAGCTTTAGACTTTGCTGATTTGGGACCCCCCAACTTGCTATCTCATAGACAGTTATCTCAATAAGAACGAGTAAGCAAGTAAAATATATCGGGAAAAAAACCAAGAGGGGTGGCCCAGCCCAGCCTCAGTCGGTCACGGATGGGCTCAGATGGGCCCGCCCTTGGCCGGGCTTTGACCGGCACGTCCCACTTGCGTCCCGAGCAGCGGGGTGCGAGACAGCGCTTTGTAGCGTGATGCCAGCGGCAGCAGCTGGAGACCCAGTGTGGCTCAGGGGCTCCTCAGGCAAAGGCAGAGTGTTCCACGGCTCCCCAGTGGTCCCATGAGCAGCAGACCCACAAGCAGGCACAAACAAACCCCGCACTGCGGGGCTCGAGGCAGCGCTTTATAGCGCGATGGAAACGCCTCCGCCCTCAGCAGCTGCGGGTAGTTACCGGTGTTGCACTCTGGGATGCAGAGTTCCACCAGAGTGCGGCTGTCACAATACCGGCACCAGCGGCAGCAGCTGGAGACCCCTTGTTGCTCAGGGGCTCCTCAGGCAAAGGCAGAGTTTTCCACGGCTCCCCAGTGGTCCCATGAACAGCAGACCAACAAGCAGGCACAAACAAACCTTGCACTGCGGGGCGCGAGGTAACACTTTATAGAGCGATGGAAACGCCCCCGCCCTCAGCATCTGTGGGTAGTTACCGGCGTTGCACTCTGGGACACCGAGTCCCACCTGAGTGTGGCTGTCACAATACCGGCAGCAGCGGGAGACCCCGTGTGGCTCAGGGGCTCTCAGGTAAAGGTAGAGTGTTCCACGGCTCCCCGGTGGTCCCACGGGCAGCAGACCAACAAGCAGGCACAAACAGACAAACCCTGCATTGCGGGGCGCGAGGCAGCGCTTTGTTGCGCGATCGAAATACCTTCGCCCTCAGCAGCTGCGGAAAGTTACCGGCGTTGCACTCTGGGACACCGAGTCCCACCAGAGTGTGGCTGTCACAATACCGGCACCAGCGGCAGCAGCAGGAGACCCCGTGTGGCTCAGGGGCTCCTCAGGCAGAGACAGAGTGTTCCACGGCTCCCCGGTGGTCCCACGAGCAGCAGACCAACAAGCAGGCACAAACAAACAAACCCCCAAAGAATTTCAGGAATATCATTTGCCCTTGTCTCGAGCAACAAGCCTTATAAATGCACCTTGTTTATAGCATTCCATTGCTATACATTTCCCAATACTGCATTTCAGACTCACAAAAAAAATAAACATTTGAATACACTGCAACAACTGAAGGGTGGTCATCCTCATGATATGGGATTTGGACCATTCTCAGATGTGGTCTCACTGCAAACTCCAAACTGAAAAGGTAATGTAATATTGAAGTGAGGGAGTAGGAATCAGAGTAATACAATTACCGGTAAATTATTGAGGCATTTCTCCATTCCTTGTCAAACAGAGAAAATTAAGCTATTAGCGCATTCAATTGAATATTAAGACACTCAGCTAGCCAGCGGGACACATTTACAAGCAATTATCGTCACCACAACATAACTTTTCTCAACATTGTGGTGGCAATAGGGGCTTCACCTAATGCACAAGGTGGTGTTAAGCCACTTAACATGGCTTCACTCTGCCTTGTGAATAAGGCACCATTACACGCTATATTTAGCGTGAAAGGGGTGGGCAAAGGGTTTTGTGGTGGGCGTTCCATGGCAATACCCATTGATGTTGACGCTGTCCCATATTTACAAGAGTGGCGTAAAATGGGGCAGCGCCAAAAGTAAGACCAGGGAAAACCTGGTCTTATCCTGGCGCAATGAGGGGTATATTTTTTATTTCCCCTACATAGAAACAGAAAAACGCCATTGATTGGACACCTTCCTGCACATAAACAATTGTGTCAAAATAAGTCCGATTTGCAACTTCAATGTGTGCTGCATTAACAGCACACATAGAAGTTTAAAAATGCCATTTCAGATTGTTTATGTGCAGGAAGGGACACCTTCCTGCACATAAACAATCATTCCCTTCAAAGCAGTGCAAGGGTGCCTGCGTTGGCGCCAGGCAGTTAAATTAGCGCCAGCGCAGGGGTAAACACAAGGCTGCACTGTATTCTTGTAAATACAGTGCAGCCCTGCATTTCAGAAGTGGCGGAGCGTGGTGTTATGCCAAGTAGGCTAACACCGCTCTCCACCACTTCCTTGTAAATATGCCCCCAGATTCCTTAGCATGCAATATTTAACTTGGACTGGAAGATGGGCAGAAGAAAGAAGGTGGTGAAATAGCTGACCCATTTGAGTGTTAACAATGTTAGTGTCCTTTAAGCCAGGCAGTCACATTACCAGTGTCCCTTACCCTCCTTATGCGCACTGGCATGGGCTCAAGTCCACATCTTAAATGAGGGGTGTTGTCCGGCTCTGTCACAATGGTACAACCTGACTAGGTCCATTGTTAAATTATGTTGTGGCTAATGTTTCCATATATTAATTACGTCGTGAATGTTTACGTTAGGGTCAATATCTGTGAGTCACGTACGTCCCATGGCCTGCTGCATGTTATCTGTAGGAAATAGACCAGAACCGGTTTGATTTGCATTCGGCATTTATGAAGGTGTATGGAATGGGATATCTTTACAAACTTTGAAAGGCCTATTATTTCTTTCGAATACATTACAGGACTGGAACTCGTCTTGTTTGCCATTGTCTATTAGGCATTTGTTCCCTTTTGCATCTGTTCTGTTGAAACTCCTGTTTGCGTTAGAGACAGAAAGGATGGATGTACTGGCGCTGTCAGAAGCTGTCCCCTCAATGCTGCGCATGAATCCCAGATGATAGCCAGTAGATGATACTCAAGAGTGCTGACCGTCTGCTGATGAGCATCATATGAAGTGACGGACTCACTCCAACTCCCAGGGGAGCTAATGTGAGTCATTGTAGTAAACAACTCCGAGAAAGGCACTAATTGGCGCCAGAAATAAATTCACCTGCCTCGCTCCAGCTTCCAGTGGACAGGTTGTTGCAATCACAGAAGCGCAGGTCGAGAGGGAGCTCGTGTTGCCCGACATGAAGGGTGCACAAATGGCATGGCTAGCTATGGAAAATGGACGATCCCTATGCCAGGTGTCGCGGAGACCCTTGCATCTCCCTGTCCTCCTATCCGTACATAGGAGCGTGTGCGCTCTCCCCTTATTATGTCCGGACGTGCCAATTATTGTAATTGTAAATTCTATCTAGCTAGCGCTTACGACCTCTGACAAGGCGTTAAAGCACTTTGCGGCGAGTAGAACGCTATAGTTGATGCAGCAGGTTCAGTAGCACCGGGCCCAGTAGTTCAATTTCCAATCAGGAAATGACGTTTCTCTTGCTTGCTTTATCCCAAGGCACATTCCATGAACTGGTGCAGGTGAAGGTTTTTTTGAAAATAAGAGACCGGTTTGGAGCATGTGTTCATGTTTGGAGCCAGTGATGTTAGGGAGCTTTTCTCAGTGAACTTTTGATTACTGGAAAGTCATTGCTGTGCTTTCGTTCGAGGGTGATATTCTCACAAAAAGGGCTGCAGGGGTATGTATGACATCAAGTTTATCAGACATCGCCATCGCTATCCCAGAGGGCTACAAGATCGTCCGGAGGGACCGAAACGCCAACCAGATGGGAGGAGGCATCGCCATCATCCACAGGAACACCATCCGTCTCACGACCAGCACCGACAACACCCTGACCAGCGCCGAACACCTGCATTTCCAGATCCACACCAACCCGAACACCACCCTCAGAGGCACCCTGATCTACCGACCCCCTGGACCACGCACGCAATTCAGCGAGGACATCGCCGACTTCGTCAGCCCGCATGCCCTCCCCTCCGCTGACTACATCCTCCTGGGAGACCTCAACTTCCATCTGGAGAACAACAACGACCACAACACCAGCACCCTGCTCGACAACCTCGCCAACCTGGGACTCAAGCAACTGGTGTCCACCCCCACCCACCTCGCCGGACACACACTCGACGCCGTCTTCTCATCCAGCACAGACATCGACTTCAGCCACGCCACAGAGCTTCAATGGACGGACCACAGCTGCGTCCACTTCACCTTCAAGAGAACGACGACCCACCAACACCAGCAACACACCGCCCGCAGGAGCTGGAACAAGATCACAGCAGACCAGCTCGCCACCTCCCTGAGCCAACACCCTCCTGCCAGCTCAGCGAACCCCAGCCAGGCCGCCGATAACATCACGAAGTGGATCAGCAACTGCGCGGACGAACTCGCCCCGCTGAGGACCCCGCCCAGCAGACCCGGCAGCAAGAAGGCCCCATGGTTCACCGACGAACTCAAGAGCTCCAAGAAGAACTGCCGAGCCCTCGAGAAAGTCTGGAAAAGGGACCCGACACCGGACAACAGGACCTCCTACAAACTGGCCACCCGGAAACACCACCAGCTGATCCGCGCCGCCAAGAGAACAGCATTCAAGGACCGGTTGGACAACAACGCACACAACAGCAAGGAACTCTTCAACATCGTGAAAGAGCTTTCCAACCCCAACGCAGGAAACAACGACATCACCCCATCGCAAGACCTCTGCAACTCCCTCGCCTCATACTTCCACAACAAGATCACAGACATACACAGCAGTTTCAACAACCAACCAACGCACACCACGACCGATCAGCCACCCCCCCCCACCACCACCCTCCACGCCTGGACCCCGATCAGCACAGAAGACACCATCCGCACGATGAACTCCATCCACTCCGGATCACCAACCGACCCCTGCCCTCACCACATCTTCAACAAGGCCGACGCTGTCATCGCACCCCACCTGCGAGACATCATCAACACATCCTTCGACACCGCCATCTTCCCCGAGAGCTGGAAACACGCCGAACTCAGCGCTCTACTCAAGAAACCAACAGCGGACCCCACCGACCTCAAGAATTACCGCCCCATCTCGCTTCTCCCGTTCCCAGCCAAAGTCATCGAGAAGACCGTCAACAAGCAGATGGCCGCCTTCCTCGAGACGAATGGATCCCTCGACCCCTCTCAGTCCGGCTTCCGAGCCAAACACAGCACCGAGACCGCCCTCATCGCCGCCACCGATGACATCCGAGCCCTGATGGACAATGGAGAAACAGCGGCCCTCATCCTCCTAGACCTCTCCGCGGCATTCGACACGGTCTGCCACCGCACCCTAATACGGCGCCTCAGCAACATCGGAATCCAGGACAAGGCGCTGGAATGGATCATCTCCTTCCTCGACGGAAGAACACAGAGAGTCCGCCTACCACCGTACAAGTCAGAGGCCTCCGAAGTCATCTGCGGCGTCCCCCAAGGATCATCCCTGAGCCCCACCCTCTTCAACGTCTACATGAGCCCCCTCGCGGCCATCGTACGCAAACACCACCTCAGCATCATCTCCTACGCCGACGACACCCAGCTGATCCTCTCCCTGACCAACAACCCCGCCGCCGCCAGAGCCAACCTACACGAAGGGATGAAAGAGGTAGCCGAGTGGATGACGACCAGCCGCCTGAAACTGAACTCGGACAAGACGGAGGTCCTCATCCTGGGCTCCTCTCCCTCCGCCTGGGACGACTCCTGGTGGCCTCCCGCCCTGGGCACCGCTCCCAAACCGACTGACCATGCACGAAACCTGGGCTTCATCCTGGACTCCTCCCTCTCCATGACCAAGCAAGTCAGCAGCGTCTCCTCGGCGTGCTTCAACGTCCTACGCATGCTACGGAAGATCTTCTGGTGGATCCCCACAGAGACCAGGAAGACCGTCACCCAGGCCCTCGTCACCAGCCGACTGGACTACGGCAACGCCCTCTACGCCGGGACCACCGCCAAGCTCCAGAAGAGACTCCAGCGGATCCAAAACGCCTCAGCCAGACTCATCCTCGACATCCCACGATCCAGCCACATCTCCGGACATCTCAGAGACCTTCACTGGCTCCCCATCAACAAGAGAATCACCTTCCGCCTCCTCACCCACGCACACAAAGCCCTACACGACCAAGGCCCGAGCTACCTCAACAGCCGAGTCAACTTCTACGCTCCCAAACGCCACCTCCGATCAGCCAACCACGCCCTCGCCGCCGTCCCCCGCATCCGAAGAGCGACTACAGGAGGAAGGTCCTTCTCCTACCTGGCCGCCAAGACCTGGAACTCCCTCCCGTCCGACCTGCGCCTGACCCAAGACCACCTCGCCTTCAGGAAGAAGCTGAAGACCTGGCTGTTCGAGCAGTAGCGGCACCCCCCCCCCCCCCCCAGCGCCTTGAGACCCTACGGGTATGTAGCGCGCTTTATAAGTGTCAATGATTGATTGATTGATCAGTGAGACTGTTCGTGCTGCGCATTTAAGGAAAGATTTTATCACGTGTTGACGCCCACGACGTTAACGTTGTTTGGTTATTGCCACATTACGATCTAAGGGGCATATTACCAAGGGCCATTATCGCCGCCTTAGCAGGACTTTTTCCCGCTAAAGAGGCGATCATTTTATCGCCCTATTACCTAGCTGTCGCTAACACCAGTTAGCGAAAGCTAGTAGGAGATAGCGATCATCTTGGTGCCCACTTTGCATGTCAGCGATATTTATCGCTAATGACATGCAAAGTGGGCGTGCCAAGATCTTAGCGACTGGAAACAGTCGCTAATATCGCTATCTCCAATTAACAACAAAGCCTTACTTTTGGAAATATTTGCGCTAAGCGCGAATATCTCCAAAAGCTAACGCCTGCTGAGATCAATTCTTAGCCATGTTATCCAAAGGAAGGTGGATAACATGGCTAAGAGCATTGTCACGATAATGCATGAATATCGCTGATTTTTCAGCGATATTCATGCATTTCGCAGGATTTTTACCGCTTTTGAGATAAACCTTAATAATATCAAGGTATCTCAGCAGTAAAATCGTCGGAGCGCGGCAATATAATTTTAGCCGCTAACCATGCATAGCGATAATTATCGCTATTGCTTGGTAATATGCCCCTAAGAGTATCTCAATGTTTCAAGATGAGTGTCAAGGGTGACAGTTCCGTTCACATAAATTGATATGTGTTGCTGTAAAAATACGGAAATTTTCAGTGAAACGGACCTGGCACACCTGTTATTAATATACGGCTATAATCTGTGGTGTGTACTAAAGAAGACTACAGGTTAAAACTGTTGATCCTTAAGCGACTGGTATACTGACTGATCCTTCTTGTACTCATTTCGTGCTACCCTAAGGAAGTCAATGGCATTTACTCCAGATGAAACACGTGTTGTCTGTTCCGTTATTGACTGCATGTGCATTGTGTCTATAGCGGATGACCACGAGATGAAAAAGGAATAAAGAAAAATTGAACTGTATACACTGCAACATTGATGATTGACTTTTTTGAGTGCTCAGGACTTTTTCTTTGAGTTGAACAATTTAATAGAGCTTGAGACATACCCTCTTAAGAATTTAGGCACATCTGCTTTGAAGTAGTGTGTTTAATTTTCTCACACTTGGACCCTGATGTATTAAGATTCCATGAAACGGGGCGTGGCTAAACAACGACGGGAATGGCCGCTCGGTAGTTTTACTCTGGAGTGCCACCCCCAAACTATTCTGTATAACTTTGCTCCTGATGGCCCGATTCCTGCCCTGGTGCCGTCGGAGTGTTGCTGTGGTGCCCGGCGATCACCCGGACACATTTGGAGCGGATTGGTGATAGTGCCCCGGGAGTGCTCCGGAGACCGAGGCTGCATGGGTGTCCCCGCCTGCAGGAGTGCGGCGCCGTGCCGACCGAGCGCCATGCAAGACCGCGGCTGAGGCCTGTATAGATGAAGCCCCAGCAGTGCACTTTGGAGACTCCTCGTTGGTGTAGGCCCTGCTGGATCCCTTGCGGAGGAAGCGGGGACCATCCCTGGGAGTCAAGAGAGTGACAGGGGCTATGTAGATGGTGCGGGTGCCCCCGTTGTGTGTAGGTGCTGGCCATTGCTGACACGTCCGCGCAGGTCCTGAGCGGCCCTGAGGCCTGTACGCGGCCACAAGGAGAAAGCTGCGGGTGGCTTATATTGGCTGGAGAGTGTGCGCTGGGGGGCCTCTGGACCGCTTGGGGCCTCATATGCTAACAGCACTGCAGGGAGAATTACTGTGAAGACCTGGAGTGGAGGTGATTTACAGCCGATCGTCGTGGGGGCACTGGGGCATGGAAAAAAGCCAAAGTGCAACTGTGACGGTCCCCCGTTGTACAGTTACAAGAGGACAATAAGTGGCTAGCGAGGGAGGGTTAAAAGTGGCCCTCAGATTGACCTGCAATCTCCTGGACCTGCTGCTGGGAGCCTTGGGTTTTTGCTATTGCAGGAGACAATTTATAGGTCTTGGACCTAGTGCTACCCCATGGATGCAATGGTTGGTCTGGGGACAAGTCAGTGAGACCCGGATTGGTTGCTGGAGGAGGGCCGGTCACTGCTGGGGCACTGGGACCTGAAGGATACTGCTGTAGGGCCCCGCAGGGTCGGAAGTAGCTTTGACCCATGCAAGGTATGACATCTCCGCCCGTGGAGTTGTAGGCATAGTGGGAGTGCTGGTGCTCCGGTGTGCCCGACTCGCCTGGAAGAGAGACTTTTGATCCATGGGCCTCTGAGTCTTCTGTCTCCCCTCACGACTTGCTTGCCACATGGTGGGGGCGAAACACACAGCAGCGAAGAAGTAATTTTTATGACTGAGGTGGTCTGGATCTGATCCTCAACCAGCCGCCCACGCGACCGTCATAGTTGAATGCCCCTCTGTGTAGGGTGCTTCCTTTGAAAACCGATTGGCTGTGTGAGGGTTTTCACTGCAGGCGGTGGCGAGTAGCAGCGGTGCCTTGATCGGTGGTGATGTTCCTGTGGCAACAGACAATGGTGTCTAGCCGTAATAATCAGACGACGACCCAGACCAAGCTAGAGAAATTCGCCTGGCAGAAACAGCTGGCCGAAGGCCGAATAGAGACAGTGACACCAGCGACGCCATGGAACCATCGAATAAGGATCTACTCGAGGCAATCACGGTGATACAGACCTCCCTTGAGATGCAAATTGACTAAGCATGGGCGAATTTTGCGAATTCGCAATCCGCAAATTTGAGGATTTGCGAATTCGTAATCCGCAAAATTCGCGAATTCGTGCGAATTTGTGGATTTCCTAATTTTTGCGTGTTCGCGGGGCACTTTGCGTGTTCGCGGGGTGCTTTGCGTGTTCGCGTTTTTTTTTTGCCTAATTAATCACTGCTACCCTCTCGTTTTTAATGCCCTTCTGCCCTCTGTACCACTCGTTTCTGTGCCCTTCTGCCCTCTGCCCCACTCATTTTTTATCCCCTTCTGCCCTCTGTCCCACTTTTGTGCTCTTCTGCCCTCAGCCCCACTTAGAATGGCGCCGGCAAGCTGCCAGCTCCATTCTAAAATAGCTACAAAGCGCTTCAACAGGAAGCTCTAATAGATAAAGTAAAGCAGGTGCTCGAGTTGAAGGTCAAATTAAGTTACACATTCATTAATCACCCCAAGTTTGGGGTGATTAATGATTGTGTAACTGAATTTGACCTTCAACTCGAGCACCTGCTTTACTTTATATATTAGAGCTTCCTGTTGAAGCTGACTTTTGTAACTATTTTAGAATGGCTCTGGCATCTTGCTGGTGCCATTCTAAAAGAGTTACAAAAGTCAGCTTGAACTTTTGACCCAATCCGTTCCTCTCGCGGATTTTGCGGGAAATTCGGGAATCTCACGGATTGCGAATTTACCGAAAATCCGCGAAATCCTCGAGCGGAACGGATTTTCCGCCCATGCTTAAAATTGACACGGTGGCCACAGATGTGGCGCTGATCCAAGAGAACATGAAGAAAATTTTAGAGAGGGTGGAACCAGTTTAGAACACTGCCAAGGAACTGCGGACACCACCCTACTCAAGAAACAAATTACTGACCTCCGCTCTTCTCACTAGGCAATGGCCCTGCAGCTGGACGACTGCGAAGGTCGAATGAGACGGAACAACATTCCCATTATTGGCGTTTCAGAACACGCAGTGGGGCAGGTGGCAGACCTTTTTGTGGAGGAACTGGTCCTTAAGCATCTACTTCCCAGAGGACTCTCCAAATGTTTCACGATTGGAAGAGCTCACTGAGTGCCTTGGGGCCGTCCAAGGCCAGAGGCGCCCCCTCGGCCGCGGCTGGCGCGAGTGTTTAACTTTCGAGACCGCGATGTTATTCTGCAAATGGCAAGTGCTGCCCCGCCACTTACCCTGGAGAACAGCAAGATTATGTTTTTTCCAGATTTCACATTGAGGTTACGGAAACAGCGCCGAAGTTTCCTAGAGGTAAAGCGGGCTCTACGAGACCATGAAGTCAAATATGCTATGATGTTCCCCGCCAAGCTACAAGTGGAAGCCAATGGAAAACCATGGTTTTTCACTCTCCCTGAGGAGGCCTGGGACTGGCTTGATGGCTGGCGCACGGTCGAAAAGAAAGGAAAGAAAGCATTCTTGGCAGCGGATGATAACGCAGGCTGGCGCCAGCAGAGGCGATCTCCTCCGCATTCGGACTCTGACTCCCAGGGACATACAAGAGGGCACTGATCCGGTGATTGGTAAGACTGTATGGGGTTGACAGTGGCCTCCTGATGCCCTCAGGAACTCTTTGGTGCATGGTCTTGGCTCCACGGTCTCCCGAACATGAGATCACATATATCTAGTCCTGGGGGAGACACAGGGGCAGATTCCCGATACTTATGTAAGGTGGATGGTATAGGTTCTGGGGATTGTCCTAATGTTTGAATAATTTGCTTATGTCACTGATTGCTGTGATTGTTCAACATGTTTGATTGTTCTGAGGGGGATTGGTTTTCTTATAGGACTGGTTGCTGCTCTACTATTGACAATGTGGGCACCACATGACGTCTATTGAGAACTGTACCAGGCCTATGTGTTGTATACTGTTTTGGGGGTGGGGGCCGGGCCGGGGAGCGAAGGACTATCTGTATAACAGTGAATGAATTGGGAGTGGGGTTGCTCAAGTTCCTTGGAATTGTTTATAGGTTGGCAACAGGCACTCTGCATTTTGGGGGTGGCGGGCGGTTCTAGTCCCATTACGCAGGGAGGCAGGGAGGGGGTGAGTTTATTTGGGTAGGGAAAATCCTGAGTTTAATTTGTTGGGGGACTCTATTGGGGGGTATTGTGCAGCAAAACAAAGTTATGGCTTATATATGCACATCTTGGTTGGTTTCTATGTTCAAGTGGCAGCCGGAAAGAACCAATACCTTGAGTTTGCTATTGAAAGTCCAGGGGTCGCGCAGGTGGAAGCAGTGGAGGGCTTAAGATGCTACATGTCCTCCATGAATACCCGTCCTTCGATATCTGTGACAAATGGCAAAAGATCAGGTACTTAAACTTATCACCTGGAATATCAACGGGTTGGGAGACAAAATTAAGAGAGGTATTGTGTTGCAGTATGTCCACCGCCGTGAGCTTGTCGCAGTATTGCTACAAGAAACTCATTTAATTGGTAACTCTTGCATGGCCCTCAACAGGAAGGGGTATCGAATGGTAGCACACTCAGGTTTCCCCACTGGCTACAGGGGTGTGGGGGTCCTCCTTTGAAAAGGCTGTCCATACATGATACAAAATACTTGGATGGATCCGCATAGCAGGTACGCAGCTTGCACAGGTATATGGGAGGGCAGGGTTCTAAATGTTGTTTCTGTGTTTGCTACCTGTTGGTACATTGGTTATGGGGGGTGACTTCATTCTGACGATTGATGGCCTACTAGATAGATCCCGGCCCAGACGTGACTCTATCGATGCCTTAGGGATGGTAGATATCTGGAGGTGGTCACACCCTCATGACACACACTTTACGTTCCAGTCTGGTGTACATGGAAGTCAATCACGAATCAACTATTTCTTCACACTGCACAACACCTACACGACTTTTCTGATTCTGGATGTTTGGCGCGGGGTGTCAGATCATTCCCCGGTACCGACGGTACTTGCAGTTGAACACCCGCCGCAACCTGGTCCGATACGGATTCAGCCTTAGGCACTTAAGATCCTGCATATTAGAGACACCTTGCGGAAAGACACAGATTACTATTTTGAGGAAAATATAGGCTCAGTTCAATCAGCAATCACGCTTTCGGGGCATATGGTGCAGTGATCAAGGGGAGGGCACTATCTGTGAGGGCTGGTCACAGGGCTGAGCGCCGTCGAAGGGTGCTGGAGTTGGAAGCTGAGATCCTACATCTTCAGGTTGACATTTCTCGGGACCTGGACCATGGCAATCAACATCTGCTTAATATAAAAAGGAAAGATTATAGACAATTGCTCCTAGAAGACGCCAATAGACGCGCTCTGGCCACCCAACATCGTATATACGAACAAGGAGAGCGCACTTGCAAGTTGCTGGCTTGGCTGGAACGCAAAGAACAATCAGCGAGATGGGTGCATGCGATTAAGGGATCTGATGATGTTCTGATTACGGACCCACGGAGCATTGCGGAGTCCTTTGCAAACCATTATAAGACAGTATATGGTATCCTGCAGGATTCACAAGTTTCAAGGGCGGCGGAACTCCATGCCACTATCAGGGTTACGTGTCTCTCTGAGCAGGATAGGGAGGCGTTGGATATTAACTTATCAGCTGAGGAAATTCATAAGGCAATTCAAGACATTCGTGTGGGTAAAGCAATGGGCCCCAACGGGCTACCGATCGAGCTACTCAAGCCCAAGGCTTTCAAACTAGCACTTCATTGACTAAATCTATATAACGAAAGCTACGAAAACACGCTCCACCCAGATGATATCCGAAAGGCCACCTTTGTGGTCATCCATAAACCCGGTAAGCCGGTAGATGAGTGCGCCTTGTATAGGCCTATTTCTCTGATTACGGTAGAGGCTAAAATTCTAGCCAAACTATTGGCGGCTCGTCTGCTCACCTATCTCACTGACTTGATTTATCCAGATCAGTCGGGATTCATGCCAGGACGGAATACTCCAGGCAACCTGCGTCATGTACATGGTGCACTGGGCCGTGTAGACGCTCTAGAGGAAGAATTGATTCTACTGGCGCTTGAGGACAAAATGGTGTTTAACACCATAGCGTGGGAGTACTAGTTTGCAGTCCTTGGCCGCATCGGGTTCAGACCCAAATTTATGGGGTGGGTCAAACTGTTATACACGCAACCCGTAGCTCATGTTTCAGTGAACAATCATCGCTCTACTCCTTTCCCCCTGTGTCAAGGCACAAGACAAGGATGCCCGTTGTCGCTGCTCCTTTTAGCCATGGTTCCTGAGCCCCTGGCAGTTTGGATAAGTGGAGACCCGGGTATTAGGGGTTTTAGATGGACGAATGATCACGAAGACCTCATGTCACTGTATGCAGATGATATTTTGCTT
The DNA here is from genome assembly GCF_964263255.1 of Lissotriton vulgaris. Taxonomy (NCBI): domain Eukaryota; kingdom Metazoa; phylum Chordata; class Amphibia; order Caudata; family Salamandridae; genus Lissotriton; species Lissotriton vulgaris. The sequence goes on from NC_141693.1 coordinate 626,061,074, forward strand.
TATCTTGCCTCACCAGCACGCTCATTGCACTGCGTACTCCATATTTGTCATATTTTTGGGGCACACTCTGGCTATAAAATAAACTGGTCTAAATCCCAGAAGTATTCCCTTTGGGGAGAGGCACCGCGGAGTCCTCGGGGATACCATATTCCGGTGGCTTCCCAGGGCTTCCGCTACTTAGGGATTTTTATCATTACCAATGCCACACTATTTTTTTGACGTAATCTGCCAGGGCTGCTACAGAGGTTTCGCTCGGATGTCACACATTGGAAAATGCTCCCCCTTACTCTGTTAGGACGTGTGTCCTTATTCAAAATGTTCACTCTGCAACACTTTCTTTATGCGTTACAAAACACTCCCACTCCGGTGCCCAACACTTACTTTTTGCTGATCAAAGCTGCAGTGCGAGATTTATTGTGGGGCAACAGACCGCCTCACATGGCCATGGCCAAGCTTACTATGGGATAGTATGATGGGGGTATAGGACTGCCAGATATGCACCTCTACTATCAGGATTCACAATTAACGGCCATCAACCAATGGGTGTTTGGGTGACATGATGATCCCAGCTTTCGCACTGACCATTGGTTGTTAGGGAAAGAGGGTTACAATAGAGCATTGTCTATGAACCACAGGAAATTGTGCTTGACCGGTTCGACGGCGTGTACAGAGGAAGTGTGGCATGGAGGGCAGAGACGGATGGGCTGGCAGGGGCGCCTCACAAAGGCTACCCCTCTATGCGAACCGGACATTCTGGGATGGCTTAGTGCCTGTGCAGGATTTGATAAGTGAGATACGATAGGGATCTCTACGGTGGGCGATTTGTGGGTTAAAGGCAAGAAGGTATCGTTTTCAGATCTCCAAACTACGTACCAGGTAGCGCCGCCGGAGAGTTTTCGCTACCTCCAGATCAGTCATGCCATTGAAGCCGCCCTCTCTAAGGATGCCCCCCTTCCGGACTTCTCTCCCCTGGAGGACAGGCTCTTGCTGGATCCTATGAACCGCAAGGCCATCTGTCTCACGTATAGGAAATTGATCAATAATCAGGTCGATCCAATGTTGAAGCTGAGGGCGTCTTGGGAGGTTGAATTGGGAGAACTAGCCGATGAGGACTGACTAGAGGTGTTGTCCTCACCCCGAGAAGTAGCCATCCCGATGAGACTTTGCCTGGTGCCGCCTAAAATTCTTCACCGGGTATATTTCTATGCCACACTGCTAAACCGGTTCGGGAGTCGACCCAATGCACTCTGCCTCTGACACTGTAATCAGAAGGGAACATTCCTGCATATCCTATGGGGCTGCCCTCACATACAACAATACTGGATGGACGTAACCAGACAACTGACTAGGACTTGTGACAAGCCTATCCACCCAACTCCCACATTGTGTCTCCTCAATATCTGGGAGGCAACGGACCTCACGCAAGCCGAATAATCATGGGCCACAATGGGGTGGATTATAGCGAAATGGAACATTGCTCAGAAGTGGGGCATAGACACCATACCACTGCTGAGAGATTGGGCAAAAGATATGAATTATGCCATGATTGCCGAAAAAACAGTATATAAAGAGAGGGGATGTCCACGTAAATAGGATCGCAAGTGGGGACGCTGGAATAAATATAGGGGGGAGATAGGTGTCTCTCCGACAGTGGAACTGAGAGGGAAAGACTCTTGGAGTTGGAGGAGGGTGCTGACGAGATGATGGTACATACAGTGGGCAAATAGGAATAGATACACATAGATGAAGTTACCTGACCGGGGACATGTAAGTGGTCCACCTGCGGATAGTTATGAAATTGTTGAAAATATGCTACCCTGGGCTCCTGCTGGATTGATGGGAAAGATAATGTTGTAATTTTTTGAACATTTTTGCCTAAGCTGTCAATGTAATATCTTTACTGCTGCTTATTGTTTCTAATAAAAGCTGTTTAAAAAAAAATGATTTCATGAAACGCAGCGCGGCAAGGGAAGTTGCTGAATTGCGTTGCGGGAAAGGGAAAGAGACGAACTGTGCCATATTTACAAAGATTTGGGGCAGTTCAGCTTTCTACTCGCACTGGTGCACTTTGGGCTGCCTAGCACCAACACAGTCACCCTTGTGCCAAGACACAAGGGTGCCTGTGTTAAGGTCAGGATAGTTATTGTGCAGGAAGGGATTACTTCCTGCACAAAAAACTAACCGTTGAGGTTTATTCATCTATGTATGTGTGTTAGGGAATGCAGCACACATGCAAAACGGGAGTAACAAGGAGAAAAATTAGATGTGTCTCCTTGTTATGCCAGCCTTGAGTAGGCATCCATTCTGTTGCAAACCAATGTTTAGTCTTTCTAAATATGGGTTTGCATCAAAATACATTAGTGGGTGGACAGCAATGCCCATGCTCCACCAAGGTAATACCTACCTACTTACCTTGACTGCGGCGTCCGAGCTGCCGTCCTCCTCTTCCTCACATCTTAGGGTGATCTGCGCATGCGCGCATACCCGCACATGGGCATTCTTTGCGAGAAATGCGCATGCGCTGGTGCTCACGCATGCGCTGATCACACTGAGACGTGAGGAAGATGAGGATGGCAGCCCGGGGACGCTACAGTTAAGGTAAGTCTTTTTTCTTTTACCTTTAAATGTATTTTTAATTCATTCTTAATAGGAGGGTGGAGGTGGGTACTGGTCAACTCCGCTCCTCTGCGGAGTGTGCAGAGATTTGCATACTCTGCATTCTCCACGGAACGGGGAGTAGGCAAATCTCAGCACACTCCGCGGGCGGAGCGGAGTTCTCCGTCCGCGCCTGATATCAACTTTACCAGCTTAATGAGATAATGTCCAATCCCATACCATGGTAGAACATTGAAGAGGAAAGGCCACTTGACACCGTCGAACGCCATTTCCAAGTCAAGTACCAGACATCTAGAACAGGGCCAAATGCGAGGAGCGCAGCGCATGACACAGAAAAGCCGGTGTAGATTAAGAGAAGTAGTACACTCTGGGATAAACCCATTCTGATCACTATGTTATAAATGGGGTACCAGTGGTGCTAGTTGCCTGACCTGTATTCCAGCCAAGAATTTATAATCCATGTTCAGCAATGCCAGTGGACGGTAAGACCCAAAGTGGGTGGAGTCTTTGTCAGGCTTTGGTAGAGTGACTACTTTGGCCCCGCACAGGGAGTCTGGCAGGTGCAAGGAGTGCAATGCCTCATCGTATCCCCGATGTAATTATGGAGCCAAGAGATCTGCATATGCTTTATAAAATTCAGATAGAAAGCTGTCTGGGCCCGGCACCTTCTCCAAGGCTTGAGATCGCATTGCAGCCTGAACCTCGGCTATCGTGATGGGAGTAACTAGTTCTAGGTGATGGTCTGGGGTTATCCTAGGGCACAGGAGGTCTCCTAGGAAACTATTTATTTCCGAGTCTGATGCCTCCACGGTTGATTGATATAGCGTTGTGAAATGAAGAACCAACTCCTCATGTATTTTGTGTTGTGTGTATTGCATTATACCACTGGGGGACAACAATGCTGTAATGGGATGTCTCAACTAATCCTATCAAATCAACCCTTCTAGGAGCGTTCCAGAACGATCAGCCACCCCATGTGTCATGGCCAAGTGTGCAGCATTGTTTAGGCATCTCAGCCGTTCGAGTAATGCTGTATATGCTGTCCTTGCTGTCAGTAACTCCAAAGCACAAGAAGAGTCAGTGGACAGGCGTGTCTCAAGCATCTGCAACTCCTGCCCCACCTCCTTTAGTACGCTCCCCACCTGTCTCCGCATCCCACAACCCAGACCAAGGCAGTGACCTCTCAGCGCCACCTCTGTGTCCAGCCCCTTAATGTTGAGGCATCGGCAGATGCTGCTGTATATCTCAGTGGTGGGAATGAGTGGTCTAAACCTGTATCCAGTGTGCTATTAAAGTCTCAACCTATCACCCAAGGCAAGTCACTCAATTTAGAGAGTATCTGTGACAGTGATCACCAAAGGGACCCTGGTCGATATTGGACACATCTATATTACCTAGCAAGAGGAATAGACCATCAAGTCTTCCTTTAAGAAAGACATATCATCTGTGATCACCTCCTCTACCAAGAGAGGAGGGACCAGACAGACCCAAACCAACACTCTATGAGCATATGCTGAGTAACTTGTGGCAAACATGTGTCCCCTCTATCTGCATTGTAGCTTTGTTGTTCCTGGGTGTGTTAAGTGCGTTTCTTGAAGGAGAGCTATTTGTACCTTATGTTGTTTGAGGTATGAGTATACTGTGTATCAGTGGGAGGGAGTGTGTAATCCCCGAACATTCCAGGTTATAATGAGCTGTGACATCAATGTTTTGTCCGTAGACAAGCCAATGAACTGACGGGTGCAGGATCATACATGTGATCATGATTAGCGTTACCGGCTAGGGTCAGCAGAAAGAGCATGCAGCAGAGCCTGATTGAACTCAACTTAAAACTGGATACCAACATGGTGAGTTAGCAATACCAAAAGAGCGGTTCTCACAAAAAAAGAAAAGCTGCTCAAACCAAAATACACACTACACTAACCAAAATGAACCCCTAAAGTATGGGGGTATGTGGGCATGTAGCTTTGCAGAGCATTCAGATGCAGCATTCCCACCCAGTAGCGAGTAAGTGAAATACCACTAGAGGCATTCCAACCATACATCAACAAATCAACCCCCCATCTACTCCTCAGCTAGGGGAGCCCAATAATCCCACATTCCCTCCTCTCAGTGCTAGCTGAACTCAAACATATGATCCCAATTCCAATGCCCAGTGACCAGCACATAGGCAGTCAAAGACGTAGCAATAAGCGAATAACATTAGAAGATATTCTTTGCATCAGATGATACCATCAGACGCCTGTGAGGTGATATCTTTCAGAGTCAGTGAATTAGTGTCTGATGAACATACCACTAAGGAATCTTCATCTCCAGACGCTCGGACCGACACTGCATCCCTGTTAAAGTCTTTAGCTGGGTCCGAAATCCATTCTGCCTCCCGGACAGCCTGTTGACGCTTCTTGATGATGTGTTCTAGATTCGGAACCACAGTCAATTTAGGTGCACTTCTTCTTCCCCGCCATCTACGTTGCTCAAGGGCATTGCCCACAGTACCTAGTTCTCCTCCCCTGCCAGTCAGTCATGGACCAGTGAATTTTCCTGATGCTTCCAGACAATCCCATGCATTTTGCAGCATATCGAAAAACCTTATCTTACCATCGGTCATCGCTAGCAATCTTGCAGGGAAAAGCAAGGAGTATTTGACATGTATCTGTCAAAGTTGCTGCTTTACTGCTAGGAAAGAGCTGCGTTGTTGCTATACTCCTAAGGTATAATCTGGGAAGAACAACACCTGAGCATTCTCCATTCGGACCTCCTATAGCTTCCTTCTTCTCGTAGTATTGTGTCTGTCATGGTAGGGAAATACACTAAAGAGAAATGGATTGGGGCTTGAAACTGGCACAGGCTTCCTGGAGGTGAGACAACGTGCCCTTTTGACTGAAAAGTAAGACAACAGGGACATTGTTGGCATCAGTTCTCTGGGCCATCTTTCAATGGACTCTACTGCATCCTGGTTGTCCGTCCCCTCTGGAAGACCTATTAAGTGAATATTAATGCATCTTGAGCATTCATCTGCATCCTCTGCATTTTCATTGTTTCAGGGGCCAGCTGCACCACAGCTAAAAAGTTTGTTCAACATTTGCAACTTGATCAGGTACTTTCCTGTGGTCGGCATGGAGTAGCGTGAGATTCGCTACCACATTATCAATTATAGATTCCACTGAGACCCAGGAGTGCTCAATAGCATTGAGCAAAGCATCAAATCTGTCCCCACATTGAGGGGTTTGCTGAGCTTGGGCGTCCTGTTGTTCTGGTTCCAATACAGAGGATGACCTTGATGAGGTTCTGGACCCAATACCTCGGGTGCGTTCCATTCCGGCACCCCCCAGGATGATCCGGCCTTCTTGAACAGCCACCTTCTATGCTTCTCCCTTCCTTTGCTTTCACACTTCACAGCAGTGATATGTGCAATGGGGCCCGCAGTTTCTCGAATAGGAGTGTGGCTCCTTCCACGCACCAAGCCCACCTGCACCAGCGCAGCCCACAGACCTGTGAGCAGTGTTTGAGGCAATGGGGTTGTTAGACAGAACATTCAGAAGACAATGCGGCCACCATGCATATGTACAGGTGCACTGCGCCCAGCACCCTGCAGCAACATACAGGACACTCTGTGAAACAAGGACACTGCTGATAGTGTATCGGAGTCTTGTGTTATGCAAGTGATGTTTCAAAAGAAGTCAGTGAAAGCTCATCACAAGGGGCCATTCCAGGGACTGCCTCCGATGTCAGTCTGGAATGCAAGTCTCCTTCAGCCAAATCTTCCTATGGCAATCTCATCCTCAGCCACATTCACAGTGACCGCCTTATACAGTGCAGACCCACTGAGCAAGCAGTTCGTAAGGGAATGCACAATGTTACCGTTAATTAAATCCGCTCCCATTCCAATTGCATATCTCACATATCAGTGTTCATTGGGGGTGTACTATGGGTCCCTTGCACGTTTACCGAGGCCTGTAGGTGAGTTCCTCAACCCCCTCCAGGTGGCGAGTTGTCCCGCCCGCTCCCTTTGCCTGTTTCCACGAACTGCGCTCTTTTACCTTAAATCACCACTGACAACTTTCTTGGGTGCCTGAAAAGGTTGCAGTTTATTCATCAAACATAACTTTGTACATTTCAATAGTTCATGGTCATATACACATTTATTGTCCATTTTCTTTATTTACTTCTATTGCACCTCAAACTTTTTTCTTGCATTATGGACTTAGCCACCTCAATCACCTGGGAAGGGAGGGCTCCTTTTCTGGACTTCCGATTCACAGGTCTAGGCTTCAGCTTGCTACTGATTTGGAGGGTGTCCGTCTGGACCTGCCTGGGTCGCAAGTCCCGTCCCACTCGCCCTGTAACCCGTTCATGTGTCCTCCCTTCTCCCAGGGGTCCCTGCCGTGTGGCATCCCAAGGTCCGTACTTGAGCATCTATTCTACCTTTCTTGAGGCTGAGTCCTTGCCATCTTCTCCCTCTGTAACCCTGCTGTGAGGTATTCCAAGGGTCCTGCAGGAGCATCACATCTACTCTTTCTATGGCGGCACACCGCCACTTGGCTCCCTCAGTGCCCATGCCGAGTGGCATCTCAAGGACCCTGTGAGAGCCTTCAATCTACATTCTAGTAAGTTTTCGTTTTTTACTAATTTTTGTTAAGTTTGTTCCGCTACCCCTCTACCCTTGCGGCTGCGACACCCATATCTTAAGTGTGGTTGGGTGGGATTCTTCTCCTTCCTATTGCAAGGGGGGATTAATGTGCTTACCCAGGCCGTTGGTCCCCTTTTATCCCCCCCGTTGTCCTAGCTAGCTCGGCCCCTGATTGGGGGGGGCGCGCCTTGCCTGAAGCGGGCCAATCCTGGCCCGCTCGCCTAGTCGGCATGCAAATGTGGGGGCAGGCTAGGGCCTCCGCCTCCGGAGGGGGTTTTACCTAAGCCCCCATCGGGTCCGGCTTTGCCTACCCGGCCCGGGTTCATAGGTCGTGGCCAGAGGCTCCGGCCCGGCCGTGTCTTCACTTCACTCATGGGTCTGTCTCCGCGGCGTGCAAGTCATCGGCCCCACCCCATCCCCAGTTACCTTCGCCCAGAGGGACCAGATGACAGTAAGACCTGGAAATGCATAAGCACCACTGACTCCAACGATCGGGCGCAGCCTCCAAGCGGAGCAGGACATCAGTCTACGCCTAATACGGGCTCTGCTGCTTTACTACCGGGCTTCGTCCACAGTCCTCTCCTCCTCACCTCGGCCGCTGCCCCTCCGCAAGTTGGTGAGCCCCCAACCACCACTGGGACACAGGCATTCCTCCCTGCTTGCACAGCTCCCGGGCCCGACGTGCTCTGGCAGCCTCCTGTACCTCTGTCAGATTGCAGTTTCAGCACCCACTGCGGCTCCCGGCCTCTCCTTACTTCTGGCCTCAGGTCAGCAGCCCATGCTGGCAGTAACACAGGCACCACAGCCCAGCTCTCGGCACAAGCGCAGTTCAGTGGGTGACGGGATTTATTGTGCACAACTTAGCCTCCCGGATAGTGCACTATGGTTACGGAAATGTAACGGGTAATATGAGTGGGCTGCAGAGCGGAGCTAAAACGCACCACCCCCCAAATATAACATCTTGATGAAAGTCAAAGCTCTATGGCCACAGGACCCTTTGATGTTTAGGGGCAGCCTGTGCCTTTTTCCTGCTTCATTCTTTCCTCAGAGCTGTACTGCAGATGGTCTTGTGTAGTTGCCAGGATGGGGAAACCATCTCCTTATGAGTCATGTTTTTTACTGTCACTAACAGGGAATGCCGAGCTTCATCTCTATCATTGGCTATTCTGAGGATCAAAGAAATATGGCTGAGTAAGTAGCCTGTGTGAAAGGGGTCCATTATACTGAAAGCAGCTTACCCTGAAACAGACCTTGTCCGGCCACTCTTCAACCCAGAGTTTTTTTTGTCTTTGTTTCCTTGGCGTTTTGTCTCCTTCCTTTGTTTTTTCCTTTTCTCATATTTTTCTCTGTAATTTAGCCCTGCTACTCAGTAACTTCCCATATTTTGTGTGCTATTTTTGCTGGTGTACGCTGAGGAGGTTTCCTTTGCCACAGTTTTTTTCCTTCTAAAAGTGGCTCTCATTGATCAGTGCCAGTTGCCTCTCACCGCTGCAGGCTGAGAAATGCTTCTGAGTTCTGGGGTTGAAGTGTTTGAATACCAACTCCCCTTTCCAAGTTTGAGAACAGTGGGCCCGATTCACAGAACAAACTTAAGACAAAATCCTAAACTTACTACCATTTTGGTATTCCCAGAAAGCATTTACTCATTTTGGTATTCACAGAAGGCACTTACTCATTTCGGTATTCACAGAAGTTAGGAGTCCTAACTTTAGGACTCCTAAATGCCTTCTGTGAATACTGAAAAGTCTTAAAGTTAGGATTTTTCTCAGTTTAGGAGTAGTAACGTTAGGACTCCTATCTGTAGGACTCCTAAATGCCTTCTGTAAATACTGAAAGTCTTAAAGTTAGGATTTTTCTCAGTTTTGAAGTAGTAAAGTTAGGAGTCCTAACTTTAGGATTCCTAAATGCCTTCGGTGAATACCGAAAGTCTTAAAGTTAGGATTTTTTCAGTTTAGGAGCAATAAAGTTAGGACTCCTAACTTTAGGACTCCTAAACTGAGAAAAATCCTAACTTTAAGACTTTCGGTATTCACAGAAGGCATTTAGGAGAGTTAGGACTCCTAACTTTTGTGAATTACGAAATGAGTAAGTGCCTTCTGTGGATACCAAAATGAGTAAGTGCCTTCTGTGAATACCAAAATGGTAGTAAGTTTAGGATTTTGTCTTAAGGTATTTCTGTGAATCGGGCCCTATATCTTGGAAGTTCTGCACCCCACTAGACTCAAACATTTGCATAGCCTTACAGTTGGGAAGTTATTGGAATCAGTGGATGTGGTGCAGGGTTGGTGCTGCCCTTTCTGATGTCTGTGTATGATGATGCACACAAGCAGGACTGATACCCCAGCCCATGGCTGGCAACATGCAATGGGGGTGATAAATGCTCAATTATTTAAAGGTACGATGTGCAACTAATTTTGTGGGGACCTCAATCACAGGTGCAGACATGGGCTGCTTCTAAGGTAAATTTAAGAAAATCTAAACTTATCAGGATTTATATGAGTTTATAAAGGCTTGCCAATGTAAAACACGATTATATTCCTTCCTCCCTATACATTTATTTTCTAGTATTTAACTGTTTACTATGGTTAAAGTGCAATTTCTTGTAAGTTAAAATTACAGGCAGGGTAGTGATTTATATATGTTTGATTGAGTTTTACGTTTCACTTAACCTCCAGTTATCATCTGTGGACTACTTTGCCTTTCTATCCTAAGGGTAAAGTACTATAGAGGTGTACTAGGTGTTCATACTTGGGTTTAACAGAAGGGTAAGCCCAGGGTACCAGAAGTAGAAGACTCTACTTGTTACTATTGGAGCTAAGTAATCCCTTGGTGTTCTAGACTCCTGACAAAAAGTTCCCACAACGATATATTACCGTGACGAAAGCTACAGCTCTATGGCTGGGGAGCAGAACATTGAACCGCTGGTCCCTGATCCATGTTCTGTTTCCTGGAAATCTTCTTGAGATAAATTTAGATTGAATACATTGAAAAGAGATTCAGCAACATGATCCCTGACAATCTTTCATGAGTCTAGCCCTCATGGACAAACACTGTATACTGTTTAAGTGTGGGAGGGTCTGGGTTTCCTGTGCCAAAACCAGATACTGAAATCCCAGCATTTCATAATTCAAGATGACAAACAAAACTGGTGGAACACCTTAGATGAAAAATGGCAGGTGATGAGTACATTAAAGGAAATACATGGAGAACCAACCATGGAGCAACCATTTCTTGAAGCAGAATGAAATGTTCGGAAATTCTGGGCCAACAGAAATGTCTGACTATACATGGCCTAAAACCTTTTGATCTGAAATGGTGAAAACACATACAGAAACCTGGCACTGGCAGCACACCCCCACAGTGTCACAGCTTAAAGTGTCCCTACACACTGTAGATGAGTTGCCAGTTGTTCATTACCATGATCCCATGAAATTGAGTAAAAAAAGTGAAACCCGTATAACTTGGTAAAGGGTCTTCAAGATAGAGAATAGTTGCATGAAGAAGGAAAGCTTTCCTAATGTGAACTGCGAATAGCATTCTTTCCGAGTGAGATTTAGTTGCTCCTCCATATTCCTTGGCAGTCATTCTGTCCATGAATATCAGGGCCACCAATGCATTTTACCCACAATTACCCTCATGGCATATGGACTGGCTAACACTAGGTTCTAACTGGATGATCTCAACCTATAAGATAGAAGCTGCAGAGCATGGGCAAATTCTAATCTCAAGCTTGCTACCCACAATAGAACATCAATGTAGGACATTGGGTTATTGGTTGATGGGGGAGAAAGATCCACTCAAGGAACAAACAAAATCCTTGTCAGGGTGAACCACAAAAATCTGTAAATTAACCTGTGTTTAACCCTCTCTTAGCTTGGCACAAAAGCAATCAGGCATAACTAAGAGGCAATGTGTAAAGTATTTATGCAGCCCATAAACAATAATAAAGTACAGTCCTCTAGGAGGCAAGGCAGTCTTAGTACCGTAAAAGTCCACAAGTCCATGAGTGCACTGAAGAGTGGCTCTGGAGGTCCAATATTTATACTTTGTACCAGCCTTGAAGTGGGTGGAGAATTCTCTATACTTCCCTCACCTGTCTCTGGAAAGTTCTTCCCTTCTCCTGTCAAGCCTCCAAGAAATTCGGTGTAACAAAAAACTAGTGTCAGGTCCCGTTGTGTTTGCTAGAGGAAAGCCTATGATGTGTATGTGGGGCAAGGCACAGCTCTGCCTCCAGCCATCCTGGCAGGATGGTGCATCCTATCTAGTACCTCCACCCCCTCAATAAATAACAATTGTTTACAATGGGAATAGCAGAAATGTAGAAGGCAGATGAAGAGCAACATCCTTTGGATCTAATTTGTACAACAGGGGACTAATTTTCGGATATAGGCTAATAGTTGGCAATTGGGTTGGTTACTCAAGCAGCGCACATGTTTGCCTCTAAATTCTTATTACATGTACCAGTGCCTTCTCTCCTTCCTTTCAGTAGCACCAGAGAAAAGGACGTCCCAGACAGGGAAGCCAACATCATGTCACCACCACTATGCTGGAAAGCATCCCCTCTTATGTTGGTAAGTCATATATAATTGGTAGGCCGGGGAGGAGTTTTGTTTACCCTAAAGTACTCAGAGTAATTTTGGTAATTTGGCGTTACTTTTTGATGTGTAATTCCTGATAATAACATGATTATGCCTTTTCGTATAATTAAGAGTTTTCTAGAGGTGTAAACACTACTGTGCGAGCACATTTAGTGAACGCCAGTGTCTGCTCATGCTGCTGTTTATGTTCTGTTGTAGTTAGTGCTATTTTCATAGTGCACAATGCACGCTTGCATCCATTTTTAGCTTCAGGGTGCATTCACCATCAGTACCCATATGAATAAGTAGTGGGTACAGGATGATTTTGCAACAAAGCCTCTTTCTGCTCCTCTGTTTGTTCTTTCTGCACGGCTTCCTTCTTCCTGCATTTTTCTTCGTCTTTGAGGACTTCTGTTGCTTCATTCTGCATTTCTTTTTCTTCTTTTGTTGTGTTTTTTCTTCTATCTTCACATGTCCTACCTCTGTAGGCATAGTTAGAAACTAGCATTTAAAAAAGCTTGGAAATTCACTTAAAAACCATAGGTTTTAGTTACATTAAAGTTAGAAATTAGCATTTAAAAAACCTTTGAAATTCATTGAAAATGACTGTGAAATAATTCTCAATTTGCGAATTCACAATTTTATAATCGCAATTTGAGAATTATTTCAAGGGTGCAGGTGTCGCTGTTCTTCTCACTACTTTGTCTACAAAATAATTTACGTTTTAGACTCTCTGGGCTTTAGTTTCCTTCTAATTGTCCTTACCCTCTGTCATAAAGATCTGGTGAAAAGACCTGCTTTAAACTTCAACAGTAGATTTAGACACTGTTAATTGCTTTTCTAGAGTTGGCAGTTAATTTATGGAAGCCCAACAAAGTGACCCTTGATTTCACACTAAAGAAAAAAGAAGGAGGAAATCAAGTTTAAAGCAGGTCTTTTCACCAAGAAGGTAAGGTCTTTATGACAGAGGGTAAGGACAATTAGAAGGAAACTAAAGCCCAGAGAGTCTAAAATCTAAATTATTTTGTAGACAAAGTGGTGAGAAGAACAGCGACTGGTAGCTCCCAGAGGCGTCCTTCCAACCCTTTAAGACACCAAGAAAATAGAACCGGTAAGCCCTTTCTTTTAAGACAAACAGGGAGAGAAGGCTATGAGACAGTGGAGAATAACCGTAGAAAGGTGATAGAAAGGCAACTCCTTGCAAAAAGAGATGTTTTTCTGTTTTGATAGGATTGAAGTTGGTTCATTTTTAATCAACCCGGGTGGAGTACCAACGAAACTGATACATAAGGTAAAAAATAAGAATATATTATGTCAAAATGGAGAAAAGAGCCCAAAAACAGGGTAACTAAAAATAAGGTGCATTTTCTCCTAGAATAAGAAAGAGGAAAGCAAACATAAACTTCCTTAGGAGAACACAAGAGCGGAAGAGAACCTGCTCAAAAGACCGAGAAGGTAGTGCGAGGAAGGAAATACAATCCTGGGTAAGAATATAGAGGTACCTGTGGGTGGGACTCCATAATAAAGAAGGGACAAAAATCTGACAGCCCTTTTTCACCTTTATACACAGCCCACTTGTGTCCGACAAAAGTAAATTGATGACACCGCATCCTAGCAATAAAAATATACCACGCTAGTTATGTCTTCCCTCTGAGTAATACTAAGGTGTGGGAACTTAGTAATACAGGGGACGTAGGGAATAGGTCCGGATTACAAAATGGCACGGTTACCAAATATTAGGAGACTAGCCAAAATGTTAATGAATCAATGTGCAATTGTTAGATTAAATATTGGCCCTAATGAAATGTATTGTGATATGTTTTTTATAGATATGATTTAAATGAACAAGTCCTGAAGAAGGTGCAAGATTATTTGAGGCACCGAAACGCCGCGTCGACAGTTTGTTCCTTATGTCTTAATAAATATGATGTACATGTAGACTTGTGTAACAATGCTTAACAGCATTTTTTTTAAATTGGAATTTTTTTAATATAGTTGACTAACAGCAAAAACGAATGTGCACAAGATTGTTTTTATGAAATAACGTGTTATTATTTTTAAATTATTTGAGTAAATGAATGAAACTTTTAATTTTTGTTTATGCAATGTTTTCATGCTATCTTTTGGTCTGATACATATTAAGTTGTAAATTTGGTAACCTACGCAATACTTAAATCCCTCCCACTGATGCAAACGGCCCCCAGGGGAATCTAGCATCACTAATCATTTGCCAAACTCAGGAGAAGGAGTTTTTTGTTTTCATAAGATTGTTGACCCAATCCTTTTCCTGTCAAAAGGGTAGCCCCCTCTTTATCTTTTGATTGTCTGCTACATTACCCAAGACTTGCTGTTGATGCATGGGTTTTTCTGAATGGACTAAATGATAGTGTCTCTAACAGTCCCAAACATGGAGGATTCACAGAAAAAATAAGGTTCTGCTTATTATAATTGGAGCAGGAGGACCAGCATAGAAGGGCTCTCATTCTGCAGCATGAAACAAGAAATACAATAACAGTGATTGGAAAATCCAAGACAAAGGCCACTATAAATCAAAAAAATCAGGAGATTATTTAACAGAGGCCTGCGCAGCTGGAGCGTCACTTTTTTTACACTTCAATGGTGCAGGCCTCTGAATTATATCTATGAGGCAATGCAAAGCCACCCTGTCTCTCTACAGAAATATGACTTTAAACAGTACAGTAACAAACCCCTAGTGTCCAAAATACTGTAAAATGTGTGCATATATGTGTTTTGCACCCCCTAAAAAGGCACGGTGGGTACAGGAGTCATTACAACTCTCGACATAGTCGCAAAAATCGGAAGCATGTTTCAAACACAGTTTTTTTGTAAAGTTACTACAAATATATGTGTACAAATATGTTTTTAAAGCAGTGATGTGGGTAGTAATGTGTGTATTGTATTAGAATGAATTTTTTAAGTTAACATTTTTAAATGTGGTGGTGGTCGTTCAATGCCTGATTTTGGTTTGCGATTTTGCACCGTGATCGCGATCATCACAACGGAGTTGCAGATTAGAATATTTTTAAAAGAAATTATTTGGCTAGAAAATGAACAAAATTTTGGCCTCTTGGGTGACTCTGCTTTAAATAATGCCTTTAAGTGTCTTTTTCAGTATGTGAAATACATTTGCTGATCACAAATTCTCCATGGTAAATGCGACAATGTTGTGACAACTAAAAATAAAACAGCTATTAATGTATTTTCTGATAAAAATATCGGCGATGTCACTGACCATGTCATGAGTGATAGAATGTGTGAGGTCATAAACAGTGCATTGCGGGGCGTGAGTTATGGTTTGATCAGCAAACTTGAACTGCTAAATTTCTCTTGTTTTATATGAGTGAAATGTCAGCCTAATTACAACGTCCTTAAATCTTTGTTTTTTTCCAGTGAATTTCTATGGTTTTATTTAATTCAATTTCCTAACTAAAATGCCCCTGTAAACTTTGTTTTTTTCAGCGAATATATATATATATATATATATATATATATGCACGAAAATTCGTCACTAGCCAAAGCAGCCGCCTCAGCCCAACACTCCAACAATGACGAAGGAACAGACCCAGTTCTTGGTGCTTTAATCGAGGTGTTTTATTTCCAGCAAGCCTGCCGCCGCCATTACGCGTTTCGCCTTACACAGCTTGATCACATGGCCAGTTGCTGAGAGCCAATGCCGAACATTTAAAGTGCTAGTGCGCGCACAATTTTACAAATGTATTCAACAACATGGAAAAAATACTTCATCCTCATGTGCT
This sequence comes from Lissotriton vulgaris, assembly GCF_964263255.1. Classification (NCBI taxonomy): domain Eukaryota; kingdom Metazoa; phylum Chordata; class Amphibia; order Caudata; family Salamandridae; genus Lissotriton; species Lissotriton vulgaris. The sequence continues at coordinate 626,076,673 of NC_141693.1, forward strand.
AACATTTGTATGCATAGCGGTAAACATACCATGTTAAAAGTACACGTGGCTTAATTAATGAAATATATAAATATATATTTACACATTAAAAACCACAGATTTAAATAACTGTATGAATACGTGTTATTTACAAAGTGAACGCGAACCAATGAGAATTATCTCTTGGAATCCCAAGGTAATGTTGTTCACATAATTACTCTCTCCCCAAGTGTACAAGGTACTGAGCAGAAGAAATAAAGCCCCAGTGGGCACAGAACCCTGTAAAATTGCACTACAATATTACACATTTCATCTTGACATCGGCAAAAAATGAGTGTTAAGTAAACATGATTTCTTAAAGTGCTCGTGCTGAGTGCTCAAAATGGAACTAAAAAGAAAAAGAAATCAATTCATGAACAAGGGAACATGTTGCGTTCAACCCATGGTATTACACCAGAGGCTTACCCTCCTCCTACTTAAACGAAGCTCTTAAACCAGATTGTGAGGAGGCGTCAAATGGTCAAATATAACAACAACATTGTTACTTATTAAAAACCAAGTACCCATTTGGCAGCACATACAATACATAATAATTAAAGAATTCATCCTGAAAAAATGTGGCGAAGGAATTTAAATATACAAATGCTCCAATCAAACTATAAACAAGTGTATAAATCCTCTGTCGCATTTAATCCCTGTGGCTGCTTGCTGTCTGAATGAATGAATGAATTTTTTAAGTTAACATTTTTAAATGTGGTGGTGGTCGTTCAATGCCTGATTTTGGTTTGCGATTTTGCACCGTGATCGCGATCATCGCAACGGAGTTGCAGATTAGAATATTTTTAAAAGAAATTATTTGGCTAGAAAATGAACAAAATTTTGGCCTCTTGGGTGGCTCTGCTTTAAATAATGCCTTTAAGTGTCTTTTTCAGTATGTGAAATACATTTGCTGATCACAAATTCTCCATGGTAAATGTGACAATGTTGTGACAACTAAAAATAAAACAGCTATTAATGTATTTTCTGATAAACATATCGGCGATGTCACTGACCATGTCATGAGTAATAGAATGTGTGAGGTCATAAACAGTGCATTGCGGGGCGTGAGTTATGGTTTGTTCAGCAAACTTGAACTGCTGAATTTCTCTTGTTTTATATGAGTGAAATGTCAGCCTAATTACAACGTCCTTAAATCTTTGTTTATTTCCAGTGAATTTCTATGGTTTTATTTAATTCAATTTCCTAACTAAAATGCTCCTGTAAACTTTGTTTTTTTCAGCGAATATATATATATATATATATATATATATATATATATATATATTCGCTGAAAAAACCATAGGTTTTACACACGTTATAGTTAGGAAATAGCATTTGAAAAACCTATGAAATTCACTGAAAAAACCATAGGTTTGACAACAGTTATAGTTAGCTGGAAATTTTACTGACATAAAACCAATGAAATTCCACGTTATAGTTAGTTGGACTCACTATAACTTGCGCGTGTAATGCACTGCTGATGACATTACATATTACATCACTCATGACATGGTCAGTGACATCACTCATGACACCATCCAGTGAATATGTGCCTTTCTGAAAAATAAATATGTTTTATATATGTATATGTAAAGGTCGATGGAAGAATAAATGTTTAAATAAGTGTGTAAATGGATGTTTTTTTTTTTAAAAAATGATTTGGTTAACTGGCTTATTAAGTATATCTTAGTGAATACATATATTAACGAGTAATGTTTAAATATTTAAATATATGTATCAGTGTTTCACTTTGTGTATAAATGGCTGCATGGGTTGATGAGTACCTACATGTGTGTGTATATGGGTTATTAGATGTTTTTTTAGTATCAGTATGAGTGTCTCTATGGTTTGGTGGGGGTGTTACTTATCATATAGATCCATCAATGACTGACTCACTGTTTCTATGTTTTTTGAAGACAGCATATGTACAGGACTGTATGGGTGGATGAGTGTGTATATGTGTGTGTTAGTGAGTGAATGCCTGCCTCACTAGTGTCTTTATTAGTAACAAGATATGTTTTAATTTAGTATATGTGAGTATTGATATATATAAGTCAGTATATGTGAGACTAAGAGATAGAAAGAGTTCCTGTTTAAATAAGTATGTGGTTCTATAAGTGATTGTTTAAGAGAGTAAGTATGTATAAGTTTCCTTAGAAGTAACGTGGTAGTGTGTGTATAGTTGTATATGCAAATGAATGGATGTTCAATAGTTTATTTGCATGGTGAGTATGTGTGTGAGTAACTTTTGGATGACTGTCGGTGTGTAACAGGATGTATAGGTGTATCACTACATATGATGAGTGAGTATATGTATGAGTGACTATATAGAACTGTTGGTGAATGAGAGAATGTGTATATAGATGGTGGAATTACTGAATTGGTTGTTGTAACTGGTATGGGTATCTCCATTTTTTTGAAAATGTTAATTTCTATTTTCCAATATGTGTTTTAAGGGTTACATTACACTTAAAGGAGGTCTGTCATCAGTGATGTCATGAGTGATGTCACTGACCATGTCATGAGTGATGTAATATGTAATGTCATCAGCAGTGCATTACACGCGCAAGTTATAGTGAGTCCAACTAACTATAACGTGGAATTTCATTGGTTTTATGTCAGTAAAATTTCCAGCTAACTATAACTGTTGTCAAACCTATGGTTTTTTCAGTGAATTTCATAGGTGTTTCAAATGCTATTTCATAACTATAACGTGTGTAAAACCTATGGTTTTTTCAGTGAATTTCATAGGTTTTTTGAATGCTAGTTCCTAAGTATGAAATCACGTTCGTAACTAGATAGTGTCACCACCTACACGTCCTAAGAAGCGCATGTAAAGTCATGTGACTTGAAAACAACACTTGCAATTGGTTCTTAGTAGTTTCTGTTCTGGAATTTACACGAAGCACTCCACCCACTTTCCTCACAATCTTTTCTACTCTCAAGAGACAACAACGTCGAGCATCTTCTGGAAAACTTTGCAGAAATGGCTGCCCTTCCGCATTCATCTTCCGAATCTGAAGGAAATGAGCGACCACCGTTAAGAAGAAAAAAGGAATCTTTCATTTGGCAATTTTTTACTTATCCTGAAGATCAAAAGAAAGTGAATGCGCCAAAAGTAACCTGCACGATATGCAATTCGGAGCTCTCAAGGGGAAATCCAGATAAAAAATATTCCTTTTCTATACACACCATGCAGCGGCATGTTAAACAAAGGCACCCTGAGCATTATGCAAAAGCATTGACAAGAGCCCTGGCCACGCTATTACCATCAGAGGTGGCCAGCACATCTTCAGGTGGACGACTGTATCTCCATCGAGTGCTGAGATGGACTTGAGACCATATCTTGCGAAGGTGCATATGAAATGCAACGAGTGTGGAAAAATTCTTTTGTATGGAGAGTAAGCATGGGCGGAAAATCCGTTCCGCTCGCGGATTTTGCGGATTTTCGGGAAATTCGCAATCCGCGAGATTCGCGAATCTCCCGCAAAATCCGCAAATCCGCGAGCAGCGGATTTTGCTCGCACTGCTCGCACTGTTCGCGTGAGTTCGCGCCCCGCGAATAAGTGCAAAATTGCAGAAATACGCTCTTAGCAAAACTGAAAGTAACTACTTACCAGGTTCAAAAGTTCAGGCTCATCATTAGTAGCCATTTCCTGTAGCGCTTCCTGAGGGGCCCCTCCAGAGTTCAGTTGCCAGTTGAAACTATTATGTGACCCTGCTCTGAACCTCAGAATAGTTACACATATGCCACAAAGGTCCTGAATTACAGCTAAGGGAGACAAGCAGGAGCCAGGCTGGAAGTTAAAATCCATTAATCAGCCCCTAATTCATTATTGTCAGTTGGGGCAGGGCAGGTGTTGTAACTAATTTTGCAACAATGAAAGCACTTAGCAAGTGCAAAAGATCACTAATCAGGGCGCACTAAGGAAGCAGGTGCCAGCTAAAAAAATATTCTGTGACACATTAATCAGCCCCAAATTAATTCAGGTCACTTGAGGCAGGGAAGGTGTGCTTTGCTTTGCCGAAAATAATGTACACTGGACAACCAGAGGGTGTGGTGATGAAACAGAGGGTGGCATGGGTGGGCCAGAGGGTGGCATGAGTAGTCAGAGAGTGGCAGTGGTGACAGAGAGTGGCAGTGATGAAGAAGAGTGTCCCAAACAGGCTGGACACGTAGAAACAACAAGTTCGCAAAACTTGCGACCCGACAGGTAAGTTCGCAAATTGCGAAATTGTAAAAACCCTCGCGAACTGGCAGAAACACGGGCGAACACAAAAAAAAATAAATCCGCAAATTCGCGGGAATTCGCGGATTTTGCGGATTGCGAATCCGCAAATCCGCAAAATTCGCGAACGCGAGATCCGCAAAATTCGCCCATGCTTAATGGAGAGCAGAGCCTCGTTCTTATTAAACTGAAAATTGAAAGTCACAAATGCCCCAAGAAAAGATAAATTTCTTCACTTCATTTTCATAGTATTACATACTGAAAAATGACGTAGCAACTTTAAAAAATCGAAAACATCATAACACTTGTTTCCAAAAAAAAAAAAAAAAGTTCTTTTCAGAACTAACTCTTTCAACCAAAACGTGCTCCAAGAGCATATTATGAGATGGTTTTTCGCCGCTTTATTTTAGTGCGAGACCGGGTGCGCGCACCCTCCTATCGCGTACAGGACCTGAGACTCGCATGTGAAGTCATGTGAATTCAAAACAACACTTCCAATTGGTTCTTGGTAGTTTCTATTCTGGAATTTACACGCAGCACTCCACCCACTTCCATCACTTTCTTTTCTACTCTCAAGAGAGAACAGCGTCGAACATCTTCCCGAAGACTTCGCTGCAATGGCTACCGTTCCGCATTCATCTTCCGAATCTGAAGGAAATGAGCGACCACCTTTGACAAGAAAAACGGAGGCCACGCTATTACCATCAGAAGTAATCAGCACATCTTCTGGTGGACGACCTGTACCTCCATCGAGTGCTGAAATGGACTTGAAACCATATCTGGCGAACGTGCACATGAAATGCACGAACTGTGGAAAACTTCTTGTATACGGAGAGCAAAGCTTTATTCTAATTAAACACAAAATTGAGAGTCATAAATGCTCCAAGAAAAGTTAAATTTCTTCACTTTATTTGGATAGTATGACATACTGAAAAATGTCGTAGCAACTTTAAGAAATCAAAAGCATCATAACACTTGTTTCCCAAAAAAAAAAAAAAAAAAAGTTCTTTTCAGAACTCACTCTTTCTACCAAAACGTGCTCCAAGAGCATATTATGAGATGGTTTTTCGCCGCTTTCATTTAGTGCGCGTCCGGGTGCGCGCACCCACCTATCGCGTACAGGCGTCGAGACACGCATGTGCAGTCATGTGACTTTAAAACAACACTTCCAATTGGTTCTTACTAGTTTCTATTCTGCAATTTACACGGAACACTCCACCCACTTCCCTGGAAAACCAGTTTATCGAAAAACTTTTAAAGCCTCCTCTTATGAAATATTCGACATCGTTTACATAGCAGAGTAGTAAATAGCACTATATACACTCCGTCCCTTAATTATAAGAGACTTATTTCCAAAGTCTCTGATCTCCAACTGTGCAACGTGGCTCCCCTGTGTCGTAATGAGGTCCATAGACAAAAACTACAGGGCCAGCATTATACACTTGCACAGAACCACAAAACCACAAGAGCCACCATGTTAATATATATCCTTAATATAATAAACCTCTGAGAATAAATACATATTTCCGTGGCACCCCATAACAGAAATTTGGCGTCCTCTGACTCTGCTCCATTAACAAACACCCTAACCCCCCGCCCCCCTCACTCTTCACTAAACTCCGCACTCCACCCCACCCGGACCCCCTATTACAAACCCCCAACCTACCCTCCCTGCTCAAGCCCACCATGAACCTCAAACCGCCCCTGGAAAACTTATAAGACACAGGATTACTAAAACTCAAAGAGTAGGCAACAGGCAGATAATCTAAATAGTACATAAAGGCACATATTTTTTCCATAATACTATTGAAAAACATGTTCTATTTTTTATAAATTTATCATGCATCTGACCCTCTAGAACCGCTTTCAAAACGTGAACTATAAACCTCTACATTTCATTTTCAAACCATACACTTTCAATTACATTATTCTTTTTTTTTACAATTCATGTAATGTTACACACCTTTTCTAAAATACACCAGTCCCTGTTATTTATAAGGATTTATTGTCAGTCTTCATCAGTGACACTTTCTTAACATATAATGAAAATCACTGTAACTTTTTAAACGACAATGCTAACGCGGTAAAAATAACCCTCCATTTGCTTTCCTTTAAGAATGCAGACTATCTACCCCACGCATGCGTTTCTTGATATTTGCATTTGGCAGCGAATACCGACCTTGAATCGGAAGACATGAACAAGAGCTCCATTGTCACATTTAAAACTTAAAGTAGCATCTGCTCACACATATATCTTTCACTTAGCTAACATTCACAGAAAACAGCATTGATGTAAAAAAAAAGTGACCTTCAAGAAAAGCTACTTTTTTGATAACTACTAAGCAATATTTAAGTGACTAGACTCCTAGAAAATTTATCAAGTCATTCTGCTCCTCTCCACTGCATAGCCGGCGACCTAATTCTGTGGAGTTGCTATACAACCGGCAGTGCTGCGCCGTTTCCTTTACCATCTTGGGAAATTCAAAATGGATGTCCCTCCTGCCTTCGCAAACGAGCCGGACCACTTAGAACTATTTCGACAGAGAATACTTCTGTACCACGGCACCTTAGCACTCTCAACTTTGAATACTTCATATCGATTATCATTTCGATATTCGTATTTCACCTGTGTGCAGCCTGTATTTCATTGCCTGAGCTGTGATTTCACGTGGGCCCTGGATTTATGTCTCTGCAATTTGGTACATCCTGAACCGAATTACAATCACCTCATGAATCCGTTACTTGATCATGAACAGCTTTGTTACAACGGAGGGTTTATGGCCTTTGCAGCGATACAAGGAGTTCTGGGTCATTGGAATATATTCGCAGCGGCGCAAGATTTCCTAACAGAGAGCTACATCGAAAACCCACCGAGCTGCCCAATGATGGTAAAAGACGCTCCAATAATGACAGATCATGAATGCTCCTTTGATCTTCTCAATTGGATGGCTGACATGTTTTCAGATGATAACAGTGATTTCCTGTTAGAAGCACTTGCCGCCTACTTTGCCTACACATTGCACGGTTAACTCTTTCCTAACAGAGAACTACATCGAAAACCCACCGAGCTGCCCTGTGATAATAAAAGAGGCTCCGATTTTAACAGATCATGAGTACTGCTTTACTCTTTTCCATTGGATAGCTGACATACTTTCAAATGATAAAAGTGATTTCCTGTTACAAGCAGAAGCTACCTATTTTGCCTAAACAATGCTTCAATAACTCTTATACAAACCATTGACGTCCTCATTTCCTTTTGCTTCCCTATATTCTTCACGTTCTTTTCCATATTTTCTTTTGAAGAACAGACCTATTGGCTTTACTAACAGTGGACATTATGATTTCGTGTTGTTTAAATTTTGATCTTTTATGTGGACTACATTTGTTTCTTCAGCTACTCGATTTTCTACTTTATTTTTTTACAGTCTAATCTCAACAATTCTATTGCATATCTTATGTAAGGTTACTTCAAACGTACTTGATGCAAAACTCGCTAATATATGCTACATGTACCCTAATTAATGTGTAAATTTCAAACGAGTTTTTTATAACTGTAAACGCCATTTCGCATCTCAACTGCTTATTTCCATGTATTCCATGTACTACTGACAATACCAATTACTGTGTTTTTTGCAATTTCTGTACTCATATTACATAATGATTTGCCTTTAAAACAGTACATTTCTAAATAAACATTTAAAATATTCACGGTTTCTCTTTTAATCCATAATCTCAACTGAAATGATTTCATATTGAAAAACTATTCATGGGTTCCACATAACCTTAACTGTAGACACTGAGGACCTTATTTATGAAGACCTTGCGCCGCCGGTGCGTCATTTTTTAAAATGAGAAAAAGCGACGCACCGGTGGCGCAAGGCCTTCATAAATAAAGTCCTGAATGTTTTCTTTTCTCGACCTCACTTACTGGTACTAGAACCTGCAACACAATTACGGCCCGTGAACTCTTTCTTAGTAGGTCGCGCACCGTACAGACAGTTATACCACTGTTAAAAACATTTTTTTACTGCTACCAAGCACCGCCACAGTTCCGCTTCACTCAGACTTAATCACTGCTCCCACGCTTCTACAGGCCAGACGCTATGTCGTATTTCTCTCCTTATCACCCTTTCATCTCCACAATAACAAACAGTTCTCCGCCTGCCACCACAGAACAGAGTACAGATGCAGAGGTACCAAAGAGTGAACCCATCACCAGCTGCCATCTCCGGCTGTTTCCATGGTTACACCTCATAATGCACCTTGCTGAAGGCACAGGTCAAAAGTTCATGTCTCAACGTTCTACAACAAACTAAGAAGACTATTTTCCCTCCAGAAACACCTGCCAATCCACAGCTCTGTTACATGTCTTGTTTTTTCACACCCAATAGTACTTTTTGTTTAACATAAACATTAACATGCAACGTACTGTTCATTCTCCACTTATTACAATCAACCAATCATTTTTATTTTTTTAACCACACCCGCCTATTCCTTTTTCTTTATTTAGAATTTCAACTTCTAACTCCCATTCCACTTCCAGAACCGATCGGAGGACGACTACAAATCCCTTGAAAATGAAGGTCTGGCTAATAGGACACAGGTATATTCACTGGAGTGAAAAATATGCAGTAAGCAGACGAATTTGCAACCTCGGCTTACCAAATGTACACATAACATGGATTGGCAAAAGAGGATTGAAATGTCACCAATTGATTCCATTGGTGAAAACTTTTATGCATCTCCCAGAACCAGACCTTATAATTGTGCACTGTGGTGGGAACGATCTAGGCACAATCACTGGGGTAGGTCTGGAAATGCTTCTAAAAGACACCTTTCGACAATTGATGACACTTTTTCCTCGATCTGCCTTGGTATATTCTAATATATGCCAAAGACAGAAATGGAATTGGTCCAATCAACATTGTGCACAATTTGAGAAAGCAAGGAGACATGTAAATAAATCTGTTTCTGCTTTCCTCAGAGATTATAGCATGGGTTCTATTTACCACAACAACTTGCGATACCACATGCAAGACGTCTATAGGAGAGACGGTGTTCATTTCACGAATGAGGGAAACAGAATCTTCCTCTGCAACATCAGGCTCTGCATCGGTACTTACTTATAAATGCAGAAAACACTCAATTAACACAAGGGCTCTTTTCAGAGCCACCTTATATCTAACCACTCAAACTTCTGATTTATCTTAATTTTCACACTCTTGTAAATAGGTGTGCGCAACCAGGTGCGCGCACCCCGTATTATTTTTCGGGAAAAAATTATATCTTTTTGCGTTTAATGCCCTTACTGCACACCCCGAGAAAAGCTACGCAGCAAAACAATCTCTACCTTCTCCCCTTTCCATGTTTCAACGTTTTGAAATGAACAATATATTTACTCGCAGTGACAAAATGGCGGACAAAACTTCCGGATTTCCTTCGAATCGAACGTTAACAGACGTCACGCAGCAAAAAAAAATTCCGCTCACGCGCAGCCGCTCGAGTGCGCACACGCGTGCGCGCCTATAGATATATAATTGACTTTAACTTTAATTTTCTCAACAAATACTGAACGGATTTACACCATTCCAAAAAAAGCGTAATCTGCGAACCGGACTCTACAGTTTTGCCAAATTTCTTATAAATCCATTCAGCCGTTCGACCTGTAGCTGAGTCTAAAGGTCCTATGGAAAATAACATGTAGAAAACACGTTTTGGGACCCCCCTTATATCTCAGCCCCCACTTGACCAATCCCCCCCCTTTCACGGAAGGAGCGCAGCGGACCGAGCCATCTTCTGTGAGAAATTCGCTAAGATTCTTCAACAAGGGTCAAAGGTATTCCAAATAGAATGTTGAGGATTTCCTATGGAAAACAATCCTAACTATAACTACCTACTGGCGACCGCCAGTAGGTAATATATATATATATATATATATATATATATATATATATATCCACAAGAAACGCCTTTCGTCACCGAAACACAGGAGACAGACCACAAGACCAGATGTCAGGCAGATGTCAGGTTTCTTTTTTATTTTCTCAAGTTCGTGGAAAAGTGCATAACGCATTTCGGGCTACTAGAGCCCTTGTTCACATACATATATATATATATATATATATATATATATATATATATTCACTGAAAAAACCATAGGTTATAGACCATATATAGTTAGGAATTCGCATTTACAAAACCTTATTTTACTCACACAAAGCCATTGAAATTCCATATATAGTTAGTTGCACTAACTATATATCGCGCACCCGCAATCCACTGCTGATGATGTCACATATTACATCATTCATGACATGGTCAGTGACATCACTGATGACATCACTGATGACATCTCAAATGACATCACTGATGACATCTCAAATGACATCACTGATGACATCACTGATGACATCTCATTTGACATTACTGATCACATCACTGATGATATCATTCATGTGATAATACGATGAACCTCTTCAGACTCTAATATAACCTTAGATACAATCAGTGTAAACAGACACTCACAGACTGTCACTCATCCATGGAGTTACTCACACACCTAGTCAGTCATGCAAAGAATCAATCACACCTCCATTTCCTCAACTATACAGTTATACAAACTTTACTTATTCAAACATATACTAACACATATTTACTCTCTTATACAATCCCTGATACAAGTTCACAATGATCCATACAGCCACTCACACATTCACTGGCTCTTATGCACAGTTATTTATATATGTAAACTCTCACATATACTGTGTTTTACATATGTACTTACTTTGACATGTAGCACTGAGATATCCATTCACTCACCAATACACTCATGCACACAGTCAACCGCCCATACAGCTGTTTCCACATGCACTTTTGAAACCATACATCTAGTGAATCAACTGCTCACACATCTATGCACAGAGTCATACACCTCCCAGCCACCAACACACACACTCAGTCTCCCATACAAATACTTGGGCAACCAATCAATAACCCATATAGTTACTCATATAGCTACTTATCAACACATGCAACAGTTTACAGAACAACAGACATAATGATGCACAAATTAAGACAGTTTAGTCACTAACCCATGCACTCAGTGAGACACATTTAATCACTCACTCATACAGTCAGTCATGCACCTACTAAATCCTTCATCCAGACACTTATACATCCACTCATTCTTCAATATGTAAGACATATTTTAACTTTACAGAAACATACAGTCACTGGATGTTGTCATCAGTGATGTCATCAGTGATGTCATTTGAGATGTCATCAGTGATGTCATCAGTGATGTCACTGACCATGTCATGAATGATGTAATATGTGACATCATCAGCAGTGGATTGCGGGTGCGCGATATATAGTTAGTGCAACTAACTATATATGGAATTTCAATGGCTTTGTGTGAGTAAAATAAGGTTTTGTAAATGCGAATTCCTAACTATATATGGTCTATAACCTATGGTTTTTTCAGTGAATTTTCAAGGTTTTGTAAATGCTAATTCCTAACTATTTATGGTCTATAACCTATGGTTTTTTCAGTGAATTTTCAAGGTTTTGTAAATGCTAATTCCTAACTATATATGGTCTATAGCCTATGGTTTTTTCAGTGAATATATATATATACATACATATATAAACATATATCATCTGTATATCTATATAAATACAAACATAAATGCATGCATACATATACTTATATGCATACAGATGCATGTTATGTACATGAAAGTTGAAAAAACACTAATAAAAGCAAAGCTAAAAAGCCACCTCATTACAAACAGAATGGCTTTAACTTAAACGAGGGCGAGATCTATTGCATTTTCAATGCTTGTTTACTTTGGTTCCATCAAGAAGGCATTCAGATGTGTCACACATTTGCCATAAATTCTGAATGTTAGCACTCTAGTTGCACATTAGATCACTGTAGTAAAGCTACTGCTCACCAGGGACGTCTGCTGCTGGTATTCAAAGTGCATGTTTCAGTCTGCATGTCAGAATTTTTTTAATGAAATAGAAGAGGATTTGAGAAGTCACTCAAAATGATCCCTAATTTTTCTTTGTGAAGCACTAATCATACTTTCTATGGCAAAATTAACCCCCTCATGTTGTTCCTTTTTAAATTGAGTGTTTTCAGACTTACCACTTCATTCCAATCAAGATGGCTTCTGGTGTGCCATACTTTTGTCATAAGTAAGACTGTTAGCGCTCTAGTTGTTCTTTAGAACACTCTGGGACATTATGTCATTGGGCTATACTTGGGGTACATTTGGGTGATATTTGGGCTACATTTAGGCTCTTTTGTCTCTGGTGGCCATCTTGGGAGCCTGTATGTCAGAATTTTTTAATGAAATTGAAGAGGGTTTGAGAAGTCACTCAAAATGTGCCCTAATTTTTCTTTTTGCAGCACTAATCATAATTCATATGGCAAAATATACCCCCTCATTTTGTTCCTTTTTAAATTAAATGTTTTAAGAGCTACCACTTTATTCCAATCAAGATGGCTTCAGGTGTGCCATACCTTTGTAATAAGTAGGACTGTTAGCGCTCTAGTTGTTCTTTAGAACACTCTGGGACATTCTGTCATTGGGCTATACTTGGGCTACATCTGGGTGATATTTGGGCTACATTTGGGCTCTTTTGTCTCTGGTGGCCATTTTGGGAGACTGCATGTCAGAATTTTTTAATGAAATAGAAGAGGATTTGAAAAGTCACTCAAAATGTGCCCTAATTTTTCTTTCTGCAGCACTAATAATACCTTCTATTGCATAATATACCCCCTCATTTTGTTCCTTTTTAAATTAAATGTTTTAGGAGTTACCACTTTATTCCCATCACGATGGCTCCAGGTGTGCTATACCTTTGTAATAAGTAGGACTGTTAGCGCTCTAGTTGTTCTTTGGAACACTCTGGGACATTCTGTCATTGGGCTATACTTGGGCTACATCTGGGTGATATTTGGGCTACATTTGGGCTCTTTTGTCTCTGGTGGCCATTTTGGGAGACTGCATGTCAGAATGTTTTAATGAAATAGAAAAGGATTTGAGAAGTCACTCAAAATGTGCCCTAATTTTTCATTCTGCAGCACTAATCATACTTTCTATGGCAAAATATACCCCCTCATGTTGTTTCTTTTTAAATTAAATGTTTTAAGAGTTACCACTTTATTCCAATCAAGATGGCTTCAGGTGTGCCATACCTTTGTAATAAGTAGGACTGTTAGCCTCTAGTTGTTCTTTAGAACACTCTGGGACATTCTGTCATTGGGCTATACTTGGGCTACATCTGGGTGATATTTGGGCTACATTTGGGCTCTTTTGTCTCTGGTGGCCTTTTTGGGAGACTGCATGTCAGAATGTTTTAATGAAATAGAAAAGGATTTGAGAAGTCACTCAAAATGTGCCCTAATTTTTCATTCTGCTGCACTAATCATACTTTCTATGGCAAAATATACCCCCCCCATGTTGTTTCTTTTAAATTAAATGTTTTAAGAGTTACCACTTTATTCCAATCAAGATGGCTTCAGGTGTGCCATACCTTTGTAATAAGTAAGACTGTTAGCGCTCTAGTTGTTCTTTAGAACACTCTAGGAGGCTGCAGTAGAACACAAAGGAATCAACTGACAGTCTCTGTCCTTGTTGGATGTACATGTTTTACTGAGAATGTCAGACTTCATTTTCACATGACTGAGAAAGATAATGTGAATTTACAGAAAATATGCTTTCAGTTTAGCTTATAGATCCCCTTCCAAACCACTGTGGGAAAATCATGAGATATTAGTTTTCTTTCAAACAATATTCATGATATCACAGCAGAAGGTTTTTTCACATGGTAAAATCACCTTAGAACCCACCACAATTCCTAAAACGAGTATGGTACCATCAACAAATGATTTATAATGTAACTAAAGTCCTAAAACCCTCTATTAACTACAATGCTTTTTAATGAGGTGCTATCATGTATATTGGTCCCAAGATGGCTGCCAACACTTCTTGGATGAAGTGCTGACAGCCAATCAGATCAGATGTGTGGTTAGGCTCCGCCCAGATATATATCTTTTTTTGAACCTAAATTACTCAAAATCCACTGGAGCACATATATTGAGACCTAGCAAAGGCACATCGGGCTAACAGTCCCTACAATTTTGCCAAGTTTCGTGCAAATCCATTCAGCCGTTCGAGCTAAAAGTGAGGCCAACCGCCCTATGGAAATTAACATGGGAAAAACGCGTTTTGGGACCCCCCTTTTTTCTCGGCCCCCCTTTGATGAAACCCCCCCAAATTGTCAGGGGCTGCTCAGAACCAAAATGTTCCATTTTCCTGAAAATTTCAGCCAATTCTGTCCACAAACGCCAAAGTTATTAGACATAGAATTTTCAAAAATCCCATAGAGAAAAAATCCTAACTATATATACCTACTGGCGACCGCCAGTAGGTAATATATATATATATATATCTATCCTACTGGCGGTCGCCAGTAGGTAGTTATAGTTAGGATTATTTTCAATGCAAAATCTCAACATTCTATTGTGAATAACTTTGGCGCCGGTTGAGGAATCTGCCTTTCTTTCAGGAGGGTGTTTCTTTGGATATTGACAATTGCCAGCCAGCGGCAATTTACAGAGGTCCCTGCACGCAAGCTGGCCTGATCGACACTGGCGTCCTTTCTTGCCCCGGCAAGATACTTTTCCTTTCAAGATATTGATACTGATCAGGTCCACCCAAGCCAACAGGGAGAAACACAGCGATGTTGGAGTCACTAACTCCGCATTGGGAGAGACGCACCGTCAAACTTTCCCCCGTGAAATTGTTCCCTGATGACGAGGTTTGTGCAGTTGGGGACCCGAGGAAGCTGTACATTGCAGGGGACACGGCAACAGTAAGAGACATGTTCGAGTGCTACTTAGTGGGTCGCGCTTCCATTTGGCTGCCCTTTCCCAGCTTTACACTGCATGCTGGGACTTGAAGTGCTTTGCACTCTAAAGACACTGTGATTGGTGCTGTTCGGCATCACCTGGGGCGGAGCGTTCTACAAATGGGGCAGTGTATGAACTATCAACCAATTGACAGGCACTCGACCATCCTGCTGAGTACCACGCTAGGCGCTGACGAAGCTACACAGCGGAAATGCATACGCCCGGAGTGCCGTTTAAACCTTGCAATAAATCAGCCTTCAAATTGTTCCCCGTTGTGGCCTCTGCCTTTCTTTCAGGAGGGTGTTTCTTTGGATATTGACAATTGCCAGCCAGCGGCAATTTACAGAGGTCCCTGCACGCAAGCTGGCCTGATCGACACTGGCGTCCTTTCTTGCCTCGGCAAGATACTTTTCCTTTCAAGATATTGATACTGATCAGAACCACCCCAGCCAACAGGGAGAAACACAGCGGTGTCGGAGTCACTAACTCCGCATTGGGAGAGACGCACCATCGGACTTTCCCCCGTGAAATTGTTCCCTGATGACGAGGTTTGTGCAGTTGGGGACCCGAGGAAGCTGTACATTGCAGGGGACACGGCAACAGTAAGAGACATGTTCGAGTGCTACTTTGTGGGTCGCGCTTCCATTTGGCTGCCCTTTCCCAGCTTTACACTGCATGCTGGGACTTGAAGTGCTTTGCACTCTAAAGACACTGTGATTGGTGCTGTTCGGCATCACCTGGGGCGGAGCGTTCTACAAATGGGGCAGTGTATGAACTATTAACCAATTGACAGGCACTCGACCATCCTGC
Organism: Lissotriton vulgaris; assembly: GCF_964263255.1. Taxonomy (NCBI): domain Eukaryota; kingdom Metazoa; phylum Chordata; class Amphibia; order Caudata; family Salamandridae; genus Lissotriton; species Lissotriton vulgaris. The sequence continues at coordinate 626,092,654 of NC_141693.1, forward strand.
TGAGTACCACGCTGGGCGCTGACGAAGCTACACAGCGGAAATGCATATGCCCGGAGTGCCGTTTAAACCTTGCAATAAATCAGCCTTCAAATTGTTCGCCGTTGTGGCCTCTGCCTTTCTTTCAGGAGGGTGTTTCTTTGGATATTGACAATTGCCAGCCAGCGGCAATTTACAGAGGTCCCTGCACGCAAGCTGGCCTGATCGACACTGGCATCCTTTCTTGCCTCGGCAAGATACTTTTCCTTTCAAGATATTGATACTGATCAGATCCACCCCAGCCAACAGGGAGAAACACAGTGGTGTCGGAGTCACTAACTCCGCATTGGGAGAGACGCACCATCGGACTTTCCCCCGTGAAATTGTTCCCTGATGACGAGGTTTGTGCAGTTGGGGACCCGAGGAAGCTGTACATTGCAGGGGACACGGCAACAGTAAGAGACATGTTCGAGTGCTACTTTGTGGGTCGCGCTTCCATTTGGCTGCCCTTTCCCAGCTTTACACTGCATGCTGGGACTTGAAGTGCTTTGCACTCTAAAGACACTGTGATTGGTGCTGTTCGGCATCACCTGGGGCAGAGCGTTCTACAAATGGGGCAGTGTATGAACTATCAACCAATTGACAGGCACTCGACCATCCTGCTGAGTACCACGCTAGGCGCTGACGAAGCTACACAGCGGAAATGCATACGCCCGGAGTGCCGTTTAAACCTTGCAATAAATCAGCCTTCAAATTGTTCCCCGTTGTGGCCTCTGCCTTTCTTTCAGGAGGGTGTTTCTTTGGATATATATATATATATATATCCACAAGAAACTCCTTTCGTCACCGAAACACAGGAGACAGACCACAAGACCAGATGTCAGGCAGACGTCAGGTTTCTTTTTTATTTGCTCAAGTTCGTGGAAAAGTGCATAACGCGTTTCGGCTACTAGAGCCCTTGTTCACATGCTATATATATATATATATATATATATATATATATATATATATATATATATATATATATATATCCTACTGGCGGTTGCCAGTAGGTAGTTATAGTTAGGTTTTATTTTCAATGCAAAATCTCAACATTCTATTGTGAATAACTTTGGCGCCGGTTGAGGAATCTGCCTGAAAATTTCCTCAAATTTGCCTCGCGGCACCCCGGTCCTTCCCTTAAATTTTGGGGGGGATTTGTCAAGCGGGGGCTGAGATAAAAGTGGGGTCCCAAAACGTGTTTTCCCCATGTTAATTTCCATAGGGCAGTCAACCTCACTTTTAGCCCGAACGGCTGAATGGATTTCTACCAAACTTGGCAAAATTGTAGGGACTGGTAGCCCGATGTGCCTTTGCTATGTCTCAAGATATGTGCTCTAGTGAATTTTGAGTAATTTAGGTTCAAAAAAATATATATATCTATAAGCGCTCCCCGGTACGCGCACCGGGACACTAACCAGCGCGATACGCGAGTTTGCGCGCGGAAACCTGATTGGCTCTCGGGTGTCTGTAAACATTCCAAACAGTCCGAAGCGGCCGCCATCTTGTGTCTCGGTAGGATCGAGACACAAGAGGTGACAAAAACAAAGGGGGAAATGACCATAAGGGGGCAAAGTAGACCCCTCCTGACCCCCTAGGTTTGATGTGGGGGCTATAAAAGGGACCCGCGGGCAAAAAAAAAATATTTCTGGGGGGATTTGCGCGGGGGGAGCGCCCGGTACGCGCACCGCGGAGGGTACCGGTAAGCGTTCCATGGGGAAAAAAGATGATAGAGTTTTTAAAAAATGTAGCCTTTTTTTAAAAATTGGAGGTAGTTCTTAAAAGAACTGTTTTTTTCTTCTTTTTGTTGTTTTATATTTTTTAATATTTTTTTAACATTTTGTACTTTTTTTGGGTTTTATGAACTATTTTCTATTTTTTTTGTTATTTTTATGGGGAGAAACAAAAAACAGGGAATTGAAAATGGCTCAACTGGAGCAAAAAAAAATCAGGAAAAAATTAGGGTTTTTTGGGGCAATTGTGGTTGTCACCAGCAAGGAGGATGAGCTTTATGCTCTGTTCACCATAGGAGATGGTCTTCCCACAAAAAATACATGTAATTCTGAATTCCCCAAACCGTGGTTGTATGCAAGGGATCGTCTCCCTTGTCTCTGGTCCCGATGGAGTGGGTTGCTTTCTTTTAGAGGTGGTGGTAGAAGATTGGGGAGGGTTACTGGCCAGTTCTCTCACCTCTGCGGCAGCATAGTTGTTCGGATGCTTGCGCTGCATGTGTCTAATCATGGTTTTATTACCGAATGAATATTTTTTGTTAGGGTTCCCCCTTGAAAGTTCCATGCCACAGATTAGGCAATATATAAAGAAACAATGTCCCACTGGGTATCAATAACAGAGACAGTTCAAATTTTTGCATACAGTACGTATTGCAGGAAAGGAACACCAGGGAGTCTCAGTACATTGTGTGAGAAGGTTATTAATCACCAGTTACATTAAACATGGGAAGCACAGTTAAAAGGCAGCACTGTACATGAAAAGCAATCATGAAGCAACCCAAATGACACTTGGTGAAAATGTGATGACGCAGTGATAGTGACGACGCAAGTGAAAGTGAAAGACAGCGTGGTCGGCGCAAAGTGATAGAAACAATCAATTAAAGGCTTTCACATTGAATATATACAGATAAACAAGTTCAATTTGGCATGGGGATAAGCCTATTGGAAGTGCGCCGTGAAATCGCGCTGTTGTTGTCGACGGCGTTTCGATCCTCTATGATTCGGGATCCTCTTCAGGACAGGGTTGACGTTGAATTGTGGTGCTGGAAAATTGGAGCGCTGACTGAATGAAGGGGTCAGTCGTCCACAAGGTAGATGGTCCGGATACTCGTGTGCACTTGAGGAGTGTTAGTTCAGGTATCCGTGGGGCGTCTGAATCGCTGGAAACTGGAGGTCACCAGTGGCGAGTCAAAGGAACACGCTGGGGGGTTAATTACTGCTATGTTTGTGCCGGTTGGGCACCTGGATTAGTCTGGCGGGGGCGGCCGATTGAATCCTTGGCGGTAACGTCCCGCGCAGAGTACTCTGCACTAGGGCAAAAAAAAAAATGTTTACAAAAAAAGTATTATATAAATATACAATATGGGATTCATTATAAAAAATATTACATTTCATAGGTTTGAGGCCCTATATATAGTTAGGAATTAGCATTTAAAAAACCTATGAAATTCACTGAAAAAAGCATAGGTTTCACACCAGTTATAGTTAGGAATTAGCATTTACAAAACCTATGAAATTCACTGAAAAAACCATAGGTTTCACACCAGTTATAGTTAGGAATTAGCATTTAAAAAACCTATTAAATTCACTGAAAAAAACATAGGTTTCACACCAGTTATAGTTAGCAGGAAGTTTTACTCGCATAAAACCATTGAAATTCCCACGTTATAGTTAGTTGGACTCACTATAACTTGCGCGTGCAATGCACTGCTGATGACATCACATATTACATCACTCATGACATGGCCAGTGACATCACCCACGACATCACTGATGACACCATCCTTGTGAGAGAGTGACAGTCCTCCTTTTACTGTAATGTAACCCATGAAACATATATTGAAAAATAGAAATTAAAATTTCCTAAAAAATGGAGATACCCATACCAGTCGCAACAACCAATTCAATAATTCTACCATCTATATACACATCCACTCATTCACCAACAGTTCTATATAGTCACTCATACATGTACTCACTCATCATATGTAGTGATTCACCTATACATCCTGTTACACACCGACAGTCATCCAAAAGTTACTCTCACACATACTCACACATGCAAGTAAACTATTGAACATCAATTTATTTGCATATACAGCTATACACACACTACCACCTTACTTCTAAGGAAACTTACACATACTTACTCTCTTAAACAATCACTTATAGAAACACATAATTATTTAAGCAGGAACTCTTTCAATATCTCACTCTCACACATACTCACTTATATACATCAATACTCACATATACTAGATTAAAACATATGTAGTTACTGATAAAGACACTAGTGAGACAGTCATTCATTCACTAACCCACACATATACACACTCATCCACCCATACAGTCCTGCACATATGCTGTCTTCAAAACACATACAAAGAGAGAGTTAGTCATCCATGCATCTATGTGATAAGTAATACCCCCACCAAACCATACAAACACTCATACTGATACTAAAAAAACATCTAATAACCCATATACCTACACATGTACCTACTCACCAACCCATGCAGCCACTTATACACAAAGTGAAACACTAATACATATATATAAATATTTAAACATTACTCATTAATATATGTATTCACTAAGAAACACTTAATAAGCCAGTTAACTAATCAATTTTTATAAAAAAAATCAATTTAGACACTTATTTAAACATTTATTCTTCCATCAACTTTTACATATACATATATAAAACAAAATTATTTTTCAAAAAGACACACATTTACTGGATGGTGTCATCAGTGATGTGACTGACCATGTCATGAGTGATTTAATATGTGACGTCATCAGCAGTGCATTGCATGCGCAAGTTATAGTGAGTCCAACTAACTATAACGTGGGAATTTTAATGGTTTTATGCGAGTAAAACTTCCTGCTAACTATAACTGGTGTGAAACCTATGGTTTTTCCAGTGAATATATATATATATATATATATATATATATATATATATATATATATATATATATATATATATATATATATATATATATATATAAATATTCACTTAAAAAACCATAGGTTTCAGGCCTTAAATAGTTAGGAATTAGCATTTAAAAAACCTTTGAAATTGCTCCTATATAGTTAGTTGTACTAACTATATTTCGTGCACCCGCAATCCACTGCTGATGATGTTACATATTACATCATTCATGACATGGTCAGTGACATCACTGATGACATCACTGATGACATCTCAAATGACATCACTGATGACATCACTGATGACATCTCATTTGACATCACTGATGACATCATCCAGTGACTGTGTGTTTCTGTAAAGTTCAAATATGCTTTACATATTGAAGAATGAGTGGATGTATAAGTGTCTGGATGAAGGATTTAGTAGGTGCGTGACTGACTGTATGAGTGAGTGATTAAATGTGTCCTACTAAATGAATGGGTTAGTGACTAAGCTGTCTGAATGTGTGCATCAGTATGTCTCTTGTTGTGTAAGCTGCTGCATGTGTTAATCAGTAGCAATATGAGTGGCTGTATGGGTTTTGATTGGTTGCCCAAGTATTTGAATGGGAGACTGAGTGTGTGTGTGTGTGGCTGGGAGGTGTGTGACTCTGTGCATAGATGTGTGAGCAGTTGATCAGGGCCGGCTCTAGGCTCATGGTGGCCCTGTGCAGGGAGCGTAGGTGGGGGCCCCGGAAGAGGAGGTCCGGACGGGGCGGAGCTCAGGAAGGTGTTTTAATAATACGAGCACAAGAACAAACGTTACGTTCGTAGGCAAAGGCAAAGGTGGCACTTGTGCAAGTATCAAAGCAAACAAAATGACATTACCACGCAGTCCCCAGCCTAGGGCCGGCCCTGCTTACCTTGCTGCCAACACCAATGGTTTATCTTTTATGTCCAAGAGGGACAATTCATGAGGTGAAAGTAATTTTAACAATAAATGAGCCAAACAAGCCAGGATCTACAAAGACAAATCCAACATCTGTAGATATGAAGTTTGTGCTGCCAACATAGTCAGATCCAAGAACGAAAGTAAGACCTGCCTAGTGAGCACCAATTCTATCCTGCCTGAAGTCGCCTTCTTTTAATGTTCAACAATGAAACTGAGTTACCACTACCCAGTGACACTAGCAGTAGTACCTGTGGCCTAACAGGAGTATCCCCTGGGTTTTACTGACCCATGGTCAGTACAGCTTCCACAGCATGTCTCTGCCCCTGGTCAGATTAATGCACCAACCCCAGGTTGCACCACTGTCCACCCAAAAAAGAAATCTAAACAAAAGGGCCCGCAATTAGGCCTTTCCAAAGTCAGAAAACTAAAGTGGAGATAAGAGGCTTGATAATACGCCCTTGAGAATTCCAATAGAAGCCCATGTTCTGCTGTGAACATGGGCTTCTATTGGAATTCTCAAGGACGCATTATCAAGCCCATCATTGCCGATTTAGGGACAGTTTAATGCCGCTGAAGCTGCAATAATTTTAACTCAGTTTCTAGATGATATGCCCCTCAGTGCGTGAGGTCGTTTTTTCCAGCCATTAAATCACAAGGAACCCCATATTCCATGTGGATTTGCCACATACATTTACCACCTGCTGTAAGTAGGTTGAACATTTGTAGGGGGACCTGTGCATAGGGTAAGGGGTACGAAAGGGTGTGGGTGTTTGGGGGGGATGATGCATTGTATGATTTTTCTGGTTAAAAAAAGTGGGTCAAGATCTTTCACATCAAGTAAATCCAGATCCGGAAAACCTAAATACTAATAATCAGTCAGAGAGAAATTAAGGCGCAAACATCCCTTAATTTTGACAGTTTGCCATATATTTAACTAAAGCCGGGTAGTCGTCAGGAAGGGAACCTAGCCAAACAGCCAGTTTACTTTACAATTAAATGTCATTGTAATGATAAGAAGTGTGTCCCTTTTAATGTCTGAAAAGTCTTTGACTACTTCCAGAAGGACGTTTGATGTCACACTTTTCTTTTGGCGCTCCCTATTTATCATTAACATGGTACATTGTCAGGAAAATAATAAATAGCCTGTGAACACTGATTTGGAAGAAAGAAAGCAAAAGACTTTGTGATATCTAGCCAGCATCTGCATTACAAATATGTGCAGATTTCCACGCAGTGACAATGTGGCTCTGTAAAGATGGCATGTGCTGCGGGATGGTGACAAAGTCCGACCTCAGTCAAAGTCATTGTAAAGATGCACTGCAGTAAGTGTACTGTACACAGTCATGAGCGCATTACAGAACTACCGGCAATACCTGGCAATCCGGAGACTCGGAGTCAGACACAGGACAGGTGTTCTTCTCTGATGATCGTTGGTGGCCGCGTAATATTCTCAATCTCACAGTCACACTGCAGACACGATGACGACGCACAGTCAGTGACACCACCACTCACGCACTCTCCTGGGCCTGGCGGGAGCATGACCCACCGTGACGCGTCTGAGCGGCAGCAGGTGTGCAGTTCCGCACTGCGCACAGCGCGCGGGGCTGTCCCAGGGCTGTCATGTCATACGGTCATTGGTAGTGGGCTAAGATTGATGGTCCTGGGTTCCCGTCGCTGGGCAAAGTGAAACTAACAACAAGATTGTGAACAACGCTGCCATTGCTAGCCGGGGTCGGAGCCCGAGGCCGCCAAATCCTGCCAGGGGGGCGCCACTGCCTTTGGCGGCCCTGTGCAGGTGCACACTTTGCACATGCCTAGGGCCGGCCCTGACCCAGGGCACACCAAGGAAAAAGAGCATCAGGTATCAGGCAAAAATTGTGGGGGGGTACTGCAACAGAAACTCAATTTCTTACAGTGGGCATAACTCTTATATATGGAAGTTCATAATTATATAAGGCCATGGTCATATGTCAACTTTTTTTTTTTTTTTGCTTACCTGCATAGTAAAAGCAGTGTGCTAGTTGATTTGTTTGCAGTTCGTGGGTTGTAAGCTGTAGATTACACTTGAGGGTTTGACTATTTTCTAGGCTACGTTGCTGGGATACTGGTGGTACAGTTACATAGGAAATATCCAAGTTTCCAACTGTCTATGGAAGTGTATATGGTCTTGGGTGCTTCTAATACTAGCTTCTAGTGTGTTCCAGAGCTTGACGGTTTGAACTGAGAAAGTAGTGCCACCTACGGATTTCTAATGTAAAGTGTTATAATAAGTGGGGCAGGTCTGGAGTGCAGTTTGTAATGCTTGAATTTAACTTGTAGGTGTAGCAGTCCTTTTAATGTAACTCGATGCACTTTGCCTGAGCAAAAGTACATGCATTTCGTGATCGGACACAAAGGAAACTTGGGACAGCGCTAAATATATGACTGCGGGCTTTTGCAGTGTGAATATTAGTAAATCTGCTGAATATTAGTAAATGTAATAGAAAGATGTATGTGTGATTTGGGAATAGGGATATGAGTAGTAGCATGCTTTTTTCCTTGCAAACTACATGAAGTTGTCTCAATACTTAGCTTCATGAAGTTAAGCGAGTAATTAAAAATCATCTGAACAAAGACCACAAAATAGGTTTTGCCAGAAAAAGCATTTCCAGAAAATCATATTTAACTGGAGAAATCTGCAAAAAGTTTTTATGTCAGAAAATTCTTCCTAAAAAAATTCTTACAGAACTTTTCATTCACAGTTTAAGTTTTGGAACAAAGAGAAAATTCACAGAATTGCAAAATGGATCCCTCTTGCAAAACCTTGCTTTCAGTTCCTTGTTGAGAATTATTATCTTGAGAGAGGAGTTCTAGAAGGCCTTGCTTTCACTTGAACAGAGCATCAGCGATGAGGGCAATCAACAAAAGTGTTGGAGGCCATTCAGTGATGTTCCATCTACATTTTGTATGCAGACAGACCCTGTAGCACATACCACCATTTCCTGAGTTTGTGCATCTAATCAGGTAAAGCACCACAGCATTACCTGATTCATGTTTTGGGGAACTTTGTGATTTTGGCAAATAGTGAAGTCTTGCATCTTCCTTTAAGCTTGTTTCCTCGAGGATCTGAAGCTCTTTCTAACAATACGTTATTTTTCCAGTTGGACAAGTAATGACACCGGGAGTAATATGTTTTGCATTGTTGTAATTATCTGGCCTTCAACAAAGATGTATGTTTTTTTTATTTTTTATAATCGTATGATTTTGAGTCTTAAAGTATATACAGCGACATGCATTCACAGTGCAATCTGCGCATGCGCTATTTTGACAGTTTGGAAATGTAAAATGTTATTCCCTGATAATGAGATATCCGAAGTTCCTGATAGGGCTAGAAACCCTGTCAAATGTCCCATCAGGAATTATGAGGGCTGTGGCGTTAGTGAGAACATATCATGCTTTAGCGGGTCCAAGGTCCGTGGCTGAAAGCAGCTGAAATCTCCAGGAAATCTGTAGGGAAATCCTGGGAATTACTTGCGGTGTTAGACATGGAGGGGCAGATTTATGAGGCCCTTGCGCCACGTTTACGCCGCTGTTGCGTCACGCAAGGCGGCGTAAATGTGGCACATCCCTACGAACGATTTACAACGTGACGCATCTGGGCAGATGCGTCACGTTGTAAAGCCCTGCGCCGCTTGTGGGCGTTCCGGCGCAGGATGGGCGTTCCGGGGCAGGTGCGCCTCGCAAAAGTGGCTGAGTGAAATCTATGAGATTTCACTCAGTCACTTTTAAGCCAATGCTGCATCAAAAGCCTGCGCCTGCTTGAAGCAGGCGTAGGGCTTGACGCAGCATTGTTAAAATGGGGCACCCCCGAGCCTTGCTGGAGCTGCGTCGCGCTTGCGACGCAACTCCAGCAATGCGCCACATTTCCGGCACAGATGCGTCACGCATCTGTGCCGTTTTTGCACCATGGTGCGCCGCATTATAAATGCGGCGCACCATGGCTGGCGGAGCTGTGGCGCACTGTGGCGCATGTTAACTGGCGCATCCCTGGGGATGCGCCAGTTAACATAAATCTGCCCCGGAATTATCAATCCCCTTAGTTATTTCTTATTCTTTAGAGGATTCTCAGTGTTCAACCCAGAATCTCTATTCATTTTTTCACTCTGAGAATTAACAAGACCATTTGTGTCATTAATTCTGGAGGTGTCGACTTTACACCCCTCATCCAGGGACGTCGTATTGAGGTCCTTAATGGTGGTGATGTTTGTACGCCCACACATTATATGTTTGCTTGCACCAGTGTGAAGGAGACAGGAAATCTGCTGGTTCTAAATTCATTTGCACGCAGGTTGCACAATATTTTAGATTAGCCGGAAAAATTACTGTACACCAACAGTATTGGAATTTGAGAGATTTGTGCACATTGTTTGTCAAAAAAAGGCCTAATTGAGTCTTATTTCTAAACTGTGCTAATTTGTGTGTTCAGAAGTAAACTGCTGAAAACATCACTTAAACAACTCGTCTATAGATCAAGTTGCACGCTGCTATTATTTACTTTCTTTTCCTCAGTTTACTTTGTAAAGAGATAAATAATTCTCTCCAATCTCCCTTCCTCTGCGTTTGATTTTTTTTTAATGGGCCATTAGGACTCTGCCACCTGCAAATGAGCGCTAGATGACTTTTAAGTGAGCCGTAAACTTTGTGTTTGTTTTCACGGTATACTTAAAAGGCAGGATCCATTAAGTTGATTTGTGTTTCTTTTGAACTGTTTGGACTCAGAGCAGATTTTGGTGTTGCCATAGAAGTTTCAGAATGACAGAGTCCGGGGTGTGACAGGAGACATGCCGTGCGAGCTGAAGCTTTCTTCTCGCCAAACACAATAGCGACAAGCAGGCATTCATATCTAGAAACTAAAAGCAACATTTAACACTCCTTTTCTGCATTGCTACAACATTATCAGATCCTTCTGATCCGATCCTCGTCTGGCGGCCCCTGGGGTTTGGCGGTCCTGTGCAGGTGCACACTTTGCACATGCCTAGGGCCGGCCCTGAGTTGATTCACTAGGTGTATGAGTTCAAGAGTGCATGTAGAAACAGCTATATGGGCGGTTGACTGTGCATGGGTGTGTTGGTGAGTGAATGGATATCTCAGTGCTACATATCCAAGTAAGTACATATGTAAAACACAGTGCATGTGAGAGTTGGCAGTGAATGTGCGAGTGGCTGTATGGATCATTGTGTACTTGTATCAGTGATTGTATAAGAGAGTAAGTATGTGTTAGTATATGTTTGAATAAGTAAGGTGTTGTGTGTATAACTGTCTAGTGGAGGAAATGGAAGTGTGATTGATTCTTTGCATGACTGACTAGGTGTGTGAGTAACTCCATGGATGAGTGGCACTGTGTGAGTGTCTGTATACGTGTATGAGTGCATATGATAGTGTTGTATTGATGAGTGACTGTATGCATGAGGGATTCTATGGGAGAATGAGTGAATGTGTGTGTAGACCTAGGAATCAGTGAGTGCATATGTAGTAACTGGTATTGGTGTGTCAATGGTTTCAATAATGGTAGTCTGTATTTAACACTGGGTGTATCAAAGGTTATATTAGAGTGTGAGGAGGTGCATCGTATTATCACATGAATGGTATCATCAGTGATGTCAAATGAGATGTCATCAGTGACGTCATTTGAGATGTCATCAGTGATGTCATCAGTGATGTCATTGACCATGTCATGAATGATGTAATATGTGACATCATCAGCAGTGGATTGCGGGTGCACGAAATATAGTTAGTACAACTAACTATATAGGAGCAATTTCAATGTTTTTTTAAATGCTAATTCCTAACTATACAAGGCCTGAAATCTATGTTTTTTAAGTGAATTTGCAAGGTTTTTTAAATGCTAATTCCTAACTATAATCACAGGGAAGACCAAGTTACACTAAGCACCCTCTTTACAATTCAAAGTCAAGGAACAGACATTCTTATTTGTTTCCAAATCCGAAAATAAACTTATAGTCGTTTTTCACCAATTTCAACAGTCAATTAATTGGTAGTAAGGCTTCAAAGCATGGATCCAAAACCGTGTGTGATACTTTCAAAGTCTTTATTTTGAACACATTAAAACGTTTTTTTCCAGCTTGGCTCTGCCGACACGTGTTTCGCCCTCAGGGGGCTTTTTCAAGGCAATCTAGATAAAGAAGCACTTATTTTCAAACAGTTCTTGTTGGGCGTAGCCGGTGCGTTGTAATAAGAGTCCTATTGATTCCAATGCTGACAGCTAGGTAAATACAGGTGCAGGTTCCAGTTATATTGTCAAAAAAAAAAAAAAAAATCGCGTAAGTCACTGTGTGGAGATCAATTCTTTATGTCCATGTAGTTAGCGATCCCGTAGACCATGATAAGTCTTGTCAGTTCAGCTCGTGTCTCCCCGATCTCCACTGCTGGACGCTGTATAAGGCTTGAAACCTATGGTATTTCAGTGAATTTGCAAGGTTTTTTAAATGCTAATTCCTAACTATATCAGGCATGAAACCTATATTTTTTTTTCAGTAAATTTCAAAGGTTTTGAAAATGCTAATTCTATTAGCGGATTACGTTTCTATATGTTATTATCCTTCTGGGACCACCTGAGCAGCCATCTTGTTTCTGAGGAGAAGTGAGGCACAAGAGAGCACAAAACAAGAGTGGAAAACGCAAAAAGGGGGCAGGGTAGAGACCACCTGACCCCCTAGCCCTTCTCAGGGGGTCCCAGAAGGACCACCAAGTGCAAAAAAAATCATTATTTTTTTTAATCGGGGGGTATGCGCACGGTACGCGTACCGTACGTGTACGGTGTGCGTACCCCTCGATTTTTTTGATTTTTTTTGCCCTTGGGGGTCCTTCTGGGACCCCATGAAAAGGGCTGGAGGCTTGGGGGGTCTCTACCCTGCCCCCTTTTCGTGTTTTCCCCACTATAATTGGGATCTCTTGTGCCTCAGTTCTCCTGAAAAACAAGATGGTGGCCAACACTTCCTGGTTTGGACAGTTTGCTATGTTGACAGTCGACTGCCAGCCAATCAGAAACTCGCTCGCGCACATAAGGGTACGCGCACGTACGCGTACGGTGAGCGCATATAGATATATAATTTGCTCAAATTCAATTTTCTCAACAACTACTGGAGGGATTTTTACCAAATAAAGAAAAGGCACTACTGCATACCTGTCCCTACCATTTTGCCAAGTTTGGTGTAATTCCGTTCAGCCGTTCGGGCTGTAGCCGTGTCTAAAGGTCCCATAGAAAATGCCATTTGAAAAATTTCAAATTCAATTTTCTCAAAAACTACTGGAGGGATTTACACCAAACATACAAAAGGCACTGCTGCATACCAGTCCCTACCATTTTGCCAAATCTGGTGTAATTCCGTTCAGCCGTTCGAGCTGTAGCCTTGTCAGAATGTCCCTATGGAAATTAACATGGGGAAAACACGTTTTGGGACCCCCCTTTTTTCTCGTCCCCCGCTTGACGAATCCCCCCGAAACTTTCAGGGAAGGAGTGGAGCGCAGCGAGGCAAATGTAAGGAAAATTACAGGCAGATCCCTTAATCGGCGCTAAAGTTATTTCCGATAGAATGTTCGGAACTTCCTATGGTAACTAGTTCCTAACTATAGTAGGTAATATATATATATTTCCCTGACAGGACTAAATCTGAATCGCCGTGAAAGCGGAATACAAGGGAAAGTGGCTGCCACTGGAGACCGGCTCCAGCATGACTCCTGCTTTCACCTGAAGAGGGGTTGAAGCGGGGCACCAGGCTGTTGAAAGTCCACCGGAGGACACAGAAAATGCATGGGAGAACTACAAGGACCAGCATGCCCACCAGAGGGAAACTTGAAAAAATGAAATAAAAGCATCACCAATTGAAAATGCTGGTACTGCGGGAACTCCAAGCATATAGAACGGCACACCTTTGAAAAAGTCGAGTGGTCGACGAAACGCGTCAGGAATGCCAAACCTGCTAAACTACAATAAAGAAATTCAGCCCAGTGAAGTGTGACTCCAATTTCCTTAGGCAGAGGAGGAAAATTAATGCATCACAGTCTATCCTGCTCAGACTGCTTTTCAAAAACGAACAAGTCAGACCCAAAATCTGGTGCAATCAGTGTTTTATTCCAGTTAATAGAATAACACCCAGCAAGCCTGCATGACGCGTTTCGCCTCTAGCCAGAGGCTTGATCACATGATACAATGCTTGACAGCGATGAGGGTACTTAAGGAGCCCAAAAGGGGGTGGCGCTGCATATTCTTGACCTACCCTGTTTAACCCCTTGCTGTTCACAATTATAGTAGGTGTCCTTTAGATGTTAAATTAAAGGCATAGTGCCACAGTTTAAAATGCCAAAAAGTCATGATCTGTGCAAAATATCTGCTGTGCAAAAGTACGCAATTATAAATAACCCTTCTCTATAAAATATTGTACATTATAGAAAAACATGGGAAAAATACATAAAAAAACAATTAATAATCATTTTTATTTATATACGATTTACAATATATATATTCCTGCTCCAAATTCCACCAGGTAATCATACCTGAAAATAGCAGAGAGCACTCGCAGGGGGAGTTTCCGATAAAGTTTATTCACTAATTCGGAAACTCGGGCACACCAGACGCGTTTTGGCACTTAGCCTTTGTCAATTGTTGTACAGAAACGCCGTGGCCCCAATTGCTTTTATATATGCACATTCAAAATTAGTCACCGGTACACAGACAGTAAAAGGGGACTATGCAATGAAATGTCGGTGGTTTCGCCATCTTGGAACGATCAAAGTTAAACAAATAAACGTATATAATGTTCTAATTGTTTAAACAAAGATATGTAAACGCAAGCGGTTAAATAACCCCAGTAAAAATTATTGTATATTTAGACCCTGGATGGGTTACCAAATGGCGTCCCAACAACCACCTATTGAATTTTGACCTTGGTGGGCATAAATCTCCAATGCCTATGACCGGTAGCATTAAACTTCATCATTAGACAATTATTACAGGTTCATGATTAGCACAAATTTATCCATGTCGGAAAATGATCTTTACACAAAGAGAAATTCATTATAGCATCACAATATTCATCATAACCTCGCAAAATCACAAAATCAGAATCAGAATCAAAAAGTACTCCCAAACACTATGCAAAAATGATTTGCAAACAGAATAAATGGAATTAAACAGAGTTAACCAGATTACCCCAGATGTGCGGCCAGTTCCTCACTGATATTAAGACCTAAAGGGCTCTTACACTGTAGGTCTAGGCGTCTGAGTTTCTGTATTCAATAGATGGTTGTTGGGACGCCATTTGGAAAACCATCCAGGGGTTAAATATACAATCATGTTTACTGGGGTTATTTAACATCTTGCATTTACATGTCTTTGTTTAAACCATTAGAACGTTATACACGTTTATTTGTTTAACTTTGATCGTTCCAAGATGGCGGAACCACTGATATTTCATTGCATAGTCCCCTTTTACTGTCTATGTACCGGTTGCTAATTTTTAATGTGCATAGATAAAAGCAATGGTGGCTGCAGCGTTTCTGTGCAACAATTGACAAAGGCTAAGTGCCGAAACACGTCTTATGTTCCAGAGTTTCCGAATTTGTGAATAAAATTTATCGGAAACTCCCCCTGCGAGTCCTGTCTTCTATTTTCAGGTACGATTACCTAGTGGAATCTGGAGCAGGAATACGTGGACAGGAACACCGCCGTCTGCCGGGCACCCTTTCTTGAGTGCAGCAGGCTGGTGTTTGAGGAGCTGAATCTAAATTTTCCAGCTGCACCGTGGTTGCGAAGAATATTGGAGAGAGGGAGCCGGAGGATTCTCCAGCGTTACCGGGTGGTTGCCGCCTGAGAGTGATGCGAATGGCGTGTGCAACAAAGAAAACATCCCGGTAAGGTGCCTGTGGCACAACAAACTCTCCTAGTTACACGCATTACCATTGAACGAAGGGGGACAGTGGCACGTATATCTTAGCTGCGCTACGCAGCAAGCATTGAAATTACTAAATGTATTGTGAAACGGAACTGCGAGAAGCGGCTCAAAACATGTTCAAGAAAAAGCACAATGGCACTAGTAAAGCTGCAAATAAGAATGCGACTCCAGACACTTTGAACTTGAATTCATAATTATCCACCCTCGAGCGCCCCTATGAACAGGAGATCAGGAAGTGGTGGTAGGCCACTTCCTTACAAAACTACATAGAAGTGAATCGCGTCCCGAGATGGTTAAGGATTTACACTGTTCCTGCTTATAAGAACCCGGACCCCTTACTGCTGGATGCATGGGCGGAAAACACAGACCAATCTGGCAGAGGGATGTTGGAGATTCTCATAAGATTTGCGTGGCGTGATCGCTACAAAGCTTTAGTGCTCATTAAAAAATTGGAAAATGAATTACTTAAGGAAGAGGATCAGAGCAAATTAGATGAAAAACGGGAACAGATAAAAAAAATACTGAAAACATATGCACAAAAAATTAAGCAGCGTAAAGAAGAGAAATTTGACCGGAACAAACAAGATTACAGCCTGGGCAGAGAATCAACATTCGCCAAAAAATACGACAACCCGAGGAAAGAGTTAAGACAGACTATAGTACAACCCATGGCGGCGGCCCCGGATACCTCGGAGTCGGAGGTAACAGGGGATGATTTGTCTAGTGAAGAAGGCCATGGAGAATCATTGCTGACGAGAACTCCTTTCACGAGGAATTCAAACTAATCAGAAAACAACAACTGGAGGGGGGCAGAGGCAAGCCTCCAGAACAGGAAGCAAGAGGAAGACAAGGCGGGGGCTGGGGCCCAAAAAAACTAAGGCTCGCCTCCCGTAACTCGCAGCAAGAAATTCTTCAACAAAAGGAATTAGAAGATGAGGACAATTTAACTATAATGAATTTGACACCAAAACAACTGACCAAAGAGGAAGAGTCCGTTTTGAAACGTGGTCCACAAAAGAACTTGGAATTAGCTCAGACCAGAATCGATTTGTTTAAGTTTACCTGTAAACTTAAACTACATAAATGTTTCAAGATGAAACCATCCCCCACGAAAACTAGGAGAGCCAACTAGCCCACCAGGTACCTCCAGTAACCGCCATACAGCTGTATTGCCGAGAGGTGGTCTGAGGCCATGCCCCCTTTTTATACCACTCTGCAAACATGCCTCCTGGTGCACTGCTGCTCGGGGGATGAAGTCCACTTGTGTCCTGAGGTCCTCAGGACACAAGAGGACATTATTGCCCCATCAGCAGTGCTCCAGCTGTATAGGTGGTTACTGGAGGTACTTGGTGGGCTAGTTGGCTTGCAGGGACTTTCAGTATTCAAGGGACTTAATTCTCCAACTTAGAATGCACCAGTGGGCACGTTTGCAGAGTGGTGCAGGGCGGGGGCAGGGCCTCCGGCAAAATGCTGGCTTTTTCATTAAAAATGTTTATAGAAGGGGGGCTTTGTGGCCCCCCTTCTTTCCATATTTTTTGGTCCCTGGGGATCCCATACCCCAGGGCCTGCCACATTTATTTTTTAAATGGCCAATTTCAGCATCGGGGACCCCATCCCCAGTCTTCTTATTTTTGGTAAAAGATTTTTGGAGGGGTGCCGAGTGGCCCACTCCCATGGCCACTACTGGCCCGGGGGACTCCATCCATCAGGGCCTGCCACATTTCTTTTTTAAATGGGAAGTGGAATGGACCATTTGAGGTGTTGGAGCGCAAAAGTCCTGTTACCTACTTGGTGGACTTGCGGTCTCCAAGGAACCTCTTGCGGGTCCTGCATGTTAACCGCCTGAAGTCCAATTGGAGAGGTCTGAAGTGAGCAGGCTCTTAGCGACATGATGGAATGGAGGAGGAGACTGAGATGGTGTGAACCTCTCTTCCACCCTGACCCCAGAGCAACAGAATGACTGCCGCCAGTTGCTGGGACAGTTTTCTGATCTTTTCTCCCTGATTCCCAGTGTCACAGATTGGTGCATCCATGATGTGGACACTGGAGATAGCCCTCCTGTGAAGCACAAAACTTACTTGGGTGACTGACCAGGTGAGAGCTTGCATCAAAGAGGAGGTCTAAAAGATGCTTGCGTTAGGGGTGATTGAGTCCTCTAACAGTCCTTGGGCCAGCCCAGTGGTCTTGGTCACAAAGGCTGTCGCAACGGGTGCCACACCAGAACTCTGGTTCTGTGTGGATTACCGAGGGCTCAATTCAGTCACGAGGACTAACGCTGCGAGGCCCCAGGGCGGTTATGCGCTATACAAATGCAATTTTTCATTTCATTTCATTTCATTTCCCATCCCCAGAGCTGATGAGTTCATTGATCGGTTCGGGCTGCATGGTACCTCAGCACGTTTGACCTAACGTCTGGGTACTGGCAGATCGCCTTAACTGATGGGCAAGAGAGAGGTCAGCATTCTCCACACCAGATGGGCATTACCAATTCCGGGGTATGCCCTTTGGGATGAAGAATGCCCCTGCCACCTTTCAGAGGTTGGTCAACCACGTGTTGGATGGACTGGAAGAGTTCAGTGCCGCCTACCTGGATGACATTGCAGTGTTTAGCACCAGTTGGGATGAACATCTGCGCCACCTCTGGGAACTGCTGATATTGCTGCGGAGGGCAGGCCTCACGAGCAAGGCAAGGAAGATTGGGCAGGGTTCTGTGGTGTACTTGGGACACCAGGTTGGGAGCAGCCAGGTGACGCCCCTACAGCCCAAGATTGAAATCATCCTGGTATGGGAGCCCCCCCAAGACCCAGACAGTGGTGAGAGCCTTTTTAGGACTCACTGGGTATTACAGGAGGTTTGTCAAGGGGTATGACAGCATTGTTGCACCCTTGATAGAGCTGACTTCCAGGAAGCAGCCCAAGAGAGTGATTTGAACTGACACCTGTCAGAAAGCTTTTGAGGCCCTGAAAACTGCCATGTGCACAGAGGCCCTGCTCCTGGCACCCAACTGATCTAGAGAATTTATTGTTCCGATAGACGCTTTAGAGCATAGTGTGGGGGCTGTTTTTTCACAGATAAGTGAGGAGGGCCTGGATCAACCCGTAGCCTTCATCTGTAGGAAGTTACTTCCACCGGAACAGAGGTGGAGTGTGATTGAGTGTGAGGCATTTGCTGTGGTCTGGGCACTGAAGAAGCTGAGACCATACCTGCTTGGGCCTCACTTCCGGGTTCAGACAGACCACAGGCTCCTCAGATGGTTGATGCAGATGAGAATCCAAAGCTGTTGAGGTGGTCCATTTCCCTACAGGGGATGGATGTCACAGTGGAACACCTCCCTGGTACAGAGCACGCCAATGCTGATGGTCTGTCCAGATTTCTCCACCTTAGTGATGAGAACTCCCAGGAAGTAGGATAGTTGTCCCCGCATTTCAGCTGGAGGGGACACATGTTATACCTGGCACCTTGGCATGGGTCTCCCTTCCATTTTTTGCTGTTGCCTCATGTGTTTTTGCTGGTTACAGATGCTTTGGACACTGTGCCACTGCAGTACAGTGCCACAGTGCAAATGCTCCCTATGGTAAATTGATTTATGGATTAGTGATTTCATGATTGGTTGGTTTGGTTTACTTGGCCAGAATGAGCAGTTTGATGATTACATTTTATAATCCTAACTGGCTCAGGGAACTAGGTAGAAATTCGAATTTAGTATGACTGAACTCAGAATAATAAAATACAATTTTTAGTGAAGTTGGTTTTAACATTCTGTGTTTAAAAATGCCACTTTTAGAAAGTAGGTATTTTCTTGTCTAACTATCCAAGCCTGCCTCTGCTAGGTTGTGTATTCCTTGTCTGGAGTTTGAGTGACAGGGGCTGGGGGATTCCCGGAGACAGGGTGAGTCAGCACAGGGCTGAATAGAGAGGTT
The DNA here is from genome assembly GCF_964263255.1 of Lissotriton vulgaris. Classification (NCBI taxonomy): domain Eukaryota; kingdom Metazoa; phylum Chordata; class Amphibia; order Caudata; family Salamandridae; genus Lissotriton; species Lissotriton vulgaris. Next base: position 626,112,134 of record NC_141693.1, read on the forward strand.
TGCTTGCAGATGGGAGGGAGGAGTTGCACCTGGGACCTGAATAGGGCTGTGCCTTCCCTCCACAATGCTGGCTCCGCCTCCTGTGGTGCGTCTGATGTCCCTGCCCTGCACTGTGAAAGGGAAGAAGGAGTCATGTAAACAAAGTGCTCCAGGACTGATTAGAACTGGTTTGGACTAGGCAAAGCCCTCGCTGCCTTCAGAAAACAAAGAGAAACTGTGTATAAAAAGGGGGACCCAGACCCCAGAAATTTAGATCACTTTTGGGAAACAAGAAGAAACCTTTGCTAAGGAGAGGAACCAGAGAGACTGAGGAGAGACTATGACTAAGCTGAAGTGCTGCTTGGGGGATTGGCCTGCAGTGGTTGCCTCACTGCCAGAGAGAGGAACTTTGTGTGTACTTTCATCAACTTGTGAAGGATCTCCAAGGGATTGAGAAAGAGCTTGCCTCCTGCTGAAGTCTCAGGGACAACAGACTTCACCCACCAGCTACCCAAGAGTTCTTTGGAAGTGCCTGCAGCAGTTGTGTTGGGCCTTCTGAGGGACTGCGTGTTGCAAGAAGCTGGAAGCACAACTCACGAAGGAGAAGCGTGTCGCCGAACTGCTGCAGTCACTTCACAATGAGAAAGCGACTCGCATCGCCAGAGAAGAGGATCGACGTCGCACCAAACTCTGGCGCATCATTGGGGAAGCGTGTCGCAGCCGTAGCCGTTATCGTCGCATCGCTGGGAAAGCGTGTCACCGCTGCAAGCTGTTGCATCGTTGCCGAAGCGCCACACATCGCCGGAGAAGAGGATCAACGTCACATCAGATGCCGCTGCATCACCAGGAAGCATGTCGCTGGGCCTGTCGTGACTCAGAAGAATCGTCGAGTCGCGGCATGGCCGTCGGGCGTGCATGCATTGTGTCGCATCCAAGAAAATACGCCATCTTTGTTTCATTGCACCAGATCTTCATCGCATCACTGTGTTGCGGGCCACATCGCCACCAAAGCGCAGTAAGAAACCGACGCATCACCTCCCCTCGCAGAGAAGAACCGACGCATCCCCTATGCATCAGTAGAGACCCGACGCATCACCGTTCCTGCGTGTAAGGAACCAATGCATCCTCTTCCCTACAACACTTTTGTTGTATAGCGTTACGCCTCCTAAGGTACATTGAACTCAAAGTGTCGCATTTTACATCTTAAGAGAACTAAGCTAATTCTACCATTTTTAAAGTAGAGCAGTGTGGATTTTTTTGTGGTTTGTGGTCTTGTGTTACGTCTATATAAAAATACTTATTTTTATACTACAACTTGTGTGGTGTCCATCTGTAGTGTTGTCACTTGGTTACTGTATATGCTCACAAATGCTTTACACACTGCCTCTGAGATAAGCCTGTCTGTTCGTGCCAAGCTACCAAGGGGGTGAGCAGGGGTTATTGTAGGACTGTACCCCCTTACCCTGACTAGAGGCAAGGGTCCCTATTTGGTCAAATGTACCTTCCTCTGCCAACTAGAGACCCCCAAATCTAATAGGGGGCTCTTTCGTTATAAACAAATAAGGCAGGGAGACACTTGCTGCAGTTAAGGGTTGGTGTGTAGCTAACTATCAAGCCATGCCCATGAGCTTTTCTTTATCACCTATGCATACTGCATAGGATTGAACCAATACTCCCACACACACTGGTGAGAAAAACAAAATCACCCTGTGACATGTTAGGAGATAGAACAGTACATTCCTTGCCATCTTTAATAAAACATAGCAAGAACATTTGTCTTTGTACTATGAAATTACAGATATAATTTACCGTTCCCTGGGAACAGTTCTTTTCCTGGATGTGCATCCTCTGGCATAATCAGGTCATCAAACCAGGAAGTTCTTTAGATGGGTGGATGGTCTTGGTTTGGCTGGCAGGTGGTACCTCCGGTAGTCACTTCAGCCTGAGGACCTTGGAGTGACGAATTGTGATGCCTTTGCACCTCTCAGGGTGGAGGCTGATTGAGTCTCATCTAGATCCGGAGGAAATACTTTTGGGGACTGGGACGCCGATGGTGAAGGTAACCTATCCTCCGGCTCCGCCCAATGTTCAGTGTCTGAGGAAGCATCCGTAGTTTCTAGAAGTATCCTGTTGACTTTCTTGAAGAAGGAAATGTTGCGAGTGACTTCTTCATCACCTCTTCAGCCAGTTATCATGCTGCCATGTTGCATCATTACTGACCATGGTTGGCACTTGAATGGTAATCTGAATTTGCTACCTGGATACCTATCCTTGACAAACACTGAATCTCCTGACTGATAGTCCGAACGCTGAGCTCTCTATTTGTCTCAGGCTTGCTGACTGGTCATGATTCTTCTGGTGATGGCTCCTTCTTTATCATTGGGGTCTATTCTGGGTGACGTGGGATGGTGTCCCTGAAGATACGTCCCATGCTGGCATGCCCTGAAGCTTGTCCAGTGGTGGAGTGAGGCATTTGCCGGTATTCTTATAGGAATCAATAAACCGCTCTCTCCGGGTGTTGTTTGTAGGCATGAGCAATGCCGATTACCTTGCTCAAAGTACTCATTATCCTCTCCACCTCTCCATTTGCTGGTGGCCAGCACAGTGTTATCTTGGAATATTTGATTCCCTAGGACCAAAGGCATTCTGCAAATTCAAGACTTTGGAAAGGAGATCTATTGTCGGCCACACCTCTTTCATTAGGCCATGAGTGGCGATTATCTTTTTTATTTTTGTAGTGACTTCGGAGGCTGCATGCGACCCAATGAGCTCAATTTCTGGGTATTTTTGTGAAGTCATCAATCATGACAAATGTGTGTCTTCCATCCGGTAGATGGCCAAATTCCAACTGACACAATCCCAAGGCTGCCGTGGACCTTCCTCTGTGTGTACTGACTCAAGAGCTTCTGGAGATCAAGAGACTTGGCACCAAGTGAAGGATCCTACTACAGTTTCCACCAAGTCATCCATACCTGGGAACCATACTTTGGTGTGAAGTCTTTTTTTGGTTTTAACAATGCCTTGGTGGCCATGGTGGGATAGTTGCACAGCTTGCCCCATAAGGCTCCTTGGGATCACCAAGTGCAGTCATCAGAGTAGGCATACACTTGCATCTGCTGAGAGTTCTTGGAAAACATTGAACAGAGGCTCTAAGACCCTTTTGGCTTCTGGGGTCCTTTGTGACAGGTGTGTCTTTAGGGTTTTCCATTCTCCTGACCGGACTACAGTGAGTGCCAGTTGGAGGCACTCATCTTCCTGAGTGACATGTTTAAGGGTGTGGAAGAGGAAGGGGCCTGGACCACTCTTTAATGTAGCGGACAAAAGCTTCTGTCTCCTCAGCCTCTTCAACTTCTTTGGGGGGTTGTGGCACCAACATTGCGAGAGGGATAGTCAGCTGGGTAGGTGGCACCTGGTCGGTATTCGAGTTGACAGTCATATTCCTGTAGCCGAAGCATCCATTATTTGATTTGAGGAAGCAGCTTGGAAACAGATCCATGGAACAGGGGCATCAGGAGCTGCTGGTCCATCGTGACTATGAATGGCTGTCCATAAACATAGAGGTAAAAGTGCTTGCATGCCCAGTTTATGGCGATGGCTTCTTTTTATGTTTGGGAGTATTGTTCTGTCTCTGTGAGCAACCAGCTTGCATACGCAACTGGAGTCCAACCTTCGTCTGGTTGTTGGGTGATTTCCTCCCAAGTCGTTTCGGCTGGCAAACACTGCAATATTGGTGGGATTCTGAGGATCAAAGTGGGACAGAGTGGTAACCATGAACAGAGGTTCTTAAGTCTTGTGGAAAGCTAATTCCTACTCGGTATCCCAAGTCCAGGTGGTGCTTGATTTGGTGAGTTTACAAATTAGTTGGGTGAGAGCTTTGGGGTCTGGAATGAACCTCCCACAGTATTCCACCATTCCAAGAAGGCTCCATGCTTCTGATATTTTAGTAGGTGACAGGGCCTCTTGTACATCTCGGAGCTTTTCTACGTCTGATGCCACCCCATCTGCTGAAAACATACCCGAAGGAGCTGATACGTTGTTTCAGAAACTCATGCTTCTTGATGGAGAGTGAATCCAGAATCTTTGATCCTCTGGAGGACTCCCCTGAGGTGGCGGAGGTGTTCTGCCACCGTCTTGCCATATATGAGAATGCCATCGCTGACATTGATGACTCCAGAACACTGAGCGTTTCTTGAATGGTGTTCTGGAAGACTTCAGAGGCACTTGATATGCCAAAATTGAGGCGCTTATATCTTCGTAGACTGACATGAGTGGAGAAGGTAGGGATATACCTTGACTCTGGGTGAAGTGATAGCTGATGGCATGTGGAGCAGAGATCAACCTTTGATAACCACTTTGCTCCATTTAGTTCTCTCAGGAAGTCGTCTACTGTGGGAGTATATGGCGTTCTCATTTGATGGTGACATTGGGAAGTCGCATGCCCATGGGGACCAATCCAGGCTATTTCTGCTTCCTCACAATTATGATGGGTGAGACCTACCGTCCGTCACCTTGTCAATTATGCTTGCATTTTCCAACTTCTCCAGGGGGCATATTATCAAGGGGGTTTATCTCTGCTTTTTTGGCTTTAAAAGCCAAGAAAGCGGAGATAAAATGATCTCCCTGTTACCTAGCTGTCGCTAACACCAGTTAGCAACAGCTAGTAGGAGATAGCGACCATCTTGGGCCCCACTTTTCATGTCAGTGATATTTATCACTAATGACATGCAAAGTGGGCGTGCCAAGATGTTAGCGACTGGAAACAGTCGCTAACATCGCTATCTCCTATTACCAACTTTTGGAGATATTCGCGCTAACCGCGAATATCTCCAAAAGCTAACACCTGCCCTGAGCAGTTCTTAGCCATGTTATCCAATGGGAGGTGGATAACATGGCTAAGAGCATTAGCTCGGTAATGCATGAATATCGCTGACTTTTCAGCGATATTCATGCATTGCGGCCGATTTTTATCGATATTTGCGATAAACCTTGGTAATACCAAGGTTTTTCTGCGATAAAAATCGCCGCAGCTCAGCTGTAAATTTTTGTCTCTAACCAAGCAATAGCGATAATTATCGCTATTGCTTGGTATAATATGCCCCCAGTTTCTCTTCAATCTTTCGCTGGAGGTGGAAGATGGAGATGGAATGTGATCCGCTGATGTCATAGAGCTAGCAGCTGAATGGAATGGTTAATGTGCAGTTTCACCTCTTTACCTCGGAGGCAGTCTATGCCTTTGAACAGTTCTACGAACTCGTCGAGGATGGTGGATAGTTCTTCCTCTTGTACTATGAGGCCAAACGAGATTTGTGTAGTGTTCTTACATGATGGTTCATTCTCTATGTTTCTCTGCTCTAACTGCTCAGCCTGTGTGTGTGTGTCTTATGCAGACCCTCCAGCATTCCGCGATATTGTGATTCGCGAAATAATCGCGAAATCAGCGGAAGAGCACGATGGCTGCGATATTGAACATTGTGGCTGCGAAAATGGACTTTGGCAGGCAGCAAAAAAGATGGTGACATCTTATTGGCTGTACGCACACACGTCACTACGTGGCGCTGTACAGCCATAACAGCCACCTGTAGGGATTTATGTCCATGCGCTTTGGAAGATGAGGCAAGTCTCTGAGCAAGCTGGGCAGTGTTTGAATTTCAGCGAAAGTGCTCTTTCCATATGTATAAGTAAAGCCACATTTCGGAACTATTACGGAGAGCGCAGGGCTCGGTACATGTAGAATTACAACCCTTCCTCCCCCAGGAAGCTGAGTACTTTAAAGTTCTGCGGAGGAGTGGGGGCTTCGTCTACCCACCCTCCACCCAGCTCCCTGCGACACTTTGCTCTCCCCTCGTCCAAGCTTGCTGAAAGAAAACCGTGACCTCAGCAAGCGGTTCTTGCCTTCTCTTAAGTTTCCTTCAGTCGTTTCCACCTTAAATGGATAAAAAAAATAGGAAAGGAACATTTTGTTGGGAAGGTCATCTTTCTCTGGCATTTTCTGTTCCGACGGCAGCCTCAGGAAGGAAGGGGGCGGGGAGTGGGGGGGTCGAGCATTGTTGGTCAGTGGGCCGTGGAGCCCTATGCCCTCCCCCATCCAAGCTTGCTGAAGGAAGCCCGTGACTTCAGCAAGCGGTTCTCATCTCTCCTTCATTCGTTGCCTTGTGAAATGGATCCAAAAAAGAAAGAAGCATTTTGTTGGAAATGTTGTCTTTCTCTGGCATATTCTGTTGGAGCTGCAGCTTCGGGATGGCAGGGGTAAATGAATAAAAGATACACAATACAATACATGGGAAATAACTGCATGCAACTAGACATAGTGATTGCAAAGTGTTTTCTGTCACATGCAAGGACATTAGTGCCACTTTACAGAGTGGGCCAGTTAATAGCGTTGTCGTTTTAAACTATTTCCTGTAACAGCATTGTTGTCTGAAGAGAGGGTGAGGAAATGATGTCTCCATGGCCAGGGTGTCTCCAACATCTCCATGGTCGGGGGTGTCTCTGACGTCTTCATGGTCAGTGGGGTCTCTGACGTCTCAATGGTCAGGGGCGTCTCTGGGGTCTATTGTGCTTGACTGAGCCTATGCTCCCGGAATGTTACCACAAAGGAGAATATAGGAAAAAAACTCAAATAAAGTTTATAATGCCTATTGCATATTTAAATACTCTGCTAAATCAGTTTGCATAGATTTAAGGCTGAAAAGGAATGATTAAGAGTAAAATAAAGTGCTGCAATAATGCCGCTAAATTTCCATTTTTGTGCCTCTAAATTCCAATTTTTGTGCCGCTACATTAGCAAATCTATGCCGCTATATCCTGGGGGGTCTGTTATGTATGGAATGTTGGTCAGTGGACCTTGAGTAGAATGCCTGGGTGACTGGATGAGGAGTGACAGTTGGTGAGAGGGGCTGAGCAGCTAGCAGGCTGCTCCTGGTGGGGCTGTTGATGTCAGCTTACAGACTGCCTTAAAGGACTTATATACCTGTTATTGATGACCTGTCTACTGATATGAATAAACCTACTCGGATTATAACTTACCATTGTATCATCATTACTACAATCTGGTCTAGTGCTTTAGCAGTCTACCCGCTAACCAGCATGCCATGTCCTTTTTCAGCTACGTAAATTACGGTGTTGATACTTGCACTCTTGTGGGACACCAGTGAATTGAAACATCCAAATCGGGGTATGGGATGTGCTTGTCCATATGTGAAGACCCTGACCTTTGCCTTTTTCAGCTCCCAGGTTTCAGCTAGGGTGAAATGTATGTATGTATGTATGTATGTATGTATAAACCATTTTATAGCGCGCTCCGTTACTTGAGAGTATCCTGGCGCGGGTATGGAAGAGGCAGACAGCAAAACAAAGAGAAGGCATATTAGACTGATATACTTCAGTTGAAATTAGTTTGTTGGATGCTTCGGTGTCAATGGTTGCTGTGACAAATTAAGTCCCTATTAGAAGCTGGCACCGTGGGAGCGGGTGGTGAGTTGATCGGGTATCCATCAATTGCAAAGACGGTGTGAACAGCGTACTCTTCAATGTCATCATCCATGTCCTCTAGGGTGGTGGGGCTAGAGTCAATGGCCTGGGTGTTTTCCTTCTGGGGCTTTCCCTTTGACGACCTGCAGACTTTTGAGAAGTGATGATATTTTCTGAGGTGGAACATCTCTTTTCTTTTGTGGGGCAGTCTTTGAGTTTTTCTGGAGGCTGTTTCTGGTCTGCTGGGCTTCTGGACTGTGGAGTGGTTGGATGACATTAACTGCTTCTGATTTCATTGGCCAGTTAGGGTAGCTTCCATATTAGACTCTCTTGCTTTGGAAAGCTTTTGCGACCGTCCAAGTGTCAGGATGCCCCGGAGCGATTTCCTCGATTCTTAGAGAATCATCTCTCTCAGTTTTGATGAGAGGCACCCTTGTATTGCCTGACCTCTTATCTCTTCATGTTCATCATGGAGGCCACAGGTGCTTGCTAATTCTTTGAAGCAACAGTTGAAGGTGTCTGTTGATTCTTTCAGTTCCTGGCGTGCCTGACGGAACACAGAGTTCATAATCCCTATTCGCCATCGGCTCAAATGTGCATTGAGAGCCCTGAGTAAAGTGCATATGTTTTGGGTGTCGCTTCGACCAAAGTCTTGTTTACCTTGTGAATGTCCCTTCCTCCTAGGTGTAGGTGGATAGCCCTGCTCTGTACAAATGCAATGTTGGCGCCTTCAACGTAGAATTGAAGGCACTCTACCCAGTCCCCACATTTTGGGGACTGGGTAGTCCCCAAAATGTGGTGCCCTGTCTACAATAAATGGCTTTATGACTGGAATTGAGGCCATCATGCTGTGTGATCCTGAGGGTGCATGGGCGCTTCCTGCTGTGTCTGTGGCAACTTTTGGCACGAGTGCTGAGATCCATGTGAGGTGGTGTGGCAAAGCCACCTGTCCAAGGGCCTCCTCACCCTGTGGAAACTTAAAGCAGGGCTATCAGCCACTGTGGAGTGGGTAGTGCAGTGGCAAACAGCCTGATTCATCATTCTCCCGTTTTGCGAGCCCCTAATAGCGATTCATAGCGAATCGCTATTAAGGACTCGCAAAACGGGATTCATGTAGGAATTGCATAAAGAAATGCGATTCCTGCATATTCCTTATTTGCGATTAGCAAATTGCTAATCGCAAATAAGGAATAACTCGCCATTCATTCCTATGGGCCAAAAGGCCCATAGGAATGAATGGGGAGTATTCCTTATTTGCGATTAGCAATTTGCTAATCGCAAATAAGATAGCGATTTGAAGGGTGCCAGTGGTGTCCAAGGGACACCCTGTAGCACCCCTCAAATGAAATTTTACACAGGTGTTGCACACACACATGTCCAAAGGACATGTGTGTGTGTAACATGCAACTCAGAAAAATGCATTTAAATGCATTTTTCTGAGTTTTCGCAATTTACCACGAGGTCTGACCTAGCGGTAAATTGCGGCCAGAAATTGCGAATTCGCAAAAAACATTTGGATGATGAATTGCATTTAAGGAATCTCAAATAGAGATTCCTTAAATGTAATTCCTCGCAAAATTCCGAGATCGCAATTTGCGATTTTTGCATTTGGGATAATGAATCCCAAATGCAAAAATCGCACTCGCAAAGGGCCAGATTCTCAGAATCTGGCCCTTTGCGAGCGCAATTTTGTTTGATGAATCGGGCAGCTAATTCCCTTGACTGGGGCCCTTTGCACCCTTTTGGGCAAACAATCTCTGTGCTTTGTGCCTTAGCGTGAGGATATGGACGAAGGGTAGGGAACCTATGCACCATAAAATTCACATCCCCCTATTGGTAATTTGGCCCGATGCTCAACCGCACAGAAATTGCTGGGGGTGGGGCTTACATTGCGATGCTCCCGCAGGGGTTGCCACTGTTGATGCTGGATGTCACGTGGTCACAGGGCAAGGGGACTGGTGTGCAGGGGAGGCGGGGCACTCACCGCCTGTGGCAACATGCTGCTGCATGCCATGGTGGGTCAAAGAGCTGGATGTGGGGCGGCTGTGATCTGTGCACAGAGAGCAAGATGCAGGGTGGGGGCGTGCGATGTGCTGTGGCCACTCCTGTCGGCCAGGCTTTGGTCTTGCGACACAGCAGGGGACCAGCTCCAGATGAGACAAAGGGCATGGGGTCGAGCACCCTCCTTGTCGCCAGTGTACAGTTGGCCTATTACGCTCAGGGTTGGATTGGTAAGGCGGGCACTCAGGCAATGGGCGAGGGGCCGGTATGAAAGTTCCAGCTGTGGGCTGCTTTTTTGGCAGCCTGGGGGACTATTTGGGCTGTGTCTGGTGTGTTCAGATGCCTCCAGCAGCTCAGTGGGGCCCTGAGTGGCCTTTCCGGAGAAAGATGGGCGTCCATTACCTCCCTTTTATCAATGGGCAGAGGTGTCACTCCCTTTCTCTCTCTGGGCCGGAAATTAATGTATGCATATTGAGCGGGGGCAGGGGGCCTGAGCAGAAGAGGCCTCACTTGGTTTCAGGTGTTTATAAAAGCAGTGTTTTGTGGAAAGGCACTATGCAAATATGGGCCACTTTTTTTCAGCATGCCCGGTGCCGATTTGTAATCCCAATCCAAACCTGGTTTACGCTATTATGGGAACCCTGAGGTTATAAACAAATAAGGCACGGAGACACTTGTTGCATTTAAGGGCTGGCACGTAACTATCAAGCAAAGCCCCTGAACTTTTTTATTATCGCCTTCGCCTACCACGTACAATTGAACTAATACTCCCATGCACACGGGTGAGTAACACGCAATCACCCTGTGACGTGTTGGGAGATGTAACAGTACAGCCATCAGCGTCGGATTGGTAACGCGGGCACTCGGGCAATGCGCGAGGGGGCGGTGCCGAGTTCCAACTGTGGGTTGCTTTTTGGAGCAGTCTGGGGGCAGATTAGGGCGGTGTCGCTGTTGTTCGGATACAGCCAGCGGCCAGTGGGTGCCTGAGTTGCCTTTCTGGGAGCAGATGGGCTCTCATTACATCATGTTTAGCAACAGGCAAAGGTGTCACTTTCTTTCTATCCAGGGCCGGTCCATTAATATATGCATACCAAGCGGGGCAGGGGGCCTGAGCAGAAGTGGCCTCACTTGTTTTCAGTCACCAGTGTAAACAAATCCGTGCATTTTTTGTATCCCCCACCTCCTTATTCTTAATAAAATGTCACCGAAGCAGTGTTTTGAGGAAAGGCAATATGCAAATGTGGACCACTTTTTTTTTTTGCGTGCCCCGGCCGATTTTGAATCCCAATCCAACCCTGACAGATATGTACCTTTATTGCCGACCTCGTATGGATAAGCTCTCTCAAAACATGAACATAGGTTGCATTTTTTCCTTTTCAGCGCTACAGTTATGAATGGAAAAGGAAAAGCGTACCTTCTCTGTTGTGCACTCTCATCAATCTCTCATACACAGGATCGATATTTATCCCAGACCATATAATTAGGATTCAATTTCCTGGTGCGTGTCAGTAATGCACTCTTATGCACAACTCCCGATCCTTCTGCAGTATGCAAGCCCCAGGCTGAAATGTGCATGGTGCGAACCGCAGCCTTGCTATTTGCGAGCTGCAACAGGGAACTTATGACTTTAACGCTGGTCTGTTCTAAAATTCTGTCCGGTTGTGCATGGCAGTGAGACGCAGGAACATTTCCCAAGTCATGTTCTTAGAGATAATTTGGTTTGCAACACATAAAGTGCTAGTAGTGAAGTTCTCCTTCTTATTAGAGATTGTAATGGCGCTTGAAACAACGTTAAAAAAAATATATCAGTGCAAGGTTTTAGGGTACAAAAGCGGTGGACAAGTTAAACCTGAAAAAAACTGTAGACGCAGATATCCCGTTAAAAAATAGAATCACATAAAGGCTCGTGAGTAAGTTGTGCAGAATACCCAGATTGTTAATTAGCCCTTGCCTACTACAATCACAACAGAGAGGGAATGGTGCAGTTGTAAAGAAATAAAGATCGCTTTACTTACTTGTCGCAACAAATGCTCTGTAGTTACTTGGCCACTAGAGGGAGGCACAGGACCAAACATTTGCGATGGGAAATTATTATTTGTGACAGTGTACGTGGTCGATACGGTACGGTTTAGTGTGTCTCCAAGTTGTTGCCAAAGCAACGTGTAGGTGGATACCAGTCAGCATTCTTTAGTTTTAGTCCAGAATGGAAAACCGAGAACAAGTGGGGCTCAGCTCAGAACCTATGAGAGGCCAAGCAACGACGTAGACTGGAGTGGAGATCGTGGACAGTCACAGACAGGAAGTGGGCAAGTCAGTGGTAGTTCCAGGTCACCCCTTGGCTCTGCGGCGTCTTGTACATTGCACATCACCTCTGCTACTTCGTGGTATCTGTCTGATAATGCGCTTTAGCGTCCCGTACTGTAGGGGTTTAAGTGGGCCGGGTCCTGCCGATGCTAGTTCTAAAAAGCAGATGCCGAGAAATCTATCTATGGGGCTCTCCATTTTCGACTTCAGAGTGAAAAAAATACAAAGCTTAACTGTGCAGCAGTACCAACCTTCTCTGCTTTTGAGGTAACTTCAAGGAAACTTGTTATAGTTCTTTCAGTCTAATTTCGGTACTGAAACATTTTTAGTATTCTATACAACGAAGCTATAGTTGTTGCTTATTCATATTAGACAACAAACAACCACTGGTAAAGTCAATAGCCTTGACTTGTAGATGTAATGTTATTTGCTGTATTATATATTTGTGTGCAATGACAGAGACAGCAAAATACAAATCGGGTGGCACACTACGCTGAGCACAGATTTTTAGCTTGTGTATTTGTAAGCCTTAATTACACCGGGCGCGCCCCTTTGAGAGACCCCCAGTTTTTTCACCCCACTTAAAGCCCTGACGTAATGGATTATGAAGCGCTATATAAATGAAATTACTGTATAATATAATTTGTGGGGACAGGGCCCCGTGTTGTCACCCCGCTAGTATGTTGCTGCACTTGAAGGCAGTGCGAAGATGGAGCAATGTATTGTGGGCGGCACTGGGTGCTTTCTAGCGACAATGTAATAGTAGGTTGGTGGTGTTAGGCACTTGTGATGTTTATCATGCGATTTAAGGACATGGCATACGAAAATCATTTGCGGTTGCAGAAGTTGCATTAGCAACATAGTGTGTTTGTTTCTGACTTGCAAAGTGCCTTTTACAACCCGTTATGCATCGCAAGGAGAAGACAGTTTAAATGTGCCAGCTAGATGCAATGACTTACATCAATGCTTTGTAATAGCACTTGCAAACTATTGACAAGTTACCATCACCCGAAATTGGGTGTGAACCCAGGGCTTTAAATAGGCCGGGTCTCACCAGAGCTGAGCACCTGCAGTTTTTTAAAGGAGGCCTTGAAACGGGTCTCTGTGAGGCTCTGTTTTGTGCCCTGGCACAGGCGGTCCATTTTTTTCCGGACTGCAGTGACAGCAGGCACATCGATGTGCGCGTGTTCACACTGCTCACTTCTCACTAGTGGAGAAGTTACGGCATGACGTCATGACAGGAAAGCTTTGTAGGGGAAGGGAAATCTTTTTAAGAGAGTCATTTTCTCTCTGGAATTCCCTTCTCTTTCTGAAATTCAGGAGCAGCAACACTATTGTGGTGTCATGAGAGCTTTAAGCTGAACTTTTTCAATATTATATACAAGCCATAGTTGCTGCTTATTTATCTTAAGCAACTAACAACCATTTACAAAGCCAATAGTCCTGACTTGTTGTAGGTATGATGTTACTTGTTGTATCATAACTGGATGCAATGACAGAAACAGCAAAATACAAGTCGGATGGCACACTATGCTAAGTGTTGTGCAGGGCTTTGGGGCCTGTGCCGGGTTACAGCGTGCGCGGTGGCAGGAGCACTGCGCGCAGTAACTCAGGCCACACATTTGCTGCCAGTTGGAAGTGACGCCCTCGAGCGGCGCTTCCTTTTATTCTAGCCCCACAGGCCATGCCTGGCCTGTGGATGTGGTGTATCTATTAAGCGACTGGTAGTCCGCTAACTATCACATCCCTATCCAACTCAGTCTTTGAAACAAATACATGTTCAAACATTTCAATTGACAAAATACACAGTCTCGGTACTTGCATGGACCTCGAGGCCCGGTGGACGGGTGTCATCAGCAAACAATGTCCCTCAGTCGCTGGCTCAGATGGGGATTCGGCCTCAGGCTTACCTATGGGGGCAGCCACACAGACCCATGCCATCAGGGCCCAGGTCCTGGGGATGAGGGCTGGACTGAGGAGAGGTGGTCGTCTCTGAGGTCTCCCTGTCTCCGCCGCTTCCAAGTCTTCCCTCGCTGCTCTTAGGCGCTGGGGTGGCTGTAGAACTTGGCTGGTCATCAGAGGACCTCCCGGGGTGTTCCGCCAGGACCTCCTTGAACCATGAGATGTTCCGGAACTCCTCTTCCCCTCCCTCCGTGCGGTTACCATGGTTCCGCAGTTCGCGTTGACTGTCAAGGTACCTGGCTCGTAGTTTGTTCGGAACTCTCTTCCCGGACGGCGAGCCCATAGAAGGACGGTTGCCCCTTTGCGGAGCATTCTTGGTGTGGCATGGTGGCGGAGACTTGCTTGCTGGTTGCGTAGGGCTCTCCTATCTTGCACGTCTTCAGCTTCCAGTGGGGGCCGTGACCACCCTGGGCAAGTGGGAATCAGGTCTCTTCTCGGGCCAATGGCATAAGGGCCCACAGGCTTCTCTGGGTTGTGCAGTGGGGTGTACTCCGGTATTCTCTCAGAAATTCATGGAGCCTCTGTTCTGTGTCCGTTTGTGCAACTACTGCGATGCGGAACAGCTTGTTCAGGGTGCGCACAAAGCGTTCAATGTTGCTGTTGGCCTGGGGCCATTGAGGGGTGACTCATCGGTGATGGATCCCTCGCTGTTTTAGAAACGTGGGAATCTCGACTCCTTGAAACAGTGGTCCATTGTCGCTGCGTTTTTCGGGATGAAACCCGAACATGGCGAATACATTCTCCAGAATCAGTCCCACATGGTTGAAGGTAGTGGATACGACAGGCTCCACTATGGGTTACTTTGAGAATGCGTCGACAATTACTAGCGTGTGCTCACATTGGACCATGGGACGGTGCAGGCTTCCTCGGTGATCACTGGGATCGGTCTCTCTCTGGCACTCGTCAGTTGGCATGGTGGACAGCGGCGGACGTATTCCTTGACCATGTTCTCCAGCTCAGGAAACCAGACCTTTTCCCTCATCCGTGCTTTCATTTTGGTCACCCCCTGATGTTCTCCATGGGCTGGTTGGACCACCCGGTGTTTAAGGGCTTGCAGTATCACCAATCTGGACCCTCTCAGCAGGATTTCGTCACTGGTGGTGCTGAGTTCATTCCGTATCCGCCACATCTTCGTCAGGTTGTCACGGTTTTCGGGGCTCCAGGAGTTGGCCTGGCAAAGGTAGTTCATCCAAGATCCCCTTTGGACAGCTCGCCGGGTCCTGGTGTATACTGCGTCGGTGGCAGCAGCCTCTTTAACGTCGTCTAGGGTCATGCTCTGGGGGCATGCCGCTAGGGATATCAGGTGGGCATAGTGTTCGACATCGTCACAGTCCTCTTGTGTCTCTGGCGGAACTGGGTGCCTTGATAGGAAGTCAGCCTGGTTCTTAGCTCCTGGCCGGTATACTACCTCTTTTTCATACGGTTGCAGCTGAACCGCCCAGTGCTCAATGCGTGGAGGTGGGTGAGGCACCGTCTCTTTCAATAGGGGGACGAGGGGCTGGTGGTCGGTGACAATGGTGAATGGTTGTCCTTTGAGGTACAGATGAAAATGGTTGTAATCCCACTTGTTGGCTAAAGCCTCTCGCTCGTTTTGAGCATACCTCGTTTCCGTGGGTGTTAGAGACTTGCTGGCAAATGCTAGGGCCGTCCAGTGACCGGGTTCATGTTCTTGAGCCAATACTACTCCGAGTCCTACAGGGCTTGCATCGACCAGTACCTCTGTTCATTTTGCTGGATCGAAGTATGCCAGCGTTGCTTCCCCCAGGAGGGCATCTTTTATGCCTTGGAACGCCTGTTCCTCTCTTTGGCCCCATTGCGAGGTGTCATCTGCTCTTGTGAGGGCCCCCAGCGGTTCAGCTTGGGTGGTCAGGCCAGGGATGAACCTACCCGCAGTACGTGGCCATGCCCAGGAAACTTCGCACCTCCATTGGTGTTGAAGGTGCAGGGGCATCCTTGATGGCCTGCGACTTCCTCGGATCAACTTGGATGCCTTCCTGGTTGAATACATACCCGAAGAACTCAAGGGATGGTTGGAAGAATTGACATTTGTCTTTCTGCAGGGTTGCTTCATACTCGCTGAGGGGCTTTAGTGTGTCGCGGAGGTGTTTGTGGTGATCCGTGGCTGTCGCTGAGTGGATCAGAATATCGTCGCTCATGTTTAAGACTCCGGGTAGTCCCGATAGCAGCTCTCGTATCGTGTTCTGGAACACTTCGGCTGCCGAGGATATTCAAAAATTCAGCTGTTTGTACCTCCATAGTCCTAGATGGGTGCTGAAGGTCATGAAATAACAGCTTTCCTCTGATAGGGGAAGTTGGTGATACCCTGCATTCAATTCGATTTTTGAAAACCATTTGGATCCATTGACGTTTGCGATGATGTCATCCATCGTCGGTGTTATGTGGCGTTCCCTTCGAATGGCTTTGTTCGGCAGCCTCATTTCAATACAGAGGCGTATGGCTCCTGGCAGTTTCGGCTTTTCAGCGATGACCATTGGGGACACCCAGGGCGTGGGCCCGGATGCTTTTTCAATAACCCCTTGCTTCTCCAGAGCCTCTAACTTCTTTTCCATCTGCGGCCGCAGGTGGAACGGGACTCTTCTATGTTGCAAGGCGACTGGGCCGACTGTCTTGTCAATGTGTAGTTTGATGGGGTCACACTTGACGCGCCCGAGCCCCTGGAAGAGTCCGGGGAACTGGCTGAGTAGCTCTTCTACCTGGTAAGTCTGGATCCTCCTTGCGAAGGAGATGAGCCCAAGGTCTTCCACGGTGTGGCTGCTCAGTAGGGTATCTGCTTCCCTGTCGATGACATGGATTGTCCCCGTTACTTCAAGATCATCTGCCTTGATGGGTACAGAGATCTTTCCTTTCAGCGGGAGGGGTGTGTCTGCCCGTATGCATAAATTCTGATTTTGGATGGCATTACAGGAGGGCGAGGTCGTAGGCGGCTGTATTGTTGGAGTTCCATGACATTCACTGTTGCTCCTGTGTTGCTGACTGCTTTTATTTCCGTTCCCGCGACGTAGACCATACATGTTGGCTGTGGCCTACGGCGTTGCTTGAGTTCCCTCGCAAATGATATTAGGTACACCTCCTCCTCATCATCTTCCGAGGAATCCTCCACCGTTGGTAGGTGTCTCTTGCTCTTTCTCTGTGTGTCTTCAGGTGGTGTGGGGTCTGTCAAGGACAGTTGTCGTATGGCCCGTGTTGGGGGCCTCTGATTGCGGAAGTCCTGGCCCCTGGTGTGTATTCGGCATACAGAGGCAAAGTGATTGGGTATCCCACAGTTAGTGCAGGTCTTTCCCTGTGCGGGGCAGTCCTTTGCGGCATGTGGTTCATGCCCACAGTACCCACATCTTGGCTTGAAGGTGTCCGGCTTTGATTTCCTGAATGCGTCTCCTCTTGGCTTGGCTCGAAGGGCATCGACTCGTTCCATCTTGATGCCGTCAGACCGCCCTTGGGGCTTGATTACGGCTTGGTCTATCTCGTTCACCCTGGCTACAGACAGGTTGTGTGATCTCGCCAGTATTAGCATGTCTTCGAGCGCATTCTTCGGCTGGCACAGGATGAGGCCTCTCAAGGTCTTGTCACAGCACCCCTGGATTAGCTGCGCCCTGATTTCCTTCGGTTGGTCATCTTCGGTTCATGTGCTGGCAAGTTCGTGGAGGCGGGCGTAGAATGTGCCCATAGACTCTCTCTCCCTCTGGCGGTCTTGAACCTTTCAAAATCTGGGTTCAGCTGTGGGTAAAAGTGGGCTTCTAAGCGCGGTCACCGGCGCGTTGTAATCAATGGCTGCTCCCGTGTTGGGCAGGTGTTTGAATAGCTTGAATATTTAGTCTCCAGCGTAATGTAGCAGTAGGGATCTTTTTACCACCTCATCTGTCTCTCGGGTTGCAACGAAATAGTTGTTGAGGCATTCAATCCAGATCTTCCACCTGGGAGGGGCCGTCGCAGGGTCCCCCAGTTCGCTGAACGGGGTTAGAAGTCCTGATGCTGCGTGTTGAAATGGTGCGTGGGCCAGTGCTGCTGCCTGGTCATTGTCCCCAATGGCGGATGGTGGCTGGCAGTGGTGGGTGTGCTGTGATGTGCACCTCACTTTCTATTTTCACTATGGGTTCGGTAGAGGTGGCAGTGCACCCTAGCTTCTGTGTGCTTGTGATGGGGGGCTGGCTTCTTTGTTGCACAAATGTGCCCTTCTTTGATTTCAGGCACTGGGAGGTGGCGTTCCCTTTGTCAGGGTGTAGTTCTAGGACAGGTGTAGTCCCTGGCAGCTCTCTTATGGGCTGAATACGCTGCTGAGGCCTTCTGCAGGGGCGTGGCTTAATCACCGCTGTTGGCTTGGGCCCTTGATGCGAATTAGCGCAGTGGCACACTGACCTTCTTCTGGGTCACTTTTTTCCCCTTCGTGGCCGTCTGTGCAGCGGGGCAGGGTGCGCACTGTGGCAGCATGCGCTCTGTTCTCCTGGGCGCCCGCACGCACCTGACGTTGCGTGGCTCACGGCCGCGTCTGATGCCTTTTGTTCGGCCGCGGTATGGGCCGTGGCATGTGGCGAGCAAGGGTCTTGATCCCCCACTCGTCACCAGTGTTGTGGAGGGCTTTGGGGCCTGTGCCGGGTTATGGCGTGCCCAGGGGCAGGAGCGCTGCACGTAGTAACTCAGGCCACACATTTGCTGCCAAGCGGAAGTGACGCCCTCGAGCGGGCGCTTCCTTTTATTCTAGCCCTGCAGGCCACGCCTGGCCTGCGGATGTGGTGTATCTATTAAGTGGCAGCTAGACCGCTAACTATCACACTAAGCACACATTTTTAGCTTATGTGTTTTTAAGCCATGCCCCTAATTACATTGGCCGCGCCCCTTTGGGAGACCCCCAGTTTTTTCATCCCACTTAAAGCCTTGTGGGAACCCATTCACCATGATGAAGCTGAATTCTTGGGTTATCTTACGCGCTGTGAATGGTTATTGTTGGTATCGATTGGAGCAGAAAGTGGTTGTGGGACCACAGCATGCTTTCGCTGAATGTTATTTTTTGCATGCCGTAGTAAAAAAAATAAAAAAATCAGTCCTTGTTCCTTTAAAGGAGGTAGGGGGGCAGCTCCACCTTTTGCCTTGCAAAAGAAGAGCTATTCTAGTCTATTTTGTAACAGATTAGAACTGTTATACTATATTTTATGGGAACTGAAGCACACAGGCAATCTGTGGTCCACTTCTCTCCTTGCCTCCTGAGGGTGTATAACAGAGTGCACGTGGGGGAGGCTTCATTCCTCACCTCCTGCTGGTGAATAAAAGAGTGCACGTGGGGATAGGGTGACCAGAATTCCTAGGCCAAAAACCGGGACATTTCCCAAAAACAGAAGAAGGACTACACT
Source organism: Lissotriton vulgaris (assembly GCF_964263255.1). Taxonomy (NCBI): domain Eukaryota; kingdom Metazoa; phylum Chordata; class Amphibia; order Caudata; family Salamandridae; genus Lissotriton; species Lissotriton vulgaris. The sequence goes on from NC_141693.1 coordinate 626,131,213, forward strand.
TTTACTTTAACCAAGTGCACAGAATGACAGTTTTCCTTACCAGAGAATTACAGAAAAGGCAATAGGAACATACATAAAATGCCATTTTAAAAGCCAGCTGCATGGCTGTTAATTACATTGCTTTCTTATAACAGCTACTAACTATCCCTGCTTCGCAAAACATAAAAAGATAACATCCACCCTTTGCAGCCGACCCTCTCAAAAAACTGGACATGAGCTTAATTTCCAGAAATCTGTCGAGACAGCTGAGGAAATACCGGGATTGTCCGGGTTAATCTGGGATGCCTGGTCACCCTGCGTGGGGGGGTCTTCATTATCTCTCAAGAGTGAATAAAAGAGTGCACGTGGAAGAGTCTTGTGGATTCTTGACAGGAGAAGCAGTGTGTCATTGCTATAGCAGAACCATGATCTCCCTTGTACATCACCATGGGCCCAGGACTTCTCAGGTGTCCTGACAGTATCAAACAACTACTCTTTTTAGGCAAAATCCTGCCACAATGGATCAGGCATACAGCCAGTGGGTACTTGTTGTCTCCTCTAGTTGTCTGGAGAATAGAGCAAAGTATGCATGAGGGCATGCATGCATCCAAACTCAGTCAGCCCCATGTCCTTTCCTTGTCAGCCTCAAATTCTTATTCGTATTATAAAGATTGCAAATGAATAGGAAGCATAACTGACTTTTCTGTGGCTGGAGTACCAAATAGACTCTATGAGACCTGATGGTGCGCAGGTTTTTGTATCTCATTCTTAAGGTATTCTAATCATTAAATAATGCAAAAAAGAAGCAGAGAGCTCTGGGTAGTTTTCAAGTTTAGGTGGAAAGCAGTTCTGTATAGAGCACTCTGAACACCAACAACACTCTAGATATGCTCACCTCAAATGTCTGCTTTTCTATCAAAGTCTTTAAGCATAAGATTAGCACAGTGCCATCCATGCCGAGATAGAAACGGACACAGTCTTTTGACATTTATTACAGCAAAGCCTTTAAGCATTGGACTAGGACAGTGCTGTCCATGCCGAGCTGTAAAATGACAAAAAGACATTTACCACTCCAGGCACAAAAGACTTTGATAGAAAATCAGACATTTGAGGCTTATACTGGGTGCTCCCTTGTGTCTGGACAAGGAAGAGGAGGAGGATTATCGATCCTGTGAGGAAGAGGAGTCCGGGGATGTCGCATGCCAGGTAAGTGGTTTAAATTTACTAGTAGGTAATGTAGATTTAATTGATACTATAGGGGAGGTGTCGGCGGGGGCTGGCCAACTCCGCTCCACTGGGGAGTGTGCAGAGATATGTCTTCTCTGCGTTCTCTGCGAAACATGGAGGAGGCAAATCTCCGCACGGGGTTAGTAATGGGTAGCACATAAGGTGTGTTTTTTCAGATTAGGTTCACAGAGTAGATGCCATGTAATGTATGGTTTGCCCATTATTCCTCAGTCCCAGTGTAGCAGTTGAAAAAAAGGGAAGATAATTTTGAGGGCCATTTGGGTCAAAAAATGAATTATGGGGTTGTTTTTCATCACATGGTTCTGAATGACATACTAGAAAACTCAAAATATCCTCTCGTGTTCTATTTGATGTCACTCAGAGCCCTCTAGTGAAAAACATTCCTGTTATTCACTATTACCCATCTATAACTCTATATGAATGAATCAACCAATGAATTAGGTTTGTTATAAAATGCGACTACTCACCCGTGAGGGTCTCAAGGCACTGGGATGGGGGGAGGGAGGAATCTGTGGTTTAGCTGAAGAGCCAGGTCTTGAGGTCCTTCCTGAATTGAGGCAGCAATGATGATTGCCTGATGTGCAGAGACAGGGAGTTCCAGGTCTTCGCAGCCAGGTAGGAGAAGGATCTTCCTCCAGCCGTGGTTTTGCAGATCCATGGGATGGTGGCCAAGGCCAGTTGGGCAGAACGGAGATGTGTGGTGGGAGTGTAGAAGGAAAGGCGGTGATTGAGCTATGCAGGCCCAGCATTTTGAAGGGTTTTGCGTGGCATGAGTGATGAGATTGAAGGCAATTCTCTTGTTGATAGGTAGCCAGTGTTGGTCTCTTAGGTGGCCGGTGATGTGGCCGCAGCGTGAGATGTTCAGGATGAGTCTGGCAGAGGCATTCTGATGTTCTGCAGTTTCTTTTGAAGTTTCTGGGTGGTGCCGGTCTAGAGTGCGTTGCCATAGTCGAGTCTGCTACTCACGAGCTCATGGGTGACCATTTTCCTGGACCTGGTGAGGATCCACTTAAAGATTTTAAGAAGCAGGTAGAGCATGTGGAACCAGGAGGACGAAAGGGCATTGATTTGGTAGTTCATTGAGAACAAGGAGTCCAGGATGATTCTGAGATTTTGTGCATTGTCCGTGGGTGTGTGGAGGGGTTCCGAGTGCTGCGAGCCACTAAGAGTCATCTTGAGCAGAGGGGGTAGAGCCCAGTATAAGGACTTCGGTTTCCTCTGAGTTAAGCTTAAGACAGCTGTCCTTCATCCAGGTGGTGACTGCCTTCATCCCATTGTGGAAGTTGCTTTTGGCTGCTGTGGGTTCGTCTGTGAGGGAGAGAATCAGCTGGGTGTTGTCGGCAATAACAATTAACATATGAAGTTAATTATTGTTATAGCACAGTCAAAACCCTTCACCACTGTTTCAGATCAGTTTACAAAGACTTTTCCCACAACTCCAAAGAGTAGATCACTACAGACTCGGATCATTACCGACAGTTCTCAAATGTTTTCATCTACAACAAGAGATGGACTGTCATAAGCATAATTGATTATGAGACTTTTACATAGTACAGACTCATAACTACAGTGCAAATATGTTAAAGTATGGTGAACATAATTGCTTGAAGGGAATGAGTAAAGGGAGAGGGGAAGGTGGACAAAGATTGATACAGTAGCACAGAAGGTATGATGTAGTAGTCTGGAAAGTGAAGTGGGATAGGTAAAGGGCAGAGCCATTGTACTTATGGAGGACCAAACTATGTGGCAGGGTTGAATTAATTATGTGGTAAGGGAAGGCAAATTATGCAGCATAATTCAGCACATTTTGTGATAGTATTACAGTATAATTTTGCCTTTGTTTACAGATGTTAACACTGCCTGGGCAAAGGTTCTACCTAGGTAATAAGAGTTTAACAAATACAGCAGTAGACAATTAAAAGGTGACCAGACAACTTTTCTGAAGGCTCATTACATGTACAGCAACATGTGACTTATTTTTGGTAACTTTTGAACAGTTTTAGCTAGTAGCAAACTTATTTTTGGTCAAATCTGCAGACTATGAAGCTGGTGATGGATTATGTGGCAAATGCAGCAACTCCATAATTATGGGGAAAATGCCCAGGCTGCAGAATTACATCATTCCACTGTCCCTGGTCAAAGGTGAATCCCTTCTCATGTGTTGGTAAGGTGCAGGGTTATAGTATGTTTGTATTTCATAGGGAGGATTTTGGGGGATATCCTCTTTCTTTACCAAATGGAGATTAAAGGCCACCAGGAAGGTCTGTTCAGAGGAGTTGACGAGTTGGCCAGTAATACAACCACTTATTCAGTGAAGATGCCCTTTTCTACCCAGTAGCCAGCAAATGTTGTTGAACGTCATGCTTTTAGATGCCATGGGCCTCATTTATGAAAAGTGACGCATCGCTGCGTGAAAACAGCGATGCGTCACTTTTCACTGCGCACTCCTTGCGACACCAATGATGCGTCATATTTAATGTATGACGCATCATGTCGCAAGGACTTACAGATACGTCAGTATTTCTGACGCATCTGTAAGCGCAAAAGTGACGCATTGCTGGAGTGTGTCACAAAAGTGATGCAACTCCAGCAATGCGTCCTTTCACATGGGGAAAGCCCCATGTGAAAGGGCTTGCGTCAGTCTTACGCCTGCTGTGAGGCAGGCGCAAGATTTTGACGCAACCGCATCCTAAAAGTGACGCAGTGAAATCTCATAGATTTCACTGCGTCACTATTACGAGGCTTTTTGCGGAGGAACGCCCCCTTTGCATACATTATACCTGACGCAGGCATAATGTGGCGCAGGCGTTTAAAAAGTGACGCATCTACCTAGATGCGTCACTTTCTAAATATGGCGCAACAAGGCGCATGTTTTACGCCGCCGATGCGTCACAAAAAGTGACGCATCCGCAGCGCAAAACTGACGCAAGGCCTCATAAATGAGGCCTCATGTTAGTAATGTGAATTGTAACGCATTGGAAACGGGGAGGTTTGGAAGACTTCCACTTGTACCTGAAAAGTAAGAGGAATCTTATGGATAGGAGCAATTCTCCACCAATTCTTTTCTGTTGTATTGAGATGTAATATGTGTTCACCTGGCATCAGTTTCTGGTTAAATAATGGTTTGGAGGAGGGTTTGAAGCATGTTTCAGTAAGTGCAAACGAGGATTGTTTCAGTCCTCCTGGAGCCCTATCTTGATAGATTGCTCTGGCTCAGTGCTATGAAAAGTGCTTTATTTTGATGCGCCAGCGGTGTGTAAAGTGAATTTACTCAACTCAACCTAATATTTCTCTGAGTTTGTGCAATATTTAAGAAAGCACAACTCAGAAACAGAAATAGGCTATCCCTACTCACTCTTTCCAAGCTGTACAGTCTGAAGATCCCAGCCTAACTCAGGAAAATTGTGGACTAAGTTAATTCACTTTACACAGTGAAGGCACATGAATACAGGCGCTCGGATATGTGTTGAGCCAGCACAGCCCAGCATTAAGTGGAAATAATGGCCTCTTTAGGGGTTGCTGATCAGCACTTTAGGAGAGCTCCTCATATGCGGTAATCAGAAGTTGTTAGGCAGATAATTGATCAAAAACAGGAGTATGTCTGGTATGGTGGAAATGGAGGCCTTTTGAGAATGTGTGGAAGGTGTAAAATGGTGTGAAGAAGTGGTGTAAAATAGATGTGGTTTCACCACTCACTCTTTTCCATTGTCCACTTGAGCCTAAACCAGGACCTCTTGATCCACTAGTTATAGATGTTTCCTACCCATGTCCTATTGGGAGAATGGAATGTCAGTGAAGATCTAAGGCCATATGTACATAGAATAAGAATAGCGATTTCCAAACTATGATTTCATCTGAATCGCAATTTTTAATTTGCTATTCCTTATGTATGAAACTTTTTTTTCATACATACCCATCCTGGTGGGTCACAAATCGACCTACCTCATGAATATTAATGAGGTAGGTTGCAGGTTGTGACCCATTAAGAATCGCAAGCATCACATGGATGATGGCCTGCTGAGGTCAGCAGACCACCATGCCTGTGATTGCATTTTAACAAAGGTTATTTTTTTGTTGAAATGCAACCCGTTAAAAAAATGAAACGTTTTGTTTCCATTCATTATGAGTAGGTAGTGGTCCAGGGGACCACTGCCTGCTCTTAAAAAAAAAAAATCCAAACATTTACAAAGGGGAAGGGGTCCCACAGGTACTCCTTCCATTTTGCAAATCCATTACCACCAACTTTGAGTTGGTAGTAAAGTGCAAATATTTTGCGACCACATTTTAGTCACAAAACATTCGTACATAACAATGTAATTTACTATTTGAAAGGGACACCCTAAACACGCCCCTTCCAAATACAGAATCGCAAAACCCAAATGGAGATTCATAATTTGGGCCTTGAACATTCCAAAAAGCATTTTTCTGGTTGCATACGGGCTGATTCTGCGATTTGGCCCATTTGGGACAGGAAAAATGTTTTGCACATATGACCATTGGTGTAGAAATGCTGTCCATGGAGAGATCTTGTTCTGCAAGACCCACCTCTACATTTGTTGTTGTAGGAAATGTTCTATAGAGTTTCTCTGCATTCAAGTCACTACCACTTGTTGTGCTTCACAGTGATGTTTAAGGTGAAGTTAGGCTTGTTAGGGAAAAGGACGGATTGGTGTAGTTGTGCCCTCAGAAAGGCAACTTCTTCAGGTTGCTGCTGGCAGGGTTCCAAATATATGCATTGTGAGTTATGACTTTGCATTTGGAAAACAGCAACTTTCTTGAATACTGCCGATAAGAAAAGTCTTGTTTTGAGTTCTGCCCATATCTTTTGAGTTCATGGTTGTTTTATTAATGTAACTAGTAATCACAGAGAGGATGTAGCTTTACGGCTAGAGCCACCGACCTCGAAGCTGGGGAACCAGGTTCGAGTCTCTGCAGCGATGCTCAACATCCTGTGATTCTGGGCAAATCACTTAATCTCCCTGTGCCTAACAAAAATGAATGTTTTCTTCTGTAACGAAACTGGTGCTCATGTGAAGCGCTCTGATACCCGATGTCTCGGGTCTAGTTCGTGCTATATAAAACTCTAAAAAAATAAAAATCTAGAATCAGTCTTCCGAGTAATTTTGTGGGCCTCTTTTACTTCAGGCGGTATTACGTTTTTAAGCAATATGGCTAATTCGCTTCAAATTACAGGCCTTGTAGCACCTAATACAGCAAACACAAGTGATTGACAGTGCAAATGAGTAAGCCTCCATTTGCTACCTCTCCACAACGCTGTTTCCAATGTACAAATCTGCATGTGCAGGCTATGAGCATTAGGTAGGCAGGCAGTGGTTCATTGAACTATTACATGCTCAATTCATGTGCCATTCACAGGGTGCCTCTTTATCGGGGCGACACCTAAGAGGAAAAGGGTTGTAAGACAGGAATGGTTGAGTTTTTGGAGTCAGTTAGCTTTTGCACTCCCTGTCATAAAAGTATAGTCTCCTGGACACCTGATTTAAAGTTCAGAAATATTGAAAAACAGGTATTTTCCTACAATGAAACGAGTCGAATTGTGATGAAGCTGCAACAGCGGTTGCGAAGAGCCCAAAAGCTTGAAATCAGGGGCCCCGGAGATGTAGGTACTGAAAAGAGCTGCAGAACCCAATTCTGAGGATCAGAGTTTGGAAGGAGCACCTCAGGCAAGGGTAGGACTAACAGAAGGCCGAGTACAGCAGCAGCAATAGAATTGTAGAAAGTCTTTCATTTCCCTGAGAATTCAGAAAACAGGGAAGCCCTTGGAGAAGACTTGGAGGGAAGGCAGAATCCAGCTCTCCTTCCAGCAGAGTCAGGGAGCAACAGGCAGCAGGGGAACAAGCAGAAAAGTAGTTCTTCAAAAAAAGCAGTCCAGTTGAGTCCTTTAAGCAGCTTAGCTGTCCTTGTGGCAAAGGTTCAGTTCAAGATCCAGAAGTGTCTGATTTTAAGGGTTCAGAGACCCGATACTTATACTCAAAATTGCCTTTGATGTAGGGGTGACCTCAAATGAGATCTCTGAAATGCACAAGGATCCTATTCAACCCAGTCCTGTCTGCCAGGTTAACCCTGAGGGGTATATTAGTGATTTGTGTGAGGACTGGATACACCCTTTTCAGATGAAAGTGTGAGCCACCTTCACCCCTTACTGCCGAGGAAGGCTATCAGAATGCGGATGAGTCCTCTGTCCCTGTGTTTTTGGCTGTCTCGAGGGAATTCACAGGGTGTAGCTGTCACCCAGCCCAGAATATTGGAGACAGGCTGTTAGGCACAAAGAGCTATAAGTAAGAGAATTGTCCACTTTCACCAGAAAGGAGGATGTATAATTACCATTCCAAGCATATCAAACATGAAAAAACTACTCCTCTCGGATCAGGAATTACAGCTTAAAAGTATATAAATGAATTCCCAATGCTTGCCTATGAGAGGGATAGGCCTCACTGAAGTGAAAACTGAAATAGGCTGTTTATCACTACCAGGACATGACAAACATGAAAGTACATGTCCTACCTTTTACTTACATAGTACCCTGCCCTTGGGGTAATTTAGGGCCTCCCTGATAGATTACTTATATGTAATAAAGGGAGGTTATGGCTTGGCAAATAGTTTTAAAAGCTAATTCAAAATGGCAGTAAATTACACAACAGAGGCATTGCAGTGACAGGCCTTGGACAAGTTTGAAAGGCTACTTCTGAGGGTGGCACACTTGTAGCATTTTAAGTACCAGCCCTTGGTATATGGTATATCACTTTACAAAGGACTTACCAGTACAACAAATATGCCAATCAGGAATACACTAATGTCATCATGTTTAGGGGAGAAGCACTTGCACTTTAGCACTGGTTAGCAGTGGTAAAGTGCTCCAAGTCCTAAGGCCAACAAAAACAATCAGCAAAAATGGCAGGCAAAAGGTTGAGGGAAAAACCACCCTAATGATGACAGGTCTATCAGTTGACTTTAAGCACTGGCTAACATAATTCTCCATCAGTGCTGATAGGAGCCGACAGTATTTCGTTGATTTGAACTCATTTAAAAGTTGCCCATACATATTGGTATTAATTCCTTTTTAGTTGTTTTTTTTATGAGGAGGACCCCTGCCCCATGCTCTACCTAACTCTGATTCTATCTCTTTCAGCCGATCCAGTGCCTTTTACCCATTTAGTTTTAATTTCATTTAATTTTTGAGGACCTGGCCGCTGCTAAGTAGTACTGGGCCAGTTGCTTCTTTTTTCAAACTTCTGGTCACTTATTTTGGTATTTTTACTTTTCTTTTCTAACATGGCTGTTGGCCATTTTGGAAAAGCAAAATAAAAAAAACTAAATGACTTCCACTGCATTGCAGCACATAAGGACATGTTCATTGTGACGCCCAAGTGGTCTTCTTTGAATGAAACCATGGTCAAAGCATGCTTTCCTGCATGCACACGCATCAAGACATGTGCTGTGATGCAATGGCAGCCATTTTGACCAAGACCGAGAGCTTGTTTTACTTCTTATAATTGAGATTGAGTGAGTGTGAGACTACCCAGCAATCACTGAGATGTGTCTAGCTAAAAAATATGATGTGACAAAGGGCAATGATGATCAAAAAGCTAAAGTACATTCAAAAAGCACTTTTTATGTATCCAGACATTGAGTTCTGTGTGCTGGCTAAAGAAAGCTTTAGAAAAATAGCTTTTTAATAGATTGTTTAGTAGAGCACATCCCATTGAAATAATATAGAAATATTTTTGCTTGCATGTTACAGGCCTCAGTCCAAAGAGGCAGCTCAGGCCGTTAAATGTCGGCCAAAGTCATATGTGCATAATGTGCATGTAACAGGTTCCATTGCCAGTAAGGAACTTGATGGGCTAATGCTCCTGCTGTGTGTGTTTGTTTATGAATGTTAGACCTGTCAGCGTTAGTGTGGTCTTCACCCAAACATTTTGCCTTCCTACATTTTTGCTGATCTTAGGACTCTTCTAACCAGTGCTAAAGTGCATGTGCTCACTCATAAAAACATGGTAATATTAGATTATCCCCAATTGGCATATTTAATTTACTTATTAGTCCCAAGTAAAGTAGTGCTACATGTGCCCAGGGCCTGTAAATTAAATGCTACTAGTGGGCCTGCAGCACTGATTGTACAACCCACTTAAGTAGCCCTTTAAACCTGTCTTAGGCATGCCATTACAGAGGCTGTATGTGCAGTTGTAACCTGCCATGTGGACCTGACAATATAACCTTTTTGCTAGGCCCAGATCTTTTTTAATACATATAAGACACCCCTAGTGTAGGCCCTAGACCGCCCAGAGGGCAGGGTGCAATGCATTTAAAATGTAGAACATGTACCTTTAAGTTGTATGTGTCCTGGTAGTGAAAAACTCTTAAATTTGTTTTTCAGTACTGCAAGGTCTACCTCTCCCATAGGATAACATTGGAATTACCGTATTTTTTATAAGTGTAATTTCCAAATGGGAAAAGGTAAACTGTCCATGTTTAGTGTCTCTGGAATCCTAAATTAAAATCCTAACTTATGGTAAAGTCAGATTTTAAATTACAATTCTAAAAATGGCACTTTTAGAAAGTTGTATCTCCCCTAGACAGTAACACACAATATGGAGCTTAGGTGGTCCTGGATGGGACATCACAGGCAGGATGGGAGGGAGGAGCTGGGCACAGCCCCATTTAATCCTGACTAAGCTGGTTCCTGCCTCCACACAAAGGGTTGTCTACCGCCTGTAGTTAGTCTGGAGGCAGGGCAGGGAAGGCAAAGTGCCTGGGGACTTCAAAGGGAAGCCTCTAGAAGCATCTCCCCCACTTCAAAGACACAACTCGGTATAAATGCTGGCCCTCAGACACCACCACTTCAGTACACTTCTGGATGGGAGACCGCATTTATAACACAGTCATCACATCGCAGTTCCGTTACAATGCGGTCGTTACAACGACCGCATTGTTAGAACGCAATTACTTTACAACACAAGTCATTAGATCAATTTGCTGAAGTGTCACTCTAACATAAGGAATAGTATAATGTACTATTCCAACACCTTACCTACTCTTGCGCAGGGTGGAGTTGGAATAGTAAATTATACAAATCCTAAGTCCAGCACTTCCCCACAGCAAGTCGATCTAATGACTTGCGTTGTAAATGTATCGCTGTCTAACCACGCAGTTGTTTTAACAGCCTCGCTGTAAAGGAACACGATGTAATAGCATGAATAGTAGCATGCTATAATCCTTCTGGATACTCTGCCAGGAGAGGACTGCTGTGCTGCTACAAGGACTGCCAACCAGCTGGACTGCTGCTCTAAAGAAACTGCTGCCCTGATGTGCTGACCTATTGCCAGCTGACATCTTTCCTAGGGAAGAAGAACTGGGCCTGCAACTACATCTTGAACCCATGACCCCAGAGTGACTCCAAGGGCTAGTCTGCTGGTCTCCTGATCAGAGCCTCAGGGACATAAATGGCTCCACCAGCTCCTGGACCCAGCTGCAGCGAGTTCCTGACCCCTAAGTGGTATCCTTCAGGTCCTGGACACTTGGTGTAGCTCAGTGAGCTTAAATCAAGCTTTTGTGCTCATAGTGAACAGGCCCATTCATTCCTAGACTGCGCCGCTCCCACTGAAAATCAGCACGAGCCACGGCCAGCCCATCTATTCGAACTGCAGTATTGACCACTCATGAGGGACCACCAATGCAAAGTGTCATCCCTCCACGACGCTTAGCCTTATATGTGTGCCATGAGCACATCCACCTGCGACATGCTCCTTGCTCCTTAAGACCCTCTCCAAGGCGAACAGAACTCTTTGCACAAAACTTCAGAAGGTAAAACTTCAGTGGGACTTATCTGGGACTGTATCCGACCTGCACTCCATCGTGGTTGGCTTCAACTTTTTACTTTGACCTTGTCAAGCATGACCAGAAGGTTGCGATTGGCGATTTATGCTTTAGGTGATATTTTTCACTTTATTCTTTAAAAATTCATAACTTCAGTTCTACTGATTGGATTCTTTTGTAGTTTTGGCCTTGTTTTATTCATTACATTTTGCTCTATTTTTCTAACCTGTTGTGGGCTCTTTATGTGTGGTGTTTTCAGTGTTTTACTGTTTGAAGTGTTGCACAAAGACTTTAAACATTACCTCTAAGTTAAGTCTGACTGGTTTGTGCCAAGCTACCAGGGGGTTGAGGACATGTTAATTTGGGGTTTGCATGACCTTACCCTGACAATAATTGTGGTTGCTGCTTGACCAGGACTCATACCCCAGTCAACCAGTACCCAAATTTCTCACATTGGTGATCAGTAGTGAGGATAAGGACTTGTGCTTGTGCAGTGCCGATACAATGATTTGGTGTACACTACCATCCCATATCTAAGCCCAATTTGAGTATAAATTCTCCTGGTTTCACTTTATTTTCTCTTTTCTAAATGTTTCCTCTGACTGTTGTTTCTAAAACCACACCTGCAAGAATTGAATTTGAGCTGGCCAACATGGTTGCCTACATTGTTGCCCAGCTCAAGGAGTTCAGAAGGAGTGTGGACTTCCTGCAGAGAGCACCAACAGTTTGTCTGCACCCTACGTGCCACCCCACCTGTGAACTATTAATCAGTGATCTGGGTCCTAGGTCTCGAGCCTGCCTATATTTGCGAGTTGGGGGTTGATGTGGAGTTCACAATGGGCAAATTTGTTAATAAAAATGTGATTTCATTCTCATACATCAATGTATCTTTTTTCATATTAACATTGACTTTTCAATATTAATATGCCTGCCGATACTTCTAGGTACAGGCAGTGAGTCTCCATCAATGGACAATGGTTGGAGGCTTTGAGGGACATAGTAGCCAGCATGACTCCTATAAGGTGTCAACTGATGTCCTCACAGCAGTGCTCCCCTAACATATTGCACCGGCATAATCGCCGAAAATCATGAGAGTCATCTACCGATTGCTCTGGTTCTGTTTGAGTGGGGAGTGTCTCAAATGATCTCAAAATAAGCCTGGGCATAAATCTCCTCTCCGTTCATGGAGTTTGTGGAATTCGGCAACTCCGCATTCCATGGAGAGCATGGAGTTACCATTAAACTCTGCACTCTGCAACAGAGCAGAGGTTTTTTTGGGTCCGCGTGCTCAAATTGTCATTTTGTGCATGCAGGAGGCAACTTGTAGGGCTCTCATGACTATCCACAAGATTTTCAGGGCTGTTCGTGGTCGCCGTGAAATTTGCTAGATGGTACATGCTCCCACGAGATTTTGCGGTCGCCTACCGCGTCATTTGGGCATGACAGCAACTTCCGGCGGATGTTTTTCTGCTGTACGCGATCCCAAATCCGTAGGATGTACCTCAGCGGCAATATGGGGAAGATTCTGTCCTCATAAAGCATCAAAATCTTACCGAACTGACGATTTAGAGTTAAAAAACTCCTTAAATTTACATTTGGCCTTTTTCTGCGAGCAGTCTTTTTTTCAACTGGAATGAAGTGCCCCAGAGTCTCCAGCTTCCTGTTCCTATTCAGCAGATTCCTTCCAGTTATTTTGCCATTTCCTGGTCACTGTTTGTTTGGATTTGGAGCTGGAAGGATCACTCTTTGTGTCTGCTGCATATCCCATTGGATTTAAGGATGTTTTGTATTTGATTTTTCACCAGTAAGTTGAAAAACTGGTATTGATTGTTTGATTGGAACCATGCGCCTGGATTTATTTGTACTTGTAATGAATTTTTTAATTCTATTGTTTGGGTGGCCTGTTGTTTCAGTAGGGGCCTAATGATCACTGATTTCTTGTCATTTTATTTTTCTTCTTTTGGAAAGGAAAAATGTTTTCGCCGTTTACTACATTTTCTCAATTTTTTAAAAATACATTTGCAATATTGATTCAATTCACTATGTGGCCTAGTCTTCCAATTGGCCTTCCAGCCAGTAGGCCCAGTGCTAGTCATGGATGCATTAAACAGCTGGTTCTGTGGTGTCTGTTGAATTTGAAACATCATTTAGGCCATGGTTGTATTTGGATTGAATTCAAAATGTGTTTTTATGTGGTATTTCACATATTGTTTGCATGCAAACAGTGTATAGGACTAGATGGGGGAATGCCTTTGAAGAATTTGTGTTGTTGTAAACATTTTTTTCAGCCCTGTTCATTTTCCTGTTTGGCATTGCTGAATTAATGCTGTGTTCGCTGTTTTGCCATCCCTCCTTTCAACATCACCCACAGTACTGCCAGAATAAAGAACTGTACACAGTGTGATGCATGAGTGACCCACACTCACAGACATCTCTTCAACTTGTGAAGCTAAGTGCCACTGCTAACTGACAGCTTAAATATAGCACCAAAGAAAGGTGCTAAAACTGTTACCAAGAAAGTGGCCAGTGAGAAGAAGGAGCTTACCACCACCACCACTGGCAGTCGCCCCAGATCTTTTTTGGAACACAAAAAACTGTGCCTGTCACAATGGCCTCTGGGGAGCAAGCTTGGAACAGCACCCCCACATCAGTGGATCCACCCCAATCTAGGCCCAAGCCCATGTCTGTCACCGAGGCATCCAGTCTAATCAGTCAACGCCAACGAGTAGTGATGTTGAAATTGAATTAGCTCTATCGCAAAGTAGTACCCAATCGTTGCAGGAAAGTCAGAGAAGTAGACAACAACAATAACAGCCACAACCACCAATAGTAGTTCCTCCTGAAGTAGGAGCAATTCAAGTGATTGAGCTACATGCTGAGGAAGTAGAGCAATCTGCTCCAGAAGATTCATTGTCTTCCAGATCTCCAGCTAGAAAAAGGAGGGTTAGTGGTGCATCATCTTCTTTTTTAAGTCCCCCTTCTGCTGATCTAGACACCACTTGGATCCCACCTCAGTCTGAAAGTGAGACTTACCACAAGACAAAACTAGGGAAAAGGAAGGTTATGGATGCAGATGTAGAAGAGGAGGATGATGACGAGCCAGTCATCATGGATGTTAGCCCAGCCCCAGTGGGGAATGATGTCACCCCATCCCAGCTGCCGGGGTGTATGTGGCAGTTGCACCACAGATCCAATCACCACCAGCTGCCACATTTGCAAAGTACTGGCAGCAACCTACACCCACAACCACCTCAATTGAAGTAGGTTCTGCAAAATGTCATACATCAAAATGCCCACCTACTGCCAGTTCATGTGATGTTGGCAGTGGTACCAGCATCAGAAAGTTGAGCTCACCAGTTTGGGACTTCTTTTTGTTTAGCCAGAAGGAGGCAAACATTGTCATGTGCTCCCTGTGCGGAGCAAATGTAGTTGGGATAAGCTTCGTTGAAACTATGGTACCGGGGGCCAAATAGTCCATATGAGAAAGCACCATACAATCGTTTGGGAGGTACACCTTAGTGACCATAAAACTGCAAGTGTTGTTGTTGAAGGAGGTGAAAGATGGCTGAGCAGGGAATCTGAATCTGATCACAGTGAAAGGTTAAGAAGAGGAAGAAATCTTCATTAATCACAGCAGCCCTCTCCCCAGCAGTGGACTAGTTTTGCCCACGTCAGCAACATCGCAATGGCACAAAACTCAGTCGAGACACTAAGGCAACAGAGAACAGTGACTGTCCCACTGAAAAGCACATAGAGCCTACCACTACCTGCTCTCAAGAAGTCACCTACATCAGTGGCATCAGGAAAAAAAAACAACTTAAGGCTACTATTCCTGCCATGTTTAGGCTGGAGGGCAGTATGAACGCAAACACCCAATGACACGTTTGTACAACATGAAGCTGGCTAAAGTGTTAGCGCTGGACCTCCTCCCTTTTTTTTGTGGAAGGGGTGGGTTTTCTTGAATTTGTGGCAGCCATCTACCCGAAATGGAAGGTTCCCAGCCAGTCCTATTTTTCCAGAGTTGCTGTTCCAGCGCTACATCACAATGTGCTTGAATCTCTCGGACAAGCTTTGCGACAGAGTGCTGTTCACAGTATCCATCTGACAACAGACATGTGTACAGTTGCCAAGTAACTGATTACATGTGCATCAATGTACACTGGATCTCTTTTTTGGGGACTAGAGAAAAATATCTGCAGGTGTTGACACTGCTGAGATTTTTTATGCTGCTCAGAAGCGTGCAACAGTAGCGATGTTTATCGTGGGGAAATCCCATACAGCTGCAAATATTTTGGAAGACTTTAACAACAAGGTCTTTGAATGGCTGCAACCAAGAGGTCATACAATTGGATTTGTTCACATGGACAATGACAGTAATATAGTTAAAGCCATGGCCTATGTTGGTCATTTCAGGGTCAGTGTTTGGCACACTGCATTAACATCATAGTACAGGACTTTCTAAAAAAACACAGACCAAGTAAGCAACTTACTGTCCACCTGGAGAAGAATCTGCACTAATTTCAGCCATTCATTTAAAGCTCGTTAACAGCTGAGGGTCATTCAGCATGATAATAGAATGCTAGTTAGTGTACTCATGCTGTAGGTGCCAACATGCTGTAACTCCACTTATTACATGCCCGTTTGAGCAGTACAGACCTTTCAATAGGGGGGCCCAGCAGAGTCAACCGTCGTCCCACCCACTACCCCTTATCCAATGGAAATAGAAATTGACATTGATGAGGTTATACGGGCCATTAAAGCCAGCAAAAACGGCAAATCCCCAGGCCCCGACGGTGTCCCGATTGATCTATTTATATCGAACATAGTTCTATGGGCTCCAATTCTTACAAGGGTACTTAGGGCTGCTTGTGAGGTGGGGCTGTTGGATTCATGGTCCAAATCGATCATGGTCCCCATTTTTAAAAAGGGGGACCGTCAGGAGGTATCATACTACCGTCCGATCTCTCTGCTGGATTCCTTGGGTAAAGTTACGGGCAGAATTATCCTTGAACATCTCCAGCAGTGGGCGGAGGATGGCAGGATCCTCTCCAATATTCAATTCGGTTTCCGGGAGGGCCTAGGGACAGTTGAACTGGCACTGAACCTGACTTTGATCTTAGGGAAATACGTATGTGCAAAGGCGGGTAGTATCTACATGGTATATGTGGATCTGTCAGCAGCCTTTGACTGCGTTTGCCACACCAAACTATGGTCAGTACTGTTGGACATGGGGGTAGATTTACCTTTGGTAAATTTTCAGCGTGAACTATATACCAACGCTTCAGCGAGGGTGAGGTTTGGTGCAAAAGGTGAGCTATCCGCGTCGTTTGGAGTAGAGAGGGGAGTGAGACAAGGATGTGTCCTGGCTCCCTTTCTTTGTACGCTTTATACCAACGGATTGGAGTGAGCCATGTTGAATGGGAGCCAGGATCTGACTCAAGTAAAAAAACGTTTGATTCCGGCTCTACTCTATGGGGATGACGCTGTGATATTGGCACACACCCCCCTAGAACTCCAGAAGGCACTAAATAGGTACTCCCAATTTATGGGTGAGCCGGACCTATGTATTATCATTAAAAAATCTTTGCTATGACTGCAGGACTAGGGAAACAAAGGGCAAAGAACATATACTTAAATAAGGAGAAATTGGAAGTAACAGCACAATACCCATATTTGGGATTATCATCGACCATAAATTAAACTGGATTCCAGCTATAGAGTCAAGAAAATTCCATTTAGTAAGAACTACTATGGCCCTTGTAAATTTTTCTAAAAAATTGGGTAGAAGACCGCCGGTAGAGCTTTTAAAGATATATAGAGCTAAATGCCAGTCAGTGGCGCTATATGGCGCAGGAGTGTGGGGGTACGCAAAAACCATTAACCTACAAGTGGCAGAAAACACTTTTCTACGATTTCTTTTAGCGGTACCAAAAAGCACATCTACCTTTTTGTGTCATACAGAACTGGGAATTTCTTATTTAATGGACTTAGTAAAAATACAGCCATTTCAACTCTGGCACCGCGTATGGTCGGCGGACAAAAACACACTTACTCAGCAAATTATCCTAGACTTTATGGCCTTGGACCATTTACACAAAATTGGCTGGTTAGCATATATAAAATGTTTCCTAACTGACCTAGGATTGGAAAAGTATTATCTGGCTCCAACCACAATCCGGTCATTATCAAGGAAGGCGTTACAGGTGCTCTCACTTCCCTATCTAGAAGAAATTCGGTTAAACAAAGAAGCCTCTAAATCATCTGTCCAACACTGCATCGCTGTCCAAACAACTTTGTCTATTCAGCCCTATTTAATCTACGATTTCACCACCTTTGAAAGATTCCTCTTAATTAGATTCAGGTTAAATACCTTACATCGTCTGGTTGCTTTTCCAAAAAGAAATAACTGGGACTCAGTACTACGTATGTGCCCGTGTGATGAGACTTCCACACAGGCAACCATTCACACTTTCTTTTTTTGTAAGTATTATAGAGAGCACAGAAAGATCTGGCTGATTCCGTTAATAAAACTTGTTGGAATTAGAAGATGCCGTCCGGCCTTGCTATTTCTACAGTATTTGGGCGAGGAGTGGACATCGAAGAGCATTGTTAAGTTCTTGAAATGCATTTTTCGACATCAACTAAACTTGTAAAAAAGGAAATAATAAATCTCTGCACAGTGTCCTGTCTTGATAACTTAACCATCTGTGTAAAGAGATAAAGATGCTCCCTCAGAATGTTCTATGTATATATAATGAATTTGTCTTATCATTGTAAAAATCACAGAGAACCTAATAGGTAATTTCTTTGTTTTTAAAAAAAAACACAAAATCTTTTTAAGTAACCGTATCAAACGCCAGTATTTCGTTTTTAAAGTAGATCAAGAAATGTAACTTTTTTAATGTAAATGCTTTTATGGTATTTTTACCTGCTAAAAACTGAATAAAGTAATACTTGACTTGACCTATCAATAAATATGTCATGCAAAGAGGGATGCAACTGTGAAAGGCACGATCATTGAGATGGACCAAAGGGGCCTAGCCAAATGCCTGACAGAGATGCTGCTTCCTTTTAAGGTGTTCACACAGGAAGTCAGCAAAGAGGACAGGAACATTGGCCAAGCTATCCCGTCATTGCACATGTTACAGGAACAGCTAAAGGAGGTATCTGCAGTGTACACAGATGTGAAGTAAAAAAAAGATGCGTACAAGAGCTTAATCCTTCGCTTGTCTGCTAACGCAATGGTGCAAGGAGACATTTGTGCCCCAAATATTACATCGGTCAGGAGGAGCTTCGCGCGGATCCAAGATGGACGCGTGAGCACAGGGCTCCTGAGACCATCTCCGCCTCCTGCATTTATTCTGCCACAAATCCTGATTTGAACAACGGGTACCTGTTGATTATGCCCTGCTGATTCTGAGGACTTTTTTGGAACTTAAATCGGACGCCGAAAACCGGACTTGCTGCATCCTGAAGTCTGCAGCCTATATCGTAGACCATCCCTGGACTTGAGACCCCGAGGTACCCAGGTGGCAACTCAACAACAACGGCCAGATTGGCACGCCCACAGCCCCTGTGGTACTTTCAGTTTCGTTTTGGGCCATTGTTGACGACGCTCTACAGCTGCCCCATTCGACTTCACGTCCTAACTAAGGATCCTACGTTTGCTCTGGTTCCTGGCCCGCTTGCCCTTGGGGTCCATCGAGAGCGGGATCATTTTGACCAGATCACAACGACTCCGGGGGGGTTCAAATCCCTCTATGGCGGGCAAGGCGGATGCCGAGAAGCGGAACACCAAGGGCACGCATCGTGGGGGTCTTAATCAAACTCAGACTATAGAGCGCTACACCCACCCGAAAGGGTCCCCGGGGGGGAGCGAGCAAGGCTCTTGAAGGGACTGGAGAAGGTACTCCTTCATCAGAGGAGCCGACACTAAAGGACATCATGGGCGTCATTACTAGTGTTCGGACGGCTATGGGCCAACAATATGAAACTCTCGCTGCAAAGATTGACACGGTGGCGATCGAGGTTAACCTCATAAGGGCGGACCTAGGTAAGACGAATGAACGGGTCAAGTCTCTGGACATTAAAACTGCGAGCTTGACCACTGATGTCTCGGACCTCCAGGCTGAGGTTCGCACTCTCCATACCTCCAACGACCAGCTTGCACGCCGGCTGGAGGATTTCGAGAGCCGGGCCAGGCACAACAACGTCCGCATCATGGGGGTTCCGGAGAACTATGCGGACGTCTCCACGGACCTTCTTGTGGAGGATCTGGTCCTTAAACATCTTGCACCAAAAGGCCTCAGCAACTTTTTTACCGTGGAGTGAGCACATAGAGTTCCAGGTGGGAAGCCCAAGCTGGGGGCCGCACCAAGACCTATCATCGCCAGGATTTATTTCCGGGACCGGGACGCCATGCTGCAAGCTTCACGAACCACGGGTCCCACCAAATTTGACAATGCCTCAGTCAGTTTCTATCCAGACTTCACCAAGGCGGTGCAGAAACAACGCATGGGTTTCACCGGGGTGAAGAGACGGCTTAGAGATATGGGCCCGAAATATGCCATGCTTTTTCTAGCCCGACTGAGGATCGAGTATGAGGAGCGGGCATTTTTCTTCGATCGCCCCGAAGTGGCCAGTTACTGGTTGGACACATTACCATCAAATCGCACGAGCGGCGAGAGCTCGAGAGGTGCCGAGAGTGGCCTGGCTGAACAGGAGTAGTGAGTCTGTAACGGCGAACTGGTTACTTTGGACTTCTAGCAGCGGCTTTTTCATTGACTTGCTTTATAATGTGGGCACCCGGGGTGGGGGGAATCGGTTCTCCTCTTCCTCCTCTGGGGGCTTTCTCTCTCTTCTTGTAGGTTAGTTTAATGGGGCGACAGGCACACTGCAAGTTGGGGTGGCTTTCTGGTCTAATGCAGGGGTGCAGGGTTGGGGGGTGTGTTTTTCAGGGTTCCGTGGGGGTGGTGGGGGAGTCTTTTCCTTTTTGTTTCATTCGAGGCTGCTTCATATCCTTTTGTTTGTTCTGTGTGCTTACTCCCGGGCGAGGGGGGCTGGGTGCTCAGTGCCGGGATGGGGGGGGAGCTTAGGATGCTGAGTTGGAACGTTAACGGTCTTGGAGATAGAATAAAGCGGGGTATTGTATTGCAATATTTGAAACGCTGTGCCCCAGATGTGATTTTGCTCCAGGAGACGCACTTGGTTGGAAATGTATGCCGCGCACTAAACAGACATGGCTACCGTATGGTGGCACACTCAGGGTTCACATCTGGTTCGAGAGGGGTGGGGGTCCTGGTACGAACTTCCCTCCCCATGGAGATAGATGACGTAGTGTTGGACGATAGGGGCAGCTACGCAGCTATTACGGGTCGATGGGAGGGGAAAACGGTTTCCATTTTGTCTGTGTATGTCCCCCCTGGCCTGCAGTCTACCACATTTGCTGATTTGGGTGATGTGATCTTGGGGCTTCCTGATGGCATACTGGTAGTGGGTGGCGATTTTAACTCTGTAGTTAGTGGGGATGAGGATCGTAGCCCCCCCAGAGCTCTGCCTGCATCCCGGCTCTTGCTCGGGAAGCTCCTGGATACGCTCGGGCTAGTTGACTGTTGGAGACAGCTACACCCTGGTCAGCTCCAATATACTTTCCACTCAGGTGCACACAGGAGTCTATCGAGATTAGATTATATTCTTATGCCGGCAGCACAAATGGTCTCTGTGCGGGAGGTTAGGCATTTGGCCAGGGGGATCTCTGATCACTCTCCGCTTTGGCTTACAGTCGACATGCAATTGGGTGCCGAGGGCCGAATCGCTCCGATCAACCCCTGGCACCTCCGTAACCCTAAGATCAGGTCAGAGGTAGTAAAATGTATGGATTGCTACTTCGCTGAGAATGAGGGATCTGTATCCTCCCCGGTTACATTGTGGGAGGCCTGTAAACCAGTGATTCGTGGTCAAGCCCTGTCCCTCATTGCCAGCGAAAGGAGGCGTAAGAATGCCGTTGTGGTAGATCTGGAAAATGAGATCACTGACTTGGAGGGGCAGATGGAGTCCGGGGTCACTCCGGAGGTGCTGCATTTTCTGGCCCTGAAACAATCTGATTATAAGGCGCTGGTCACTGATGCGGCCAAAGCAATGCACCGTGAGCAACACGGGCGTTTGTATGATGTTGGTGATAAGGCGGGAAAGTTGATTGCATTTTTCGACATCAACTAAACTTGTAAAAAAGGAAATAATAAATCTCTGCACAGTGTCCTGTCTTGATAACTTAACCATCTGTGTAAAGAGATAAAGATGTTCCCTCAGAATGTTCTATGTATATATAATGAATTTGTCTTATCATTGTAAAAATCACAGAGAACCTAATAGGTAATTTCTTTGTTTTTAAAAAAAAACACAAAATCTTTTTAAGTAACCGTATCAAACGCCAGTATTTCGTTTTTAAAGTAGATCAAGAAATGTAACTTTTTTAATGTAAATGCTTTTATGGTATTTTTACCTGCTAAAAACTGAATAAAGTAATACTTGACTTGACCTATCAATAAATATGTCATGCAAAGAGGGATGCAACTGTGAAAGGCACGATCATTGAGATGGACCAAAGGGGCCTAGCCAAATGCCTGACAGAGATGCTGCTTCCTTTTAAGGTGTTCACACAGGAAGTCAGCAAAGAGGACAGGAACATTGGCAAGCTATCCCGTCATTGCACATGTTACAGGAACAGCTAAAGGAGGTATCTGCAGTGTACACAGATGTGAAGTAAAAAAAAGATGCGTACAAGAGCTTAATCCTTCGCTTGTCTGCTAACGCAATGGTGCAAGGAGACATTTGTGCCCCAAATATTACATCGGTCAGGAGGAGCTTCGCGCGGATCCAAGATGGACGCGTGAGCACAGGGCTCCTGAGACCATCTCCGCCTCCTGCATTTATTCTGCCACAAATCCTGATTTGAACGACGGGTACCTGTTGATTATGCCCTGCTGATTCTGAGGACTTTTTTGGAACTTAAATCGGACGCCGAAAACCGGACTTGCTGCATCCTGAAGTCTGCAGCCTATATCGTAGACCATCCCTGGACTTGAGTCCCCGAGGTACCCAGGTGGCAACTCAACAACAACGGCCAGATTGGCACGCCCACAGCCCCTGTGGTACTTTCAGTTTCGTTTTGGGCCATTGTTGACGACGCTCTACAGCTGCCCCATTCGACTTCACGTCCTAACTAAGGATCCTACGTTTGCTCTGGTTCCTGGCCCGCTTGCCCTTGGGGTCCATCGAGAGCGGGATCATTTTGACCAGATCACAACGACTCCGGGGGAGTTCAAATCCCTCTATGGCGGGCAAGGCGGATGCCGAGAAGCGGAACACCAAGGGCACGCATCGTGGGGGTCTTATTCAAACTCAGACTATAGAGCGCTACACCCACCCGAAAGGGTCCCCGGGGGGGAGCGAGCAAGGCTCTTGAAGGGACTGGAGAAGGTACTCCTTCATCAGAGGAGCCGACACTAAAGGACATCATGGGCGTCATTACTAGTGTTCGGACGGCTATGGGCCAACAATATGAAACTCTCGCTGCAAAGATTGACACGGTGGCGATCGAGGTTAACCTCATAAGGGCGGACCTAGGTAAGACGAATGAACGGGTCAAGTCTCTGGACATTAAAACTGCGAGCTTGACCACTGATGTCTCGGACCTCCAGGCTGAGGTTCGCACTCTCCTACCTCCAACGACCAGCTTGCACGCCGGCTGGAGGATTTCGAGAGCCGGGCCAGGCACAACAACGTCCGCATCGTGGGGGTTCCGGAGAACTATGCGGACGTCTCCACGGACCTTCTTGTGGAGGATCTGGTCCTTAAACATCTTGCACCAAAAGGCCTCAGCAACTTTTTTACCGTGGAGCGAGCACATAGAGTTCCCGGTGGGAAGCCCAAGCTGGGGGCCGCACCAAGACCTATCATCGCCAGGATTTTTAATTTCCGGGACCGGGACGCCATGCTGCAAGCTTCACGAACCACGGGTCCCACCAAATTTGACAATGCCTCGGTCAGTTTCTATCCAGACTTCACCAAGGCGGTGCAGAAACAACGCATGGGTTTCACCGGGGTGAAGAGACGGCTTAGAGATATGGGCCCGAAATATGCCATGCTTTTTCTAGCCCGACTGAGGATCGAGTATGAGGAGCGGGCATTTTTCTTCGATCGCCCCGAAGTGGCCAGTTACTGGTTGGACACATTACCATCAAATCGCACGAGCGGCGAGAGCTCGAGAGGTGCCGAGAGTGGCCTGGCTGAACAGGAGTAGTGAGTCTGTAACGGCGAACTGGTTACTTTGGACTTCTAGCAGCGGCTTTTTCATTGACTTGCTTTATAATGTGGGCACCCGGGGTGGGGGGAATCGGTTCTCCTCTTCCTCCTCTGGGGGCTTTCTCTCTCTTCTTGTAGGTTAGTTTAATGGGGCGACAGGCACACTGCAAGTTGGGGTGGCTTTCTGGTCTAATGCAGGGGTGCAGGGTTGGGGGGTGTGTTTTTCAGGGTTCCGTGGGGGTGGTGGGGGAGTCTTTTCCTTTTTGTTTCATTCGAGGCTGCTTCATATCCTTTTGTTTGTTCTGTGTGCTTACTCCCGGGCGAGGGGGGCTGGGTGCTCAGTGCCGGGATGGGGGGGGGGGCTTAGGATGCTGAGTTGGAACGTTAACGGTCTTGGAGATAGAATAAAGCGGGGTATTGTATTGCAATATTTGAAACGCTGTGCCCCAGATGTGATTTTGCTCCAGGAGACGCACTTGGTTGGAAATGTATGCCGCGCACTAAACAGACATGGCTACCGTATGGTGGCACACTCAGGGTTCACATCTGGTTCGAGAGGGGTGGGGGTCCTGGTACGAACTTCCCTCCCCATGGAGATAGATGACGTAGTGTTGGACGATAGGGGCAGCTACGCAGCTATTACGGGTCGATGGGAGGGGAAAACGGTTTCCATTTTGTCTGTGTATGTCCCCCCTGGCCTGCAGTCTACCACATTTGCTGATTTGGGTGATGTGATCTTGGGGCTTCCTGATGGCATACTGGTAGTGGGTGGCGATTTTAACTCTGTAGTTAGTGGGGATGAGGATCGTAGCCCCCCCAGAGCTCTGCCTGCATCCCGGCTCTTGCTCGGGAAGCTCCTGGATACGCTCGGGCTAGTTGACTGTTGGAGACAGCTACACCCTGGTCAGCTCCAATATACTTTCCACTCAGGTGCACACAGGAGTCTATCGAGATTAGATTATATTCTTATGCCGGCAGCACAAATGGTCTCTGTGCGGGAGGTTAGGCATTTGGCCAGGGGGATCTCTGATCACTCTCCGCTTTGGCTTACAGTCGACATGCAATTGGGTGCCGAGGGCCGAATCGCTCCGATCAACCCCTGGCACCTCCGTAACCCTAAGATCAGGTCAGAGGTAGTGAAATGTATGGATTGCTACTTCGCTGAGAATGAGGGATCTGTATCCTCCCCGGTTACATTGTGGGAGGCCTGTAAACCAGTGATTCGTGGTCAAGCCCTGTCCCTCATTGCCAGCGAAAGGAGGCGTAAGAATGCCGTTGTGGTAGATCTGGAAAATGAGATCACTGACTTGGAGGGGCAGATGGAGTCCGGGGTCACTCCGGAGGTGCTGCATTTTCTGGCCCTGAAACAATCTGATTATAAGGCGCTGGTCACTGATGCGGCCAAAGCAATGCACCGTGAGCAACACGGGCGTTTGTATGATGTTGGTGATAAGGCGGGAAAGTTGATTGCATTTTTCGACATCAACTAAACTTGTAAAAAAGGAAATAATAAATCTCTGCACAGTGTCCTGTCTTGATAACTTAACCATCTGTGTAAAGAGATAAAGATGTTCCCTCAGAATGTTCTATGTATATATAATGAATTTGTCTTATCATTGTAAAAATCACAGAGAACCTAATAGGTAATTTCTTTGTTTTTAAAAAAAAACACAAAATCTTTTTAAGTAACCGTATCAAACGCCAGTATTTCGTTTTTAAAGTAGATCAAGAAATGTAACTTTTTTAATGTAAATGCTTTTATGGTATTTTTACCTGCTAAAAACTGAATAAAGTAATACTTGACTTGACCTATCAATAAATATGTCATGCAAAGAGGGATGCAACTGTGAAAGGCACGATCATTGAGATGGACCAAAGGGGCCTAGCCAAATGCCTGACAGAGATGCTGCTTCCTTTTAAGGTGTTCACACAGGAAGTCAGCAAAGAGGACAGGAACATTGGCAAGCTATCCCGTCATTGCACATGTTACAGGAACAGCTAAAGGAGGTATCTGCAGTGTACACAGATGTGAAGTAAAAAAAAGATGCGTACAAGAGCTTAATCCTTCGCTTGTCTGCTAACGCAATGGTGCAAGGAGACATTTGTGCCCCAAATATTACATCGGTCAGGAGGAGCTTCGCGCGGATCCAAGATGGACGCGTGAGCACAGGGCTCCTGAGACCATCTCCGCCTCCTGCATTTATTCTGCCACAAATCCTGATTTGAACGACGGGTACCTGTTGATTATGCCCTGCTGATTCTGAGGACTTTTTTGGAACTTAAATCGGACGCCGAAAACCGGACTTGCTGCATCCTGAAGTCTGCAGCCTATATCGTAGACCATCCCTGGACTTGAGTCCCCGAGGTACCCAGGTGGCAACTCAACAACAACGGCCAGATTGGCACGCCCACAGCCCCTGTGGTACTTTCAGTTTCGTTTTGGGCCATTGTTGACGACGCTCTACAGCTGCCCCATTCGACTTCACGTCCTAACTAAGGATCCTACGTTTGCTCTGGTTCCTGGCCCGCTTGCCCTTGGGGTCCATCGAGAGCGGGATCATTTTGACCAGATCACAACGACTCCGGGGGAGTTCAAATCCCTCTATGGCGGGCAAGGCGGATGCCGAGAAGCGGAACACCAAGGGCACGCATCGTGGGGGTCTTATTCAAACTCAGACTATAGAGCGCTACACCCACCCGAAAGGGTCCCCGGGGGGGAGCGAGCAAGGCTCTTGAAGGGACTGGAGATGGTACTCCTTCATCAGAGGAGCCGACACTAAAGGACATCATGGGCATCATTACTAGTTTTCGGACGGCTATGGGCCAACAATATGAAACTCTCGCTGCAAAGATTGACACGGTGGCGATCGAGGTTAACCTCATAAGGGCGGACCTAGGTAAGACGAATGAACGGGTCAAGTCTCTGGACATTAAAACTGCGAGCTTGACCACTGATGTCTCGGACCTCCAGGCTGAGGTTCGCACTCTCCATACCTCCAACGACCAGCTTGCACGCCGGCTGGAGGATTTCGAGAGCCGGGCCAGGCACAACAACGTCCGCATCGTGGGGGTTCCGGAGAACTATGCGGACGTCTCCACGGACCTTCTTGTGGAGGATCTGGTCCTTAAACATCTTGCACCAAAAGGCCTCAGCAACTTTTTTACCGTGGAGCGAGCACATAGAGTTCCCGGTGGGAAGCCCAAGCTGGGGGCCGCACCAAGACCTATCATCGCCAGGATTTTTAATTTCCGGGACCGGGACGCCATGCTGCAAGCTTCACGAACCACGGGTCCCACCAAATTTGACAATGCCTCGGTCAGTTTCTATCCAGACTTCACCAAGGCGGTGCAGAAACAACGCATGGGTTTCACCGGGGTGAAGAGACGGCTTAGAGATATGGGCCCGAAATATGCCATGCTTTTTCTAGCCCGACTGAGGATCGAGTATGAGGAGCGGGCATTTTTCTTCGATCGCCCCGAAGTGGCCAGTTACTGGTTGGACACATTACCATCAAATCGCACGAGCGGCGAGAGCTCGAGAGGTGCCGAGAGTGGCCTGGCTGAACAGGAGTAGTGAGTCTGTAACGGCGAACTGGTTACTTTGGACTTCTAGCAGCGGCTTTTTCATTGACTTGCTTTATAATGTGGGCACCCGGGGTGGGGGGAATCGGTTCTCCTCTTCCTCCTCTGGGGGCTTTCTCTCTCTTCTTGTAGGTTAGTTTAATGGGGCGACAGGCACACTGCAAGTTGGGGTGGCTTTCTGGTCTAATGCAGGGGTGCAGGTTTGGGGGGTGTGTTTTTCAGGGTTCCGTGGGGGTGGTGGGGGAGTCTTTTCCTTTTTGTTTCATTCGAGGCTGCTTCATATCCTTTTGTTTGTTCTGTGTGCTTACTCCCGGGCGAGGGGGGCTGGGTGCTCAGTGCCGGGATGGGGGGGGAGCTTAGGATGCTGAGTTGGAACGTTAACGGTCTTGGAGATAGAATAAAGCGGGGTATTGTATTGCAATATTTGAAACGCTGTGCCCCAGATGTGATTTTGCTCCAGGAGACGCACTTCGTTGGAAATGTATGCCGCGCACTAAACAGACATGGCTACCGTATGGTGGCACACTCAGGGTTCACATCTGGTTCGAGAGGGGTGGGGGTACTGGTACGAACTTCCCTCCCCATGGAGATAGATGACGTAGTGTTGGACGATAGGGGCAGCTACGCAGCTATTACGGGTCGATGGGAGGGGAAAACGGTTTCCATTTTGTCTGTGTATGTCCCCCCTGGCCTGCAGTCTACCACATTTGCTGATTTGGGTGATGTGATCTTGGGGCTTCCTGATGGCATACTGGTAGTGGGTGGCGATTTTAACTCTGTAGTTAGTGGGGATGAGGATCGTAGCCCCCCCAGAGCTCTGCCTGCATCCCGGCTCTTGCTCGGGAAGCTCCTGGATACGCTCGGGCTAGTTGACTGTTGGAGACAGCTACACCCTGGTCAGCTCCAATATACTTTCCACTCAGGTGCACACAGGAGTCTATCGAGATTAGATTATATTCTTATGCCGGCAGCACAAATGGTCTCTGTGCGGGAGGTTAGGCATTTGGCCAGGGGGATCTCTGATCACTCTCCGCTTTGGCTTACAGTCGACATGCAATTGGGTGCCGAGGGCCGAATCGCTCCGATCAACCCCTGGCACCTCCGTAACCCTAAGATCAGGTCAGAGGTAGTGAAATGTATGGATTGCTACTTCGCTGAGAATGAGGGATCTGTATCCTCCCCGGTTACATTGTGGGAGGCCTGTAAACCAGTGATTCGTGGTCAAGCCCTGTCCCTCATTGCCAGCGAAAGGAGGCGTAAGAATGCCGTTGTGGTAGATCTGGAAAATGAGATCACTGACTTGGAGGGGCAGATGGAGTCCGGGGTCACTCCGGAGGTGCTGCATTTTCTGGCCCTGAAACAATCTGATTATAAGGCGCTGGTCACTGATGCGGCCAAAGCAATGCACCGTGAGCAACACAGGCGTTTGTATGATGTTGGTGATAAGGCGGGAAAGTTGATTGCATGGCTGGACAAAAAGGATAGATTGAACCGGGTGGTGCCTGTTGTTGAGCGTATGGATGGTGAGCGTGTCGTGGACCCGATTGATATAGTCCAAGCATTTGCCCAGCACTTTCAGGCAGTTTATGCACCGGTCTCTGATAGGCCGGAAGAGGATTCGCATCTTTTGCTTCGAGATATCGCCCTTCCTGGCCTGTCGGATTCGGAAAAGGAGCTTATGGAGGCGGATTTTTCCACTGATGAAGTAGCGCTCGCTATCCGTTCACTTCGCTCCGGGAAGGCCTCGGGCCCAAATGGGATACCGGTGGAACTGTACAAACTTTGCCCCGACAAAATGGCGCCTTATTTTCGTCGGATGTTCCTGTCATCGCGAGATCTCGGCTCTCTTCCTTGAGATCAGAGATTGGCATCCATTGTGGTCATTCATAAAAATGGCAAGCCCCGTGACCATTGCTCATCGTATCGGCCGATTTCGCTCTTGAACGTTGAGCCCAAAAGTCTCGCTAAACTTCTGGCAAATCGGCTGGTCACGGTGATTGCGGACTTGATCCATCCAGACCAATCTGGATTTATACCCCACCGTAATACAGCGCTCAATCAACGTCGCCTACATGGCGTCTTAGCAAGGGCGGGGTCTCTTCGAGAGCCGGCCATTTTGGTTTCTTTTGATGCCTCGATGGCCTTTGACACGGTTGAGTGGCCATATTTGTGGGCTGCTCTTGCTAAGTTTGGCTTCGGCCCTAAATTCATTGGGTGGATTAGGCTTTTGTATGAGCAGCCGTTGGCACAGGTGGTGGTTAATGGTAGGGCTTCGGAGCCCTTCACCCTCGGACGGGGAACGAGACAGGGGTGCCCTTTGTCACCGCTCCTCTTTGCTCTTGCCCTTGAGCCCCTGGCTGCATGGTTGCGGTGGGAACCATCGCTTAAGGGCATCCCATGGTCGCCTGACTTCGAGGACCGGATATCACTCTATGCTGATGATATCTTGTTGTATCTTACCTCTCCTCGTAAGTCATTGGGCGTCCTGTTCGATGTGTTACGCTCCTTTGGGAGGAATTCTGGTCTCGTCATTAATTGGGCCAAGTCCTGTGTTTATCCACTCATGGACGATGAGCCTCTTCTTCCTCGCAATTGTCCGATACCGGTCTCTAGGGATGGCTTTAAATATTTGGGGATCTACATTTCACTGGACCCCAAAACCCGCTATGAGCGGAATTTGTTACCTCCGCTCTCCCGGCTTCGGTCGGATGTTGCGGTGTGGTGCGGCGTGCCACTCTCTCCATTGGGAAGGGCGGCCCTGTTCAAAATGATGTCTCTCCCCCGCTTCTTGTATGCCATTCAGAACACACTTGATTTGGTACCTGCTAGCTATTTCCAAGAGATTGAAGGCGTGCAGAGGCGGTTGGTATGGGGTGGGCGATCACGTATCGCAGTGGCGAAATTGACTTTGCCATGGTACGATGGAGGTATCACGTTGCCCGACATCAAGCGTTACTACTGGGCTTCCCAGTTGAGTGCTGTGAACCACGCTATGTATGACCCTGTCCCGAACCCCGCGTTTGAGATGGACAGATGGCAACTCCCCGGGGGGGATTATAATCGAGTGTCTATTCTAGAGCCGACCGGAAACACCTCACAGGCCCTACTGCAGTGGCGGTGCAAGTCTGGGGA
The DNA here is from genome assembly GCF_964263255.1 of Lissotriton vulgaris. Taxonomy (NCBI): domain Eukaryota; kingdom Metazoa; phylum Chordata; class Amphibia; order Caudata; family Salamandridae; genus Lissotriton; species Lissotriton vulgaris. The sequence goes on from NC_141693.1 coordinate 626,161,294, forward strand.
AGCGCAACCGCCGCCACGGGATGGACAGATAAATTGACGAAATCGACCCCACTGTACGCCGCGGAAGCGCTAGGTGGCCTGTAGACGACGAAGGGTTTTGATAGGTGGGATCTCATCGGTATCAGCAGGGTGGGCGACCTCTGGGCCAAGGGCAAAGTCAAGACCTTCGAGGCACTCCAGCGGGAATATAAACTGAGCGACAAAGAATATTATCATTATCTCTAAGTTAGCCATGCGATTAACTCGGTTTTCCCGGCCGACAGTACTATCCCGGATTCCTCCACTCTTGAGGACAGAGTGCTTGATGGATACGTCCCCAACAGCACCAAATCTCTTATTTATAAGAAATTGATCAACGATCGCTCGGATCTCCTTCTGCAACTGCGGAACGCTTGGACCAGTGACGGGTTATAACTGGAAGATGAAGACTGGCAGGCAGCGATATCTTCCCCTAAGGAGGTAGCGATTCCGGCACGTCTTAGGTTGGTGCAACTCAAAACACTGCATCGGGTATATGTCACGGGCCCACGACTGATACATACGTGTTTTTCTGTGCATGGATTGTGTAGGCGCAGATGTGGTATGCTGGCTACCTTCTCGCATATCCTCTGGGAATGTCCGGAGGTGGCGACGTTCTGACACCGAGTGCATGCGGTTGTGGCTGAGGTGACGGGGGTTGTGTGGTTGTCTGAGGCCAGACGTTGTCTGTTGAATGTCTGGGAACCGAATGACTGTACTGTTGCTCAAACTCAATGGGTCACATTGGGTAATATGGTTGCTAAACTGGACATAGCCCAGTTATGGGGTTCCCCAAGGCCGCCAACGCTCCTAACGTGGAAAGAAAATATGGACTGGTCTATGTTTAGAGAGAAAATTGTATATGTTTCTCGCGGCAGACCCAAGAAATGGCGTAAGATCTGGGGTCAATGGAACGCATACCGTGGAGAGATTTGCACCCCCCCATTCACCGACCTTCCGGATTCGCTTCTTCTCCCTTGACTGAGCGTTCCCTGTACTTAGTTTTTGTTGACTACACTGCATTGTTTTTCTGCCGGGGTTCCCCCCCCTGCCCTCCCTGATATTTCTCCACTCTTATATTGTAACATGTTTTTCACCCACCTCCCTCTGCCATAAGGGACAGCCAGTTTTTACATAGCAATGCCTCGATCGTTTTTTTGTGTTTTGTTTGTGTTTTGTTTGTGGTTTTATTTATATAAAAGAAAAAATGTGAAACCTTTCATTGCTCCTAGCTATACCACCTGCTTCTACATCATCACGAAATATCGCTGCCGGACCCCTGGGTTGCCGGCTGAATAGCTGTGTACTTTGATGTTGCCGTTGTTGTGTTTGACTGACCAGCCTCCGTGGTTGTAGGTCTGTAACTGTATCATTCTTTGCATAATAAAGGTTTTCAAAAAAAATAAAATAATAATATTACATCTGTGCCACCATTCTTGATCCACGGTACAAACCATTATGGTCCACTTTCATTTCTTTTTCAGGCGGGGATGTTAGAAAATATAAAAAATGGATAGCTGAGCATGGCAGTGAGCCAGAAAAAGTGCGGCAGGGAATTAGAGGCCCACTCCCCCAGGGCACAAGTCATGCGGGGCAGCATTCAAGTTCAGAGCGTGAAGGCAGTGCTGTTGGCTCACAGCAGCCACAACCAACAACAAGAACACCAACAACAAGACCAGGAGCATCAGTCCCAAAATCTGCAACTTAGTGGTTTCTACTGGCAGGGCTTAAGTCCAGTGCAGAGGTAAATGCAAAAGAGGTCGAGCAAAATTGAGCACCCGCAATGAACATTTAGCAAATGGTCCAGGCCTATCTGGATGACAAAACAGAGGTCTAGCTTGATCAAAACCCATTGGGTATGGTATGGGAAGCGGCACCAATGGACAATGCTGAGCAGTCTGGCAATAAACTATCTGATCCAGTGTCTCAGCTGAGCGTATTTTCAGTGCTGCAGGTGCTGTTGTCACAATGAGACGGACCAGTCTCTCACCCCAAAACGTGGAGAGATGAACCATAATCAAAATAATGCAGCACATTATACCATCAGATTACACCATAACTGAAGTACCACAGGAGAAAGATAAGGGAGACTCAGGTAATGTAAGTAGTGTGTTAGATGACCTACTTCAGGGCGAAGCACCAGAGTCTGAGTATGAGTTCTACTTCCCTGACTACTAGGCCTGGGCCAACAACAACCAAAGAACGTTCTCTCTCAGTCTCTAGACTTTCGCTGATCTTCTTTCTTTCTTTGGTACAAAAGGGGGTGGTGATGGACGGAGCATCTGAATCAATCAAACACTCACACCCAGTCAAAAGGTCTGGGTTTAATCCATCACCGTTCTTTAGCCCACTCTGCCACCCCAGTTCAGACATGGCTATATGCAAATCAGTCTGACCCTGTGCCTCATGGGAACAGTCCAGTCCGAACTGCCAAGCCATGTCTTCCCTGGACCGGAAACAAGCTTCTGAGGACCGGTTTATGGCATTCCAGCCATCTTCAGACCGGCGTGCTTGAATCCAGTGACAAAGTGAGCAAGGGACTCATGTCTGAGCATACCCTGCCACACTTATGGCGGCCAAAAGCGGTACAAAAGGGGGTGGTGATGGACGGAGCATCTGAATCAATCAAACACTCACACCCAGTCAAAAGATATGGGTTTAATCCATCACTGTTCTTTAGACCACTCTGCCACCCCAGTTCAGACATGGCTATATGCAAATCAGTCTGACCCTGTGCCTCATGGGAACAGTCCAGCCCGAACTGCCAAGCCATATATTCCCTGGACCGGAAACAAGCTTCTGAGGACCGGTTTCTGGCATTCCAGCCGTCTTCAGCCCGGCTTGCTTGAATCCAGTGGCAAAGTGAGCAAGGGACTCACGTCTGAGCATACCCTGCCACACTTATGGCGGCCAAAAGCGGTACAAAAGGGGGTGGTGATGGACGGAGCATCTGAATCAATCAAACACTCACACCCAGTCTAAAGATCTGGGTTTAATCCATCACTGTTCTTTAGCCCACTCTGCCACCCCAGTTCAGACATGGCTATATGCAAATCAGTCTGACCCTGTGCCTCGTGGCAACAGTCCTGTCCGAACTGCCAAGCCATGCCATCCCTGGACCGGAAACAAGCTTCCGAGGACCGGTTTCTGGCATTCCAGCCGTCTTCAGCCCGGCTTGCATGAATCCAGTGGAAAAGTGAGCAAGGGACTCACGTCTGAGCATACCCTGCCACACTTATGGCAGCCAAAAACGGTACAAAAGGGGGTGGTGATGGACGGAGCATCTGAATCAATCAAACACTCACACCCAGTCAAAAGATCAGGGTTTAATCCATCACCGTTCTTTAGCCCACTCTGCCACCCCAGTTCAGACATGGCTATATGCAAATCAGTCTGACCATGTGCCTCATGAGAACAGTCCAGCCCGAACTGCCAAGCCATGTCTTCCCTGGACCGGAAACAAGCTTCCGAGGACTGGTTTCGGCATTCCAGCCGTATTCAGCCCGGCTTGCTTGAATCCAGTGGCAAAGTGAGCATGGGACTCACGTCTGAGCATACCCTGCCACACATATGGCGGCCAAATGCCGTACAAAAGGGGGTGGTGATGGACGGAGCATCTGAATCAATCAAACACTCACACCCAGGAAAAAGATCTGGGTTTAATCCATCACCGTTCCTCCTTTTGTACCGCTTTTGGCCGCCATAAGTTTAGCAGGGTATGCTCTGACCAGAGTCCCTTGCTCACTTTGCCACTGTATTCAAGCAAGCCGGGCTGAAGATGGCTGGAATGCCAGAAACCGGTCCTCGGAAGCTTGTTTCCAGTCCATGGAAGACATGGCTTGGCAGTTCGGGCTGGACTGTTCCCATGAGGCACAGGGTCAGACTGATTTGCATATAGCCATGTCTGAACTGGGGTGGCAGAGTGGGCTAAAGAATGGTGATGGATTAAACCCAGATCTTTTGACTGGGTGTGAGTGTTTGATTGATTCAGATGCTCCGTCCATCACCACCCCCTTTTGTACCGCTTTTGGCCGCCATAAGTGTGGCAAGGTATGCTCAGACGTGAGTCCCTTGCTCACTTTGACACTGGATTCAAGCAAGCCGGGCTTAAGACTGCTGGAATGCCAGAAACCAGTCCTCGGAAGCTTGTTTCCGGTCCAGGGAAGACATGGCTTTGCAGTTTGGGCTGGACTATTCCCATGAGGCACAGGGTCAGACTGATTTGCATATAGCCATGTCTGAACTGGGGTGGCAGAGTGGGCTAAAGAACGGTGATGGATTAAACCCAGAACTTTTAACTGGGTGTGAGTGTTTGATTGATTCAGATGCTCCATCCATCACCACCCCCCTTTGTACCGCTTTTGCCGCCATAAGTGTGGCAGGGTATGCTCAGACGTGAGTCCCTTGCTCACTTTGCCACTGGATTCAAGCAAGCCGGGCTGAAGACGGCTGGAATGCCAGAAACCGGTCCTCGGAAGCTTGTTTCCGGTCCAGGGAAGACATGGCTTGGCAGTTTGGGCTGGACTGTTCCCATGAGGCACAGGGTCAGACTGATTTGCATATAGCCATGTCTTGAACTGGGGTGGCAGAGTGGGCTAAAGAACTGTGTGGATTAAACCCAGCTCTTTTGACTGGGTATGAGTGTTTGATTGATTCAGATGCTCCGTCCATCACCACCCCCTTTTGTACCTCTTTTGGCCGCCATAAGTGTGGCAGGGTATGCTCAGACGAGAGTCCCTTGCTCACTTTGCCACTGGATTCAAGCAAGCCGGGCTGAAGATGGCTGGAATGCCAGAAACCGGTCCTCGGAAGCTTGTTTCCAGTCCAGGGAAGACATGGCTTGGCAGTTCGGGCTGGACTGTTCCCATGAGGCACAGGGTCAGACTGATTTGCATATAGCCATGTCTGAACTGGGGTGGCAGAGTGGGCTAAAGAATGGTGATGGATTAAACCCAGATCTTTTGACTGGGTGTGAGTGTTTGATTGATTCAGATGCTCCGTCCATCACCACCCCCTTTTGTACCGCTTTTGGCCGCCATAAGTGTGGCAAGGTATGCTCAGACGTGAGTCCCTTGCTCACTTTGACACTGGATTCCAGCAAGCCGGGCTTAAGACTGCTGGAATGCCAGAAACCAGTCCTCGGAAGCTTGTTTCCGGTCCAGGGAAGACATGGCTTTGCAGTTTGGGCTGGACTATTCCCATGAGGCACAGGGTCAGACTGATTTGCATATAGCCATGTCTGAACTGGGGTGGCAGAGTGGGCTAAAGAACGGTGATGGATTAAACCCAGAACTTTTAACTGGGTGTGAGTGTTTGATTGATTCAGATGCTCCATCCATCACCACCCCCCTTTGTACCGCTTTTGCCGCCATAAGTGTGGCAGGGTATGCTCAGACGTGAGTCCCTTGCTCACTTTGCCACTGGATTCAAGCAAGCCGGGCTGAAGACGGCTGGAATGCCAGAAACCGGTCCTCGGAAGCTTGTTTCCGGTCCAGGGAAGACATGGCTTGGCAGTTTGGGCTGGACTGTTCCCATGAGGCACAGGGTCAGACTGATTTGCATATAGCCATGTCTTGAACTGGGGTGGCAGAGTGGGCTAAAGAACTGTGTGGATTAAACCCAGCTCTTTTGACTGGGTATGAGTGTTTGATTGATTCAGATGCTCCGTCCATCACCACCCCCTTTTGTACCTCTTTTGGCCGCCATAAGTGTGGCAGGGTATGCTCAGACGAGAGTCCCTTGCTCACTTTGCCACTGGATTCAAGCAAGCCGGGCTTAAGACTGCTGGAATGCCAGAAACCAGTCCTCGGAAGCTTGTTTCCGGTCCAGGGAAGACATGGCTTTGCAGTTTGGGCTGGACTATTCCCATGAGGCACAGGGTCAGACTGATTTGCATATAGTCATGTCTGAACTGGGGTGGCAGAGTGGGCTAAAGAACGGTGATGGATTAAACCCAGATCTTTTAACTGGGTGTGAGTGTTTGATTGATTCAGATGCTCCGTCCATCACCACCCCCCTTTGTACCGCTTTTGGCCGCCATAAGTGTGGCAGGGTATGCTCAGACGTGAGTCCCTTGCTCACTTTGCCACTGGATTCAAGCAAGCCGGGCTGAAGACGGCTGGAATGCCAGAAACCGGTCCTCGGAAGCTTGTTTCCGGTCCAGGGAAGACATGGCTTGGCAGTTTGGGCTGGACTGTTCCCATGAGGCACAGGGTCAGACTGATTTGCATATAGCCATGTCTTGAACTGGGGTGGCAGAGTGGGCTAAAGAACTGTGTGGATTAAACCCAGCTCTTTTGACTGGGTATGAGTGTTTGATTGATTCAGATGCTCCGTCCATCACCACCCCCTTTTGTACCGCTTTTGGCCGCCATAAGTGTGGCAGGGTATGCTCAGACGTGAGTCCCTTGCTCACTTTGCCACTGGATTCAAGCAAGCTGGGCTGAAGACGGCTGGAATGCCAGAAACCGGTCCTCGGAAGCTTGTTTCCGGTCCAGGGAAGACATGGCTTGGCAGTTTGGGCTGGACTGTTCCCATGAGGCACAGGGTCAGACTGATTTGCATATAGCCATGTCTGAACTGGGGTGGCAGAGTGGGCTAAAGAACGGTGATGGATTAAACCCAGCTCTTTTTACTGGGTGAGAGTTTTTGATTGATTCAGATGCTCCGTCCATCACCACCCCCTTTTGTACTTCTTCTTTCTTTCTTTGACGCCAAACAGGGATCATCATTTGCTTTATTTTTTTGTGTGTCTGATTGACCAATTCACCCCTGCCAAACCCATATACCTCAAGCCAGGTATTGGACGGAGAATGCAAACAAATGTGTGCCTGCCTCTAATCGTGGGCCGTGATTATCTAACCTTTCCTACCCTAGAAGGACTGCCCGACATGTGATATTATAATTTGATTTACACTGGCAATTCTCTCCTTCGTGAACAAACAGATGTGCATTCTACACCATACCACAAATCGATCACATTGAGCATACCATAAGAATAGATAAATGCTGGCATGCACTGCACGCTGAGTGATTGCTGTTTGTTTTGATGTGAACTTGTTGTGATGTGTCAAGTTCATGTGTGTTGAGAAGAGAGGATTCATGTGGTGGCAGGTAGTGTGGCAAAGGGTGTTTGTTTATCTGTAACTATTACACTTAATGTATTAGTGATGATTCACAATACTGGTGGTCTACTGACGGCTGATCAATAATTTTCCCCTGAAGGTTATTACTTTTCCTTCACCTTTGAGAGATAGTGATATTTCTTCATCTGGTTCACTCCAAAGTCCACACCACTTTGTTTTATTGTTTTTTGCTTTATACTCCTCAAAGAAAAAAACCTGACCAGTCCCTTAGAAAATGCAAGGACAAACCTAATCTACACAAAAAGTGACTTAATCTTTCCTTTCTTTTTGTTTAACAACAAAATTGGACTACAGGCTGATCTATTGCATTTGGGTCAGGACTCGGGACACAGTTGGTGCAGACTCGGAGTCAGACTCAGGAGGACCAGAAATGATGGAATGACTCAGGGCGTGGGCATGACTACTTTGAGAACTGCCACCAGAATAAGATGGACATTTTCAAATTCACTGAAACCAACCAATTTGGAGGATGATTTTTAAGTGGCCTACAGGTAAACTACAGACATGCACAACTCTGTGTGGGGAGTGGTTACTGACAGCGGTGCATTGATTTTTTCCTTGATTTGGAAAATGCTATGTTGCTCTGTATGAGTGTACTCACGGCTATCTGGCTCAAATTCAAAAGTAAATGGTGGTTGGGTGGGGGGCCTGTTGCTGTAGGTAACTATAAACAGACATTTAGCCATGCTTCCTCTGAGTCTTCTTGTTTCACTCCTTATGCAGTTTAACTTTTTCTCCTTGATTCTTCAATTTAATTTTTGTTGTTCAATATAGAGGCCCTTTACCCTGAAAAGTACTGGAGAAACAATATAACATACTCACACTTACCTTACCGAACCTCATCTGCCAGGCACCCAAGCTTTACGGATAGTCCACAAGGAATGCAGATGCAACTTCCAATGTGGCAATACAGTATCATTTTTTCTCTTTAATCATGGAAAACATCCTTTTGATACCTGCCTAAAACCTAATGACCAAGGACGCAGGTTAAAATGGGCCAAAGTAATTCCAGACCTCTTCCTCCAGGACCTCTGGCAGAATGCCGAGGAGAAGCTCGGCATCTGCCTTGATCCAACAAACGGGGGGTTGAGGTACTCACAACATTTGAAGGTATCTGCGCGCAGGTAGCGATAGGTCTCTCCCTGCCCAGCAGAAGCTATCAAGAATCTGGTGAGAGATGGTTTGATAGTAACTGCTCTGGAGTACATCATAAGTTGGCTATTGCCTTGAAACAGGTCCCACAAAACAAAACTTACATAGCCACGTTAATAAAGGCATATAAGTGAGCTCTAAATACTCATAAATGCGAATTTAAAGAGGAAGCTTGGAATACTGTATTAGCAGTTGAGGTTTGAAAGGATAGTTCTAGATTTTGGGCTATTCTCCTCTAGAATGCATTATTACAGAGGCATAATGGTATTCCCACTTTAAAGCTATATATGAGGTCCCTTATCGCCTGGAATCCCCAACCGGTTTAGAACATGAATTAAACACCTCTGTAGTGGTTTTTAATGAAGGATATGTGCTAGCAATAAGCCAAATCACTAGTAATAAGGCCCCTGGCCCGGCTGGTGTCCTGGCCGATCTGTACAAACAGAACCGAATTTTCTGGACTAAAATGTTAACAAACGTTTTTAATGTTGCTAGTGAGCAGGGATTTCTGACGTTCCGGTCGTATTCTACTTATATCCTGGTTTTTAAAAAAGGCCAGAAAGGGACCCCAAGCTACTATAGGCCCATATCTTTAATCAACTTAGCTGTATAAGTGCTAGGGAGGGTGATCTTAAGTAAGTTAATGGATTGGCTGAATGAGAGTGGTGTCTTAATAAATCTTCAATATGGCTTCAGAAAAGGAAGAAGTACATTAGACCAGTGCCTAAATGTACACTTATTAACGGGGAAATATACAGTGGCTAAGGTGGGGACACTTCAGCTGGCCTTTATGGACTTATCTCAGGATTTCGATTTGGTTAATAGATCGAAGCTATGGTCCATGTTGATTGACATGGGAGTAGATCAGTGTTTAGTTCACTTCCTGGATGACTTACACAGGGATTTCTCTGCGAGGGTGAGAGTCGGTCAAGATGGTAAATGCACAAAGCTCTTTAAGATTGGTAGAGGCATCCGCCAGGGTTGCATCTTAGCTCCCTTGCTTTTTACACTATACATAAATAATCTAGGTAACTTTATAAGATCCACCAGTTTAGATATTCCACGTGTAGGGGATAGGGCAATCTTGGCCCTCCTATACGCAGACAGCGCTGTATTGTAGGCTCTTACAGCTGTAGGGCTCCAGAGGCTTTTGGATTATTTTGGGGCCTTTATGCAATCCCTGAATCTAATTGTTAATATAGCTAAATCACACACGATGATCATGGGACAGAGACCAAAAGAGTCAAAAACCTTTTATTTTGAAGGTGCAGAGCTGTCTAGGGTGACTTCTTTCACTTATTTGGGGGTACTGTTTGTTGAGGAGGGTTTGTGGGTCCCCCAACAGATGGCAAAACAATTTGCCATGCAAGATCCACAGCTGCTGTCCATGGATTCGCTCTGTGACTTGGGGCCAAGCAAATCACAGCTATGCTCAATATTTATAGGTCTATATGCTTAGCTATTGCGAGGTATGGTTCAGTGATCTGGGGTATAATCCAGTGGAGGGGCTTCAGATAGTTGAAAAAAAGTTTTTATGAATGCTTTTGTCGGTCCCTCCATTTACCCCCACCTATGTCGTCCATCAAGAGTTAGGCATTGGCTATATTTTCGATTTGATAAGGCTGGCCCCCGTGGTATGTTGGCTAACAACCTGGACCAATCCAGATCCAATGTTGAACCAAGAGATTGTCAGGGATTGTGTCTCTTTGGAGAGAGCAGGTGATGTTCCGTTGTTACAATAAGTGAAGTTAATTTTATATAAATGATGGCGCCCAGAACTCTTTGACCTCCCCGGAAAAATAATTAATGAGGACTTGGTGTGGGTAAAGACAATTTTTTTTAATTTGTCGTCTTTAGAGAAACCTTCCGTTAAAGCAAATCTTTCTCTAAAAACCACACCACAGATAGAACCTTATTTGACAATCGTCACCAAGGATTTCCATGCATTCTTTTAACTAGATTCCGTTTTTAATCTTATTCATTGTTTACTGACTGATTCACAGGGTTGAAGCAGGGTGAGTGATTTGAGATCGTGCACATGCGATAGTTTTTCAACCCGGGATACCACGCACTTTATAATGTTTTGTGATCATTATAGTCATATTCACTGCAGTTTTTTAATCCCAATTTTAAGGGGAAAAGGTTTTTTACAGGTTAGTCCTGCTTTACTTTATCAACAGTTGTTGAATGATACTTGGTATATTTTAATATTGCGAGATATTTAGTCGCTGCAGTGAGGCACAGGAGAAAACGGCATTCTCTGACATGTGATCTAGCTGTACTTGAATGATCTAGTGTACTTTGCCCTGACATCTGTTCCCTGATTTGAGCTTCTGTTTTTTAACATATATTTTAGCTGTTCTTTCCCAGTTATGAATAGACGGTAATTTGTTTTATTAGTATATCCATGAAATCTGGTCACAAAATGTTTTATGTCGCCCAAGCTTACTGATGAATTGCATTTTTATTATTATTATTCTGATGTGTTATATGTTGTATGTCATGTACTTTTATGGTTTTTCTTAACCAAATAAAGTGGTTTTGACTGACTGACATTAGAACTGTGTGTGTTGTTTATGTTTGTTTACTTGACTCCTACGGATATTTTAATTTTATTTGCTATCTTTCAAACTTCGGCACAACAGAGCATAATGTAATTTGGGTCTCTTTGGGGGCAGATGGGCAAATTTATTTCGTTTACCTGTACTAGTACTCATCATCATGCATGCATTTCCTTTTCCTCTCATAACAGATTTATGATTGTCGGCTGTCAAGACGAATGTTGTCCTTAAGTAGTGTTTGTCTTTTCTTTGTCAAACCTTTCCCTCAAATCCCCCTTCCCATCCATTCATCAAACACCTAACCCTCTTCCCCGGGATGTGTGATTTATTGAGGTGTAACTAAATAAAATTTACACCACTAATTGATCTCGCACTTTGTGGAGTGGATGTGGTGAAAGTAATACAAACTCAAAGTAGGCCAAGGATCTTCTTCAGCTCTAAGTAAAGCCCATACTGGCAATATTATATATATTTAGATTACCCACCCATACACAGTATTTGATATTTACAGTTTTTTCAGAGGAACATAATTCATAATTGCCAGCATCATCATTCTTCTGGCACTGTATTGTGTGCCTCAAAGGTTACGCTTGCCCACTTCATAGTTCAAGTCGACTTCATGTTGTAACTTTTAGTATCTCACTGTGAGAAGTTGGCCTGGTATATAATGCTCACTAGTTCTAGTGATCACTTTGTACCATGCCAAGCAACCCTTATGATGATGGTTGTAATTCAACCTTGTAGACCAGTTATCCTAGTGGTAACGTGGACAAAGCAGTCTTAGGCTAAACTCTGAAAGGCATGTGAAGCCAGCTGTTATACCATACACAACCCCCTTGAATACCAAATGAAAGGGACACCACACAGATATATATTGAAAATATATATTGATTTATTAACTATTAAAATCCCCTGGACTCTTTATGAGCACAGAAGCACAAGCGTTAAATCACAAGACAGTTTAAAATACACAAAAGTTGCACAATATGGATGAGCCCTAGGGGCCACCTAAACCATATACTAAATAAGTGGTATAAGGGATACCAGGAGGAAAGTGAAGAGGCCTAGGGCCTGGGGAATCGCTGGAGCTATTCGAGACTGGGGTTAGCTAAGTCGGGAAAGGCCCACGGGACTCGGGTGCAGTGTCCAAAGTGCACGCACTTCTCAATACAAAGTCTATGGTGCGTAAAAAGCACAAAGTTAGAAAGTTAGGAACCTTCCGAGTGACCTACGGAGCTGAAACTTAAAACACAGGCCCTTGGGATGTGTACCAGTGCAGGAGCACCGGCGGAGCTGAGTTACCTCACCCACAGGAAGCGGGTGCACAGGGTCGAAGATGTGTCGGGTTTCGTCACGCTGGTCGATGGTGCTTGGAGCAGGAGATGCTGCAGGCGGCTCGATGAGAAGAGTTCCGGTGGATCCAAGGGTGGATCTGTAGATGTGAAGACCTGAAAGCAGAGGGGACAGTGTTCAAAGTCACTAGCCAGTGACTGCCGTGGAACCAGAGTGGAACCAGGTGATGTCGGGTGCAAACAGGCGTTGTCGGGTAGCTTCTTTCTGCAGCCACGTGGATACCCGGGGTCGAGGACGTCCAGGAGTCGGTCACGAGCTGTCCCACGTAGGCTTCTCGCTGTTGGCGGTGTCGGCGACCTGATCGGAGCAAACAGGCCTTGGCAAATGCAAGCCACGCAGAAGTTGAAAGATGCTGTTCACTCGGACCAGCAAGGTCAGAGCGGGTGCTCCTTTTCACAGGAGCTTGGGTAGGTCTGGAGCAACCAGACCTGCTGTTTAAATCTTCGGGTTCGTCGCCAAGATGGCCGCTGGCCGCGTGGCTAGTGGCCGGGATGGCGCGTCAAGTGGCACAATGCAAAAGGGCCCCACGCAGACCGTGGAGATGCTGGAGGGCTGATCTTCGGTGCAAGGGCTGCTCGGTGGTGGGGGTTCTCAATCCCCAAAGCACAACGTCGAGGATGCCTCAGAAGCTGCGCAGTCAGCTTTTCGGGTGTCTTTCAAGAGGTCCGGTCCCACGTCACTCGGTGCCTCCACGGGTCCCTTCTTCGCAGGGACTGTGGATCGGGCTCTGAGAGGTCTGGGAGTCTGGTTCTTGTCGGGCTCTGGACTCGGTCTCCGGCGGGAGGCGGCGGCAAAGCAGACGTCGAGTTGCTGGTTGGTACCTGTGTTCACAGGGTGGTCACTCCTTGGCCACAAGGGAGATTCTTCTTCAGTCTTCTGTGCAGCAGAATGTCGAAGTCCAGTCTTCTTCTTAGTTTTAAGTCGATTTCGGGATGATCTGCTGTGCAATGGCACTGCTCCCCCTCTTATTCCAATCTAGGGGGGTGGATCACCTACTAGGTCCCTCCTCTGGGAGGAACCAGGAAGGGGGGCGGTTACACCCCCTTTCCTTTGTCCAGCTCCGCGCCAGGACTGGGGCTGGAAGGCCCCAGAACCGGTTTGGGCTGGCCTATGCACGGGGACACCTTGTGTGCCCCGGGCATGTCTGATTCTATTCAGCCCTGTCCTACCCAATACACAAAATCCTGTCTGGGGTGGTGCTCGCACCTCCCAAGGCAGGAAACCCTTTGTCCAGGCCACCATCTGCCGAGTTTCGGTCAGCAGCAGGAGGCCAGACTTGTGTCTGTGGTGGCAGCGTCCATTTTGTGAAGCTGAGGCTCTGTTTAACTTTAACCGGGGTTAAGGCTACACACATGTCGTGTCCCTCTAGAAGGGTGGAATGCTATCCCCGTCGCCAGAATTGGCGAGGGGATAGTATTCCAATTCGTATGACACCTTACTCGACATGTTTTGATAAAGCCAAACCAAAGATAGCATTTAACCGCGAGGATTATAATGCACTTAAGAGTATATGGTATGGCAATATCCCGGAACAGCTTAGGGAGTTGTTCCCGACAGCTGCAGACAGGCTCAGCTCATGCTAGAGCACCATCTCACATATTTCCAAGCACTCTGCCTCCAGGATTGATGAGGCCTTCCATAGGAGTGGCTGATAGGAACATATGTGTCCAGTTTAGGGTTAGGCACAGACATACTGTACCTAAGTAAGAGGTGGTTACACCGACTTACCCCAGCTGAGCGATCAGCCAGTTGTGTCAAATATGGAGGCCAGGCCAGGGGTGGCATAATACATGCTGCAGCCCCTGGTAGGCCTTGGATACACCTATGCCCTGGGCACCTAGGGTGCACTTATACAGGGGCTCATAAGGTGAACCAGTTCCAATTCGTAATGCACCTAGAGTGCATTGGCAGTAATTTAGAGAGAGAACAGCAGGCTGTGGGTCTGATTAGCAGGCCCACAGCCACATTAAGTCAGAAACCAGTGAAGCAAAAAGCAAAAATTTGGGGTGACCATAGGATAGCAGACCCTACTCTCCTACATAACCCCCCCCCAAACGCAGGGACATTAGACTAACCTTGACCAGTTGTGTCTTCATGTTCTAAGTGGAAGTACCTGGAGAGACCATCTGCGTTGCCATGGTCAGTCCCTGGGCGGTGCTCCACTGTAAAGTCCATTCCCTGTAGGGAAATGGACCACCTGAGTAGTTTGGGGTTTTCACCCTTCATCTGATTAAGCCATAGGAGGGGCTTATGGTCGGTCTGAATCTTGAAGTGAGTACCAAATAAGTATGGCCTCAACTTCTTCAGGGCCCACACCACAGCAAAGGCCTCCCTCTCTATAGCTGACCAACGTTTCTCTCTGGGGGTCAGCCTTCTGCTAATGAAAGCAATGGGCTGGTCCTGGCCATCTACATTAAGCTGTGAAAGCACTGCTCCCACTCCCAACTCAGAAGCATCTGTTTGGACAATGAACTCTCTTGAGTAGTCAGGACTCTTCAGGATAGGTGCAGAGCACATGGCCTTCTTCAGGTCATCAAATGCCTTTTGACAGATTTCTGTCCACTGAACCTTTTTGGGCATCTTCTTGGATGTCAGATCATTAAGAGGAGTCACAATGGACCCATAGTTCTTAACAAACTTCCTGTAGTACCCAGTCAGGCCCAAGAAAGCTCTGACCTGAGTCTGGGTAGTTGGAGGGGACCAGTCCTTGATGGTCTGGATCTTACTCTCCAGTGGTTGAACTTGGCCTCCACCTACAAGGTGGCCCAGGTATACAACCTTGCTCTGCCCTATCTGGCACTTCGTTGCCTTGATAGTGAGGCCTGCCTTCTGCAGAGCCTCAAGCACTTCCTTCAGGTGGATCAGGTGATCCTCCCAGGTGGAGCTAAAGACAGCAATATCGTCCAGATAAGCTGCACAAAAGTCATCCAACCCAGTGAGGACTTGGTTCACCAACCTTTGGAAGGTGGCAGGTGCATTTTTCAAACCAAAGGGCATCACCACAAACTGATAATGCCCACTAGGGGTAGAAAATGCTGTTTTGGCTTTAGACTCCTCAGCTAACCTGATTTGCCAGTAGCCAGCTGTCAAGTCAAATGTGCTCAAATATTTGGCAGAAGCCAACTTGTCAATGAGCTCATCTGCCCTTGGAATAGGGTGTGCATCTGTCCTGGTGACAGCATTGAGTCCTCTGTAATCCACACAGAACCTCATCTCTCTCTTGCCATCTTTGGTGTGAGGTTTGGGGACCAGAACCACTGGGCTAGCCCAGGGGCTCTCTGAAGGCTCAATGACACCTAATTCCAGCATCTTTTGCACCTCAGTCTTTATACAGTCCCTGACGTGGTCAGGTTGCCTGTAAATCTTGCTCTTTACAGGAAGACTGTCACCAGTGTCCACCACATGTGTACACCAGTTAGTCTGACTGGGTGTCAAGGAGAACATATGCCTGTATGCCTGTAGAACTTGTCTGCAGTCATGTTGCTGATGTTCAGTGAGGCTGCCACCTAAGGCCACACCATCAACTGACTGAGCCATCCTCAGGGTTCTGAGTGAGCAGGTCTGGGAGAGGGTCACTCTCTTCCTCCTGCCCCTCATCTGTAGCCATGAGCAAGCCCATGTCTGCCCTGCTGACATATGCCTTCAATCTGTTCACATGGAGCACCCTGTGGGGGCTCCTGGGAGTTCCTAGGTCCACCAAGTAGGTAACCTCTCCCTTCTTTTCCAGAATTGTATGGGGTCCAGACCATTTGTCTTGGAGTGCTGCTGGGGCCACTGGCTCCAACACCCATACCTTCTGTCCAGGCTGAAATTCAACAAGGACAGCCTTTTGGTCATGCCAAGCTTTTTGTAATTCTTGGCTAGCCTCAAGGTTTTTAGATGCCTTTTCCATGTACTCTGCCATCCTGGAGCGGAGACCAAGTACATAGTCCACTATGTCCTGTTTAGGCTTTTTGAGAGGTAACTCCCATCCTTCCTTTACAAGACACAGGGGTCCTCTTACAGGGTGCCCAAACAACAATTCAAAGGGGCTGAAGCCAACCCCCTTTTGAGGGACCTCTCTGTAAGCGAACAAAAGGCAGGGCAGAAGGATGTCCCATCTTCGCCTGAGCTTTTCAGGTAATCCTTTAATCATGCCCTTTAGGGTCTTGTTAAATCTCTCAACAAGCCCATTGCATTGTGGGTGATAAGGAGTGGTGAACTTGTAGTTTACACCACATTCCTTCCACATAGCTGTCAAATATCCAGACATGAAGTTGGTACCTCTATCTGATATTACCTCCTTAGGAAACCCCACTCTGGAGAAAACTCCAAGTAGGGCCCTGGCCACAACAGGAGCTGTTGTGGTCCTAAGGGGAATTGCCTCTGGGTACCTGGTGGCATGATCCACTACCACCAGTATGAATCTGTGCCCAGATGCTGTAGGGGGATCCATTGGACCAACAATATCAATCCCCACTCTCTCAAAGGGAACCCCCACCACAGGTAGTGGTATCAGGGGGGCCTTTGTTGTTCCACCTGCTTTACCACTGGCTTGGCAGGTTTCACAGGAGCGACAAAACTCCTTGGTGTCTTCCGACATGTGAGGCCAGTGAAAGTGAGGGACAAGCCTGTCCCAAGTCTTGTTCTGGCCTAGGTGTCCTGCTAAAGGAATATCATGGGCCAAGGTGAGTAGGAAGCCCCTAAATTGCAGAGGTATAACCAACCTCCTGGTAGCACCAGGCTTGGGGTCTCTAGCCTCTGAATAAAGGAGTCCATCGTCCCAATATACTTTATGGGCACCTTGAGCATTCCCAGCAGCCTCAGCAGCAGCCTGCTGTCTGAGGGGTTCAAGAGAAGGACAGGTTAACTGAGCCTGCCCCAAGTCTGCCCTAGAAGGTCCCCCTGTCCCCAGAAACTCAACCTGATCAGGTTCAAGTTCTTCAGGGACAGTTCCTTCAGGGGTCTCAAGATCAGTTTCCTGTGAAGCCTGATCCTCACTTGTAGGCAGTTGGGAAGGCACAGCCTTAACCCTCCTGTTCTTCTTCTTGGGAGGTACTTGGTCCATTGTTCCAGGATCCAAGACCTGAGGTTCAGAGAGGCACTTTTTGGCCTGTGACCTGGTCACAGCAAGGACATGTGATGATATCCCTAACATCTCTGCATGAGTCCTGTACTCAACTTCTGACCATAGAGAGTTCTCCAGGTCATTGCCCAACAAACATTCTACTGGGAGATCAGCACTAACCACAACTTTCTTTAGGCCAGTTACCCCTCCCCAGGAAAAGTTAACAAGTGCCACACTATGTGTAGTAGTGACATTGCTGGCATTGGTCACCAGGTAATCATCGCCTGGCATGTATTGTCCAGGGTCCACAAAGTTAGGTGTCACCATAGTGACACTGGCACATGTGTCCCTGTAAGCTTGAGCCACTTTGTTGTTAATCAAAGGCGTCTGTCTGTATTTGCCCAGATTACTGGGACTTATGTCAGGGACCAAATCCAGGTCCCCTTCACAAACCAAAACAGCCTGTGTAAGAGTTCTGACTAGGTCAGAATCTCCTCCAGTTCCCAAAGTGATTCCCACTAAACCCTTGGCTTGAGGACCAGCACTGCTAACTGTACTAGTGGGTGCAGGTGCCTTAGGGGCTGCAGTGCTGGGGGCTCCACCCTTTTTACACTCACTTGTCCAGTGAGAGGTGTTCTTACAAGTTTTACACCAGGGTTTCTTCTGACCTTCTTTCTTCTTCTTCTTGGAAGTTTGGGACCCACCCTCTGTCTCAGTTTGGGGCCCTGTTGAAGACTTCTGGTCTTTAGTTTTCTGCTCCCCACCCTTCTGGTCTGTTTTCTTCTGGTCACCACCCTGGTTCTGGTTCTGGTTCTTTTGCTTAACTCTGGTTCTTACCCATTTATCTGCCCTCTTTCCCAATTCTTGGGGAGAGGTCAAATCTGAGTCAACCAAATGTTGATGCAACTGCTGGTTCTGACAATTATTTAAAATTTGTTCTCTCATCAGCAAATTGTACAATCCTTCATAGTCTGTAACCTTGCTTCCCAGCAACCATCCCTCCAGAGCCTTAGTGGCACACTCAACAAATTCAGACCAGTCCTGAGTCTGTGTCTTCTGGGTATCTCTGAACATTAACCTGTACTGTTCAGTGGTTAAGCCTAACCCATCAATCAGAGCACTCTTCAGGACCAGGTAGTTTCTAGAATCCCCATCACTAACTGTGAGGAGTCTGTCTCGGCCTCTACCTTCAAAGGAGAGCCACAAGATTGCTGCCCACTGCTCCTGAGGGATCTGCTGTACTCTGCAGGCTCTCTCCATTGCAGTTATCCATTTATGGATGTCATCCCCAGCTTTGTAGGGGGGCACAATCTTACTCAGGTTTCTATTATCAAAAGACCTGTCTTTATCCTTGTGGATATTGCTGCCACCAGTGGGTTCTATTACCCCACTCTCTCTAGGCTGTCTTGCTCTAGCAAGTTTCTCCTTAGCCAGGGCAACCTCTAATTCTTGCCTCTGGATCCTAAGCTCAGCCTCTCTCATCTTGGCCTCATGTTCCCTTCTCTGAGGGCTAGTCATCTCCTTTCTGGAGTGACCATGAGAGCCTCTAGAGACATGGGAGGTATTGGATTCACCTGAGTGATGCCTCCTCCTCCTATGGCTCTGGTTAAGTCCACCTGAGGGTCTGAATGGGTTGTTACCTGATTCATTCCCAAGTTGACTTAAGTTAGCCTGGTTCAGTCTACTGACCAGCACCTGACTATCTCTGTCATCATCTGACTCACTGCTTTCCACCTCCTCCTCCTCTTCTTCTTCCTCTTCCTCTACATCTACTTGAGGAGCTCCAGTGGTGGAGGCTTCCTCATCTACTAGGATGATAGGGGCAGGGGTGTCTACAGTGTCATCCTCTGAAGGATGGCCTCCTTCAGCATCCCCTGTGGGGTTTGCCTTAGAGGGCTTTAGAGTCTCAGACTGGTCTAAGAGCTCTCTTAGGTGGTCTGTAGTAGGGGAAGGCCCTGTCTTCAGACCCCTTAAGACACAAAGCTGTCTTAATTCCTTAAAGGAAAAAATAGCAAATTTGGATGGTGCCCTTGGAGGGTCACTCTCAACAGGAGTAAGTCCACTGGACCCCTCTGCTCCAGACATTGCTCTAGTGTGGGTGGATGTGTTGCAATCTACCTACACTGGTGTTTACCCACTAAACCTATCTAGTAGTTGTAGCTAGGGTGTGCTACTCCCTTTGCTCTACAACAACTAAGTTCAGTAGAACTTAAGTATACTAGTCTTGTTTTATATGTACCTAGCAGGTACCTGTATGATCTTTCAAATGATAATCTCAAAGATTGTAATGGTAAAACAACAGCAAGCTCAGATCCCAATCCGCTGCTCACCAATGTGAGAAGTTGGCCTGGTATATAATGCTCACTAGTTCTAGTGATCACTTTGTACCATGCCAAGCAACCCTTATGATGATGGTTGTAATTCAACCTTGTAGACCAGTTATCCTAGTGGTAACGTGGACAAAGCAGTCTTAGGCTAAACTCTGAAAGGCATGTGAAGCCAGCTGTTATACCATACACAACCCCCTTGAATACCAAATGAAAGGGACACCACACAGATATATATTGAAAATATATATTGATTTATTAACTATTAAAATCCCCTGGACTCTTTATGAGCACAGAAGCACAAGCGTTAAATCACAAGACAGTTTAAAATACACAAAAGTTGCACAATATGGATGAGCCCTAGGGGCCACCTAAACCATATACTAAATAAGTGGTATAAGGGATACCAGGAGGAAAGTGAAGAGGCCTAGGGCCTGGGGAATCGCTGGAGCTATTCGAGACTGGGGTTAGCTAAGTCGGGAAAGGCCCACGGGACTCGGGTGCAGTGTCCAAAGTGCACGCACTTCTCAATACAAAGTCTATGGTGCGTAAAAAGCACAAAGTTAGAAAGTTAGGAACCTTCCGAGTGACCTACGGAGCTGAAACTTAAAACACAGGCCCTTGGGATGTGTACCAGTGCAGGAGCACCGGCGGAGCTGAGTTACCTCACCCACAGGAAGCGGGTGCACAGGGTCGAAGATGTGTCGGGTTTCGTCACGCTGGTCGATGGTGCTTGGAGCAGGAGATGCTGCAGGCGGCTCGATGAGAAGAGTTCCGGTGGATCCAAGGGTGGATCTGTAGATGTGAAGACCTGAAAGCAGAGGGGACAGTGTTCAAAGTCACTAGCCAGTGACTGCCGTGGAACCAGAGTGGAACCAGGTGATGTCGGGTGCAAACAGGCGTTGTCGGGTAGCTTCTTTCTGCAGCCACGTGGATACCCGGGGTCGAGGACGTCCAGGAGTCGGTCACGAGCTGTCCCACGTAGGCTTCTCGCTGTTGGCGGTGTCGGCGACCTGATCGGAGCAAACAGGCCTTGGCAAATGCAAGCCACGCAGAAGTTGAAAGATGCTGTTCACTCGGACCAGCAAGGTCAGAGCGGGTGCTCCTTTTCACAGGAGCTTGGGTAGGTCTGGAGCAACCAGACCTGCTGTTTAAATCTTCGGGTTCGTCGCCAAGATGGCCGCTGGCCGCGTGGCTAGTGGCCGGGATGGCGCGTCGAGTGGCACAATGCAAAAGGGCCCCACGCAGATCGTGGAGATGCTGGAGGGCTGATCTTCGGTGCAAGGGCTGCTCGGTGGTGGGGGTTTTCAATCCCCAAAGCACAACGTCGAGGATGCCTCAGAAGCTGCGCAGTCAGCTTTTCGGGTGTCTTTCAAGAGGTCCGGTCCCACGTCACTCGGTGCCTCCACGGGTCCCTTCTTCGCAGGGACTGTGGATCGGGCTCTGAGAGGTCTGGGAGTCTGGTTCTTGTCGGGCTCTGGACTCGGTCTCCGGCGGGAGGCGGCGGCAAAGCAGATGTCGAGTTGCTGGTTGGTACCTGTGTTCACAGGGTGGTCACTCCTTGGCCACAAGGGAGATTCTTCTTCAGTCTTCTGTGCAGCAGAATGTCGAAGTCCAGTCTTCTTCTTAGTTTTAAGTCGATTTCGGGATGATCTGCTGTGCAATGGCACTGCTCCCCCTCTTATTCCAATCTAGGGGGGTGGATCACCTACTAGGTCCCTCCTCTGGGAGGAACCAGGAAGGGGGGCGGTTACACCCCCTTTCCTTTGTCCAGCTCCGCGCCAGGACTGGGGCTGGAAGGCCCCAGAACCGGTTTGGGCTGGCCTATGCACGGGGACACCTTGTGTGCCCCGGGCATGTCTGATTCTATTCAGCCCTGTCCTACCCAATACACAAAATCCTGTCTGGGGTGGTGCTCGCACCTCCCAAGGCAGGAAACCCTTTGTCCAGGCCACCATCTGCCGAGTTTCGGTCAGCAGCAGGAGGCCAGACTTGTGTCTGTGGTGGCAGCGTCCATTTTGTGAAGCTGAGGCTCTGTTTAACTTTAACCGGGGTTAAGGCTACACACATGTCGTGTCCCTCTAGAAGGGTGGAATGCTATCCCCGTCGCCAGAATTGGCGAGGGGATAGTATTCCAATTCGTATGACACCTTACTCGACATGTTTTGATAAAGCCAAACCAAAGATAGCATTTAACCGCGAGGATTATAATGCACTTAAGAGTATATGGTATGGCAATATCCCGGAACAGCTTAGGGAGTTGTTCCCGACAGCTGCAGACAGGCTCAGCTCATGCTAGAGCACCATCTCACATATTTCCAAGCACTCTGCCTCCAGGATTGATGAGGCCTTCCATAGGAGTGGCTGATAGGAACATATGTGTCCAGTTTAGGGTTAGGCACAGACATACTGTACCTAAGTAAGAGGTGGTTACACCGACTTACCCCAGCTGAGTGATCAGCCAGTTGTGTCAAATATGGAGGCCAGGCCAGGGGTGGCATAATACATGCTGCAGCCCCTGGTAGGCCTTGGATACACCTATGCCCTGGGCACCTAGGGTGCACTTATACAGGGGCTCATAAGGTGAACCAGTTCCAATTCGTAATGCACCTAGAGTGCATTGGCAGTAATTTAGAGAGAGAACAGCAGGCTGTGGGTCTGATTAGCAGGCCCACAGCCACATTAAGTCAGAAACCAGTGAAGCAAAAAGCAAAAATTTGGGGTGACCATAGGATAGCAGACCCTACTCTCCTACACTCACCATTTTGATTATTTTAATTTATCATTGCTTATCATATTTTCTCATTTGGCTCTCTTCTTCTTGTGTCCTAGTAGTAGTCTAGTCTCCCTCTGGTGACTCTCTAATTTTTTAAAAGCTGCAAATAAAACAGCATTAACTCACTTTTATTTCAATTTAATTAATTCCCAGCAATGAATATTTCTCATCCTACAGTTTGGGTTCAGCTAGAAAGGAGTGGGAACTCGCTACTGGATCTGGTACTTTCACTTGTCGGCTTGTGCACCAGCATACTGCTACTGTCTACTACCACCACCATAGCACCTTGAGAAACCATGCAGCCATCGCTTTGTCTAATCGCAGGAAAGATAAGAACTGTGGTGGATTCATTGTTGAGCTGCAATAAACTATATACAATGGAAATCAACACCCAAAACCCCTTCTGAGTCCTGAGAAAAAATATAGTTGCAGACTGAAAAGACTAGGATGAGAGAGTAGTAGGACAAGTAGGGTAAAGTATTCTATTTGTGGGTGTTACACTGTAGCAGATTTGAAAAATTTACTGTGAGCCCGCTGCAAAGGAAGCATTGCAAAGTAAAAGAGTAACCCCGCAAACAAATTTAAATCATATGTACAACTATAAAAGATGTATTTCCCTAACAAATATAAACTAGAATACCCACAACACCTGGCTCACACCTCTCCTTAACCCCAACCAATGTTAAAAGTAATAGAAAGAAAGCCCAAAAACGTAATTGTCCATAAATAAATAAGCGAAAAAACCCCAAGAATGGCCTAACTCCCACATTCCCACAGTCCCCCCAACAAGTCGCATCCACCAAACAAAAGATTAAAAAAGTGACAAATGAGGCCTAGCGGCAAGCTAGGGCTTCCTCTCCAATCGGTCAAAATGCTCCTCTATTCTGGCTTCCAGGCGCACCATCCTCTGCAGCATGCAGCGCTGAAAGTCTCTATGGAGTCTATAGGGAGAGCAGCAGTTGTTGAATGGCGGTGGGCAGCTCCTGACCATGGTGCCATACTACCAGAGGAACTGTGACCTAGGTGTGGCCAGGGCATTGGAGGCTACAGCTGCTGATGCCTCATCCTCTTCCAGGACCACCAGTCACTGATATTCTGCCTTGATGGCCTCCAGCTTCCTTGGCCAGGTCCTAGCTGCTCTCTCCTGCATGTTGAGTTGTTGTGAAGAAGATGATGATAGATTGGCAGTAGTAGCTATATCAAGAAAGAAAAAAGACAAATTGCAACCAATACTCCAAGCAAAACAGTAACACATATAATTATGTATAGTGGCACAGTAGTACCAGCAGCACATATTTTTGGTGGTATCCTCGATTCCTCGGCCCATTCGATTTTGATGTGGTCAGAGTTTGAGGCAGTCAGCACTATGGAGTATACAGGTATTCTTCTTCTCTCTCTTTTTTAGCTAAATGAATGTAGGCATGTCAGCTCAGCTAGTTCCCTTGACTGACATAGTAGTGTTGCTTTTTATTGCTACTGTCTGCAGGTAGATCAGCTGTATTAGACAATTATCTCTTTTCCTGTCACAGCCATATTCTAGGGATGTGTGTGGTGTATGTATTTTTAATTTGTTATAAAAATAAATAAATTGGGTAGGCGAAAATACGCCAACCCTATTTATTTATTTTTGCAGCAAATTGAAAATACATACACCACACACATCAGTACAATTCAGATGCAAACAATATGTTCTTTCAAAAATATCCAGTTGGGCATTTTGCTGGTGGAAATTTTTGAAAAGCTTCTCAAGAAGACAACCTGTAAAAGAATGAACTGAGTGGCCAGAGCTATTGATGAATATGAGTTTTGAAAATAAATAAAGTCTTCTTGGTTGGCAAATGCAATGGGGCCGTCCTCCTCTTTCTCATACTTTCTTCCAGCCATGGTGCATGGTAATCAGTTCACCATCAACTGCTGCTAGTTATACTAGGTCTAGCTAAGAAGAAGACACAACTTTGGGCAGTCCAACTTGAAATGTCCACTCTCACATTTTCCTGATTAAGCAATGATTACATGAGGAAGTAAAAGAGAGCCTTCTCATCTCAACAAGAATGCGTAGAATACCTTACTTGGGGATGCAATCTGCTGGGCAGAATAGTAGTACTAGTACTAGTAAGTGACCATAACCAATGAAATCTCTGAGTCTTACAGTACCACCACTAGGAAGTCCACAAACTATATAAGGGGAGAGGGGAAGCTGACTGAAAAACCAGAATAAAGGAAGCCACAGACAGACTAGTACAGAGAGAGACAGTTTGATGTAAAATACAGACACTAGAAACATAAAATAACTTGGTAAAAAGGATAATGATTTGATTTGATTTTACATTTTATAAAGCGCAGCGAATGCCCAAAGGCATCTGGGCGCTAATGCAGGGATAACAAGAATTTAGAAATGATAGATCGAAGAGGATTTGGGAGAAAATAAAATAGGATACTGGTAGAAATAGTTCAATTAAGGAGCAGTACAAATTGGGGAAATATACATTAATATTAACAACTGGAGGACTTACTGGGGCCAGCAGAGCCATCTGCCGGGAGAGTTCATCTTGGGGGCACCACCAGCTCCCGCACAGGCCTCTGACGACCTCTTGCCCCTGGATGCTGATGCAAGACATAATTAAAGAGACAAAAAATAATTTGTGGTAAATAAATAATCTCCCCAAAACGATTTTGTGACAGGAAATGGCAATTGAATAACATTGAACTTTTCTAAATCAGATCGACTAGTAGTAGACTAGAATCACAGTCGCGGACTGTCCTATCTAGTTATTCCACAATTCCTAAACCTACCTAGCCCGCCTGTTCCATAGACTTTAAACTACTGATAAATTGCAACAAATTATCTTTTCTTCTAAGTTCAATCTCATTCAAAATCATTCTCAAACCCCTGTGACAGGCCGATTCACTAAGGGGGTTGGGTTTAGCCCCTTTGAACTCATCTGTGGTTTCCATGTTAGGGGATCTCTTAGCCTTGTAAAAAGGGGTGGGAGCAAGCTCCCAGGAAACCCCCTCAGGATGTGATCAGCTACATGTTGGCCCTCTGCAACCAGATGCACTGTTACTGGAAAAAGGCAAAAAGCAACCTTGAGGCCATTCAATAGGTTATAAAGCTCTGGTATGACCAGAAGGCCAATCTGGAAGAGTTTCAACCTCGCCAGAACATGAGAGTTATGGAGCCAGTAGAGCCCAGGGATCTTCAGGATTGATGGGCAGGCCCATACGAGGTGAAGGAACCAAAGGTGAGACCACCCACTTGGTGCATCCCAAGACCCTGAGAAACCTCTTAAAGGGGGTGCCACATGATCTGCCTCAAACCACACTTTGAGAGTCTGAAATGAGCATGCTCCTGGTAACAGATAAGGGAGTGGAAGATGAGAGCAAGTCTGTCCCTGACCTTCTGTCTGCTCATGAACATGATGGGTCATTGGGGGTGTCAACCTCTCCCCCCACACTGACCCCAGAACAACAGAGTGACTACTGCCAGCTACTGAGGCAGTTCGCCTCCCTGTTGTCCCTCATCCCGGACTCACAAACGTGGACGTCCATTGCATAGACACTGGAGACAGTCCACCTGTTAAGGATTAGATGAACAGATTTTCAGACAAGGTGAGAGCAAGCATCAAGTTAGAGGTCTTGTAGATGCTGGTGTTACATTTGATTGAGTCCTCTAACAGTCCCTGGTCCAGATCTGTGGTCCTGATACTAAAGTATGCCCCATCAGGTGCCACCGCAGAACTTAGGTACTGTGTGGACTATAGGAGCCTTAATTCCATCAGGAAGTCTGAAACACTTAAATATTTTAATATTGCAGATTGCTCTGGCTGACGAGGCAAAAGAGAGGTCTGCATTCTCAACCCTAGAGTGCCACTTTCAGTTTAAGGAGATGCCCTTTGGCTTAAAGAAAGCCCCGGCCACCTTTAAGAGGTTGGTCAACAAAGTACTGGCTGGGACGGAGGCATTGTATGCCATCTACATGGATGACATAGATAGATATAGCTCCAGCTGGGAGGAACACCTGTACCACCTCCAGGGGGTACCTGAGACCATGCAGCAGGCAGGCCTGACTATTAGGACCAGTAAGTGCCAGATAGGGCAGGGTTCTGATATTTATATGGCCCACATGTTGGCCCGGGGAAAGGTTCAGCCCCTCCAGGCCAAGATTTAAACTATCCTGGCTTGGCAATCCCTTAAAACACAGACCCTCCTGGGCCTCATAGGATTCTGTTGGAGGTTTGTTAAGGGATATGATTCAATGTTTCCCCCTTAACTGAGCTGACTTAAAATAAGTAGCCCAGACAGGTGATCTGGGCGGAGGCCTGCCAGAAAGCCTTTGATAGCCTCAAGGAGGACACGTGTACAGCACCTGTACTCAAGGCTTCTGACTTCTTTAAGGAGTTCATAGTGCAGACAGATTCTTCAGAGCATGGCATAGGGATGGTTGTCACACAGTTAAATGAGGAGGGCCTACACCAACTTGTATTCACCATTAGCAGGAGGTTACTTCCACAGGAACAGAGTTGAAGTGCAATTGAAAGGGAGGACTTTGCTGTGGTCTGGGCACTCAAGAAGCTGAGACCCTACCTGTTTAACACTCACTTATGGGTTCAGACAGACCACAGGACCCTCAGATGGCTCATGCAAATGAGGGATGAAATTACCAAACTTTTAAGATGGTCCATCTCCCCACAGAGAATAGACTTTGTGATGGAACTCCATCCTAGGACAGACCACACCAGTGCTGATGGTCTATCCAGGTTCTTTCACTCTAGTGATGAGAAGTCTCAAGGGTTTGGGTAGTCCTCCCCACTTTCAGCTGGGGGACACATGTGAGACCTGTCAGCCTTAGGGTGGTCTTCTCCCAAACATTTTGCCTTCCTCCTCCATTTTTCTGATCTTGTTTCTGCACACTTTAGGACGTTGAACACTTTATCACTGCTAACCAGTGCTACCAGTGCTAAAGTACATATGCTCACTCCTTAAAACATGATAATATTGGCTTATCCCCAGCAGGAATATTTCATTTACTTGTACGTCCCTAGTAAAGTGGTGCTACATGTGCCCAGGTCCTGTAAATTAAATGTCGTTTAAACATGTCTCAGACCTGCCATTGCAGAGCCTATGTTCGCAGTTTTAACCTACCATGTCAAACTAGCAAACTAAACCTTTTGCCAGACCCAAACCTTTCTTTTTATACACATAACTTAACACTAGAGTAGGCCCTGGACAGCCCAGAGGCCCTGGGTGCAATGTAGGTACAAATTAGGAGATGTACTTTTTTAGGTTGTACATGTCCTGGTAGTGAAGAACGATTAAGTCATTTTTCAGCACTGCAAGGCCTACCTCTCCCTTAGAATAACACTGTGCAGCACACATAGAAAGAGGAAATCACCTGAACGTATTGATTTTGTGCATGGCCGCCCATTGTGCTCCGAGCGCAGTGAAAAGACAGGAATGTGCCATATCTCATAGATACAGCACATTCCTGCCCTTTTGTTTTGATATAGGGCAGCACAGCAAGACTCCTTGCGGCACTGCTCTGCGCCAAAACCTCATAAATGAGGCACTGAGATGTCACATTGCATATAGTTATACATTCCGCATATATTTATAAATTGAGGTACAGGGAGAACGAGCTAATTGCCTACAAGCACAAAAGTATTGGTCAAGTGCTCGAACCAGGTTTATAACCTAGATCTGCAGGATCCATGGTCAAAATAAGAGAATTTCAATACCATGTTAATAAAAATGTTTCACAGATTTGGAGATTGTATGCAAGAGCCAGTGCACTATCAACATCTTTCCTGTTGCACTACTGCACTCTCCACCAACACAAAATGGTGCCTTCCAGTAACCAGCAGAATAACTTCTTAAGAAGGAACAAGGTATAAACTATTTACAAATGTAACAATTATAGATCGTAAAGTCAGGGTAATCTTGCTTAACAGAGAGGCAAGGGAAAGGTGAACTAATATAAGGTAGTTTCTCAGTGCATTTTCTAGTTTTTCTTAGAAAAATAGGAGTGCAAGGAGAGTTGGGAAGCACTTCTGCTCTGCTGAGCTAGACAACCTCTCCCTCCCTAAAAAACTAACGAGCTGCCAAAGAGAGAATCATTGATATTCTCTGGTCTCCCCTCTCCTATATTTAGATATTGTGTGCATTGGATCCTCAAAGTCACATTAAAAAAATAAGTGAAAATCTCTAGGGCCATATTATGTAAAGCAAACAATGTAAGCCACCCCCCCCCCCCAAGCCCCACCATCCCACTGCTTTACCTGGATAATGGGCTGCGGCTGAGTTAATCTGCAAATTCTGCCACAGGTTTGGGGTGACTGGTACCTTAAGTAGTTGAAGCGCTGGAGAGGCGCTATTTTACCACCTTGCAAAGTGGTAAATGGTTGCTTGTCACAGGATCTTTCAAGGCATATGGGACTTTTGGCTGGAAATGTAGCACCATTTGTTGACATATGTAAAGTAAATAACATAACATAAGACTATAGCAGACACAAATCAATATAGCAACACAATTAAGACATAACGGCACAACAGAACAGTCAAAAGAGAACACAGCACAACTACAGTACAAAACAGGGGCTTAGGAAAAGTGTTTTGTCTCATAATGCAAGCAATAAAATAGGTTCCTGGTCTTAGGTTTGATAGTTAAAAAGAATACACTAATTGGGCACTAGTATGCTCCTCAAGCTCATGGGCCTCAGTTCCATTGCCCCTGCTGCTTTAATTATAGTTACACCTCTCACAACACAAGATTGCATTGTTATAAGGCAGCTCTTACACACAGCAGCCTGGAAAACAACAGAACCTATCACCACCACAACAAAATGTCACACAATAAATATAAAGAAACGTTCTAGTCACATATTACCACTTCCAGAACTCTTTTCCTTTAATAATATGGGGATACGATCTGCTTGGAGCAAGCACTGCCTAAACTTACAACCAATGATATGAAATAGCATCAGTTAAAAAAAAATGTGATCTAGCCCCTTGTCTTAGAATCAATCAATCAGAGGTTTACAGAGCGCGCTACTCACCCGTGAGGGTCTCAAGGTGCGGGGGGAGGGAAGCAGGTCCGGGTCAGTCGAAGAGCCTGGTCTTGAGATCCTTCCTGAACATGTGAAGCGTTTGGGAGCGTCTGATGTTGACCGGGAGCTGTGATGTAGGAGAAAGCTCTCCAGTCGGTTCTGTTTCTGCGGATGCGGGGGACCTCTGCCAGTGCGAGGTCGGCTAAGTGGAGGTTCCTCTTGGTACTTGAAAACATACTCGGTCATTGAGGTTTTGGGGACCGATGTTGTTGAGGGATTTATAGGCGTGGGTGA
Organism: Lissotriton vulgaris; assembly: GCF_964263255.1. Taxonomy (NCBI): domain Eukaryota; kingdom Metazoa; phylum Chordata; class Amphibia; order Caudata; family Salamandridae; genus Lissotriton; species Lissotriton vulgaris. Next base: position 626,191,010 of record NC_141693.1, read on the forward strand.
GGAGTTTGAAGGTGACCCTCTTCTCGACGGGGAATCAGAGGAAGCTTCGTAGGTGTTGGGTCATATGCTCGTGGCGCGGAGTCCCTATGACGAGCCTGGCAGCGGCGTTCTGGATGGTTTGGAGTTTGCGTAGAAGAGTTTTGTTGATTCCGGCGTAGAGGTCGTTGCAGTAGTCTACTCTGCTGTTATTAGTGTGTGGGTGATGGTCTTTCTGCAGTCGGGGGGATCCATTTGAAGGTCTTACTGAGGATGCGGAGGCAGTTGAAACTGGTGGACGTGGCAGCGTTGATCTGGCGGTTCATGGAGAGGGAGGAGTCGAGTATAATACCGCAAAGGCAAGACGTATAGTTTTTAATTGCGAATTGTTTCTCCCGGTAGGGCATTATTGAACCAATAAGTTAATGATTCTCTTAATTTCATCTGCCCTGAGAATTTGGGAGGGAGGAAGAAGAGTTGAACACTTCAAAGGTTCAGGAGGACATACATAGACGTATATGCACTTGCTCTGTGAGTGTTACTGAAACCCAACACAGTGACTGCTGCACCTGACTATCAGCCTTAGAATGCATTCTTTCCCTTAAATCCACAACCCTGAATGTTCTCTCCGTGCCAAGGCAAATTTAACCCCTTCTTTAATAGGTGAGATGAGAAATAAGAAAGGGATTAGCCTACCTAAGTAAGAGGGTTCTTCATAAGAACTGAAGCTGCATCCAGGGGCGGCTGGCATGGCTCACTGGTCGGGGGAGGGGAGCCTCGCAGGCTGCTTAAAAAAAAAAAAACATACCTTGCCGCTGCATCCGGCGTCTTCTAGCCAGCTCGCCTGTGTCAGACTCCAAGACGGAAAAGGAAGCAGGCAGCCATGCACCTACTTCTAAGCCAATCAGAATGCTCCAATGGAGCATTTTAATTGTTCTAAGTGCCATGACATGGTGCTCAGCCAGGGGCTTTAGGGGTGGGCATGTTCTCCATGTAGGCTATAATGCAGCCTGCATGGAGAACAGGGGAGTGCGCATGACTGTTTTGGGTGGCCTAAGAGGGCCAACCAAACAGTCACTGCGCACAGGAGTGTCTACCACTCCTCCTCTGCAGCTCAGCCCCACCCCCTCCAGCATTGCCGCAGCAGGAGGAAAAAATTAAATGAAAATAACATTTTGTTATTTTCAGTTTATATTTTTCCTTTTTTTGCTGCTCCTGGCAGAAGGGCGACGCTCCTCCGCCTTAGTGGAGGAGCCGCCACTGGCTGCATCTCATAGACGAATCTGGAACGTGGCTTGATTGCTTATGTTCCTGTTAAGAGAGGACATGACCTAGCTACATCAGCTGGACTGCTTCTTTGGGGTGGGACCGATTTACATATGGTTAGTCACCTTCTATGTTGGCACAAATAAATTATAACAAAAATGGAATGGAATGCTGCCCTGAAAAATTCTCAGGAATTAATGCTAAGTGAAATATTTCCATTAATTATTTTATGCTTGAAGTTACAATGAAGCCAGCTGAGAGTCAAAATGAGTGCAACAAGACGGCTATTTTCACATTTCTGAATTAAATGTATATGTGTTGTGTGTAATAAGGCAAGGTAAACGGGGTCAAGAAAGATGGAGGCTCTTTTAAGGAAGGCCCTTTTAATGCCAGTATTGCCCTTAGCCTGAAAGTTTACTCAACTCCATTTCTTAAATGCTGCTATCTGCTCACGTCAGAACTTTCCTTACATAGTTGTACATTTTCGGTTTGAGGGATGTCATAATCGCTCTGGAAATTGGTTGTGTCTGGTGTGAGAAACCTCTGGGGGCATTACCTATTTCTTCCACATTTCCTGCATGTCGCCTCTGCTCTTAGAGGCGATAGAGTGTAATGAAGGAGGAAATGGCTGACACCCTGGGATAAATCAGATTCTACAGTGTCAACAGAAGCTCAGAGGGGGATAAAACCTGTGAGTAATATGTCTACACAAATGAAAAGCTTGCGCCATTTTATGATGAGACATATCTCCCAGCAGATGCCAGAAGCCCGTTGCTGTTGGGCACATTGCTGCTGAGTGCTCATAAAATATGACTCTTATCTCATTGCTTCCAGTCCAATTCCAGTGATAAATAAATAATCCTAACAGCTGCTGCAGAAACGGTGCTTTGATGCTTACATTTAGAGAAGTACAGACTGCAATGGCAGCTTCTTAACCCTGATGGTGGGCTGTGAGAAATATGCACAGCACCCCGGAGTGTGGCACATATTACGATTTTTAGTTTTGAACATGTAAACAAGGCATGACACACAGAACTGGTAAGTGGTACAACGAATTCCGCTTGTTTTGCGTTGTTTCACCTACAGAAATATTCCATGGGAAAACAGGAGGGGTGTTATAATGATCACACAACTCAGATTTTAGATCCCTGAGCACCTTGCTCGAAATCAGTGCCTTAAGAGTCCATACCGTTTGGCTACAACATCTTACCAACAGTTAAATATCTGTGATGGAGCGCAACCAGGCCTTAAGTCCAACAGGCTTGACTTCGTAGGCTAAAACATTTGCATTGTGCAGTTTGAGTCTGCACACTGCTAATACCACATGCATTCTCGGGCGGTATTTCCACACATAGTGAGAATGGCCAAACTAGCTTTTATTAGCCTACCAGGTCACATGAAGAACCCATCATTTGAACTAATAAGTGCCAGTCTGGATGCCTCTCAGTAAATTCTTAAACACAGCCTAGACTCAGCTGACATGATGGCTTATTCCAAGGCAACCATGGTTACTGTCTGCAGTCACACCTGGATGTTTCCCTATGCACTTCTGTATACGTCCATTATACATTCTTGGACATGCCCATTGATGGTGAGAATCTACTTGGCAAGAAAGCTCCCACGGGGAGCGCTTAAAAAAAGTTAGACTACATTGGCCTTGCAGGGACTAGCCTCCTGAACCAATCAGTTCCATCAATAATATGGTTAATTTCAAGGCTTTTGCAGAGTCCAACCATCCCAGGGAGTGGTAAACTCCCCAGGCTGTTATGATCCTTCAACAGTTCTACATCTCTATTTGAGGGAGATGTGGACTGAGAAGGACGTCAACAATAGCAGTATCAACAGCTCCATTCCCCTTAAAGTCCAAAGTATCTTCTGCTTTGAACTGTTTCTATTCATCCTCTCTACAACATCAGCTTACTTATGTGGGGAAAGTTGTTTTATTTTCTGACCAATAGGAAGTCCTTTTCGATGGATCACTGGGCATTGGAGCTTTTCTGCAAGGGCTACTCACTTCCGTTTCGGCTCATTTCCCTTTTTCACCAATCTTTGCCTGGAGATGCATCCTGGTGCGTGCCTCATTCTTGGAGGTGAAAGTTCTCACCCTACTGCACAAAGGTTCCATTGAATTGCTGCCCTTGGAGAAGGGGGGCACAACATTGTATTTCTTTTACTTCTTTATCCCCAATGAGGACTGGGGTCTCAGTCCTACTTTCGATTTGACACTTTTTGATTCTATCTTTGATAGGACAAGTTTATACATACTGTCTCCAAACCAGGTCCTCCTGAACAAAAGGAGTTGCATTAAATAGTGTCCCTAGTTCTCCAAAATGCTCATTTTCATATTCTAACTTTAACTGCTCACAGGTGGACGATTGATAGCTGAAGATAGGATCTCCTGTATTTGTCTTAGCTATCTTGATTGCATCCTGTCATTACCCCATTGCCTGTGCCTCTTCATGATTCATCAAAATATTCACCTCATCTCTGTTCAGATGCTGAACTTCAATGGAGCTGTCCTGGACACAGATTGCATGAGAACTTCCTCCTGTGCCTCAAAGGATCTTGAATATTCTAAATATGATATACTGGTTTGATAGTCAAATCTCATCCAGATGGGCAGATTTTTGGCTTGATGGCTGTCAGTGTCACGAGTCAGGTGGAGGATGATTTCCCTTTAGTGATGCCTCAGGAGGCAGTGGTTCCACCATCAGTGGAATCGTTCAGGTCTTGTGGACATTTTTAAAGCTATCCTCTCAGATGTTTTCTGTTGTACCCTTACAAATTTTCAATAGGTAATCGATTTGAGCCCTTTGATTTTGCAGGCCACCATTCGTATGGATGCTATTGTGTTGGGTTTGGAGCCTCATCTTGGGAGATGGCAGTGTGTAGCTGCTGGTCCCTGTCAGAGCAATGCCTGCACTGATGTGCTGAAGTTGAGGCAGTAAGCCTAGCCCTGAAGGTGTTTCTTGCCTCCATCTCATTATGCGTTGGATAGGTTTTTCAGACATTACCACTGTTCATCGCAAGAACCAACAGGGGAGCATAGGTTCCTGGACACTTTTATGTGAGGCCTTGCATGTGAAGTCATGAGTTTGTAATAGGACAGTTTCCCAATGGCAGCTCTTATGGCAGGCATTCTGATTTTAAAGGCATATGACTTGAGTTACCAGTCTCTAAAGAATCATCCATGAGATGTCCATTTTGAAGACACGGACATGATCTTCTCCTGACTGAAATGTCAAGGAGTGGACTTCTTTTCATGCCCCTGAACAAGAAATGTCCACTGTTCTCCTCCTGGCACATCCTGGTGCTTAGTTGCATAGGAGACACTTCCCGGTTCAGTTGATCACTATGCAAACCCTCCCACTCCCTTTTCTTAGAAGGTCCAGCAGAGGGTGAAAGAGGGTCAAGCACAGCTGTTTCTCATTGCCCCACACTGTGGTGGAAGAATTTAGTATGATAAACTATTGGAGCTCAGCATTCGGGGAAAGGTTTTCTGGATTCTGTCTAGTGTCTAGAGAATATTCATAAGATGACAAATCTGTGGAAAGATATCAGGCCTTATTTAGAGTTGTGTGTGTGGCAACAAATGATGGACAGAATTCTGAATCAATCCAACATTCACTGCAGTCAAGTGATCTGGATTAAATCCATCATTATTTTGTTCACTACGCCACCCCAGTTTGGACCCAGCCATATGCAAATCAGTCTTCACCCTGCTCCTCATGGGAACAGTCCAGTCCTAACTTCAAGCAAGTTCCTACCTGGACCAGAAACAAGCATCTTGACAGGTTTCGGGGTATTACCCCTCATCAGCCAGTCTAGCTTGAATCCAGTGGCACAGTGAGCAAGGGACCCACGTCGAGGCATACCCATTCCACTAAGGGAAAAAAGTGTTGTTGCAACAAATCATGGACGAAATGTTAAATTAATCAAACACTCACCCCAGTCAGGAGATCTGGGTTGAATCAATTATTCTATTGCTCACTACGCCACCCCAGTTTGGACCCAGCCATATGCAAATCATCTTGACCCTGCTCCTCATGGGAACAGTCCAGCCTGAACTGCCAAGCCAGGTCCTCCCTAGACCAAAAACAAGCTTCCTGGGACCAGTTTCATGGTATTAACTCTCGTCAGCCAGGCTAGCTTTATCTAGTGGCACAGCGAGCAATGGACAGACGTCTGGGCATACCCATCCCACTCAGGGTGAAAAGTGCTGCGGCAACAAATGATGGACGGAATGCTAAAGCAATCATTTACCCCAGTCAAGAGAGCTGTTTCTCTTTGCCCCACACTGGTAGAGAACAATTTAATATGATAAACTATTGGAGCTCAGCATTCACGGAACAGTTTTCTGGATTCTGTCTAGTGTCTAAAAAATATTCAAAAGATAAAAAAATCTGTGGAAAGATAGCAGGCCTTATTTAGATTTGTGTGTGTGGCAACAAATGATGGAGGGAATTCTGAATCAGTCAAACATTCACTACAGTCAAGTGATCTGGGTTAAATCCATCATTCTTTTGCTCATTACGCCACCCCCGTTTGGACCCAGCCATATGCAAATCACTCTTGACCCTGCTCCTCATGGAAACAGTCCATCCCTAACTTCCAGCAAGGTGCTCCTGGGACCAGAAACTAGCATCCTGGGACAGGTTTCGGGGTAGTACTCCCCATCAGCCAGGCTAGCTTGAATCCAGTGGCACAGTGAGCAAGGGACCCACGTCTGGCCATACCCATCCCACTCAGGATAAAAAGTGTTGTGGCAAGAAATAATGGACAAAACGTTGAATCAATCAAACACTCTCCCCATTCAGGATATCTGGGTTGAATCTAATTTGAATTTGAATTTAAAAGTTTTTGTACAGCGCTCGCATACCCAGCGGTTTCATGGCGCTAGTGGTGATCAGTGAGTGGCAGCAGCAGAAGGATTAGGGGTAGGCTTGCGTGAACAGAAAAGTTTTAAGATTTTTACGGAACAGGGGGTAGGAGGGTGAGGTGCGCAGAGCAATCGGGAGGGAGTTCCAAAAAGTTGGAGCCAGGACAGCGAATCTCGCTCCGCCCGCCCTCTGTTTTTTAAAGCGAGGGATGGTGAGGAGGGCCAGATGGGCCGAGCGAAGTTCTCTGCCTGGACAGTAAGGTTTGATGAGGGCACAGATGAACTGGGGGGCAGTGCCCACTCTGGCTTGGTAAGTGAGACAGCCGAGTTTAAACAAGGCACGCTCCCTTATGGGGAGCCAATGCAGAGTTTTGAGTATAGGGGTGACCCGATGATATCTGGGAAGGCCATGGATCAGGCGGGCCGCCTGATTCTGCACCAGTTGTAATCGGTGGATCATGTATGCAGGGGCTCCGTTATAGACTATGTTGCCGTAGTCTATACGGGACAATACCATGGCTAGCATGATGATTTTTAAAGCTGGGGGGAGAAGAAGCGGGAGACTTTTCTAATTACTCTGAGAGAGAAGAAAGATGAAGAAACGACAGAGTTGACTTGTGGGAGGACAGTAAGCTGGGGATTAAGAAAGATTCCCAAGGTTTTCACTTTAGGGACCGGGAGTGGAGGAGCACCAAGGGAGGGGGGCCAGAAAGAAGAAGACCAGGGACTGCAGCCACCTCCGGTCAAGACCAGCTCGGTCTTGTCCGGGTTGAGTTTAAGGTGGCTGCAGTTCATCCAATCTTGAATGAGGGTCATGACGGTTTGAACATTCAGGGCAGATGAAGGTGAGTGGGACAAATTAAAAATGAGCTGGAGGTCATCCGCGTAATTAAACACGGTGACCTCCAGTTGCTGTAACATAAAAATAAGGGGGAAGATGTAGAGGTTAAACAGGAGAGGGGAGAGTGATGAACCCTGGGGGACCCCGCATTCTACCTTACGAGAGGCCGCCGCAAAACCAGCCAAATGGACACCTTGTGTTCTCCCCGCGAGGAAGGACTCCAGCCAGGAAAAGGCTAGGCCCTCTATACCCGCCGCCTTGACACGGTTGAGGAGGATGGTATGGTCCACCGTGTCAAAAGCGGCGGATAAGTCGAGGAGGATCAGGGCTTGCGGAAGGTTGATGTCAATGCCTTCACGCAGCTTGTCCATGACTGAGATGACCACTTTTTCGGTAGAATGCAGGGGGCGGAAACCAGCTTGACAAGGGGAGAGGCAATGATTTGCCTCGATATGAGTGCTCAGTGTGGAGGTAATGTGAGTTTCAAGGACCTTTGCCAGGTAGGGAAGGAGTGAAATGGGGCGGTAATTAGAAGCAGAGGAGGGATCGGCGTCAGGTTTTTTTAAAATAGGGATGACAATCGCCGATTTGTGTGGAATAGGAACATAACCATGGTTGAGGGAGTCATTGAGGAGGGTCAGAGGGAGAATGGGGCAGGCTGAGTAGATTTCCCTAAGTATGCGGGCAGGGGCAAAGTCCTGAGGAGAGCCTGATTTGACCCGTTGAAGCAGAGGGCGAAGGGAGTCAATAGTTAGGAGTGGGAAATTGGTCAGTTTAGTAGTGGAGGGGGGAGGGGAGGGGTCCACAAAAGTGGAAGAGGGGGGGGGGATGTTATGTTTAATTTTTACAACCTTGTCTATAAAGAACTCGTTGAGCGAGTCACAGAGGGATTGGGACGGGGGAATGGTAGGTGTGGCTCTGGTGGATGAAGCGAGCTCATGGACGGTGGAGAAGATTTCTTTCGATTGTGACTCTGCAACCAATATCCTGTGTGTGTAGTATTCAGCCTTGGCTTCCAGGATACTCTTTTTGTAGGTTTGCAGAGTGGCCAGATAGATTGTTTTTAAGGCAGGATCGTAAGTTCGTCGCCAAGCTCTTTCAGCCCTTCTTGCAGCAAGTTTTTTCTCTTTGAGGTCGGGGGTAAACCAACGATTAGCTGCATGGGCCCGTTTTACTGAGAGGCGCTTGAGGGGGGCGAATTCATCGCTAGCCCTTGTGAGCCAGTTGTTAATTGCGGCCAGTTGGGGGGCAGCTGTCAAACCAGTAAGATCCGGGCAGGTCGTGACCAGGGCCGAACATAGGGAGGGCATGTTTACCTTGCCCCATTTCCGAGCCCAAGTGTTTTTGGGAAGGGGGGGTTTAACCGGGGGAGCTAGGGCAAGGGAGAACGTGATGGTGGAGTGATCTGACCATGGGCAAGGGGAAATCGAGGGAGGAGTGGAGGGAACATTCAGTGTCCAGATTTGGTCCAACATGTGGCCATGACGATGGGTTGGGCTGTGTATGAGGGGTACGAAGTTCAAATTTTCCATGAGGCAGGTGAATTCCTTAGATTGGGGGCTCTCCCCCGGGTCATTGGGCCAGAAGTTAAGGTCCCCTAAAACTAATACAGAGGAATGATTGACTGCCAAAGTGGTCTTCTAGCATTCTTTTTCTCACTATGCCACCGCAGTTTGGACCCAGCCATATGCAAATCAGTATTGACCCTCCTCCTCATTTTTTTTGTAACATCGTTTTTATTGCAGCACCAAAATATTTGTACAGACAATATATTTATGACATATCCAGTAAACATAGCAGGAAGGCACATGTTCAATTCGTTCCCCCCATCATGCCAAGCATGTCTCCAGGCAGAAGACTGAGCAACCATCGCTCTGAGTCCATTCCCCGCTTCATAGTTCGATGTCCATAGCCACATTCACAGGAAGACGTGGACTGCTTTTGAAATTTTCGCCCATCCACCACCCCCCCCAACTTCCCACAGTCCCAAACTCCCCCCCCCCCATGGCAGCGCTGTATTAGAATCCCAGTGGGAATAAGGTCTGGTGTGTGCAAGAAGGACTTATCCATTCACTATGGTGTGCACCTAGGTGCGCTAGTGGGGTCAGCTGCTACAGAGTCCGCATCCTCCCCTTCCTCCTCATCATTATCATCCCGGAGCGCCTGTACCATCATTTCCCATGCTGTCGCCCTCTCCATGGCTTTCTCATCATCGGTCCTCCTTGCCATCTGGTACCTTAAAGTGCTTTCACAGGCTGCCCACCTCAGACATTCACCATACCATCGTTTATACGCGGGTCCCACTTTCGATTTCCAATTCCTTGTTATTTCCCTCTTTGCCAGGATCAGCCCCAAATCAATGAATCGGCTGGTAGTCTTATTTTTGGACGTGTGTGGAAACCAGTGTAGCACCCCCACTGCTTTGGTGTACTGTATTTCCCTATCTGTAGCATTATTCAGGGCCCTCCCAACCTACTGCCAGTATTCCCCCAAGGTAGGGCAATCCCACAGCATGTGTCCCAGATCCGCCCCAAGTGTGTTGCACCTGGGGCAGGCCGCCTGTTCCACCCCAAAGTACTGCCGTAGTTTCCCTGGCGTGAGGTATGCCCGATGAATAATATAAAAGTGTATGAGTTGGAACCTAGCGTTCCTTGAGCTCTTCCGCGCCCTCCGCAATAATTGGCCCCAAGTTGCGTCCGGGATCTCCATTTGGAGGTCCAGTTCCCACTTAGCTTTCAAAGCTGTGAGCGGCTGCAAGGCCTCCCGCAACATTCTGGAGTACAGACAGGTTACCGCCTTAAAGGTCCCGGCTGCCATCATTGTATATTGGCACGCCATGGAGGTCGCAGGTTCCTGCAATCCCTCTCCCCAATGGTCTTGCATGGCGCCCGTTATCGCCGCATGTAACAAGTAATCCCCTCGTGGGAGGTCGAACCGCTCCTGCAACTCTTGAAACGGAAGCAATGCACCATCCTCATACAAGTCGCCCAGCATTTGAATCCCAGCCTCTTCCCAGCCTAGCAATCTCGACCAGTCCCCACCATGAGGCAGGGCTGTGACCATTTCCAGCGGGATCTCCGGAGCATACATGCGGCGGATACCCACTCGTTTGCGCGCCCGGTTCCAGCAAAGTCGGAACGTCTGTTCCTCCACTGTCAGATCCCTAAGCAATAGCTTCTGATGCAGCGTGATGTATGCCAACACATGCCGCGGAGTGCCCTCATCTCTAGAATGCTCCGGGCCTCGATGCACCCTCGCGACCTCCTGAGTGAAAGTCTGCAGTTGAGCCGCCAGATAATAGCCTTCGAAATCAGGCACCGCCATGCCTCCCTCATCTTTGGGTCGCAAGAGGGTATCCAGCGCGATTCGTCGCCTGCCGGTGCCCCATAAGAACGCTATGGTCAACGATCTCAGGCGCCGAAAGACGGAGCCCGGAACCTATATCGGAAGAGTCCTAAAGTAATATAATAGCCTAGGCAGAGCCACCATCTTAAGCAAGGAGACCCGACCAGCTAGTGAGAGTGGGAGAGTGGCCCAGAAGTCCATACACCCTCTCAGGGCAGTAATACAGCGATTGATATTACCATCCAGCATATCCGCTGGGGTGTGGTAGATATAAACGCCGAGATAGTGCAGCTAATGAGGTTCCCATCGGAGTTCCTGCGCCGTGAGAGGGCACGGCTCTCCCTGTCTCAACGGGTATAGACAAGATTCGGGCCAATTGACCCTCAAGCCCGACAGCCGCCCGAACAACTCTAGCAAACGTCTCGCCCCCAACAATTCCGCTTCCGCATCGGCCAAGAACATCAGCAGGTCGTCCGCATATGATGAGATGACATGCAGCCTGGCCCTGTAGACCAACCCCTTATAATGGCGGCCGGACCTGGCTTCCGCTGCAAAAGGCTCCATTGCCAAAGCGAACAAGAGGGGAGAAAGGGAGTACCCCTGCCTAGTGCTGCGTCGTACCGGATATTGCTTCGAGATCAATGAACCCACTCTGACTCTTGCCGTGGCTTCTGTATATAAGACTTTGGTCCAGTTGATATAACCGTCCCCTAGCCCGAAACGCCTCATCACCTCATACAGATAGTCCCATTCAAGACTATCGAAGGCCTTCTCGATATCTATAGAGAGCACGAATGGAGTAGTGTCTTCCGACAACCGAGCCCCCATCAGCCTCGTCAGCCTGCGGATATTGTGGGTAGTGTTTCGTGTCGGGATAAAGCCGCATTGATCTTCATTAAACAGACCCGTCATGTGAGTCAACAACCTATTCGCTAGGATTTTGCTCAGGATCTTGTAATCCGTCGTGAGCATAGATAATGGACGGTAGGACGAAAGGGCATCGCTCGCTCTGCCAGGTTTCAGCAACGGGATCATAAGGGCCTCGCACATGGAGCTCGGGAGTCTACCTAGTGATTGCGCCTCATTATATACCAATTGCAGTTGTGGAGCCAGATACTCCAAGTATTTGCTATAAAACTCTATCGGGAGACCGTCAAGCCCTGGAGTTTTATTTCTAGCCATCTGCTTCACCGCACTCCCTATCTCTCCGATCGTTATAGGCCGACCCAGCTCCTCTGCTTCCGATTCCTCTAATTGTGGTAGCTGCAACCCTTCGAGGAAGGTGCCCAATTCTTCCGCCCCGCCTGTCAGCCCGCTCTCATATAAACCCTCGTAGTACGCCCTGAACCTATCCAGGATCCCGGCTTGGGTGTGGCAAAGCCCCCCCCCGCCTGAATCGCCATGCTCGGAGCGCCCCGCCTGACCGGGTTGGTAAGCCACGCCAGCATCGACCCCGCCTTATCACCCTCCGCATGCGCCTTCGTCATATACGCCTTGTGGTCGAAGCTACGCAACCGCTCTAACTCCACCGCTAGCGCTTCCCTGGCGCCACTAACCCCCTCCTGGAGCTCAGGGTGATTTGGGCGTTCCCTCTCCTTCTCCCTCAATCGTCTCTCCGCTCTCTCGAGATCATCCAGCAAAGTTTTACGAGCCCCTGCAGTATTCCTAATACAGTGACCCCTGACCACCACCTTAAACGCGTCCCACTCCACAGCTCTAGTAGAGGCGGAGCCACTATTCTCCTCAAAGTAACGTGCTACTCGCTCCCCCAAGGCCTCCCTAAAGAGAAAATCATCCAATGTATCAGGTTGCAGCCGCCATGTTGGGACACAGTTGATTTCCACCATCCAGTTCAGGGACAACAACAAAGGGTTGTGGTCCGACAGCGTGCGGGCCTAATACTCCGTGCTACCCACTGCTGAGAGCATATGCGACGAGCACAGAAACACATCCAATCTAACATGCAGGTCGTGTAAAGTTGAATGAAAGGAGTAATCCCTCGTGGTGGGGTGTAGTACTCTCCAGGCGTCCCCCAGGTCCCAGCTCTCCTGCCAATCCAATCGGCACCTCGCTACCCTGTGTACTGGGGAGGCGTGCAGTGGGGGATGAGATCTATCCAAATCAGTATCCACCACCGAGTTAAAATCCCCCCCCATGAGCATCGGCCCTGCCAAATAACTCGCCAGTTTGCCCGAAAGTGCTGTTAGGAAAGCGGGCAAATCTACATTTGGGGCATATACACTACAGAGAGACACCACCCGACCCCTGAGTCTCCCCTCTACAGCCACAAATCTACCCTCTGGGTCCACCACCGTTTTAGTGACCTGGAAAGGAACCCCTGCCCGTATCCAAATCAATGCTCCCCTCGCAAAGGCCGAATACGTTGTGTTAAAGAGCTGCCCCCTCCACCTCCTTTGTAGCGCTATTCCCTCCTGCTTGGTGAGGTGCGTCTCTTGCAGAAAAGCTATATGCACACCCCTACGTTTTAGATACGCATGGACCTTGTGTCTACGCAGCATGGTATGGAGACCCCGCACATTCCAGGTCACACATTTCAAAGCCCCGGTATTAGCCATATCCTCTTTCACCCGCAGACAGAACAATAATAGCCATCGACCATGCGCTTTTGCCAACAACGTGCTGCCCCCCCTCCCACTCCAAACAAGTGAACCCCTCAACCCCCCAAAACCAACCTGAGCGTCCCCAACTACTCTCGGTTCCCACCCCCCAGGACAGGCCCCCCCCGCAATTGGAAGTGAACCCATCCAAACTATCACAACGAATTATCCCCTCAAAGAAAGGCACTAATATTCGCAGTCTCCACTGCGATGACCGTAAGGGCCAGTAGGGCGCGGACCGATGCCGAGAGAGTAAGTTAAAATAAGTCAATCCCGCATATCCCGCTCCATGATCCCCCCATAACAGACTCACGAAGTCCCATACAGTAGCAAACTGCGCACAAGGGCACAGCGCCCCAGTGTCTGACCAGCAGGACTCTCCAGCATCCAGAACGCCTCAGCCAGACTCATACTAGACATCCCGCGTAAAGACCACATCTCTGGACACCTGAAAAACCTCCACTGGCTCCCCGTTAACAAGAGGATTACTTTCCGCCTCCTAACCCACGCACACAAAGCACTCTACGAACTTGGACCCGAATGCCTCAACTCACGACTTTCCTTCTACACCCCCTCCCGCCTCCTACGATCTTCCAACCAAGCCCTTGCAACTGTACCTCGCATCAACAAAACCACCATGGGAGGCAGATCCTTCTCCTACCTGGCAGCTAAAACCTGGAACTCACTTCCAACTCACCTTCGCCTCACTCATAACCACCTTACATTCAGAAAGCAACTTAAAACCTGGATATTCGACAAGTAATTCCCCTCCCTTCCTCAAGCGCCTTGAGACCACCTGGGTATGTAGCGCGCTATATAAATCACTTGACTTGACTTGACTTGACTTGGATCATGCTTCGACTATCTCCCCAGACGTCTGAGGCGTGACTATGGGGCCCTTGGCTCCTCCGTATTCCGAGGGTCCCGTCTCCGATCCCATGCCCAGCTCCTCAGAATCCGTGCCCTTCCCGGACTGGCTTCTTGTCGTGCCAGAGAGGTCCACCACCGCTTGTAGGGCCGCTTTTCTCTCTGTCTCCGTCTGTGACACCGATGGTTTTCCAGTTCTCCGACGATTTTTACGAATCCGTTGCGACTTCCTGATCGGCTGTGTCTCTCTAGCCTCCTCTGCCCTGGCCTTAGCTCCGTCCGTTCCAGCTTTGTACGTGTCCCACCAGGCCCAAGCGTCCGCCTTGGTAGTGAAAAAAAGCGACTTGTCGTCCACCACAACTCTCAGCTTCGCTGGGAAGAGGAGGGAGTATTTTATGCCCTCTCCACGGAGCTCACGCTTTAGGGACAAGAAGTTGGCCCTGAGTCTTTGTGTCTCAAAAGTGTAGTCCGGGAACAGGGTGACTCTGTTGTTGTCAACTTGAAAGGGTCCTGCTTCCCTCGCCCTCTGCAGTAGCCAGTCCCGATCCCTGTAGTGGAGCAGCTTGATCACCACCGGGCGAGGCAGCAGGCCCCGGGCCGGAGGTCGAGCCGGAACCCTGTGGGCCCGTTCCAGGGAAAAGAAAAGAGATAGTCCCTCTGGCGCCACCTCAGTGCGTAGCCAATTATCGAGGTAGCCCACCATGTCATCGCCCTCAATTTTTTCCGGTAGGCCCACGAGGCGAACATTATTGCGCCTACTCCTATTTTCCGCATCCTCGGCCCTCCTCTCCAACACCTTCAGCCTGTCTAGAGCATCCGCCATCTGAGCTTTCACCGCTGCGTGGTCCGGGGTCAATTCCTGAATAGTGATCTCCATAGATTTGACTCTGTCTTTAAGTTTGTCATGATCCGCTTTCAGGAGACCCAAGCCCGTCGCCACCTGGGTGATGTCCTGTTGCAGGGCATCTTTCGTGGTCGCGATGGCCTCCAGTATACGGTCCTGCATGCGCTGGAGAGCAGATTGGTCGCGATCCGCTCCATCCATCACCTCTGATTCAGCCGCTCCGTCCCCCTTCCCTTTCGGTTTCACCATCTTGGCTGCGGCCGGCACCGGCCCCTAGTACCCCTTTGTCCCCCTCGCTGTCTCCGCACTGCAGAGCCCCGCCACCGGATAGCCCCTCGGGCAATAGGATCAGGGATCTAGGATACCCGTAGAGCACTGGACTCTGCTCTGATCGCACTAGTGGGTTCAGTTCCCGGGAGTCCTCTGCTGCAGCGGGGTCTCAAGGTGCCAGATTGCGCTTGGAGAATCGGGACCGTCGTCACAAAGCCGCCGCCATTTTGGGGCTTCCTCTGCGAATGTACTTGTAGTCGCGTGTCCCAGTAGCTCGCACCAGAGCGAGGAAAGATCACCTGTGCCTGCCGAGAAGGTTATGGGGGGACCTCCGGTCCAGTAATCACTGCCAGTGTTGGATCAGCAGGAGAGTCAGGCCTCATACCCCCGTCGCTGTTTTGTCCAGGCCTCAGGGCGCCATCTTAGATCGACAGCATCACACCCGGTGCTGGCCTTCAAAGTCGATTTTCAGGACGAGGAACAGCTCCAGGTCGTCCACTCTGAACGCCGCAGCCTCCGTGACGTCTTTAGATTGCAGAGTATCCAATTTTTACTGGAATTCGCGCGGATAATCAGGATGATATTCGGGATCGGGCGCGGAGCTCCGGGCTCACGCAGCCTACCTCCTCGGCATCCAAGCCACGCCCCCTTGACCCTCCTCCTCATGGGAACAGTAAAGCCCGAACTGCCAACCAAGGTCCTCCCAGGACCAGAAACAAGCTTCCTGTGACCAGTTTTGTGGTATTACCTCTCATTAACCAGGCTAGCTTGAATCTAGTGGCACAGCGAGCAATGGGCCGACGTCTGGGCATACCCATCCAACTCAGTGCAAAAAGAGCTGCAGCAACAAATGATGGCAGCAGCACCGTTCGCAATGCACAAATAGCATGTAGTGCATTTCCATGCACAACATGGCAGGCACCACGCAGTGCCTGCCACCTTGTGCATGGAAATGTAGGGGGGTACCATGGGTACCCCACCCCCAGTGCACATTGACCCTCCCCCACCCAGTGGGGGCCCGCAACGGGCCCCAGAACCCAGCCCCCGCTAGCCTTTCCATGAAGGTGGAACTGCCATGGAAAGACTGGCTGACGCCAGCATTGCAATCTGGCAGGCGATGCCTGCTAGGCACCACCGCCATTTCATACCTGTAGACCGCTCCACCAGGCAATCGTGACAATTGCTGTGGCGGAGGCGTGGAGGGCGGTCTTTGTGACCGCTGTGTTCAGTAAGCGATTCCCCCTACCATCCTAATGTAGCTGCGGGAATTGGGAGGCGCTGCAGTGCGGCAACATTGCCTTCTTGCTATGTAGACAAGCCAAAGCATGCCACTGCGGAAAGACCACCGCAGGCACGCCGCCAGGCCAGCGGTGAAGTTATAATCTGGCGGTCAGGGTGCCGCCTGCTTGTTGGAGTTTTCTCGACCACCGTAGGTGGGCCTGCCAACTCCCAAAGCAGGCCCTTGGACTGGTCTTTACAACAGCATGCCTCTCTTTTCCTGACAGGGCCTCCTTGGGTGCACATAGGCATCCTACCAAAAGCTGCACTATTCTTAGTAGATAGTCTCAGTAAGATCACTATTTTTACGAAAGATATTTGATCAATCGTTATGTACTGCTCTACTTTATTGAATGTTGCACTTTCCTAGATATGGCCCATGAATGAACACAGCAGTTCTAAGGGGCGTTAACTTGACGATATTGTGCATTATCATCCTCTGCCAAAGTTCAACAAATTCAGTGCTCATAAGAAAGGTTTTTTAAAGCTGAGTCTTAAACAGGCTCCTATTTTACTGTTATAAAAGACATAGGGGCAGATTTACAAGCCCCTTGCTCCACTTTTGCATCATTTTTAAAATGGGAAAAGTGACACAAAAGTGGCGCAAGGGGCTTGTAAATCTGCCCCATAATCTCTGAACCTTTTATAGGAATATTGGCTCAAAGAACGAAATGTTAGTTGCATTTTATACTTTGCCTGGTTCTTTTGGCAACAATTTTAATGAATTGAACTAAATAAAGTATTACATAAATACAGAAGGGATAAGAGAGTTACACAGTGAATGGAAGTTCGTTTACAGAAAGGAAATGAAAAAAGACATACGTCAAAGAAAAAAAGGGCAAGAGACGGCGAGTACGGGAGTGGGGGGGGGGGAGGAGAGGAAAAATTAACGAGGGAAGAAGAAAAGAAGCTTAAGAAAAATTACATGTAGGAAACAAAATGGAAAGAGAGAGCAGACAGATGGAATAAATTAATGTGAGCGAGCTCCACATTGGAATAAACTCAAGAGACTCTTTTGTAGTTTGGTGGGCGGCGGGGGGGGGACTGATAGGTTCTCCCACCCTCACTGTTCCCCAAATCATTTGGGGAAATACTGAGTGAGTGCCAGTGGAGCCTGCACCGTGGCCTGCCCACCACAGGGTAGTAACCTTTGATGCACCAGGATGCCTGCCCAGTTTGGAGGTGTTCTCCTGATGCTCATCTTACCTGCCGAGTCCCTCACTCTGGCTTGGTTTTCTCAGGATGGAAAATAAACAGCGTCTTTGGTAGGCAGAGAGAAAACGCTCTACATCTCTGGGCATTGTTTAAACCCTGGCTTTAAGGTTTATTTATGGAAAGCAAAAATGAATGCTGAGTGGTCTGACCCAAAACCAGGGGGCGCTGGAAGATGTCGCTATGATAAAAGAACATTCGCCGCACCTCTGGATGCACTTTCATCAGAAGGGAGGCTTGGGGGAGGGAGCCGACCGCCGGGAGGTCCCCTCCCCCGGGCGGTTTGGGAGGGCCGCGAGGGGTTCTTTCCAGAAGTTGCCAGAATGTTCTAGTTTTTGGGCTGGTCTAGTAGGACCAGCCAGCCCAACTATAAATGTCCCAATTCCCGCCTAACCGCCACCATTTTAGGTTTGGTGACCCGGTGGCTAGGAGGGCTTTTAGCTTTTTTGTGAGAGAGTGTCTTGTGTGTTGGTGAGACTCTTTTTCAGTCTTTAGTGGTTGTGCTTATTGCTTAAAACTTACGATATAATGGAGGATGCACGAGTCATCGAGGCGATGCGTCTGCTGGCGGATGCCGGCCGTTTGGACTTGCTCGCCGGAGGCGGGCAGGCTAGGCCCCAACGACAGGCTTCAGCTGGTGTGGTGGCCGCGGTGATGGCATGTTCGTCGCCGAAGAAGAGACGCCCAAGTCAGGTAAACGAGAGGGGCCGTTCCCGGTCCAGGAAGCCGGCCTCCCATAGGATGGTTCGGGTGGAGCCCGGTACGGCAGGGGCGCCGGAAAACCAAGGGGTTTTGAGTGTAGGTGGTGGTGAGTCTTCCCTAGCTCCGGCTCCTCAGTTGGGAGTTGTGTCTGGGGCGGGGGGACCTCCGGTTCTGGTGAGTCAGGTGCAGGTATCAGGGAGGAGGGGTGTGGTGGTCGGGGCGGAAGCAAGAAACGCTCCGCTTCGGACCCACTGGTCGAGCGGCGGGGGCAGCCTGCGGAGGGGGCCTCTGTGCGCGGTGGGCGTAGGGGTTCGGTTCAATTTGTGTTGCAAGGTACAGAGCGGGAACAAGTTGAGCATGTTGCCCATGACGCCATGTTGGTTGTTGACGAATCTCAGTTTGTACCTGAGGCTGGGCAGCGGATTTTGTTAACCCCTTCAAGGCGGCTTTCTTGCGATGTTCATTCGAGGGAGGGTTGTGAGGTTGATGCGGTCAGGCCTCTGGCTAGTTTGTCTTCTGGTTCCATGTCTAGGGGTGGTCAGGAGGTTGTTGGCCGGGATGCTGATGCGGGTGTGGATGAAGTTGGGGGCAATGTGGGGAGCCCGTTATTGTTTTCGACGCCGGGCTCGTCGACGTGTGAAGTTGTATCTGTGGGTGGTGGCTCTAGAGGCGAGGGTGAATGGGCCTAAATGGGCGAAGGAGGCTCGTTTTGTGGAGCAAATACGGGTTTTGAACATGATGATGGTTTGCGGGCGGAAGGTGGGGTTGTTCATATGGCGAGCGGTGGGACTTTTCAGGCTGGTTTGCAGGTCCGTCAGCCAGTTTTTGGTTTGGGTTCCGCGGCCTTTGGCGCTTCAGTTATGGGTTCAGGAAGGTTCCATGCTCCCGGTGTATTGAGTGCGGGGGTGTAGCCTTCCAGGGCACGTTGTTGGGTCCGGATAAGGGCTTCGGCCTGGTGAGCGGCGGGCTGGCACAAGGGCCCAGGAGTACAGCTCCTCGCTTATCTGGGGCTTCTGGGGGTCCTTATTTTATGTGTGGTTCCCCTGGGTGGGAGCATTTTGGTGCTGCGGGGCTTGCGCAGCGTAATGTCCAGAAGGAGGTTTCAGGCCAAGAATCGCTATCGAGGGCCTTTCGTCAATCGTCTTCTACGGCATTGGCGCCTGATAATTTAGATCACAGTGGGGACGAAGAGGTGGTGGGTGGATCTCCGGTTCGGGAGGTACCGCGGAGGTCAGAGGCACAAGGTCGTTCTTTGGAGCGGGGTCGGAGTGTGGATGTTGGTTCAAATTGGAGGGAGAATGTGTCTGGTTGGTTTGTGGAAGGTAGGAATCCTAGCACACCAGTCCAAACTTTTGCTTTGCAGGAAGAGGTTAGGCGCGGAGTTCCAGACTTGGCAGGGCGCAGACCAGTCCCATTTCGCCAAGGGGAAGTGAGGAGAGTGCCTAGCGCGGCCCTCTCTGTTCCACCGAGGGATCCCGCCGCGGCCAGCACACGAGGGTCTGGCATGACCCCGCTGGCCCCAACGAGTAGCAGGTATAGGTGGCAGGCCTTGTCGGCGGCTATGGAGCTGCAGAGTCAACGCACAGGGAGGTACAGGCGCGTACAGTCTGCTCCCCCTCCTGGAGTTTCAAAATCATTTAAATGTACGGTTGTTGATACCGGGTTGGGTAAGACCCGTGGTGATTTGTTGCATACCAGTGTCGATTCAGTTGTGTTGGACTACGATGAAGAGAGTCCTGAAGAAGGTGAATTGCGGGATCCGGAAGGGGGGGTGCCCTCTCATCCTTCTCGTAGTGTTTTACAGGCTCCAGTGGTCCAGAGTCAAGTGCAAGGGAGAAGAGAGCACGGCCCATCGAGTAGGGCGCCTCGCAGACCGGATGCATTGACCTCGGCGCCACGGGCGGAGCCATCGAGAGTGGTCTCTTTGTTGCCAGGTGAGCAATCAGCCACACAGGCCAAACCTATGATGGTGTCTGTGGGTACAGGTAGTGAAACCGAAGTGGTTATTGGTGATGGCCGTTTGGTCAAAGGACGATACGTAAAAGACACTGCAGTTGGTACAGATGATGTGGTAGACGTTACGAATAAAGTTGAAAGTGGTGTTATGGCTGGTGCTTCCAGCAATGTTAAAGAGCCAGTGGCCAGTAAGGAGTTAAAAATCAAAAAATTGCCTTATATGGGGGTTACGAAACCGTTAGGTGCTCATTTAATGTTAAGCACCAAGGAACGCATTTGGAATGGTGAGTATGTGGAACTCCTTAAGCTACTGCACCGGGAAGTCCGGTCTAAAGAGGGGTCTAAGGAAGAGGAGTTTGAGCTGGCTAAACGCCCTAGAGTGCCTTTGAATATTGAAAACTGGACAGCTGCATTCTTGATTTATGCCAGTGTATATTGCGAAAAGTTCCCTGAGCGCAGCGTGTCCCTTTTTAAATACATGGACGTCATTCGCAAGGCGCAGATCACCGGGGGTGGTTTTGCTTGGTCCCAATATGATGAGGAATTTAGGGCCCGGATGGCTTGGGATCCCGAGGCTAAGTGGGGGGAGCTGGATATGGACTTGTGGCAACATACAATGGGGTCAGCGTCAGGAGGGAAAACCATTTTCACGGCCAGTGGTTTGCCGTTAGTTTACCGGCCCTTTCAGGGGAAGCCCACCCGGGGTGGGGTGGGGGCCACTGCAGCCGTGCAATCGGGGTCTGGTTTCTGTTGGGAATTTAACAGGGGCTCCTGCACCAGAGAGTATTGTAAATTTAAACATGAATGCTCAGGTTGTGGTAGGAAACACCCGTTGTCCAAATGTTGGGACAACCAGCCATCGGAGAGCCCACATGGGAAGCAAACGGGTTCAGGACCTTCAAGTACGACCTCACAGTTTTCAGGGGGAAGGGGATACAGAGGTGCTAAGGGTGCTGGGTCCAAGGGCTCGTACACCAGTTAAGTTAGAAAGCCTCCGCATTGCTTTACATGGTTACGAAGATGAGTCAGCAAAATTTACACTGTTGGAAGGTTTTCAGTTTGGTTTCCGACTAGGTTACCTAGGCTCTCGGGAACGGAGGTGGTCTGCCAATTTAAAATCATCTTCTGAACATGCCACAGTGGTACAAGAAAAACTTGATAAAGAGGTACATGAAGGAAGGATGGCTGGCCCGTTTCATGATTGGCCGATCCTTAACTTGATTGTTTCACCGGTTGGAGTTGTCCCGAAGAAAGAGCCGGGACAGTTTAGACTGATTCAACACTTGTCATGGCCTGAAGGGTCGTCTGTTAATGATTTCATTGACCCAGAGGCGGTGTCTGTCTCTTACTCTTCGGTTGACGTGGCCATGTCACTTGTTGTGACCGCGGGCGCAGCCGCTGAGATGGCTAAGTGTGACATCAAGTCTGCTTTCCGGCTGTTGCCTGTCCACCCGGACGATTGGTGCCTTTTAGGCATACAATTCGCAGGTAAATGGTACGTGGACAAGGCTTTGCCGATGGGCTGCTCCATATCATGTGCCTTGTTTGAGGGTTTTAGTACTTTTCTGCAATGGTATTTTTCCCATCAGTCCGGTCATTCACTGGTAACGCACTACCTCGATGACTTTTTCTTTGTCGGATCCCCGGGCTCCGCGGAGTGCCAGAAGGCTCTGGACACATTCCAAGGGCTCATGGAGGATCTGGGAGTTCCTTTGGCTCCCGAGAAAACAATGGGCCCTGCCACTGTCCTCTCCTTTTTGGGTATTGAAATAGATTCTGTGGTAATGTCTGCTCGCCTGCCCGAGGACAAAAGGGTCAACATGGTTGAACTACTGGATGTGATGTTGGCAAAGAGAAAAGTGTTGGTGAAAGAGATTCAAGTGCTTTTGGGCCATTTGAATTTTGCCTGCAGAGTGGTGAGAGCGGGCAGGACTTTTTGTAGAAGACTGGGCAGGGCTTTGGCAGGTCATCAATTGCCCCACCATCGTGTTCGTCTGTCTGCCGGTGTTAAGGAGGATTTGAGAATGTGGAAGTTTTTCCTGAATTCCTTCAATGGTGTCCCCTTGGTCAGAGATGTTGACTTTCAGTGGGATGTACAAATGTTTTCGGATGCTGCCGGCAGTGATGGTTTTGGGCTCTTTTGGAATGGCAAATGGTGTGCGGAACGTTGGCCTGATGAATGGTTGAATGGTGGTCGTAGTATCACTTTTCTGGAACTTTTCCCCTTATTGGTCGCTTTGACCCTGTGGGGGGAGGAGTTGGCACACAAGAAAGTGCTGTTTCGTGTAGATAACATGGCTGTTGTAGAGATAGTGAACCGACAGTCTGCCAGGGACGAACAAGTGTTAAAACTTATGAGAGTTTTCGTTCTGGGTTGTTTGAAACACGATATTTATTTTCGTGCCTTACACATTCCTGGCGTGGACAATGACATTGCGGATGCTCTGTCTCGTTCACAGTGGGGGAGATTCCGTGGACTGGCGAGGGACGCAGACAGATCCCCGACTCCGATGCCGAGTCATCTGTGGCACGTCGGCGAGGTCGGGTCGTACAATTGGTGGTAGGTTCTTTGTCTGTGTCTACGCGTTCTGCGTATTCCCTTGCTTGGAAGGAATTCCTGGAATCTGGTGCTGTCAGAAGGGAGGATCTGTCGCGTCGGTCGGGCGATGTGGTCAATTTTATTCTGGACCTCATGGAGAAGGGTTTAACCAAAGTAACCATTGCTGGGAAACTGGTAGGGATTGCTTTCGTGGGGAAGTTGTTGTGGGGCTATACTCCGTCAGCAGGGGAAATTGGTAGAAGGATGCTTGAGGGTTGGGCCAGGGAGCAAGGGCACGTTGGTAGATCCAGGGCCCCCCTGTCTTGGCAAGTTCTTGCCAGACTAATCACAGTTCTGCCTTTAGTTTGTTCAGATGATTTTGAGGCATGTGTTTTTTCAATGCTGATGGCGTTCATGTTTTTTGGAGCCTTCAGGGTATCGGAGTTGCTGGGGTCGAAACATAAGGGTGGATTGTTTTGGAAGGACGTTTTTTGTTATGATGAGGGAGTACATGTCTGGTTGGCCAGCTCCAAAACTGATCAGACGGGTAAGGGGAAAGGTGTGTGGTTACAGGCACGTACTCCGAAGCTTACTTGCCCTTTACTGCTGGCGCGGCGCTGGCGTTCATTATGTGGGGGGGGTGATGAAGCTCTTGTTTTCCAACATATCAATGGTACCCCTGTAACAACTTATCAGTTACGAATGGTTTTGCGCAAAGCGCTACAGCACATAGGTCTCGATGGCAATCTCTATGGGACTCACTCCTTCCGTATAGGTGCAGCCACTGAGGCTTTTAACAGAGGTTGGACTGAGAGGGATATTATGCGATTGGGGCGCTGGTCTTCCAATTGTTTCCAGCGTTATGTGAGGAGCTCTGCAGAGGAGGCGCATGCGTCGTCCTCCTTCACATGATTCTAATTCTTTTTTCTTTTTCAGGATCCGTTGCTGGGCCTCGCTCCTCGGTGGTAACGGTCTGGATAGTGGGGCATTCCTTTGTGAAGTGGGCCAGAGTCCAGGCAGCACGGAGTTACTTTGGAGAACTGCTTGGTTTCAATGATCGAATGTTTAACGTTATTTGGAAGGGTAAAGGTGGGATGCTCTGGAGAGAGTTAATCCCTTGTTTGAACAACAACATGGTGGGCGGTTTATGCCCGGATATTTTAGTTATTCATTTGGGAGAAAACGATCTGTGTGCCACGAAAGGTGTGGTGTTGCTACGAGCTATGAAACGTGATTTAGGCCTCATTAAGGACCTTTGGGCTGGGTGTCATGTTTTTTGGACGGAGTTGATTCCGCTCAGGATATGGAGAGGAGCTGTGAACCCTAGGGCTGTCGATCGGGCTAGGAAGAAAGTGAATTCAGAGGTGTCTCGTTGCTGTAGGAGCCTTGGTTTCAGCAGGATTTCGCACAGGGACATTAAGTTTGAGTTTGTTGAGTTTTTTAGGGATGATGGGGTTCATTTGTCCCGTGTGGGCATGGATCTTTACTTGTTGGAGCTTCGTGAGGTGTTAGCGTGGGCATTGGCTATGCAGCGTTGATTTTCTCGTTTCTCTTTCGCTTCGCGGGTTGGGGGGCAGAAAGGGAGGCGTGTCTCCCCCGCCTACCTTTCTGGGTGGCGGTGTTTTTGTGTATCAGTACGGTTTTAGGCAGATTGTTTGTTGAGTATTCGTTCGAGTATTTCTTTGACAAGGGCTGGGGTATGTTGGTCATGGTTTGACCGTTCAGTTTTGTGAGGGGGGTATCTGCAGGAGTGCAGGGTCAGGCAGGGTTTATGGTTATGGAGGACCTGACCGTTGTTATTGCAATTGTGGTTTGACGAATAAAGTTTTAACGATGACGTATGTTTGATCAATGACGAAATGTTTTATTGATGACGTAAGGTTTTATTGATGACGTAATGTTGTAATGCTGTTATAATGTTTATTGATGTATTGTTGGGAGGGGGAGGGCTCAAATGTTTTAGGGGTGGGGGAGGGTTTGGGGGCTGAGTTTTGTAGTTATTTAATTATTTAGTGAGGTTTAGTTTTGTAAGGCGTTGCCAAGGTTTGTATTTGTAATGTGCACCTGTTTCCTAATAAAGCGGCCTTTTACACACACAAACAATTTTGGTCTACTTTTCTCCCACCCCTCGCCCTCCCTCCCAAAGATCCCTGTCAGGGAGGCGGGGGTCTTTGTGTACTGTGAGCGGCCTCTGGCAACCTGGCAGGTTACCCAAACATTAAATGAACACATGTTTGAATCGATCTTGCATTCCTTAAGAGTGCTTGCTTTTTCCAGAATATTTTCTTTCTGTCGTGTTTTACTGATGCGCCATGTTACTCTTGAGTACTGGTGCTTTAAACGAAGTCACCTCCAGGTGTCTCGGTGAGTTCAGATAGTGGGCAGGTGTTTCTGACGGTCTCGATTGAGATTCTGGAGCGGAGGCTGAAGGCAGTGTGGGATCCTCAGTGCCTGTCAATGAGCCTTAAAACTGTTCAGAATGCATCTCATCCAGCTCTTGCCCTCCCCGCGGAGCGTGAGTGATGTTCACACATGTGCCAATTGTAATTGTGGGGACGTGTATGAAGGAGGTACACAGCTGTCAAAAACACTGACAGGGCGGCAGTAAAGAAAATGCAGTCTACAGGTGGAACGGCGTGTTGTTATGTGTGTGAGGAATTGAGAAGCAAAAGAGAAGGAAGGCAGTAGAGGATGAAAGGAGGGTGCTGAAGAGGAAAGAGGTGAGGTGTCGGATGTGATGAAGGATTTTAGAAAGACGTAGGGAGAAAAATGATGTTAGTGTCTAACATAGAAAGACTAAAGGAAAGAGGAGTGAATGGATGAAGGGGCGTAATGGAGACTCTGAAGGCCACAGACCTTAGTAATGTTTAATTCACAGACTCAAATGTTCAGAATTTAAACATTCTAATTATTCACAACAAAACCACTGTTACTCATTTATCTCATGCCACTAACAAGCATTGGAAGAGCCAATAGTTCCTGATTGTTTTAGGTGTATGTCCCTTGTTGTGTTATATGTATGGATGTAATGACACGGCAGAGTCAGCTGCAAAATGCTCACAGTTGTAATGACATAAAGCTCACAGAAAGGAACCAATATTATGATTAGGTGACATGCTATGGGAAGCACAGAATGTTAGTTTATATGTTTTAAACCATACCCTTAATGTCATAGACTATGCCTCTTGGATAGGATTCCTAGTTATGCTTATTAGGCCGCACTCCTTCTAGAGATTCCCCGCTTTTTTCATCACTGCTTAACGCCCTGGAAGCAGGGAAAGCTACCTCCATGAACAGCAGCTTCTACAACAGTGACATGCGTTCCTCCATGAAGACAGCACAGACACATGCCAGACGTTCAAGACAGAAAAAGCAACAAAAAAAGTTAGCCGAAAAGAAAGACTAGTGATAGAGAGCCTTTGATCTCACATTAAAATATTTGTCCTCGGTCACGTTACCAGAGGTCTTCAATCTGTGGGGCGCGACCCCCAGGGGGGTCGTGGAGTTCTTGGAAGGGGGTCGCAGATTCTGTCAGGGGCTTGCAATTCCTGGTGTTAGGCTGATCGAGGGTGCTCATGGTGGAGGCCTAATTCACACCGAGGTGTGAAAAACATCAAAGGCTCATTAACAAGTAGAAGGTCTTTTAAAGACCTGTCAAGTACTCGGGTGTGGCTGTGTGTGTGTCCCTGAAACGGTTTCAGCCAGGCTCACACACACCAGCTGGGGGAGGGGGGAGAGTGGGTGGGGGTGGGGTCTGGGGGAGCAGGCTGTAGTGTAGCCCTTTGAGTATAATGGATGTTGCGCGCCTTGAGCTGTGGGTCCTGTGACACGTTCCCCCCTCCCGCCCACAGCAGGGAGGCACAGAGATGCCCTCCCATGAGCGGGAAAGAAGGAAGAAGACACAGAGATACTGACCCCCCCCCCTCCTACCTCCAATGAGAGAGTCATAGAAAAGGTGGGTGGATGTATGATAGGTGGATGGATGGATGTAAGGATGAAGGATGGATGGATATGTGAAAAGGTGGGTGGATGAATGATGAGTGGATGGATGAAAGGGTGGATGGATGGATGGATGGATGGATGAAAGGGTGGATAGATGCAAGGATGAAAGGGTGGATGGATGGATGGGTGGATGGATGGATGGAAGCATGGAAGGGTAGATGGATGAAGAATGTATGGATGGATAAAAGGTTGCTTGGATGAATGATGGATGGATGGATGTGTAAAAAGATGGGTGGATGAATGATGGGTGGATGGAAGGATGAAAGGGTGAATGGGTGAAGGATAGATGGATGAAGGATAAATGTATGGATGTAAGGATGAAAGGGTGGATGGATGAAGGGTGGATGAATGAATGAAAGGGTGGATGGATGGAAGGATGAAAGGGTGGACGGATGAAGGATGGATGAAAGGGTGGGTGGATGTATGGATAGAAAAAAAGTTGTATGGATGAATGATGCATGGATGGATGTGTGAAAAGGTGGGGGGATGAATGATGGGTGGATGGATGGATGGATGGATAAAAGGATGAATGATGCATGGATGGATGTGGAAAAAGGTGGGGGGATGAATGATGGGTGGATGGATGGACGGATGAAAGGGTGGGTGGATGGATGGATGGATGAAAGGGTGGATGGATGAAGGATAGATGTATGGATGGGAGGATGAAAGGGTGGATGGATGTATGGATGGATAAAAGGTTGCATGGATGAATGATGGGTGGATGTGTGAAAAGGTGGGTGGATGAATGATGGGTGGATGGATGATGGGTGGATGGATGGAAGGGTGGATGGGTAAAGGATGGCTGTATGGATGGGGGGATGCAAGGGTGGATGGATGAAGGATGGATGGATGGATGGAAGGATGGATGTTTGGATGGAAGGATGAAAGAGTGGATGAGTGAAGGATATATGGATGAAGGATAGATGTATAGATGTAAGGATGAAAGGGTGGACTGATGATGGATGGATGGATGAATGAATGAATGGATGAAATGGTGGATGGATGAAAGAAAGGGTGGATGGATGTATGGATGGTTAAAAGTTTGCATGGATGAATGATGCATGGATGGATGTGTGAAAAGGTGGGGGGGGTGAAGGATGAGTGGATGGATGGAGGAAAGGGTGGGTGGGTGGATGGATGGGTGTATGGATGAAAGGGTGGATGGAGGAATGATGGATGTATGGATGGGAGGATGAAAGGGTGGATGGATGTATGTATGGATAAAAGGTTGCATGGATGAATGATGAATGGATGTGTGAAAAGGTGGGTGGATGAATGATGGGTGGATGGATGGAAGGGTGGATGGGTGAAGGATAGATGTATGGATGGAAGGATCACCTTAATTTGACGCAGCTTTGTCATTGAGTTAACCAGCCCATGGGCAGGTGCCACATGCACCTAGACCCCAACATACAGAAAGCCTTGCAACTCTGTGTTATGAACGGTATGACTGCACGCGTGTTCACCGTGATCAGTAATCCTGAATTCCCAGTTCATGTTGTGACACTTGGCAGGCCCCTGATAGTGTTGTGTTTGCACCTGACCCATTCATGTCCCCTCCCTAGTCCTTTTGTGACCCCAGGCTGTCTGAGAATAAAAATGGGAAAATAATTACAACACCAGAGTCAAACTTTGCAAGATATTGTATATATAGTGGGTATTTGTACAGTTATACATGTCATTCAAACGATGATATCAGTTGCTCCATTGAGTGATAAAAAGTGCAAAAAAAGTGCTCGTGCAATGTGACCAGTGATAAATATTTACAAATGCGACATGGAATGCAAATCGCAGTGCATACAAACAGCTGCATAAAGTCTGTCTGGGCTGGGCATAACAATTCTGATAGAGGTAATGTCCTACTCAATCTTTGTCCTCTGAAAAGATAAAGTTACAGACTAGGCCAAGGAGAAGATTGCCGACATTTCGATCCAGAAAATACATGGCACACAGAATCCTTCACATAGGTCTTCATCAGGACAATTGAATGTGGCAAACTAGAGTCGGATGGCACACACCCCTCGCATCTGTGTAATCTTAGATAAATATGAAGGCTTTTGAGCTCATCATATAAGGCTTTGTTCATAAATCCAATCCAAAGTTTTCTGCATCAAAAGAATGTATTTGCTGGTGTGGCAGTAGATTAGACAATTCTCCATGCCTGTAGAGAGGGCCGCATTTCTGTGAATTATTCACTCGTGCTGCTGGAAGATGAGTCCTTTTGCCCTCGAGCACTATTGTCAGCGCGGCTCAGTTGGAGAAGGAGACACTTTCCCTCATTAAGCCCATTCTACATTAATGGAGAATGTATGAACTGAGCAAACACTAAGGAAACGTGCCTAATCGCTGCTATTTCTTATCATTTTTCCATAATTTTATTTAGGGCAAGGGGAGTTCAAATACCTTATCATTTAAGTGCTTAAAGACTTTATAGGCTGAGAATAATGTAAAGAGCAAAGTGTGTTTCAGATTGCCACACAGCTATTATTGTCCGAAAAAGTGGTACCCAGAATTCCATATTCAACCTGGCCAACTAATGTTAAAAATTCCTCATTTGTTAATCACTAACATTGATTCTGGAAAATTCCGAAAACCACTTTAAATATTAAGTTCTATTATGTTGAATCCACTGTCACTCCTTATTTATCATAGTGGGCACGGTGCATTAATTACTAGTCGCAAAAATCTGATGGCAGTATTTTGTGACCATCGAAGAATTTAATAAATCGATCAATGTACTAATATGTTGGTTTACTAAATTCCAATACGGAGTGGATTGCAATTCGACCTACCTCATGAATATTATTGAGGTAGATCATACATTTCAACTTACTCTGTTTGTGGTCCTTCACAGGAATGGTGGCCTGCTATGAAAAGCAGACCGCCAGGTCAACTCTCAAAAAAGTAAAACAACATTTTTACGAGCAGTGTGTGTTCCCTACAGGAACCTCAGCTGTGTTTAAATAGAAAAGATTAATTTTTTTGAATTGTCTCTGAGAGTTGGCAGTTGACCAACCACTGTGTGCTCCCTAACAAACTTATTTTTTAACATTGCAAAGGGGAAGGGGTACCAAAGCGACTCTTTTCCTATTTGCAAATGCGTTACTACTCTTACACAGGAGTTTGTAATTGTTTAATGTTCTGTGACAAGATTTAGATTGCAGAACATTGACACATGGTGTACCGGTTCAGTATTTCGAAGGGACGCCTACATTCGCCCCTTCCAAATACTGAATCTGAATGGGGTTGCAATCCTACTTTTGCAATCGATAAAACTTTATCAGTTCCTAAAATATGATTAGTGCACTTAAAAAGTCATTTTTTTATGTTGCAAGCTCCGAATCAGTGTGTTTGCGACAACAAAAAGGCTTTATGCATTACCCCTCACAAATAATTTGGACACAGGCTCTGTTGTACCTAACTCGTTCCAAAGTTCGGGTCTATTTATACCCCTGGATAAGACAAAGAGTGAGGTGGCCAGCATATGTTGGGGTGATTGTTTATGATTGACATTTTGGAGTGAGGCTACCAGAGGTTGATAAAGCCTTTAGGTAAAGCAGGGTCGGGATAGGTTGTATGTCAGAATGTCAAGGACAAAATTATTGGCCTATCAAGCAATTGTGGCAAAAATATCAACTATCAGAATATTGTGAAGGTAAGAAGTGGAGTTAAGTGTTGTAAAGCTATAGATGTGGATTTAAGTGTAGTAAAGCTATACTTACCTATATGTATTTACCTTCATTTTATGACAGTCGATTTGTTGCCTCAAATTTTTCACAGGACGATATTAAAGCAACAATATTATGATAGGAAACCCTGAAATGCAGAAGCATGCATTGTGTGTTTTTCACAAGTCGCACATACTGTTATTTTCACAAGTACTCTAGAGTAAATAGATAATTTATTGTATTTGATCAATTAAAATCGTTACAAAATCACACTTTAAAATTCATGTTTTTTGAGGAAAAGAGGGGGAAGAGAGAGGTGTTGTGGAAGAAAATGGGAGTATATTAAAAAGTAGGTTGCTTAAAAACTGTAAAAGTCTCATAATTTTGCAACGGCTTGCTAAATTTTCCGTATTGTTATGTTCTTCTGCAGCTCTGGAGCCTGTTCCAAGGAACTTCCCAAGGTTGGGAGTAGAATTTTTAGTTGTGGAATTTGCAACTCATTGTCATGGTAATAGCAGCTATTTAGGCAGTATTATTTATTATTATTATTAGGGGCATTTGTAAAGCGCCTGGTGTACGCCTACAGGCGTGTCCCCGCGCTATAAAAGTGGGGTAAGCAGTAACAGCTAGCGCAGCCGGCTACCGTCTGAATAGGTAGGTCTTAAGTTTAGTTCTGAACAGAGGTTCTGATGACTCCAGGCGTATCTCAGACGGAAGGTCATTCCAGTGCTTCGGTGCCAGAAATCTGAACGACCTTCCCCCCATACGCGCTTTCCTAATTCTAGGAATTTTCAGGAGGCCTGTACAGGAAGAGCGCAGAGTCCTTGTGGGCTCATACCTGGTCACCAGGCTCTGTAGTGGGGCAGGGGCTTTGCCACCCAGAATCCGGTGACACGTGGCAAGGGCTTTGAATTCCACCCTGCTCCTCACAGGCAGCCATTGCAGAGCCTGGAGTGCTGCCCTAGAGGACGATCTTCTCGGAAGCCTCAAGATAAGGCAAGCGGCAGCATTTTGCAGCACCTGTAGGCGGTTGAGAGCCTTCCCCGTGGCCCCCAGATACAGCAAATTGCTGTAATCTAGGCGTGAGGTGACTAAGGCATGCACCAGCGTCCGACGAGCGGAAGTGGGCAGGAAATCAAAGACCTTTCTCAGAGTTCTTAGGACTCCAAAGCATGTCCCCACCACACGACCAATCTGGGATTCAAAGGCAAGGTTGGTGTCTAGCCACATCCCAAGATTCCTGGCTTCCTGGCAGGGAACCGGTGTCTCTCCAAGGCAGGATGGCCACCACGCCGACGTCCACACAGACGGACATCCCCCCACCACGAGCACCTCGGTTTTACTGCCATTAAGTTTCAGGCAGTTGGCGGACATCCAGGCTGCCAGTTCTTGCATGCAACCTCTGAAATTGTCCGCCACCAAACCGGGTGCGCGCGAAAGGGAGATGACCAGCTGCGTGTCGTCGGCGTAGGACACCAGGCGAAGTCCATAGCTTTCCACTATGGCCGCCAGCGGGGAGACATACAGATTGAACAGGGTCGGGCTCAGGGACGAGCCTTGCGGCACACCCTGTCCCAGCCCAATCTCCCTAGAGTAACACTCTCCCTGGCGGACCTGGAAGCATCTGCCTGTCAAGAAAGACTGGATCCACCCAAGCGCAGCCCCTGATACTCCTCCATCACTCAGACACTGTAGCAAGATGGAATGAGCTACAGTGTCGAATGCTGCGCTTAGGTCCAAGAGGATCAGAGCCATAGTCTGGCCCTCATCCACTCCTTGCCGTAGAGATTCAATTGCCATCAGCAGTGCTGACTCTGTTGAATGCCGCGGACGGAATCCAAACTGCGAGTCATGAAGCAAGGAGGCTTCCTCTACAAAGCTCATTAGTTGAAGGTTTGCGATTTTCTCAGCAACCTTTGCCATATATGGCAAAAGAGAAATAGGGCGAAGGTTGTCCAGCCTATCGTAGCTAATATTGGGCTTCTTTTGTAGCGGAAGGACTACCGCTTGCTTCCAGGCCTCAGGGACAGAGTGGGTCCTAAAAGAGGTATTCAAAAGATGTCAAATGTATGGCTCTAAAGTGGGCAGACTGCCCAGCAACCGCCTAGGGGTGGTAGGATCTTTCGGGGAGCCTGATTTTATCGAGCCACAGATCTGAATGAGATTTTCAGTGGGTGGTGTGACAAATTCGGTTAGCATCTTATGCCCCCCCCTTACCCCACAATCCTCTGCTGTCTTAGCGGAAATGATGGTTTGACTAGGAAAGGCCGAGTAGATAATGGCCACTTTATTAGCAAAGAACTCTGCTACTCGGTTGCAGCTATCCACCGTGCAAAATTCCTCAGGGACTGCTGCGGGCTTTCCGACCGAAAGAGATTTATAAATTAGAAACAGTTTCTTCGAGGAATTTTCTGCCTCCTTAATCCTAGTATTGAAATACAGCTTTTTGGCCTTTCTGATAAGTCTGTGATAATTACGCCTGCTTGCAAGATAATTCATCCTGGATTGAGCGGCATAGTCTAATCTCCACTGTCTTTCTGCGCGCTTACATGCGCTCTTAGCCATACGCACCTCGTCTGTGTACCAAGGTGCCGATTTCAGGGCACGTCCCTCTGATCTAGCCGGGGCAAGCGGGGCAACCTGATCTAAGGCAGCCATGATGCAATTGTTCAAATTCTTATTGGCTGTCTCTGCATCCTCGCCCCCCGGGTCACCTTCCCTCATGAGTGCCTCATTGAATCTATCTTGGGAGAAGTTAGCCCATCTCCGCCTGGGGTGATGTAGCGCTACCTGTTCCGGTGTTCTGGTTCCCTGAATATAGATCGAAAAGGGCACCAGGAAGTGATCGGACCAAAGAATGGGTACTGGGGTAACAACCTCCACTTGTTCCCAGTTAGCAAAGACTGGATCCAATAGATGACCCCGTGAGTGAGTGGGAAGTTTGCCTAGCAGCTCAAATTGAAGCGCACTCATGGCTTTACAGAGATCCCCGGCTATCTTATCCACAGGGTCGTCCAGGTGCAGGTTGAGGTCACCCAACACCAGGAGCTTATCCGTGCATAGGGCAAGCTCAGTGACGCCTTCGACTAGGCTATCAACAAACCCTGTGGCAGGGCCAGGAGGTCTGTAAATCAGAAGGCCCTTTACACAGAACCCCCCATTGACCTGAATGAAAAACTCACCCGCCTCACTATTGTTAATAGCTGTCGGCTCAAAATGACAGCGCAATCCCTGCCGGGCAACAATGGCTATTCCTCCTCCTCTCCCC
Organism: Lissotriton vulgaris; assembly: GCF_964263255.1. Lineage (NCBI taxonomy): Eukaryota > Metazoa > Chordata > Amphibia > Caudata > Salamandridae > Lissotriton > Lissotriton vulgaris. Next base: position 626,224,541 of record NC_141693.1, read on the forward strand.
TTCGGTCTATCTTGCCTTATCAGAGTATAGCCCTCCGGAATGGCCTCGAGGGCCTCTGAGGAGGAGTCACAGTCCAGCCATGTCTCGGTGAGAAAAACAAGATCCCATTGCTTTTCGCTAAGGAGATCGTGAATGTCCAGTCTATGAGCACGCATTGACCGGACATTTAGTAGACCACAAACCAGCTTTTGATGCTCTTTCTTAGCCGGCAAAAATCTGCAAAAGGAAAACTGGCAATGTTTGCAACCTGTGCTTTTATCCACTGACATACTATGCAAACAAGCTGTACTGTTGCATAGGTTTCGGAGGGATAGTAGGTCATCTCTACTCCAGCGAACATGATCAGTCTTTGGAGTGACGAGCGCAGGGGGCATCGCCCTAGCCCGCAGCCGGCCGCAGACGGGCGCAGACGGGCTTGACTTAAGCGCGACTTCGGCGCGCCCGCTGCGCTCGCCCGCTGCGCGTCCGAGGTTGCATCCGTCTTTTATCCCCACAGCGTGAGTGCCTCTGGAGCACTAGACTGCTACCCGGCCCCCCCGGGCACCGGAAGTGGGAGTCTCGACCTTCCTCGCCCTCCGTGCAACGGTGCTAGCCACCGCGTCGGACCAGGGCGGGAAGGAGGGGAGAGATCAGCCCTCGGCGTCGGGATCTATCAGGTAAGCCAGTAGAACTAATCCGGCAAGCGCGTTTCACAGGGAAGTCTGTATCGCTATCCCGTGAATGCCTCTGTGCAGTGATTATTCCAGCAGCCGGTTTAAAATGAAATAAAAATGCATCCAATTAAAACAAGTTAGGAGCTGCCTCAGCGCCGAGCACAGTGGCTGTTGACACTGCCACTGCCTACTCACCACAACGCGGCCGGCTTCTTCGGTGTCTTTTATCCCCACAGCGTGAGTGCCTCTGGAGCACTAGACCGCTACCCGGCCCCCCGCGCACCGGAAGTGGGAGTCTCGACCTTCCTCGCCCTCCGCGCAACGGTGCTAGCCACCGCGTCGGACCAGGGCGGGAAGGAGGGGAGAGATCAGCCCTCGGCGTCGGGATCTATCAGGTAAGCTAGAGTAAGTAAGTAGAGAGGTGTGCAACTCTTCCCTGCTTAGCTTCTACTAGTGTCTAGAATTTCACTTGTTTCCCGTTTAGCTGCGGGTCCTTGGAGTTAAAGCATGTGATTACAGCCTGTCTCCGGGTACGGATCCCTTGAAGACTAAATTGCGGTTTGAGCAGCCATACCCTTTCATCCTTCAATTGAGTGCAGGAGCAGATTAAATGTGCCATATCTTCAATACCGTTGCTGCCTAGCCAACAAGAGTTCGCAAATTGCCCCTTCAGCCATGGTGGAAGGTGTGGAATTGCTGACAGCAATCCTAACCTATATTTTAAGAATTTTCATTTTGTCTTCCTAGAGTGCCCCAGGCTGAAGTATGCCTGTGTACCTTACGAGTTGTAACCATTCATTGTCATCCACACATGGTTTCTTCGGCCAAAGGCAGCCTTGTCTTACAAAAGAGAATTTCTTTATTGCTTTTTTTGACTACTTGTTTAAAGGCTGAGTGGGTGGTTTGCATTTCCCAAAGGTCAGTTGAACTGGTGGTCGTCAGGGAGTCCTTTAAATATTGTCTAGCCAGCGAAAATGACCTGTACTTGTTCTTGCGAAAGCTGGTAGGTCAGTGTATTTGGGGTGAGTTCCTAATTTTGTTCCAGCAGATTATATAAGAGCCTTACCTTGGCAAAAGTTGTTTGGTTAGGCCAAGCTCTAACCCAATCTGGGATGGTGAGGCGTAAGTTAGAATGTTAAACAAGACTCTGGAGCCCTGCCCATTGTGATATTAGTTTAGTTTGGTTTAGTTTATGGCATTTATTAAGCGCTTGGTTGCACAGAGAACAGTGCGTCCCCGCGCTGACAACCCTTCCTACAACTCTTCGGCCGGGCTCAAAGAGGCTGGACACAGGGGCAAGGGAACACTATGCTGAGTTTAACCTGGGAAAAAGATGGGTTTTCAGCCTCTGTCTGAACCTGGTTTCAGAGGGCTCCATCCTCAGTTCGATAGGTAGGTTATTCCAGTTGTTACTGGCATGGTATCTGAAAGAGCGTCCTCCCATCCTTGCTCTATGTGTCCGAGGTACCACTAATTGCATGCTACCCATCGACCTCAAAGGACGTGTAGGGCGATATACTGGAAGCAAGTCCTGGAGATATGGAGGTGCTTTTTTGTAAGCTATACGGTGGGTGATGCACATGGTTTTGAAATTGATTCTTTCCTTTATTGGGAGCCAATGAAGGGTGCGTAATGCATGTTTCCCAGAGGCTCTCCTAGGGAGGTTGAGGACCAGCCTCGCTGCAGCGTTCTGGGCGCGTTGAAGCTGTGTTAGGCCCTTTTTACTTAGTCCACATAGGAGGGAGTTCCCATAATCTAACTGGGAGGTGACCAAGGCGTGTACCATGGTTTTTCTGGAGCTAGGTTTTTTAGTCCCTACACCTCAGGGCTTCGCTGCCATAAGTAATGGTTGGTAGAATTTTAGCTTGTGCTATCCGGATAAGGGGAGAAAGGATAGGGCCTGTTAGTTTTGTTTTTAGCTGCCTTGATGTTTTGCTATTGCCATCCCCTTTCTTCCGATTGGCTGGAGTTGACTGGCAAATTGACCACATTTGTGGGCAATTCCCCCTTGGTATTTGTAAGCCGGGGTTTTCCTGATTGGCGTTTTTTGCAAGTACCAAGTATGGGGCCGTCGTTTGCTGTTTTTAATTGTCAGGGATTTTGTTTTTCAAGGTTCACTTCTAGGTGTTTTTCTGCTGCATACTCTTGTGTTTTGTAGAGAAGGCATTGCATCCCCACCTGGGTATGGCTTGACGGTACCACGTCATCAGCATATAAGATGCAGAAGATAGGTTTGCCACCGAGACGAGGCGTGGGTATTGCAGGTGCTTAACACCTTGGTTGCTGAAGATATTCCCCTGCTGTGCTGGGCCATAATGTGAATGGGTGTGGTCATGATGAGCTCAGCTCGTCATGAGCACACGAGCACCGTGACTCATGATGAGCTGAGCTCGTCATGAACACCGAAGGGGTTAAAATTGATGTCATGTCTGCCATGTACAGGTTAAACAGGGTTAGCGCTAGCACACAACCCTCTTTGAGTCCCTTTTTAATTGGTATGCACCTCAAAAGATGTGTGCTATTGCCTAGTTTGATATGTACCCATGTGTTAATGTGGAGGTGCATTAGAAGGTTCAAAAGTGCTGACGAAATGCCCTAATTTGCCAGTTTCCTCCACAATCTTGCTTGGTCGGCATTATTGAAGGCTGCCTTAAAATCTATGAAACAGAAAGGGGTCACCTGTATTGTTGATTTTATCAAGTCGATGAGCAGCGACATGGTTCATATGTTAGTTGAGGTACCTGTATCTTTGCAAAAACCAGTTTGATATGGGGGAATTCATTCCTTCTCCTTAGCCCAGTCCTGGAGATCTAGCAGTAGAGTACTGGCAAAGGATTTTACCTCAATGTCTAGTAGCGCGATCAATCGATAGTTGTTCGGGGAGGTTTTGTGGCCTGACTTGTAAATCGTGTAAATTGTGGGGCCCTTCCAGGAGGCTGGTAAATGCCCGAACTGTCTGACGCTTTGGAGAGGGGGACCAGGATGCCTGACCAGAACTCTGGATCTTGTTTAAAAATGGCTGGTAGAATCCCGTTTGGCCCCGGGCCCTTTCCATCCTTCCTTTCGTGATTTGCTTCTTAACCCCTTAACTGCGGCACAAAGTGCGGGAGAATTAAAGATTAGGCGGGTCTGCGACGGCCAACGGAAGTGCGCAGCACCAAGGAGATAGTGCTTGCGTCGGCGGTTGGCTGAAGCAAGCACTGAACGGGTTAATGGTTGTTGTGCAGTTTCGATTATCTGCTTCCTCCAGGTTCCATTCGATTTGAGTGAGGCATGTCGGTTGGATTTCTGAGTTGGATCTTGATCCAGGTGATTGCTGGTTGAAGTGGGATTCCAAGAAGGTTGTCCAGGTCTCCTCTGTAATGTGTGATGTTAGCCCTCCATGGGCCGGATAAAGTGCTTTGTTGATGGTGGCCCAAAAGCACCAGCTGTTGTTTGCTTTGGAGTCATGGTGAAGTTTTCCCCAAAATGCATTTTCATTCAACCTGTTGATGTCCCATTTACGTTTTTTTGATTCTACCTTTCTGTTGATGTAATGATAGGTCTAGTTTCTGGTCTCCAGGGTGGTACCTCAGGGATCTGAGTAATTTGTTTGTGGATTATTTTAACAGTTTCAACTCAGTCCACTGTGCACTAGGGGCCCTTCCTTCATCCCTAGACTTGTTAGATGGCATGTATTTAGCAATAAATGAAAAGGAACTTGAAATATGGGCAATGCAAGTTTTCCATTTGCTAATTGGGTTGTCAGTGGGATAGATTTGATGAATCCCCCAATATCAAACTGGGTTTTGCAAAGATACAGGTACCTCAACTAACATATTAACTATGTCGCTGCTCTTCAACTGGGTTAAATCAACAAAACAGATGATCCCTTTCTGTTTCATCGATTTTAAGGCAGCCTTCAATAATGCCGACCAAGCAAGATTGTGGTGCACTGGAATGAGCTTCTGTACATTCTTCGGGGCTGTGTGCTTTAAGTCCCAACTGATGATGTGTGAGTAGTTGGGCTATTTCCCAGTCCTGATTGGTGCTTGCTTGGATCGGGGAGTAAGCCGGGTTTCCCAGTCCATAGGCTGATTGCCCAGGGGGGGTGGCTGGGAGGACTGAGTGAGGTTTAGATTGGAGTATTGTCCTTTTCTTTTTTTCCCTTGTGTGTATTGGCCGGCATTGCTAGTTGCGGCGGGGTCCGCCTCCTTCTCCCTTGGTCGTGAAGCCGCCATGAGTTGCTCTGAAGGTGGTAGTTCGCTGGGTTGTGGGCCAGCAGGTTGAATATTTCATTGAATAGGGAAAAGAGGCTCCTGAAGGTCTTGGATTATAGCACTAGTGGAAAATATGGAGCAACTTACATCCTTAAGGAAGTGGAATTCAGAGTCAATTTTTGGTTGGTAGAGGTGTGTGGTTGGCCTCCCCCCATAGGAGAACCTACTGTTGGAGGTCCCTGATGTATTTGCTGGGGGGCTCTGTGACACTAAACCTGGGGGGGTTACGTCCACTAGGTCTTCGGGAGAGGTCGCATGGTTAAGTTTTATCGCCCTGGTCTTCCTTTTGTGTTTGGGTCCCTGCGGGGAGGGGTTGGTCCCTATTCCTTCCTGACCTCATAGCAGTGGACTCCCTACGACCTCCTATGGGCTGATGGCTTTGTGCCGACTTTGATGAATGAGTTCCTGGGCTGGTGAGGTATGGCAAAATGGGATAACCCTGTGTCCCTCAGAGCCTGGGTAAGTATATAGGAAACTACAGTGGCTCTGTGGAGGAGAATCAATTGCTAACATGATCAAATCATTTTCAATATTAATTCATGTGCTTACTGAATAAATACTACATATAGAGTAAATCAGTGGGCGCAACAAAGCAAAAGCACAGTATTGGAACAACCCGGTACAAAAGGAGGACTTAAATGTACTTGCAAAAAATCATTGCTATTTGTTTCTTTTAAATTATATAAGATATCATAAATATACATATTGAAGGGCTATCAATAGTGTGACAAAATGTACAAGTGACAAGTGTTTTAAAGTGTCATAAGTGCTCAGTGCTGGTGACGAAGTGCATCAGTACAATTGTGGAACTCCGTACATGTATATACAATTTCCAGGAATGGTCAACACAATAATTAAAGAGATCTCTCTGGTGATGGCGGGGTTGCTTAATAGTGGAAACCCAGAGATTTGCAAGAGCTGAACCAACATGGGCTGGTCGGGTAAGCCTGCTGGCTAGATAGATGCTGAGTAGATGCTAGGTGGACCAACATGCACTGGAGTGATCAGTATACTTGGGTACTTTCCTTATAGCTCTCTTCTGTGGGGTTAATAGCTCCTTGATGGCATTATAGGCCTCATCAGCCTTGCAAGTCAGGACCCGGGCCCTAGGTGCGGAGCATGGTGGGAGGGAGTGGGGAGCGGGGTAGTGGGTGTGAGAGATGGAATAGGAGTGGCAACCCCTTGAGCAGAGTTCTTCAATCTGTGGGGCATGCCCCCCAGGGGAGCGTGACACCATCTCAGGGGGGGCGCACTCGACACTAAGATTTTACCTTTGTGGGTCCTTTACTGACCCGAGGCGTCGCAAGTCTTCACCCATTTTAAATGGGAATTTATTATTGGCGAGCTCTGGTAACAGAGGGTTGGAGGGGGGAGGAAGGGGAAATAGATAAGGCACGACTTGCACTTTTGTCCAAGAAAGAGCTAACAGTTAACCTTCCCAGGAGGGCGTTAATTAGTAGAGCTGAAATGCTTCAGCTGCAGTGGGAGGCAATGTCTCCTCTGTTGAAACCGAAAGCAAAGGAACACACAATCCTGTTCCTTCGCCTTCGATTTCAAAGCAGAGGAGACTTCTTGCCTCCCACTGCAGCTGAAATGACAGTCTGTTCCTTCCTTTCAGTTTTAGCAGAGGAGACATCCTGCCTCCCACTGCAGCTGAAGCATTCCAGCTCTGAGTTTAACCCGTCCTGGGAGGGTTAGCTCTTAGCAGGCAGAAAGGAGACAAAGTTTCTTTTAAATTTACACAGGCAGGCGCACAAGGCCCACAGGGCTTCAAGTTGCCAAAAGAAAAATGCCAGCCAGCCATGAGTTTCTTAATCAGCCTGAAAATTGCTTGTCTTGACGCTAAATATGCTTATAACTAAATAAGTATATATACATTTGAAATGTGACTTTTCTGTCTTTGTTCCATTTTATCATCAGTCATGGACCATTCAGGCAGCCCTAGAACACAATTAAAAGTGCTACTATTTATATTTGCTGTTCAAAGTATGCACAGACAAATGCTGACAATACATCTTTAGGTGTGTTTATTGTTGTACTGCATGGGACATCAAAGTGGAAGTTTGTTGCAAGATAAGCACTTTTATTTCCTCCACCCTGATCCCTGGTTAACGGCATAATAGCAATAGTGTAACCTGTCTGAAACCCTACGCTGCCGTCAATAACCTGCTGAGTTACTTCAATTGTCTGGGAATGTACTCATGTCGCCCTTCACTTTCCTGCTCACCCTGCACTCACAATGATCAACATGCACTCACACTGATCACCATGCTTTCGCACCAATCACCCACTCACCCTGTACTCAGTAATCACTCTGCACTCACAATGCACTTGTGTTGTTCACCCTGTACCTCACCCTGCAGGCACACGAGCACACTACTCACCCTGCACTCATGCAACACTTCACTCACATGTCCCCCTTACTGCTCAATGTGCAAACTCACTCAAATAAGACATCACTAACCATACATTCATTTGTCCCACTCTGCCCTTACATCCGCACCCAAATTCATACAGTCACCTCACTCACCCTGCAGTCACTCCTATTACCCTACTTTCACACTGTTGCATGGCTCACCCTGCACTCACATGGGTACTCCGGCAACCCTCACAGCGCAGAGGTTTAATGTGCCTGCTACAAAGAACGTGTACCATCCAGATCAAAGAACTGAGTGTGGGTAAACTATGAGAAGCGCTGTAAAAAAATTAAATGTTTGCCACAAAGGTGGTATAGCGAGATGGGGTGCATTGCTGGTGAGTGGTAGTGAGGAAATTCACGGAGAAGGAGGAAAGGAAGGAGGGGGCGCCAAAACAGACCGTTGTACTGTGTGCGACCAGTGATAGGGCCAGCCCTGGATGGGAGTGTTAGCCCCCCACTGAAGTTCGGGTCTAGTTGTGCATCTGTACACAAGTATGAGCATGTTGTGCACCATCAAGGTTTTTGTTCTAAATTACAAAAGGACATATTTACATGCACTGCAATCCAGCCTTTCCGGGGGCTCCTTGATAGAGGCAACTTTGTTTTTGCCCTGGTGGACTGGAATAACTCCTAAACAGATTCTTGTAAATACTGTTTTGTTTAATTTCTTTTTAATGTGATTGATGTGAGAGAGTCTATCACTATTTGCAGAGAAATGTTTTTGTTTCAGGCAACAACCATAAAAAAGTTTATTTTAGATCAAAACAAGTCCTCCCATATGAGAAATTGGAGGATACCCCAGATATTATTCGCTGTAAAATTAGTGGGCTGCTGCTTTGTTTCAACAGTGAAAACACACATCACTATCTCTGAATATTAGATGTGAACACTTTTAGAATTTTCTATCCTTAGCGCCTGTGCACCATTAGTAGCCTGGCTAAAGAGCGTATGGCAGAGCTGAAAGTGAATCATTTAAACTCAAATCTGTTCTGAACAGGGGCCCTCAAAATAGTATTGGCCAAGGGCACTCAAACTTCTTAACATTTCCCTGCCACCACGAAATCTGTCAGACAAAATTGTTCTGAAGTAAAATAAACAACATCATTAATTGATTAATTTATTATCAGTTCTATTTTTTTTAAACATAACCCTGATGTGTCCTAAAGCCCCGCTGCTTCAGGCAAGCAATTTATTGTACAACTAAGGAATTCTCAATTAGGTGATCTTTCAATGCCTCCCTGTGGACTTTCACCTTTCTCTTCGGATTGGTGGGTAATTATCCCTTTATAATGCCTAAAACAATTGTTAATGGTTTCTAGAGAAGAATTGTTTCTCGTGTACCAACTCTGAGCTAGGGAGTGCTGAAAAAATCTGATAACGCTGTCTCCCTTACAGTCACTGTTTTGGCTGAAAATGTCTGCAGAATATTCCGCTTTGAGAGAAAAAGCTATCAAAACTCTCTTCCCTTCCAGCTCGTCCTATTTATGTGAGATTAGGTTCTCATCACTTGGGGTATTAAAGACTTGGGCCCACATGCATCATTGTTACATTTTGCGATTTCTTAATTGCGAAAATTAAGGAATAGCAATTAAGAAATCACAAAATGCTATGCATTAAAAAATCGCAATATTTTTTGCGATTCAGTATTTTTCCTTAATTGCGATTCACAATTTGCGAATCGCAATTAAGGAAAACCCTTCCCATTGATTCCTATGGGCCAAAAGGCCCATAGGAATGAATGGGAAGGCATTCACATTTTGCGAATTTCAAATTGTGATTCGCAAAATGTGAATGCAATTTCAAGGGTGCAGGGGGGTCCAAAGAACCCCTCCCTGCACCCCTGAAATTTAACTTTGAATGCAATTTACAGACACACATGCCCCAAGGGCATGTGTGTGTGTAAATTAAAAGTGTCAACAATGCAATTTGTGCATATTTGAAAGTTTTCTGTAAATTAGCATGAAGTTCAACTTCATGCTAATTTACCACTTCCAAATTGCGAATTCGCAATTACAAAATGATCATGCATTGCATTTAAGAAATCTGAAATTGCGATTTCTTAAACGCAATCGCAATTTTAGAAAATCGCAACATGGTTGCGATTCCTAAAATTGCGAAATGCATGATGCATTCCAAATTAGTCAATTGCATTCACAAACGGCCGAAAATTGCGATTCGCACCGTTTGCGAAGGCAATTGACTTTGATGCATGTGGTCCTAAGTACCATTTAAGACTGTATGTGGAGCACAATCTGAGGATGACCGTAGCAAAAATCCATCCACAGATTGACAGTCTATGTGGCTAAAGACCGACAAACCAGTCACATTTATATTGGTGGTGTTATTATTAATCAATGTCCTGTGTAAAACAAAGCATTCTACTAAAAAAAAATTGTGCCCATTTTATCCTGGAAAATTGATTTTTGAGCTGTGTAATAAGCCTCTATCATTTCACCACATCCATTCAAAAACCTGCAGTTTGCTAAACACTCTTATTGTGTTGAACATTATTTGCCGGATATGGCCCGTGATATGCGCGTGACAGTCGATTATGTAGTGTACCAGATTCCATAAATTTCTGTCAGGTGGAGGGGGGCCCAACATCTAAAAAAATTCAGCTGGGGGGGCTCAACCTAGAAAAGTTTGAAGACCTCTGTGCTAGAGGCTGCCTGAAGCTCAACCCGAGGCTTAACCACTGCTCCCACCACTCACCGGACTCCGCTGCCACTGCCACTCTCCGAGCCCCTGCTCGATGTTACTGTTGCTGTTGCTGTTGCTGCCTCTGCTTCTATTTCTACAGAGAGTGCACTGTTTCCTCGAGGAAACTTGAGATAGCTCCTCGCTGTGCCGTGCCATGCCATGCCATCTCAATGATACTCCTCTAGGGTGAGGCGGGGGCGCAGGGGGCCTGCAGTGTAGATGTCTGGATGAGAGGGTGGAATGCAGAAGGCTGGAAAGGCCTTATCCTAGGCGCGAGCGGGGTTCACTACAGGAGCTCACGACCTGCACCCGGTACTAGTTGGGCCGCCATCCGTGGAACTCCTGGAGCTCTCACTTGGCTGACGTTGGGTACAGCTGCCGCGCTCACTCCCAGTGCGCCCCCCAGCAGTCTTGTTGCACCTTGCAGTATGACAGTGTGGCAGGGTGGCTGTCATGGGGTAGGGTGCATGGTGCGCAGGAGGGTGGGTCTCACCACTCCCCACTCACTTCACCCCCGGCTGTAGGAGTATGGCTGTAAAGATGTGCTCCCTCGAGTCACTGCTCTGCCGCAGCTCAGCCACTGCACTACACAACAAAACACTGCGTTCACAGCATACGCCCACCTGCCATGCTAGTGGAATTGAGGAAGGCAAGTTTACTCAATTAGGTCCGGTTGGTCTGGTCGGGCCAAGCTTGGGAAGTAAAAAAAAGAATTTTTGCCTATGCCTCCAAATTTTGAATTAAACACTGACTAGTTACAGATAAACCACACTTTATTAGTTTACCCTGACAATGATTTATGTCTTTGAATCGTTATTTAATTTACAAAAATTAACTTCATTCTACATCAACAGACATAAGATCGCCATCAACCTCATATCTGGCCATATACAGTTCGAGAAACAATTTGTGCATATGTACAGTGCAAGAAAATCAATAGTGAACAATTAAAGAAAAAGCTTTTAGTCATAAATACATGATCGTGGCATGGACAGAATAAGTCATAAACATAGTGAGAAAAATACACATTTCACAATAGAAAATCACAATCGTGGGGAGAGAGAGAGAGCAAAAGTTTTTTTCGATAATCAACTCCCAACTCCTGAAACAAATTAACTCGTTATGAATCAGGAAAAATGCCCATTTATTGCATCAGTAACGTGGACCCTTAATGTCAGAAAAAGTGCCGACGCGTTTCGAATCCTGTTGCATTATTTGCAGGATTCTCATCAGGGCGGTGTGATTCTAGTCCATGGGAACTGTTTGTAAAAAGAAAAAGGGAGTTTTGTTTAGCGAACGGGGTCCTCTAGCCAATTGTGCTAATAAACAATACCCGCATCCGGGTGCGGCATACCTTATATTGTATTGCCCAAAGTCGCTCCTGTTTGAATGAAGGGTCGTCTATGCCAAACGGGTTTGGGCTGCAACAGAGCAAGATTTAAATGAATACTGCAAAGGGGTAGAGTGTGGCTCACTTGTGGCAAGGTGCATGGGTAAAAAAAGGGGTTACCTTAAGTGTTCTCAACCCTTCGTCTAATGTGCCGGTGTCAGGAATTCGATCTCAATGCTGGCTTGTTTATGTCTCTGAAAGGAAGAGGGATTTTGGAGAGAATTGGAATTTTGCCTGTTCACTCGGCCATGCACTGAAGCGGTAGCACCTTACGGGGGAACTTACTTTCAGACGATTCTTTCGGACGATTCTGCTCGAGCAGGAAGGTCCTCGCTGGTATTGGTAATTCTCTGGTGTCAGATCTGGGGGGCAAGGAGGGGAAGAAGTAACTACTCTCGTTCTTTCTTTACAGCGCGGACGAGTCACAGTGAGAAAGGGACTCGGTCTTACCTTGAATCTGTGCGGAGGGCTCCGCTTGTCAATCCTACTGCATCCCGGCACACTCTGGTTTTGGTTGTCTACAGCAATGCCGGTTCTCTCATACACATAACATGTGATGGGCTCTCGACCAATCAGAGCCTAGATGATTTATGGTGCTTTATGGGAAATGTAGTTTGGACTCAAGAAATCGGTTTTATGCCCTGTTGATTTCACTAAGAGTGTTTAGGCCCTTATTGACACTGTCAAATTTAAGAATCAGATATGCCTCCTTGCGTAGTAGCATAGTCTCAACATCAGGATAGTGTTTGGGATCTACCCAAATTAATGCTGTCCATTTAAAATCATTTTCAGTGTGATTGTTGTTTAAAAAGTGTTCCACCATTGGTGCAGACATGACTTTTCTCTTTATGCGAGAACGGTGTTGAGTTATTCTTGCATTAATGGGTTGATTTGTTTTTCCAATGTAAACTCTGTTGCATGGACAAACCACTGCATATACGATATTTCGGGTCTTACAATTTGTGAATGACTCGTGTTTCCACTTGATGCCATGATTAATGAAAGTGTCACCTTCTAATGTTGTGGAACATGACACACAGTTACCACATTTGTGGTGCCCACATAAAGGTTTCAAGTTCCACTGGGCTATAAGGTCACTTTTGGGTGGTGGGATGTGACTGTCAGCTTTAATGAGTTGTTGACCAATGCTTGTGTTTTTGCGCATTGCAAAGATGGGTTTAGAAAGGGGGTACTCAAGTGATTCCAATAAATGCCAATTCTTTCTAATGATGTTCTTGAATTGGTTTGTGTGTTGACCAAATGTTGTCACGCACACCAATTTATCCAAATCTTTCTTTTCTTTTACCTGGAGTAGTGTATCTCTCGGAGTGTATTTGGCCCTGTTTTTTGAATGTTTTAGTAGTTTTTTGGGGTACCCTCTTTCAGCCATCTCACTACAAAATCTTGTTGCATGTGAGTCAAAGTCACCCAAGTTTGTGCAATTGCGTCTTATCCTTAGTAGTTGACCATAAGGTAAGTTATCCTTTAAGCATTGTGGATGTGAGCTGCTATAATGAAGGATTGTATTCCTGTCGGTTTCCTTCTTGTGCAAAGAGGTTGTCAACTTAGATTCGCTGGTGCCTACTGTGACGGCAAGGAAAGTCATTTCTTTGGGACTGGAGTTCAGCGTGAGTTTGATGTCAGGGTGCCTTGAGTTAAGCCATGCATGGAATTGATCCAGTTCCATCTGGCTCCCCTGCCACAGGAGCCAGACGTCATCTATATACCTCAGCCATTGAATGATATGATCTGAGAAGGGGTTGCATTATAAATGAATCTCTCCTCATATTGTGCCATGTACAGCACTGCCAGCTCCGGCGCATAAGGACAGCCCATGGCTGTCCCCTTGATTTGTATGTAAAAATCAGTTTCGAACTTGAAATAATTACTCCGAAGAGTAACTTCAGCCAATGCTAAAATGAATGTAGTAGGCACCCGATGGGGTCTTTCTCGTTGTTCCAGATAAAGCTCAATAACCTCAAGTGCCTCATCCTGCGGTATTTGAGTGTACAGTGAAGCGACATCCAATGTCACCATCAATTCAGTCGGTTCGTTGAATGTGCGCCCCTCAATTCGGGTGATAAAGTCTGCAGTGTCCCTGAGATGCGATTTAACTTGTGCTATACATGGTTTTAAAAAGAAGTCAATATATTTAGATATTGGTTCAAGCACAGAGTCGCTTCCGGACACTATGGGTCTCCCAGGTGGTGCCTTATCATTTTTGTGAATCTTTGGTAAGACGTAAAGGATTGGCGTTCTCGGTGACTTTTTGTTCAAGAATTCAAACTCTTTGGACCCTAAGTAGCCTTCGTCCAAGCCTGTCTTTGTAATTTTAGCTATTTTGTCCTGAATGGCATGGACAGGATCTTCTTTTGACGGTCTGTACCACTCTCGGTTGTTCACATGTGATTGACCTTCAGCAAGGTACATCGGACGGGGCCATAGAACCACCGCCCCGCCTTTATCTGCCTGTTTTATAACAATCGATGTGTCAGATTTAAGATCACCCATTGCTTTTTGGATTCCCTTGCTGATGTTGTTTTTGACAAAGCTATTTTTCTTCTCAAGTTTGGTGAGAGAGGACAGAACCGCTTGTTCAAAAGCAATAATCTGTTTCGGAATGTTTATTGTCGGAGTGAACCTAGATTTGACCCTAAGTCCAGTGGTTTCCGTTGTTGACGTCATTTCGGCCCCAGCAAAGTAAGTTTTCAGCCTAACTTTACGGCAGAAGTCAAGTGCCTCCAATTTCAGTTTTGTGAAATCGGTTCTTTTGGTAGGGACAAATTTGAGGCCCAGGTTCAAGAGCATTTCCTCATCTTTTGATAATTTTTTCTTAGAAAGATTTACTATGGTAGACCGATTTAGTTGTTGTAATTTTTGTTGCGGGTTCGCATTTGCCATGGTTGCTTGAAGCGAGGCCGTGTTTGCCCGCCCCTGGATAAAAAAGGAGTCGATCCTCCTGCTGCGCCTCGTGATTTAGAATTGGGCTGCCTGGAATCAGAGGAAGAGTCGGATGAAGTAGTGTCAGAGAATGTTATAAATCTATTTCTAGATCTACCTTGAAATGTATTTAAGGCCCCTCTTGACTCACCCGAAGTGTAAAAGTCTTCCTTGAGAAAAGGATATACCTGTTCTAGTCGGAATGTTTTAGAGTCTTTATCAAATTGAGCTGATTTAATGTTCAAAGTGTAGTCTTTGAATGATGCGATTTCCTTTTCAATTTTATCAAGGAGTGCCTTTGCTTCACTAGTAGTCTGATTGTCATTGATGGTTTTAATTAGATCTTCAATTTCCTTCTCTTCCTGGCTACAAATGCGTTGAGCTGTTTCTATGGTGTGTACCATTAAATCTCTACTGCATTTGGTGTAAATGCAGTAGAGATTTAATGGTACACACCATAGAAACAGCTCAACGCATTTGTAGCCAGGAAGAGAAGGAAATTGAAGATCTAATTAAAACCATCAATGACAATCAGACTACTAGTGAAGCAAAGGCACTCCTTGATAAAATTGAAAAGGAAATCGCATCATTCAAAGACTACACTTTGAACATTAAATCAGCTCAATTTGATAAAGACTCTAAAACATTCCGACTAGAACAGGTATATCCTTTTCTCAAGGAAGACTTTTACACTTCGGGTGAGTCAAGAGGGGCCTTAAATACATTTCAAGGTAGATCTAGAAATAGATTTATAACATTCTCTGAAACTACTTCATCCGACTCTTCCTCTGATTCCAGGCAGCCCAATTCTAAATCACGAGGCGCAGCAGGAGGATCGACTCCTTTTTTATCCAGGGGCGGGCAAACACGGCCTCGCTTCAAGCAACCATGGCAAATGCGAACCCGCAACAAAAATTACAACAACTAAATCTGTCTACCATAGTAAATCTTTCTAAGAAAAAATTATCAAAAGATGAGGAAATGCTCTTGAACCTGGGCCTCAAATTTGTCCCTACCAAAAGAACCGATTTCACAAAACTGAAATTGGAGGCACTTGACTTCTGCCGTAAAGTTAGGCTGAAAACTTACTTTGCTGGGGCCGAAATGACGTCAACAACGGAAACCACTGGACTTAGGGTCAAATCTAGGTTCACTCCGACAATAAACATTCCGAAACAGATTATTGCTTTTAAACAAGCGGTTCTGTCCTCTCTCACCAAACTTGAGAAGAAAAATAGCTTTGTCAAAAACAACATCAGCAAGGGAATCCAAAAAGCAATGGGTGATCTTAAATCTGACACATCGATTGTTATAAAACAGGCAGATAAAGGCGGGGCGGTAGTTCTATGGCCCCGTCCGATGTACCTTCCTGAAGGTCAATCACATGTGAACAACCGAGAGTGGTACAGACCGTCAAAAGAAGATCCTGTCCATGCCATTCAGGACAAAATAGCTAAAATTACAAAGACAGGCTTGGACGAAGGCTACTTAGGGTCCAAAGAGTTTGAATTCTTGAACAAAAAGTCACCGAGAACGCCAATCCTTTACTTCTTACCAAAGATTCACAAAAATGATAAGGCACCACCTGGGAGACCCATAGTGTCCGGATGCGACTCTGTGCTTGAACCAATATCTAAATATATTGACTTCTTTTTAAAACCATGTATAGCACAAGTTAAATCGCATCTCAGGGACACTGCAGACTTTATCACCCGAATTGAGGGGCGCACATTCAACGAACCGACTGAATTGATGGTGACATTGGATGTCGCTTCACTGTATACTCAAATACCGCAGGATGAGGCACTTGAGGTTATTGAGCTTTATCTGGAACAACGAGAAAGACCCCATCGGGTGCCTACTACATTCATTTTAGCATTGGCTGAAGTTACTCTTCGGAGTAATTATTTCAAGTTCGAAACTGATTTTTACATACAAATCAAGGGGACAGCCATGGCTGTCCTTATGCGCCGGAGCTGGCAGTGCTGTACATGGCACAATATGAGGAGAGATTAATTTATAATGACAACCCCTTCTCAGATCATATCATTCAATGGCTGAGGTATATAGATGACGTCTGGCTCCTGTGGCAGGGGAGCCAGATGGAACTGGATCAATTCCATGCATGGCTCAACTCAAGGCACCCTGACATCAAACTCACGCTGAACTCCAGTCCCAAAGAAATGACTTTCCTTGACGTCACAGTAGGCACCAGCGAATCTAAGTTGACAACCTCTTTGCACAAGAAGGAAACCGACAGGAATACAATCCTTCATTATACCAGCTCACATCCACAATGCTTAAAGGATAACTTACCTTATGGTCAACTACTAAGGATAAGACGCAATCGCACAAACTTGGGTGACTTTGACTCACATGCAACAAGATTTTGTAGTGAGATGGCTGAAAGAGAGTACCCCAAAAAACTACTAAAACATTCAAAAAACAGGGCCAAATTCACTCCGAGAGATACACTACTCCAGGTAAAAGAAAAGAAAGATTTGGATAAATTGGTGTGCGTGACAACATTTGGTCAACACACAAACCAATTCAAGAACATCATTAGAAAGAATTGGCATTTATTGGAATCACTTGAGTACCCCCTTTCTAAACCCATCTTTGCAATGCGCAAAAACACAAGCATTGTTCAACAACTCATTTAAGATGACAGTCACATCTCACCACCCAAAAGTGACCTTATAGCCCAGTGGAACTTGAAACCTTTATGTGGGCACCACAAATGTGGTAACTGTGTGTCATGTTCCACAACATTAGAAGGTGACACTTTCATTAATCATGGCATCAAGTGGAAACACGAGTCATTCACAAATTGTAAGACCCGAAATATCGATATGCAGTGGTTTGTCCATGCAACAGAGTTTACATTGGAAAAACAAATCAACCCATTAATGCAAGAATAACTCAACACCGTTCTCGCATAAAGAGAAAAGTCATGTCTGCACCAATGGTGGAACACTTTTTAAACAACAATCACACTGAAAATGATTTTAAATGGACAGCATTGTTTTGGGTAGATCCCAAACGCTATCCTGATGTTGAGACTATGCTACTACGCAAGGAGGCATATCTGATTCTTAAATTTGACAGTGTCAATAAGGGCCTAAACACTCTTAGTGAAATCAACAGGGCATAAAACCGATTTCTTGAGTCCAAACTACATTTCCCATAAAGCACCATAAATCATCTAGGCTCTGATTGGTCGAGAGCCCATCACATGTTATGTGTATGAGAGAACCGGCATTGCTGTAGACAACCAAAACCAGAGTGTGCCGGGATGCAGTAGGATTGACAAGCGGAGCCCTCCGCACAGATTCAAGGTAAGACCGAGTCCCTTTCTCACTGTGACTCGTCCGCGCTGTAAGGAAAGAACGAGAGTAGTTACTTCTTCCCCTCCTTGCCCCCCAGATCTGACACCAGAAAATTACCAATACCAGCGAGGACCTTCCTGCTCGAGCAGAATCGTCCGAAAGAATCGTCTGAAAGTAAGTTCCCCCGTAAGGTGCTACCGCTTCAGTGCATGGCCGAGTGAACAGGCAAAATTCCAATTCTCTCCAAAATCCCTCTTCCTTTCAGAGACATAAACAAGCCAGCATTGAGATCGAATTCCTGACACCGGCACATTAGACGAAGGGTTGAGAACACTTAAGGTAACCCCTTTTTTTACCCATGCACCTTGCCACAAGTGAGCCACACTCTACCCCTTTGCAGTATTCATTTAAATCTTGCTCTGTTGCAGCCCAAACCCGTTTGGCATAGACGACCCTTCATTCAAACAGGAGCGACTTTGGGCAATACAATATAAGGTATGCCGCACCCGGATGCGGGTATTGTTTATTAGCACAATTGGCTAGAGGACCCCGTTCGCTAAACAAAACTCCCTTTTTCTTTTTACAAACAGTTCCCATGGACTAGAATCACACCGCCCTGATGAGAATCCTGCAAATAATGCAACAGGATTCGAAACGCGTCGGCACTTTTTCTGACATTAAGGATCCACGTTACTGATGCAATAAATGGGCATTTTTCCTGATTCATAACGAGTTAATTTGTTTCAGGAGTTGGGAGTTGATTTTCGAAAAAAACTTTTGCTCTCTCTCTCCCCACGATTGTGATTTTCTATTGTGAAATGTGTATTTTTCTCACTATGTTTATGACTTATTCTGTCCATGCCACGATCATGTATTTATGACTAAAAGCTTTTTCTTTAATTGTTCACTATTGATTTTCTTGCACTGTACATATGCACAAATTGTTTCTCGAACTGTATATGGCCAGATATGAGGTTGATGGCGATCTTATGTCTGTTGATGTAGAATGAAGTTAATTTTTGTAAATTAAATAACGATTCAAAGACATAAATCATTGTCAGGGTAAACTAATAAAGTGTGGTTTATCTGTAACTAGTCAGTGTTTAATTCAAAATTTGGAGGCATAGGCAAAAATTATTTTTTTCACATTATTGTGGCCCTGCCTACCCTCTCTCCCATTGGGCCCAGCCACCTTTGTATGTCAAGCTTGGGAAGTAAGCAGGTGCAACAGCAGGTGCGGTACTCTCAGTCTCGGCGTGTTCACGGTTCTGCTCCGGCACCTGCTCCAGCTGTAACGCTATCTCCACCCACATTCAAATGGGGACCAACAGGCGACCGCAGACTGCGCCTGAACCTAGACAGGCTATCTCTGCAGCCCGTCTGCAGCCCACACTCTGCGGCTGCCAACCACATTCGCTAAGGTCACCGTCAATTGCTGTTGAAAGTGATGGTGGGTGATGGAGGTAGCAGTAGCGGGTGGCCACTGCTGCGCACAAACACCTGAGTTTGGCAGAATCTTGGGAGAGGGCCAGGGGACGGGTGGTAAAGAGTACAACCAGGTTAGAACTCGGCCTCGATCGCCACGCCCTCGCATCCTCACGTCTTCACATCACTGGTTCGCTCTTCTTATCGCCACAGGGAGCCCTCAGGAAAGATGACGCTTACAAAAAAAAAGTACTCAAATTAGGTAATGGGAGACAGCCTATGAAACACAAGTAGATGGGGGGTTAATGGGGGGCTAATGCAGGTGAGTATATATTCACTGTTTTAAAACACTAGACACGTGGGGTGGAATTCATGAAACATGTAGGAACAAAGCAGTCTATTTTATAGGGGAATATGCAGTAACTTTTGCTAATGCACATATTGCACATATTGCAATTATGGGTTTTGCAATACATATTACAAATTATGTTTTTACTGATAAATATCAACAGGTCAAACCTGTGGATATATATCAGGGTAATATGCTGGGCATTTACTGGAGTATGCTTTTTTTGTTATGAGAAGTACCATAATCCTTATGTTTTTCCCCCCAAAATTTTAAATTAGGCGGTATTTATCGCATCTAATAAATTGCACCTTGGCAAAGCCAAATTTCATCAGGTGCGCTAAATATCAGAGCATTTACCATGCCTTTCCTAATGAGGGCCTTCAACTCATTTCTGTGATTGAACCAAGGAAGGTCTGCAAAGCACCGTGATTCCTTTAGAGAAACTGGTGTTAATATTCTAGAGCTGTAGTGGTGTGCCAGGCTGAGCTAAGGACAGGGGACAGGCTGCTGTCCTGGAAACATGACTGCTTTTCAAAACCAGAGTGTGGGACTCACATTAAATTGCCACTTTGGCGCCCTCGACTTCTGCTTTTTATAAAATGCTCATTCTTCACTGTCTTTATCACTAGCGAACATCTGACACAGAGAGAAGGGTATTATCTTATTGGAAGACGTGTGGGTTGACGAGCTGTTTTGTATTACTTTCCTTGCAAAGAATCCCAAACTAAGTAAAAACCAGTGTGTTGCACAGAGAAGGATGCTGTGAGTGGAGCTTGTGCATTTCAAACTGACTGAGCAGTTGTTGTATTTAAGCACAAATAGCCTCATTGTGAGACATTATTTGGAATGATAACACCGCAAGCAGGCAGTACAGATACCACAGGGTTTAACATCCACCAGGTCAGGTGTCGTATGACCTTCCCTTCCCAGTACTTCACCTTGGAACAGAGGATAATGCAGTACTAGGGCACGCTTTCTTCATTCCTGGCTGTGAAGCTCAGAGTATTGCAGTTTTTCACTGCACAAATTCTTCCAGTCCACTGTTTTAAATGGAAAAATAGACATTCAGGTGTTGACCATTTAAGGCTACCTGTTTGCTCCTGAGAAGTGCTGGTACTCTCGCATTAAAGGCCATATTTATGAGCCCCGTTGTGTCGTTCTTGCACCACACAAAGGACCTCATTATGGGTGGACGACACCATTTCAGTGAGGGAACCACCCGACCATAGGTCGGTGGTTCCGGCACCCTGAATTAGGATGCGGTCGCACATGAGCAGTTGCAGACTTTCATTTTTCAATGTCAGGCACCGTGAGGGGCCCCCAAGAGCCACAACTAAAGGGCAAGAGAGGAAGGGGGCAAAGGCACTTTTCAAATTCAGTTCCATGTAACAGAAGCTGTCATGGAATTACTGTTGGAAAGTGCCATCATAATCCCGACGGCGTAAACTACGTCCGTTGGGGATTATGAGGCCCTTCCGACTGGCTGACAGGCTCCTTGTGCCCGTCAGAAGCCAGTCGGATTAACCGGACAGTTTAAACTACGACCGCGGTGTTTGAAAGCCACCGACCGGAGGTCGGAGGCTTTCCGACCAACATCCAAATCAGGCCCAATGTCGTGCAAGAGCGACTCAACTCAAAAAAGAGTTGATTGAAGCCACACAATGCCCCCTTGCGTGGTCTTGAGTAGCTTCATAAATTTCAAGTACAGCAATAAAGCGCAAAACGCTGCATTGCCTTATTCTGCACCTGGGAGGTGTTACCACTCAACTCCCATGATTTTTTATGCATTCCCAGATTTACCAGAAATGGTAAACCTGGGAAAGCTCCAAGAAGATACGCCTCCCCAGGTAAGGCATAATGAGGAGAAATATATTTTTTACTCCTGTTACTTCCTCTTCATATTTTCTTTCATACAGCATAGAAAGAGAAATTTGCCTCTCAGGATTTGTTTTTGTGCAGGAAAGTGACCTTCCTGCAGCGGAACAATCCTGCTTGCAAAACAGGCAACTTTGCACCATGATGTAAGGGTACCTGCATTGGCGCTAGGCTGCCAAAAAGGTGCCAGCGCAGAGGGAAAGGATGGAATGTGCCATATTGCCTTTAATATAGCGCATTCTTGCCCTTTCCCAATAACACAACGCAATAAGGTGACTTTCTGCGCTGCACTGGTTTGTGTTACTTTGCCATAAACATGGCCCTATTGCAGGACTGCTGCGAAGAGCAGGTTCTCTCCTCTTCAAATTAAAGAAGTGCAGGTACTTAGTACTTGACAGTACCAGCCCATGTAAAGCACTGTGCCAGGATTTATCTGTACAGGAAACACGTGCAAAATGTGCACACCATTTGCAATCTAGATTTGGAATCACTGGCCCTCTTGCAATGAGAGTCTATGTTTTTTAATGGAGGTTCGAGTGCCTGACATGGATGCCAGATGGGCAGACCATTTATTTTTCTCATTAGTCCACTCTTTCATTTGCTGTGGGACACTTACGTAAATAACGTAATGGTTCCTTGGCACATCCTTCCTCATTGCAGGCTAGCCCCATGCTAGCATTGGTAGGGCAACTGAGTTAGACAGGCATTATCAATGGCAATATTTCTGACTGTTTATGGTCTGAACTATTTTATTGAATTCTCTAACACCCAACACACCTATGGATCATTGTGTCCAGTTCTGAGTGGTCCAGTCAAAGTATTGTGGGAAAGCTCTTGTTTGTTTTTTGATTAGTGAGCTTGTGTGCCTGTGTGGTTGGACTAGTGGATGAATTAAATGGTTAGCTTGAGTGTGGATGAGTAAGTGAGGGGATGAGTGAGTGAGAGTGGCTAAGTGGATTGCTGAACGTGTAGATGTTTGAGTGCTTGACGGGTGAGTGCATGGGTGCGTGAGAGAGTATATATATGTATATATATATATATATATATATATATATATATATATATATATATATATATATATATATATATATATATATATATATATATATATATATATATGCAAAAAAGAAGGAGAGACCTCTGGGTAGTTCTCAAGTTTAAGTGGAAAGCAGCCCCTGTTAGAGCACTCTCAACACCACCGACACTCTAGATCTGCTCACCTCAAATGTCTGTTTTTCTATCAAAGTTTTTAGGCATAGGATTAGCGCAGTGCTATCCACGCCGAGATAGAAAATGACAAAGTAAATGATCGATAGTTAAATTGGTGGATGGATTGGTAAAAGGATGCATGGAGACATAAGGTAGTGCATGAGTAAATGTATATATGCTAAATAAATGGTGAATGGATGATGAATCCATTGTAGACGGAGAATGATAAATGGGGAATGAAGAGTGAATGGTAACTGATGGTTGGAGGGTAAACTTCAAATGAAGATTGATTGGTTTATGAGGGGTGAATAATGCATCAAAGATGGAAACAGGAGAGGATGAGGAGTGAACAGAGACTAAAGAGTGAATAGTGAACTGTGAATGGAAGCAATGGAGGACGGTGAAGGTTGAATATGGACTCATTTCAACAGTCCAATTCAGTGGGAATTTGCACGGATTCTGAAAAACACAATTGTAACTGTTTATCGTTTTAACTTGAAATGTCACGTATTATACCACTTTAAATGTTTTTTTGCAGTTATTTTTTGAAATTGTAAAGTAAGATTTTTTACCACAGTAACTATAATGTCACTTTAACCTTAGTTTTTTTAGATGAATTTTTAGGGTTTTTAAAGTAAATTAATAAGTTATTACCATTTGTATCCCGTGCAGCTGGCGGACGAACCACTGCGCATGGCATTCAGCAGCATGGGGCTTCTTCCAGGCCCCGCATCCAACACCCTATGGGTGGCCTTTAGCTATGTGTGGTGTGGGGTTGGTTGCTAGGCCCTTAGTGCAACTCACCACATGCGATTGTTTTGGAAAGTTCTGTGAAGATTCGGCAAATAGTGCTAAAGTTATTAGCAAAGCAAAACATATTTTTCCTATATTTGCTAGGTCCTAATTATAACTGCACAATATAATATATACACACACACACACACATATACATTTCCTCCACTCTTCCTGGGTCCCCAAAGGAAGGTCGGCACTCAGGCAGTGTGTAAAGTTCAAATATTTATTTTCAATGGCATCGGTATCCAAGTAACATCAAGATGCATTTTGGGAAAAACTTGCCTTTGTCAACACCGTGAATGCCAAATTGCATACTATTTATGTGATCATGTGAACAGTGTGTTATCACAGACGTAGAATAAAATATACAGCAATATCATAATACAGCTTACAATAATATACATTATTCAAGATTAGTGTTGTAATACCGCTTATAACACTAATTGCTCACACTGTCACGAGTGTGATTGTAACATAGAAATCTGCTGCCACAGTGGAGCCATTGGCATGTCTGTCTGACCCAAAATTCCAACAAAAATGTTGATAGACAAGCTTGTCACCCATGCGCACAACCGAGTGGCCTGTCAATATACGGACAGTTAACTTCATAAGTTCTACAAGATACATCTCCTAAATGAAACATATATATATATATATATATATATATATGCGCTTAGTTATGTGGGTTCATACCAAATACGAAATACAGAGTGGAAAAGTCAAATGAAAAAAAATTGAAAGAAAGTGAAAAAATAATTGGATGAAAATGACATTCAATGTGCGGCTTTATCAGGGGATTACATGCACGGGTTAGGTGCGGGTGGGGTGTAATGCCGTTCAGGTGCACCAAGTAAGTTAAAAGGGTACTGGTTCAGGCACAGACTAGAACCCAGCGACACACAGTGAGTGCCCAAGTGAGCTGTCGGTGATCCAATTTTGTGTGCTCTAGACTGCTATGTCACAGACCTCAGTGACACCAATCTTGACATACACTAGCTGCCAGCAAGGTGAACCTTGTCACTCAAAGTAGTGGCTCCATATATATAGAAAATAGGTAGTCACATATCAATATATATATGTGTGTGTGTGTGTGTATTACACACATGCACCCAATCTTCATGATTGCCAGTTGTAGGTGGTCCTAATGGTTTTATCTGTGGTCCCCATATGCCAACAGTTTGTTGTTTCCACTGCAAAGGACCAGAGGCGTTTTGGCATATGTATTTGTCTGGGGAAACAAAATACTGTTGAAAAGCTTTACATCAAACAAATGATGGACAGAATGCTGACAATGCAAACATTCTCCCCCAGTCAAAAGATCTGGGTTAAATCCATTGTTCTTTTCCCACTACGCCACCCCAGTTTAGACACAGCCACCTGCAAATCAGTCTTGACCCTGGGCCCCATGGGAACAGTACCGACCAAACTGCCAGGCCAGGTCCTCCCTGGATTGGAAACAAGTATCCTGGGACCGGTTTCAGGGTAAGTCACCCTTCTTCAGCCAGTCTAGCTTGAATCCAGTGGCACAGTGAGCAAGAGACCCACTTCTGGGCATACCCGTCCCACTTAGGGCGAAAAGTGTTACAGCAAACAAATGATGGACAGAATGATGACAATGCAAACATTCTCCCCCAGTCAAAAGATCTGGGTTAAATCCATTGTTCTTTTCCCACTACGCCACCCCAGTTTAGACACTGCCATATGCAAATCAGTCTTGCCCTGTGCCCCATGGGAGCAGTCCAGACCGAACTGCCAGGCCAGGTCCTCCCTGGACTGGAAACAAGCATACTGGGACTGGTTTCATGGTAGGTCACCCTTCTTCAGTCAAGCTAGCTTGAATCCAGTGGCACAGTGAGCAAGGGACACACGTCTGGTCATACCCATCCCAATTAGGGCGAAAAGTGTTGCAGAAAACAAATGATGGATGGAATGCTGACAATGCAAACATTCTCCCCCAGTCAAAAGATCTGGGTTAAATCCATCATTCTTTTGCCCACTATGCCACTCCAGTTTGGACCCAGCCATATGCAAATCAGTCTTGACCCTGTGCCCCATGGGAACAGCCAGACTGAACTGCCAGGCCAGGTCTTCCCTGGACTGGAAACAAGCATCCTGGGACCAGCTTCAGGGTAGGTCACCCTTCTTCAGTTAGGCTAGCTTGAATCCAGTGGCACAGTGAGCAAGGGACCCACGTCTGGGCTTACCCATCCCACTTAGGGGGACAAGTTTTACGGAAAACAAATGATGGACGGAATGCTGACAATGCAAACATTCTCCCCAGTCTAAAGATCTGGGTTAAATCCATCGTTCTTTTGCCCACTCCGCCACCCCAGTTTGAACCCAGCCATATGCAAATCAGTCTTGACCTTGTGCCCCATGGGAACAGTGCAGACCGAAGTGCCAGGCCAGGTCCTCCCTGGACTGGAAACAAGCATCCTGGGACCGGTTTCAGGGTATGTCACCCTTCTTCAGCCATACTAGCTTGAGTCCAGTGGCACAGTGAGCAAGGGACCCACGTCTGGGCATACCCATCCCACCTAGGGCGAAAATTGTTACAGCAAGCAAATGATGGACGGAATGCTGACAATGCTAATATTTTCCCTCAGTCAAAAGATCTGGGTGAAATCCATCATTCTTTTGCTCACTACGACACCCCAGTTTGGACACAGCCATATGCAAATCAGTCTTGACCCTGTTCCCTTTGTACACAGTCCAGACCGAACTCCAGGCCAGGTCCTTCCTTGGCTGAAAACAAGCATCCAAGTACCGGTTTCAGGGTATGTCACCCTTCTTCATCCAGTGGCACAGTTAGCAAGGGACCCTCGTCTGGGTATACCCATCTCACTTAGGGCAAAAACTGTTACAGCAAAAAAATTATGGGCAGAATGCTGACAATGCAAACATTCTCCCCCAGTCAAATGATCTGTGTAAAATCCATAGTTCTTTTGCCCACTACGCCACCCCAGTTTGGTCCCATCCATATGCAAATCAGTCTTGACCCTGTGCCCCATGGGAACAGTCCAGACCGAACTGCCCAGCCAGGTCCTACCTGGACTGGAAACAAGCATCCTGGGACAGGTTTCAGGACATGTCACCCTTCTTCAGCCAGGCTAGCTTGAATTGAGTGGCACAGTGTGCAAGGGACCCACGTCGGCATACCCATCCCACATAGGGTGAAAAGTGTTGCAGCAAACAAATGATGGACGGAATGCTGACAATGCAAACATTCTATCCCAGTCAATAGATCTGGGTTAAATCCATCTTTGTTTTGCCCACAACGCCACCCAAGTTTGGACCCAGGCATGTGCAAATCAGTCTTGACCTTGTCCCCCATGGGAACAGTCCGAACTGAACTGTCAGGCCAGGTCCTCCCTGGACTGAAAATAAGCATCCTGGGACTGGTTTCAGGGTATGTCACCCTTCTTCAGCCAGGCTAGCTTGAATCCAGTGGCACAGTGAGCAAGGCATGTGTAAAAAGAAATCTTCCGATTGCATTGCATGGGAAAATTTGTCAGCATGACAGAATCAAAACAAGGAGAGCAGATCCCCCCTGCTAGCAATGGTGTGTGCTAAAAGCTGGTTCTCGTCTGGACACCTCTTACTGCCAAGCACCCGTTTGCAGGAATTGGCTGTCAAGACCTGCTAAAAACACATTTTGCCAAACTGCCCCTGTGATGCCTCTCCAGTTATGAATATAGGGTAGGGAAAGGACACAGAGTGATAGGAAAAGAATGGTGACCAGCTGAAGCTGCACCAAGCCATGGGCTCGTGGGAATTGTGGTTTCCTGCCTTGGTGGGCATTTTGCACTTTTAGTGATGTTGGTTGATTTCTTGTTGGGTCCACTCTTGGGTCGGTGCCTGCTGGAGCATAGCTGGAAGACTGATGGCTGAGAGACTGCCAGCAGCAAGATGTAGGAGCAACTGCAGACTAAAAGTGGTGCAGGATGCACACTGTGCTAAGGCTGTATCAACAAAGACAAATTAGGAGCTAAAATCAGGCTTTGCAAATAAGTTCAACCAGCTCCTACTTCAGGAGGTCACAACTTTAATGGGGCCACAGGGCCTTACATTTTCGGGTCAATGCAGCCTGCCTAGCTTTGAAAGCAGCCTCCTCATAATTCCAGAGTGGTAGAATGGCCACAAAGTTAATTCCATCTGTATATTAGAAAGGAGAATATTGCTTTAAGGTGAGCTCTGACTAAAGAGAGGTGGTAGCTGCAATGGTCGTAGGATGGTGAGACCCTTGTATTGCCTAAGGTGGCAGGTAGGCCCACACAAACTGGGTCTGCGATGGATGTGGCTTAAATGTTGGTCTTTATCTCCTTCCATAAGATGGGAATGTAGGGCATAGTGCTGGATTGGCCATTGAGGAAGTCTGGTACTGCCATATGGGCCAGCTTAGAAGGGCCAGTGTTTGGAACTATGGGCAAAACAAATGAGCCTCAAACTGGCCATTTCAAGCTGGCCCTCTGGCAGGGCCAGACTGACAGACTACCAGAATGGGCCAGTTCAACACTTGGAGCTTAGGTAGGGTGGCTGCATTTTAAGAGCCATGGCTCTAAGATAAAACAAGGAAGCAGGCAGAGCCACACCAGTGTCTTGTCATGGGTCTCCATGGACAATATAGAAAGTGCACCAACAAGGGAAGAAGGGACATACGGCCTAAGGGCTGGCCTCCGGGTGAATAAAGTGGCAGAACGGCTGCCTCGGTTGCTGAGGAATTGGTTGAACGAGGTCCAAAGTAGCAGAGCAAAGAGAAGATAAGCAGGGAATGGGGAGGCCAAGGGAAAAACTGTGCAGGCAAGGAATATGGAGGAGTGAGCACAGACGCAACAGATGAAAGACACGACATGGCAGGAAGGAGGAGAGTTGGGCACCTCACATGAAGAGTTGCCTGGAGTTAAAATTACAAACATCAGTAAGTAAGGGTAGAGTTATCGGATTGGATTCCCACAGTAAGATAGGACAAGATGGTAATTTAGTGATGGGGCCTGATGCCCAGAAGGGTGGGTGGAGAGGAAAGGGCACACATCGCCACCGTAAAATATAGGAGAGGAATGACAGAGGTTGAGAGGCTTGAGAAAGTGGGTGGTGAGGGAAAGCAAATGGAGACAGTGGAAGCAAATGAAGACAGTGGTGTAGGTTCACTGGTCAACCCTCAGGACTGATGCATATATACTGTTAGCAGAAGTAACAGGCCACTTGTAATGAGGGTAGATGTCTACAAGGCCATTGTAGATGGCGCAGCACTTTCACAGTGGCAAGTAAGTTAAATATCATGTGTGTGTTGCAGTGAGTATTTACACCGCCTACATATATGACAACAGAATATGGCTGCCAGTAGCTCCTCTGTGCTCTTGTAAGGCTGCAGTTTCAAAACACTGCTGTGACACATGTAAGGGAAACTGTCTTTTACCGTGTAATGAAATCTATTTTGATATACTAATGTCAGCCCTAAAGTCTTCCATTGCAAGCCAAGAAGGTAGGGCGTCTAATAGGTACACATGTGGCACACTATATATTTTTTTTAATACATGCTCTCACAGTGACTGAAGGCCTAAAAGCTGCTTTCATTTTCCTGGTTTAGGCTACATTCTGCAAGCACAAGATTAGCTATGTTAAAAAATATACAATTTCACACCACCACACAGAAAAATGCTAGCGAAAGCATTCAAAGTTATTTTCCCATAGGTTTCAATATTTAATGTAATGATGATATCCGATTTTGAGAAGGTTTCAGCCATTGTTGATTGAAGAGTTCCGGGAGTAGTTAGTGCAAGAAAAAAATGAAGCACTTTAATAGGAAGTGAACTTAGGTTGAGAGGGATGGCAGAACTGGGTAGAGAAAATTGTCCAATCCCTTTACTAGTGCACAAGGTAAGACTGATATCACAGCACCACCTTCTCTCAAAATTGCTCGATCTGGTAAGACTACCCCTGAAGAAGAAAGCCCTGGCAGAAGAAAGAAGACTCCTGCCATTTGCCTGGCAAACAGGTACTAGAACTGTTTTAAGGATAAGATGGCTGATCTCTGATATGTCTACTCCAGGCAAATAAAAAGCAAAAGGACCCCTGACTCCAACAAGTCCCAGTTTACTACTGAGGACTGAACCCTGTTGGAGAGAGATTTGGTGCTTAGGATC
Source organism: Lissotriton vulgaris (assembly GCF_964263255.1). Taxonomy (NCBI): domain Eukaryota; kingdom Metazoa; phylum Chordata; class Amphibia; order Caudata; family Salamandridae; genus Lissotriton; species Lissotriton vulgaris. The sequence continues at coordinate 626,254,027 of NC_141693.1, forward strand.
CAGCAATGAGGACCTAGGAATTTCAGGTGTGACCAAGAAGAACTTTTCCAACAGTTTGCGAAAAGTGGGACTTAACTTTATCAACCTTCAGAGAACGACAACAATTCATGAGGCTTGCCTAGGCAGTTCACACATAAGGCGGGCTAGAATACCAGGTACATCTCACTCTTAGATTTTTGCCACAAGTTCTGCCAGATCTTGCGGAAAAAGCATTGAGCCTCAAGGAACTCCTCATGGCTACACCTACACCTTACAGCCTTTCCCATCTGCAGGATTTCGAGAATCAAAAAGTGACCAAACGAGAAGGACAAAGCTGAGACTGGGGTGAGGTGGCAACTCCATCCCAGTGATGCAACAACCTTGTCACCTAAGAAACACAGCTTTGTCCCACTTGGAGGTAAAAACTTAAACTGAGACAAGGTGGCAACTTCATCTCAGTGATGAAGCAACCTTTTAACCTAAGAAACCCAGCTTTGGCCCACTTGGATCTTTAAACGCTAAAAACGGTTACTTAAAAATTCATATCTACAGTTCTTTTGTCTCATTTTAGTCATTGTCTTGTCTCTTTGCTCATTATTGTGTCTCTATTCATCTAAATTGGTTTGGGAACGTTATTGTGTTGTTTTCTTGTCTTTAACATTGTTGGGACTACTTGAACTTAACTCTGGGGCTTGCCTAATGCTGGTGCTATAGCTACCAGGCTTTGAGCAGAGATTCTCTAAGAACAATGTTTGGTCCTAATGGATTGCACTTATTAAGATAGTGAGGGTCCCTAACCCAAATTAATAACCCAATGTCAGACACTCCTTTTTCAGGGATAGCTCTAGACAGTTTTAGCAGCTTGGAAGACCTTATGCCATTAGTTCTTCGAAACAGTACAATATTAATGAAAGGGTTAGAGTGGTCTTTGGGTCAAATCTCTTCAGCATTTGTCTTACATGCGTTTTTAAACGTTTGACATTGGTTGATGGACTGTCCAGCAATTCCTTGGCATTTAGTGTTTGGTCACATTGTACCTACATGTTCCCAATAGGTTTTGGTGGAGGGGCATTAAGTAGCAGTTTGTTAGTAAGGAGATGTGATATCATGTGCAGTGTGTATTTGAGTCAGTGTGTGTTCTTTGATGCGCGCATTTTGCTTCCTGAGATATTTGATTCATGGGTTATTGTTTTTTGTTTAGCATTTTCTTGCTGTTTTGAGGCCCTAGCCTGCCATAGAGGCACAGTGTTTTCACTAATCACCCCAGCTTGTTTGATTTACTTTGCTGTAAGGATTAACATGTTGAGGGGCTTATAGCTTTTTTTGTTAAAAAGATGTGTGCATATGTAGGGTTCTTAAAGAAGTGACTACAAATTCAGGTCCGTTCTCATAGGTATCTAATGTCAATTTCAAGCTATATATGCCTTTTAGGTACACCACTTACAATGCACACTTCATTTCCTGACTCCTTTTCATGACACTCTTCTTTGAGAATACAGCTTATCTTTGCTATTGCAACATGTTCAGCCAAGGGAGTCTACTGCCATCTTTCAAATGCTTGTAGCCATGATATTGTCTCCATATGAGATATTCTCTCTAGTACATGTGGGGTAATATACAAGGAGTCACCCATTTACTACCAAACACTTCACCTAACAAAAATTCTGCGATAGGGGCTTTGTCAATACGTGTTGTCCATCTAGTAGTATACAGGCCTAACTCCAGAAAGACATACCTTTAGTTAGCAACAAGTGATATCTCCTTGAACCTTTGTCACCTTAAAGGTTTAAAATGTAAGTCTTACATGTTAAAGGGGATGAAATATCCTGAAGGTGATAGAGCTTCAATGAGACATCACATGTTGCTAAATGCATGATATGTTTCTGGGATGAGATCAAGCAGTCCCACGCATGGGCAAAAGGGACACAGAATGAAACTCTTGCCGCTTGTCTCTATGTCAATTAGAACTTTTGGGTTTGTAAACTAATGCCTCTAGACAGCAATTCTGTTCATCGATGTGGGAAGTTCCGGGACTACCAGACAGATTCTGAAGTCTCAGAAGCCCCTGCCCAAACCTTGCCCAGCACCCACTTACGTAGCATCTGATGACCCACTCAGACCCCACCCCAAAATCACGTCACGCAGGCTTTCTTTGTCCCACGTCGCCATGCACTACTATGGCTACAGCGAACAAAATATAGCATGGCTGCAGGAGATTAAAACAGGATGGCTTTTCTTTTGCCTTCACCGCTCCAAAACGTTCTGGCCAAGGACATCCAGAAACAGACAATGGACATTTGCCACTCATCATGACACATATAATTACACATATGCGTTGACGTTGTAAATGTGTCAAACTTTTGGTACTATTCATACCTGAAATGTGCTGCATTTTTTGCAGGTAACACATGTGTAGCAAACATTATGCACACTCATGCTGCAAGCGCATAACTACTCGTAAGAAAATAATATACTATAGTAGGGGACAAACCTATTGGATTGACAAGTGCATATTATTTTTGGAGAACACTGCTTTTTGTGGTTGTATTGCAAAATGGGTAGAGATTTGTGACTGGATAAGGGAAGGGATGCACTCATACATCATGTGCTGTGAGATCAGTTGACTGGGGGTGAGTGTTTGATTTGCTCAAACGCTCCGTCCATCATCCCCTTTTGTATCGCTTTGTTCGCCCTAAGTTGGCAGGGTATGCTCAGACGTGAGTCCCTTGCTCACTTGGCCACTGGATTCAAGATAGCCTGTCTGATGAGGATTACGAATCCGAAACCGGTCCCGGGATGCTTGTTTCCGATCCAGGGAAGACATGGCTTGGCAGTTCGGGCTGGACTGTTTCCATGAGGCACAGGGTCAGACTGATTTGCATATGGCCATGTCTGAACTGGGGTGGCAGAGTGGGCTAAAGAACGGTGATGGATTAAACTCAGATCTGTTGACTGGGTGTGAGTGTTTGATTGGTTCAGATGCTCTGTCCATTACCACCCCCTTTTGTACCACTGTGAGCTGTAGGTGCTGCACGTTGCCACTGCAATTCCCAGACTAATTTTGACTTTTAGTTATATTTTTTTTATACTCCACAAATTTCTCCTCATCAAAATTTATTTCCTCAGCAGAGAAGTTAAGGAGTATGGGCATCAATAAAAGTGATATAAGAACAATGTATCTGTACTTTGGCACTCAGAATACTGATACTGTGGCGTATGGTAAATCCGGGGTGCAGACTTACCATTGTATTACTTGTTTTCCGCTGACGAATGGGGGAAATATCTGTGCGCCTCACAGAGTCCAGCAAGTTTCTCCTTCATTCCAGGTCCTTTCCCTAACACATTTCACCAGACTCTTCAGGGTCTAGGGAGCATAGGAAGGAGACCTCAGGGTATGTGCTCCAGCACACTTTGTAATTTGGACTTTCTGGCAAAACCACATTTTCACTCACAGAATTACACAGGCCCTCATAATAAGGGTGTAGGTGTACAGAAAGCTGCATTCATATCTTCTTTCAGCTGTCTGTTCACCTTCTGCCTCTCTCCATTCAGCTTAGACTGCTTGAATGCTGAGTGATTTCGTGTCTGTTGTTTTGTACTGTTTGTATATGTAATCTGAAGTTTTTTGATTCTCTGTTTTGGTATATTTACCTGGGTACAAATGAGTATGGAAGACTATGTGCCCAGGGGATTATAAGTCTGGTAAGCTGTGGCTCCGATGGTCTTGGTGCCTGAAGATATGCGTGCCTATGTATCTGTTAATCTGCGGGTCTTCTTGCCAGCTTTGCATTCATGAGTGCCTACAGGTGCGAATAGATGTATGTATGAGTGTTCTGTCAATGTGTGTGTGTATGCCAAACCTACAAGCTTTGTCATTTCCTATTGATGTATCCTATGTAGTTTCATGGATGCAGATGTTTACATAGTATGGGCCTCATTTACAAGGAATTAATGCAAAGCGGAGCCACAAGCCATTTGGCTGCGCCGTGCGGCGATAATTCCGAAGCACAGGGATGCGTTATATCTTCAACTATATGACTGATCCCTTTGCTCTCTCCTGCTCTGCCCCACAATTTGCTGCCATGCACTGACACAGGCACCCTTGCACAACAGTGCAAGGGTGCCTGCGTTGAGGGAAATTATTGTTTCTGTGCAGGAAGGGCACCTTCCTGCACATAAAGAATCACAAGAGGTGATTTCCTCCTTTTCTGTGTGCTGCAGAATGCAGCACGCATAGAAAGAGGAGAAAAAGTAGGAGAAATGAAAACATTTCTCCTCGTTGCGCCTCCCTATGCATTTCCATGTTTACGATTTTTCGTCAACCTGGAAATGTGGCAGAAGCCATGGGTGTTACGTGGGAACATCCACAGCCACACCCATTACATGCCCTTACCATATTTACAATGACACGACAAGCCACGCAAGGTGGCTTTACTTGTCCTTGTAAATATGGGGAAGGAGGTTGCGCTGACGCTGGTGCATCACAAAAAGTGATGCAGTGGTGGTGCAAGGGGATTGTTAATAAGCCCCTATGATTTAGGAGAGAGAATCATGCCTGAGTAGCATGGTGTCTTAACATTCCATTCCAAGCTGTAAAAAGCTACCAGAGAAAGTAGAGGTGTGTAATGATAATCATTCGCCTTCAGGAACAAACACTTTCTGGGGTCTGACCCACTTAGTACTTGAGCTTTCAATGTTTCTCTGTCTGGAACGATGACACCTCATTAGCTCGCTGCTTTTTGCCCTAATGCCAAAATGGAAAAACAGAACATAAAAGTGGCCAGGTTTGTGTTGCACTTATCCTTACCAGTGAAAACTCCAGCAACTCCACCCATAAGTCCTTTCACATGGGACAAGCCCCATGTGGTAGGGCCTGCCGTGAGGCAGGCATAAGATATTGATGCAATAGCGTCCTAGAAGTGGCGCAGTGAAATCTGATTCCACTGTGCCACTTCTACGAGGCTTTTTGCGGGGGAACGCCCACCCTGCATACATTACACCTGACGCAGGTATAATGTAGCGCAGGGCTTTACAAAGTGACGAATCTGCTTAAATGCGTCACTTTGTTGATAGAGCGCAACGTGGCGCATTATTTACGCCACTGGTGTGCACAAAAAGTGATGCAACTGCGGCGTAAAAGTGTTGCACGGCCTCATAAATAAGGCCCTAGGAGTTTTGTACCAAAGCTTTCTGTTTTGTTTTTATAGCTGAAGCTGTAAATCTCTTTCTACAAATGACTGCACATCTCTTCCAACTCGTCTGGACAGTTTTCATTATATGTTGAAAGTTGCCTTGGCATTTCCTAAATTACAACGGCAGGAGTAGCATATTGGGACACAAAAAAGAATGCAGTAGATCTCAATTACAGTGCATTATTTAAGATTTTTAAATCTGAAGAAAATATATCACCTGGACAAATCAAATTAAACTGTGAATTAATGGAGTAGAAAACGACTTAACATTTCTAATTGGGAGCGAAACCTTCATTTTTTAAACTGTTTCTCATCAAATCCAGTTGTTTATCTTAAAATATTTTTTTGAATAGCTTTCTGAAGTATTTGGTGTTTTTTGAGGGGGTTTGTGTGTGTAGTGAGGAAGTTGCATTTATACCGATTTCTCGGAGTGAAGTGAAGTTTACGAGATCTGCAGGAAGTGGAGCATGGTTAACGCAGACAAAAATCACCCCGGGGCTCGTCACTGAGGAGAGAAGGTATTCAGGCTTTCAACACGTCCGCCAATCTAGAAACCCCCCTGTGGTATCTCCCTATTAGAAGAGCACAATATTCCCTTTCAGACACGCGTCGTTTCACCACTTAGCCATTTTCATGGTAATCGCAGGTTCACAAACCTGAGCCCGCGCCCCGGGCCGCCATTTTCCCCTTAAAAAGTTTAGATGATAAATTATCCTGAGTGCCATCCATTAGAGAAATGACAGCGCGGAGAAAGGACAGATTATCATGCTGCTTCGGTGACAGGGAACTTCGCGCGCTGATGCAAAAGATGACAATATGTCAGCTTCTGTTGAGAGCAATTGACATGTGCACCTGTCATTATCATAGATAATTCAAGAGAAAGCGCTTCCAGCAGTATATAAATCCCTGTACGTGTTGCATACAAGACTGACCTTCGGGGAGCAAGAGCGGTGAAATCATGGAGGTCCCATTTTCCCTCCGAAGCACTAAAGAGATAAGAAAAATGAATGAGTTGTGCGAAATAAATCAATTCGGAGGCGCTTGTTGAAACCATGAAAGTTCTCAGTGAAGTGTCCCTTAAAATGTGATTTATAGCAGTGTAAGGTCGTAGAGACTGTTGATCAAAACAACGAAAGAAATCAAATTAGCCCTTCCCATCTGTGGATGAGCGGAAAGGCCTGTCTGTGATCTTCCGTCACTTGCTATCCGAGCGTTGCATACATTATTGGCCCTGTCCACGTTGTCAAATGTGGCGGGAAATTCTGTTTAGCATGATGTCCCGGGGAAAGGAAGCCATTTGATGCTCAGTGGGGTGGGTACACACACACACAGCTTGAATGGATTCAGCGCTTCATATGCTCGGTGCGTCCCAGGTGGCCAGATGGCCTTGTTGCGCATAAGAGCGATTTTGTGTGTTTTTGATCCAGGTCGCGCGCTGTGAGCCTCGGGGATAGAATCGTAGGCTGCCATGTCTCCCAGCATGCTGATTTTCAAACAATGCAGTCCACATCAGATGAATCTCTGGGCGCCGCATGTATTACAAGATATATAGCTAACAGGCAGCCAATATATGCTGCATCTAAATGATAAAACTCCCCAATGGCATTTATACTGGTAATTTTGAAGCTCGTGTTTTGCACTGGACCCTGGCTGCCTTCATTTGGTCAGCGGGATTACATTTTTCAGGCGTAATTTTGGAATCATAACACAGCAGTCCCGTAAGGCTGAGGAGTCAGCATATAAATGTTCTTTGTACTCGAATGGTAGGGAGGAAGGCGCTGACTTTGGGCAGCCAATGACTGTTGTTTTGATGCTGTGATGAGACAGCTCAATAACGAAGATGTTGATGTTGAAAGTTGACCCAATAGGCATCCTTAACGGAGAATTTTGAAAACGTAATAAAGGAAGTAAAAGATCTCATTACGAGCTCCGCGGATATGGAGATGTTAGTTCTGCACTGTTGGGGGCTCAAGTTTTGTGGAATGAAAAAAATAATAATTCTCTGAATAGTGAGGAATTACATGGATAATCAGCAATTCTCAGTGGCATACCAAGGGCGGGAGGGTTAGGGTCCGCCCGGGGTCACGAGATTTTGGGGCGGCAGCCCCCCAACCACCCCCTGCTCTTACCTGCGGCCATCGTAGGAATCGCCAGGACCCCCGCTCTTACATTCGTCCGCCGTGGGCGTTAAACGCCCAAGGCCTAGCTACGCCATTGGTAATTCTATTACAAGAACTAAGTCTCAAATATGACCGAACTTCTTTGCTTACAATATTTAGAAGCAAGGGTAACATGTAAAATTAACCTGAGCTCAAACTCTTGTAGCTATGGCACAGAGCAGACAGGCTTAACTTGGAGACATGTGTAATGTATTTATACAGTACCAGAATAATAATAAAGTCAAAACAACAATTGAAAAAATCCCAAACTGAATTACAAAAATAAAGTATCTTTTTAAGAACAAAATGACACCGATATATTCCAAGGAGGGAGTGAGAAGTGACTGACACATGTGTCTGGCAGGCCAATTGCTGGGATCCCATTAATCTAAATTGAGTGGAAGTGCCTACTCCCAACTGTTAGGGATCACCAGCTTACCATCTGGCCCTGTCTCCGAACAGAATGCTAGGAGGATCTCCTCATCTGAGGAGTCCATCTCTTTGGCTACACTGGACAGCCAAGTACTAACCACCTTCTTGGAACAGGAGGGGTCACCCCTGAAGTGACCTTACTGTTGGCAGTCAAAATACAACCTGTTGCCCAAGTGCATCTTCAGCTTAGGATCCCCTTGTTTCTGTTTATCTGAGTGGGGATGGGATCTACTCTCCTCCTTTTTAGGTTTCTGTTTTACTGAGGTCATCTCTGTTGTGGGCTTACCACCTCTTCATTAGGTTTTTGTAGGCCTAACCCCCCTTCTTGGATTCTTCCCCCTGATGCTGATTGTACATCCTGGTTCTCAACACTCATCAGCTATCTCTCCCACCTCCCTGGGATCTGACAGTTTCGAGTCAACTAGATACTGGCGTAACGTCTTCTGTACACAATGAGTTAGGATGTGCACCTTAAGAATTACGTTATACAGCCTCTCATATGTAATTGCTGGTTACCCTCAATATATTCCTCTAGTTCATTCACCCAGATGTCTACATAGTCCACCAAGGACTGTGTGCTTAACTTCTGGGTGTCCCTGAACTTCACCCTGTACTGCTCTGGGGTGAGACCATATTTCCTGAATAAGCATTTCTTCAAATGTGGATAGGATTCTGCCTCATCCCCCTCAAGGGTCAGGAGCCTATCCCTCCTAGTACTTGAAATAAGTCCCACAGGAGCGAGCCCAAGAATCTCTACTGGACCCTCTTCGTCCTAAGGGCCCTCTCAAATGCTGCTAGCCATTTATTTATGTTGCCCCCCTCCTGGTATTAGGGCACTATTTCCTTGGGGAGCCTGGGATTAAACCCACCATCCCTGGACAGCTCATCATTTTCACCTTCACTGTTGCTGCAACCATTTGTTCTCTCTTGTCTTTCCAGTGTCTTCTCTGCCATGGTTATCTTTCTCTCTTCTACAGCTAGCTGTCTCTATTCCTGGGACAGCTGGGGTTTCTCTGGTGGGAAAAGCTCTCTCCTCCCCCTAGCTGTAAGCATGAACATAGTACTGGAAGGGAAATACATATCATCATCCTCCTGTCAATTGTTTTTGGAGGGGTCATTCACCCCTCCCCTTCTACCTATTCTTGAGCCTCCTCTGTGTCAGAGGTACTCTCGACTTGCCCAGGCTACTAGGTACTTTACTAACTCTGCTTTCTGCAGGGTAGTAGCAGCTGGTAACGCCTTAGACCTACACACCCCCTCTAAGTTCATCAACAGTGAGTTTGGGTGGGTTAGCCAGATCTAGCTCCATGGTATCCCTACATTTTGGGTCACAACTATCAATCGTAATTAGAACAAATTTAGAAAAATCATAAAATAGATTAAAAAAAGTTCAGTCCAAATTAAAGATATTAACTTAATTTACTGTATGGTGTAATTTAAACACAAGTATGTATCCTCATGGCTGAACACCAAATGTTGGAAAGTGGATTATTAGTAGTGATAAGTAGCGACTTTCCACTAGTAATAAAACCACAAACACAATAAAGGAGTCAGTTAAGGTCTCAATAAATGATTCCGTTGCTCAACCCTTTAATGCTGGCAATGAGCAGCAGGCAGGCGTAATCTAGGAGACAGATATGTAAAACATTTTAAAACACCAACACATTAAATAAGTAAGACACAACACACAATACAAATCCAACTCCAATTTATAAAAAAAAATGTTTTATTTTTTAATGAACAAATAGACACCAAAACAGCAAAAATTAAATGTAGTGACAGCAACTACACTCTATGCCACTCCACTGTATTTTACATCTGTATGCCACTCCACTCCACTGTACAGCACTACGCTGTATGCTATTCCAATTTCCACCACACCACTCTATTACACTGTAGTCAACACCACTCAATTCTACGCCACTCCACTCTACCACATTGTACTTTACGCTATTCCACTGTAGGTAACTCCACTCCACCCTCTCCACTCTATGCTATTTCACTTTACACCACTCCACTCTGCCATACTCCACTCAATGCTTTTGTGCTGTATGCAATTCCACTCTGCAACTCTCCATTCTCCATTGCTCCATTCTACGTCACTCCACTCTACCCAACTCCACTCCACTCTACTATTCGCCACTAAGCAACACTATACTACACTCAACTACAGTAGTCGACCATACACTGTCCAACATTATACTCCACTGTATAGCACTAACTGTACAACAACCTACTCCTGTCATTGCCACTGTACAGATCTGTACTTTACTCTGTAGCACTTTATAACACTATACTCCACTGTACAAAAGTCTACACAACTCCCTCTATGACGCTTCACCCCAGTTAATATACTTTATTCTGTGAGACTACTCCACTTGACTCCCCTACTGCATCCTACACCACTCTACTGTATGCTACTCTGCCACTCAACTGTAAAACAGTCTAATCCACTCCTCAATACCATACTGTACCACACACTACTCTACTCCACACCACTCCACTGTACAATGCTTTAATCTACTCTGTGACACTCTCCTCTACTCCACTCTGCGACACTTTCCAACACTACAGCATGCCAGTCCACTCCACTGTCCCACACACCTTAATCCACAGTATAATATGCCACTCCACTCTACACGATTGCACGCCCTTGTACTCTTGAACATTTTACTTAACTCTATGCTATGCCGATCCACTGGACTCCACCAAATGCTACTCCACTGCATGACACTTTACCCCACTCTATGTCACTGTACAACACTCCACTCTACACCACCCCACTGTACCACACACTACTCATACTATGCAATACCACTCTGCAAGACTCTACTACACTCTGTGCAATTATACAACACTGTACTCCAGTGTATGCCCCAACTCTACACTGTACAACCCTCTACTCTATGCCCCTACACCCCAGTGTATAACATTCTACTCCACTCTACAACACTTTCCAACACTCTATGACACACCACTCCATGGTACTGGACAAGACTTCCCTGAATTTTATAACAAATTACTAAATTCTACTCTGCTCCACTCTACTCTAGTATACTCTATGATACTCTACTCTGCTTCACTCTATTCTACACCACTCCACTCTATTCCACTCCACGGTACCCCATTCCTCTGTACAACATTCCATTCTACACCACTCCATTGTACACTATTTCACTGTACGCCACTCCACTGTATGACACTCCAATCTACTTCATTCCACTCCACTCTACTCCACACTATATTATACACCACTACACTGTATGACACTCTCCGCAACTGTACTGTAGTACACTCCACTTAATGACTCTCCACTCGATGACAGGAAACTCTACAATTCGAAACACAATTTTATTAACAATAAAAAAAACAATGAAATTCAATGAAAAAAAACAAAGGTTAAACCTTTGTTACAGTTAGGAAAACGTTATTCTTTTTATGGAAACCAAACTTAAAGCAAACATTATAAATTCTTAATTCATAGTTATACCTTAAATTGATAATTTATGTACCAGCTTCAAATTAATACCACTTAAGTTATTCTTTATCTACAAAAACCCCGGGCAGAGCTGGTGGGTGCAACTACGCGAAGGTCCACGGAGTTGGGGGGAAACTCAGTGGAACTCCGCTATGCTCTGCCACCCGCCTCCACCCCCTAATAAAATAATACTTACAACTTAATTTAAAAGTAATAAAGTCACTTACCCGAATTGCGGCATCCCCGGGCTGCCCTCCTCCTCCTTGCCGTACATCTTGCATGAACAGCGCATGCACGCGTGCATACACATTTCTCACAAGACATCTTTTGAGAAATGTGCATGCGCTGTTCGTGCAAGATATACAATGAGAAGTAGGAGGGCAGACCTGGGATGCAGCAATACAGGTAAGTATCTTTATTTCTTTTAAATTAGGTTGTAAGTATTATTTTACGTGGGGAGCCAATTTAGTGAGGGCGGGGGGCTGGCTAACTCTACTCCACTTTGGAGTCGGAGTTTTGCCCTACTCCGTGTTCTCAGCGGAGCAGAGACTAGGAAAATCTCCAAATACTCCGCTGGCGGAGCAGAGTTCTCCACCCGCCCTTAATCTACAAACCAAACTTAAACTGCACAAAATGTACATTTTCAGAACTTATAACCTTAACTTATAGTTTGCGCAACACCTTCAAATTATTATTATTTTTTTTTTCCTCATTCGCCTCCAACCACAGCTAACCTGAAATCCATAAGCTGCAGCTGCTACTCCAGAAAGAATTATTATAACTCTCGCACCTGCAGACACAGTGTATTTGAACTTGCTAGCCACACTAGACTTACTGCAAAAATTATAAATTTAGGGTATTAGTATAATGTTGGAAATTTACATTTTTGTGTACTTTAAATTTGGTTTGTAGATTAAAAATAAATAAAGTGATACTAATTGAAAGGCGGTGCAAAAATAATAATTTTAAGGTATAACTAGAACTTAAGAATTGGTATCTTTTTCTCTTTTTTGACAGCATGTTCCTCACTTCCCTTCTTTCCAGGATGTGGTAGACGTAAAGAAAAGACTACCTTGGCCCGTTATTAAGCACTTATTCACAATTCCTTTCTTCTTTATTTATTCTTACAATTCCCAAATTGTATGGGTTGTAAGAAGTTTTAAATATAAACACTGAATCTGGGATTTCAATGTAGGTCTGGTACATTGTTTCCTAAAAAATAATTGGGTTTTCATGAAAAATATATTTAAATTCCCTGAAACCGAATTCTTTCAGCTGGTTTAGTCAGGCTGGTGTTCTTCATTTTAGGAATTTGTCATAATGCAGTAGAAACCTGATGGGTATCTTGTACCTATTCTCTTCATGCAAGGGAAGTGTATACTACTTATGCAGAAGTTGCACCTGTTTTCTGTGTATGGATGTACAGTTTGCACTCCTGTTGCCCATGTGTAAACCCTTCAATGTCGGAGTTAAATGTGCACTTTTTATGCTCATGTTTTAAGAGGCAGGCTTGCACTGCAGAGGTCAATTCCATACCTGATCTTACTGTGTGACAGAAGGTTGACCCTCTGATGCCGTTTGAAGACTGGTGTGTTTGAGTGTGTGTGCATATGCACATAAAACGCTTTTACTGCTGCTGCTTTTGCGGCAATACATCTTTTTTGAAAAAGGGTTGATTACACTGCTCATGCCCATGTGCTCCCTATTTTGTGTGTAATGAAAGGTTGAGCTCCTGATTCCCCGTTGGTACTTTTTCTCTTTGTGTGCACGGGACATTTGTTCTCTTGATGTCCATGTCGTAGGTATATCCTGTTTGTGTTGGGGACGCTTACACTGTTGATGACCAAATGGTACAGGTTTTGTCTTCTATGAGGAAACTTGTTAAGCTCAGGCCATGTGGTCTCTGCTCCGTGTAAGGGAACATGATAATCATGATGCCCAGGTTACATCTGTTCCAAGTATGAGAACGTGCAGGCGCTGCATCAATTTCTTTAGCCATTTGGTGGCAGTGCGTGGAAACCTTTCCTTCACAGCAGTGGTGCATCGGAAAAACAGGCCCTGGAAGGGCGAAGTGTCCAATTTCAAGTCTTTTGTAGTTTTTGGCAGCAGGAACCACCACCAAGAAGCCAGAACTGGAATTGGCACTACTTGGCAAGGCAGAGCTCCACCAGTGGAGTTCAGGGATGCTGCAGGTGAAGTCTTTGATGGACCTGAGACTTCTTAACAGGATTCAAGCACACACAAGCCCTTGGAGAAACTTCACAAGCAGAATGCTTAGCAAAGGTCAGTCCTTTTCATCTCCAAAGCAGAAACATCAACTTCAGATCTACCCAGCTAAGCAACACATGGGAAAGGGGCAGTACTCCTCCTTACAGCTCTTCAGATCTTCTCCTTTGTAGAGTCTCCTTTTGATCTAGAAGGGTTCTCAAAGTCTGTGGTTTAGGTCCAATAATTATACTACTTTTGGCCTTTTGAAGTAGGCATACTTCAAAGGATTATCTTTGTAGTGCACACATTTTGCATTACCTGTCTTGGCTTCAGTCACAATCCAGAGGGGCGGAGACAGCATTGTGAGAGGCCAGGAACAGATCTATTCAGGTGTCAGTGGCAACTCTTCCCACCACTCTAGCTCAGGAATGCCCATCAGCTTGGTGATGGGCCATTAGGATAACCAGGACACACCTAAGCTCCCTTTCCATGACTGTCTAGAGTGAATGCACAAACAGGCCCCTGTCAGTCTAAACCAGACATTGATTCCACATGCAGGCAGAGGAACAGGATGGTCAAACAAGAAAATGTCCATTTTCTGAAAGTGGCATTTTCAAACACATAATTTAAAAATCACCTTCATTAAAGGATGTGTTCTTAAATTCTGAGCCCGGAGAGACCAAATTGCAAATCTCTAGCTGTTCCCAATTGAATGTTTTACTTGTAACATGTTACAAGGCAGATCCAATGATAGCCTATGGGAGATCTAGTGCTTGCAATAGTGTAAAACGAAATTGGCAGTATGTCTCTATCAGGATATGTAAAACACACCAGTACCTGTCTTACTTTCACACACACTGCACCCTGCCCATGGGGGCAACTTGGGCCTAACTTGGGGGTGTCATACACATAATAAAAGGGAAAGTTAGGGCTTGGCAAGTGGGTGGACTTGCCAGGTCGACATGGCAGTTTAAAACTGCACTCACAGACACTGCATTAGCAGGCTGAGACAAGTTTACAGGTTATTCATGTGGGTGGCGCAACCAGTGCTCAGGCTCACTAGTAACACACAGTGCGCCTTACAAGGGACTTACCAGTAAATCAATATGCCAATCATGGAGAACCAATCAGAATCACCATTTACACAGGGAGCACTTACACTTCAGCACTGATCAACAGTGGTAGAGTGATCAGAGTACATAAAACTGCAAAAACGAAGTCCAGCACACCGTCAAAAAAACAAGAAGTAGGGTCGAAAAGACAGGGTTCAAGTTAAAGTTCAGAGATTTGTATAGCGCACTAATTAAACAGAGGGTCTCAAGGCGCTTGAGGGAGAGGGGTGCTTTACTTGTCGAATAACCACGTTTTTAGTTGCTTTCTGAAGGCGAGGTGGTTTTGTGTAAGGCGGAGGTGGGTGGGGAGAGAATTCTAGGTTTTGGCCGCTAGGTAGGAGAAGGATCTTCCCCCCATGGTGGATTTATTGATGCGCGGAATAGCGGCAAGGGCTTGATTGGAGGAACGTAGTTGGCGGGAGGGGGAGTAGAAGGACAGTCGCGTGTTGAGGCAATCGGGTCCTTGGTCGTAGAGGGCTTTGTGTGCGTGGGTGAGGAGGCGGAACGTTATTCTCTTGTTGACGGGGAGCCAATGGAGGCCTTTGAGGTGGTCAGAAATGCGAGCTTGCCGCGGGATGTCCAATATGAGTCTGGCTGAGGCGTTTTGGATTTGTTGGAGTTTTTTCTGTAGTTTGGCTGTGGTTCCGGCGTAGAGGGTGTTTCCGTAATCCAGTCGGCTGGTGACCAGTGCGTGGGTGACCGCTTTTCTTGTTTCTGTGGGATCCAACAGAAGATTTTTTTGAGCATGCGGAGGATGTTGAAGCAAGATGATGAGACGGCGTTGGCTTGTCTGGTCATCGAGAGGGAGGAGTCAAGGATGAATCCCAGGTTACGTGCGTGATCCGTAGGTCTTGGTGCGGTTCCCAGGGCTGGTGGCCACCAAGAGTCGTCCCAGGCAGAGGGGGATGATCCTAAGATGTGGACTTCCATTTTGTCCGAGTTCAGTTTTAGGCGGCTGTTCTTCATCCACTCGGCTACGTCTTTCATCCCTTTGTGTAGGTTGGTTTTGGCGGTGTTTGGGTCTTTGGTGAGGGATAGGATCAGCTGGGTGTCGTCTGCGTAGGAGATAATGTTGAGGTTGTGTTGGCGTGCTATGGATGCGAGGGGACTCATGTATACGTTGAAGAGGGTGGGACTGAGAGATGATCCTTGTGGTACGCCGCAGTTGACTTCGGTGGCCTCAGATCTAAAAGGGGGGAGACGGACTCTCTGGGTTCTTCCGGCGAGGAACGAGATGATCCAGTCCAATGCTTTCCCTTGTATTTCGATGTTGCTGAGGCGTTGTATGAGGGTGCTATGACAGACTGTGTCGAAGGCTGCGGAGAGGTCGAGTAGGATGAGGGCAACTGTTTCTCCGGTGTCCAGTAGTGATCGAATGTCGTCTGTTGCTGCGATGAGGGCGGTTTCGGTGCTGTGTTTGGCTCGGAAGCCGGACTGTGAAGGGTCGAGGGATTTGTTGGCTTCGAGGAAGGCAGCGAGTTGACTGTTGACGGCTTTCTCAATGACTTTGGCAGGGAAAGGGAGGAGAGAGATGGGGCGGTAGTTCTTAAGTTCAGTGGGTACTGCTGTGGGTTTCTTCAGAAGGGCGCTGAGTTCGGCATGTTTCCAGCTTTCTGGGAAGGTAGCGGAGTTGAAGGAACAGTTGATGATATCGCGGAGATGGGGTGCGATGATGAAATCTGCTTTGTTGAAAATGTGGTGGGGGCATGGATCGGTTGGTGATCCTGAGTGGATGGAGTTCATAAGGCGGATGGTGTCTTCGCTGGTGATTGGGTTCCAGGCGCACAGGTTGTTGGAATGCGGATTTGGTCCAGAGGTGGGTGGGGAGGACTGGTCTTCGGACTGGTTTTCAAAGCTGTTATGTATATCGGCGATTTTGTTGTAGAAGAATGAGGATAGAGAGTCGCAGAGTTCTTGGGAGGGAGTGATGTCTTTGGTGCCGGCGGTGGGGTTGGTAAATTCTTTGATGATGTTGAATAGTTCCTTGCTGTTATGGGCATTGTTGTCAAGTTGGTCCTTGAATGCTGATTTCTTGGTGGAACGGATCAGTTGGTGGTGATTGCGGGTGGCGTTCTTAAAGGTGGCCAGGTTGTCAGGGGTTAGGTTTTTTCTCCAGGCTTTCTCGTGAGTCCGACAGATCGTCTTGGATTTCTTGAGGTCATCGTTGAACCAGGGGGCTTTTTTGCTATTATGCTTGAAAGGATGGTTCTTCAAGGGTGCTAGTTCGTCGGCGCTGTGGGTGATCCATTGTGTGAGGTTGGTGGCTGCTTGGTTTGGGTTCGATGATATGGCAGGGGGATTTTGGTGGAGCGAAGTGAGGAGCTGGTCGGTGGTGATTTTGTTCCAGTTTCTTCGAGGAATAGGGTGTGGGTGGTTGTGGGTCGCATTCTTTTTGTAGCTGAAGTGAACGCAGCTGTGGTCCGTCCAGTGGAGGGCTGTGGTGTGATCGAAGGAGATGTGCTTGCTGGAGGTGAAGATAGGATCGAGCGTGTGTCCGGTAAGGTGGGTGGGGGTGTCAACAAGTTGTTTGAGTCCGAGATTGTTCAGGTTGTCCACAAGGGAGATGGTGTTGCTGTCGTTTTTCTTTTCCAGATGGAAGTTGAGGTCTCCTAGTAGAATGTAGTTCTCGGAGGTGAGGGCATGTGGGCTGATGAAGTCAGTGATGTCTTCACTGAATTGTGTGCGGGGTCCAGGTGGTCTGTAGATGAGGGTGCCTCTGAGTGTGGTCTTGGGCTTGGTGTGGATCTGAAAGTGAAGGTGTTCGGCGTTGGCGAGGTTATCGTCGGAGCTGGTTGTGATGCGGATGGTGTTCTTATGGACGATGGTGATGCCTCCTCCTGTTTGGTTGATGCGGTCCTTTCGGATGCTCTTGTAGCCGTCCGGGATGGCTATGGCGATGTCGGGTGCTGAAGAGGCGTTCATCCAGGTTTTTGTAAGGAAGGCGACGTCCGATAGAGTAGTGTCGAGTAGGTTCCAGAGTTCAATGGAGTGTCTGTGGACCGAGCGGGTGTTCAACAGGATGCACTTCAGGTGGTTAGAATCAGAATTATGTTTGGAGTTAGAGGATTTGGTGTGGGTCTTGATGCAGTCGAATTTGCAGGATTGGCAGGAGAAAGGTCCATGGGTGTGTCCTGGGGCAGCTTTGTAGCAATTTGGTGGTCGGCCGGGGTTAAGGGCTGAGAGGGTTGTGGCGGCGTACGTTATGCAGGCGGATTGGGTTACGCGGGGGCCAGGGGGTATGGCGCTAGGCGCGGTCCAGGCGCGGACGGGCATAGACGGGCTAACCTTCGGCGCGCATGGGGCGCTTCCGCTGCACCTTGCCAAGGATGCCATGTCTAACACGGGAGGATCTTGCCTCCCTGTTCTCCAGGTAGTGCCTGTTCTGTGAGTCCAATTGGGAAGTTTGTGTTGTTGATGCTCGTGACACACCGTTTCTTTGTTGCAGCAAACTTGACACTGCTGCTGTCCTTATGGTACTATTTCCGTTTGTGTTCAGGAAGCTTGCACTGCTGAATTGGTAGCTGTTCTGTATGCCCAGGGGAATACTGCACGACTGATACCTTTGTGGTAGCTGCAATATGTGTACAAGGAGAACATTAAATGCTTATTCTGATGTGGTACCTGTCTATGTGTTTGAGATCAGTTTGCACTCCTGGTTACTCCCGGGTACCTGTTTCATATGTGCAAGGGAAGCTTGCTCCGACAAAGTTTGAGATGTCGCTGTTTCTGAGAGAAGCTTACATGGGCGATGCCTATATAATATCTTTTTTCTGTATGTGTGACGGAAACTGTCACTGCAGATTCACAAGTGGTATTTGTTATCTAAGTTATCAAGAGATGCTGGCCCTCATGATCCCCAGATAGCACCACTTCTGTGCTTGCAAGATAAGTTTGTACTGCTCATGTCAATGTGTTATGTGCTATATATTTGTGTGGCTGGAAGTCTACACAACAATTACATGACTGTTTTTGTTCTATAGGCAGGGCAAGCTTTCATCCTGGGCTGTCACTCTGATGTGCTTTGCATAACCCCCTCTGAATTACCTGTGCTTCTATCCTGCTGGACACTCCCCTTACTTTCCCATTAACCACCAGAGATTGAGATCTACTTGTCCTTTTGTACAGTTGAAAGGAGCTTTTATCAAGATTCACTACCACACTACACAGGTTGCACATGTATAAGAGCAGTGCACAACAAACGATTAAGGACAGGGGTCACAGCACGAAAAGTCTCTCGCCCAAAATCGAATAGGCAAATGTGCAGAAGCAGTGTAAGATTACCACTCGTGAGAAATACATATCTGCTACTGCTCAAGCTGGTTGACAGCTTAGCTTTACAATCTTCAAAAGCCAACGTGTTTGCCATTGCCAATGTTTGTTGAAAGATGTGGGCAGAGCTGCTTTGAAGTTCAACAACCTCAATTCAGCTCGTGGCCTTCTTCACAAGTGCGGTTTAGGGAGATGCTTCTGACATTTCTGATTGCCGCTTCTTGCATCGAAAGCGATTCACCCCAAGTCAACATATGGCAAGGTACATCAAAAAGTAAAGGTGACTTGAGGCTTTTATGAATTAAGCAAAGCTGTCTGCCAGGGAGCAGGCGATGACCGCCCGGCAATGAAGATCAGAAAGCAATTATGCAGGGTTTGAATGTATTCTTCTTCGATCCATCATGCTGTCTGCAGCTGATCTGCATGCACCGCCGGCGCCTGCCCCGTCCTCCGCAGGCCCATTTTTCCTGAGCGAGGCGTCCTCTTTTAAGCAGTGAATAATTCTATCAGGCAGAGCGGAGTTCACCACTGGATCTCCCTCGTGGCGCGTACGTTTTAATTAGGTACCTCTTTGCACAAATCTCTTTGACGTCGAGCCACTGCAGGTAATGGATGGGCGGCCTCGTGCTGCCGGGGAAGGTCCCATCTCCCTTCACGAGCCCCGATCACGACTGTGCTGTGTTATTATTTGCAGGTGAAGATTGCGCACCGCTGAGTTTACAAAGACATGGGGGCGCAGATTACCAATGTCTCATGCAAAACAGTGCACCGAGTAAGGGCCTCATTTGCAATGAGGCAACGCCCCTGCAGCGTCACTTTTTGCGACGCTCAAGTGGCGCAGCGGCCTGTTCCTCAGGGCTTGAAGTGGGATAAAAAAGACTGGGGGATCTCTCATAGGGGCGCAGCCTGTGTAATTAAGGGGGTGGCTTAACACGCTTAAGCTACAAATCGGTGCTTATCATAGTGCGCTGCCTCACTGGTATTTTGCTGCTTCTGTTCATTCATCCAGATATATAACACAAGTAACATTACACCTGCAACAAGCCAGGACTATTGGCTTTGACAATGGTTGTAAGTTGCATAAGATAAATAAGCAACAACTATGACTTTGTTGTGTATAATATTGAAAATAGTTTGGTTGTTGTGGGTGAGGTTGTGAGCAAGAGCAGCCAGCCTTCGAGCTGAGAAATCAGGTTAGAGCCTGACGTCCCGTGATTAAAAAAAGTATTATGTCATTGTGCAATGTAACTGGTGCTCCTGTAAAGCGCTCCAAGTTTGCACGATATAAACAGGAAACCAAGGCTCTTTGAAGTTACATCAAAAGCATTGTTTTTTTTCATCCTGAGGGTAAAAATTGAGAGCCCTATAGGGACCCGTCTCGGCACCTGCTTTTAAAAACTGCTGGTACTGAGCACTGGCACGACCTGGCCCACTTAAAGCCCTGCCTGTTCCATATTTACCAGGCAGTACTAAGCAACTTTGCGTGGCTTAATGCAGCCTTGAAAATATCGTTCCTTTTAACGCAGTTTTCTGCATTAAAGGGGCATGCAAAGGTGTTGCTGGGGGTGTTCCCAGCAACACCCATGGCTTTTTGACACTGCCCCAGATTAATGAGGAACCGTAACTCCGAGGCAGCACAAAAATCGTACACCTTCCCAGGGAGGCGCAATGAGGAGAAATAGCTTGCTTTCTTCTTTTTCTGTGGGTGCTGCATTCTGGAGCACACATAGAAAGAGGAAAAAGACTCTTGTGATAGTTTTTGTGCAGGATGGTTTCCCTTCTTGCACAAAAGCAATAATCCCGCAACGCAGGCCCCCTTGCATCATGGCACACAGGGGCCTGCGTTGTTGCATGGCAGCCCATTGTGCATCAGGAATGCGCCGTATCTGATAGATACGGCGTATTTCTGCCCTTTTCTTTTGCTGTACGGCAGTGCAGCAGGACGGCCTGCGGCATAGCCCTATGGCAAAATCTTGTAAATAAGGCCCCTAGGGGCAGATTTACAAGACGTGACGCATCACTGCTACAATGCAGCGATGCGTAAAAAAAAATTGCATTGCCACTGCAGCAACGCAAATCTCCACGGATGCGAAAATCTACATCTTGGCGGGCTGTGGCGCAAAGTGGCTGCCTGCGTCAGAAGGACTGACGTAGGTGCCGCAAAACTGCTGTAAGTCAGCATGAGGCATATGCTGAAGAAGTCACGTAAGGCAGTTTTGCGTCACGTAACGCCAGCCCGAGCACCCTGCGACACTCACCACTGCATGAAGTGGCAAAAAAGCATCTGAAAATCCACGCCAATCCCCCCAAAAAACTTTGGGGACCACAGAGTAGTCTGCACTGGACCAGGAAGGACACTGCAGTAGTCAGGACTCTCAGGTAACCACCCGCAGCAAAAGCCCAGATGCACAGGCTAAGACTGGGGCAAAGAGGAAACGCAAATCAAATTTTAGTCAGAAGGAGAATGAGATTCTGGACACTGAGGTGACCAATTACCAGCGCTTCATTAGTTTGAAGTTGCCACTTACCAAAAAAGAGGTGATATGGCAGAGCATTGTCCAGAAGATAAACAGTGTAGGACAAGCTAAGAGGACTGTTATTGACTGCAACAAAAGCTGGCATGACTGCAAGCATAGAACAAAAGAAAAGCTTGCAGTAAATCGTAAGAAAGCCTTAAAAACCGGAGGAGGTAGCTCAGCAGGTCAGGAGGTTCTGGATTCCCTGCAGGAGCGTGTGGCAGCTGTCATACCAGAGGAGTTGGTCACTAGAATATCGGGACAGGACAGTGCAGCCTTAGATAGTCAAGAACATTCAACGGGAAAGTCACAACAAGTGCACATATTTGAGTAATGGGTCATGGTGGTGATCACAGATAGAAATGTCCCTGTGGCACAGTCTGCTGTGTGCATCTTGGTGTCCTGGCACTTGTCCCTAATCACAAATATACTTAATGTAAGTAAATCACATATGGCAATCACACTTTGCAATGTCAAAAAAGCCCTGCCATGTCCATATCTGATGGTGCAGATATACTGGGCCTCATTTATGAAGGTCATCTGTGAGAATGGGCAGTAGGGTATATACTGTGCAGGGTCATGAAACTAAGTATACAATTAAATATGTTCTTAATGAGAGTGCTCTAAGGGTATTGTACAATGGCCACACGAGCTGTAAGAAATTTACTGAGCAGCAATCATGTAATCAAGGACATATAATTCCACACAGTAATCTTTGAAGTTGTTCTTCTTTGTTCTTTTATTTCATATCTTGTTTGCATGTTAATCAGCAATCCAATCTTCATCAACAACATTTAGCCACAGATTTAGCCAACCAACACATGTTTCATCTTTATGGATTTAACTATAGACTTCCTCAGGGCTAACACAAAAAGACAAATCGGCTATATTACAACATGTATAAAAAAGATCTGGTAATTTATCGCAAAGTGTTTCACCAAGTTAAATACATATGTAGTAAGCCACCATGAGTTTAATAAATTGATAAGTCATGATGAACACTAAGAAAAATGAAACGTGTGTGTTGGACTTGGCCCTTCTGGCAGGTTCACCCCTGAACTTTTTGCTTTATGTGGTGACCCAGTGCTAGTGATTTTTGGCTTCTGCGCACTTTCACTGTGTCCCAGTGGAAAGTGCGTGCGCACTCTGAGTGCGTGTGGTGAGATTGGCCTGCCCTCCCATAGGAATGCATGGGGAATGTATGTGTCCATGTTAGTTCTTGATGCATGGGGAGTGCAGGTGCGAGTCTGGTATGTGCGGACTCATGTGAGTAAATGCTGCGCGATGATGTGTGCGGCGTGAATGTGTCTAGTGTGGAAGTGCCACTTCTAGACGTTGGTGTGCTTGTGCAATGAAGGTGCTGGCGTGTGATTGGCTGGAGCTGGCTGGTGTGCCTGGCTCCAGGAGTCAGGATAGGTCTGCCCCGGTGGTGAGTGCTGAGATTAGCCTGCTGATGTGAGGGAAGAGTGCACCTGGGACCTGAATAGGGCTGGGCTTTCCCCACAAAATGCTGGCTCCGCCCCTGGTGGTGCGACTGATGACCCTAGTCTGACTAGGGAATAGGAAGGGTGGCGGAGCACATCACAGTGCTCCAAAACCAGCTGCGACTGTTTTTCCCCCACCCTGCACACAGAAAAAGGATTTACCTATATAAAAAGGGGCTGTGTCCCCAGAAATGTTGTGCTCTGTTCCTGATCTGAAGAGGGGGGCCTGCTGCTGCTGGGCGCCAGGAGGACCGCCACTAGGACTGCCTTCCTGCCTGGAGGGCCCAGTGAGCTGGCCTCTGGGCCCAGCCTTGCCCCCCTACCTACCTCCCTAAAGGACTTTGCCTGGACTTGTGGCTGAGTTTCCCACTAGCGCTTGGGAGCGCTTTATTTTGCCACTAGCGCATGGGAGCGCTGTAATTATCCCCCTAACGCTTGGGAGTGCTTTCTGTTCACAGCCGGTGCCCACCCGGCATTACCCCGCTAGATTGCTGCATCACGGGAGCCCACCCTGTGTCATTTATATTTATTTACGAGGGTGCCCACCCCTCATCTGCCCGAGATCACCTCCGCAGCACCGGGGCTGAGAGAAAACCCGGAGAGCCGCGCTGCCATTGGTTGAGGTTGCAGGAGGCTCGCTGGGCAACCTGCGCGGTGATTGGCTGCCCCAAGCAAGAAAAGAAGAAGGAAGCGGCGGGAGCCTACCCCGCGCTCCTGCACTGCCCGAGTGAACGCCGCCGTCCCCCCGGGGCTCCCAAGAGCAAGGGAGAGACCTGGAGAGCGAGAGGAGACTGCGACGTAGGAGAACCCCGAGGAGCGGGAGCTCTCCAGCCCCTGCCGCTGCGAGACCCGGTGAGTGCCTGCAAAGGAGAGGGGGCGTCGGGGCACATTGCTGGTGCCCGCCCCTCCCCTCCAGTGCGAGGGCCTTAGTGTTGTGAGCTTGTGAGGCCCATGGGGCCTTACTTTAATTATGAGTCCCCCAGGGAGGGACTCCAACAGCCGGCACCATTTGTTGATGAGCCCAGAGAGGCTCAAGGCGGCATTTTCGTTCTATAGCCCCCGAGGCTCTTGGGTGCCACATTTGTTCTCGAGTCCCCTGAGAGGGACTCCAACATCTAAGGGGGCATTTTTCCTTTCGTGGTAGAGTGGCCCCGGAAGGCAGTGGGCCGCTCCCACTTACCCCACAGTTCTCGAGCCCAGCGAGGCTCACGAGGACACAAGTGTTTTTGGCCAAAGCCTGCGAGGCTCCACTGTGTTGGCCACCTGATCTCTGTAGCTGCCCAGCACTTAGTGGGCAGCTGCTCCGTTTAGGCCCCCTGACATTGCGAACACAGAGCGTCCTAGCCCCAGAGAGGTCAGTTGGCCTAGGGACAGTCACAGGTTGTGGCTTATGTAATTTCTGCGCAATTGTTCTGTGCTGCACCTCTGAATGTGTTTTTATGCATCATGTGCTTTCCCTACACTGCTGAATGTATGTTTATGCATCATGTGTTTTCTTCCCTACACCTCTGAATGTTGTGATGCATCATGTGTAATGTGTTCATGCCTATACCCCTAATTGTATAGTTATACTTAGGTGGTTGTTCTTTCCAGTACAGGTGTTGCTAGTGAGGTCCTGGTTCCCTGCGTAATATTCTCCGAAGGTGGTTAGGGTTGCGTAGGTGGTACTTACCTTTTGCCAGTGATTACTGGTTGTGTGCTCTATGTTCTATTTTGTGCTACAGTGATTTTATATTCTATGTTCCAAGTGCTAATTCTAAACAAGTATCCTAGTGCTAAAAGTGCCTATTCCTGACAGTGGTCCATGTGGCCCTCTCCTGTACATATCCCCCGTAAATTCTGCCCGTGCCTGTTGGCACATTGTAAAGTGTGTGTTTTTTATCTAATGCGTTTGGTACAATACAAAGGCTATATTTATATATAGAACCTTGTGTCGAGTTTCCTTTGTGGTGAGCCTTGGGTGTTGGTGCTGGGTGCGCGCACAAACACCTAACCTACATAGTCTCCGAGTTTAGCCTTACTGCTCATGTCACGTTACCAAGGGGGTGAGCAGGGTTTATATTGGCGTGTAACTCCCTTGCCCTGACTTAGAGTGGAGGTTTCTGACTGGTTTTGGCGCGATTTCTAACAGTATCCCTGGTAGACAGGGCAATATTTTTTTTTTCTCACCCAGTAGGTGTATAAAGAAAACACCCAATATGTACTAAGATAACAATCTCAGTGCTTAAAAGAAAGACTACAAACACCTCATGCACACTCTAGGCATTACAACACTAAGTAAACTCACCTCCTGAAGCAATATATAAGGGAAAAAAGAATGGTGACATCTGTCATAAACTTTCATACAGTATCCTCAATATTCAAAACATATCCTGCAAAGCATGTATAATGAACCAATTATATAATTATCGCACAACCGTATTACACATATACAAGCAACAAAGCTATTGCCAATAAAGTTTGAGCCATTATAAATACAGAATCATCAAACAAGTAAAAGCTAAGACAGACAAATATTTCAAATGCCAAGGCAGCTTGAACTAATTCCCCAAACTGTTTAACTGTTGCGAATGTAACCCGTTTTCGTAATGAGCCTGTAAAACTGCTCTACCGCTGTGCCTCAATACCCCAAATTGGTCAATAAAGTATGCCCTTCCTCTTACAAGTAGGCGAAAAGAGTCACAGGCCCGATTAGAAGTCAAATGCCTTTACCGTGATGCAGCTAGAAGAGTGGCCCGCATGTATCCATGGCATTTCGCAGCCTTGCCTTCTAGGACTGTCGATTTATACCTTACCACTCTGTTGACCTGGCCCTTTTGGCAGGTATACCCCAAAACGTTTTGCTTTTTCTTAGCCTATTTCTGTAACCTGGAGTTGGTGATTTTAGGCCTCTCGCACTTTTTCACTGTGGTCCAGTGTAAAGTGCGTGCGCTCTCTGTGTATGTGTGGTGAGAGTGACCTGCCCTGCTAAAGGAATGCATGGGGAATATGTGTGATCATGGTAGTTCCTGATGTGTGGGGTGTGCAGGGTCAAGCTTGGTATGTACGAACTCGTGAGATTGAATGCTGGTGATGATGTGTGTGGCATAAATGTGGCTATTGTGGAAGTGCCATTTCTAGAAGTTGGCACATCTGTGTAATTTATGTGAATTGGCTGTCTGGCTTGTGATTGGCTGGAGCTGGCTGGTGTGCCTGGCTCCAGGAGTCAGGATGGGTCTGCCCCGGTGGTGAATGGAGAGATATGCATGTTGATGGCAGGGAGGGGTACACCTTGGACCTGAATAGGGCTGGCACTTCCCTCCACAATGCTGGCTCCACCCCCTGTGGTGCGTCTGATGTCCCTAGCCTGGCCAGTGAAAGGGAGAGAGGGGCAGAGCAAAACAAAGTGCTCAGGAGTTACCCTAAACCAGCTGTAGCTGGTTCTCCCATTGCCTGCACCTTGTTAACAAAGGATTTTGCTGTATAAAAAGGGGGCTGTGACCCCATGAGAATGTTCTTGTTTTTCCTAACTTGAAACTACCAGGGGCGTGCTGCTGCTGGGGCCCAGGGGAAGACTTGCCTCCCTGGGCCCTGCCCAGCCCCTGGATACCCTGGATGCTGGAGGACTTTTTCCTTGCTGTGAGCTGCTATTGCTCCTCCTTAACCCATTCAGGACTGCTGGGACCGTTTTGCTGGGCGGCTTGTAGCCCTAGGGACATAGGGGCTGCCTCAGCACCTTGGGAGTGCAGGCGTTGGCTTGAAATGCCCATGGGTCTCTCTCTGCGCACTGGAGCGCTTCAGTTTTACTTCTGGCAGAGGGCTGTGGTTATCCCAGAGGGAAGCGCTCCTGCCTTACGTTCACAGCGCCAGGCTGCCATTTCTCTTTATGGGGATCTCCCCCCTTGCAGCTGGTGCCTCGCAGGAGCCCACCCTGCGTCGTCGAATTAGTTATTTGTATTACAGGTGCTACCCCGTGTATGGTGCTCTTAGCGGGTGCCCACCCCGCGTGCTGGATTTACTTCTAAAATCGAGGGTGCTCACCCCTCATTGTGCCCCCGAGAATCATCGCCGTCCGCGGCCCACCTGGTTGTTGGCGGGGCCGCCAGACGGAACAGGAAGTGATGCCGTGGCAAGAGGGGAAGCTCGGCTGCGTCATGAGAAGGACGGGAGCCCACCCCGCCTTCTCGAGTGCCGGTAGTGAGCCCCGGGCCCCAGGATGGGGCCCGGTTAAAGAGGACAAAACGCACAAGGCCACCGATGGCGGCGCGAAGCTCCCTGGACTGAGGAGGAGCCCCGCGCCACAGAGGGGATGCCGCCGCGCTGGTGCCGGACAAAGGACAGATGATTCAGAAAAGGGGGTGGTGATGAACAGAGTGTCTGAATTAAGCAGACCACTCTTACCCAGTCCAAAGATCAGGGCTTGATCCATCACCGTTATTTATCTCACTGCACCATCCCAGCTCAGAACCTGGCTATATGCAAATCAGTCTGTCCCTGGCCCAGTGCATCATGGGAACAGGGCAGACTAAACTACCAAGCCAATTCTTCACCAGAAAGGAGACAAGCTACCGGGGACCGGTTTCTGGCATTTCAGCCTTCTTCGGCCCGGCTTTCTTGAATCCTGATGGTGCAGTGAGAAAGGGACTCATGTCTGAGTATACCCTGCCACACCTATAGTGGCCAAAAAGCATTCAGAAAAGGGGGTGGTGATGAACAGAGTGTCTGAATTAAGCAGACCACTCTTACCCAGTCCAAAGATCAGGGCTTGATCCATCACCGTTATTTATCTCACTGCACCATCCCAGCTCAGAACCTGGCTATATGCAAATCAGTCTGTCCCTGGCCCAGTGCATCATGGGAACAGGGCAGACTAAACTACCAAGCCAATTCTTCACCAGAAAGGAGACAAGCTACCGGGGACCGGTTTCTGGCATTCCAGCCTTCTTCGGCCCGGCTTGCCATCAGGATTCAAGCAAACCGAGCCGAAGACGGCTGTAATGCCAGAAACCGGTCCCCGGGAGCTTGTTTCCTTCCCAGTGTAAGAATTGGCTTTTGTAGTTTGGTTTGCCCTGTTCCCATCAGGCACTGGGACAGGAACAGACTAATTTGCATACAGCCAGGTTCTGAAACTGGGATGGTGCAGTGAGCTAAAAAACGGTGTTGGATCTAGCCCTGATCTCTTGACTGGGTGAGAGTTTTCTGCTTAATTCAGAGACTCTGTCCCTCACCACCCCTTGTTGTAAATATTTTTGTCCACCCTAAGCGTGGAAGGGTATACTCAGATGTGAGTCCCTTGCTCATTGCACCATCAGGATTCAAGCAAACCGGGCCGAAGACGGCTGTAATGCCAGAAACCGGTCCCCGGGAGCTTGTTTCCTTCCCAGTGTAAGAATTGGCTTTTGTAGTTTGGTTTGCCCTGTTCCCATCATGCACTGGGACAGGAACAGACTAATTTGCATACAGCCAGGTTCTGAAACTGGGATGGTGCAGTGAGCTAAAAAACGGTGTTGGATCTAGCCCTGATCTCTTGACTGGGTGAGAGTTTTCTGCTTAATTCAGAGACTCTGTCCCTCACCACCCCTTGTTGTAAATATTTTTGTCCACCCTAAGCGTGGAAGGGTATACTCAGATGTGAGTCCCTTGCTCACTGCACCATCAGGATTCAAGCAAACCGGGCCGAAGACGGCTGTAATGCCAGAAACCGGTCCCCGGGAGCTTGTTTCCTTCCCAGTGTAAGAATTGGCTTTTGTAGTTTGGGTTGCCCTGTTCCCATCATGCACTGGGACAGGAACAGACTAATTTGCATACAGCCAGGTTCTGAAACTGGGATGGTGCAGTGAGCTAAAAAACGGTGTTGGATCTAGCCCTGATCTCTTGACTGGGTGAGAGTTTTCTGCTTAATTCAGAGACTCTGTCCCTCACCACCCCTTGTTGTAAATATGGACAAAGAACAGAGACTGCCGCCTACGAGCAGCCGTACCCGGTGAGTGGCAGTGGGGGCTCTGTGTGTTGGTGCCGGGTTCAGGCACATTGACGGTGCTGGGGCGGCCCCGCCTGACAGAGGGCCACCCCAGCGAGGTGGCCTAGAGCGTGGAGGTTCCGCGTGGGGCCAGTGAGTGCCCTGTGTCAGTCAAGAGCGGCCCCGTCTAGCAGCGGGCCGCTCCAACGGTTGACCTTTGTCTTCAGAGCCTACACATGGCTCAACTGAGGGGGCAAGTTCTTCTTTGTTATTTGGGGGCTAGTGCTTTGTCTACGATGGGCATGATTGTTCAGAGAGCCTGTGTGGCTCCGACTGGGCCATATGTGTTTAAAGGGTCCCGTGGAGGCCCGTAATCTCCCCCAGAGCCAGCGTGCTCCAACGTGGGGGTGCCATTGATGTCAGAGCCTATGTGGCTCCACCAACGGGGCATTAAATACCTTTAGAGCCCGGGAGAGGCTCCAACGTTGTGGGCATATTCATTTTAGGAGCCAGTGTGCTCCGTGAGACCTGTTATTCTCAGAGCCCCGTGGCTCCGCCATTGGGGCAGATTTACTTTGTGGGGGCCAGTGTCCTTGTCCAGTGTCATGGTCCCATTCTCCCCCAGAGCCCGAGGGGCTCCACCATGTTGTGCCTCATTATGTCTAGAGCCTGAGGGGCTCCTACGCTGTGGCCATTGATTTTGAGGGCCTTTGTCCTGTCCCCAGAGTTTGAGGGGACCTGTTATTTTCAGAGCCAGATGGCTCCAACGTTTGGGTGCAGTTTGGTTCCTAGGGGCTAGCGAGAGCCCTTGCCACAGTTTGAAGTTCACAGCTGCCCAGCAAGTAGTGGGCAACTGCACCGTTTAGGCTTTTATTTCTTTTAGGGGGACCTGTTCTTTGTGAATCCAGGAGTGAGTCGCACTCCCTTTACTCCTACCTTGGCCTTTCACAGCTGCGCAGCACTTAGTGCCAGCTGCAGTGTTTAGGTTCTTGTGATTGTCATCAGCTGCCCAGCAAGTAGTGGGCAGCTGCAATGTTTAGGCTTGCGCCGGTGGCACACCGCTGACTGGCGCTGCATTGGCAGTGCGCCCTGACATTCTGGACACAGGGCATTTGAACCCCTTCTTGAGATGGCCAGTTGGCCAGGGGGATCGTATATGGATAGGGCGCAAGGCGCTAATGTGATTTTTGCGCAATGTGATTACTTTGTTTGTGATGATAATTGCCTAATGTGATTTATGTGCTAAAGGTGATATGTGCTTTAAATGTGGTGCTAGGAAATGTAAGTTTTACGCACCCTGTGTTGATACCTCTAGAGATGGTTTTACCTATGGAGGTTGGTGTTAGTGAGATTTTACTTCACTGTGAGTTACGCCCCTAAATGTGAATTATTCTTAGGGGGTAGGGTCTAATGTGTTTAGACTAGTGAGGAGATTGCCTACTGTATTTATACTGGTTAGGCCTAAATGTGATTTATGTGTAATGTGCAATGCCTTTATGCCTGTGGTACCTCTAGATGTGCTTTCATGCTTAGGAGGTTGTTTTGCCTAGTATAGTTTATACTAGAGAGGTTATGTCTCCATGCGTGATCTATGCCTATGGTTATTATTGCGTAGTGTGTACCGACCTGTTACCAGGGGTTACTGGTTGTGGTCTATAATTGTTATTTTGTGCTACACTTATTCTATGTTCTAGAAGTGCTATTTTTGCTAAGTGTTGATTCTGACAGTGGCCCACGTGGCCCTGTCCTGGTGTAAATAATCCCTTGTAAATATTCCCGTGCCAGTTGGCACAATGTGTATTGTGTGATTACTATCTGATGTGTTTTGACAATACATAAGTTATTTTTATATAACCTTGTGTGGAGTTCCTTTTGTAGTGTGCCTGGGATGTTGTTGCTGTGAGTGTGCGCAAATGCTTTACACATTGCCTCCGGGATAAGCCTGTCACCTCGTGCCAAGCTACCAAGGGGGTGAGCAGGGGTTATCTTGGCGTGTGACTCCCTTGCTCTGACTAGAATGGTGGTTTCTGCCTGGCTTTGGCATAAGCCTTAGCCAACCAGAAATCCCAGTTCTAAGACACTCCTTAAAAACAGAAGAGGGACCAATGTGGGGGGAGCAATTACCATTGGTCCCACATGGACACCATTTTGGAACATGTCACTATATATGTAAGAAATTGATAGATAATACAAATAAGACCAATACAAACTCACCGAATGAGGGAAATTAAAAAGAGTACTTACCAAATATTTTTTAATAACAAGTTGAACAATCTATTAAGTATAGTAAAAAGTGTGAATCTTATTACTGAGCTGAGTACATGCAAATATTCTTATTTACATCTGAATTGAGAAAGGTGTAAAATGTCAGCAAACAATTCACGGCTAGTGGCCCAAGCTCAATACGCTACTATCAGCACAACAAATTCTTGCTCCAGCGCTACTCGCTGCCAAGTGTAAAGCAAGACTCTGTGTGCAGAGTCCTATCATCTCTGTCATCATGATAGAGAAACCGGTCAGAAAATGGACCAATTCATATCGTTATTAAAAATACGGAGGTACACAAGTATTTCCCACAATATTAATAGGTCATATATTGCCCAAGACGGTTTCACTTGTGTTACGCTATGTCAAGTACAGTGCTTATCATCAAAATGAAATACAGTTTTGAGTGCTTATAATCGAACCAACCACCAATTTTTTTTTTTTTTTTTTTTTTAAGACCTTTATTGTACAAAATGCATCATACACAGCTTACAGCTCACAACCCCTCGGGGCAAGCCTCGTGGATCAATAACCCTAGAAAATATTGTCAGGTGAACACAGCCGTATGGCCGACAACCCTGAGGTTAGGCGCCGTAAAGATTTTGGCAGCACTTACATTCAGCAATGCACACATCTCAAGAAGTAAACAGGTCTGTAGGGTTTTATCGTTTTGTAGAGCAACAGTGGTGTTTCCTCATCGTCGACGTTTGGATAGCAGCCCGCTCCCATGAGTGAATATTATAGGTGAGTGTATTAATAAGTTTCTTTTCCCCACGGGGACGCGGGGCATCAAAGTTAAGGAGTAGGTCTATGTAATGCCGCAAGTGTGTTAATGGACGAGCGTTTATGCAGCTTACTATGCCTAGGATGGGAGGCTCGTGTTGGCAGCAGCATTTGTCAGGAACCACCATAATCATGACTGTCGCTCTTAGTGGTCCTGTGTATGTGACGTCTCTTAGTAATGGCGATTCGAGCGAGATAGCCGGTATTGTGAGACACAACCCGTATCTATATGCCCGCCCTCAAGTAGTGCGTGCTGTAGTCATTCCCCTCTGGCCGTGTTCCTATGTCGCTGTGTGTTATTGGCGCTGGTAAGGAGGGGGCCTGACACGTCGGCTATAGTATGGTACCTAGAATTATTTGTGTAACGTGTACAATGTCTTCATTAACAAAATTGAGAAAGCCTGGTTAAGGAACAGAACGAGCGCTTTGATAAGCATCGAAACCATAACGTGGGGGGGTATGTACAAAGGGGGGGACAAATTGTGGGTGGGTGTGTCTGTGCATTTTAGGGGATAGGGGGGCAGGGTGCAGCGTCAGTGTAGGTCTAATGGTCGGGGAGTGGGATGTATCATGTGGTTAGCTTGGTTACGTGGGGGGGTTCCATCATAGGGGCATATTGATGAAGTCTTTGAGGTGCAGTCCGTTGGGGCGGCCGCGTCCAGGTTGCATAGTGAGGGCTTGATATATGGAAGTGGAGGTGGGGTACGAGCGCTTTATCGCTGGCTGTGAGGTACGTGTTTCAGGTATTCCGGAGCGTGGGCGGTGTGTAGGTGAGGCGCAGTGTATTGTTCGCAGTATGGCAGAGACATAGCGGTGTGAGCCCCGACTTGTATTACTCTGTCAGGGGGGGGGGAAGGAAGGGATGGGGGAGTAGCGGGCGCAAGCGCACTCCACGGAATCTCTTGTGTATGTGTGGAGGTCGGATATGGATCTCTTCAAGTGATCCCCTGTTCTAGGCATTTCTGTTGAAAGGATTGAAGGATGTCGTCCCAGTGTTGTGCAATGGGGAATTTCCTAAGCCCTTCCGTTTCTTCCCGCCGTAGCACTGTACTTTCCGCCATCGGTATTCCCCACTCCGCTCCTCAGGTCCGGCGGATAGTGCCTAGGGGTTCCATGGCCAAGGAAAACAGTAAAGGTGACAGGGGGCAGCCTTGTCTGGTGCCTCTCCGTACGCGGATAGCATCGGAAAGTAATGCACCAGTGCGGACCCGAACTGTGGGTCTTCGGTACCTAGAATTATTTGTGCAACGTGTACAATGTCTTCCTTAACAAAATTGAGAAAGCCTGGTTAAGGAACAGAACCAGCGCTTTGATAAGCATCAAAACCACAACGTGGGGGGTATGTACAAAGGGGGGGACAAATTGTGGGTGGGTGTGTCTGTGCATTTTAGGGGAGAGGGGGGCAGCTGTGCAGCGTCAGTGTAGGTCTGATGGTCGGGGAGTGGGATGTATCATGTGGTTAGCTTGGTTACGTGGGGGGGGTTCCATCATAGGGGCATATTGATGACGTCTTTAAGGTGCAGTCCATTGGGGCGGCCGCGTCCAGGTTGCATAGTGAGGGCTTAATATATGGAAGTGGAGGTGGGCTGACGAGCGCTTTAGCGCTGGCTGTGGGGTACGTGTTTCAGGTATTCCGGAGCGTGGGCGGTGTGTAGGCGAGGCGCAGTGTATTGTTCGCAGTATGGCAGAGACATAGCGGTGTGAGCCCCGGCTTGTATTACTCTGTCAGAGGGGGGGGGGGGGAAGGGATGGGGGAGTAGCGGGCGCAAGCGCACTCCGCGGTATCTCTTGTGTATGTGCGGAGGTCGGATATGGATCTCTTCAAGTGATCCCCTGTTCTATGCATTTCTGTTGAAAGGATTGAAGGATGTCATCCCAGTGTTGTGCAATGGGGAATTTCCTAAGCGCTGCCATTTCTTCCCGCCGTAGGACTGTACTTTCCGCTCGTGCCCAGTTGGTAAGGGACATGTACCAGTGCCGTATATGTGGGGGTGTGTTGGCCTTCCACCGCTTGGTGAGCAGTCGCTTGGCCGTGATCAGCCCGAGGTCCCAGAACCGGACCGGCACCTTGTTCAGCTTTGTGCGTTTGTATAGTCCTAGGATGCAGGCTTCCCATATTTTCGGCACATTTTCGTTGGTGCAGTGTGTAAGCAGCGCTGTTACCTCTTCCCAATATTGCTGGATGCTGGGGCACAGCCAAAGCATGTGCAAGAGGTCTGCATCTACCAGGGAGCAGCGCCTGCAGGCAGTATCTGTGACTGAAAAGTATCTATCTTGTCAGGTGTGAGATAGGCTCGGTGTAATATGTAGAGTTGTATGACTTTGAATCAGGGGTTGAGAGGGATGTTAACCGGCCCAGTCAGCACCATCGCCCACTCCTTGTCCGTCCAATCTCTACCACTGTCTGCCGCCCACTTCTCCCTCAACTGCGAGGTGGAGGGTTGTGTATGAATCAGGAGGGCTTGCGCTAGCCAGTTCACTATGTGGGAGCCATTGCCCATAACATGGAGGTACTGTATGAAGTAGTATGTTGGTAGCTCCTCGGTCATGTCACCCCAGGCGGCAGTCAGCGTGCGGATGAGAGACGCGTGCAAAAGGAATTGTCCATTGGGGAGGGACGTATCTTCCGCGAGGTTCGCAAAGGGGAGAAGAGCACCGTCAGCATATAGGTCGCCTGGCGTTTCCACGCCCGCATTGGACCAGCTCTCCAGCATTGCGTCCGTCAGTACTCCAGTCACCATGGGGGTGCCCAGCAGAGGGAGTATTGGTGTATTCGGTATCATCGTTTGGGTGAGTCGTAGGCATCTCTGAAAACACCTGTGTGCCACTGCTAGGTACAGCTGTGGGGGGCGAGGAGCTCGGGTCAACGGATGAAACAGGGTGCACATTTGTAACTGTGACCAGGTGGTGACATCCGTGGCTGCGTCCTCCAGGTCTTTACCACTTAGCCATCTCGACACCCACTGCATCTGTGCCGCTAGATAATATAGCTCCATGCTGGGAACCGCTAGACCCCCCGAGTCAGTGGGCATTTGCAACTTCTTCAACGCCACCCGCGGCGGCCCATGTTCCACATTAAGCCCCGAGTAGGACCTCGAGGTCCCGGAATACCCTGTTGGGGACATAGGATGGGATATTGGCAAAGTAATACAAGAGTCTCTGCAAGACTATCATTTTTGCCAGTGTTACTCGGCTGGGCACATTCAGGGGCAGAGTCCTCCAAAATCCAATTTGCGCCCGAATGGATGCGAGCGCTCGCATCAGGTTCCCCTCCAAGATATCCACAGGGTTACGGTAAATGTGGATTCCTAGCTACCTGAACGTCGTGGGATACCATCGTAGCCTTTCACCACCGATGTATACGTCGCTCTCGGGTGCGCCCGGGTCAAAGGAGTAGGCTCCAGACTTAGCCCAGTTGACTCTCAAACCCGACATCTCCTCAAAGGTGCAGAAAATGTCGGCGAGGGATTCTGGGAAATGAGTCAAGTCTCTGACGTAGAGGAGAAGATCATCCGCATACAACGATATCATGTGGAGGCCGTCCGCCATCGGTATTCCCCACTCCACCTCTCAGGTCCAGAGGATCGTGGCTAGGGGTTCCATGGCCAAGGAAAACAGCAAAGGTGACAGCCGGCAGCCTTGTCTGGTGCCTCTCCGTAAGCGGATAGCATCGGAAAGTAACACACCAGTGCGGACCCGAACTGTGGGTCTACGGTACAATAAGCCAACCATAGTCTCGTAACTGTCCCCCAATTCAAGTTTGTCCTTGACCGCCCGCAGGTATGGCCATTCCACTGAGTCAAATGCTTTCTCTAGGTCCAACACTAGGCAACTGGCGCGTGGCCAGTGGTGTGTTGCGTACTCCTGTATGCAGAATAGGCGGTGGATGTTATAGGAGGTGTGTCGTGTTGGTACGAATTCGTTTTGATCATGGTGTACCAGGGTTGGGACCAGGGGGGCCAGTCTCCTGGCCAGGGTGGAATCAGTCTTGAGGAGGGCCATGGGACGTTAAGAGTCCAATTGCTCGCCATCTCTGCCGGGCTTGAGTAAGAAAATGATGTTAGCCTCATTGAGTGTGGGGGGGACGAAGGAGTCCTCCGTGGCCGCAGCGTATATCTTTAACTGTTGGGGGATGAGTATGTCTGAGCCAGCCTTATAAAATTCGGCCGGTAAGCCGTCTGGACCAGGGGATTTGCCGTTTGACAGGTTGAAGATGGCCTCACGAAGTTCCTCAGAAGCAAGTGGTGCTCCGAGGTCTTCCTGTTGCGCAGCCGTCAAAATAGGCAGCTGTAGGGGGAAGAGATATTCAGCTATATCAGGTTTTGGGTCACAGAGCCGGGAGCGATATAAATCTGTGTAGTGAGTTATGAACGCTTCATGTATTTG
Organism: Lissotriton vulgaris; assembly: GCF_964263255.1. Classification (NCBI taxonomy): domain Eukaryota; kingdom Metazoa; phylum Chordata; class Amphibia; order Caudata; family Salamandridae; genus Lissotriton; species Lissotriton vulgaris. The sequence goes on from NC_141693.1 coordinate 626,290,228, forward strand.
GCGTTGTGTGTATAGTAGCCCCCTCCCTTCTACTTGTATCGCCGATATTGGGGTCATGCGGTCTACGCAAACCTTCCAGGAGGCGTTCATGTTCTGCTTTTGCTTCCGTCAGGGGGTTACTTGCGCCTCCCACTGCGTCCTGTTTCGTGGTCCAGCAATTCAGTTTCTAATCGCTTCAGGTCACCCTCCACTTGTCATCGCATGTGACCCTGTGTGCCCAAGCAGTGTCCCCGGATTACCACTTTGAATGCGTCCCATTCGATCTGGGGGGAGGATGATGTACCAGCATTATCGTCAAAGTATTGGGCAGTTTGTGAGAGAAGGGAGTCGCGGAAAGCCGCGTCTAGCAAGAGGTCCGGGTGGAGCCGCCATGTGGGGATGGGCGGGCGTGGACGCTCCCATGCGATGGTCAGAGTGTGTGGGTTGTGGTCCGAATGTGTGCCGCCCATGTACTGTGTGTCTGTAACCAATGGGAGGAGGTCAGCGGTCGCCATGAACCTGTCTAAACGTACATGCAGATCGTACATGCCCGACCAGTAGGAATACGTCCGTGTTGTTGGATTACGTGTCCGCCATGTATCGTGTAGGTCCCACTGTGTAGCCCAGCTGATTAATGCCTTCGTGGCGACATGTGTTGGTGCATTAGTCGGGGGTGGGGAAGATCTGTCTAGCGTCGCATCTAGAACGCAGTTGAATTCAACCTCTAGGATCCACAGGACCCCATGCCAGGCCGCCAACACCACCGGGAGGTGGGCAAAATAACTACCCTGGTCAGTGTTTGGGGAATACAGTGAAGCCAGTACTATTGGCTGTCCATCCAGTCTGCCTCAGGCTATCACGTACCTGCCGTCCGGGTCCACATGTGTGTCTATGACCGCCCATGGGGTTCTAGGACGGACCCACAGGAGCGCCCCATGGGCGAAGGAGGAGTACTCAGTGGCATAGAGTTGCCCGCGCCATCTGCGGTGCAGAGCGCGTACCTCTGCTTTGTTTAGATGTGTTTCTTGTAATAGCGCTACGTGAAATTTATGGCGCTTCAAGTAAGAGTAAATCTGGTAACGTCTCGCTGGTGTATGCATGCCCCTGACATTCCATGTACATATCCTAATTTCAGCCATTATCGTCACTTGTGTGGGAGTCACTTCTGTCATCCGGTCCCAATTCCCTGAGCGTGGCCTCCCACTGATCTACCGGCACCCTCCCTTTTTCCAGACCAGACACAGCTGCAGTCACATTAAGTAGCAACACAGACGGGACGCTAGAGTGGACGCAAATGGAATGGCTGCTTAGCTACGCAGCTCCCGTCCCTTGGGCATTAATCCTTTAATAATTTGCTGACATCGGCGAGTAATCTCGCAAAAAACACCACTGTTGGCTGCAGCAGATGATCCCTAACACCCGACTCGAAGCTTGATCCTCTGGGGCGGCAGGAAATCGGCGAATACAGCCAGCGGTGCATTGCCCAGCCTACCAGCTCGGCTTTGAGAAACTGCTGCACCGCCCTCCATGCACGGTCTGGGGAACAGAGAGGCCTGCGGTGGGGCACTGTGAGCATCGCTACGGCGTCCGCAGCGGTCAGGAATTGCCGGACTGACATCGCGCCCGCCGCGCCTCTGTACAAGGTGAGGAGCGTCTGTCCCTGGGTTGGCTGAGCTGTCCCCCTCTATCGAGAGTGTTGCTGAGGGCCACATACTGGACATCTGGCGGAACGAGCGGCAGGGGCACTGGATGTGGACAATTGCTACACTTAAATATTGAAGATCGCCTCGCCGCACGGGTGACCCTGTAGATGTCACGGTACTTGAGTGATCTCCGAGGCCTATCACTGCAGTACTATGGGGTTGTGGTCGGCTGGTGTGGAGACTGGGCGGTCTGCTCTGGTGCCTGTGGCGGACGCGATGTCGCACTATGGGCAGCTCAGACCCAACAAACTCTGCAATATGATGGAGTGACATTTTCCATATATACTGACTTCACCCCTTTAGTGCAAGAAGAAAGACGAACGTTCCTTCCTGTCAAAAAGAAGCTACGAGAGGCTCAGCTGGAATACGCCCTCCTCTACCCAGCGAGACTGCGAGTCACCTACCGGGGGAAGCATCGCATCTTCACAAACCCTCAAAAAGTTGAGGACTTCCTAAAGTCAGTCAGCAAGGCCTGGCGCAATGGTCGTAATGCTGAGGCAGATCTGGAAGAGGAAGATCCCTCCTCAGCAGCGGAGGAGCAATGAGCACGTGGTCACATCTTTCCCTAACTGATCACTGACCTGAACTGTGACCAACTGCTCCCGCTTCGGGAGGTGGGGAGACGTAAAACCTGCACTACCGAACTGGACTACTAGAACTCACCGATGGTAACGTATCCCAAGAACCACTCTCCCTGCCCCGACCTCCACTGAGGGCAGTACAGATCGGGAGGCCGGTTGGCGGGAGCAGTGGCTGTGCGCCCTTGTTGTTGTTTCCCTATCGGGGGTCCCCCATGCACAATGTTGGAAGGTCACAGTTGCGATAAGGGGGGGAGTGGGAGGGGGGAGGGAGGAAGAGGGTGGGGACAGGTGGCTGCTGGCATGATTGGGATGCATTAGTGGGAGGGGGGGCAGGATTGTTTGGGGAAACACGGTTCACACATGGGGGAGGTACTCAAGACACAAAGCACAACAGTCGACTATATGCTGTCAATGGTACGATACCTGCTGTCTCACCGCTACGGGGGGGGGGCGGGCCTAGGGTCTGATACACAATTGAACTGTATCTTGTGGAATGTTAGGGGACTAAATAATGCTAGAAAATGTTGTGATGTGATTGCTTATCTTAACAGACATAATGTCCATGTTGCCATGCTACAGGAGACTCACCTGTCGCCAAGTGTCAGAGCTACTTTTGCAGGCAAGTGGGCTGGACTCCGGGCATTTTACTCATACTCCACATATGCTAGAGGTGTAAAAATTCTGTTCAAACGTGCAGTGCCGGTCCACAAATATGGAGAGTTACTGGACGGGAAGGGTCGCTATGCATTATTATGGGGACGCATGGGCCACAACACAATTACATTCATAAACTGCTATGCCCCCAATTCAGATATGCCTTCCTTCTTTACCACACTTTGGGGTAAGGTAGTGGATGTCGGATCCCGCCATGTTATATGGGGGGGAGACTTTAACCTGGCGCTAATACCTCATTTAGATCGATCTGATGGAGCACATCAATACAAACCAAGGGCCAGAGAGGCATTGGAGGGTGTCATTGCTGAGGTCAACCTAGTGGACGCATGGCGACACCTACACTCGACACAGCGAGAAGGCACACACTTCACTTCGCACTTGGGCACATGGTCACGGTTGGACTACTTCCTCATCTCCAAAGGGGTCACCACGAAAGTTCTGGGGATTTCACATTTACCAAGGACGTACTCTGATCATAGCCCAGTCCTACTACATACATGCATTCCTGGATGGGATAACCCTAGGCCGGGTTGGAGGTTACAGCCGGCGGCACTGCTGGACAGTTTGTTCCGAGTGTAGCTGGGGGAGGAAATCGCCGCTTTTTTCCCAGGAACAGGGGGTCTGTGGACTCAGTTGATTGCATCTGGGAGGCCTTCAAAGTCACCATAAGGGGGTACTGTATATCCAAAAGCTTTGGGGTCCTGCGTGACATACGAAACACTATCCACTCACTACACAAAGAACTTAGGGCACTAGAACTTTGCATGGCTGAGGAGGCTAATCCTGATCTTCACGCAGAATTTAGGGACAAGCTGTCGAAGTACGAGGAGGAGGCTACCAGGGAGGCAAATTTCCAGGGGAAACATTGGCAGGCCAGAAGATATTGCGAGGGGGACAGACCAGGGAGGGCACTCGCGATCCTCACACGCGCCCCACAGGACCACAATACAATCCTAGAACTCACTGACGACCAGGGCCACATCCTTAGGGACTCAAATGCACTACTAGAGGCCTTTACCACTCATTATCACGAGCTCTACACCACTGCTACCAAGGCTGACGTACCCTATTCTGATTTCCTCTGAGAAGTGGCACTGTGCTGGCTCAGCGATGGAGATAGGGCTTTCTTGGCCGCTCCCTTCGAAAATGATGAGATTCGGGATGCCATTATGTCATTGCAGAATGGTAAGGTGCCAGGCCTTGACGGCATTCCCGCTGAGTTCTACAAGGCTTATATTGACATTATGGCCCCTGTCCTTCGTGAGGTGTACGAGGAATAGCTGGCCGATGGCATTCTCCCTCGCTCTATGCGGGAAGTAGTCATTACCTCACTCTTGAAACAGGGTAAGGATCCTGTTTCTTGCGGCTCGTACAGCCCACTCACCCTACTGAACTGCGACGTTAAGATCCTAGCAAAGGTCCTGGCCACCCGACTGTCCCTCCTTATGACTAGGATCATTCTACCTGACCAGGCCGGATTCGTTGCTGGTCGCTCAACATCGCACAACCTCCGCACCTTGTTTTCCCTGCTTCGCACAGTTCACCCCGACTTACCAGTAGCGGCTGTCTTCCTAGATGCCACCAAGGCATTCAACTCTGTCGAATGGCCCTATCTATTTTCTGCCCTAGGGAATATTGGGTTTCCTAAACTTTTTATCTCCTGGATCAGACTACTCTACACACAGCCCACTACGAAGGTCCTCATCAATGGTCGCCTCTCACACTCCATCGCCATTACCAGGGGTACGCGTCAGGGGTGCCCCCTGTCCCCTCTCCTTTTTGCCATCGCGGTGGAGCCCCTAGCCTGCAGATTACATCAGCTGCTTCGAGGTGGCGCGGTACAGTGCCTCCAGCGCCAAATTGATGTGTCCTTATACGCGATGACATCACCCTCTATGTCAAAAACCCGGACCTCCACCTCAATTCTTTATTACAAGAATTCGCCGTTTTTGGTAGGATGTCGGGGATACACATAAATTGGTCCAAGTCACAATTCTTCCCTTTGACCGACGCAGTGACTAACTTCTCCCTTGATTACCCGCTTGAGTGGTGTAGGACAGATCTCCATTACCTAGGTATTCAAATATCCCGTGACAAGGATGAAACGCTCCGCGCTAATTACGGGGTGGCCATCACGAAACTCACAGCCACAGTTGACCGTTGGATTGCTCTGCCGCTCTCCATGGCGGGCCGAGCGTCCCTTATCAAAATGGTGGTCCTACCCCAGTTTTTATATCTTTTCCTCAACATTCCATACCATCCGGGTGCGTTCTTGTTTAAAACATTGAGGTCGGAGCTCTGTCGGTTGTTCTGGGGGGGTAAGAGCCCACGGCTGAGGCGGTCCATGCTAATTCTACCTTGTGAGGTCGGGGGCTTCGACGTCCCTGACTTTGAAGCCTATTACCTGTGCGCACAAGCGCATTACGCATATCACTGGCTAGTCCCGACGCCCTTCATGCCGCAGCTGGCGGTAGAGGATTGGATTGTGCATCCCATTCCCCTTAATGGTCTACTTCTCTGCCCAGAGGCACTGATACAGACACCAAATACCTCAGTCTCTTGTACTCTTGATGCATGGAGCCGCATCGCAAAGAGAATGTCTTGCTCCCTGCCGTACCCTCCCAGACTACCGTTGACGTTTCATCCTCACCTCCCCCTTCTACAAGAGCGAGGATTTTGGTTACTCTGCGAGCGCCTGCGACTTACCTCCCGGGGTGAGCTCTTCGTAAACGGTACGTTTAAATCTGCAGATGTTTTTTTTCCCTCCACTGATCGCACCCCGTTGGATATCTTTTACTACCTGCGCCTTCGTCAGGGCATGAAAGACATATTGCCTGAGTTCCCCGGGGAGCCTGAGATCTTTCTCCCTCTCCACTTTCTGTTATGCTCGCAGGAAGGGAAACACTTGGTCGCCGGACTTTATCGCCAGCTTAGATCTGTCGCTGCGCCGCCTGAGGTGGGGGCCCGAGCGCGCTGGGGTACTGATCTAGCCACGGACCTCACTGATGACCACTGGCAATCCTGCTGTGCTCTGACACCTCGAATATCTGCTAGAAGCAGATTCAAGATGATCCACTACAAATTCTTGCACCAATTATATTATACCCTGGTGAAGAAACACCGATTTCACCTGGCCGATGACGACCGGTGCGAGCGCTGTCACACTGAGCGTGCAGGCTTCCTGCATCTGGCTTGGGAATGCCCTCCTGTCCGCTTATACTGGCAGCAGGTGACAGACGCCCTTACAGCAATGACCACGGAAACCATTGCTGCGGAACCGATCATTGCACTACTTGGGCACTCGGCCCACATCTCTAAAACCTGTAGGAAATTCGTGGACATGGCCCTTGCTCTTGGCGAAGCGCTGAGTGGCGTGTTGCTGGGGAAGAGGCAGAGCCCCCAAATTCAAAGAGTGGCTGACTGACTTAACTTATTGTCAGGAACAACACATCACCTTTACCGAATTACTGCCAATCTCTAGCCAGCCCAAAGATATGTGGAGCCCGTTGGTCGGTTATCTGCTTGTTCGGGCGGATGACGGCGATGTCCCTGCGGGGGGGTCTGTGGGTGATTAGCTGACACGGGGGCGTCTGGGGCATCCGACAGCTATCTGCAGATGCGTACATCACTTTCAGCTTCTCACATTGCCACACTGCCCCACATGATACCCCGCTGGCCGTTCGCCTGCATAGCGCTTTCCCTGCAGATTGTCCACTGACGCTACACACACGGGGGTTGCCGTCGGACCTTTGCCTAGCGCGCACACCCCACTGCCCTGGCAATTCCATACACCCTCATTACTGGATCCGGCACCGCTCTGTGGGGCTGCACATCAACTCTAACCTCTAGATAAACAGGTACCATTGTGACTGTAATGTGTTATTGCATTGCTTTGGAAGACCCTTGACATGTACTACCATATATTCGTCCCAGTATTCTGCTCTTGAGTGTGGCCGTGAATCCTCCGAGTTTTGTTCTAAAGTTGGGAACTGTTCAAAAGGACTACAAATAAACAAAAACAAAAAACCCTGTTCTGCTGCGGTACCTACTATGGTGCATGTCTTCTGTACTAACTGTCGGACATTTATTGTATGGTACAGCGTTGACGCTGCCGGGCCCCCGGTATGCCGGTTACACAGCTGTGTTCTTCCTGCTATACTATTGTTGCTCCGACGCATACAATGCTGCCGGCCTCCGGGTTGTAGGCACAGAAAGCGGTGTACTATCTGTAACATTCAATAAAAGCAGTTTGAAGGTCAAAAAAAAAGTAGCAACACCCATGGGGTGAGGGTAAAAGGGGAAACATGGAGCCTAAAAGAGGCAATGCAAGAAGGAATACCAAAAGGTCGGCTGCGCAACATGCTGCCATCCAAACACTCAAGTGAGTTGAATAAGCTTCTAACTGTACAGTTCAGTTCTGGGGGGGTGGTGGGCAATTGGTGCAGTAGTGACACAACAGTAGTGTTCTCAAAGGGGGATGATGTCTCATCAGGGGCCGTAAGATCATGGGCCATATCCAACAGGCTGTACCGGGCATCAGCAAATGCAACGTGGCGGGAGAGCGTTCATCCGTTGCAATAATTGGAAAGGAAGTCCGTGCGAGGGCGCACACCTCCGGTAAGGCCGGGCCAGGGATCGCCAGCCCAGTAGCAAGTACAGGTACAGTGGGGGCAGGGAGGTGCCTCAATGACACAGTTCTAGCATTTGTAATGTCTGTAAGGTGGTACTCACTGTGTTTCACCGACTCCAGCCCCTGAAGAGCTGGGTGGGGGGGGATCCACCTTCGGCCTCCGTCGTCCAATTGATCAGCACTCCATGTCGGGCAGGGGGCACGAGCATGCAATAGTTATCACAGCATTACTATTCCAAAGGCCCCAAGGGGGGCTCTCCTCAGCCAAGTAGATCCACTGTTTGTGGTGTAACATCGGGTGGGGCAGTGGATAGTTGAGAGTCTGGTATGCCGTAGATTGCTTCGTCGTCGCTGGGAAAAGTGCGCGGACTGGCGTGTGGAGCCGGAGAGCTGCTAATTTCCGTGACCCTGCGGAGTGCCTCTTGTTGTTCCTGCAAGACCAGGTCCGCTGGCGAGGAGTGGGTCACCGTTTCTTGTGAGTTGTGAGGCGTAGGTGATTTGCGCCTGCGTCTTCTTCTTGATCCCCGGGAGCACGTCATCATTGCAGTGCCTCACGTTTGCCGAGGTGTCCCCTCCACTCCGCCATCCAGCCAGGCTTCAACCTCCTCAGGGTTGGTGAAGAAGTGTGTGTTATCCTGCGCCACCACTCGTAGATGCATGGGAAAGAGGAGTAAATATTTGAGGCCCGCTTGTCGCAGCCTGCGTTTCACCGCTAGAAAGGAGTGTCTTTGTCGTTGTACTTGGATGGTATAATCCGGAAAAAACATTACCGTGGCATTGTCTATTCGTATATCTCCTAATTTCCTGGATTCGCGCAAGATGGCGTCGCGGTCTCTGTAGTTGAGAATGCGAAAGATTAGCGGTCTGGGGTTAGATCCTGGGGGGAGGGGTCTCGTGGGTACCCTGTGGGCCCGCTCCACCACAAAGTGTTGCGATAGTGTTCCCTCCGGTAAGAGGTTTCTTAGCCAGTCCTCCACGTGGCGCGTAGGGTCCGTCCCCTCCCATTTTTCCGGTATGCCAAACAGTCTGATGTTGTTTCTTCGCGTCCGCCTTTCTGCGTCCTCAGCGCGCTCCTCCAGGAATTCAACCCTGTTTAGAAGGTCGCGTATATGTTTGTCCGCTTGATTCACTCGGGGTCCCAGATCAGTTGCCGTGGATTCTAGCGCGGTGGTGCGGTCTTGCAATTTCTTGTGATCGGCCTTGAGATGAGTCAGATCAATTGCCACACTGTCGATCTTGTTTTCTAGGGAGGTGCGTGTCTGCTGGAGGGACTCCTCCAAGTGTTCCATCACAGCTAGGACACTGTCCAATTTGGATTTCACATTGGTATCCATTGTGGGTGGTGATTTGTCCTGCTTCTCTTTTGTGGATGCGTTGCCGGTTCCAGTACGTGTCCTCACCCCTCCAGACATGGGCAAGGTGGTGGATGTGAGTGATCACGGCTCACAGAGGGGGCTCAGATGAGCCGGCCGGGGTATAGGCGCCCCGATACATGTCTCCTCCGTCTGGTGTTCGCCGCCCTCCTCCACCGGTGTTGCGCTCACTGGGGAGCGAATGCTTTAGTCGGGGGTACTCTGTGTATATCTCCCAAGGGGGGGGGGCTTTCCTCACCACGTCCGGTCTCTCAGGGTTCTTAGGCAACAGTCAGAGGATAGTCAGTGCTGGGGGGGGCGTCAGCCGTTAGAGGGGGGCCTCTCCAACCGTAGAGCACATGGAGTCTCTCTCTCTAGATCAGGATATGGATTAGGGCTGGGTGCATCCCAGCGCGCCACAGGTGTCGTCGTCCCCCCAATCATCCATCAGTCAGGGTCCTGGTGCCGTTAGTGTCGTGGGGCCCGCTCTCATTTGCCGTCGCTCAACCAGGTGTCGCTCCGGTTCCACTGCGTCACCACTTCCAGGGGCCAGCGGGGATTCCACACTACTTTGGAATCTGTAGGTGCCCCCGTTCCGCTGATGGTTCCACTGCTATGTGGGAGGCAGCATCGGTGACAGAACTGCGTACCTGGTCTCACGCGCAGCCCAGCCATCGTTGCAAGGGCCCGCCGCGGTCTACCACGTCCTTCACCCCTGCAGGTTCCTTTGAGGACGGCCTCCTGTAGCCCCTGTTCAATAGTCTCGAGCGTCCCGCTGCCTCGGCACCACTGCCGATTCCTACGACGCCAGAGCATAGCACAGCAACCGCCCAGCGTTGTGTGGCTTCCGGCGCAAAGGCACCATTTCTGGGGGGCAGGGGGAGTCACTAATGTCCTTCCCCATTGACTGTGCAGGTTCCAATGATGCGCCGTGTAAGCCGTAGCCTGAGGCCTAGTATGCAGGCAGGAGCCGCGGCCTCGCGTTGCCGGGTATTCTGGGGTGGTGGTTCGCAGCCCTCAATGTGGTGTTCTTTCCCCCCAGCACAAGGTGCGCTGGGACACTATGGACGGCGATCCATTCTCTGACACCTCCGGGCCCCTCTCCGCACAGCCAGGGGCGCGATATCCGAGCGCGGCTCACCTTTTCTCTCCCCAGCAACAGCAACCAAAGGGTCGGGCGCTTCGTCAATCCTCCGGCAGGGTCTCTTAGAGACGAGGTACAGTTGGGGTGCAGCCGTGTGGGGGAAGCCACCTCAGCGATGCAACCTGTGGGCAGGGGGAAGTCTCTCAGTTGCCATCCCTAGCCGTCGATGGTGTTGATGAGGCGCCGTGCCGGCCGCCGATTCAGGCCCAGCAGCCCGGGTGGAGCCGCGGCCTCGTGTAGGCGGGGTCGCCGGGATAGCAGCGTCCAGGGCGGCCGCGATCTTTGTACGGAGCCCCACAAGCTGTCAGCCTCAAAATTGGTTGGTAGGCGGGCAAGTGCCTCCTCCGGTTCCGCCTGCAGTTACAGCCGTGTCAGGATACTTGGGTCGGAGAATCGGCCCAGGGAAGGGGAGCTCTGATCGCAGATCCACCCTGCCGCGGCTGCCTCCATTGCGCGCCAAACTACGCCCCATCGAACCAACCACTAATGGTGTGAAAAAAGGGAAATTATAAGAAAATATAGTGAAAAGAGGGATATAGAAATAAATGGGAGAGAAGAAGCATTTAAGTGAGAACAAGTTACTAATTCCTCTAATAAGGCAGGGAGTGAAGATACATATTCCACTCAAATCATCTGGAGAGTATATACATATTTACAGTTTTAATACATCTGTTCATTAAAGATTTTCAAGATCCATAAACACATACAGTCAATGTTTCAATCTGAACATCTATGATCCTAAAAAATACTGAAGCTCATTGTCAATATTGATGCTCAGTTCCACAGCACGTAATTCCAAAATCCAGCGAGCTTTGCATTGTCTAACTCTAAGCTCTTGATTTCCACCTCTGGCATTAATAGGTATAGATTCAATGCCATGGAATTTAAAGGATAGCTGTTTACTTTGTGCTGTACATTCAGTGGCATGAGTCACAATAGGATATCTGGAGTCCAAATTCTTAAGAGCCCTAAAATGCTCCGAAATGCTACCTATATAGATTTGTACATGTTCACATAGAATTACATAAACCACAAACATGGTAGAACAATCAATATGCTGATTGATATGACACTTCCTAGAGCCATTATATTGAAAATTGTGTGTTCCATGAATAAAGAATTTACACATATTGCAATTCCCACATCTGTATGAGCCCTCATTAAGTTTATGTAGCCATGTCTGCTCATGTGCACCCACATTGGGGTAACTTGGGCTGCCTGTATTGCATATCGTTTTGCTTTTGCAGTAAGCAATACTAGGATGTTTGGTGATGTGTGTCTGTGATGTGGGGTCTGATGTCAATAGATACCAATACCGTTTGAGTATGTTAAAAACCTTATGTGACCATGGATGGTAACTTGTAACCAAACTCAATGGTGCAAAGCCACTATAGTCTCTTTTAGGTCTAGTTTTTAAAGTGTCACTCCTGGCCAGGTTGAATATTCTTCTCTTGGCCTTATGTGTGACATGTTTTTCATATCCTCTTGCTAGGAATCTTAATTCCATGCTGGTAGCACAATTTGCTAAGTCCGAGTTATTATTACAATTTCTGTGAGCTCTAAAAATTCACCATATGGAATGGCGTTCCTCAAACGTTTCTACCTCCCCTTGTGTATATGGCTAGGGTCCACCTATAAAACATAAAAAGATGTACAATTAGCTGTGAATACTGAACATAGATACACTCTATGCATTTTGCAAAGAATATTTTCATGACACATGCAGCTAATCCCCAGACCATGTAACTCTTTTAACATCAAGTACAGCAATGTTGTACCACTGACACTTGGACAGTGTAATGCTGTGTCACTTCCACAGCACCATTTACTGAGAGTTAAACAATGATGTGTAGCATCCCTGGGAGCGTGCCTGTGCTTTGCCAGAATCATCCTACATGCCCTTATGCAGACACACTTGCACAATGATGGAAGGAAGTCAGCATCGCCAAAGTGGTTTGTAAATGGACATATGAACACATTCTTGGACATGATAAGTCACAATAGTTGTTTGACTATCTACATGTTTGCAGCATGTTGCCCTCTGATTGTACCTCACTGTGCCTTGATTGTCACTGTTGGCCTTGTTTTGTTCCTGTCTTGTTGTTGTTTTCTCTGCCTGCTTCCCGCTCCCTTCCCTCCACTGCTGCTCCCGCAGGACCTCCTCCCTGCCAATCCCCACCTCCCAGCTGCGCCTCCCTCCCCCTTCCCTATTTAATTGTGACCGCTGCATGGCTGAGCAGCGGACATGTACAGAGTGTGCGACAAAGGCAAGCCCATTTTCGCCCGTCCGTGACACACACGTGACCAGCGCCAGAGATCCTCGATCTCTGAACTCCTTCCACTATGATTCAGAGACCCTCCTCGCACTGAACCCAGGAGGAAACGACAACTGCAAGCTGCCCACGCAGAGCACCACTCACAGACAGTTTTCCTGCCGTCACTGCCACCAGACCTTCACCACTGACCGCACCCACACGAATACTGCCCACACACCAAGCACCAACACCTCTGGAGCCCTGAGATGCATCCTCCTCAATGTGCGCTCCCTGCACAGACATGCTGTGGAGATTTGTGACCTGCTCGACACTTTTGCACCAGAGGTCGCCTTCCTCACAGAAACCTGGATGAACTCCACCTCTGCCCCGACATTGCCACCGCCATCCTTGACGGATACAAGAACCAGAGGAAGTACCTCCCCAACCACCCAGGAGGAGGACTTGCCATCGCAAACAAGAGCTTCCTCCAACTCGCGACCTCCAGCTCAAGCAACAGGTCTCCCAACACAAACACCTCCACTTCCAGATTCAGACCAGTCCCAGAATGACCATGAGATGTACCGTTGCCTACAGCCCCCGGACCGCAAACTGCCTTCACCACCTCCATCACCAACCTCATCGTACCCCACACCATTGCCTCCATGTACTTCATACTCATCGGAGACCTCAACTTCCACCCCGACAACATCAGTGACCGCAACTACGCCACTCTCCTGGACAACCATGCAAACCTCAGACAGAAACAACTTGTCACCACCCCCACCCACAAGGCAGGATACACCCTCAACCCCATCTTCACAGGAAGTAACAACATCCACTTCTGCCACCCCACGCAACCCCCATGGACAGACCACCAATGCGTACACTTCCACATCAACAAACCATCTGCACCAAAACCTACTCCCTGCCCTCCACAAAGAAACAGGAGCAAGATCACCAAAGAGCAACTCAACTATGCACCTAACTTCAGTGCCACCACCACCTTGACCAACGCCAACCTCGCAGACACAGAACTCCACAGATGAATCTCCAACTGCAGAGACGATATTGCACCCCTATGTAACCCAGACAGACAGTGGCCCAGGGAGGCCACCTGGTTCACTGCCAACCTCCAAGAATCCGGACGCGCTTGCAGATGCCTTGAGAAGAACTGGAAAAACAGCGAATCCTCAGAAGACCACACCATTTGCAAGAATGTAATGACAGAATACCACCAATGCATCAGATCCACCAATAGGACCTTCATCCCGAACAAGATCCTCATTAATTCCAGCAACACCAAGGAACTAAACAGCATCATCCAGGACTTCACCAACCCCCCCCCCCCAGCAAAACCACAGACATCCCCCCAGCACCTATGCAACAAGCTAGTCTCCTACTTCCACCTGAAGATCAAGTGCCTCAATGACAAGACATCAGACACCGAAACTGCCCAATTCTCCAGCAACGCCAGCCAATCCACCATCTCATTCTGGACCACAATCACCACTGAAGACACCGCATCAACCATGAAAGGAATCCACTCAGGTGCCTCTACGGACCCCTACCCCCCATCTTCCACAGAGCAGCCGCCACCATCGCTCCAGAACTACAACGCACCATCAATGCCACACTCGAAACCAGCATCTTTCCTAACAACTGGAAGCGCGCAGAAGTCAGACCCCTACCCAAGAAGCCTTCAGCAGACACCATGAACCTCAAAAATTACCGACCCATCTCCCTCCTCCCATTTATGGACATAGTCACCAAGAAAGCTGTCAACGTACAGCTAATGAAATTCATCGAAGAAAACAGCATCCTCGTCCCCTCCCAATCTGGAATCTGCATCAACCACAGCGCAGAGACCACTGTACTTGCTGCCACAGAAAAACATCTGCCACCTCTTTGACCAAGGACACACTGCAGCCCTGATCCTACTAGATCTCTTGGCAGCCTTTGACACTGTCTCCCACCACAAACTCACCACCAGACTCCACAAAGCCGGCATTCAGGGAACTGCCCTCGAATGGCTCTACACCTTCCTCGCCGGGAGAACCCAACAAATCAGACTCCCACTGTTCCTCTCTGAACCCACGTAAATCAACTGTGGAGTACCCCAATGATCGTAACTCAGACACACACTCTTCAACATCTACATGGCCCCCTCGCTGCCATTGACACACAGCATAGACTCATCATAGTATCCTACGCCAACAACATCCAGCTCATCCTCTCCCTCACCAAGGACCCCATCACCCCCAGACTCAACTTCCATGAAGGAATGAAAGACATCACATCCTGGATGAGCAACAGCTGCCTGACGCTGGACTTGGAGAAGACAGAGGTCCTCATCCTTGGACCCTCCCCCTCTGCTTGGGACAACTTCTGGTGGCCCACCACACTCAGCAGCCCCTCCCACCCCCACGGACCACGCCTGAAACCACAGCATTATACTTGACGCTTCCCTCTCCATGGCTCGACAGGTCAACTCCATCACCTCCACTTGCTTCAACACCCTCTGCATCTTCCGAAAGACCTTCAAATGGATCCACTCAGATTCAATGAAGACCATCACCCACGCACTCATAACCAGCAGAGTGGGCTACAGACACGCACTCTGTGTCAGGATCAACAAATCTACTATGCAAACTCCAGACCGTACAGAACACCACAGCCAGGCCCATCCTCGGCATCCCCCAACACAAACACATAACTCAACACCTGCAAGACCTCCACTGCCACCTCGTAGAGAAGAGAGTAACCTTCAAGATACTCACCCACGCCAACAAATGCCTCCACAACACCGGAGCCCAATACTTCAACAACAGAATCTCCTTCTATACCCCCAAGAGGAACCTCAAATCTGCTGAGGGCGCCCATGCTGAACACCTGTGCATCCTGTGAGCAAGGACGAGCAGAAGAACCTTCTCCTACATTGTAACCAAGACCTGGAACGTGCTACCAATCAACATCAGGCGGGCCCCACTGCACATCTTCAATAAAACTCTAAAGACCTGACTCTTCAACTGACCGGAGCTGCACCCCGCGCCTTGAGACCCTCATGGGTGAGTAGCATGCTTATAATTTCCCTGATTGGTTGGTTGATTGATTGATGCCTCATGCTTCCAAAGACATTCTGACTAATGTGAAACTTGACATTTTCTCAACATAGTGCATAGATATGTCACCCAAATCTTGGCACAGTGCAATGCCCTTACATTATGTTTCTTTTCAAAAGCATTAATGAAATGTCAGATGGCCTATGGGTGTTGATTGTGAACACACACAGCAACACCTATGGAACAGGGCTGTGATGTAAAGGTGCCACACACATATGTTACTGTTGGACTTGGCCCTTTTTGGCTAAAGTTCCCTAAACCTTTTGTCTTCCCTCTAGACCTTTTTTCTGACATGGCGTTGCCAACTTAGATGCTTTGGGCACTTCCCACTGCTGATCAGTGTCAAAATGCAAGTGCTCCCTGCGTAAAGTGTAATGGTAATTGGTTGTCCATGATTGGTATGTTTGCCTTACTAGTAAAGTCCTTAGTAAAGTGCACTATGTGTGTCAGGGCTGGTAATACAAATGCTACTAGTGGGCCTGCAGCACTAATTGTGCCACGCACACCAGTAGTCTTGAAGATAGAACTCAGGCCTGCCACTGCAGTGCCTGCGCACAGTTTGTTAAACTGCCTTGTTGTCCTGACAAGTGCACCCCATGCCAGGCCTTACCCTTCCTTTTTTATGCATACCAGACACCCCTATAGTAGGTCCAGGGTACCCCCCTGGGCAGGGTGCAGTGTAAGTGAAAGGTAGGACATGTACTGAGTACCATGTCCTGACAGTGACATACTCTCCATTTCGTTTTTCACTGTTGAAAGGCCATCTTGCCCATAGGACAGAATGGGGAGGCTGTGTAATATGTTTTCAGCCTATCTTCCCATAGGCTTAAGATGGAGAGGTGAAGTATAGTATGCCTGAACTCACAATCTAATAACATTTTTTTGTGAAGGTGGTTTTTGCATTGTGTGTTTAGAAACCACAGTTTTAGAAGTGGCTGTGTTTTTGTGTTCTAACATTTCTGTGTGTCTCAGCCTGGTTGTGGTCTGGATTTGACTGTAATAGGATCTGGGGAATGTCTTGACCCAGGGGAGGAGGTGAAACAGCAACAGGCTGATCTGGAGTGTAGGGCGGAGGAGTAGCCCCTCGAGGTGAAGAGGCCTTGGCTGCCAGCATAAAACAATGGCTCCATCTCCTGCTGAGTGATTAAGGATACAGACCCCCACCAATCAAAGGAAGAAGGTGTCACTGGCAGGGAGACATCCAGAACTGGTTTGGACAGGGGTCAGTGCCCCGTTGAACAAAAAGACTTTAAAGACATTTAGGGGTATAACTATGAGAGCTGAAGCCCCTGAACATTGGAATGGATTGATCAAAACTGAAAAGGATTGAAACTACTTTGTGGTCAAGAGGAACCTCTACCAAGGAAGAAACAGCTGATGAGACTGAAGGAAAGGAATGATCTTGCTGTGTGTTCTGGGGCTGGCCTGCAGTTTGCTGCTTTAACCAAGGAGAGGCTAAAAGGACTTTGCTGTGTGCTGTGTTCCCCTGCTTGAAAGGACTTTGCTGTGTGCTGTGTCCTGAAGTAACTTATCTCCAAGGGCCCGAGGAGAGCTGTCTCCCTGTTGTGGAAACTCACGAACACAAAAGTTTCCAGGTGTGTCTCAGCGACGCTGTGTGCATGTGCTTTTTGCAGCCTGAGACCCTCGTGAGAATTGCCCTGTGATCATGGGCACCAGGAATCCAAGTGAGTCTCAGTGACGCTGTGTGCTAGTGCTTTCTGCAGCCTGAGACCTTTGTGAGGATCATCCTTTGATTGTGTGCACCCGAAATCCAAGTGAGTCTCAGCAACACTGTGTGCATGTGCTTTGTGCAGCCTGAGACCTTCTTGAGGCTGCCCTGTGATCGTGTGCACCCAGAACTGAAGTGTATTTCAGAGATGCTGTGTGCGTGTGCTTTTTACAGCCTGAGACCCTCGTAAGAATTGCCCTGTGATCGTGTGCACCAGGAGTCCAAGTGAGTCTCAGCGACGCTGTGTGCATGTTTTTTATGAGGATTACCCTATGATCCTCCACCCCTGGAGTTCAAGTGAGTCTCAGCGATGCTGTGTTCTTGTGCCCTGTTGCAGCCTGAGATCTGCGTTCTTGCTATCGGCCTGGACCGGTATCCCTAGGGGAGCTGTGACATAGCCGGTCAGAGCCTGCCTTTTATCAAGGAGGGACCTCGAACCATCTGCGTCATCGGGAGGCCCCGAGTTCCACTGCTCAAATAAACTAAGTCACATCGGAAGACCAAGTCACGAGGAGAGGAGAGCGAGGTTGCACCCCCTAGGTAACGCTCAGCGAGCATGCATGTTTCGCCGCCTGGGGCGGGCTGTAGGCTCTGACAGAAACGCTCTCGGCCTTTCCCATTCTCACAGCGCAAGCCTCTGCTCAAGCTCATATCGCGGCCCGTACTTGCCGAGGAGTGGCAGTACCGAGGCAGGAGAGTGGAGCTACACTTTGTGTTACACCATACCCGTGTTGGGGCATATTTTGGCAGTAGCTGACTGCGAGTCAGCTGGAGTGGCCTGGAGACTGTCCCGAGCACTGTGATCGGTGCCGGAGTACAATCTTTTGGCATTACGAACTGCCTGAGTGTTGCATTATGCATTACATCATTTTGGTATTACGAACTGAATGATTTGTGCATCATGCATTGCATTATTTTAGCATAAGAAACTGCCTGATTGTTGCATTATGCATTGCATTATTTTGCATAATGACCTACCTAATTGTTGCACAACGAATTCCATTATTTTGGGATTACGAACTGCCTGATTGTTGCATAACAAACTGTATCAGGTTTGCATTGCAAAGTTCCTGATTCTTGAATTAAGAACTGCATAGCATTGCATTAGGACTGCATTGGATCATCTAGAATTGCTCATTAATACTGCAAGAACCACCAAGGGCTGGCTGGCCTAATAACCGGCCAGATGAAATATTACATACACGCATATGTTGGATTTTTATTGTGTGGTCTCATCCTATATGTTTTTCTATAAACATATACTTGTTTTTTTATGAAACTTGTGTGGAGTCCATTTGCGGTGTCATCATTGGGTTGCTGAGAACATGGTTGCAAATACTTTAAACATTTGCCTTGGAGATAAGCCTGGCTGCTCGTGCCAAGCTACCGAGAAGGTGAGCAGGGGCTATCTGAGAAGGTGTCCTTTCTTTCCCTAACTTAGAAGCAAGGGTCCCTATTTGGCCTAAGGTACCCACCTCAGCCAACTAGAGACCCCCAGTTATAACAGTTACGTATTTACATGGCCAATGAATGTCACAGTTTATCTTCATACATCACTGGTGATATGATGACACAAAAAGCTTTGTTGTTGCATCCCACAAAGTGTTCCACCCTCGGCACTGTGTGCTTGTAAATGTACAAAGATACCATTCAAAATCAAAAACATTTTCATATTAACAACATGGAACTGTGACCTCACAACATGCAATTTGGACATTAATGTCATGATGTATCTTCTCAGAGACCATTGCAACACCACTGATTCTAATTAAAAATATGGACAGAGCAATGTATGGCATTGCTGCAGACCTCTTAGTAAACAACAAATTTGTTCTTTGATATTTACTTACAAATTAGCCCACCGACTTCCAGTCGAAAATGGTCCAGCAAGTCTCCCTCTCTGCTGATGAGAGCCTGCCAGCGGTGTTTAAGTTGGTGGGCTGTGCACCTCAAGTATCCAGGCCATGTGATGCTGGACCCTGCCCCACCTCTGCCTCCGTTCAGATGGTGAGTAGCCCTAGCTCCCCCTGCCTCTGTGCTGATCATACGGGGCAGGAAATAAAAAATGAGCCATATAAGGCCCTCAAACTGTATGTGGGACAGGTTTTTGGACCTGCAATACATGACAAACTATTATGTTGTTAATAAAAATTTAACTTACAGAAAATAGAAATGAAACTTATTGTCAGAAAAAAGTTAAAACCCACGCGTATGAATAACCCACACCTATCTACCCCTAATAAACACTCATACCCCAAGAAACAACAATTTAGGCAACAAAAAGACTTTCGACAAATAAAAGACAAACAAATGTTCAAAGTGCACAAAAAACAGACAAAACACAGTACAAAGTCCAAAAACACTCCACAACAGCCTCCTCCACCAAGCACACTCCTAGGAATAGTAAGAGAAAGTGACACTCTGTACTTCCTGGTTTTCACCATGGCTGAGTCTTTGCATCATTTCCTGCATGGATGCAACACGTTTAGATCTTTTGCCTCATATTACAGAAGAAGTGTTGTGTTTTCTACTCAATTGCCATTTCAGTTCGCATCTGCATGCATGAAGTATCTCTGCTTTGCCTGTGTTTCAGCTTTGTTGCATTGGGCCTCATGCAGTAACAGGCATTTGTACATAAGAAGTGTCACATCTAAAAATTTGCGTCTAGATTTTTACAGATGCTACCCGTTTTTGTTTTTGCAACATTTTACCGTCAGATGTGACACGTTTTAGGTGTCTGAGTGACTCAACCCTGATTGGGAGATACTACCCGTTTTTCTTTCAACAACATTTTACGGTCAAATGCAACACGTTTTGGGTGTCTGAACCTTGATTTGGAGATGCTTTCGCTTTTAATTTTGCGACATTTCACGGTCATATGCAACACTTTTTGGGTGTGTGAGTGACTCAACTCTGATTTGGAGAGGCTTCACGCTTTTAATTTTGCGACATTTTACTGTCATATGTGACACGTTTTGGGTGTCTGAGTGACTCAAACCTGATTGGGAGATCCTTTACGCTTTTAATTTTGCAACATTTTACGTTCAGATGCGACACTTTTGGGTGTCTGAGTAACCGTTTTTGTTTTTGCGACATTATACGGTCAGATGAAACACGTTTTGGGAGTCTGAGTGACTCAACCCTGATTTAGCGAAGAATGGGTGAAGATGTGTGGTATTGTGCAAGTGATGTGTCATGTATTGCACATGTACGTGTTCATTTTCAACATGATGCATGATTTTGGATGACTTGTGTTTATTTCTGTTACCGACATTCACGAACAACGCGGGAATTGTGTACGAAGGGGCTTATTTACAAGGTCCTTGCATCGCTGGTGCGTCACTTTTAACATAGGAAAAATTGATGTAACGTTGGTGCAAGAGTCTTGTAAGTAAGCCACATAGTTTTTGGGAAATTGATTTTTTGGTTTGTTTGGGGTACTTTTACAGTCAACTTGCACAGCAGGTGGTTAACATTGCATCACGCATCATCAGCACTACCTGCAGAACATTTCTCACCATGTCACAGCCAGGCCCCCTGTGTGTCTTCACATATGCCTGTGTCAAATACCACCTCACACGCAAACTTTTCATGTTGGGTGTAGACATGGGTGTTATTGTGGATTATGCATACAACACACAGGTCCACTTTTGCATTGCAACAGTTATGTGCATGAATACATGCATCTCTGCAATCAATTGGTACACAACACCGGCGTTGATGGTTCAAGCCACAAAGAGATGAAATGTTTTGGTACACATACATTTTCACTCCTCCAATATGTGATGATTCACACATTATACATCGTAAGCAATTATATTACTAAATATGTTTTAATGACTAATGGAAGGTGCCACTTTCTTCAGCTATGTATCTCATCCACACCACACAGCCATCCTTGGACCATGGTGCAGGTGTGATTCTGCCAATGAATTCCAAGAGCTAGTGCGCATGCACAGAGTACAACACAGAGATTAAGATGTGTTTGCGAGTATGTTGCACGGCTGCGCATCATCCATGACCCAGCTTGACTCAGTAAAGGTCTTCCCATACGCATGCATAGTTTGATTGTCATTCCCAGGGTCCGTTTTGCACAGTATTGGCAGTTCAGATGTTAATGTTTGTGATGTGACACATCACACTGTTGCATACTATATTGACATTGCATATAGGCATGATTTGTGACGACATGTGTAACATTGATGTCAATGCCTCTCATGAACAATTTAGACAGTCACTGCCTGAGGCAGGTGGACATGCTAGTGAAGACTGATGTTGTTTGCCATTTGCATGTGGCGGTACACGTATGACAATCTGTGTGTCACATCTATAGATGTTGATGGCATGATGAATGTACATGAATGTACATGTCCTATCTGTATCAATGTGGTGCACACACAAGCGGATGCAACACCTTCATTCTGATTTTTGTCTAGGTGGGACCCTCCTGTCAGTAATTTCCATTTATTTTAAGTTTCAATGGAATATCTGTATCTCTTTATCGTGTATCACTTAACTCCTTGTAGCTCATAACTTTCGTGCATTTTTGTTTTCTTTTGTTTTTCCCAATACTTTCTTTTCCCCCCTTTATTTAGCTCAGTTCCTTTCTTGAAGCCTATTTTAACTAATCACTTTTCATACCGTTTCAAGTGTTTCTTACTCATGCCATTCTCTCGCCTCTGCCGTTTTTACTTTTTTCTATAATCGTTTTCTCTTATTTCCTCTTTCATTTCATTTCTTTCTTCCTCCTCTATCACACTTCCACATTTCAAGCCGCTAGAACTCCCCAAAACACTATATCATGTAGACATTAAAACTCTCCTGCTGCTCACTCCGTTTTGCTAGACATATCCCCTTCTATATTGCACACAAAGTTATTCATGCTGAAGATCTAACTTTTCTGAGATGAACACTCTGCATTCATTCTAGAAGGGTACGTCTCTGACCATTCTTAGCATCAGAAATCCTGCATGATTGAGGCTTCCTCCTTCTTACTATTTGCTAAATTTTGGGATATCTCTTAACCTAAATAAGAAAGCTTTAAATGCTCTGTGTAGAAAGTATATTTGCTTACAGATTTTATACATTCATCGGACTAGATTTACTTCCAAATATTTACTTTGGGCACTGGGATGCTGCTGAACACTTCCCAGTGCATGTGTTCTGTCCCTTAAACATGTTGATAGAAGGCTAATTCCTATTGGCAGATCAGACTTTTATTTGTAGCTAGACTGCAATATGCTGATAGAGTTTTAGTGGTACTAAAGTCAAATGTCATTTGATTTACGGTGGACGTTTACCTAATCCACAAGAGAGCCTTCTAAAACAACCATCAGACTGCCACTCCAACCCTGCATAGCTGTGAACAGATTTCGCAGCCAGCAGGTGTTGAAAAAATATTTTTGACATGTTTAGAAGCCTACTTTTATTATTAATTAAGGTCCATATTTATGACCTGATATGGTTCGCTCTTGCACCGTGCAACGTGGTGCAAGAGCCACACAAACCGTAAGTAAGAATTTTGAAGCCACGCAAAGACACTTTGTGTGGCTCTGAGTGACTCCCAAAATTTGGAGTAACACAGCACAAATCACTGCTTTGTATTACTCTGCCTGGAAAGGCGTTCCATGGGTATTTCCACGCAACTCCCAGGGTTTGTAAAGCGTTTCCAGATTTGCCAGAATTGGTAAACCTGGGAATGCGTCAAAAAGATACGCCTCTCCAGGTGAGGAGGAGAAATATCTTTATTTATCCTCAAAACTTCCTCTATCTACTTGTGCTTCATTCTGCAGCACACATAGAAAGAGGAAAAAGCATCATTGGATTTTTTTTGTGCAGGAAGGTTCCCCTTCTGCAAAAAACAACCCTCCAGCCAAAAAGGCACCGCCAGCACAGCAGAAAAGGTAGGACTGACTTAAATACAGCCCATTCCTGTCCTTTCTCTGTCACGCAGGTAACTTGCTGCATTGCATTGCATCGATTTACAAAAGGGGGTGGTGATGAACAGAGTGTCTGAATTGAGCAGACCACTCTTACCCAGTCCAAAGATCAGGGCTTGATCCATCACCGTTATTTATCTCACTGCCCCATCCCAGCTCAGAACCTGGCTATATGCAAATCAGTCTGTCCCTGGCCCAGTGCATCATGGGAACAGGGCAGACTAAACTACCAAGCCAATTCTTTACCAGAAAGGAGACAAGCTACATGACATGGCCATAAATATGGCCCAAAGTATCAATAAGTGTTGCCTTTTAGCGCACAAGGACTGCTTACTTAATGTGTATAAGTAGGAAATGTGAAAAGTATGAAATTGGCATGGCTCTGTAGTAATGAAAAACAAAACTTTACTTACCATATGTGGGTGAAGCAGTCTTCCATTTATTGAAAACCTCTTTAAGACTAAAATATACAATTAAATGCAATTGTTTGGAACTTGCAGTTTCTGGGAGGAGTGGTCTACACCCAGGGTGTCCGCCCTTGATGAAACAGGTTTATTGGCATTTTACTATTTTAACTGTTCTGCAGCATTCAAAGTCAGCGCTACCTAACAAAGGTAAAGTTTCTGTGAAGAATTTTAATAAAAGCAAAATATCATACTGTCAACAGGTTACCTAGGTAAAAATGTAACCCACAAAAAAGTTTGGAATGAACGGAAATTACTGCATTGAAAATCAATCTTTATTTTACTTCTAAATGGAGAATGAAAAGTAGAAAAGAAATAAAAGATGCAAGGACTACATTTACAACAATGCCCTGGTCTTACTTGGGGAAGTGTTTTTCATGTAACACACCTATATAAAGTCCTGTGCTTGACAAGAGACATATCTGTGGCAGGTTCTATACTGGTTATATGATGCCTTGTTTTGAATGTTTTCCTATCGGCTAATATTTGGCAGATCTTGCATGTCCATGTTCTATACTCCTTTGTTTGTGTTCCACATATCTGTGTTGGTATATTAACCACGGGCCCATTCACAAAAAAGCATAGTCAATCTACACCTGCAGATTTCTGTACATTTATCTTTTTATAACTAACTTTATCAAGAAAAGTGCGCAAGGACACAGTATACCACAGTAAAAACATTATCAATGCACGGCATTACAGCAAGCCCAGTCATCAGTATTATAAAACAGTATAAAATCAAATCGGTACATAATTTCCCTCATATGTGATCGTGTTTCTTAGGGCAGCCGCGCGCCTCTAAAATCAGCTTATTCTGATGAGCACACCAGTCCACCCCTGTGCGCCATCTTCTACCAGTCGGTGGCTTAGGCTGTTTCCATACATGGGCCACATCCCGTTTGGCAACCAAACAGGCCATTCCCAGAAAAATAGGCTCAGCTCTAGGGCCATCAATTTCCTTTGTTAACCCCAATAGTGCAGTGCGAGTGTGGCTCCAGGGTGCGGCTCAGGGCAGAAGAAAGTACTTGACCTGCACCCCCCAAAAAGGCCTCAACACCGGACATTCCAAAGCCACATGGAAAAAGTCTTCAGCTGGAAGCGCGCTTCACAGGCACACTGCTTACACATTGGGGGCTAGTATTGTAAGTGCTGTAGGGTGAGATATGTTGCATGTAAGTAGTTACATTGAATCATATGTAGCCGCAATGAAATCGCCAACTTTCGAGATGCCATACATGCCTCCATCCAGTCCTCATCATCTCGGTCTCCCACCCAGGTATTTTAAAGAGGGAAGTGCGCACAATGGGGTTCAATGGCAGATTGGTCCGGCGGCCAAGATCGCATTCAAGTCACAAGTCCAGCCTCTGGAAGTTAAGGGCCCAGGCCAGACCCAGGAGGGGGGGACACATGGACTCCTAAATACGTGAAGGAATTATGCCGAGTAGGAATTTTGGGACACCAAACCCTGAAGAAATCAAAACTCCTTCTCAGGGGTCTCACTAATACAAATAAGAAGTTGGCACAGAAGCTGAAATATAAAAGAACATCTTTATTAAACTCAAATGAGTGAGACTACTTCACACAGAAGCCTTAGCAACTGAATGAGGCAGTCTAAAGAGTACAGAACCCTGGGGCCTTATATATGTGAGGGTTACATACTCAGCATAAAAGCAAGGGGCAGTCCTAGCTCATGCAAGCATGCAAAATGCCTAATATGGAGATGCAAGATCTGCCAAATATTAGCCAATAGGAAAACATTCAAAACAAGGCATCATGTAACCAGAACGTCCCCCTTGAGTCGTGTTTTTTTGCCCAACCCCATAAGTCAATCAATGACAGCACCTATAGGTAAATCAGTAATGGCAGGACATGTTTGTGTGCTTCAAAGGACAACTTTCAAAATAGGATAATGCGGGGAAAGAATACCGAAGGCCAACAGATAGTTGGGACAAGGATTAGTCAGTCTAGACAAGGATTAGTCAGTTTGGCTAGTTCCTGGAATTGGCTTCACAACAAGGAAGGGGAGGTTATTTAACACGTGGCAGTACAAAAGGCAAAAACACTCGGTTTACCAAGCTGCCTGAGTAAGTGCAACACAAAATGGCGACGGAATACAAAATGGAGTTGAAACTGAATTACTTCAGACCCTCCGTTTGCCATTACGCAGGCAAATCCTAATTCATTGCTAGGTGAGCATTTTCCATTCTACACATTTCCTTTAAGCAGGTATATGTAAGCTATCAGCAGGAATACAAAGAGAACAAAGCATCGGGTCATAATTAACATTCAAGTAGCAGAAGAAAGTAATGACCACTATTACAAACAGGATTATCATTTTTCACAACCCTAGGCAAAAGCAAATCCTAAAATTATTTTGCAAACATTTTCAGGGATCTTATGCATTTCAGTGACTATTATACACTCAGGTGAAACAGTGGCAATCCTTATCAATGCTCTCAGGTGAAATGGGGATACTCTTCAACAGAGGATGGACTTTATTCTGCTTTTACTAAACAGATTACTACTCTAAAACAATGTCAGCAAAACAATAAGAATCAGTCTCCTAACACCCATTTTATGCAATTGCACGGGAACCGCTTGTGCAACCTCAACTATGCCAAAGTCTGTTCTAAGCCTCTCTGGTAGGCTTCTATCGTCCATCAAATCTGCTTCCATTGTCACATTGGGCCTCTTGATTCAGGCCTTCCATGAAAGTAGTGCTTCTCAGTATCCGTTGGAGTGCCCTCCTGGCAAACACTCACAGATCACTCGAAAGTCTCAATGTCTCAAGGCAGTGCACCAGTGTCTCTCCTCTGCGGCAGACACTACAGATATTGTGTTCTTCATTGATCATCTGCACAGATCATCTTGTGCAGACGTGGGTCTACATTCTCAGGCTCCAACACTCATTATTTAGTGTCAGAGGACGCTCAGGCTGCTCTTTCATTTAATTTTTCCTTTCATCTTGGGTACCACAATGTAGTGCCTTTTGCCAATCTTGGATCCTCCGGTGCAGTGCCCTTCCGTTGGAGCAAAGAAAAGGGGGGGGGGGGGTGGCCAAAACTCAGGCCAAGGAGCTCAAGGGACTGCACACTGTCAGAGGTTACCAGCACATGACAGGTAGTAAACTGAAGCCTCAAACCAGCCCTGCCATCAACAACAGGGATCCTTCTCTTTCGCTCTTTTGCACTGAAACGCTGGTTCTGTGAAGTCCAACGCCGTCTGATGGAGCAAGTACGATGCTTTGGAGATACCATTGATGGCGTGATGGCGATCGCTGTCCAGGCTTGCTACTTTCTGGGTGCTGGGACTGTAGGGCCAAGACGTCTGCCTTTCATCTGTAGCTGTCACTGATGGGAATTAGGCTTAAATCAGTTTTCTGCAGGTTATTATGACTTGATACCGCAGAACCTAGTGACGTAGGAAATGTGACACAGTTGTTAGTTTCCTTCAATTTAGTACAAAAACAGTTCATTGTATTTAACAATGGGACTGCAAGCAGGTGGCCTGCAATCTGCGAGGGAGTGGCCATACGTCATGGGACAATTCTGGTCTAGAATACACTGTCATTCTCAAAGGCAATACTTCTAATCTCTTCAGTTGGGTACCCTTCATTATCCTCTGCCATCTAAGGGTTGATAGTTACATGGGAATTCTATCTGAATGGATGTCCTCACACATGGTGGCATTGTCTAATGGGGTAAACATTTTTTTTCAATGATTACGTCTAGGTGTTCCTAAATTCCTTATCTAGAACACCTAAAAAGAGAAATCACATGATACAGATTATCAGGGACATGTAGATACCGCCCTTTAATAATTGTGAATCAGGTGCACTATGCAACACAAAGGCTAATGATCAAAATGTGGAAACAAAAGACAAGAACTAGAGAGTCCTGGTATTTCCATGATTTAGAACACATCTGATCCCACCGAAAATTAAAGAAGCAGGAACAAAAGGGTAAAAAACCAAATTAAAATAGTCATTGAAATTTGTCATGTTCAAAAAAATAAATGTAATGTATCTCCTATTGAAGTGGAAAACTTGTCTTATTATAGTATTGAGTCAGTTAACCAGTCCATCACTACCCTGACAGTCAGACTGGAAAACATCGAAGTAGGCCTAAAGAAAATTCTTGAACACCATTCTGGTCATACAAAAGGGAATTATACATAATATGGGGGTCCCTGGTACATCACTGCAGTCTGGAAGTGTGAACCTGAACAATACACCAACAATAATAAAAGGGCTGACTGGTGAAAGGAATACGGAAAATTGAAATGGGACTAGGACACAGCTAAAATCCCCAATAACTAGGCACAATGCGACATCAATCAGGGGAGAAGCGGCAAAAGAAAAATCTATAGGAAGAACAAGAAATTACTCGGGTGATAGTCAAGTTTGTGACACAATACCAAGAGTATGGGTGATACACAAAAGTCAAAATAGTACACAAATTTTAACTCTACCACTGGCCGCTACTCTATATACGGTAATCTCAGCTAATGTTCCAGTTCCTCCTTCAGGGAAAAATGAAACCTGGTTTCCTTTAAGGAACAAAGCCATACACTACTTAGGAAGCAGAACAAAACTGACTAATGTAATATAGAAATTAGGTCACCACGTACAAGAGTCACAGATCTATAATTTATCCTTACATCCAATCAGGATACATACATCTAGGGCTGCCTGTTCCTTAAGGGAAGGGGCAGTGAGGTGACTAACTGCTGGTGACACACTTTGATCCTGTATATCTCTTTTTATTTTCCTTCAATACCATTATAACCAAATAGATATGCACTGGTGAAGTGTTGTTTCTCATGTTCACAGCATGAAATATCATTATCTGTGGAATTTAGTATCAGAATAAGTCCAACCAACTGTTGCACAGCGATATGCATCGTCATGACCATCCCTTCACAACACAGGAGAACTTGTAATAGTATCAGAAGCAACAACATAAAAGAAAAACATGCATAATATAAAAAAAACGCACATGTCAAGCCATCAGATATACTTGCTGTATACCAAGCACAAAAAGCATAGACAAAAAAATAGCATATGTAAATGAGCGGTGACGCACAACACCATGTCATGTACTTTATGCACTGTGAACCTGCAGCCCAAAACCCAATATTCGGGCCTGCTTAATTTGTCAGGCATAAAATCAAAATTACACTTTCTTTTACTTTCCTCACCCTCCATTTGACAGCTGGTCACCAGTTAGTGGTGATCGGCTGTCAAATACAACTTACTGTATCGCTTCTGACACACAGGACCAGCAGGAACAATTCATAGAAGGACAAAATGCAAAAACATGAAAAACACACAAACATTTTTTTTTCCAAAGGAGTCATACAAAAACTCATCTTGTTTCAACATACTGCTGATACTTCATATAACACACAAAATATCAACTGTAACTAACCATCTTAAATTAAGGCAACTACATGGACATTATATTTCAAAAGCAAAAATACGAATGTATCACCCCCTTTGAGGCCCTGCTTTTAGCAAAGCCGTTCAGGAATGCACTTCTCGGAGACAAGGCCCTAATTTAATAGGCTGCAGATGTCGATATGAAAGCCTCGCACAGTCCTCCAAGAGCTAAAAATAACACCTCAGCAGAACTTTCTGGGCTGCTAGCCCGCCTCTGCCAGTATTCCTGGTCCCGCCAGTTTTCAAGGTTCCTACAATGTGCAAGCATTAATGTCTTCTTGTCAGAGAAGCTTTTCCAAGCAGTGATTTCTCCATCTTGTTTCACTCACTCCTAACCCCCACCTTACTGACCTCAAAGTCAAAATCTGCCTCGCGCTCTGTGCTCCTCAGCCCTCTCTCTCTCCTCAGCCTGAAGCTGTCAAAGACAAAAAGCCTTCCTAACTCTTTCTAACCTGCAATAATTAACCCAATTTAAAAAGACATGTTATATATATTACTTCTTTTAGGGGCTACAATTTATTTCTATTCTTAGATTATTAAAACATTTACTGTGAATAATTCACAGAACATAATAACATAACATACCAGCTTTAGAACAAATGTTTGTTACTACCCTATGCAATGGTACTCATTTCATCAACCTGAAATGGATAAACGGCTCAGTTGGTTTAGCTAGAGTTAGAACCTTCAACCCTGATATTAAACTCAAACCTCTCACTGAGCTATGAAAAGCAACCCCAAATGGGAACAACCTGCAAATTTGTATTATATTTTTCATAATTAATAATTATTTTTAATAAACCCAATCATTTTTGATAATTCCACATATAAAAGCAAGCTGCATCCCTTGCCTATCATTTTTAGACACATTCATTCATTTATAAGCCTAAGCACAGAAGCCTAACTTGAAACATGACAAATTTTTCGCCACTTTTTTTTTAAAAAGGACAATTATTATTTAGCAACAGAACCAAGAATATGCTTACAAGAATGCTTAAAGAGAGGAAAACACTTAATTGAAATGTCTTCCTGTAATACAAAATAATGATCCTTATTTTTGTAACCTTTTTAAAACACTATTCTGAAATGCAAAGTTTCACCCGTGTTTAACTGAGGGCGAAGTCCTGGCTGAGTAAACTTTCCTGTCTATTCGTGGCCTACAAAAACAACAGCTGTTTGCTCAGCGGCAGTAAAAGCTCGTCTCAGTGTTGCAACATGAGCACGGTGGCAGTCTTTTTCAAACTAAGACATATCAATGCGTGTTCTATAATATGCGTTTGAGTTCAGCAAAAATTTACTTCAGCTGAAGTGTTTGCCTGTTCATATCTAATACAATGTATGTAAGTAAAAAATGCTATAAGTCTGTTTTTCTACAAAACACACAATTTCATTTTTGAGGCCTTTTTATTCCTAGTGAATGTGAATTTTAAGTTTATTTTTTAAGCATTTAACAGTTTGTACATGTGCATAATTGCTTACTTTATAAATTAAATAGCAACATATAGCTATTTTAGCATATCACATGGTTCATTTCTGGATGTTTATTTAATTTCTACTTAATATTAATTAACTGACATTTTTCTTAACAGACTGAAAACATCAAGAAAAACCACAAACACACGTTGAGCTCATTTCAGACATAAACAGAAAGGGGTCAAACACTCAGGACACCCAATACAGCGCGCTTTAGCCATTTATTTCATAAATAGCGCCATCGCTATTTACTTACAGAAGTTGCACTAATGGGAAAACCACATAGACATTTAAACACACATTTAACCCACAGATCAATACTTAGGACACAAACAAAGGACAGCCCACAGACTGTACTTAAACCAAACCATTTGTAAATACTAGTTGTAAGTCATATTTACAAGAAGCGCTTCTCAATAGTGTTCCAAAAGACCGCAAAAACAGCCCAACAGACTGCCCTATATACAAGAAGCCAAAATACACTAAATTCACTAGCTTTGGCTGGCAGAACACCAAAAATCGCTCTGCATATCTCCATTCATAAGATTGCGCAGAACAAAGGATCCTTGTATGTATTATGTCCATATTTTAATTCCCTGGGGATACAGAATCACCAAGGAAGAAATATGTTTTTATACCTAAACCTATTTAGGTATTCCCTCTAGGGGAGCCGGCTAATTTACTTCACATCACACTATGGTACCACCAAAAAAAAGCAACACATTCTTTGATGTGAGCTTAAAACAGGCATGCCAAAAATATTGCAGAATGTGCAAATATTATAATCAAAGCAGTGCTTAAGGTACTCTTCGTACGTGCACCGTTTAACAAAACCAGATAGAGAAAAATCTCCTCATTACCTGCCTACACAAATTGCAATTTGCATATCAAATCCATACATATCCAAAGTTGGCCAACACAAATTCCAAAATTCTAAAGCTACAGTAAGCGTTACTAAACTACCTTACCAATCCAAGGCAAAAACCAACAGTAAGAGCCGCAGAACGACTTTTACCAAACAAATGGTTGTCCAAATTCTAACTGCCAAGTTCTAAATGACCTAACGGTCTTTTTTAGAATACTCACGCCAAAAAAAGGTTCTCAGTCAGGGGTGACATCATGTGGAGGATCAAAATCAGGAAGATCAGAAATATACTGGGCTGTAGAGACAGAGAATCCCCAGAATCTCCATGCCCAGAGTACCTCCTTAGTAGAATCCTGTCCTGTCCTGACCTCCTCAGTAGATTTCTGTCTCCTGACAAGATCACTCCCTCAGATAGCCACTTCTCTGATGAGGCTCTACGTTGGGCGCCAATTGAAGAAATCAAAACTCCTTCTCAGGGATCTCACTAATACAAAAAAGAAGTTGGCACAGAAGCTGAAATATAAAAGAACATCTTTATTAAACTCAAATGAGTGAGACTACGTCACACAGAAGCCTTAGCAACTGAATGAGGCAGTCTAAAGAGTACAGAACACTGGGGCCTTATATATGTGAGGGTTACACACTCAGCATAAAAGCAAGGGGCAGTCCTAGCTCATGCAAGCATGCAAAATGCCTAATATGGACATGCAAGATCTGCCAAATATTAGCCAATAGGAAAACATTCAAAACAAGGCATCATGTAACAAGAAGGTCCCCCTTGAGGCGTGTTTTTTGCCCAACCCCATAAGTCAATCAATGACAGCACCTATAGGTCAATCAGTAATGCCAGGACATGTTTGTGTGCTCCAAAGGACAACTTTCAAAATAGGATAATGTGGGGAAAGAATACCAAAGGCCAACAGATAGTTGGGACAAGGATTAGTCAGTCTAGACAAGGATTAGTCAGTTTGGCTAGCTCCTGGAATTGGCTTCACAACAAGTAAGGGGAGGTTATTTAACACGTGGCAGTACAAAGGGCAAAAACACTCGGTTTACCAAGTTGCCTGAGTGAGGGCAACACAAAATGGCGACGGAATACAAAATGGAGTTGAAACTGAATTACCTCAACCTGCCCCAGAGCTTCCCCTTAACCTCCACTAGGCAGGACTTGCCTTCATTAACCCGGAGTGCAGGTGCCTCACCATATAGCAAAGAATTGCCAGATGGCCCAGAGTGCTGGGGATTCTTCAAGAACAGAAGAATATCATCTACATATACAACACAACGTGGTTATTACAACGCAAGTCGTTACAACGACTTGCGTTGGAGGGCGCGGATTTTGGAATATTATAATTTTATATTCCAACACCAGTTCACGTAACAGTAGGGAATGTGTTGGAATATAAAATTACAATATTCCTTAACCAACAGCGCCATCCAGCGCAAGTCATAGCAATGACTTGCGTTGGAATGGTAGCGTGGTAAAGGTCGGGCGGTGTAAACACTGCGTTGTAAACAACGTTTACCACATATAATGCTGTGCGGTCACAAGGCCATTCCCCCACTGCCAGACCCAAACCTGGACATCGCAGCGTATGAGCCACGCCAGGGGCTCTATCACCAAAGCAGATCACGGTGGGCGTGTACCACGTTCGATAGGGAATGCAGGGGACCGAACCCCATTTACATGAACCTGAGCAGTTGGGGCATGGTAGAGAAGATGGGCTATTCAATGGAACCCCTCTCCCAGACTGACCCGGTGAAGGACTCCATCCTTAAAGTCTCGGGACACTGTATCGAAAGCTTTGGTGAAGTCAACTATCAAGAGGGCCAGGGTGCCATTGAGGTCTTGCTGCAGAGACAGCGGCACATGGACTCTCCTAATACAATGGTGCATGCTGCAGCCTGGCATAAATGTGCACTGATCTGAGTGAATCAGATGTGATAATGCCCAGCTGCATCACTAACACTTATGCATAAATCTTGATGTTAGGGAAATCGGTGATAGGTTGAACATTGGTCCCTAGGGAGACCCTCTTTGGGCAGGACTAAGATTGTGGCACAATCTTGTTTATGTGGAAAAGAATTCTGCTGCAGAGCGGCTGCATAAAAGTTCAGAAGACGGTGGAATAGGATATCATGGAAGAGCTTTTAATATTCAATGGGATATCTACCAGGGCCAGCTGTCTTCCATGCCTGCAACCCGGACTCCACAGAACTCATCTCATCCAGCCTTAGGGCTTGGTCCAATTCTCAGGCACTGGGTACAGTCTGCGGTATGCTGTCCAGGAGTGGATTTGCGACTTCTGTTTGTGGCAGGAGACGTTGCGAATATCACTCCCGGTAAAACTCAGCAAAGGTCTCAGAAATAAAATCCTAAGGAGTCCTGAATCACCGGAATCACTTGGTCGGATATACCGCATGTCGCCAGCCAGTACAACAGTTTACCCGATTTATCGGCAGCTGCGTATAACGTTAGCATAGAGGCCATCCAACATTGCTTGGCTTCTTCCAGGGAAACCTGTTGCAGTTCTGTGCAGGCTATGGCCAGGAGACAACAGGAATGCTCAGTATTGCAGTGGCAAAGGGCAGCCTTCAAACATTGTGTTATGTTATGTTATGTTATGTTAAATGACTCTTGTAACGCGCACTGTCACCAAAGGTTTCCTGGCGCTCTTTATAACAGGATGGAAAATGAAGAGTTGACACTGACCAGATTAGCCTAGGGAGGGGAAGAGAAATGTCTTAAGCAGTTTTCTGAAAATAGAAAGGGAAGTGCTTGACTTGATGGAAAAAGGGAGGGAATTCCAAAGGCTAGGAGCCAGATGAGAGAAGCGGCGGCCGCCGTACTTCTTGGTTTTGACTTTGGGAGCAACAAGCATGTGAAGGTAAGCAGAACGGAGGTTGCGTGACGGGCGATGTGGGGTAATTAAAGATTGCAAGAATGCAGGATTAGTGCAGTGCTGGGCTTTGTAAGTGAGGCAGGCTACCTTAAAGGCTGACCTTAGTCCCATCGGCAACCAATGAAGGCGATGCAGCAGGGGTTTTGCCGATTGCCATTTAGGGATTTTATAGATGAGCCGGGCCGCCTGGTTCTGAACCACCTGGAGACGATGCAGCAGAGACTGAGGGAGGCCATGGTAGATGGAATTGGAAAAGTCCAGGCGGGAGAGAACCAAAGAGATGACAACCTGAGTTAGAGCAGGAGGTGGTAAAAGATGGCTAACTTTGCGGATCTTTCTCAGCTGATACATACAGGATGAGATGACAGCGCCCACTTGGGCTTTCAAAGAAAGCTCTGCATCAATAATCACGCCCAGACTTTTCACTGATTTGACCGACGGTGGAAGGGGGCCAAATTCTGTGGGCCAGAACCGTGGACCCCAGTGAGCAGAACTGGAGCCGGGAAGGAGCAGCTCGGTTTTTCCTGGATTCAACTTTAATTGATTCTCATTCATCCAATGTAGGATGTGAATCATAGCAGTGCGAAAGGTGTTAACAGCATTGGAAGAGTTGAGGGGAAAAATTATCTGCAAATCATCGGCATAATTATATACCGTGATGTCCCAGTTCTTGAGTGAGTGGATAAGTGGGTGGAGGTAAAGATTGAATAATAATGGCGAGATGGAAGAGCCTTGGGGTACTCCACAAGACGTGGAGGTTTTTGCTGCGGTGTACGGGCCCAGACGCACAGCCTGAGTACGTCCAGTTAGAAATGACGCAATCCATTTAAGGGCAGTACCCTGTATGCCTGCCTGGCCAACACGGTGGAGAAGGATGTTGTGGTCCACCGTGTCGAATGCGGCAGACAAATCCAGGAGTGCAAGGACTTGAGGAATGCCCGCATCCGCGTTTCTCCTCAGTGTATCCAAGGCCGCGAGGATAACAGCCTCAGTTGAATGGGCGGGTCTAAAACCGGCCTGGTTGGGCTCCAGGTAGCCAGAAGTCTCAATGAAATTAGAGAGACAACGGGTGACATATGCTTCTGTTAGTTTAGAAAAGTAGGGAAGAAGAGAAATAGGGCGAAAATTTGAGAGATCGCCGGGATCAGCTCCGGGTTTCTTGAGAAGGGGCACTAAAATGGCATTTTTAAAGGAGTTAGGAACAATGCCGCTCCCCAGAGAGCCATTCAGTAGGGATAGAATGTCGTCCGGTAATTTAAGGCAGATATCCCGCAGTACAGATGGCGGACAACAGTCGTTGGGGGAACCCGACTGAACCCGGTTAGCAAGGCCCGCTAAGGAAGTAGAATCAAGGGCGGGAAAGGTCGTGAAGGTCAGGGGATTATCGGAAGAGGGTTCCGAAATGTATAACTGAGGACAGGAAGGAATGGAGTTTTTTATTTTTATAATCTTTTCAACAAAAAAGTGGTTTAGTGCGTAGCATGTGACTTGGGAGGGGGTCTGGGCTGGGAGGGTTCTGTCATCCGTGGTAAGTTCATTCATGACCTTAAAGACTTCCTTGGATTTATTGACCGCTGACGAGAGTCTGTTGGAAAAGTGGTCAGATTTAGCTAAGATGATGGCAGCTTTGTATTCTCTCCGCACCAAGATATAGAGCAGCCTAGCTGAATCGGAGTAAGTACGCCTCCAGATCCGTTCCTGCTGGCGCACTTTCAATTTAAGTTGCTTAAGATCATTCGTGAACCATCTATGAGAGGAATGATGCCGCGTGCAGGGAAATTTCGTAAGTGGAGCGAATTGATCACTGGCCGACTTTAACCAGGTGCTGATGTCTCTGTCCAGGGAGTTAATGTCAGAGGGGTCAGTGAGTGTTTGAGTTTCCAGGTCAGTCAGGCGTGCCACACTTAGCACCTTGGTCTACAGCCTCTCTAGGATAGCTTACGAGCTGCCCACAGTGTCACTGCTGAGGAAATCAAACCTATGTTAAGCTTAAAGAACTGTTGTAGTTCCTCCTTGACCAAAGCAGCACATTCAGAGCTTTGCAAATACCATGCAGTGAACCTCCAATTGGGGAACAGGATAGTGGGCTGAGTTCCCCACGACAACAAAAGAGGAGAATGATCAGAAATACAGCGCAGGAGAATGCACACAGATTGAACCCAGAGGACATATGCTGCGGATAACCACAGTAAGTCTATGCGGGATTCCACTGCACGCAACACAAACTGATGAGTGTAGTCCAGCTGGGTAGGATGCTAAGAGTGCCATGCATTGCAAAGGTGCAGTGAATCTGCCCACTAGGACAAACAAACTGACCGGGAATGCCTGACAGGATATGGGACAGAGGAGGCCTCCAAGACCGGATCTGGGATTGCATAAAATCTCCTCCAACCACCGTAACGCCCTGGGGGAGAGTCAAGATGAAGGATCACAGCGATTGCAAGGAGGGTTGCAGTAGGGTAGGAGGGACAAAACAGGATACAACATTGTAATGCCTCACTTCCAGATGGCCCTCGATACCCACATAGCATTCCTGAGTGTCTGTGTGCTGCGCTGTGATTGCTAGGGGTGAGATGTATGCAACAGTATTTTGACTCCTCAGAAGCCACTTCTAAAGTTGGAGTGGTAAACCCTGGTGTAGCCGAAGTGGACAAGAAAGGGACAGTTCATACCTACCTAATAGGTGGGTCTCCTGCAGGAAGATGACCACTGGCCTGGGTCGTCTGATATACCGCAATACTGCAGAGCATATAACTCGGTCCAGCAGCTCGTTCACATTCCAGGAAAAAAACGTTATCATAGGGGGTTCATGACACAGCCAGGAGAACAAGGGACAACCCCCACCGAAAGCAGGGTGGAACATGATAACCTGAGGACCTGCAGTGCCATGCCGTACATAGCTATCAACAGTGAAGTGTGTGTTTGCCGTGACCAATCTAAAAGAAAGAAACACTGTTAAGACAGGACAATCAAAGGAACAAACCAGGCCCGGAAGCCCAATTGTGATACCCACCCCCCAACACCCCTCCCACCCCACATTTCACCCCAGGAAGCATCTGTTTCCCTAACTGAATGATCCAGAACAGCTAACTAGGGGGGAGGAAACGTCTGTGATCAATAGGTGCCCATACAATCGGATCTTTCACCTGACAACTGATTACATCATATGGATATGACATTGCCATTTGGTACCCAACAGAAGTAACGTCAAGAATAGGAAGAGAGTTGCTCGGACTAGTGACCCCGCAGATAGGGGGCAAGACCAGACATCCTCTCTGTCAGGCCCTTCCACCCCGTCCCCACAAAAGAACCAACAATTTGACAGGAGAATAAACATCTGAATCGTGGCATTGTGGAAAGTTGGGATGAGGAACCCAGGTCCACCTCAGTAGAGTGAAAAATCATAAGGGTATTCAAAAGGTTCTCAACCTACCTCAGCGAAGCTGGATTCGAGGCAAGTTCTTCTTGAGCCGAGCCAGAGCCCTCCACATCGGCCCTGCGCTCGACCCAGTGCTTCCGATTTGGAAGCGATCCCCCCCCCCCTGCCGACGACGGTAGAGAGATCTGGCATGCTCCCGTGTGCTTCCTATCAGTGCAGCTCAGGGAGCTGTCTCTGCAGCAACCGCCGAGAGTGCGAGATTGGAAAAACACCTTAAGACGAGCAGGGAACAGTTAAATGTAGCGCAAGTCCAGTGCTTTCGGTTTCCCTTCAGCAAAGGAGCGCCCGCTTTTGCACCACCTTTGTATAATCCGGAAAGAAGGGGCCTTTCGAGTTGCCGAACCATAATTCAGGGTGAGGCGGGCCTTTTGTAGGATCACAGCTCGAGAAACCTTACTTCTATGTAAGGATGCAGATTTCGTTTTTAGATTTTACTACTTCATATTAGAATCAGCATGGAATGCTGTAGATGTTGCAGGTTTTCCTTGTGGATCCAATTGTGAATCACTTAATTCCAGACTTTTGTTTCCATTCCCGCTGTACGGAGTTTTCCGTGGCAGAGAACTCCCTGCATGGGAAAAGGATTCTCTCAGGCATAGGCACTTTTTTTGTCCTCCACAAAGAAAATATTTTCCCTGTGGAGAAAGCCCTTTCCTTACAGCCCTAACAAATGTGGAAGTAATCCGTTCTCCTTCTCAACCTGGAAAGGAAGTTATACCAGCACTGTGCTTTAGTAAATCTCCTTTCATTTCCAGGGTGGGAATGGTCTGGATCATAATTTTGGAATTCTCACAAACTGCTACATTTTTGGGCGTTCCCATACATGTATGGCAAACCACACACTGATAAACACATTGTCCCACCCCTTTAGTTGATTTGCGGCTGAGGAGATCTCTTCCCTCGTAAACTGGCTTATGCCTGCTACTTATCCTTTTGTGAATTGCTACCAGAAATGAAAATTATGTAAATTTGATTGTAAACGTATGCTTACAACCAAATTCACCTTTGTGAACAGAGGGGATTGACTTTATCATCCTGTTTCTACATTATCTTCTAAAATACATATCCCGGGGGCGTGGCCAAGATGGCGACCTGAATGGACGCAGCTCTCTGTGGCTCCCTGCCCCGATCCCTAATCACAGCCTTCAAATATAGCGAAATCCCCCCCAAAAACCTGCAGCAGAGGGTCACTACGTGGTCACAGCAGTGGTCCTGACCATCGACGTCGCTGACGGGCTTGTGCGACCTCCGGAGGAGACCAGGAGACGAGGGGCCGGCGGACACGGTGCCGAGACGGGCGGCCGCCCAGGGCCCGCAGCGGTTTCGCGCCAAGCCGCGGCGGAAGGCGAGAGACACAGAGAGCAGCCCAGAGCCTGAGGAGCCGACCGGCGGACTTTGGCCGGATGGGCGTGATCGCAGGGGGAGAGCGTGAAACACCTACTGCTGCCGCGGAGCTTCGGCCGGTGGAGTGGAGGGGGACCGGCTGGCGGCAGCAGAACCTGAGGCCTCGGCTTCTGGGCCCACAGACCATTTGCACGCCAAGTCGCGGCGCAGACTGAGGAAGAGAGGGATCGCCCCGGGACTTGGGTGCCGGCGGGGAGTCGACAGTTGGAGGAGCACATTCAGAGGTGGGGAGCACTGAGGCGCCGTCTGCGGCTGCCGCCGCCCGGCCAGCGGAATCAGAGTGAGCCGGCCGGCGGTCGCGAAACTTAAGACCCAGGCTTCCCGGCCTGTACATACTGGCGGCCGGCACTGATGTCAGCAGGACGCGCTGTCGGCTCCTCGAGCGCTCCAGCGGTGGATGCCCTCTCCCTGATGGGGGCTGTGCCTGGAGGTGGACAGGGTGCGGGACGAAGCTCCTGAGGGAGAAGCAGCGGAGCCTCCTGAGAAGCAGCAAGGCCGGAGAGACTGCGGCCAGAGTGGTAGAGACGCCAGGAACTGAGGTGAGGAGGGGCACTGGAGGGCAAGAGCTGGTGACCCTGGGGGCATAATCGGGCCCCCGGTGCTGGGCCCACATACCCTAAGAGCCGTTTGAAGTCAGGAGGCATAAACATGCCCTGCCGTCTGTGCGGGTGCAAGCCACGAGAGATACACCAGCGGCCGCCCGACCCTCACGAGACTGGTCCTCTGGAGGGGACGGTGCCGCCTTGTGCCACTCCTTACTGCCGAGGCTGCTAAGATAAGGACTGGCCTTCTTAAAATACAGGACATCTGCATGAGCGAGGGGGGTGCAGAATACTCCTGAATGCCTATGTCGCTGTGCACCAGTGGGCCTTGCCAGGCGGAGCTGTCTGGAGTGGGACTGCCCGGTCACTGGACACGACGCGCAGAGACTACCCGGTCCATAACCTCGGACCCGGGGCCGGCCGGACACAGAGGACACACGAGAGCCCAGACTAACACGCGCTTTGCCAGGGAAGGAGCGTGGAGGGGCATCATTACAGTGACCAAGGCCTGAGGAAGAGGCACTCGGGCACGGCCCGGCCCGCGCTGATCTAGGCCCTACGGCACGACCATATAGGAGGAACCCGGAGCTCTAGGCTCCCTCGAGGGGAGGAACGCTACAGCGACGGCCTAGACTCCACCTAGCCGGCCAACTCTAATGGAGGACGCCTGCCGCAGCATCTGCATAGGTCTGCCAGAAACTCAGAGTAGCCTACACTACAGAAGTGGGGAGCATCGGTGGACTAGATCCTAGAGGGCTGCAAAGGGCCCCGACGCCAAAGGCGGAATGGAGAACTTGAACCGCAGGGGCAATCGCACAATCACCGATATGCTGATGAAAACCACCCCCAAAGGAGGGAAAACTCAAGCGCCACCCTCGCCGACAGCTGCCACTGCTGAACCCAGGCAGGAGAAGGAAGAGGCGCCTATCACGAGGGCCTTCCTAGAATCTCTCTTTAACACCCTGCAGGATGACTTCCAAGCACTGAAGCAGGAAATAGCGGGGGAGCAGAGGGAGCTTCGTAGAGACCTTGATGGACTGGGCGAGCGGGTTGCCGCAGTGGAGGACAAAGGCCATGCCCGCAGTGAAGAGCTGGTTCATCTTCAGCAGGAGGTGCTTCGCCTTCAGGAACAGCAGGTGGACCTTCAGGCCCATGCGGAGTACCTCGAGAATCGTTCCCGAAGGAACAACATCCGAGTCCAGAATGTCCCGGTGAAAGCGGAGGGGAATAGCGTTGCCAATTACCTGCAGGACCTCTTCAGAGACATTCTTGGGGGACCGCCTGACTTAGTCATCCGCATCGACCGGGCGCACAGAGTGGGCCCGGCGAGACGCGCGCCGGCCCCATCACCAGAAATTCTTGCATATCTCCCTGACTTCCCCTTGAAGGAACGGATCCTCCAGATGGCGCGCCAGAAGCAACCTCTGCAGTTCAGGGGTGACTCCATCGCCTTATTCCAGGACTTGTCTGCCATCACGTTGCAGAAACGGCGGGCTTTCAGGACGGTTACAGCATTCCTACGTGAAAAGGAGATACCCTACTCTTGGGGCCACCCATTCAAAATCATCTTCAGGTGGCAGGGGAAACTGCACCAGCTCCGCTCCCTCAGTGACACCTGTGCCCTATTGCAGCTCGACCCCCCTGAAGACGAAGATGTAGAGGGGGACTCACCGCCTAGTACGCAGGAAGGACCCAGGCAACGTGCCAGGGAAGAATGGCAGCAAGTTAGACGGCGTCGCCGGGCGAAGGGACACCTTAAGCCGGACACGGCGACAGTTGCCCAGGAACAAGCAGCTGCCGTCCAGGAGGTGGCAAAAGAAACCACGGACTCATCCTGAATGACGGAATGATGGGGGGATCCCTCCACAATTTGCAATAGTGAGGGAGAGGGGCGGGGGGCCATAAGGGTTGCCGCTGCTACGTTTCCACCAAGATGACATTCTACGGACCTACACGCTGTTTGGATAGGCCCGAGACAATGGTTTACAAGATGAAGGACTATCAAAGTTTGCATATTGGGTTTGTGGGGGAGTGGGGGTTGTCAAGGGTTCTGTTCATGGTGGGGAGGGGGCAGTTGTTGGTAAGGCGGGGGAACTCCGGATCCGAGTGAATGTTGGAATGAAGGGGTGGGGGGAGTTGCGAAGGTCTGAGGGTCCTGGGTGGCCGGGGCAACTGCGAGACGGGCCATGGCTGACGTTTCGGCCGCCGGAAGTTTTCTCAGAGCGCGAGTGGGGAGTGACTCTTTATGCCTGCGACTGAGTTGTGTGTGCTCATGTTGAATGTGCGTGAGCTTAACAATCCTGTTAAGAGGCGGCCGGTGCTGTCCCTGCTAGAAAATTAGAAAGCAGATATTTGCCTCCTCCAGGAAACGCATTTGCTAACTAAGGATTGTCATAGGCTTAAGTCCCGGCACTTCCCAACACAACTTTTCTCATCCACAACTACAAAGACTACTGGGGTGGCGATCCTGGTATCAAAGTGATTTAAAGGGAAGCTGCTACATTGGGGGACAGAGATTAAGGGGCGACTCCTATCCAGCAGGTTCTCACTGGGAGCTCACACCTTCATGGTGATTGTGGTTTATGCGCCAAATGAGGGGCAGGAGAAGTTCTTCAACCAAGTGATTACTGAAGCAGCGGCTGCACCTGATAGACACGTTCTGGTTGGGGGGGGACCTCAATTTAGTTTTTGACAGCCTATTTGACAGGTCAGCGCAGCGATCCACGCAGGCAGGCACTTTATCGGAAGGGGGACGGAACAGATTGACAGAACTGGGTTTGACGGACTTGTGGCGCTCCTTCCACCCGGGTGACCGGGACTATACGTATTACTCCAACGCCCACAAAACCTATGCACGCCTAGATTACTTTCTAACATTTACTTCCCTTAGAGCGCTGGCGTCAAGCGTTGAGATAGGAGAGGTAGCACTTTCCGATCATGTACCTCTCACGGCCGTGTTTACCTTTTCGCTGGTGGGGCGCAGCGCCCGTTGCAGGAGACTGCGGGACACGCTACTGCACAGACAGGGGGTTGTGGCCAAGATCAAGGAAGCTATAGCTGAATACCTGGTGCACAACAAGCCAACAGACACTTCACATGCAACACATTGGGCAGCACTCAAAGCGGTTGTGCGGGGCGAGTTCATTGCAATCGTGGCGGCAGAAAATGCGGAGAGGGCCCGTAAGAGGGAGGAGCTCTCTTCCCGCATGAAGGAATTGGAGCAGGTACACCAGAGGACAGGGGCGCCGAGGGTGTGGAAACAGTTGCGCGTAGCACGTCA
This sequence comes from Lissotriton vulgaris, assembly GCF_964263255.1. Lineage (NCBI taxonomy): Eukaryota > Metazoa > Chordata > Amphibia > Caudata > Salamandridae > Lissotriton > Lissotriton vulgaris. Next base: position 626,333,144 of record NC_141693.1, read on the forward strand.
ACAGTTAGCAGCACTAGACCAAGATAGAGCAGAATATGCGGCACTACGGGTACGACATGCATACTACACAGGAGGCGACAGATGCGGGAGGTTGCTAGGCCGGGCGCTCCGCAAGCAGCAGCAGCGGCACTCGGTGCAGGAAATCCACACGCAGGAAGGGGTCACAGTGACCGAGGATGGAGCAATAGCGCAGGCATTCAGTGACTTTTATACTACATTATACGAGGGAGCTGCTCTGGATCCCGCGGACGGGGCGGCGTTCCTGGACTGGGTGTCCCTACCGACATTATCGACAGAACAATCGGAATTCCTTGACAGGGAGATCCGTCCTGAAGAAGTCATCGCCGCGATTGCCCGCCTCAAACTGCCCAAGGCGCCGGGACCGGATGGCTTCACCGCTGCCTTTTACAAAACGTTCTGCCCCCAGGTTGCTCCGTTGCTGACTGCCCTCTTTAATTCCTTCTCAGAACCCGGCGCCATCCCAAGAGACCTGATGATTTCGGTCATTCCCAAACCGGGGAAGGACCGAACGCAATGCGGGGCCTTCCGCCCTATATCATTACTTAACGTAGATCTGAAGCTTTACACCAGTATACTGTCGAAACGGCTGGGTCCACTCATGCAAGGTCTGATTGATTCGGACCAGTCCGGCTTTATTCCGGAGCGACAGACGGTCGATAACACAAAAAGGGCGCTCCACTTAGTGGAACGGGCCTCCAGGCTGCCGGGAGAATTCATGATGTTGGCGATTGAGGCGGAGAAGGCCTTCGACCGTGTTCACTGGCCGTATCTGGAACAGGTGCTCATCAAGGCAGGGTTAGGCACGAAATTCCGTGGATTCTGAATTGCTATACCTTCCCCACCGCGGCGGTTCGGGTGAATGGCTGCTCATCGCCCACATTCCCCATCGAACGCGGAACTCGGCAGGGGTGCCCGCTCTCACCCCTGCTCTTCGCGCTGTATATGGAACCTCTGGCGCAGGCCATGAGATCGCATCCGACCATTAGAGGGATTAAGTTCGGGGCTTATATTCACATGATGAGCTTATACGCTGATGACGTCTTGCTTTCCTTTGCTTCCCCTGCGGCATCCTTGCCGGCCATCCTGGATGCGTTTGCAAAGGCTTCTGGCTTTAAGGTCAACATGACAAAGTCAGTAGCCCTTGACCTTTCCCTGGAGGCGCAAATGCGGGCCTCACTAGAAGCGCAATTCCCCTTCCAATGGGCGGACGGCGCAGTCCCCTACCTGGGCGTACAATTGGCGGCCACGCTACCGGAAACGGTGCGTATCAACTACGCTATCCTTAGTCGCACTATCCGCGCGGAGGTCGGGTGGTGGCGGCACCTCCCACTCTCTTGGCTGGGCCGAGTGGCAGCAGTAAAGATGATGATCCTCCCGCAAGTTCGATACGTTTTTCGGGCTCTCCTGCTTCGTCCCCCGGAGGGATGGATTCGCCGCACACAATCAGAGCTGGCTCAGTTTGTGTGGAACGGGAAACAACCCAGGCTCAAGCTGAGGCTAGCGATGCTTCCCCCGGAGAGCGGTGGTCTGTGCCTGCCAGATTTACGACTCTATTTCCAGGCGACCCAACTCAGGACCCTAGTGGAATGGAGCAAATGGGAATCGGAGCTCCATTGGTTGTTCCAGGACCAAGCGATAGCGGGGCGTCCGCTCCAGGAGGTGCCTTTCTTGCGTCGGCAACACCGGCCCCCTAATCTATACGCCTCCTTCATCACGAGGGTACCGCTAGAGGTCTGGGATCGAACCTGCATCCTGCACGACCTGACAACCTTCCCGTCTCCCCTCACACCCCTGTTGGAGAATCCCGACTTCGGTCCGGGTAGGGATGTCCAGGCTTTTGCAAGGTGGCGCCCAGCAGGATGCCGATGCCTCTTTCACATGTATTCAGGTGAGAGAGTGATGCCTTTTGAGGAATTCCGGAAGACCTATGACCTCCCGGAGGCCGAACGTCTTAGGTATCTACAGGTCCGACACTGGGCGCTTCACCCCCTGTCTCGTGTAGACGCAACGCGCAAGCTCAGTAAATATGAGTACTGGCTTCTTTCACCCACCACAGATAAGCGACTCATCTCAGACATATATCGACTCCTCTTGGACAGATACTCGCACGTTTATAATGCAGGACGGGCGAGATGGGAAAGGGAACTTGAGCGGACTCTGCGCAACAAAGAATGGGAGGACATATACTACTGCGCCGACACTTGGCCTACCACATGGGACTGACCGACACATTTACCAAACTAGTAACCTATTGGTATTACATACCAGAACGCATGCACGAGATGGGCCAAATGGGGGACGCACTCTGCTGGAGGGGCTGCGGGGAAAGGGGCACTCTGACGCACCTTTTGTGGGATTGCAGTCATATACAGGGTTATTGGAAATTGATTCTGGATGAAGTCGATGCACACTTTGAGGCGGAGATCCCGCGATTTCCAGCCTATGTCCTATTGGGGCTCCCTAATGCCCTAACCTATCCTTTGAGAGCCCGTAGGGGTCGGTTGATAGCGATAGCGCTGGGCTCCGCAGTGCAGGCCCTGTTAGCCCTGTGGCGTACCACGCAAGTCCCCACCCTTCAGAACTGGTTGTGGCGACTCGGGTCAGTCCTTGGTATGGAAAAACTCTCTTGGGGGAAGGGGCGAAATATGCGGAGCTGTGGCAGCCCTTCCTATCCCTGCTAGCCACCGAATTTCGAGAAGTGACCTGTCCTAGGTATTTAAGGTTGCTCCGCTTGTCACAGGTGAATGACGAATCAGGATGAATGTGTGGGGGATACGTATGGTGTTGGAAGAAGGATCCTGAGGGTGGGAGTGGGGTGGGGGTTTGGGGAATTGGTTAAGGGGATGGGTTAAAGTTCGGTGTTTTTTCTTTTGTGGCTCTATGAACGCTGGACAAACTCTGCTAGTTGAGCTTGTAGCTCCCAAGGACTACAAGACATTATGACCTTTGCGCAGGGTGGAGCTCTGAGATTGCTAAACATTGGACGCATTGTTATCTGTAAGATACCCTGATATTTCCCAGCTGTATGTAAGAGGCCCCTTTTTTTGTTTTAGTTTCTTTTTTTTTAAATAAAGAGATTTAATACTAAAATACATATCCCCGATCCCCCTTATCCAGTTGTTTAATTTCACTCTGATCTTGCCCATTAAATATTTCTTCCTTTGCTGGATTGGTTTGAGAAGTTTGCTTCTTAATTCTTTAACTTCAATGTTGTGTTTGTTGTGCTTGAGTAAATGGGATTGTACATAGACACTGTATTTGCATAACAAATCACCAGATTACTAAGTGTGCTAAATTTCATACTGTGTTCCCCCCAGCCAATATTCCAAGATATCACAAATTGGAATTGTGAGGATCAATAAAGTCTGTTTCCAGGTTTTTATTTAAATTGTATCTCATCACTAATGCTAAAGCAGCGACTTGTCATAAAAGACGACTCTATAAAGCTGCCAATGTTGTGTAAACTGTGCATAAACCAAATGGTCTCGAGATTCAGGCATGTATCAATAAAGCACTACCCTATCAGTATTACCCTCTTCTGAGTTCCTTTTATGAGCAAAGGAATAGGCCCTCCCACTGATGCCGTACTTTTCCCCGCCACACTGCCCGCATGCCGCTCCAGGAAGAGGCAGCCACGCAGAGACCTGCGGGTAAGCGTACCAGGACTGTGCGGCTCACTCCCAGCTATGGGAGCTTCCGATTTTTTGTTTCCAAACCCTTTGGAACCAGGGGGGTCAGTGTGCCTCTCCCTCTCCACACTCTGGTGGCTCTTTGCTTCTTCTGCCTCTCCCGCAAGGAACAACTGTGGTTCCCCTGCATGACAGTGTTGCTTGGTGCCATTTCTGTCTATTTGCTGCCCCTGCTTTGCTATTTTCCAGCCGCTGTCACTGCACCGACCTGCTCACGGGGGAACGCAGGTACGGGTGTACAGTAGGACAACAGGCTGGTGATACAGAAGGCAGTCAGTATGCTTTTTTTGTGCAGTTGCTGCTGATGCAGGCCCCCCCCCCCCCCCTGTGGTGCTGTATATCAAGATACAGAGGGCCCTGCGGAAATAATACGTAATGGTATTTGTTCAGCACAATGGCAATATTTCGGGAGAAGATGTACAAACCTAGAAAAGGCTCTCAAGAAGCCCAGCAGGTAAAATGCTTTGTAATTCATATAGAAAAGTCAAGTAATAATAAATAGGAAGTGTGTGGTGTCTCTAGTGAAAAGTCGAACCTATATACAAAAGTGACTGGTTGTGACATACATTAAAGTTTCAAAAATACCAAGGAACACAAAGCGACCATCTAGTCAATTTTCAAAAATCATTCACAAATTCCTGTGACAATAACGGAGGGTGCGTACAATGGTTCGTCCTACAAGTGTGTCGACGGCGTTTCAACCTCCTATGAGATAGGAGGTCTCATCAGGACCTGAGATAAAGGGACACCTGAAATCAAATCAAGAGGGGATCAATGATGTTAATAGATTCCAGATTGAAAAAAGGGGGGTTGGAACTGAGGACAAGGCAACCTCTATTACCTGGGTTTATATTGATATTCTGATGAATGGCGGTGTGTGCACCCCAAAGAAAGGTGACCCAGTGAAGTACAGGAGAAGATTACTTACATAGGGCCCAGCCGAGCACTGTTAGAGAGGAGACATAACATTTTCAAAAGAGATCATTAGCTGAGATGAATGCAAGGCATTTTAAATAGTATTGCAGTATATTAAAGGAAACTCACACCTGTAAGTGTTTGTGTGTGGGGGGGGGGGGGGGAGGAAGGGGGGAGCTGACAGTCCGGAACGCATATGTTCAATTATACATCAATGTTGAAGAATGGGTTAACCAAGAACTCCTTTTCGGTATGTACTTCTAGGGGGTAAGGAGGCAGTGTCATGAAAGAGTGCCAGTATGTTGGCCATAGAAAGGCTCTGCATAAATCATGTATGTGCGTGATGCAAGTGGGTACCGCAAGTGGAGTTTGCGGTGTGGCAGATTAGCAAAATCAGGATAGTGAATGACCGCTTGGCCTTGGTGAATACCTCTGTCTCCATCAGTGTTAGTAACCTGATGGAGGGTGTAGCGGGAATATGTTGCCGGTAGCATAGGGGAAAAGGCAGTACTAGTGATCGGAGCAGCCGATTCACTAGACTCTATTGTGATTGGGAGTGCCAATCTGAGTGCTCCTGGTTCTTGTGTGAATAAAGTTCTATTTAGTGACTTGGTTGCGATTGGGATTACCAATATGAGTGTTCTTTGTGAATGGGGTACTGTTTAAGGACTGTTGTTCGACAACCTTGATGTATACCGTTTTATGTAAATAGTCCAGAACATGATAATGATTCCCTGAAAGGAAGAGATCTAAAATGGGTCCAGTGTTAACTAACCAAGAGAGCGTGTTTCCGCTCTGGCAATCTCCAATTATAGCAAAAATAACGAGAGTCAGATTAGACGGTTATACTTAATAATATGTAACCATGCTTGCCTTATTTAGTCAAAATGAGGTTAAATAATTACAATAAGTGCAGGTACCAGAACAGTTGGAGGATGTGTACACAATTCTAGATGAAGGAGGAGAATTCTTGTAAAACCTGTTTTCGGTGAATTTTTGGGAAAAACCAGAGTGTGTATGCAACAAAGTATTATCGTTTCATTTTGGACATAGCGGGCGGTTTATTGGTCAACATCATTTAAAGAATGTTCCAACTTTTCAAGAGTTAGATCATTAGTGTGGAAACAAAACCACGCCATTCTTCAGAGGTGTTAAGACCAAGGGTCATTGAGTCAACTCGTTCTATCCATTTGCATTCCATCCTTTGTAGAATCTGTTCCTTGTCAACCCCTCTTTCCAGAATGGTAGCCATTTCAATTATCTGCCACATTAGTTCTTCTACTGTACGATTTTTTTCTTTGTAGTGGGAAACCAAATGGGCATTCAGGACTGTGCACCTTATCCTGCTTCGATGCTGACTGATGCATGTCTTGATTGATTGTGAAGTTTGTCCAATATATGGTACATTACAAGGGCACCAGATACAATCCATCATATTGCGAGAATTATACTTTGAAAGAAAACTAAATTCTTGCTTGATATTATTGTGCTCAAACATGTTTGTATCAAAAGAAAAATCACATGCAACCAATGGATTCAACAGTAATGTCCTTTGACTGGTGGGAGACCCCAGGTGGTATTTAAAGTTCTGCATTTTTGCCAATGTTTTGTTTTGTAGATGAGTGTACTAGATAGTCCTTTAAGTTTTTCCCTCATTTGTGAGCAAACAGTGGAGCTTCAAATGTGCTGTGGCAGGGTCGGTGCAGGACCTGAGAGTCATTGAAAAGTTATTGAAATTAACGAGCACTCTGCAAAACTTTGCATAGTTTCTGGCCCCTGGCTACTGGGAGTTGTCAGGAGCTGTTGAAGATCAGACCAGACAGAACTGGGGCAACCCAAGTTCATATTTAAGGCTTTGTAATTCAGACATGTGCTATAACCTTTGACCAGGCCCACGACCAAGCAAGCCAGCAAAGCTGGGCGGTACTCAAGTGGTTGTAACAGCAAGGGAGGAGGAGTGACCCTACATTCCAGCTATTGCCTCCATTTTTGCTCCTGTGGCTCAGCATGGTGTGAGGGTGGAGGTGAGTTCAGCAAGAACAGGGGGAGGAGGTGAGTGGACATTGTTAGAGGTGAATAAACATTATATTATTAATACCATATAATATCTCATTATTATTACTGCCGATGTCACTGTTGGTACAGCTGCCCTGTTTTACAAGCAATATTACAAATCTTGTTGCCCACGTGATCAAGTGACATCTCTTTACAAAGCATAACCGCTGTTCAAGCCAGCCTCTGCCTTCTGCCCTCTGGATCTTTTTACTGCCTGTGCTTGCTTTTGTGAACTGCAACTTCCCGTCATCTCCCTTAACGCACAAGAACTGTACTCTTTATCCTGCAACAGTAGAGCTGGTAGTTATGGGAAAGTGTAAACCAACCCTTGCACCACCCGCTACTCGTGCCACTCTGGATGGGTTTTTGCGGTGGGCTGTGGGCGTAATAAGTAGAGAAATCAGGCTGGCAGAAAAAAGATTACCCCTGACTTCGCCATTGCTGTCCAGAACGGCCATGGTACAAGAACCTGCAGGGAGGGACAGCGGGCAACTCAGACTATAGTCCCGCTTTCACCTCCTGTAGTCATTTTAGATAACCCGGTCATTAATCCTCAATCCCTGGCCATGAATGCAGACGAGGAAGACAGAGCAATGTCTAAGGGAGGGAAGATGAAAAAAGTAGAGGTTTGTGCTAGATCAAAAAAATAACACCTTGCTCCATCAAAAGGTTTGCAAAGGTCCGGTCAGGATGAATTTACTCTAAATCAAGTAAGTAAAAGCTGAGCTGCAACTCCTCCTGAAGAGTTTTACTCCAGCATTGTGAATTTATTTTCAGATGCTCTTAAACCAATAACGACTCGGCTGGGGAATATCGAAGATCAACTGATGTCCTTGGTTAAGGCCTCTAAAGAGGGACATCGAATAAGACCCCCCAAGAATCCGACTGCTTACAAGTAATCGAAGCCTGTGCTGCAGATTTATCCTCTAATGGATCTACAGATCTCCCACCAAGTTCATACCAAACTACCTAGTACTGTTTTCCTTCAACCATTGTTTCACAAAACGTTTGGGGAGACAGGGGTATAAGTTCTTCTAGATTCAGCCCAGGAGTCTGATCGTAAGCATTCACCTGGGCCTAGGAATCCGTCTAACCGGTCTCAGCCCATTTCCTTGATTCAACCTAAATGTGTTCTTGAAGGCTTGCACTTACCTCCTGACAGTACTCCATATATGATGGTCCTTGTGGGAGTTCCACCCCTTGCCGGAGGCACGTACCAGAACTACCAAAGTCTTATGAATAAAGCTGTACATTGGTTTTCGAGAAATGTGGACTGCCACCCTGCAGTCATTGACAAATTAATTATGGCCCGCAGAGTAAACTCGGTTGGCCCTACAACAAAATCTATAGAGGGGGATTGTGTAGTCCTTAATTTTAGAAATCCTGGGGGTGTCCGTTTTCTATTATCATCACTGAGTATGGTGAGCTAAAACTTTTGTAAAATAAAGGCATGCCTGTTAGGCTATTTTTATCCACCTCCGAAAGGTTATATCCTCAGTGCCCTGCATCATTGAGCACAGAGATCCTTGCAAAGACTGCCAACCCCAGCATCATTTATTAATTCCAACTGATTTGAAGTGTTGTCAGGGCTCACAGTAAATGATTGATGCCTGGAACCATCCCCCCCCCCACCCCACAGATGGTAGGCCCAGACCACTTAATGCAGCTGAGGCTGTTACTAACTTTACCCTTTCTGTTCAGCCGTCGCGTAATGTAAATGGGAATAAGACCAGCACCAATCCTGGGCAAGGTATGCGGATCCTTTCCTGGAACATTGTGGGGGTCCTGGTCAAATTGAACAACGAAGATTGGGAGGCTTATACCTCAACATTTGACATTATATGCTACCAGGAAACTTGGGCTGCCGATTCTATTGCATTACTTGCTTTTAAATCTTATTGCTCCAACGCAATACCATCATCTTCGGGGAGAAGATAGGGGGGTTTGGCTATCTTTGTGTCTGGTATGAGTAGAGATTTGGAGATTAAAGTTACAGCATCTACCCCATGGCGCCAAATTCTATTTCTATAAATTTCTAGTGTGTTAAATGTGGTTTTAATGCATTTCTATTTTAACTTTTGTCATTCACTGCCTATAAAGTTTGTTCACAAATTGGGGAAGATACTCCTAGACTTTGGGACTAGACAGGAGAATATTGATATCTCAATTATATGGGCAGGAGATTTTAAAATCGCCAAATTCATCCATAGTAGGCATTGTATTTGTGGGTTTACAAATGAACAGGGAGCCACCATTAGTCACTTTATACACTCAACTTATGGAGAAATTTTAAACCAGCTAATGTTAACATAGGTTTTGACTTTTTAATTGAATCTTCGAGTTCAGGGCAACCCAAACCCTCCTACATTCATAGGAAGGGGTAAGGGGAGCACAATAGACTTTGTGCTCTTGACAATTGATCTTGCTAAAAATCTTATGCAATATGAGGTGTGTCCTCTTCCCCAGAGTAATCATAACCCCATCCCTTGTGATTAACCTATGCCCAGAGATATCAGACACAATTAAGATACCTCTTAGCTATACCGCAAACAAAGGGGTTTGAATTAATTGGGGTAATGTTGAACCAAATATGTTTTTTAGCAATTTGATTATGAAAGTCACTAGGGACTTCACTTGCACCATTTTGCTGAATAGGGCTCAAGAGAATGTTCTGGAGAGTTTTCTTAAAATTAGTAGGACTGTGGCTAGTAATAAACCAGCGAAAGAACGTCCCACTAAGTCATGGTTTAGCCCTGAATGTACAGCTGCGCTTAAGGCGTTAGAAAAGTCTACAAATAAGACTCCACATAATCTAAAGGACATTAGAGCAGCTAGAAATAATTACAAGTATGCTCTCAAGAATAGGACTCAGGAAATTCTAAGAAAGGTCTCGAAGGATTTAGAAAAAGCTACTCAACTCATAGATAATCATCTTTTTTGGGAAATAGTAAACCGACCTTTCTTTGCGGACAACCGAGCTACTGGCATTGAGTGCCATATACTGAACAAGATTGGTTCAACCATTTTTCTCTTATTTTTAACCATGAGGGGGATGAATGAGAACATGGCCCTATGCCAGATTCTCACGTAGAAAACATGGACTAGCTAGGAGACCTCATAGACTTAGCACCCGTTACTAAAGTCATCCAGTGTGCAGCAAGTGGCAAGGCCTTGGCCCGACGGGGTACCAATATACGTATTTAAACACAATGTTGACTTTTGAGCCCCTCTTTTAACTAATGTGTCAAAGGCGGCATTTAGGGGTAATTTTTTTTATTCTTGGAGAGAGGCTACCATAGTCCCAATTTACAAAAAGGGTAACAGGAATTCACTGACATTCTGCCTCCCAATTTTTATTAATCGATTCTACAAAAAGAATTCTAGGACGTGTCATCTGGGGTAAATTGAAGGATTGGGCAGAGACTACCTCCTTCTTTTCCCAAGTCCAAAAGGTTTTAGACCCTGTTTGGGACTACAGAACAGACCCTTAATTTAAACCTTCTCTGGGGGAAGTATGTCAAGGCCGGGAGAGGCACCATTCACATGGCATTTATGGACCTCTCCTGTGCATCTGACCTGGTGGACAGGACTATATTGAGGGATCTAATGGATCATGCCAGCATTGACCTCTCCCTGTTGGATCTTATAATATGTCTGCACTTGGACACTACCACAAAAGTGTGGTACACACAATTGAGGGACTGCACAAAGCCAAGAAGAGTCACTAGAGGAGTAGGCATGGGTGTATCTTAGCCCCTTTCTGTTTTTATTTTACATAAACTCCGTAGATGCTTCTCTAAAGCTATGTAGCAAAGATGTCCCCGAACTGGTACACATGCAGTCCTGATACTTTTATATGCAGACAGCGTAGTTCTTTTAGAATGAATGGCAAATGACCTTCAGAATCTTTCAAATGGTTTTAATACTTTTATTATAAAATTAAATCTTAAGGTGAATTACCAAAAATCATCTGTAATGACCTGTGGGCCCAAATGTACCAAGTCAAAACCTTTTAACATTGGGGGGATGCCTATACAAACGGTATCTTTTTTTATTTATCTAGGCATTCGACTTGATGCTAGTCGGTCTTGGGAGAGGTTAATTCATCAGAGAATACAGAAGATGAGGCAGCTTGTGAAAAATATTTGGACTTGAGAGTAGGTTAGGCCACAAACCAATTAGGGAGACGACCCAGCTCTATGAGATATGTTTATCCATTTGTGTTTACAGTGCAGGAGTGTGGGGGTGTGCCGCTCCAGGGAAATTGCAGGTAGCAGAGAATACATTTTTCTGTGGACTTCTAGCAGTTTCCAACCACCCCAAGTTTTATTTCACACCTAGAACTAGGAATTGGCTTTTTGGAGGATTTGGCTGGGAAAGCTCCTTTATTATTGTGCTTGAAGATATGGAGCACTCACAACGCTGCCTTTTTGAGGGAAGTGCTGGATGGATGCAAGGCCATCATTCAGGTCTGTATTCTTATTTACCCTGGCTTATCAACCCTCAGACTAAATATTGTCTATCAGATTATTGCTGTTCCTTTGGCCGGCTCTTGGGTCACCTTTTTCTCTTGTTTCCCATGTGATGCTGTCTCTTCACAATCAACTGCACATTTTATGTTATTTTGCAATATGTATGGCTCATTAAGAGTCCAATTTTACGTCCTACTTTATTGCACAGGCACTTTACTTCATACAAAGATGGTATGGGATATTTACAATCTCTAGCTACTCCGGAAATCTGCTTTTCTATACTTAGTTTCATTACTGCTGCTATAAAGTTAAGAAAAAATTATGAGCCTTAATTTTACAATTATATTGTCTTAAAATGTTGTATTTTCAAGCATAAGCTACTAATTTTCTACTTCACTGAGGTTTTATTCTTACTGCGAATGTGCAGACTGTATTTATTTTGTGTTTGTATGGCCTTTAGTTAGGCTGAATATCATTATTTTGATTGATTGATTGAGTGGCAGACATGCCCATGTGCAAAACCCTTCCCATATAGATGACACTATAAATATAAGCTCTACAAATTATGATTGTGGCTTACTGGAACAATGCTGCAAAGTGTATCAGAGGCACGAAGTGATACTAACTTGCTAATCATTTCTTTATTAAGGAGATCGAGAGCACAGCTTGCTAACTTTATTTTTATTTTATGTTGTTTAACAGAGGAAAATACAGTTTGTGTTGAGGGGAGGTTAGAGCTCAATCAGGAAGGGCCAATATGCCAGACATCACCTACAAAAATATAGTCTGACATACATGGTTTGTCCTAATTATCCTTTGCAAAAATATTGCCTCATTGAATGTGGATTTTCTGAAAAAAATTATCCAATATCAATGAGTTTATTAAAATGACAAAGTACATATTACAACGTACAACAATCAGGCATGTCACTACATTGTTTTAAAGTTGGATGATAAAGTGCTACAAGTTGAACCATACAAATAAAGTCTACTACAGGCATAAAATAGTCCATAGGTTCCAAATATTATTATGAAAAGATATTTTTAAGGCTCCATCATCATCAAAATACTTTATTTCTACTTTCTTTTAAAACCATAAAAGTGTTACATAAATAAATAACAAGAACAATTAACATCATAAAACCAATACACTATTCAAATGAGGTACAATGTTAACAAGCATTGGCATAGCCAATAGGTCTCGCCTTTGGGACCTTACAAGTGTTTAGCCATGCAACACCTGATGTTGTTGCGTCAAGGATATTGTGCTGGATACCTAAACACTTATAAGGTCCCAAAGGCGAGACCTATTGGCTATGCCAATGCTTGTTGTTACTAGCTTAAGCAGACCAAATACTTGTAAAATATACTGCCTGCTAGTATGCATAAAGTGATTCCTACTCCTTGTAATCCTCATTTCTTTTAGACTGATTTACACACATCTGATTCATTGTCTCTGTATAATGTGTGTGATGTAAAGTGCTTTAACACCCTACACAGGTATGAGAAGCAGCGCTATGAAAGAAATTAAATATATGTGAGAGAGAAGCTACGGAGAGATGAGGGGCACTGTTGGAGGGTGGTAGTAAGGGAATCTGTGGAGAAAGAGATCATTGGGAGGGTGAAAAGAAAGATTGTCGCTGGGGCTCCACTAGTGCTAAAGCCAGCCTTTCACCACAGTATGCTGCATGGGGAAAGTCTTAATTCACCTGCTCCTTCACTCCTACGCATTAATCCCAAATGCATGTATGGCCTATTCTCTCCCTCAGACTCGGGCCCAATGCAGATGGTTGGAAAAGGTCCTGGCTCATGGCTATAGAGCATGGCTGTTTGACATTCGTTACAGTCAGGGCCACTGGAATTATGAGGCAGGAGAGGCCACATTATGAAACGCCATTCCGTGTTATTATATGCCCTTGATGAAGCAACCCACTTTAGTACGTGAAAGCCCAGTGTTATTGTAATTAAGGTGTTGAAAAAAAACACAGCATCTGCCCTGGTCATAACTAGAGAGAAAGTGGGGAAAAGAGAGAAGAATAGAGTGACCAAGAGAGAGAAAAGCAGAACAGGATAGAGTTAAAGTGAGAGACAAAATCAGGAAAGAATGAAAAAAGAGGAGGATAAATGAAAAGGGGAGAGATGCCGCTAATACTTACACCTAAAAAAAGTGTGCTTTTACCAAAGACTCACAAGTGATGTTTTAATACTAAACTCTATTAAAAAATGTAGTGCTAAAATATACCTACTTTAATCCCATGTAAACAATAAACCCCATGCTGAATCCCACTATGTGCATGACCCAAATGTGCATCAAAGAAATATAGACCAAACGTAAACCAAAAATGGGCAAAATAAAAATAAATAGTCTTACGGCGCTCGCAAACTTTTACATTATTCAAGTTGAAATCATCAGCATAGCCACGTACACTTAATCACAATTAAACAAATCCATTTAAACACCCCTTGCAGTTTAACAATACGTGACTGTGCCAATAGCTCAAACTCTCGCAAATGCAAGACCTGTTGCATTGCAAATGCTTGTTTTAATGAACTATGCAACTAAAGATTTGAGTCTAGTGAGTCCCCGCCTGTGGCCGCGCAGAATACCGTGAGCCACAGCATCCCAATGCTAGCCGTGCCAGGGGAAGGCCAGATTCCACCAGAGACGGGTATCCCTGAGACAACATAGAAGGAACAGTTCCACAGTGTCAGGAAGCTGCCCTGTGAGCCACGGATTTCTTAAGTCACCAGAGCCTGTGGCCGGGCAGAGAAAAGCAGTGAGCCATGGTGGCACAGAGCTACCTTAGACTGTGGCAGGGCATCCCTTTAAGATGAAGTTTCGTGCAGCTCTGTCTTAAATGCACAAAAATGATTAGAAACACAAAATAGTTTTTTTCCCCAAGGACTTGCGAGTCTAATAGGCACCAGAGAGGCACCAGTGCCACCGCATTCACACTTATAAACATTTGAATAGCTCCCACGCGGTTGTCTCTTGAGAGGCGCTGTATCAGCTGTGCGTTTTCCTGCAGACCCCGGCCAGTATGCACTAGCTGTAGTGCAGTGTGAGGGCAGCAGCAGCCCAGACCCCTCTGCGGAGCACGCCCCCTGAACAGCTGTGCCGGGCTAACAGAATGCGGGTGGGATATTAAGCCGGCCTTTGATTAGTAATTAGTTATATGTCAATCCCAGCATATGACATGATAATCCACATTTGTAAAGCAGCACAATCACCCGTAAGGGTCTTTAGGCGCTGTGGGCCGTCGGGAAGATTAAGCAAACTATTGCCCAGACTCATGATGGAAATTTGGAAACGTTACTATTGATGCCAAGTCCTTCCAGAGATCAGCCCCAGCCCGCTTTGAGAAGGTTGCAAAAGTCCCTCTGAAGCCCCCTCAGATCTTGCAGTTGCAGAAGTGCACATAAATCTGAAAGGCGCTGCTTCTGAGTGCTCCATAAAATCATAGCTCCCCGCCCCCTCTCCTGACCATTCACCCACTCCCCGCCTCATGTTCATATCTAGGCAGATGCATTCAGGGGCCGGCACCGCTCAATGGGGCTGTGTGGCAGCCGCCCCTAATTGGCGTTAAAGCACTCAGTACTTGGGAGCATATGCAGGGAGGGGGCTCCCAAGTCCCATCGAGCAGTGCACCCACCCGCAGGACCCTCAACTAGGAGGGGAAAGGCAGAGCAGAAGCTGAAAGTGTCAGGGTGTGAGGGAGCGGGAACTGGTACGGACCGAGGGACATTGCCCCTTGCATTCCGCAGGTGGGGGAGCAGGAAGGGGGTTAATGGAGACCTGCCTCCTACAGGCAGAGAAATCTCGCTATAAGCCCCACAGGCCAGACCACGAGGAAGGGCCAGTTGTTCTGCACTCTGGCTCTGCAGTAAAAATGGGAAAGGGTTGGGGGAATGCGCACCCCATGGGGGGCATCAATGGAAGGACATTACCCCTGCATTCCACAGACGGGCCCAGTGAGGGGGGTTCATGCACAGGTGCCCTCTACAGGCAGAGACATCGCACTATAAGCCCCACAGGCCAGGCCAAGAGGAAGGGGCAGTGGCTCTGCACTCTGCAGTAGAAATAGGAATGGGTGGATGCGGACCCCATGGGGGTCCTCGATTGAGGGACAGTGGTTTGGCTCCCCTCAGGCAAAGAGTCCGGAGGGGATCTTGGCGAGCTGCACTGTACAGGCAGGGCCTAGAACGAGGGCTTCGGGCATCGGACTGAGCGCCACACAGGCAAAGCCCCAGAGAGGGTGCTTCAAGGCTTTGCGCCCGCATGCAGGGGCCCAATGGGGTGTGAGGGGGCTCAATACCTAAGAGGTCTGCTTGAATCTCACAGGAAGGGCCATGAGAGGCTGGGAGAGAGTACCAGAGGATAAAGGCGGTGGTCTCACCCGGCATAAAGAGGCCACTAAACAGGGTGCATCCAGCTCAGAGAGCCTTCACTGAAGTCTGCCCAACAGGTGGATCCGAGGAAGACAGGATCTCGCACAGCTGAGGCAATCTTTTTCCTCCTAAAACAGTCTATAAATGGTAACGTTTGTCTAAGGCTATAAGAGTAAATACATTTGCCATTCAGATCAGAGTGAGCGTTGGAACTCCAGACTGAGGGGAGTCATGCAGAGCAGAAAGTGTGTCTCACTCTCGAAGAAACCTAGGTTGGGATCCCGGCTCTCTACTTCATCAGCTTGTGTGATTCTTGGCCTATCGCGCCTCCTTGTATACAGCAACATTCGCAGCTCTTTAAAATGTAAATATTCGTATCCAGCTAATTGAAAGCTTAGAGCACAACAAACGAAGTTGATAGACACTACTGAGAAACGCTGCAAGCAAATGCCGACCACAACAAGCAACGTACCTTTCTTGGATTGAGTGTTTCCGGTCCCTCTGCACGGGCGAGACACAGGAAGCCGGGCTGGACTGCCCGGGACTGCCTGCTTGAGGGCGGGGCAAACCAGCACAGACAGGAAGCGGACAGGAGCCTACACCGCGCTCCTGTGAATGGAAGGGAGCTAGCCGCCTACGAATCCCGTGCAGCGCCACTACCGCGGGACAGGACGAGAGGAGTATGAGAGACCCGGTGAGTGGGGGCGTCGGGGCACATTGACGGTTAGACTGATAGACGGAAGTCATTAGGCGCGGTCATTAGGCACGTTCACAACACCAGAGCTGCAGCGCCCAGGAGAGTCTGAACACGTGATGCGAGCCCGCCAGCTGAAGCGCGTCCTCGAGGTGAAATCGCCGAGGTTATGCGCGTAACCACCCCTCTCAGCCATTCCCAGGAAACCCACAACAATAGGTCTTTTGCTGGAGCAGCGCTATGCGCTGCTAACACCAGCGAGACCTAAAAAGCACCAATCACATTAGTTCACAACAGCTGAACGGAAGCGCACATGAGAGTGTGCACAGGGCCAGCAGAAGCGGCAGTGAGGCGGCTTTTTACATAACTTGTTGATTTTAAATAATTCCATAACATGAGAGCCCACCGTGGTTAAATAAAAATCACCAATCACATTAGTTCACAACAGCTGAACGGAAGCGCACGCACAGGAGAGTTTGCACAGGGCCAGCAGAAGCGGCAGTGAGGCGGCTTTTTACATAACTTGTTGATTTTAATTAATTCCATAACATGAGAGCTATCATAGAAATGATATATTGTAAGCCATTCTTTTAACTGTAATGGTGTCAGCGACAAGAAGGGTTGCGAAGTTTGAGACGTGGTAATGCTTTGGAATTTAAAAGCAACCATAGTCCCAGTGAGGCAGCTTTTAAACTACCTTTGCGACTTTTAACACCGTGGTTAAATAAAAATCACCAAGCACATTAGTTAACAACATCTGAACTGAAGCACACAGGAGAGTCTGCACACGGCCAGCAGAAGTGCGTGCTACTTGCCTAAAATAATTAGAGACGCGGAAGTCATTAGGCGTGATCACAACAACAGATCTGCAGCGCCCTGGAGAGTGAAGCGCGTGCAACTAGCCTAAAAAAAATGCGAGGCACGGAAGTCATTAGGCGCGATCACAACAACAGATCTGCAGTGCCCTGGATAGTCAAGCGCGTGCCACTTGCCTGCAAAAAAAAAAGCGCGTGCAACTAGCCTAAAAAAAAACGAGACACGGAAGTCATTAGGCGCGATCGCTAAAACAGATCTGCAGCGCCCTGGAGAGTCTGCCCACGTGATGCAAGCCCGACTGCAGAAGCACGTCCTCAAGATGAAATCACCGAGGTGAAGCGCGTAACCACCCCCTGTGCCCCATTCCCGGCAAACCCACAACAATATGTCTTTCGCTGGAGTAGCGCTTCACGCTGCTAACACCAGCGAGACCTAAAAATAGTCCTCCAAACCACAAATGAAGAACCAAAGGGTAATCATTCAGTACTTAGTCCCTGCTGCCTGGGAGGAATGAAAAAAAAAGGAGGGACAAGGAGGCAGGACTGAACACTAGCATGCAAGAATTTTTAAAGGACACTGAAACAAACTAATGAAATGGCTTTAAGCCCACTAGAGAAGTATATACTAAAGTATATACAAGAGGTCTTGAATGCTAGACCTAAAAATACTAAAAACATAAGTACTTATTGACATGATTCTTATTAGCTACAAAGATAGATGAGGTAAAGTGTAGATACATCTAATGAATAGCAGCAACATCAGTAACCATGCCAGTTTTAAGACACATCCTCACCCTTCCCATGCAATTTGCTTAAGCAAATTCTCCAGGCAAAGAATAGAACTCAAAATCCTACATGCTTCCCAGTAGTGTTGTATACCCATAAGCGTGCAGAATGCAAAAACTAACCCATACAGGCGTGAACACAGGCAGGTCAGAAAAAGAGCAGGTGTTCATCTGAGTCTAGGTGAGATGTTAAGAACGGCCAATTTTTTGATCAAAAGCTTTTTTTTCCCATTTACTTATAAAAGCTTCCAGGGGAAGGGTGCCGAATCTAAACTTCATATAAAGGCTTTTGAATTGGGAAGGGCAGATCCTTCCCAGGTAAGGCTCAAAGCTGATATAGCATTTGTGGGAGAGAAATTGTTCGGTGATGCCCCCACCCACTTTTGTTATCCTTCCAGATTAGCTGCAAAGTGAATTCCCAGAAGACTGACCTCAGCATGGTGAGAATGCCTTTCTTAGTATGGCTTTGCTTAGGTATATAATTTTGCTCAGCCATGGGGTGCGTACAATGTTTGTCAATAATAAAAAATTCCACCAGTGCTTCCCTGTACGATGCCAGTTCCGGTGTGGTCCACAAATGGACACAGTACATCAAGGGTTTTAGAAGTACCACTTGTTCGATTCGGTTTAGTGCAAGATTGATACAAAAGGTTTAAGGGGAGTGCTTGGGCGCAGGTTAAAAAATTATCTGATGAATTTGTTTTCAGTTTGTATAAGTAAAGACACATCGAATATGCCCCAAAGTTCTGTCCCGTAGACGGCCCCAGCAACAGCAGAAGCCCTGTAGACATCTAAAGCAGGTGTTACTACTCTGCTGGATGTGACTTTGTATTTCCTGCCAATGGCAGAGACCCTTTGGTGCAGGATAGTCCTTCTTTTTCCCAGCTAAGTTCACCAGAACTAATTTTCAGCCAGCCTCACTCCCAGGTAGTCAAAATTCGTTACTTATTCTAAGGTGACCCCCCCTAGCCTCATTTTGCTCCTAAAGGACCAAGGAGGGTTCAACACTATAAATTTGAATTTGGAGGGATTTACTTCTAGGACCCTTGCTTCACAAAAAGTTGAAAAGCTGTCTAGCAGGGTTTGGAGGCTAAATAAAGTTCTAGACTTGAGAAGTGTGTCATCAACAAACATCAGTATTGGACAGTCGGTCCCTTCAAATTTGGGATCATCATTACTGCACTTTGCCAACCACTCTACTGCTCAATTGGTAAACAAACTGAACAGCATAGGGTCCAACACGCATCCTTGCCTAACTCCATGATTTATATTTATCCTAGACGTTAACTCCCCACCAGAATTCCACCAGATCTGTGCATAAGTGTCAATATGTAAGTACTTAAAAATTCTTAAGAGATCATCAACGATACCGTATAAGTCTAGTACTCTCCAGAGATTTTACTGGAGTACCAAATTAAATGTTTCTCTCAAATCTATGAAGGCAACATAGAGATGGCCCCATTTAATGGTGACATAATTCCAGCAGATCGCACTGAATCGCAGGACCTAGTCGAGGGTGCTGACCTTGAACCGAAACCCAGCTTGACAATCTGAAAGCATTTTGTTGTCTGACATCCAGGATTGGAGACTTTCTAAGACCTGCCTGCTAAATCATTTCAGACTATTGTCAATCAGGCTTATTGACCTATTATTTGATGTAAATAGGGACTATAACAGCTCCTTTCCTGTAGGGGCAATCTCCTCCTTTGACACAATGGTGTTTCCTAGGGCATTCAGATACATAACCCAAATCTATGGATGTGACAATGAGAGATAACCAGGAATGCCATCAGGCCAGGCACTTTCTCTCTCCCCATTCAGGGCCTGGGCTGTTTCAGCTAGCCAAAAGCCCAGCAGGGCTCCAGTACTGTCCCTGATCTTATGGTGTGCATGAAGATGGGGGAGCCATGTCGTTAGACCATTCATCACCAATCCATCCCTTGTGTGCTGGGTTATCTCGAATGAGATCGGTCAGTATCTGGATTGTGTCATTGCTTCCTCTCTTAGTAGTCCCGCCCCTGTGAAATGCGTTAATAATTGTATGGCCAGTCGCCATCTGGATTACATAATTCGGCCAGTCACTAAATAATTAAACAAAGTGGGCTACCCATGACTGTGGCTGGACCACTGCATCAAGGTGGTTATCTATAGTCTGTGACCCAAATGCTATCAGCTTCCAAAATTCCTTAGTATTTCTCCTTCTGTAGGGAGTCTGCGAGTTCATCCCATTGGTCTTTCTCCCAGGTACTTTTGGCCCGGATCAAATATGCCCTATACTCTTTTCTAGCATCACTTAACGCCATACAGTCACCTTTTTTGCCGCTCTTAAATGAGTTGTTTTTAAATGTATGAGTAGGCACCTGGACACCTAATTTGTCACTTGCCTGTGGCCTCCAGTAACTGCTTGTTCCAGACTAATCCGGTTTCACCACAGCTGTCCCGGTTTTCCCACTGGGGTTTCCCTGACCGGGGTTTCCCACTCACCATACTATCTGCCAACAGAAGCCCCACCCACCCCAGGACCAACCTAATGCAGGCTGCAGCATAGCTGCGCAGTGGATGCGCACAGCCTGTGAGCCACTGTGCCTGTCCGCACCTGGACTGTGCCCAGCGTTGAGCCACATTCCATGGTAGGACCTTTAACCTGCACCCATTGCCACTTCAATTGCCACTGCACACACACCCACCCACCAACCAGCCCCACACCAATCACACCACAGACACCATCTGAACAAAAACACCAACTCACCTGCACCCTTCTCAACACAGGCTTACTATGCAAGTATTCTGCTGAATTATGGAAGCTCTTCACCACCCTCACACCCGACATAGTCTTCCTCACTGAGACCTGTCTCAACCCCACCTCTGCCCCAGATATTGCCAGAGTTATACCTGACAGATATAAAATCACTCACTAGGACCACACCAACAAGCTGGGAGGAGGAACAGCGATCATCCTCAGAGACCATACAGTGTCACACCACCACCACCATGAAACATCTCAACTTCAAGCTCCACAAGGACAACAAGACAACCATCAGCAGCACCCTCATATACCGACCCCCAGGCCCACACTCCATCTTCTGCAACACCATTGCAGAATTTATTGCGCCCCTAGCCTTAGACTCCAAGGACTACATCTTTCTCAGTGATATAAATTTCCATATCAATGACAACAATGACAAAAACAAAGCACACCTACTCAATGATATGAACAGCTTTGAAATGAACCACATCATCCACGACCCTGCACACACTGCAGAACACACGTTTGACCACATTTTCACCTCCAGCAACTGCATCAATTACAGCAATGTCAAAGAATTCACATAGACTGATCACTCCCACATCCACCTCAGCATCTCCAGCCCTGAACCACCACTCCCAAGATGACCAATGCCCCCCACCAGAGGTGGAATATCGTCTCAGAGACCAGATGGGAGAATGCCCTCAACACCTCCAACTCTGCTACTGCCAACAACCTCGAGCAGACAGCATCATCCCCATCATGAGCAACATCCAGAGAAAATCCTCCAAAAAGGCCAGCTGGTACATCTAAGAAGTGTTGGGCCTGGCACAAGGTGGGCGGTGGCGAGGAATAAAGCAGCCTCAATCCGTTTCGAGAGTAAGGCCGCTTCTGCTTCGCTCACCTGGACTCTTCCTGTTTCTGCGGCGGGATCCTGGTTCATCGCTCGGCCTCGACACAGCCTATCTTACCCACTTACCTGTATATGCCTTGTTCGTGCGTCGGTTCCTTGCATACTCCTCCTGTTTCTGCGGCAGGTTCCTGGCATTCCTCCCAGTTGCGTCTTGACTCCTCCACATTGGTTCCTGGATCCTTGCATTCCTCTGAGCTCCGTCCGGGTCCACAGTCATAAAACTTGAATTGTCACAGCCCTGCAAAAAAAGAACAAATACAAAGGAGCAACCAGTCACTCTGAATCACGGTAAAAGTGTGAATATGCTATCAATGTCTTTTCAAAAGCTTTATAAGGTGCTTTACTTACCTAAACTTGGTTTGTTCATCCATGGAGATCTGTTTTTTTCTTTTGTATTAATCTTGCTGAACTCCTAAAACTAAAGAAGAATTATTTGTAATTTCCAGTATTGAGTTCCCACTTTGTGCTAGCAAGTTGCTGGGGGTGGGGGGGGGCATTATAATTTGCTGAAGATCTCCTGATACAAAGGGAAGAGTAGAAGAAAGACATAGGTGGGGGTTATTAAGTTTGCCTTTCAGCCCCTTTCCTTCTATAGTTTTGCATTACCTCTGACACTGCTACTTTGTCTCTCCACCCACCCAGTTGTGTGATGGCTTATAGAAGAAGGGACTCACTAAGGTAGTTAGTGAGAGATAGTCTTACCCGCTCCATTATCCTTACCCAACTTTTTAATATATCCTTTTTAGATACTCATACTCTCTCTTTCTTTTATTAGAACATCCTCCTGCTACTTGGTCCTGTGCCTGAGTTGGGGCAATATCGGTGGACACCTTGTCTCTTTCTTCCTCCTTTCCCTTCTTTCCGTAGTTTACCACTAGTGCTTTGACATAGTTGGGTACAGTGAGTGACCAGAGGGACGTTGGGGCCTTTCTCCTTGCATATTGCTTCTGCAGAATTGTAAGTAGAATTGACAAGAACTCAGAACAGCAAAATGAGACAGGGACAATGG
Source organism: Lissotriton vulgaris (assembly GCF_964263255.1). Taxonomy (NCBI): domain Eukaryota; kingdom Metazoa; phylum Chordata; class Amphibia; order Caudata; family Salamandridae; genus Lissotriton; species Lissotriton vulgaris. The sequence goes on from NC_141693.1 coordinate 626,355,647, forward strand.
AGAAGAGATGGCGCACCTGCAAGGACACATCTGACAGGGCAACCTTTAAGACCTCCCTCAAACTTCGCCACGGCCTGCTGAGTGCAACAAACAAGACAGACATTACGGCATGCATCAAAACCAACCTGAGCCAACACCAAGGAACTTAAAAAAAATATTAAAGAATTCTATAACCCAGCTGCCAATAAGACAACATCACACCCTCACAGGGGCTGTGCAATAACCTCACCCAAATCTCCCTTGACAAACCCATACCTAAGGACTTCCTTGACAGATACGTCTCCACTGTAACTCACACAAACTACACTCTGACCACCTGAAACACCCTCTCTACCCAGGACACCACCTCCACCATGAAATCCATCCACTATCGAGTACCCACAGAACCATGCCCGCACCAAGTCTTCAACTTTGGAAACCAAAGGATCGGTTAAGAACTCACCACTCTACTCAACACCTCTATCACCATCGCACCATTACTGATACCTGAAAACACGCCGAAGTCAGACCACTAATCAAAAAAACCTCAGCCGACCCAAGTGAACTCAAAAACTAGCAACCAATCTCCTTGCTCCCATTCCCAGAAAAGGTACTGGTAAAGATCATCAAAAATCAACTTATGACACATCTGGAGCAGAATCAGATACTCAACGCCTCCCAAACCGGCATCCGCAACAATCACAACTCAAAACCGCCCTGATTGCAGCGACCAACTACATCCAAACCCTCCTCAACCAAGGAGAAAAAGTGGTATTGATGCTCCTTGACCTCTCTGCAACCTTTGACACCGTATGCCACCACACACTGATTGAAAGACTCCACCACATCGGCATCTCAGGGGACACACTCAGAAGGATCACCTCCTTCATCACTGGAAGAACCCAGAGGATCCACCTTCCACCTTTCACCTCTGAACTCAAGGAGATCACCTGCTGTCCCCCCCAGGGATCACCCCTCAGCCCCATGCTATTCAACCCATATTTGACCCTGCTGGCTAACATAGTCAGATCCCACCATCTCAGCATAATTTCCTATGCAAATGACATCCAACTAATCCTCTCACTCACCGACGACCCCACTACCACCAGAACCAGCTTCCACAGATGCATGACAAATGTCGCTGACTGAATGAAGAACAACACCCTGCAGCTGAACACAGACAAGACAGCAATAGCAGCAACACATAGGAAGACTTATGGTGACCATCAGACCTATGACCTGCACCCACTTCCTCCAACCGCGCCAAAAACCTCAGAATCATCATTTGACAACAAGCTCACTATGAAATCACAGATCAACACCATCTCCACTGCCTGCTTCCTCACTCTATGCATGCTACATAAGATCTTCAAGTGGTTACCTCTACATACGAGACTCATCGTGACACTATCCTTCATCTGCAGCCAACTGGACTATGGCAATGCCCTCTTCGTAGGCATTGCTGTGCATCTTCTAAGGACATTTCAGACCATACAGAACACCACTGCCAGACTCATCCTTGGCCTTCCTCGAAAAACTCACATCACACCCAAACCTCAGGAAACTCCACTGGTGCCCCATAAAGAGATGCCAATTCAAGCTGTTGACCCAAGCACACAAGGCTCTTTACAACCAAGGACCCGCCTACATTAAGCACCGCCTAAACTTACATGAACCACAGAGAAGACTGCGTTCCACCTCCCTTTCACTTGCCCATACTCCCCGCACCTAATAAAGCAGAAGTGGAGGATGCTCCTTCTGCAACATTGCAAGAATGACCTGGAACAGCCTCCCAATGCACCTTTGGACCATCACTCACTTTCGGAATTCCAAATGGCCCTCAAGACCTGGCTTTTCGAATAAGAACCCAGGGACTGCAACTGCTTGGATACCCTATCGGGGGATTACCCACGCTTTATAAATCCTGATTGATTGATTGATGATTGACATGTCTGCATTCACACTTGTAACATTCCAGTAGGTTTGTTGGGTTGTGACCCCTTCTACTCTCCTTGGTAAAGAGGGTTTTTTATCAACTCCATAAATTCCAATGTATATAGACAGTGTATCGTCCTCATTTCAGTCCACTCCAGTAGAGCCAATTTCTTCATTTAAGGCTTATATACATTGACCTAACTATTCTGTCAGATTTTCTATTAACAACACCAATAAGCTGATATTTATATAAATGACGTGTAGGACACTCTATTTATGTCAGACAATATTCTGACAATGATATTCTGTTGCCATAACCCTCCTCTGTGGTATGTTCAATTAAAGTCAGCCAGAAAAGTTCAGTTTTCCAACATTTCTTGACCTGCTGGAAGCTTTGATCAGATCTCAGGTGTGGTCCATGTTCTGCATGAGCAGAGATATTCCTTTGCGTTTCATCCTTTAGAACAAGCATTGGCTAATATGCTGGGGGGTGGCATATTTACTATAGTATTGTGTTGCCCTTGTGCCATGCAAGGGGGTGCAAGATGCAACACTTAAGTCAGATTTATCAAGCCACGCAAAGCCACCTTGCGTGGCCCTGCAGAGTGTGATAAATCTGGAGAAACGCAAGGCAGTGCAAATCGCTGCCTTGCATTACACTGCCCCTGGCAGGCATTCCTTGGGTGAAGTCTGGATTTTCTCGCACATCCACCCATGGATTTTGGTGCATTTTTAGTTTTATCATTAGTGGTAGACCTGGTAATGAGTCAAAATGCTGCGCCTCTCCACGGAAGGCGTAAGGAGGGGAAACATCTACATTTCTCATTGGTTTTTCTCTTCTTGAGGAGAAGAAATAGTACATACTCATAGGGTGTTTGTTGTGGATTTGTTAATTGCAGAAACTTTGCATTTGAATACCTCATATGGCTGTTGAGATATGCAAGCATCTTATTTTAAGGTATTTGGGTCAGATAATTCCTTGTAAATACTGTAGATATGCTTCTTTTGATGGGTACCTCAAATACGAATGTGGTGAAGTAAGAATGTTTGGCTCTCTTTATGGTTTTGTATAGAAATGCTAAAAACCGTAATAAAATGCAATATAATGAAGGCCAATACAATACAATGCAATAAACCCTGAGATTTAAATGATATCCCTTCTTCAGACCTTGTTCTGCTTCGGTAGCTTCATTCTAGCTATCTGTCTTTATAGGATTCACCTTGATGGCTCCACATTGTGATGCCTTGGGGGAATCTATTGCATTTATTTTCCCTGATAGACACCTAGCACATCCTCAAGGGAAAATCCACTGCCTTTTACCTGTACTTTCTACCCTCAGATCAAAAGGTAAAAATTAGTAAAAAAGCAAGAGTTTCCCTTGCTAGCCTTTCTAACTAAGGAAAAAAAAGTAGTTCCTCTATCATAGGGGATGCTCTTCTCGAAATATGATGAGCACTGATGGCCAGCCAAGCACTACTGATGGCCCTCTTTCCACACCCCACTACTGATGGCCCATTTAACCCTCCGCATTGTTGATCTTCCCCTCTCTGCCATGCAAGTATTTCACATGTGCCCCCTTTCCAGAAACTCTAGCATTTTCCATTCCCTCTCTCCTTATTCAAGGGATCCCACATGGCTTTTTCCCCATCACCCGTCCCAGGCACTGTTGCTTTATCCATCCCCTTTCAAAGCACTTTTGAATGTCCATTCCCCTTCACTCCTCCAAGGCAATTCTGCTCACAAGGCCAAACCTATGTATGTGCAAGTGCCAGGTGTCCACCCAATACCCTAATTCATTGCCTTCCAAGGTGCTCCATTCCACTGCTACCGGACACCCTGATAAGGAGGCAGGAGACAGCTGCGGAGAGGAGAGAAAAAACAATGAGGAGCTGAAGCTTGACTCAGGACAAAAACATCAAGAAGAAATAATATATATTTTTAAAAGCATATTGTTTGTGTTCAAGTGTATGCATGTATGTGGGTCTCTTTGTATGTGTGTGGGCATGCACATCACTGTGTGTGCAGATCAGTGTGTGCATGTGACATTTCTCTGGATGAGTGTTGTGTGTGTGCCCTCTGATAACCTTGGTAAAATACTGGGGCTGGCATAATGGTGGTAATCCTTGATAAACTGTGGCATTGGTCACTTGCAATTTTTGCATTATTGTTTTGTGCTAACTCTGCCCTAATCCCATGTACAGAAGCATCTGTTTGGACAATGAACTCCTTTCCATAGTCGGGTACTTTCAGTAATGGAGAGGAGCACACAGCCTCTTTCAGGGTGTCAAAGGCCTTTTGGCATCTCTGAGGTTTGGGAGCTTCCCAGGACAGAATAATCTGAATCTTGGGTTGTAGAGGTTGCACTTGCCCTCTACCTAAAAGGTGGTCCAAATACACTACAGAATTCTACCCAACCTGGCACTTGCTGGGCTTGAAAGTTAGACCTGCCTGCTGATGCATGGCCTGTAACACTCCCTCAAGGTGGACCAGGTGATCCTCCCAGGTGGAGCTATAGATAGCTATATCGTCTAGATATGCTGCACTGAAGTCACCCAATCCTTAAAGAATTATATTAACCAAGCTCTGGAAGGTGGCAGGAACATTCTTTAATCCAAAAGGCATCACTTTGAACTAGTAATGGCATCTGGAGTTGAGAATGCTGACCTCATTTGCTCTCTGGGTGAGTCCAATCTGCCAATACACTGATTTTAAATCAAAGGTTCTCAAGAATTTGGCTAACCCATCTTGTCAATCAATTCATCTGCTCTTGGTATGGGGCGAGCATCAGTTTTTGTAATTGCATTGAGACCCTTGTATTCCACACTGAATCTCATCTCGGTGAGATTTAGGGACCAGTACCAGTGTCAGAAGGTTCAATAATGACATGCTCTAACATCTTGCTGACCTCAGTCTTAATGCAAGCCTCAAAACCTGTAAATCTTATTTTTGACTGGGATTCTGTCACCAGTGTACACATCATGGGCACACCATGTTGCCTGCCCAGTGGTTAAGGAAAATAGTTCATTAAACTGTCCTGTGACTTGCCTGCAGTCAGATTGCTGTTTTGCAGTGAGGGTGTCAGACAAGACGACAACTTTGGCAGACTCCTGAGCGTTGTTTGACAGCAGATCAGGGAGGGGTTCACTTTCCTCCACCTAGCCTCCATCAGTGACCATAAGCATGGTCATGTCAGTTCTGTCCTGGTGGACTTTTAGGCAATTTGAATTGAGAACTCTATGAGGACTCCTTGGGATGCCTAAGTCAGCCAAGTAGGTGTATTTCTCCTTCTTCTCTAAGATTGGATAGGCCCCAGTCCACTTGTCCTAGAGGGCTCTGTAAGCCAGAGACTCCACCACCCACATCAGCTGACCTGGTTGTTGCTCCACCTGTGCTCATTCTGGTCATACCAGTGCTTGATAAGTTTCTGGTTGATCTATAGGTTACTATTTGTCCTCTTCATGTACTTTGCCATACATGAATGTAGGCATAGCACATAGTCCACTATATCCTACTTGGGAACTTTAAGAGGTTTCTCACATCCTTCCCTTAAAAGACTCAATGGACTCCTTACAGGATGAGGAAGCAAAAGTTCAAACAGGCTTTTTTATGGCACCTTTCTGTATACAAACAGTACACAACATAACACAACAACCCATCTCCTTTTGAATTTGTCAGGGAGGCCCATTATAATGCCTTTCATTACTTTGTTAAACCTTTCAACTAAACCATGTGTCTGAGGGTGATGGGGTAGTGAACTTTCAGCTCAACCTACATTCATCCTGCATAATATTTAGGTAAGCAAACATGAAGGTAGTCCCTCTGTCAGAGACAACCTCTTTAGGGCTCCTAACCCTGCTGAAGGTTCCAAGGAGGGCCTTGCTACTGCAGGAGCAGTTACAGTCCTGATAGGAATTGCCTCTGGTTATCTAGAGGCATGGTCAACCACCACTAGGATTAATCAATTCCCAGATGCAGTTTGAGGGTCAAAGGGTCCAACAATGTCAGTCCCTACTCTCTAAAAGGGAGTCTCAACTACTAGCAGTGGAATTACTGGAGCCTGTGGCTGTCTTGGCACTGGCTTGACAGGTCCCACAGGAGTAACAAAACTCCTTGACTTTTTCAAACATATTAGGCTAATAAAAATGGACAACCAACGTTCCCCAGGTTTTGGTTTGTCCAAGATGTCCTGCTTGGGGTATGTCATGGGACAAAGTAAGGATGAACTCTCTGTACATTTGGGGGGCCATCACCCTCCTGGCTGTCCCTGATGTAGGGTCCCTGACCTCAGTGTACAGAAGCCCATCCTCTCAGTAGACCCTGTGGGTAACACTGGGATCCCCTTCTTCTTGAAGCTTGCTGCCTAAGGCCTTCAAGAGTAGGACACTGCTTTTTCCTCTGACATAGGTTCTCTCTGGAGGATGCCCCTGCACCTAAGAACTCCCTCTGGTCCTGGTACTTCGTAGACGTTGCCTTAGCAGAATTCTTGCCCTTTCTCTTGCTTGTTTGGGGTCACTTGGCCCACTGTTTCAGGATCCAAGGCCCCTTGACTTCCCTGACGTGCTGCCTGTGCTCTGGTAGTTATACAACTAAGTATAGATTCATACCGAGTATATGCAGTTTCTTTGTTTCGACATCCGCCCCAATCACCCTCATCGCCATTGTGCGCCTCCTCTATCATAACTTAGTTGTATAATTCCCACAGGAGCCATTGTTTTTGTTAAATAAACCCTCACCCAGGCTCCAAGTGAGTAGAGTTCCCTTGTTTCCTTCCCTGTGCTATGGTAGTAACACACCCACTCAGGGAGACGCAGCATTTTTGCATGAGCCTTCCTCTCCGCCTCTGCCCAATCAGAATTCTCATGATAATTTCCCAACAGACATCCCACTGAGATGGCAGGGGGCACAACCACCTTCCTTGAGCGTAACCCCTTCCCATTCCGAGTCTTCCCGGGCCATTGGCTGAAGCTTTGTCTCATTGTCAGCAATGGCAACCTGGTGACTGACACCAGGCATCATTTGGTCCTGGGCAAAGCAGTCTAGCTGCCACCAGAGTGATACTGGCATCTGTATCCCTCAGTGCTTCTACCTCAGTCCCATTGATCTTTGGCATTTGTCTATACTTCACCAAGCTTGAAGGCAAGACAGCCAGGGTTTCAATATCCACCCCACCCAGGGAAACAAAAGTAGCCTCTGTGAAACCTCTGGTCTTTCCAGAGTACACCTCTACCCCCACTCCTATGTTAGCCAATCCCTTGGGCTGTCTAGCATTGGGCTGAGCTGAGGCCAGTCATGACATAACCCAGAATCCTTTGCTGGGTCACAGTTTTTACCCTGGTACCCCTTGCCTTTGGACTGGGAGAAGTTTTGGACCCATCCCCTCAGAAGTATTTTGGGGAGCCTTTAGAGAATTCCCTTTTATCTTGTTTGTTATTTGTCCTTTCGCTGCTGGGAGGTCTGTGAACACCGTTTCGGGTCATTCCCACCATGAGTCTTTCTGGATACCCTGGTTCTGACCACTTTGTCATCTATTTTACCCAGCTCTCTAGGAGAAGACAACTTAGAAACCTTCAATTTCTATGTGATACAATTAGCTAAAATGTGCTCCTTCATAATTAAATTATACAGCCCATCATGTGTCCACCTCATTTCCCTTGATCCAGCCATCTAGACTGAAGAGTCCACAAAACCTACCCATGTCTGGCTTGGATAAGGGCCTGTGGGTGATGTAGGACCTCACGCTCAGTGGAGTATGGAGCCAGGGACTGGAGAACACCGAAGACGTGCTGCAGGCTAAGGTAAGTAAAACTTGTTTTTTATCTCTATCTGTTTATGTTTATTTGTATGTTTATTATTTGTATTTATGTTGCCCATCATTTTTGTGGGCCACCAACCATCTCTGGATCCTAACCGCTTTAACACCAATGTAGGAAAGTGGGATATTATGTGGTATGGCTGGGTGGCGTTGCCATGCAATATTATCACACACCTCAAAGAAGGTTCTTAGATTCGCACCTAGAAATCCTTAGCTCAGTCCTGGTAGAGTGGGAAAGAGCAGTAAGGCTTTACTGGAGGAACATCTGTTAAGCATTTCAGAATACCTACATGGACAATAAGTAATTGACATGACTCAAGAGAAATCTGACACCAATTATAAAAATAGAGTGTATTTTTATCCTAATTTTGACACCAAAACCATTCATATAATCGGAGTCATAGATTATCAAAGTAATATTAAATCAGTGCAGTACATTAGACAGAAAAACACTGGGGTCAGTGGCAAAACCCAATAGGGACAATTGGTCACTTATAGGTCGAGTCACTTAGAACCCTTATAAGAAAAAGTAAGGCTATGCAGGCCCCGGGACGAGGCTACAACAGTCAGATCAATTTTACCTACCCCGTAGAGTCTGAGTGCAGAGTTGTTCTGGCTGTCCTTGGTGCTGAATGGGAGCCACAGGTGGTGCTGTTTTTGTTGCATAAATAGCGCTGCAAGAAACAAAATGCAAAAACACTGCAGATACAAAGCTGGTGATGTAGGATGATGGTTGCACAATGTTCTCTGTAGCTGCAGATTTGAGTGTGGGGGTCAGTTTCTAGACTGGTGCCCAAAAAGCCCATGGAAAAGCTTTGGAAACACTGGGTCTGAGAGAGTAACGTAGCGGCCTGACACTTCCGGGCAGGCATTTATTCAACTCCTGCAATGCACCGGATCACTTGGATTTGAATAATCCCTTGGAGGGCCTGATGGCAAGCGATTCTTTAGAACTGGTGAGTGTTTTTACTGCACTTTGCAGGTTACTAGTGCCTCTAGTCCAGGGGAGACTGCGAGTGCTTCTGGCTTCCACAAGGGTCCCTCTGTTAGACAGTGTTGAGTTTTAGCCAAGGACAAGGGTCATTCACTCACTTCCAAGTCCGTTGCCTCAGGGACAAAATATCCCTCTTTTGCTTTGTGCTGGTGGGCAAAAGTTCTGTTTTGGCAACACATGTATACTCTTGATCCTTACTTGAAGTAGGTTGTTCATTTCTGAGATTCTGGTGTCAAGGCGGTACCAAAATAATCCTTGATTTAGGGGAGTTAGGGGTATGGGAGCTAGTAGCAATGGGCATCTAGTTAATCCCTGTACTTAGTCTGCCCCTGAGGTGACTACATCCTCTGGTGTGACGTAAAATCTACCTTTACCATTACAAAGGGTTTTAAATTATGTAGAAAAGTGCCATTTTTCTATGGTCATTCCCCACTTTTTGCTCCAAATGCTGATGGTTATGACTGTGATAGTGCACTGGGGTCCGCTGCCCGGTCCCCAGTGCCTGTAGACTCTCCTAAAAGTGCTATGTTCGACTTGGTAATCCCAAATTGGCAACAGCTTTCCCTCCTTTTAAGTCCTTGTATATGGTACCATGGATACCCAGGGCATTGGTGGTAAAGGGGTCCCCAGGGCTTCAGCACAAGTTTATACCACCCTGGGCAACCCATGCAACCTAATGACAGCAGGCTTGACATTGCAGATTGCAGGAGCAGTGCAAACTGCTTGAATTCAATTGTGCCCCCACTATGTGTGGCACAGCCAAATACACTGCCTTTAACATATGTAAATATGAACAGTTTATCCAAGTTGAAATTATTGAGTCAGCACTTTAGATTCAGGATCAAGTAAATTATTTGCCTTGGCCTGTGTATTTATTCACTATTATTTCTTAATTATTATGCAAATATTTCATGTGCACTTAAACATATGTTTCAGACTACTTTCAAATATCAGGCACATTTTTGCATTTTACAGACATGAGTAAACACAACATTACAACATTTATAATACAATAAAACGTTAAGTATAAAACTCAAAAGTAACCTCAAAGTGCTCTCACTTGTGACCAGTCTGATGGTGAACATGATGAGGAGGTTGTAATAGTTATTTTTTACTGAAGGATTGTTAAACTCTATCACTTCTGAATATGTGAATACTGTTTAGTACCCTTTAATTTGATCTTTTGGATTATACATTTCAACAGAAAAAAATAAACCCAATTCTTGTTGTTGATTTATTCGTTCTTGAGTACAATAATTGATTTTTATAGTTGTGTTTGAGGCCACTATTTAGGGCACTCATAAATGATATTGTGAAGTAATGGTTTCGTATATCTAAATACAACCCCTTATAGGCACTTTGACCAGTAAAACATTTTGTTACCCAAGCCCTCAAGGGTCTATTGGGTTGCCCAATCTATATAACACTTTTAGAAAGCTGGCATTCTCTTCTCCCAATCATTTGTTGCCTGCATCCTGTATCCTGGGTGACATGGCTAGGTGTAGTTGGCAGTTGGCCTTCGTGCATTGCTCCCAGACAGTGCAACAAAGAGGTCATAGGCATTGGCAGGATGTGCTATCTGTGACTTGACAGGACTCTCTTCGTGCCTGTGCAACTGACCTTTGGCCTTCCTCTGGATTGTGAGTGCTGTTTGCCGAGGTCTCGCCCAGCACCTCGCCGGACCCACTTCGCGGGTCCCGCAGAGCTTAAGGATCGTGGAAACCGAGGACTGCTGACTGTTTGGAACACCCTGAGGGGAGCGCGGGGCAGGCAAGTGTGTCGGCGGGGCTGCGAGTAATACAGGCAGGGACTCCAGTGTCCAGGAGTCCCTGCGCGCCCAATCTGCAACACCTGGGCTGCTCTCCCCGCTGGCCACGCCCCCCCGCCCACGGAACTAAAACGATTCCTGCCCACAGTCCACTGGGACTCTCTTCGTGCCTGTGCAACTGACCTTTGGCCTTCCTCTGGATTGTGAGTGCTGTTTGCCGAGGTCTCGCCCAGCGCCTCGCCGGACCCGCTTCGCGGGTCCCGCAGCGCTTAAGGATCGTGGAAACCGAGGACTGCTGACTGTTTGGAACACCCTGAGGGGAGCGCGGGGCAGGCAAGTGTGTCGGCGGGGCTGCGAGTAATACAGGCAGGGACTCCAGTGTCCAGGTGTCCCTGCGCGCCCAATCTGCAACACCTGGGCTGCTCTCCCCACTGGCCACGCCCCCTCGCCCATTAGCCTATGAGCCCATTGTTATAGTGTTAAAGGTGACCAGTGCTACCGCTTCGCGGGAGCGAGCGGGAGAGCGCCGGGAGAAGCCCGGGACAAGGGCGGGACCGTCTAAGGCCGTCGTAGGCCGGGCTGGGCCTACCCTCTTGCTTTAGATATCTGAGTCCTGGTCCTATTAGCTGATATAGCTCCCATTTAATACCATCAAACCTCTGTTGAAATGCCGTCTCCAGCAAGGGAGGGTACCCCCATGAAGCAGGGTGGGGCTAAAAACAGGACCTTAGATAATTACTTTCCTCGGGCCGTGGGCGATGGGGATAAGGAGAGCACCTTAATCCGACTCAGGGCAGAGCGGAGACGTTCTATAGATAACTTGAAAGATAGGCCCCTCGGTGAATATTCTACTTCGCTCACTGAAGAGTCGACTTCTATAGACGATGTCCCCCTCTTGCTGAGGGACTGTGCGAACACCCCACTTGTCCCATTTACGAGTCTAACCCCAGCCACAAGCCCAAGCAGGGAGACCATTGACTTAATTTCTCAACCCCCCCCAGCCCCGAAAGCTAGGAAAGCCAAATCCAAGCCAGCCACTGTACAAGGAGTATATGGGCCCCCCCCAAACAAACGTAGGAGGAAGTCGAGGGGTGCTCAGGGCAAAAACAAATCGAAAATCCCCCACTCTGAGTTTGGGAGGTCATCTAAACACCTCACACCACCTGAGAGATTAGTGCATGAATTACAACCCAAACCCACTGTACAGGCTGCTATGGCCCCCGCCCCGACAAAAGATACAGGTAATAACACTGCTAATGTCCCCCTTTCTGTTGCCCCGCTAGGTAACCTGGAATTCCTCCTCAGGTCGCTACTACTACCAATTAGCGAAAGTATTAAAAAGGTCGAGATCAGACTCACCATCCTGGAGGCCACATTAAGTAGTCTGAAATCACCGGCTGGCCCCCAGGGAAGATCTCAGGAGCTCACTCCCACTCCTACGGCCCCCCAGCAGGCCCCAAATAGCGCAATGAGCTCAGCTCCCCTACAGGCTGTGAAAGCTGTGGCCCCTCCACAGCCTCTGAGGACTAATCCTGTACCAACTAAGTCATCTAACTGTAATAGGCCCACTCCTCCTGTAGACCCTGTCCCTCTGGCACAGCCTGTAGACAGTGCTGCACCGACACCTTTAATGAAGCCTCCCCCCAGGCCTCGTAGGCCTAACCTACCCCCAGAGGCAAACAAATATACGGTAGTCATGGCGGGCGTCCCCCCACTTGAAGCTGGTGAAGCTGAGGATTTTTGCTCCTTAAAAAGCAGGGTAATCAAGTGGCTAAACATGAACAGGCCGCTTCCGGTACATCTAAACAATGAAATAATAATGGTTAGAAGGGTGCCATGGGTGGGGAGAACACATAAATCCATAATAGGGGACTGCATATTGGTTAGCTTCAGGGATGCTGGAACTGTCGCTCACATATGCCAAGGAAAGAATAGATCTAGGGTATCAACTATTCAAACCCTCCAGGTTTCTTTCTTCATTCCCCCTATCCCTGCCCCTGCACAACCGTTTCAAACCTATGATAACTGGGAGAGGGTTGGTCGGAGGGGATGACATCATGAATTTAACCCCAGGCCATTATTTAGCCGCCCAGAGCCACCCTTTCAGAGTTTCAACCGGTTCAATTGTTTGAGTGGCCTTGAGGGGGTAGATTGACAAACAGATACCGCCCCTCCAGGAGATGGGGAAAAAGGGGCCTTGGTGGAGGAGTCGGAGCAGCAAAGCCTCCTGGCACAGCAAACTCCATCTAGCAGGGTTGGGAAGTCTGTGGTAGACGGGTCCAAGGTTACAAATATTGAATGTATAGGAGGGGGATACGGGCTGGATATACAAGGGCCTGAGCGGGAGATACAATTGGGGCCACAAGGGGGAATAGAGCAGAGTGGTGAGGTACTGAGAATGACTTCTTGGAACATTGCAGGTTTGGCAGGCAAATTTAACAATAAAGAGTGGCTTGATTACATCAGAAAATTCCACGTAATCAGCCTGCAGGAGACATGGGCCCTGGAGAATAACTTTCACTTGCAGGGGTATAAGTGTTTCTTTGTACCCGCGCAAAAATCACGATCAGGGAGAGCCATGGGAGGATTATCCATTTACATAGATTTAGACCTCGCGGGCAGTTGGTCTTCCGCAAGTTGGAAGTCCCACGGGATCCAGGCAGTTCGGTTCTCCGGGAAGGGGCTAAGACTCATTATTTTTAATATCTATAACAACGAGATAGCGGGAGACCATACCTCACTCGTAGCTGAATTAGATCATAGGCTGGGTCAGGAAATCACAGTCCAGAAAAAGGGGCAGTCATATGCGCTGCTGGTCATGGGAGACTTTAATTGCCACCTTTGTCCGGCACTGGTCCCAACAAACACAGACTGGTCCCAATGCCCCAGGGAGAAGGGGCCACATTTTTCCCATACCCCGACAGGGTTAGCTTTCAGTATGCTCCGGCTCAAGTATGATCTCGAACATACTATTAACCTGATAGGCACACAGGAAGATGGTACACTCCCTCCCACATTCAAGGGCAGAGGATGCTCATCCGTCATCGACTACATCCTGGTCTCAAGATCCCTGCTAAATAAGACAATTAGAGTAGGGATTGAATGGAGCAGTTTTAGCGACCACAACCCACTTGTTTTGGAGCTGTTGTATAGGGTGGGTTCAAAGAGGAGAGACCATCGAACAATCACACAGAGGGTAACAGATCAAGGCAGGAGATTAAAGTGGTCCAAAATAGATGGGGAAAAGTTTTATAAGGCCCTGGTGGACGCTGGCAAAACTGCCATTAATGACTGTCTAGACATAGAAGTCCACGGATCAAGGCTACTGGAAGCATTCGATCAGATCGCAAATCTGATTGATGGTCTACTTAAAACTAGTGCTCCCACAAGGAACCACGGTAACCCTCGATGGTTCGATAAAGATTGCTCCAAAGCACTGAGGGAGCTCAAAAGCTGTCTTAAATTTAAACCAAGGGACCCCCAAAAAATCAAGGCGTGCAGGGAGAAATATAAGAAAGAGACCATGAGGAGGAAACTCGTTCTGCAGGCAGAAGCGTGGGCAGACCTAAGGGAAGCAGGGGAAAGAAAGGACTTAGCGGGCTTCTGGAGAATCATCAATAAACCCACTTTCCAGGAAAACGATACCCCGGAGATAGGGTTTAATATTCTTCCAGAACAGTCGGTCACTCACTATAGGGGTCTGTATAACCATGAGCCCGGTACTCCCGTAGAGTCACCTGAATTTGCAACCCAGGTTTCTACGGTCGTATTTACTATCTAGGAGATTACTGCTGGGATAGAGGGTCTGACCAAAAACAAAGCCCCGGGTTCTGACGGAATCCCCCCGACCTGTTTCTGAGCAGCATAGAACTCTGGGCCCCTTTAATAACCAGGGTCATAAATACTGCCATTACCTGTGGCCATTACCTGTGGTCTGCCACCGTCCTGGTCCAAAGCCATAATTGTGCCGATTTTTAAGAAGGGCAATAAGGACGATCCCAAGTGTTATCGCCCTATCTCCCTGATTGATGTATCGGCTAAACTCCTGGGTAGGGCGATCCTCAACAGACTGTCCGAGTGGACCGAAGAAAACAACATCTTCTTGGACACCCAATATGGATTTAGGACAGGGAGGTCCACCAGTGATCAATGCCTGAACCTTTATATGCTGACTGCCAAATATACCATGGCCAGTGATGAATCGATCTATATGGGATTCATGGACTTGGCAGCGGCATTTGATCACGTCAACAGGGAGAAACTATGGAACATGATGTCCAGTATGGGGATAGAGAGTGGCCTAATCAACATTCTTACGGAACTGCATAGTGACACTACGGCTGGGGTTCGATTTAACAGGGAGGGGGGCCTGACCGACCCTTTTCCCTGCATGAGTGGAGTCTCCCTTTACATTAATAATTTGGAACAGCATCTGTTAGGTTTAAAGGCAGATTGCCCAAGGGTGGGGTCGCGTCATATTCCTGTTCTGCTTTATGCAGATGACGCGGTCCTGATTGCTCGCACACCCAGGAGCTTACAAATCTTGATCAACGGATTTGTAAAGTTTATGGGGGCCCTTGATCTTTCTGTCAACCTGGGCAAATCCTATGTGCTCCTGGCTGGTAAAAAAACCTCCTCTAAATTCACTTACACAATAGGAAGCCACATAGTAGAAGAGGTTAAAACGTTCCCTTATCTAGGTGTAACTTCTGACGGGGCCTTACATTTTAACTCCCTGGTGGAGGAGCGTTGTAGTGAAATGATTGCTTCTAACGGGGCAATAGCAAGTTATGGCAGGAGGTTAGGTAGATGGAGCCCGGAACAGGTGATGAACCTGTACAGCTCTGTATCATGCTCTAAAGTAATCTATGGGGCAGAAGTATGGGGCTTTGTTAACACCACAAGAATTCAACGGGAAGTAAACAAATATCTAAAATCCATCCTGAGGGTACCTCCAAGTACTGCTGGCTCTATAGCACACAGGGAACTAGGGAGGCCACACCTAGATGATCTGGTAAAACTCAGGCCAATTGTGGCCTGGTTAAAAATCTGGGTTAATCCTGATGCATCTCTAAGCAGAGAAATTTTATCGGACTGTTTAGAGAGGGACAAATGTATGCGTATTCCCTGGCTCAATTATGTAAAGAATGCCCTAGAGGAAATAGGCTTTGGGCATCTCTTCACTAACCCTGAAACAATTATAGCCCAGCCCAAGATGCAAGTAAGGAAATCTTTCCTAGAGTTGAAAAGTCAACACAGAGCTGAGGCTGAAGGGCTTAAAAAGACAGTGAGGGCCCACAACATGGTGAAGAGCGTTGAGGGAATGGAGCCATATTTGTACCTTATGCATAACGCACAGGATAGATTCTTGATGTGTCGTTTTAGACTGAACCTACTCCCTTTTATGTTGGCTTCACCAGCAGGATTTGCAACAACAATTGAACAGAAGGGATCCTGCGGCTGCGACAATAGGTCTCCGCAGGATTCCCTTCACTTTGTTTTACTCTGTCCTTTTTTTACAATGCCCAGGCGCAGATTTCTTGTAGATGTTTTAAAAAAAGCTAAACTGGAACATGCAAGAGAGGCATTAGTCTTTTTACAAAAAGCATCGGACCCCTTAATACTGTGTAGTATAAAGAATTTTATTAAGGTAGCGCTCCGTCCAAGACTAGGGGAGATGAATGAGATGTTTCTGATTTACCTTTTTAAAATGATATATTCTTTTGTCTGCGTTCCATGTTACACTAATATTTTTGTATAAGGATCTTGAAAATGTTTAATGACTTTTTATTCATGTAATTATGTGTATGGTTTTATGGTGATTTTTAACCACCGAATAAAGATTCTTTGAATTGAATTGAATTGACTTGACAGGAGGGGTGAAGCTGTCCCTTAACACACTGCACATCACGACGTTTCTGCTTGAGCACTCTCACAAAGAGTTTGATACTAGTCATGTGTGCATTCAGACATGCTTGGGCCAGAGCAGGGGGGCAGGAAATTGCAAACACCTCTGGGGGTGGAAACCTCAAGAACCTTCTCCTACTTCAAAACTGTTACCAGGTTTATTTACTGGACACTCATACCCAATTCTACATGGTCGTGCAGAAAGACTGTTGTGCTACTCTGCAAGAAGGACTGCTACTATATTGCCTTGCTTCCCTGCTGCCTGAGTGAAAAAGACTGGACTTGCATCATTAACTCAGGACCACCAGAGTGACTCCAAGGAGGGGTAGTTGGCTGGCTTCCTGATCAGAGCCTTAGGGATTGAAACGGCTCGTACCACCATGAACCCAGTGCCTGGACTCTGTCTGCCCTACCCCCAAGTGGTCCCGCCAAGTGGGCCTAAAAATGCTCTCCCAGTCGAGTTGTAGTCCTGTGAGCAGAACCACCGCACTGTAATGAATCTCCTCACAGTTGCATTGGAGCTGCTACATGATGCATCCCTAACACAGGACCTTGCATCGCAGTCCGCAACTTCCTGAGAACCACTGCTGTGCAACGCATCCTCGATGCGGTCCTTCACTTCGCAAGTACCTTCTCGACGACATCCTCAGTGATGATTTTGAGGTTTGCAATGCAGCCATTTAATGTCCTCGGATCCACCGCTGCATGACGCATCCTCGTCGCAAGACTTAGTATCCACATTTTAGCCTGCATCTTCCTCGGATCAGTTGCTGCACAATTCTTCCTCAACGCGGCCCAACACTCTGCAACCAGGATTTAAGCTGCTTGGTTCAGCGGTTCAAGTCTGATGTCTGTGTCCGGTCTGCACTCCATCATGGTCGGCCGGTACTTGTGACTTTGTAACAGTCTAGTGAGACCAGAATAACCACAGTTGGTGCTTTGTACTCCCATGCACAATTTTCACTTAAATCTTTAAAATTGCGTATAATCACTTCCATTGATTGGATTTTTGCCCTTTTGGTCTCAAATAGTTTAATACATTTTACTCCATTGTTTTAAATTGGTGTGCGATTTTTCTTGCCTTGTGTTTTCCCTTTATTATTGTTTGAAGTGCTGCATTAATACTTTAAACATTGCCTCTAAGTTAAGCATAACTGATTTTGTGCCCAGACATCAGAGGATTAAGCACAGGTTAATTCGGGGTTTAGAGGTGACTTCTCCCTCACAGGAATTGTGGTTTCTGCTTGAATAGGGTTTCACCCCTTCAACCAGTAACCACATTTCCTACAATGCCCCTCCCCATTAAATGGCACAATGGTGGTAATTCTGGGTAATCTGTTGCATCCATGTTATGAAGGCACATATCTCTGGCATAAACAGGACCCGATACAAGAGTCGGCATTAGTGACATATCATCTGCAGTGGCACAGTGGTACTCACCCATGGCATGATGGTGCTCCTGGCATATTGTAGGCAAACATACACCAGAGTGGCCCTATGTGGCATGCTGTTCAAAATGGAAAAATGCAGGCAATTCTTTGAATATGTGGGCATCCATTGATCAGTAATGTATCTTGCTACACTGTGTTATGTAGTTCCACTGTTACCATGGGCATTGGACAATGCAAAACCTATTGCGCTTGTAAATGCTTGCTTGGTTTGGAAATGTGACCCTTGGAATGGGCACAATAGTTTTTTGGCATCTCTGGATATTGCAGTAGAGATAAACTTTCCTTTTTTTGTCTGTTTTCACTTGTTTCAAGGTGTGCAGCACTGGTAAATGTAACCATCTTTTTGATTGGCACCAAGATTGACTCAGTCCAATTGTCAGTGAACATATGTCAACGTTGATTAAAAACAATCACCGTCTCAACATGAGACCAAGGAATGGATGAACATTCCATCATGACTACTCTCTCAGACTTTGCAGTTTTTGCTTTTGTGGGATGCACCGATCATTCAAAGGTGATGATAAACACAGCACGTTTTCGCTCGTTTGAAGGTTTGAAGGTGTAATTGGCAGCAATTGATCTGATGCCTCGATATAAACTTCACTTTCTGTGGGAAAGTCAAATCATTTTTGGCCAGATGTAGGTAATCTCGATTTACCTACTCTTAAATACCGAATCATACCATTCGAGTAGGCAAATGGGATGTAAGTAATTTCACTTTTGAAATTACCGAATCGGTAAGATTCGGTAATTACCGATTCGGTAATTGCCATTGATTCCTATGTGCCTTGGCCCATAGGAATCAATGGCAATTACCGAATTGGTAAATACCGATTCGGTAAAATGACCGAATTTGCAAGGGGGACAGGGTGTCACTTTGACACCCTGTTGCACCCCTCATTTGTGCATGGGTGCATATGTTGCTGCCATACATGCCCTTAGGGTATGTATATCTGCAACATGGCACGTTTTTTAAAGCAGAAAAAATGCTTTTAGAAGGGTTTTCATTATTTACCACCAACTTCTAGTTGGTGGTAAATAACGAATTCTTAAACCCTTGTAGAACTGATTACAGTGCTACCTACATGTTGAATTACAGAATCGGTAATTTTACGAATTTACCGATTCTGTAATTTAACATGCCCCTACATCTCAATATCCAAATACCTGTCGGAAACGGCCGAAAATCTGTTTTTTTTCGGCCATTTCCGACCGGTATTTGGATACCTACATCTGGCCCCAAGTGCGTTGACCGAACTTATCACCTTCATTTTTGGTGCTGTATTATAATTTGCTTTCTGTTAGACATAGATCAAAGTTTCTAGAGGATTACGTTTTTCATTTTTTACCAATTCTCCATACGTTTATCCGGCTGTACCTAACAGCAGTTAAAAGCAGATGAAAAGAAGGTTTGCATTGATTTTGCTGTATATATAGGCTATGCTAGCGCTTAGCGTTCACGGTCCTATTTGTAGGATTAATAATGTCAGTTGGAATATGCATTTTCGGGAAAGAAATTTGGAAATTCAGACGTCACCACCCGGGGAAAAGTATCATGTATCACCACTGAGACTGAGGCAGTGTTTCAATGCATTTCATGTAGAATCCTGGTCGTAGCCCCAGCTGAACCGGACACCATCTGTTGGCATGCATCCTGCCTATGTGTAAGCTGGATGGTCCTTAGAATCAATGCCAGGCTGTTAGGGCTTTTGGATGGGCAGTCTGAGGAATGCTGAGAAATGAAAATGTCAGGCGGTGTGCGGGAAGTCAGCCACCTCGCCAGCACTGCCGCCGTGGGGCCTTTTTCCTTTTCATTGGTGCGCATCTGCTCAGATATTTATGGGCTTGGAACATGGATTCATAAGCAGGGGAAGAAAAGTAAATGTCCGGTATGGGAACTATCTGACACTACCAAATGTTTGGATCAGAGAACGGGCCAGGGCACGTGCAGTGAACATTTGTTGAAGCAAAATAGATTTCTTGGCGAAGTACTGAAGGCATACAACCCTGAAGTCTCTGCAGGGACATCTTAAGGATTTTGGGGGCCCTGGGCCAAATGTGCTTTGGGGGGCTCTTTTGGAAACAGCTTTGAATTTATGATCCAGCTTTAGCTCTTTCATGCCCCCTTTCGCCAGGTCACTGACAGTGCACAGGAACACAAATTCTAAATGAGTTTACATCTAATATTTAGGTATAGTGACGTGCGTTTTCAATATTGTAACAGAGCTGAATCTCACTAACATTACTGCAAATAATCTCTGTCACATATGAATATGTGAGGTTTTGTTTTGATCTAAAAGAAAAATGTATATGGATGTTGCTGAAACATAAACATTTCTCTGAAATTAGTCTGTAATCTGTAATAGACTAGCACATTAAAAATACATTTAAAGAAAACGGTATATAAAACAATTTGGTTAACAAGTAATTAAGGTCATCAGGGCAAGACTGCAGAATAAGGGGCCCCCCTGAAAGGCTGGTGCCCTGGGCTAGAGCCCACTTTGCCCATGCCTTAACCCCTTGTGCGCTGATGACGGTACCGCTCCGTCATCAGCTGCGGTGGCGCTGTGCTGATGACGGAGCAGTTCCATCATGGCCCGTCCGCCGCTCATGCGCGGCGCGAATTCCGCGCCTGTGCTGAGCGTTCTATTGAGTGGGCGGGGCCATGACGGAACCGCTCCTTCATAAGCACAGCGCAACCAACGCTGGTGATGGAGCGGTTCTGTCACCAGCATGCACCCGCCGCTCTTCCACCCGCCCCCTTAGCACTGCGGCGGAATAGCCGTCGCAGTGAAGGGGTTAAAAAGTCTCTGAGTTTCTGGTGTTCATTAACAGAGACTGTTGCGTAGAAGAAGTACCTCAATAGAAGCACGCACTAAAGACTCATGAGCATATTTAACAAAGAATTGCCCTACGCAAGGAGGCCAAGTCCCAAACACCTACTAAGTTAGATTTATCAAGCCATGCAAGACTACCTTGGGTGACTGGTAGGTGGTCATGGTGTATGGGGCGCCAAAAGTGATTGTTGCACCAGGCGCCACCAGCGCTAAAACTGGCCCTGCGTGACCCTGAATGGCTTGATAAATCTAGAGTAACACAATGCAGCCCACGTCTCTGTTTTGCATTACTCTGTCCCTTGGAGGCATTCCATGAGAACAGCATGGGTCTTCCCACACATCCACCTGTGGATTTTGGAGCATTCCCAGATTTACCATTAAATCGTCAATGCGTCAAGCTGCTACACCTTCTCAGGTGAGGCATAACAAGGAGAAATATCTTTATTTTTTCCTTGTTTTTTCCTCTTGCCTCAGAGGATTGTTTTTGTGCAGGAAGGTGCCCCTTCCAGCATAAAAACAATCCTGCTTACACAACGCAGGCACCCTGGCACCGTGGTGCAAGAGTGCCCGCCTTGGCGCTTGGCAGCACATTGTGCACCAGCGCAAGGAAAAGACACAAATGCTCCATAGAATGTTAAATACAACAGATTCCTGACCTTTCCCTACCATGCAGATCAGCTAGGCGGCTTGCTGCACTGTGTGATAGGAGCCTTGAAATGCTTGAATAATTGTACAAATTTAAACCAGTATTGACAGGTGTTAGCACTTACTACACCATCGTACACATGCGCAAGATTTACTTTTTTTTACACAGCGCAGCAACTAAATTTGCTGCACCGAATTGCGCAAGCGGGAAAACAGCACAGAGTAATATTAACTAAGATTGTCCTGCTGCTGCTGTCATGCCCTTGTGCTGGTGCACAAACAGACTACCTTTTATGAACACAGCTCCAAAAATACTTCAGAGGTGAGTGTGGAGTTCTTGCAAAGAAATTCGTACTGAAAGCATACCTTTCCAGTACAAATTCCTTGGTCCTCTTTGAGAAGGATCTGGGCATTGGATGTGTGCTCTGCGCCTCAGCTCACAGGCAATGTATTGCTTTTTTAAGAAATGTACTAATTTCCCATTTTTTACGCCTGCTTCCAGTAGGTGTTACTTTTTGATGCTAACACAGTCTGGCTTTCTTAACAGATCAGCCTTTGCATCAGAACCACATGGCATTTGTTCTAATCTGTCTGAGCAAAGCTCTACTAACTGTCTGATTGCGCGACACAAAGCTGCTCAAAGTTATTTTTGCACTGAGGAAATGTTACCTCAGAATAGGGAGTAAAATGAGTCAAGTGCAAATTGTGCGCCCCCTAATTTGCACATCCCACATTACTGCATGATTGCATCCAGGTTCTCTGGATCTGTCATGATCGTGCACTTAGGACAATGGAGTGGCACCCAGTGTAAGTGGCTAACTGTTTCAGGGACTGCTAGGTAGAAACTCTGTAGCTAATGTTATTCATATGCCCTTACGCGAAATACAAAAAGATGATGTGATTAGAGAAGGGCATTGAGCTGGTAGAGGGTTGAGGGATATTAGGGTTGCCAGAGAAACTGTATACAGTACTTTTTTAAAGTAGATATCATTAATGAAAACTTTCAAATCCGTCCAATTGCAGAGGCTATGTGTGTGTGTTATAAAATTATTTTGAAAAAGTTGGTAACATTGGTGAGAAGAGCACCTATTTTAGGAATTGTCAAGTACTGTAGGAAGCTGGCTCTTTATATAGTATACCAAAAAGATGTATATTGTTTAAAGAGTCCAGGGTTTCCCTTATAAGTTGACAGATGTCTAGCAATCCCAAGGTGCTCTCTTAGGGGGTAATGTGGTCAAGCAGCCTTAGGCTTATCAAATAGGAGTGTTAGACATCTGCAATACACACAGATTCAATGAATGGTACAAGCAACTCAAAGTAAGTAAGTTAAATATCTTTATTCGATTGTTTACATATAACAATCATAAAAGTACGTTTCGTAAACATTTGACACAAAATATAATTATAAAAAGGAGTATTTCCACATGGACACAGACACAAGCGGGATTACAGGTTTAAAAGAAATAAAAATACAATTTAGGTTAAAAAGATATACCTATCAGTAGCAAAATTGATTAACCTTCCATACTTTTTCTAAATTTAAGTGCTAATTTTAAAAAACGACATACAAACATGGTGCAGTCACTGTTTAGCATTTGAAGGTAATAAAGTGCTGGTCTGATTTGTGCAAAATACAGCTGTTTAAGTAGAGGTTTTAAAAACAGATTTCGAGGAACTGTATAGTACGAGCAAAAGAATAAAAAGTGTGCCAGATCTTGCGGAGACTTATTGTCGCAGCCGCAAGCTGGCAACACTTGTCCTCTATGTGCCCCACTTGGTACAGCTAACAATAAGGGAATCATATCAAATCGAAACCTTGTCAACAAAAAGCGTTCATAGCCCGACAAGGGCCAAGCTAGGTAAGGTTCCATATGTAGACAGGTTCTTGTCAGAGCGTGCGATCTCACACTATTTTTCTTATACTCCCTCTCCTCCCTCGCCAGGTACCTGGATAACATAAAGGTGTTCTTCACATAAGTTACATCAGTTTTAGTTATTTTCTCAGGGGCTAGGAAGAGGACAACTGGTCTAATTCAAGGAGACATCTTCTGACGTATTTTATCCACAGGATCTTGTACCTCCCTTCCCACTCTAGTGCTTCTTGCAAGATATTTCTGGTGAGGGGTATGTCTGTTTTTAACCAGCTATTTAGCCAGCACAGCAAGGGGTTTACAGCTATCCTATCACTTAAATAGGGCATACCAAGTTCTTCGTGAACAGAGAAGTTTGCCGTACCCCTGGGGAGCCTTAAGACTTGCTTTAAAAAGTTATTTTCAGTGACCTCGAGGTCATCTAAGGGTACGGAGCCCCATATTTCGCTCCCATAGCACGCAACTGCAGTGCTTTTGGCTTGGTATAGCTTCAAAACGGCAGCCACCGGGCTGTTTCCCATTTTCCTTGCAAAGTCTATTATTGCTGCGTTAGCCCGCACTACCTCACCCTTTTTCTTTTGTATTGCTGGTGCCCACGTTAATTTGTGGTCAAAAAGGACACCAAGGTACGAAAAAGTCTTGGTTGTCGGTATTTTTTTGCCGTTTACTGAGTGGGGGTATGGTTTTTTTGGCCCTAAGCCTGTCAACATAGCAAAAGATTTCGAATTATTGATGCTCAGGCCTCGGGAGTTCATGAAATCAAAAAATGAATCTAACAAGGTTTGAAGACCAATCGCGGTTCTGGAGATTAGGACGGCGTCGTCCGCGTATAGTGTATTTGCCGTTTATTAGATACAGGTTCAGACATTGAGTTATCGTTGAGTGGCCTGGTCTGAACCCGTGTTGTGTTGGCAACATTATATTGTTTTCATTAGCACATGCTACCAGCCTCTTTAAAATGATACCCCCCACCACCTTAGCAACTGAATCAATCAACGAAATAGGTCTGTAACATACTGCGCTGCTTCGGTCGCCCTTCTTGAATACAGGCACTATGGTCGAGGACCCCCAGGACTTTGGGCAGCCAATTGATACTCCAGCGTTTATTACTGCGGTAAGAACTGGGACCCATAAATGGATATTTGATTTAAATAAATCAGGAGGAAGGCCGTCAGGGCCAGGAGCCTTATTACAAGTTAGACCCCGAATCCCCTTTTCTACCTCCCCCACTGTAAAGCACAACAAGTCTTCCTCAGAGGTTTTAAAAACAGATTCCGCTTGTGACTCGTCACTTTTAAAAATTGTACTGTAATGAGATACCCACTCTTCCTCGGGTATGTTAGTTCCAAGCGTAGGGTTTCTGGGATCATCAAACAGAGGCTTATTTATGATGTTCCAAAACTTAGAGCTATTACCCAAGATTGCGGGGTCACACAGAGATTCCCAATTGCCTGCTTTCACTTCTTTTTTCCGAGCTGCCAAGGCTGCCTTATATTTGGTTCTCAAAGTCTTTATAAGGATAGGATCTCTTGGGATAGCCTTTAATGCTTTTTTAAGATTTCGCCCGGCCTTTGAGCATGCTTGGTCAAACCATCTTGGTTGGTATTCATATTGACCCTTCGCTGGTATGGTTAGCAATTGACCAACTCTATCAACCACAACGGAAAAGGCGTTTAAAGTCGTTTCAGGCGAGGTAGTAGGAGAGACGCAAAGACCAAGTTCTTGGCCACAGCTGGTATTAATTGAGCTGTACAAAGTGTCACTATTAACCTTTGACCATTTCAAACGTCGGTTTCCGTTTATTGGTTTTAAAGAACCGCAATCATTCCGCGACTTCCGGTGTTCAAAAATACCTCCTCCAATTACAATAGAGATAGGATTGTGGTCACTAAAAATGCTTGTTTGGATTTCAAAGTCAGTGGCTAAGTCAACAAGATCTCTAGAAAGTAAAATGTGGTCTATGTAGGATCCGTGGCCGGAGCCTTTGTACGTGGGAACATCAAAGATATGGGAATTCTCCGACATGGACATTGCAACAGTTAAGTTCCTGTCATCAGTTAGGTTATTGACGTAAGTGCCACGCGTCGAGTGGTCAAAATGGAAACCAGACCTGTTATTGCATCCTAAGAGGCCAATAGGTGTCGTTACAGGATTGCCACATGGATGCGCGTTAAAGTCTCCAGCAATGAGGGTATTTCGAGGCAAACTTGCTGCTTTGGCTTTTAAGAAGTTGTGTAAATGGAGGATTTTACACTCCCTGTTTGAAAGTACAGCATTATAAAAGTTAATGAGGGTGAGTGCCCTTTTACCTCTCCTAAGCACCAGGTCTTGGATATGTCTGTTATCATATTCTCTATTTGAAACCTGGCAGATAAGTGCGAGGCTGATGTAAATTGCCAAACCCCCCTTTGATCTTCCGCTATTCGACGGGGCTGCCGGTTGAAAGAAACTTTGAAATCCCTCGATGTGTACATTTACATCTTCCAGCCATGTTTCTTGGAAACACAGAACAGTATATTTCTTTATGTATGCCACCCATGTTGGGTCCTTTGCCTTGGCGGTCAGACCAGCTACATTCCAGGATAAAAGTTTTATAATGCAAGGTGATATGTGGCCTGGGCCTGCTACCTGTACCATATTGGTGGGTGAAGATATAACTTGATCACCTCGGTCTATCATTGTGTCTGCTTGCACTTCGCAGGTGGAGAGTAGAGGGTTTACGTCACTGAGGACTGGGCAATAAACTTGGATGGAAGGATGTAGTGAGGTGAGCCCATTTAGTGACAGCGTGCTCTCTGGATGATTTACTGATAGAACTGCCTTACGTGTTTTGTCTAACACTTGGATGGAGATTTGTGTACACTCTGAAATAGTGCTCTCTATTTTGTTGGAATATACTACCCTATTTGGGGACTCAGAAAGGGTAGGAGAGGGCAAGAGTGCGATTTGTCAGTCAATCTCATCCAGGTAGTCTGGAGCATAAAAGGCGTCAAATCTGTTTGAGATGGGAACCCCGTATTGCATATTTGGATGATGTGGGTATGAGTAGTGCTGCTGTTGTGTATGAGATAAAAACTCCCTTCTCTCTTGATGTTTTGTGGGATAGTTATTTGGCCTACTCATCCATAAAGGTTCCTGCCTATGGTTTGTAAAGTCCGTTGAGATGGCCTGGCCATAAGGCCATGGGGTTTCCCTTGGTTGGTAGTGAGCCACTGGCTCAAGCATCCCCCCCTGACCGTAGATTGACTGTGGTTGTATTATATTTTGGCCAGGGATATTAGAGGGGTAAAAGTAGCTCAGGTCTATAGTACGGATCAGACTGTTTGTCACACCGCTTTTCCAACTGCTAATAAAACTAGCTGCACGACTGTCTCCAAAGTTTACCACAATGCAGTCACCGTCAGTCGATTTGAATCTGGGTCCCACCCAGTCTACCCTTCTCACATGAGAAATATGGCCGTTTATATGTTGGGGGATCGGTCTATGTGTGGTCAGCCAATGGCTCACCTTATTTTTTAATTCCACTTGAGATTCTGTCCTCTCACCAACTAATTTAGGTACACCGATCATAACGATGGTGTACGGACTAGATTCAGGAGGGAGATTTATGTGAAGTGGTCTTTTGACTACCACCGGTTTTAACAATTTATCCCCTGCTAAGTTTGTAGGTATACTCAGGTTTGGGGTTTTAATTTGACTCGATGGCTCTATATGAGTTCTAACTAGTTTGACCGGGGAGCTCTCAGCAGCCCATTCACTTTCCTCATTTTCATTGTCAGGTAGAATTTGGGCGCTACTCGAGGTTGCGGCCACTATGTGAGGTGAATTGACGTCTGCGTCTAGGTTTATTACAGGTTTGGTGGGGGCTTTTTCTTCCTGGTGATTTGGCAAAATTTGTTTGATGGCAGTATTTTGCGTAGCTTTCTTTGCCCGTGCATTTTTGTTGCTGGTTGGTACAAGGGAGCTGCTTGCTGGTACAAAAGTGGAGGTTGATTTTGGTGCTTTCAATATTTTGAGCAAGGTGGAAGATGCATCATTTTGGGCCCTCTCAAATTTCCCTAATGCCTTCTCGATGTTAATAACTCTCTCACTGATGGGCAGCAAGAGAGACCTGACTAGGGTTTCTAGTTCACCCAAGAGTGATTTATTATTTATCAGTATGTGATCTGTCTGATTTGTTTGATGTATAAGCGTGTTTGTGTGCACTATCTGCTTTTCACTCGAGAGTGGACCTGGGTCTTGGCTGGTTGTAGATGGGCATGGGATTACTATTTTGGAAGCAAGGTTAGCCAGTCTAAAAGTAGACCAGATATCCTTGGCTGAGTGATTTTGTTTAGCCTTAGGGCGATGGATTTTTCTGGCTAAAGATGTTATTTTACTTTTTGTTCCACGACGCCGAATTATAATTTTTGTAACTTGACTTATTTCAGGGGCGGATTGTGTTATGGGTATTAGACCTCCCACAGGTGTAGCCCTTGGTTCTAGAGGGGCTATGGGCGAAAGACATGTGTTAATGCCATTTTCGCTGAGCAACATAAGACTGTTGTCCCTGCTGTTACCTGTAGAGGGTATAAACAAATCTGTTGGTGTATTATCTCTGGTATGAGGGCTAGGGAGCCCCGTAAACGACAGCATTAAAATGGACTCTTGGGAATTCATTGTGTTGTCCACAGTATTGACGTTTTCGGTGGTATGTAAGGAGAGATCCGGAAAACACAGGTCTGGAGTTAGTGAAAGGCGTCTTTCTGTATCTTGTATGGCATCCGCCACTACACTGATCATTTCTGAAGCTTTAGGTCGATAGCAGTTATTGTAGGAAGTGGGGTATTGGAGACACTTTTTGCTCTTGTCGTAGATCTCGTGGCCACAGGGGTCTTTCTAGTTTTAGACATCCTTTAACTTGGTTTTTGAGTATAGCAATTAGTAAATTACCCCTTGAATAACAACTAGGCTGGAAAATAAACAAAAATCACCTTAGTTGTTTTACGCAGCACGAAATATCAGGGGGGTGGCCCGCCCCGTCCTCCTCGGTCCCCTGAGGGCCACAGAGGGCCCGCCCTTTGCCCGGGCTTCGCCCGGCGTCCCGCTCGCGTCCCGTGAGACGGGTCCGATGGTGATTTAAAGCACCACCTGGCGCTCGCTGATGACGCTGGACCCCAGCAAGGGCTTCTGGGTATTGTAGTTTTTAGCCCCTTGCCGGTCTTCTCCTGGCGGCCCCGCTGTTGTTGGAATCACGAGCGGTCGGCTGCTGGAGACTGGCGGGTGGGTCCAGGCAGTGACAAGGTTTAGAGCAGCGCAGTTTTGGCCAAACGTTTAGGATGCAGTAGATGGGGCACAAAGCAGTTCAAGAAAGGATCGCCCGCTCAATGGCTCCGATGGTGATTTAAAGCGCCACCTGGTGCTCGCTGATGACGCTGGACCCCAGCAAGGGCTATTGGATATTGTAGTTTTTAGCCCCTCGCCGGTCTCCTCCTGGCGGCCCCGCTGTTGTTGGAATCACGAGCGGTCGGCTGCTGGAGACTGGCGGGTGGGTCCAGGCAGTGACAAGGTTTAGAGCAGCGCGGTTTTGGCCAAACGTTTAGGATGCAGTAGATGTGGCACAAAGCAGTTCAAGAAACTCAATAAGGAGAGCCACACTAATTTATAAAAATAAATGTATCTTTATATATATATTTAGACGCCAGAATCAATACGATCAAGCAAGTACATTTCGAGATAGAATTATTCGCAGTTTTCAAAAGTCAACTGTACATTTTTCAAAGGCAGCAACGTTATTCTATGGATGAAAACAAATACTGCATACAAGTTCTTCACAGTGATTTACAAGACCAATCTCCTTGACTTAAGGTGAGAATGAGGCAAGGTCCAAGGCAGCACCAACAGGTGACCTCGGGCTACACTGGGGCAACTGAGTGCAGAGTTGCAGTACAGCGTCAGGTGCCCTGTTGAAGTCAATGGGGATCAGTTTGGTCACAAAGAGGCTGCAGGTTTGACTGGGGGAACAGTCCAGCTGAACCAACAGGGGGCTCAGGTCTCACAATGCTTGGGACGTGGGGACACCTTTGGTGCATCCTATCCTCAGGCTAGGTGGCCGGGTGCTGAGGTGTCCTGAGGCATCAGGTTTCTGTCATCGGAGATACTCGTGGTAGAGGGGACCTGCACAAAAAAGCTGCAGACGGCAATAGGAAAACCACAGCTGGGATACCCAACATGGGGTTTGAGTCTGGATGGTCTGGGGACCCTTCTGGCACCAGTGGTCCACTTCACCTTGGGCTAGGCAGCACGGTTGCAGTGGTGCTTTCCAGTGTCTCGGTTTTGGCAGTCCAGAGACCTTACAGCTCTTCTGGGGTGCCTGTAGGATACAGGGGAGCAGCTCTGCGATTCCATGGGAGTTCCTGGGGATTTAGTTGAAGGCTGGACGTCCTCCCAGGCTTTTTGAGGCACAGGCAGATGCAGGAGGAGTCATCTTTGGTACAATTGTCGAGGAGGGGAGACAGTTTCCGCAGGGTTGGTGCCAAGTCAGTTGCTGGTCTTCTGGTCTTGCTTCTTGTGCCTCTTCAGTATCTGTCTTCTTCTTCCAGTTCAGCAGGATATGATTTCCTGCTTCCAAGGGCTCCCCTTAATGCTTAATTTAGGGGCGTTAGGGGAGTGTAGTGTAGTAGCCAATGGGTTACTGTTATATTTGCGAGTTAGGCCCATGTTGTGGAGCAGCTTATTTCTTACATTGTCCTCACAAACAACATTTTCAGCTGTGACCATTTGCACATATTTGCCTGCGTGACAATGCCGAATTTGATTCCTTGAAACTAAACTTGCTTACACATCTAGCTTTGCACAACATTATCACAATGCCCTTAACATCATGTACAAGGTCTATTTTTGCATCATGAATAGAGGTCTCCTCTGTCTCATCTATGGGTGAAAGTTCTATCCACATAGCCATAACATAAGTAATCTATATGCACATCGCAAGGCTGCTTTCTGTTATAAAAGATGAGCATCCAGATAAATTAGCAGAGGAGGCTCTTCCACTGACCCAAGGGTCCTTGCATGCTGAGGAATCGCCATGCAGCAGTCCCTCTTCTTGTGAGGGGTGTCCAGTTCGTGACCAAGACGTGGTCCTTCATTCTCTCCCATCAGGTAATGGGGTTGGATCATCCCTTGGGAGGATACTTGGCTCTGCACCTACACACACTCTAGGTACACTTAGAGTAGGTTTCGCATAGTCGGAGTACTCTTGATTACTGCCTTGTGGTATATGCCTGCATATATACATTGTTTTAGCACCATGGTAGAACAATATCTACTATTCACGCTTTTGGTGCTTGTAATCACTTTTATCTGCCTCTGTCTATTAATCATTGCAGCACATGTATTCTATCCAAAAATAGCTTTACCTGTGCTTTCAATTATAAATTGGTTGCATCCCTTAGGGCACACTTTTATGGTTCCAATATAGGATTCCACTGTAATTCATAAGAAAAAGTATTCTCAAAAATATTTCAAAAGAATGTTGTTTATTTTCATGGTTCATAGGGTATATTTTTAAATTCCTTTCATTTCTTTAATGTTCCATAAGCAAAAGAGTTATTATATTATTCCTTATCGAGTTCAATTAAGCTCCAATGCATTTCGGGCTGTATGCCCTTCGTCTGGGAGCTTTTCTAAAGTACAAAATAACATAGCTCAATTTTAGTACACATAGACATCACGTCTATGCCCGAAATACATTGGAGCTTAATTGAACTCGATATGGAATAATATAATAACTCTTTTGTTTATGGAACATTAAAGAAATTAAAGGAATTTCAAAATATACCTTATGAACCATGAAAATAAACAACATTCTTTTGAAATATTTTTGTGAATACTTTTTCTTATGAACTACAGTGGAATCCTTATTGGAACCATAAAAGTGTGCCCTAAGGGATGCAACCAATTTATAATTGGAAGCACAGCTAAAGCTATTAGACATTCAACGTCACGAGGACAGAAGACGTCACCCATGAAAAATGTTAAAGCAAATTCTATACAAAAATTTCATTGGTTCAATAACTATTTTGAAAACGTCCCACTGTATATTCACTGAGAACAATGCAGGCAGGTCGCTTCCCATGCTGCTGCATCGGTCTCTCCCGGAATTGCCTGTTTGCCCGATTGCTTGATTGCCTAATTCGCTTCCTACTCATTCTTGTGCCCAGTCTTTCCCTTGCTCCCCCTGCCGTCCCTCACCCACTGCTTTCCCGCCGCTGTGTCCCTGCGGCCCGCCCCCCTGCTCTCCCATTCGCCACCCCGCTCCCCCCTCCCAGCTGTTCCGCCCTCCCTACTCCCCTCATATGGTGGGCGCAAAGCGGACGCGCTCAGCTGGCGTGCCACTGCACGCCAATGGTGCTCATAAGGGAAGCTCCCCTGCTCCCGTCCGTGCTTGGACCGAGCCCAGCGCCAGACAACCTGGCCCCCACGAGCCCTACGATGGCCGCCCCCGCTACAATGTCAGCACCCTCCACGCACTCAACGGTGGACGATCACACACCTGCTTCCTTGCCGCTCCTAACCGCACCCAAGGACCCTGCCGGAACTGCAGCTTCACCAGCATCCGGCCCGCCAACCCACTGAGCAGGTAAGAAGAAGAAGAACCCAACTACCTCAGATGCATTCTTCTCAACACCCACTCCGCCCGCAAACACGCCGTCGAACTCTGGGACCTACTCGACTCAAACACCACAGACGTTGCCTTCCTGACAGAAACCTGGCTGAACCCCTCCTCAGCACCCC
Source organism: Lissotriton vulgaris (assembly GCF_964263255.1). Taxonomy (NCBI): domain Eukaryota; kingdom Metazoa; phylum Chordata; class Amphibia; order Caudata; family Salamandridae; genus Lissotriton; species Lissotriton vulgaris. Next base: position 626,387,622 of record NC_141693.1, read on the forward strand.
ACATCGCCATAGCCATCCCGGAAGGCTGCAAGATCACCCACAGGGACCGCACCAATGGAGTAGGAGAAGGAATCGCCATCGTCCACGTGAAAACCCTCAGAGTCTCGACTAACACCAACGACACCCTCAGCACCGCAGAACACCTCCACTTCCAGATCCACACCGAACCCAACACCACCCTCAGAGGAACCCTCGTCTACAGGCCCTCCGGACCCCGACCAGAGTTCAGCGATTCCATCTCCGACCTCTTCAGCACACACGCCCTCGCCTCCACAGACTACATCCTACTCGGGGACCTGAACTTCCACCTTGAGAACAAGAACAACACCAACTCCACCATCCTGATTGACAACCTAGCCATCCTCGGACTCAGACAACTCGTCACAACAACCACTGACTCCGCCGACCACACGCTCGACCCCATTTTCTCTGCAAGTCCCCACGTCTCCTTCAACCACACCACCGAACTCCACTGGACCGACTACTGCTGCATCCACTTCACCGTCTGGAAACCCACCACGCACCACCGCACCCAACAGATGCCTCGCTGCTGCTGGAGCAAAGTCACTAAATAACAGCTTACCACCACCCTCGCCCAGAGCTCACCCACCGACCCCAACGACCCCAACACCGCCACCCGCAACCTCAGACAGTGAATCAACCACTGCGCCAACACCCTCGCCCTGGTCAAGAAACCCTCCAACAGCCACATCAGCAAGAAAGCCAGTTGGTTCACTGAAGACCTTCAGGCCTCCAAGCTTACCTGCCGGAAGCTAGAGAAGAACTGGCTCCGGGAACGATCGCCGGACATCTATACAGCCCAGAAGTACGCCACCCGCAGACACCACCACCTCACCAGAGCTGCCAAAAGAGCCTCCTTCAAAGACCACCTAGACAACAACGCACACAACAGCAAAGAGCTCTTCAACACCGTGAAGGAACTCTCCAGGCCCAGCTCCAACACCAATGACATTCCACCTTCGCAGGACCTGTGTGACTCACTGGCCACCTTCTTCCATCGCAAGATCGCAGATATCCACAACATCTTCAACGCCACGACTGCCCCGACAACCACTGAGATCTCCATCGGCACCAACTGCCTGCTCTCCAGGACCAACATTAACAACAACAACACCATCAAGACCATGAACATAATCTACTCCGGATCTCCATCAGACCCATGCCCTCACATCATCTTCAACAAAGCCAGCACCACCATCACACCCCATCTCCGGAAAGCCATCAAGGTTTCCTTCGAGACAGCTGTACAAAAGGGGGTGGTAATGGACGGAGCATCTGAACCAATCAAACACTCACACCCAGTCAAAAGATCTGGGTTTAATCCATCACCGTTCTTTAGCCCACTCTGCCACCCCAGTTCAGACATGGCTATATGCAAATCAGTCTGACCCTGTGCCTCATGGGAACAGTCCAGCCCGAACTGCCAAGCTCTGCCTTCCCTGGACCGGAAACAAGCTTCCGAGGACCGGTTTCTGGCATTCCAGCCGTCTTCAGCCCTGCTTGCTTGAATCCAGTGGCAAAGTGAGCAAGGGACTCACGTCTGAGCATACCCTGCCACACTTATGGCGGCCAAAAGCGGTACAAAAGGGGGTGGTAATGGACGGAGCATCTGAACCAATCAAACACTCACACCAAGTCAAAAGATCTGGGTTTAATCCATCACCGTTCTTTAGCCCACTCTGCCACCCCAGTTCAGACATGGCTATATGCAAATCAGTCTGACCCTGTGCCTCATGGGAACAGTCCAGCCCGAACTGCCAAGCCATGCCTTCCCTGGACCAGAAACAAGCTTCCGAGGACCGGTTTCTGGCATTCCAGCCATCTTCAGCCCAGCTTGCTTGAATCCAGTGGCAAAGTGAGCAGGGACTCACGTCTGAGCATACCCTGCCACACTTATGGTGGCCAAAAGCGGTACAAAAGGGGGTGGAAATGGACGGAGCATCTGAACCAATCAAACACTCACACCCAGTCCTTCGAGACAGCTACCTTCCCGGAAAGCTAGAAGCACGCTGAGATCAACGCCTTACTCAAGAAACAAAAGGCGGACGTCAAGGACCTCAAGAACTTCTGGCCCATCTCCCTGCTCCAGTTCCCGGCGAAGGTCATTGAGAAGACCGTCAACAAACAACTGACCCGCTACCTTGAGGAGAACAGCATCCTGGACCAGTCCCAGTCCGGGTTCCGCAGCAACAACAGCACCAAAACTGCCCTCATCGCGCCACCGATGACATCAGGACCCTACTACACAACGGAGAAACCGCGGCCCTCATCCTCCTGGACCGATCTGCTGCCTTTGACATGGTCTGCCACTGCACACTACGCACACACCTCCACAATGCCAGTATCCAAGAGAAGGCCCTAGATTGGACCACCTCCTTCCTCTCCGGCAGTACACAGAGCGACCGCCTTCCCCCCCTTCCGCTCCGAAGCCACCAAGATCATCTGCGGCGTACCCCAGGGCTCATCCCTCAGCCCAACGCTGTTCAACATCTACATGGGGCCTCTTGCCCACGTCGCTCAATGGCACAACCTCAACATCATCTCTTACACTGATGACATCCAGCCAATCCTCTCCCCCACCAAGGACCCCACACCGCCAAAACCAACCTCCATGAAGGAATGATGACCGTTGCTGAATGGATTAGGAACAGCTGATGAAACTGAACCTGGACAAGACGGAGGTCCTCATCCTCGGACCCACCCCTTCGGCCTGGGATGACTCCTGGTGGCTGGCCATGCTGGGAACAGCTCCAACACCCACCGACCACGCATGCAACCTACAGGTCATCCTCGACTCCACCCTCGCCATGACTAAGCAGGTCAACGCCATCTCCTCCTCCTGCTTCAATACAATCCGCATGCTCCGCAAGATCTACAAGTGGATTCCCACCAAAACAAGAAGAATGGTCACCCAGGCCTTCATAAGCATCAGGTTGGACTACGGAAATGTCCTCTACGCAGGAGCCTCATCCAAACCTCTGAAACGGCTTCAACGCATCCAGAATGCCTCTGCGCGCCTGATCCTCAACATCCCCCTCCACAGCCACATCACACGCCACGTGAGAGACCTGCACTGGCTCCCCATCAACAAGAGGATCACCTTTAAGCTCCTCACCCATGCACACAAGGCGCTCCACAACACTGGACCAGTGAACCTCAACAGACGACTCAGCTTCTATACCCCCACCCGCCAGCTCCGCCCTGCCGACCTCGCCCTCGCCACAGTCCCCAGCATCCGAAGAATGACCTCCGGTGGCAGCTCATTCTCCCACCTCTCCGCCAAGACCTGGACCACCCTCCCCATCCACCTATGGCACCCCCAAGACCTGCTGTCCTTCAGACGACTCCGCAAGACCTGGCTTTTTGAGCAGTAGCAGCTCCCCTACCCCCAGCGCCTTGAGACCCTCAGGGTAAGTAGTGCACTTTACAAATGCTCTGATTGATTGATTGATTGATTGATTGAGCACGAGTGGCTGAACAAAAGGTTCTGCACTGTTTCCAGGATTCCTGAGGGATCAGAGTTGTCATGTGTCAGTGGTTGCTAGAAATCATTTGCTCCCTTTTAGGTTAGGAGGCTTACAGTGGCACTGTGAGCTAGCTGGTTTGTAGGCCAACATATCCTGGGGGGGTGTCCGGAATCAGTCTTGACACCAAGCTCCTAGTTTATGTTGTCCAAACAATGAGCAGTTCCTACGAATTAGTAGGAACTACACGACATGGCACCACCAACATTGGTTGGGTTCTTATTTAACAGTCAATCTGAGTAGTCTAGTCCTGCTTTCTCAGAGATCACTGCGAACATTTAAAGTGGAGATGTCTGAAGTGGGAAGGGAAACATACCCCTGGGAGCACTACGCCCCTCATACGAGCATTCATTTTGCTGGAAGGAGGTGTAAACACCCTCTATTGGAGCACGCTTTGTTTTTGACCTCTTGAGAGTGCTGTCCCTCAACCCTGGGGGTCATAAACTTGTCTGTAGTGGCAGGCTGGTCAAGAACAGTCAGCCAGCACACTAGTAGTTGATAAGGTTTTCAGGGGACCCCTCTAAGGTACAATCTGGGTGCTTGCATCTATCACTCCATCACTGAAATCAGTGTGGGTTTATTAAAATGAGATGTTTGATACTAAACATCCCTACTTTCAGTGAAGCCATCATGTAGCTAGGGAACTCGTATTACACCAGTGTCCTCCACATGTATTTAAAATGGCTTTTCTGGTAACTTGTACTGGCCGTAATTGCACTGGCTAGCACACGTGCATATCAACTTATGCAAATATATCCACGCATGCAGTATAGTTCACCCTGCCTTAGGGCTGTAAGGCCTGCTGTAGGGGTGACTTACATATGCTTTATGCAGTGTCTGTAGGCATGGCACATAGGGCTGTGTGCCATGTTGTTTTTTCACTTTTGTCTGCACCAAGACACGTCGCAGCCTGCAATGGCAGTTTGCATGAGTTAGGTGAGGGGTCCCTTTGGGTGGCACAATACATGCTGCAGCTCTTAGGGGCCCTCTTTTGTACTCATGCCCGGTACCTGGGATACCATTTACTAGGGACATAGAGGGGTGCCAAAGGTATTGCCAAGTGGGAGAAGAATTGTACAGTTTTGGGGCAAGAGATCTGGCCTTGGGGACCTGGATAGCAGGAATCCAGTGCACTTCCAGTCAAAATTGCATCGAATACCAGGCAAAAAGTGGGGGTCACATTGTCAAAAAGGGAAACTTTTCAACATGTACTAGCTCTGGTTTGTATCCTACGCCTTATGAAGAGATTGACGCTATGGGGCAGATTTTTCAATGAGCTGCGCCGCCCTTGTGCCATGCAATGGGGTGCAAGGGTGACGCAACTCAGATGAATCCGCTTGCTTGGCCCTGCGAAGCTTAATAAATCTAGAGTAACACAAATCAGGGCAAATCTCTGAATTGCGTTACTCTACCTAAGGGAGGTGTTCCATTGGTGGTGCGTGGATGTTCCCACGCATCCACCCTTGGATTTTGGTGCTTTCCCAGATTTACCATTAGTGGAAGTCATGGGAATGTGTCAAAATGCTGCGCCTACCTAGGTGAGGCATAACGAGTAGAAATATCTTTATTTCTCCTCATTGTTTCCTCTTTCTATGACATAGAAAGTATAAAATGCCTCAGAGGATTGTTTTTGTGCAGGAAGGGACACCACAAAAACAATCCTGTCTGTAATGCAGACACCATTGCACCACTGGGCATGACTGCCTGCATTCGCATTAGGCAGCACATTGAGCGCCAGTGAAAGGAAATGACAGGAATGTGATAGATGATGTTAAATATAGCACATACCAGCCCTTTCCCTTTCACGCAGCGCAGCAAGGGGGCTTGTGAACTGCTGTGAGTGAAATATTGAAAAATCTGGCCTTATGTGGCCTTGGTCTACAAGTTATGAGTTTCAATGCAGTGTGGGCATGTATAACCCACACTGCGAGTGCTGGGTCAGTCCTCACAGTGTTTGTAAGTCCTGGGAAAACACTAGGAGGACTAGACCGTTATTCACATTATTGGTAAACTCTGACAAAAATAGGCAAACGCAAAAACAACACTTGATGGACAGAATGCAGAACAATGCCATACATTCACCCAGTACATAGATCTGGGCCTAAATCCATCGTTTTTTTGCTCACCATGCCATTCCAGTTTGAAGCCAGCCATATGCAAATCAGTCTTGACCCTGTGCCCCATGGGAACAGTCCAGCTCGAACTGCCAAGCCAGGTCCTCCCCGGACTGGAAACAAGCATCCAAGTACCGGTTTCGGGCTTTCAGCCCTCATCAGCCTGGATAGCTTGATTTGCAAATCAGCCTTGACCCTGTGCCCCATGGGAACAATACAGCCCAAACTGCCAAGCCAGGTCCTCCCCGGACTCCACGGACTGGAAACAAGCATCATCAGCCTGGATAGCTTAGGGTAAGAGGAAACAACTGCAATCCTTGGGGGAGCCACAGCCTAATACCACCCCTACAACTAAATATTTAAAATCCCCAATGGGAATGATTGACAATGAAATTGTCCTGGTAAAGGAACAGCTTGCTGCAACAAAAAATGCGCTAGATGCTGCCCTAATGGCCCCAGAATCAGAAGGTAGCAAAGAGCCTTTGACACATATGGCACAAGTAATTGAGAAGTCATCTGAGCTAGATTCAGGACACCTGGTAGGAATACAAGCAAGAGGAAACTGCAGAATATGGTGGAAAATCCATGTATTTTAACATCATCATTGGAGATTTTAGAAAGATCAGGGCATTCAACTTTAGTCTCCGGCAAAGAAAGTGAAACAGTTACCAAGAGAAAGAACTGTGCAGAAGGTATTAAAGTGGCTAAGCCAAGATCAAAACAGAAGACAAAGAGTGGGGGTAAATCTGCTGGATCAACAAATGGAGAGGCTTGCGTAATAGATAGTCAACAAGGGCCATGTAATTTGGAGACATTATTTGAAAAAGTACATCCAAAATGGACTCCATCGAACGCCGTGTTATGTCTGAGATAAAACACGTTCGAAAAGATGTAACTTTTTTAACAGATCTGGTGTCAGGCATATTTGCATCTACAAACCTGAGTATATTGACTGTAGCCAAAGATATACCTATTATGTTAAAGGAGGTTGATGTTTGTAATAGCACATCTGAAAATATACAGGGAAAGGACATCAACGAACCTTTAACAAGGGTTAAAATGCCAGTCATCCAAAGTCGAGGGCCTGTTACTGAATATAGAACCCTACTAGAAGAAATAATGAAATAAAAAATGTAGAGACATCAAAAGGACCATGAACAGAGGTTTTAATACTAATGAATTCCTACATCGCCCACCCCAGGCAACACTGTGGGGCCGATTCCGATCCTGTATAAAGCACTTCGAATCCCCGTACAGAGCGTTTTTCCCCGTACGATTCGTACACGTCTCCGTACGATTCTGCAAATACGATCCAAACCCAATGCGTCACTCCGTACGACTCGTAAGAAACTCAGTACAAATCTCAAGTCCATACGACTTGCATTCGGCTGACGCTTCATGCCACGTTCGAGCGTAAATAGACTGCGTCATCCGTACCAGGAAGTACGATCCGTATTGAAGACACTCCGTACGACTATTTTGCTACGAGAGTCCAAAACTGCCGTAAAAGCAGAGTCGGCCTGAGACGCACCTCGGTACGCGACAAACAAGACATCAACCCCATCGTCCATGTCATCCCAGTCCTGTATGCCCCACCACCTCATACATAGAAACTGAAGACGGCGCAGACGGTCAGTACAACGAACCCCAACATACCTCTACGTGGTGCCACACGTGCACATCAGCATTGCACGCCTGTAATGTCGGGGTACGTTCCGCCACATGCAACCGCATACCACCGGTGTAATAGTGAGACGTGCCGCACCTTCGTCATTGATCTCGGGGTACAGTACGCTACCACATATCACCTGTGTAACAGTGAGACGTGCCGCACCTACGTCATTGATCTCGGGGTACAGTACGCTACCGCATATCACCTGTGTAACAGTGAGACGTGGTGCACCTACGTCATCGATCTCGGGGTACGGTACGCTACCGCATATTACCTGTGTAAAAGTGAGACGTGCCGCACCTACGTCATCGACCTCGGGGTACGGTACGGTACCGCATATCACCAGTGCAATAGTGAGACGTGCCGCACCTATGTCATCGACCTCGGGGTACGATACGGTACCGCATATCACCAGTGCAATAGTGAGATGTGCCGCACCGACGTCATCGCCCTCAGGGTACGGTACGCTACCGCACATCACCTGTGTAATACTGAGACGTGGCGCACTTACGTCATCGAACTAGGGGTATGGTATGGTACCGCATATCACTTGTGTAACAGTGAGACGTGTGCGACATACGTCTGTAATGTATGTGTAAGTCTAAGTGATGTGTGGAAAACACACCCAGCAGTGCCCAGCAGTAGAGGAGTTGTGTGGCTAAGACCCCCAGCAGTGCCCAGCAGTGCCCAGCAGCATAGGGTGTGTGTGGCTAAGACCCCCACCAGTGCCCAGCAGTGCCCAGCATTAGAGTGTGTGTGTGGCTAAGACCCCCAGCGGTGCCCAGCAGTGCCGAGCAGCATAGGGTGTGTGTGGCTAAGACCCCCACCAGTGCCCAGAAGTGCCCAGCAGTGCCCAGCAGTAAAAGCAGAAACATACCATTGTTGACCTCATTACCATCAGGAAATAGAGACATGTTACAATGCCCACATCTGAACATCACACCATCTCCCAGGCACACAGCAGTCTAAGCCATTCTCAGAAAAACTAAAGTACTGAAACAAAATAAAATAGCTTTATTCAGCTGCATCCAAATGTCAAACGTAAATATGAGTCCATGCTCACAGAAGGCCAATGGCCAGTCCGAATAACTGAGAAATAAGTCTGTGGCTTTCTGGATGTTGTCACACCCAAACTTGCCTGCACATAGGGTTTAATCGTCTGTGGAAACAGTGGGGGCATTATCTGGGGAATCCTCCGGCACCGCAGGGACAGGAGAGGGAAGGACAGGTGTAGTGGGTGCAGGTGTAGTGGATTCCTCCACACTGGCCGGTGCATCGCAGAATGTTGCAAGAAATACTTGGCTGCACACTTCAGCCAGTTCTGAAAAACTACCACCTGAACCCGGGGATACATTGGGGGTGGAGGTAGAGGGTTGTGAGTCTGTTGTCGTGGGTCTGTGGATGCGTGTGTGATGTCTGTCCCCTCTCCCTGTGGGTGTGCCTACATCCCCTTGAGATTGGGTGCATGGTGATTTGCGCTTTGTCTGCCGTGTGGGCGTGCTGGGTGTGTCTGACCTGTGGCATCTGCGTGTACGTTGGGAAGGTATGGGAGAGGCTGAGGTGGATGGGTCTGAAGGAGGGGGAGGGGCAGATACTGCTGGGTGGACAGAGTTGCCGTCAGTGATGACTCTATGGCACACAAACTCCGACGTAGATCAGACATGGCAGATGACATGCTCTCCATGAACGACAATAACTGTGCAATGAGTTCTGTATGTCCATGGAGGACAGTCAACATCGATGTCTGGCCTACTACAATCTGCCGGAGTAGGTCCACAGACTCAGCACTGAGGGCAGCAGGGGACACAGGGGCAGGTGCTGCGGTGCCGGGAACAAAGGAGACACAGGGGCTAGCATGGACCCTAACAACTGGGAGGGTGGAGATGGTACTGGAGGAGGAGGGGCTAGCCAAAGATGAAGAAGCTGCCATTTCTGCATATTCTACCTCCTCCAGAGAGTCTGATTCCGAGCCGTCTGCATGGTAGAAGGTGTCGTGCACATGGGGCCCGGAATCACCCTCCGTGCCACTGCCTCCCTCTGACTCCTCAAATCAGGTGGCACTGTCGCTGGGTTCCTCTGTCTTGTCCGGGCCTGTGTCTCCTCCAGATTGTGGTGATGATGCTGTTGGCAAGGAGAATAAGAAAAACATATCAGTCACCTGTACACATCAGACATATCAGCTACAAATCATTTGGACACATTTCTAAACATGGCATGCATCATGAGTCACAAGCCACTGAACTCTGCACAATGCTAAGCATAGTCTTGGGCAATTGGAAGAGAAACAACGTTCAATGTGTAGTAGGATACAAGTAACAGGCAAGGCAACAACTTTTATGAGAGACACATTGATGAGCCACTGCCTGATAACAGGCTAGCTGATGATGAATCACTGTACATTCGCCCACCCTGCCACACAAATCCAGACCTGGGCATGTAGGAATTGCTGTGACCCTGTGCCACATGAGAAAAGTCTTTCCTGAACTGCCATGTAATGCCATCCTGGGACCTGAACAGCGACGGCTCGTGGAGGGAGTTACGGTGGGGCAGGAGGGTGGGGAGGGGGAGGGGCAGGGTGGAGGTTGCTAAAAACCGGCATATGGATAATTGCAGGTAAGTAAACAATTTAATTAATAAAACGAATTTCGTAGCTCGCACTGCATTGCATTTTGCGATGCAAGGCGCACTACGAAATTCGTTTTATTAATTAAATTGTTTACTTACCTGCAATTATCCATATGCCGGTTTTTAGCAACCTCCACCCTGCCCCTCCCCCTCCCCACCCTCCTGCCCCACCGTAACTCCCTCCACGAGCCGTCGCTGGACCTGAACCAAGTGTACCATCACCTCACACTGGCATCACAGCTGTCTACACCCAAAGTATCATTGTGTGGCTGACCATCAATATGATTTACAAACAACATGCAACTGATTTTGAGTATATGCACACACACACTGCGCAGTGTGAGTATGCACAAGCCAAAATTAGTTTACATGTACAGTGTGCACCTGTAGCTAACACATGACAATTAGAAAGGTCACCATGGACAAAGGCCACTGAGGCAGACTCATGCAGAAAACACATGTTGAGACTCCTGATCAGTGCCAACATTTGAAGAAGGGCAGACACAGTGCACATGTTGTGCTACATGTAAGGTACCAACAGGTGTCACAGACCTCCCTCCAACATGACAATGTGCAAAGGAATATGCATACTAAGACATTGCACCTTAGGAGTAGCTGTGAAAATTTTTTTGTAGCCAAAGCGCTGGGCAAATGTTGAGTAGGGCAAGGCATGTAAACAAGCAACTACTGACTTGGCCATTCTTATGGCAATGCATAAAGTGCCTGTCTGACCACACCACTCCAACTATGGGAGTGTTACCATGCCTTGGAGCACTGCAGGTAGCATGTGACACACATGACAACAAACAGACATGTACCTACCACCTTCTTGCTGCTGTCTCTCCTGCAACTGCCTATGGAGGTCTGGGAACACCACTTCCAGGACCCGGAGCATGTGGGGGGTGAGGTGGCGGGTGCCGCCATGCCGGTGTGGAGCTTCCAGCTTGAGCTGTACCCTGGCGATGCGGCGGGTCCAGCACCGGATGTCCTGCCACCTCTTCTTGATGTTTCAGAGTCTCCTGCGAGGCCCCCTCACTCCTGACAGCCCTGGCGATGCCCAGCCAGATGTCACCCTTCTCATAGGCAGATACCTGTCACGAATATAAAGTGAGACAACATCAGTACACCTGGTCCATGTCCCAAAGACACACATTTTCAACAAATACTCAATGACAACAGGGCATAGGATGCTGACCACACTTGCATCATTGTCCAGGTGTATGTGGCTTGTGAGCAAACAGAAATGCACTACATGACATTGAAAGGCTACAGATAACATAAGGGGTGCTAACCACTCTTTGATCATGGCACACACTGAGCAATATATGCTTTATCAGGGTGCACAGCAGCTCATGATATGCTGTCACACACCCCACTACAACAAATAACCCTCTTCAGACAACACTGTACATACCGGCACTCACTTCAAACAACATAGCATCTCTTAACTAGACATACACAATGGCTGTAGTGTCACACACACAACAGGTGCATAGTCCAAGGTAGTGCACACATCACTCACCTGCTCCTCTGGTCTCCCATACAGCTTGCTGTAGTTAGGCAGGAGGGCATCCAGCAGGGCCTTGTTCTCCCCATCACTGAATACAGGTGCCCTCTCCATGCTCAGCGAATCAGGGTCCAGAGGATACAGAGACAGCAGCTGTGTTTTCCACTCCAATGTTGTGCAGGCAAGTGCCCTCTCACAGTCACATGCTGCCTTATATCTGTGCTGCAGAGGGTCTGTGAGTCCAAGGAGCACTGTGTGATAGGCCAGAATAGTTTGCATCCTATGTTTCATCCAATCCCATGACACATAAGGCCATTACACACATATGCATATTTTGAAAACTGAGCCTGAGCTGAACAACAACTTTTGCAACATTGTATACTTTAGCCCAACTGAATTTTCCAGAACACCTGTAGAACACTCTAAAATCTCTGTTACCATGACAACCTGGATGCATTCTAACCATTCTACTGTTCCCCTAGATGTTCCCTATGTATTTTCTTGAATCCCCACATAAGTACCTTGCGATTGCTGTCGCAAATGCAACTCATTCAATGGTGAAACGATGCGTGCACACGCACGTACCATTGGGGTACGCTCTGCTCGCGTATGTCTACATTGCAATAGGGAAATGAGGCGTACACATGCATGTAGCATTGGGGTACGCTCTGCTCGCGTATGTCTACAATGCAATAGGGAAACGACCCGCACACACGCACGTTCACTTGGGGTACGCTCTGCTCGCGTATGTCTACAATGCAATTGGGAAACGACTCGTACACACACACATACCATTGGGGTACGCTCTGCTCGCGTATGTCTACAATGCAATAGGGAATCGACCCGTACACACTCACCTTCACTTGGGGTACGCTCTGCTCGCGTATGTCTACATTGCTATAGGGAAACGAGGCGTACACACGCACGTACCATTGGGGTACGCTCAGCTCGCGTATGTCTACAATGCAATAGGGAAATGACCCGTACACACGCACGTTCACTTGGGGTACGCTCTGCTCGCATATGTCTACAATGCAATTGGGAAACGACCCGTACACATGCAAGTACCATTGGGGTACGCTCTGCTCGCGTATGTCTACAATGCAATAGGGAATCGACCCGTACACACGCACCTTCACTTGGGGTACGCTCCGCTCGCATATGTCTACAATGCAACAGTGAAATGAGGCGTACACACGCACGTACCATTGGGGTACGCTGTGCTCCGTATGTCTACAATGCAATAGGGAATCGACCCGTACACACGGACGTACCATTGGGGTACGCTGTGCTCCATATATCTACAATGCAATAGGGAATCAACCCGCACACACGCGCCTTCACTTGGGGTACGCTCTGCTCGCGTATGTCTACAATGCAATAGGGAAACGACCCGTACACACGCACGTTCACTTGGGGTAAGCTCTGCTCGCGTATGTCTACAATGCAATTGGGAAACGACCCGTACACATGCACATACCATTGGGGTACGCTCTGCTCGCGTATGTCTACAATGCAATAGGGAATCGACCCGTACACACGCACCTTCACTTGGGGTACGCTCTGCTCGCGTATGTCTACAATGCAACAGGGAAACGAGGCGTACACACGCACGTACCATTGGGGTACGCTCAGCTCGCGTATGTCTACAATGCAATAGGGAAATGACCCGTACACACGCACGTACCATTGGGGTATGCTGTGCTCCGTATGTCTACAATGCAATAGGGAATCGACCCGTACACACGCACCTTCACTTGGGGTACGCTCTGCTCGCGTATGTCTACAATGCAACAGGGAAACAAGGCGTAAACATGCACGTACCATTGGGGTACAGTGCGTAAGACATGCTCAAGTGAATGCATGTGTAGGCTGCGTTCATGTCCTCATTCATGGCACCATTGGGAGAGTGACCCCAGGCAATCACATGGCAGGGATGTACTATAGACTCATGTTGATGATGTGGATGTATACATCAGCATGGCATACTCGCATCAGCAGGCCCTAGGTGTGGCAGACAGTGAAGAAGCACAGGAAATGTGATCTTGTGACACAGTTGATGTGTGAAGAGCTGTTGAGACATGTCATTAATCATGGTGCACATGTGTTTCACATACATCCAACACTTCTCACCTGAGTAACGTCTTGAACATATTGTGATGCACATCAACACTGGAATGGCACACCATTCAGTACAGGCAACTGTCACATGATGACAGCAACATGCCCACTGTCACAGATATCAAATTGACGCCCAGAATGACCCTGCGTGACCACGTCATGTGTGTGCCATGCGCGAGATAGTGCATGCTGTTCGTATCTGAAAGAAACATGTTGGTATTAGATTCCTCACCTTAGAATATCCCCATGCGTCAGACTGGATCTGTTAATTTGTGCTTAGCAGTACCCTTGTGCATCAGTAGTCGTCGTATGTGGCTCCACGTCCGTCGTCGGCGTCGTGTGTGCTGTGATGACGTTATCTGAGTACTTAGCCGCCGCCTCAGCGTGCTGACGTCAGGTCTCCTTTTTCCACGCCAGTAGCATAGATCCCGAATAAGTGGTACCTAGTAATTTTGTTACTAAATTTTGTACAATCCCTTTTGATAATTTTACTTGAGTCTTCGACTCTGGATGGTACCAATAGGGATGGCAGGTTTCAAGCCTTGTGAGGATTGCGACCGACTGATGTCGTTGAGCGACCCTCACCGTCGGTGTCTCCACTGTCTCAACGTCAACCACAATGACAAGAGCTGCTCTGATTGCTGCGCCCTGACTACTGAAGCTAGGCGGGAGCGGTCCCGCAAGCGGCTCAGACTCCAGCAGTCGGCCCGCCCCGCAAGAGGTCACGGTCCGGAGGGAGGTCGAGGGACCGGGCGTGGGTCAGAGCTATCAGAGCTCCGGGAGTCGACATCACTCCTCTGGGTCAAAGTCGTCAGGTAAGCACAAGAAGTCAAAGAGACATCATCGCTTTTCCAACTCCCCACCATGCTCGTGCAATGCGTCCGGGGGTTTGGGTGACACCGCCCACGCGGCTCCGTCGGAGTCGTGGGCTTCGTCGCCTGCCCCACACCCTCAGGTCCCTGGGCAGCATGCGACACCAGAGGAGTTAGAGCGCTTCCTCAGGGCCATGAGGTCCCTCGCTCCTCCGACGTGCTCGGCTTCAGGCCCAGCGGAGCTGTCTGGGGGCCCTAGCGGGTCGGGTGCTTTGTCCACAACGCAGTCTGGTGCTTTGGCTCTGACGCCGCCGGCGCTTTTGGCCCTGCGCCGCTGGGCCCCACTGGATCCACTTCTGGATCCTGTTTGACGCTGGATGACCTCACAACCTCACCGGCAACAGTCCTCCAGGTGTCACCCCCGGTGCCGTCCTCGATACCTAACTCGATCCGGATCCGGCGTGGGAATGGTGTTGCTGGACACCGCTCTTGATGCTGCTTGTGGAGTTTAACTTCAACAAGACGGTCACATCTTTTAACAACCCTGATGATCAGGGAATGGGTGATGAGGAGTATTGGGAGGGGTCTGAATACCCTCTGACACGTGAGTGTCAGTCCCAAGAGGACTGGACAGGTGGACTGGGGGATGCGAGTGGTCTGGACACCTCGCCAGACACTGGTTTTGTCACAAATCCTACAATGGCTTGGGAGGAGGGGGAAACCTACTGTGTGGTGTTGACTGGGGAGGCCAAAGCCTTGGCCCTTCATCTCCCTGTTGCAGCCGTGAGGAGCAACCTCCTCACTGAGGTCCTTAAACTGTAGTCAAGCTCGGCTGAGCCTCTGCTGACGTTTAATGAGGCAACGACAGGTGCTATTTTGTGCACTAGGTCCAGGCCCGCTACAGGTTTGGCTGTAGATAGGAACGTGGCCAGACGCCCACACCCGAACCCCGGACGACCCATGTTTCCTGTCCACCCACACCACCCTCTAGAGCCTGGACATCCAGGCCTCAAATTCACCGACCGCATTCCCGCCGTCTCCGCCGGACAGGGAATCCAAGAGGTATGACCAGTACTGCAAGATGGTATTATCCTCCCTGAGTCTGGGACAGCGGTCTATCAACATCACATGCCTCTTGGTCCGCTACACCCACTCTCTGTGGGACACGGTCGCGGAACTGCTGCCAGAGTGCCCGTTGGAGGTACTGGTCAAACTCGGCCACGCCCTTGTGGAAGGCCGAGATGCGGCACAGTAATAGATCCAGTGTAGGCTGGATACCACCGACTCACTTGGCAGAGCGTTGGCAACCACGGTGGCGATTTGTTGCTAAGCCTGGTTGAGGTTCACCCAATTTTTGGCCAATGTCCAGAATACACTGATGGACATGCCGTTTGATGTCCGTTGCCTTTTTGCCAACAAGGCAGACCATGCGCTTGAGCGCTTTAAGGATTCCAGGGCTAAGGCCAGGTCCATGGGCCTCTCGGCCCCGCGTCAGCAAACTGGTACCTTTAGCTCATTTTGTGGCCAAGGAAGGTGCGCCCCCAGATGTGCTGCCAGCCACGCACCACAGACTAACATCCAGCATGGTGGCAGCAGTGCTAACCACCGTGGCGGCGGTCAGGGACACCGGCGAGGTCAGTCCCCACCTTCCCCCGCAGCATCTGCCTACAAACCCTCCTAGTCCGTGCTTTCAGGCCCATGTGACGCCAGTGGGGGGCAGGGTTTGCCATCACCTCCACCACTGGCGCACTGTCACATTGGACAGGTGGGTGCTGCAAATCGTCACAAGGGGCTACTCCCTTCCCCCTTGAGGCAACCCCTCAAGCCATGCCACCGCAATACCAATGCATATCGGGGGATCATTTGCAACTTCAATAGGCGGAAGTTACAGCCCTCTTGGCCAAGAGGGCCATTGTGCGTGTTCCTGGGCCAGAAGTAGGGTGTGGTTGCTACTCCCACTACTTACTGGTACCCAAGAAGGCCGATGGGGGCCTACGCCCTATCTTGGACACAAGGAACGTCAATGGCTTCCTCCGGAAGGAGAAGTCCAAAATGCCGACACTGGCTCAGGTCCTAGCTGCCCTGGACCCAGTAGACTGGATGGTAGCGTTGGAGTTGCAGGACGCTTATTTCCACATCCCCGTCCCGCCGGCCCACCGGCGCTACCTGCGGTTCACGGTAGGCCACAAACACTTTCAGTTTACTGTGCTCCCCTTCGGCCTTATCAGCGCAACACGGATGTTCACTGAGGTACTGGTATCCCGAGCTACTCAGTATGTCAGTCAATCCCCCGGTTCGTCTGCCTCTTCTGGAGGACCTTCTGTCGCAGCAGCAGGGGACGGTCCTCCACCCGTACCTGTACAGTCTCCACCTCCATGCTTGGAGATTGAGCGGCGACAGTAGAGGCCATTTGTTCAAGTCCCCTATTGTAACTCGTTTTCTGAAAGGCATCACACACACACGTTTCCATCAGTTCCGTTTGTGATGCCTCAGTGGGACTTGAACCTGGTTCTTACATATCTGATGTGTGCTCCCTTAGAGCCACTTGACAATTTTCCTCTCCGCCTTCTTACTCAACAGACTGCTTTCCTGGTTGCCATCACCTCTGCCAGGAGAGTGAGTGAGCTCCAGGCTCTTTCTTCAATACCTCCTTAACTTTCTGTCCATCTGAACAAGTTTGTGTTGCGGACATTACCCTATTTCCTGCACAAGGTTGTCACGGACTTCCACATCGGGCAGTCTTCCACCTTGCCCACCTTATTTCCGCCTACGCATCCCTCAAAGGAGGAAGAGCAGCTACACCGTCTGGACCCAAAACGTGCGCTCTCTTACTATCTGGATCGCACACGCCAGTTCCGGGTGGAGGAACAACTCTTAGTTGTTTACGTGGGCGCTGAAAAGGGAAGGCCGGTACACACCCGGACCATCTCTCTGTGGCTCGTCTTGTGTATGAAGGCCTGTTACCCCTTGCCAAAGTAGGAGCCTCCTGTTGGGCTGAGGGCCCACTCAACTTGGGCCACAGCGGCTAC
Organism: Lissotriton vulgaris; assembly: GCF_964263255.1. Taxonomy (NCBI): domain Eukaryota; kingdom Metazoa; phylum Chordata; class Amphibia; order Caudata; family Salamandridae; genus Lissotriton; species Lissotriton vulgaris. Next base: position 626,405,047 of record NC_141693.1, read on the forward strand.
TACTGCCCTGAGTCGGGGAGTCCCCTTGCAGGACATTTGTCAGGCAGCTACGTGGGCCTTGATGCACACGTTTGCAAGACACTACTGCCTGGACAGCCAAGTCCGGAGGGATGTCTTCTTTGGCCATTCTGTCCTCCAGGATTTTCTGGTGTGATTATTGGTTTGCTCTCCCACCACGGGTGTTGGTATTGCTGGGGTATCTATTCCAAGGTAGGAATATGATACTTACTACATTTTCTTACAGACATTTCGTTGACAAAGGCAACTAACTTGTTCATACTGTCAAGTATGTCTGCTGTAGGAGCATCTATGATGGGTCTTTGCCGTGATGACAGGGTTTCATATGTACGCACACCATGCCACTTGTGCTAATGAACCGCTCATATGTGTCATGGCATCATAGACCATTTGTCCAAAATCAAACATTTCTGCAGTCTGACGATGTCCATGTATTAGTTGTTGAAATATCACACCTCAATCACAATATGTCAGATTTGTTGAAATGATGGAACATGTGATGTGGGTGTGTGCATTGCTGTCAGCTGTCTGGATGTGCTGACAGCCTCCTAATGCAAATCACGTGATGTGTGTCACTGACGTGATACATTGTCATGCTCACTCAGACCATCCCATCAGATCATTTGTATGCATGTCATATCCATTCCACAGACAACAGGACTTTCAGTTTTCATGGAGGAGTGCCAGGCAGCTGGCACATGTATCCTCAATGTGTCGCCGACGCCACACTCAAAATTGTCTAGATTTGTTGTAGCAGTGTTGCTTGTGCCATGTACATTGTAATTGTCTTTGTCTGACAGTTGTACATATTTTCTCCTAATTATGTTGTGCAGGGCACCCCCTCTGCCATGGCCCTTGCCAGACTTGGATGCCATGAGGGAACATGATTGCATACGGCGTTAACGCTCACTCAACAGTTCATTCAGGACCTGACGGACAGGCTTGAACCACATCTGCAACCACGACACAGGTATCCAACTGCGCTGACACCCAAGGAAAAGGTGATGGGAGCCCTACATTTCTTTGCCACAGGTACGTTCCAATTTACCATAGGTGATGTGGGGGGATGTCCCAAACCATGTTTAGCCGGGTATTAAGCAATGTTTTGGCTGCTATGTTGCTGCACATTGATGAATTCATTACATTCCCTACTCCTGAACAGTTGACAGATGTCAAGGGGGTGTCGCGTTCTAATCTAGGACCCTGATCGATACTGTGACCTTATGCCCCTATACGGCTATAAATCCATTTATTCCCTATATTGGCATAACCGATCAAATGCAATATTCAGAAACTCGTCTCTGGCCTCACACGAACAGAGCCACATTTCAGAATCGCTTCCTCTGCCACTTCCTTTGCAGCCAATTAGTGCAATGACATAGCAGAAGTTACTATCTAAGATTCCTAGATTAACACTCCGAGTTCTTCAACAAGATAAAAACTCAGCACCCTGGGAAAGCCCCGCTTGCTAAGTTTTGATTAGTAATAGAACTCTAATGAGCACTGATAGACGATCACTTCCTAGTGACATCTTTATTGACGTCTTATGTCCAAAAACTTACGTCAAACAAGGCACCTTTCAGGTATAAATATTACCAACGTTGCATTAAGCAAACGCTAGCTGCCTCAATGCCATCGCTGCTGACGAAGCTGCTGTTATGCTGATGATACCATAGCTGCTATCGCTACTGCTATTGCTGCTAACTAGCGAACGATGGTGTGGTGAACTTAGGAGCTGAACAGCCGTCCCCCTGCAAGAGCCCAGCAGATGCAAGCTGCCCGCGGACGCTGCCCCTCCTCTTCCTCGACGCGCTGAGAGAGACGCTGTCTTTTCTTCTAGAGGGAGAAATCCAGCTCTGGCGTTTCCAAGCCACTCTTGCGAGTGACTGGGATATCAAGTTCCCTGAAGAAGATACCAGACCTCCATCATTCTATTCCAGAGGTATGGTGTTGACTAAACCCTTAGAGAGAATTCTTGAAGCAAACCTTGGCAAAACCAACTTAACTTAAAGCTACTTACTTACTCCCCTCCCAAGTATTAGGCTTAGGTCAGGTATACTGGGGTAGGCGTAGTTAGAAGCACCAGTTGAGTATTTTAGCCTAATGTATATATGAATGTATATATGTTTTATTCATTTTAAACCATTGTATGGCTAAGAAACCATATCAATGCTTTTACAGTATTATTTCGCAATACTCATCTTACTGTACGTACTTTTTATAATAACAAGTCTTGCAATTGTGGCAATTCATTTCTCTTGTACGAGAAGAAAGACTGTTCAATAAATGTTACCCTTTATTGAAAACGCCTGTCTCTCTATTCTCTACATATTGTGAAAGTAATCTGCACAACCACTGACTGAGTAAAATAACTGTCTATTGTTCACACAACTCTAGAGATTGACTCTTATCTGAGGAGCAAAGTTGTCATGTTGCACGGTTGTTGGAAAACTGAATCCCTTCTTGTCTGTACCAGGGAAGCTGATCACTTCCTATTCAGAGAAGAAAGTTTCCAGTGACCTCTGATCTAGTTGGTAACAAACCGAATTAAGTTTAGCATAGTCAGTGGAGGCCTGGAAGATCCGCACTTCTACGTCGATACTACTGTTTATGTTATTCCAATGCGCAGGGCCTATTGGGAAAGTAGGAACTACACTACAGGGGAATTCCATGCCCTGGGACGCATGCCACATATAATTGGTGCAATTGATGGAACACATGTTACTCTGGTACCACCACAGGCTCAGGAGCAAGCGTACCGCAACAGGAAACATTACCACTTGATAAATGCCCTGGTGGTGTGTCTTGCCAACAAGCTGATCTCACATGTTTGTGCACGTTTTCCAGGGTCGTGCCACGATGCATTCATCATGAGGCGTAGCAGGGTACCACAGATGATGCTGCAGCTGCACAACCATCGGGCATGTCTTGTTGGTGGGTAAACTCTGTTAGCCATGTATGTCAGTATGTCATTACTCTATGAAGTGCATCATATTACACACTCATTTCCATGATGTCAACTTGCAGGAGACGCAGGATATCCAAACATGCCGTGGCTCATGACTCCGCTACGCAACCCCAGGACAGCTGCAGACCAGCGGTACAACAATGCTCCTGGGAAGACCAGGCGGGTGATCAAGCGTACATTTGGAATCCTGAAGAGCCAGTTCAGGTGCCTGGACAAGACAGGCGGAGCCCTCCAATACACCCCACTCAAGGTGGGTAACATCTTCATGGTGTGCTGCATGCTACACAGCATGGTAGTGGAGAAGGCTGTGCCACTCATCCTAGTTCCTGATGAACTGCAACATCCGCCCATTGAGGATGAAGGCCTTGCCCAGGATGCCAGTGACGAGAAGGTTGAAGATGATATCCGGAGTCACCTCATCCGCAACTTCTTTTCATAATGGTGAGTCATAGGTGCATTTTGTAGAAGCATGTATCATTGAGTTGAATGGGTAGTGTTGTATGGTTATTTCTCTATCCTCTTGGTTCCCCTGCTCTCTAGTCTGACTGTGTGGAATGTTGTACATGTCATAGAATGTTGGATGGGTGAACAGATTCAGTTGGTGACTGAAGGCTGAGCTGCCAGGAGGACAGCTCCTGGTGGGGCGTATTTACAGAGATACTTACTGGCTTACTTTCCATCCTGGCTTCAAGATCATACCTCTGTAAACTTGTATTACAATAAATACTTTCTTGAAACCTACCACCTCTGGACCCTCATATCATTGTAACATTGGCGATGATTTGGATTACAAAACCTGCGTGGATTCTATTTCAAAGGACTTACTTCTACAGCAAATTATATATTTTTTTAAAAGACTGCAACTGCTTCAAAGGACCCAAGCTTGTACCTACTCAGCAATATCCGTTGGCAGCCCCAGCACCACCAGTGACAAAGACACCATCAGCCTCAACTCCGGCATGCCAATTTTCTACACAAGCTTGGTGAGTTATATTAGATATTCTCCTCTGCCGTGACTTCATTACCCTTTTCATTTCATTACTGCTGGGTGTTATGATCTTCTTCTCATCAAGTGCCTTTCTATTCACCGCCCTGTCTCTTCAGTCATACTTTTCATAGAGTTGCAGTCGGCCTGATCACCCTTCTGCATTCTCTGTCTAGTATATATCAGAGTCAGTGGCTTTCTACAACTTAAACATTTTGTTTTCTCCAACTGTTTGAGTCAAGTGGCACTTTGATAAGTATATTTATGAGAGCAGAGTCTTCTCTTTATTTTTCAAGCGCAGTCATCACCTATTTTCCTTCAACAACCTTCCGAATAAATTTTTATTTAGAGCAGAGTTTTGCACCCTGTTATTCAAGAACAGTTTTCACTTAAGAGTTATTCATTTTTGAACTGTGGCGGCATTTCGTCATCTCCCTCTTGAAAAGTATTGACACTGTTTTACCCTATTCTACATCATTCAGACTATTGGGTTTAAGAAAAAATTCTAGTCATGATTCGGATGCATAAATACTTTCATACGTTATTTGTATTCCATTTGGTTGCCTGGCTAACTCAGCTGTTTAACCGTCATCATTTCATTCAAATGCGGCTCGAGCGTGCAGCCAGCGCGTTTAACAAGCGTCTGCAGCCTCTCAGTAGCCGGACATTTCCCTGTCATGTCTTCATATGTAATGACGTTTACTCAACTTCAATATTGCTGCGCAGTAGCTTTGGGTGCATTTCCGTACCTTCAACCACCCGGTGCGGCGTCACCAGTGCGTGCCACCATATTGGAGCATCGCTTTCTCTGGACGTCTTTCATTCAGTCCTGCTTTTGCCAACCACGTTTGTTTACTATGCTGGACAATAAAGTTATTTCAACGTAGTTTTCACGCTACATCAAGACGTTCTAGTACCCATTTATTTCAGCTTCTAATGAATGGAAGTTTCGTTTTCTTCTACAACATGGATTTTCTTAAATTTCTTCGATATTCCAGATCTTCATATTTTGTCACAGGTAATTTCATATTACTCTCAAGTTCATCACTATCACAACGTGCATGTCTTCCTGTTATCGTTAACGTGCACACGATTCATTTATTAAGATTATGGCAATCTCAGTATTTTAGAGTAACAGTGTGTTATTCTTGCTGCACGTCCTGGATTATTGTTAGCCTGCTGTTTCTGCCTTTTATTGCAATGGCAACGGTGACAACTTTATTTATTTTAGTTCTTTATTTTCCTACATTTGACAGCGGTGACTACTTTACTTATTTTAGTTAGTTGTTTTATTATTGCTTATAATAACAATAATTGTTGATGATGTACATTACATGTATGCCTTTTACAATTTTAATGCAATGTGATTTTAGATTGCAGCAGGTATTATTATTAATATAATTTATTATCTGAGTACAATTTCATTTATAATACAGCGCTGATTACTTCCTTTTAGAATTATCCACAGGAGTTCTATGTGTTCTAGGGATAAATGGTACTAGTTCCTATGTTATGCTAGCTAAATTTTAATGACACATTCTTAGTGCAATTTTCACTTGACGATGTATGATGCAGTTATGATTGATAGTGTTTATTTAAATAATTTAAATTTATGCATGCTTTATGAGTAGACATTATTTGTCTACGGTTACCGGTTTAAAATGATACCAATGATATTTAAGTAATTCAAATTTATGCATGCTTTATGAGTGGACATTATTTGTTTACGGTTACCGGTTTAAAATGATCTTTTCTGACGTCATTCTTTGAAATCAGTACTGTTTTCTGATAGTTATTTTAGAGCTCTATTGATATTATTCTCTTCCTTTTGCGCAAAAGTTTTATTATTCCTGTACATTTCCTGTGCGTAGACGTACGTCACATGGAATTCAGTTGTCATTCTATTAGTGATACATAAGTTTTAATGCTTTACATGTATTGTTGCATTTGGGTAAATGGATTCCACTAGTGTTCCTTAGTGCACGGAACCTTGTATTTAAAATTGATGCCAGATTTTCATTCTTTATGCGCTTGATTTCCTATTACTGGCAAATGTAATTCATGATTTTGTTTTTCTTGGTCGTACTCCTGTTCAATGTACATATTCTCTCCTCTTTTCTCACGTTGTAATGGAGTTTTTTCTTGAATTCTCCTGTTGGGAGTACTTCTCTTGTTTTTTGTTCTCTTCTTAGTGCTCTTGTTCGTTGGTTACTCTCCACCCTGGTCCGGCCAACTAATGTGTGTTGATGTGTCCGTCAACTCTTCACTAACTTTCTAGCATTTCTCATTTTTCTCTGTTTCTTGTAAGTGTTTTACTCGTTCTTTTACTATTAAAGGGAGAAGATGTGTGCTCTCTTATATTCAAGGTTCCAAGTTCTTTCTTTGGATTTGTTAATATTTCTGCTTTCATTGGTATACTGTTTATTACGTTTAGCATGTTTTATTCATTCTTTGATTCTTCTTTGCTTTTGTTTCAAGTGTAAAGAAAGGGGATATGTTGTATGGTTATTTCTCTATCCTCTTTGTTCCCCTGCTCTCTAGTCTGACTGTGTGGAATGTTGTACATGTCATATAATGTTGGATGGGTGAACAGATTCAGTTGGTGACTGAAGGCTGAGCTGCCAGGAGAACAGCTCCTGGTGGGGCGTATTTACAGAGATACTTACTGGCTTAATTTCCATCCTGGCTTCAAGATCATACCTCTGTAAACTTGTATTACAATAAATACTTTCTTGAAACCTACCACCTCTGGACCCTCATATCATTGTAACAGGTAGCATGCTGTGTATCCAGCTGACTGTATGCAATGTCACTTTGATGTTTGTTGTGCAGTGTCACACAGGTGCAGATGTAATGCAACACACATACGTGCTATGTGTGAACTTTGAATGTACGAGTGTAGTACAACATCAGGCTATTCAATATGACCATGTCTGAATGACATTATACAGAACTTGACCCCTTGTGTGCCTCTCATTCCCAGGTCACCCTGCCTGTTGTCTGTTGGTGTCATCTTGGTCAGCCTGCTATTGCTCATGATGATAGCAACGTCAGCCGAATCAACGGTGCATGCACGGACATGTGGAAATGTCAATTTTGGTAAGGACTCATATGAGGCTGTTTAGCGTTGGTATGTTTTCAATTGTGTGGTACATGTTCATGCTCATGTTGTTTGACCATGCATACATACAACAACATCATGTTTCCTATTACATGTAGCCCCACTCCCATGACAGGATAGTCACCCCATCTGACAGTCATCTGTTGTTGGTTTAGACTCTGGTGAATGCATCAATGTGTGTAGACATTGACACTGAAACATTGCATATACCATGATTTGACATTGTGTGGGAGGTCACAACCACGGACTCTGTGGGGGATTGCAGCCTAACTGTGTGCAGCAGGATGTGTCTGGATCATCCCCTCAACCTTGTGGGCCAGTACAGTTTGTTTACCCAAAAACCATGTCATGTAGCTGTGGCCCAGTGTATGTTCCACATGTTAAGACAACTGTCTTGTGATTCTGTTTGCATGGATGCATTGCCCCTTGTGGCAGTATGTCATGTCACTGTCATATCGTTACCTCAGTGCAGGTTGAGAATACTTCTACGTCAGCCTTCACAGTGAGTTGAAGTTCTGTTTTCATTCACATGATACCAGGTATGTTGCGCTTATGACATCACAATGGTGGGCAGAAGCTCATGTAAATTATTCCGTGGCACCAGTGGAGTGCGGTCATTCACATGATTCTCTTGTCCCGTGCAGCATTTCAGGGTGACGGTAGGGTTCTTAATGTGGCTTGGCTCCTCATTACTTGCTGTTGACTTACTTTCCATCTGCTTGTCATGTTTAGCATAGTGAGGCTCCATTGCTACACCAAAAGACTGGCTACAGAGGGGCATTTTGGTCATTAGCTTCCTCATCATATGTGATGCTCACAGCTGTTGTGGGTGATGTAAAGTTTGCCTTCATGGCCCTTACGGGTACACAGGGACATATACAGATATTACAATGCGCCTGAGTAGCTGTTCCATACGTTTTCTTTTCTTTGTATGGGACACATCATCAGACACTGGGACTTAGTTTTTGTCCACATGGATCTCAATGCATATTAGCAGACTTGCGAGCGTTACACAAGAATCAAATAGGTGACAGACTGTCCTAGGTTTGATGTGTCCGTGTTGACGCATCTGATCTTATGTCATAACATTATCAGTGAACTCAAATTGGGTACAGTTGTTACACTTCACAGGTGTGACTGGTATAGTGTATCTCATGAGGTATTAGTAGTATGACTGACATGAGAATGTAGTCCTAATGCTTGTTTGCCTCTGTTTCAGGTCTCCCTCCCTGCAGTTCCCATCCTCTCCTTCCCTCGCCTGATCACCCTTTTGTGTCTGTCATTTTTACTCAGACCAAGGGCTATTTGGAGGTGGAACCCTTTGAGCACCACACCACTCTGATGAAGAAACGTACGGCCAGTCCCTGGCAGTCTTGTGGAGAATTTTTCTGCTGCATTACAGGTGGCATCATTGCATGACTGTTTTTGTCTTCAGGGCAATGCCACTGCCTATGTACGTTTGATAATGCTGCATACCCTCCCAAGGTAAATCATCATGTTGTGTGTGACATGTGATTCCCACAGAACATTGTGCCTCCTTGATGTCAAAGCACTTGTCCTACTAATGTGCATGTATTCAATATTGCCGGATGTAAGTTCATTGTTGATAGCTGTTTACGTGTCCAGTGACAACATGCATGGTGTTTGTAAAGGCAAAAGTACTATATTGTGTGTGAGGTAGATGTCTGTGTAGCTGCTGTTTAGCTTGGAACACACTACGTGCAGACTACACCTGCTGACGCTGTGTGTCCTGTGCCCCACTTGTCCCTAAGGGGCATGATCCTGTGACCGTGATATTTGGTGATTACTCTGCCATTTTGCTTGCGGTGACCGTGAGTGAAGCAGACAATCCTGCATTCACATACACATGCAACTTTGTGGCTTGCCAATGCCCTTGTGGTATGTGCTTGTTTTGCATGTTGTCTCACCCATTCTGCTCTCATGTGTTCCCTCATTCCTGCTGCTGCATCCACAGCCACAATGCAGTGCAGACTGGCCATATCCAGGACAACACACGCCTACAGGATACTCCTCCTTCCATCCATTTGTTGAGCATGCTACAGCCACCCTACACACAGAGGACACCAGACAATCATCCACCTGGTATCACTATACCTCAAACTCACCCATAACAGCTTCTCTGCCTGTGTGTGCAATACATACTGGCAAGACTATGCTAACCCACATGACAGTGTGTCTACGTACCACCAGGTCATGTGGCTCGTACAGCACACACACACCTTCCAGAAGCACAATATTGTACTGTGTTACCTTATCAACACCACAGCAGCACACCTCGCCTTCCTTGCAGTAAGGTGGCAGTATGCAACCTCGGCACACCACTTCAACATAGCCGGCACAGACAGTCAGGTATCCACCGGGGACACACACCAAAACCACGTCTCTTGGGTGTGGTGTGATTTGGCCGTTCTGGTGAAGAGAATTGTCAGATGTGGCTAGGTGTTCTGGATTCGTTGCACCCTTCACAGGAGTTTTGTTGTTGTACCTCCATGGGGGTGGTCACGTAATCAGGTGAGCTTGGATAGAGTGCTACAGCCCATTGCACGCAGTCTGTCCTGCCACCCTTGGCCTGTACGCCATTCATCACATCCACAGTATAGCAGCATGCAGATGGTAGCCCATACCTCAGGACACAGATGTAGGTACTCCCTATGTGGACTGCTAGCTTTTTGGCTGTGATCTATACACTTCCAAGTGACTCTCCTGTGCCTGTCTGTAGTTGCAGTTTTGTGAGGCAAACCCACTCCAGCATTTAATGACCATCACAGGTGTGTATTGCCATCCATGTATCTAGTTGTTAGAATGTTGTAACCTATGTGTGTCCTCAGCCGGACTCAGATCCAAGTGTGTGGATGGCTGCAGTTTGTTCAATACTCTTGCATTTCATACATTTGCACACACATGTGTTTTATACTCTGGGTACAAGATTACTACACCAATGCGTATGATGTTTTTTAGATTTATTTGGTGATTTTGTGAAGGAAACGTGAGTAGGTGAGTAGGTGCTGTACAGAAAGGGGGGGAATCCAAAGTTCACTGCTGGAGATGAGATGCCTTACAGTTTCAGTCAACAAAGTACAGGCCACAGTGCTTGGCATCATTGGGCTGACTGTGACCAGCAAGTCCATGTGGGAGAGTCTGATAGGTGTTGTTGTTGCAGCGAAGGGCAATATACCAGGTCAGGTGTCCAGGGAGTTGTGCATGCCCCACTGCCTCTCAACGTCTTAGCCGTGGACGATCCTTCTTCCTTGGGGGACCCTCACGTGCAGGCCTGGACGATGCATGGGATGCTCCGCCAGACAGTTCCTCCTCCTCCTCCTCCCTCTCTGTGGCCGGTGTTGAACTTTGCCTTGACGTGTCTGGCCTGGTGACACAGGAAGGGTGCTGCATGTTGGCAGCAATCTGACGGAGTGATGGGCTCATATCCCGATGCACCGTCCAGAGCTCAGCCAGTGTTGCCTCCACCCGTCCATGATGTTCTACTTGCCTTGCATGTTGCTCGGCCTGCTGTTGTTTAAGTTTGTTGAGGGCCTCCACAACCTGGCTTACCTCCCTGGTGTCCCGCCGGTATGCCTCCAGGATGTTACTCAGTTCAGTCATACCGGGACCTGCAGCTGACTGGCCAGAATCTCGCCTCCGCCTTGCGCCACTCCCACCACCCTGACCCACACGAGCACGGCCTGCGCTTGTGGGCACATTGGATTGGCGGGACCCCCGAGTGTTGGCAGGGTGGATGTTGTCTGCCACCTCCAGGGTGCCCGCCAAAGGGTGTCCCTCATTTTCAGACTGGCTCTCTGGTGGGTCATGGGCAGGGTTGTGACCTGTCTGCTGGGATGTGGTGGGAATGGGTCTGGTGGTTGACGCAGATGTATCTGATTCAGTTGTTGCAGGGGTTTGGGATCCAGAGGGGCCAGGTTGGTTGGGGTCATCCACGGTGCGTTGAGTGGCGTCGCTGTCAGTGGGGTCAGGGTCCTTTTGAGCCTGGGACTGGGATCCTTCTCCACCCTGGTTGGGGGTGGTTTCCACACATTGCCCTGTGGGTGTGAGAGACAGACACTGTTAATGCAATATCATCAAACATCTTAATTTGTTATCCATTGTCAGCATCACAGTTCCACCAGCTTTACATTGTTGTCACTGTTAAGTTCAGTATGTAGTGGGTGCAAATTAACATGTACTGAGGGGTATTTCCCAGGTTCCATTCTCTTGACAATGACTGACACAGCCATTGCTCTGTCTTGTATTGTCGGCACAACACATATGCAGCAGTGCTCTGTTTCAGGCAACATTCAGGATACAGTGTCAATCCTTATGCCTGCATCAAGCATGCACAGGGTTTAGATGCAGCATGTTCATGTAAGTGACAGAACGGAATGTTAAAGATTCTATTTAGCTACTTTTGATCGGTGTTGCTGTTCTGTGATGGCCAACCGATGCCAACCCCCCTGGACCTGTACACCCACTTGTAGTTTATGGCTTTAGATCGTGGCACTTCTCCAAGACGCAGCACCTTGTCAATACCCATGTCCATGGTGCTACTTAAGTGCATCCAAAACGTTCATAAGATGGGTCAAGTGCATTGTGTGAGAGGCACAATGGGCTTGAGAATCTGCACTGTGCATGTTAAAGTTGGAAGCATATTCATTTGAGTGATAGTTTTGTTGTGCTACATGACAATTGTGACAGTGTTGCACTCCATTGCCTGTCCCCAGGGGATCAGTTAATGTAAGGGGTGTGTTTGACAGGCCATGCTAGTAGTTTGAGTGTGATTTGCAAGCGTCCATCCTTCGTGGTTTGGCTGTTCCCCCATGAAGCATGCTGCCATGATTGTGGTTGTGGGTTCCTGCACAGGATGTCTGAGCTTGTCCTGGTGTTTGTGTTTGCAATGATCACAGGAGGGCCTTGTGCTGCCTACACCAGGGCCCATTGTCTACTAAAGAGCTTTCCAAACTGTGTGTCCTGACACAGTACTGTGTCGCCGGCAAATGGTGGGTGTGTCGCAGGCACTTAGCACATAACTGCTGGTAATTAAGAGACATCCCTAGACACTCTGCTCTATAGTCTTTAATAGACCGGTGAAGTGCTCGGGTGCGGCTGTGTGTGTGCCCAGGAAGCTGAGGTGAGGTGACAGAGGGAGGACAACTGAGGGAGTGATACAAAGGGAGGAGGGTGACAGAGGGAGGTAGACAGACCTAGGGAGGGAGACAGACAAAGGGAGACAGAGTGGGACGGACACAGAGGGATGGAGACAGAGGGAGACGGAGGGAGGGTGACAGAAGGAGGGAGACAGTGGGAGGAGGGAAACAGAGGGGGGGAGACAGAGGGAGGGAGACAGAGGGTGACAGACAGAGGGAGACAGTCTGAGGGAGGGAGACATACAGAGGGTGGAGGGCAGCAGAGGGATGGAGACAGGTGGTTCAGGCTCGCTCACTTGCTACAATGCTGTCACAAATGATGCATCCCAGAAAAGTGTGTCACCAACATGAAAAGTTTGGAAAGCTGTGGTGTACGGTACAGAGCGGGAATATCGTCGTAAAAATATCGACTAACCTAAATATCGCCGCAGAAATATCTACAGGAAGAAATATCGATGACAAAAATATAGTTTGACCAGAATATCAACAGACAGGTAAGTAATATCGATAACATTAATATAGTTGTAATAAATATCGTTTACAAAACATAGTTTACAAAAATATCGTTTTTTAAATAATTATAAGTAATGTAGTGTTTTTAATGAGTATTGGTTGTCAAAGTAGTATTTTTGTAGTATTTTATTAGTTAATAATGTATTTTATGTTGAATTTAGTGTTAATAGTTCCGTAGCGGGTTGTGGGTTTATAGGGGAGTAGGGTGGGAAGTAATTTAAATATAATAAAATAATAGATTAATTAATGTTTTAAATTAATATAAATAGCGTAATAAATAATAGTTAATTAATTTCAATTAGTTAATTGATTAATAATTATGTAAATTAATTATGTTAATTGTTTAATTAATTTTAGGTGTGTGTACTGGAATTTTTTAGTGAAAATGTAGTGAATTAATTACATTTTAATTGAATAATTATTTAATTACTGATTAATTAAATAAAAATAAAGATTTGTTAATTTATAAATGAGTAAATACATTTAGTAATTTTTACACCTACACTATCCAACGCTTTCCCTTCTGTTGCACCCTCTGGAATGGCAATAGTAATTTTTACCCCTACGCTATCCAATGCTTTCCCTACTGTTGCACCCTCTGGAGTGGGAATAGTAATTTTTACCCCTACGCTATCCAACGCGTTCCCTACTGTTGCACCTTCTGGAGTGGGAATAGTAATTTTTACCCCTACGCTAGCCAACTTTTTCCCTACTGTTGCACCCTCTGGAGTGGGAATAGTAATTTTTACCCCTACGCTATCCAACGCTTTCCCTACTGTTGCACCCTCTGGAGTGGGAATAGTAATTTTTACCCCTACGCTATCCAACGCTTTCCCTACTGTTGCAACCTCTGGAGTGGGAATAGTAATTTTTACCCCTACGCTATCCACCGCTTTCCCTACTGTTGCACCCTCTGGGGTGGGAATAGTAATTTTTACCCCTACGCTATCCAACGCTTTCCCTACTGTTGCACCCTCTGGAGTGGGAATAGTAATTTTTACACCTACGCTATCAAATGTTTTAACTAATAATATATTGTACATTTTAATTATATGTATGTATTATTGTTGTTATATAAAGTAATGTGTTAATTATATGTATATGTACACATTTATTAAGTTTATAATGAAAAAGTGTAGTTAATTTGTTTTGAATAGTTAAAAAATAAAAGTGATGTAATGTATTTTGTTAATAGTACTTATATTTATTTATTATTTAATGTAATTTTAATTAATTTAAAAAGTCGATATTTTTTACATCTATATTTATTACAACAATATTTTTGAGTAGATATTTATGTACTTACCTGTTTAGGTATAGGGTGTCGATATTTTTGTAAACGATATTTTTACAACTATATTTATGTCAACTATATTTTTGTAATCAATATTTCAACACCCTACCGTGGTGTACTATCTTGTCTGTCATTTCACACACCCTGTGCATTGAGCATGGTGCTTGGGTGTGTACCTGGGACATATGGGATGAGAGCAGCCTCCTACCCTACACATTCCACCCTTTCAACCTCCCCCTTGTAACTACCCCATACTGTTGGGTAGTGCTGGGACTCCTGGCCACCCACCCCCATACTGCTGGGCACTGTTGTAACTCCACCCATCTTACATGTGCTTTTTATACTCACCAGGCTCAACGGCTCCTTCTATTCCGTGTACTCCCACCGGTGGCAGCAGGGTCATGACTTTTTCCTCCCAGGACTAGTATACTGGAGGTCTGCGGGATGACCACCTCCAGTGTGTTGTGCAGAGGCGTAGTCCTGGTCCATCTTCTTCTTGACCATCCTCCGCAGATCATACCACCTGGCCTGGCATTCCTGCCTGGTGCGCCTGATGGGTGCAACAGCATTGACCTTGTCAACGATCCTCTCCCACATGCGTGTTTTTTCTGCTATGCTGGTCTGTCTTACCAATGCGCCAAACAGCTGTGGCTCGACTCTGATGACTTCATCTGTAAGGATCTCATTCTCCGGGTTAGTGATCTTTGGATTCTTAGGTGTGGTCATGGTGTGGGGTGTATGGAAGAGGGTGTGTGGGTCTGATTGTAAAGGGGGGTGTGGGTGTAGAAGTGACAGGGTGTATGTGTGAAGGTTAATGAGTGCAGTTGTTGATGTGCTGGCAGGCTCTTCTTTTTGCAAATAGGTATGTTGCAAAGGATGTTGGGTTGTATGTGTGAACCCTTTTATTGGTCCATTTGTGGGTGTGGCTAATTTTGAATTAGTGGTGAGTGTGTTATATGGGGTGGGTGTTACTTTTGTCCTCTGTTTGCCTGTTTGGATGTGGCCAGGACATTGTTTGTCAATGGTGTGTACACAGGAGACATGTTTAGTGGTGTTTTGCGACTCGTTTGCTAAGTCCTTGTGCTAGTTTATGGGTTCGCATTATGTGTGCGTGTCGTACTTGTGCATGTGGGTGACTTATACGGGCTATTGGGGTGTGGGGGGTTCTCGGTCACTTGATAGGGGGTTGTGCGTGTCGTACTTGTGCGTGCGGGTGACTTATACGGGCCATTGGGGTGTGGGGGCTTAGCTGTCGCTTGATAGGGGGTGTGCATGTCGTACTTGTGCGTGCGGGTGACTTATATGGGCCCGTTGGGGTGTGGGGGGTTTCGCGGTCGCTTGATCGGGGGTGTGCGTGTCCTACTTGTGCGTGCGGGTGACTTATACAGGCCATTGGGGTGTGGGGGGGTTCGCGGCCGCTTGTTCAGGGGTGTGCGTGTCATACTTGTGCGTGCGGGTGACTTATACGGGCCGTTGGGGTGTGGGTGGGTTCACGGTCGCTTGATAGGGGGGGTGTGCGTGTCGTACTTGTGCGTGCAGGTGACTTATACGGGCCGTTGGGGTGTTGTGGGGTAGCCGGTCGCTTGATCGGGGGTGTGCGTGTCGTACTTGTGCGTGCGGGTGACTTATACTGGCCATTGGGGTGTGGGTGGGTTCGGGGTCGCTTGATAGGGGGGTGTGCGTGTCGTACTTGTGCGTGCGGGTGACTTATACGGGCCATTGGGGTGTGGGAGGGTTAGCATAGGCTTGATCGGGGGGTGTGCATGTCGTACTTGTGCGTGCGGGTGACTCATATGGGCCGTTGGGGGGTGGGGTGTTCGCGGTCGCTTGATCAGGGGTGTGCGTGTTGTACTTGTGCGTGCAGGTGACTTATACTGGCTGTTGGGGTGTGGGGGGGTTCGCGGTCGCTTGATAGGGGGGTGTGATTGTTGTACTTTTGCATGCGGGTGACTTATACGGGCCATTGGGGTGTGGGGGGGTTCACGGTCGCTTGATAGGGGGGGGTGTGCGTGTCATACTTGTGCATGTGGGTGACATACGGGCCTTTGAGGTGTGCGGCGGGGTTCGCGGTCGCTTGATAGGGGGGTGTGCGTGTGTTCTTGTGCATGCGGGTGACTTATACGGGCCGTTGGGGTGTGGGGGGGTTAGCGTAGGCTTGATCGGGGGGGTGTGCGTGTCGTACTTGTGTGTGCGGGTGACTTATACGGGCCGTTGGGGTTTGGGGGTTAGCGGTCACTTGATAGGGGGGTGTGTGTTGTCCTTGTGCGTGCGGGTGACTTATAAGGGTCATTGGGGTGTTGGGGGTTCGCAGTCACTTGATCAGGGGTGTGCGTGTCGTACTTGTGCATGCGGGTGACTTATATGGGCCGTTGGGGTGTGGGTGGGTTCGCAGTCGCTTGATAGGGAGGGTGTGCGTGTCGTACTTGTGTGTGCGGGTGACTTATACGGGCCGTTGGGGTGTGGGGGGGTTAGCAAAGGCTTGATCGGGGGTGTGCGTGTTGAACTTTTGTGTGCGGGTGACTTATACGGGCCGTTGGGGGGTGGAGGGGGTTCACGGTCGCTTGATCGGGGTGTGCGTGTCGTACTTGTGCGTGCAGGTGACTTATACGGGCCGTTGGGGTGTGGGGAGTTCACGGTCGCTTGATAGGGGGGTGTGGTTTTCGTACTTGTGCGTGCGGGTGACTTATACGGGCCATTGGGGTTTGGGGAGGTTCGCAGTCGCTTGATCAGGGGTGTGCGTGTCATACTTGTGTGTGCGGGTGACTTATACGGGCCGTTGGGGTGTGGGGGGGTTTGCGGTCACTTGATAGGGGGGGTGTGCGTGTCTTACTTGTGCGTGCGGGTGACTTATACGGGCCGTTGGGGGGTGGGTGGGTTTGCGGTCGCTTAATCGGGGGTGTGCGTGTCATACTTGTGAGTGCGGGTGACTTATACGGGCCGTTGGGGTGTGGGGGGGTTTGCGGTCGCTTGATAGGGGGGGTGTGCGTGTCTTACTTGTGCGTGCGGGTGACTTATACGGGCCATTGGGGTGTGGGGGGGTTCGCGGTCGCTTGATCGGGGGTATGCGTGTCGTACTTGTGCGTGCGGGTGACTTATAAGGGCCATTGGGGTGTTGGGGGTTCGCAGTCACTTGATCAGGGGTGTGCGTGTCGTACTTGTGCATGCGGGTGACTTATATGGGCTGTTGGGGTGTGGGTGGGTTCGCAGTCGCTTGATAGGGAGGGTGTGCGTGTCGTACTTGTGTGTGCGGGTGACTTATACGGGCCGTTGGGGTGTGGGGGGGTTAGCAAAGGCTTGATCGGGGGGTGTGCGTGTCGAACTTTTGTGTGCGGGTGACTTATACGGGCCGTTGGGGGGTGGAGGGGGTTCACGGTCGCTTGATCGGGGTGTGCGTGTCGTACTTGTGCGTGCGGGTGACTTATACGGGCCGTTGGGGTGTGGGGAGTTCACGATCGCTTGATAGGGGGGTGTGGTTTTCGTACTTGTGCGTGCGGGTGACTTATACAGGCCATTGGGGTTTGGGGAGGTTCGCAGTCGCTTGATCAGGGGTGTGCGTGTCATACTTGTGTGTGCGGGTGACTTATACGGGCTGTTGGGGTGTGGGGGGGTTTGCGGTCGCTTGATAGGGGGGGTGTGCGTGTCTTACTTGTGCGTGCGGGTGACTTATACGGGCCGTTGGGGGGTGGGGGGGTTTGCGGTCGCTTAATCGGGGTGTGCGTGTCATACTTGTGCGTGTGGGTGACTTATACGGGCCGTTGGGGTGTGGAGGGGTTCGCGGTCGCTTGATAGGGGGGTGTGCGTTTCGTACTTGTGCGTGTGGGTGACTTATACGGGCCGTTGGGGTGTGGGGGGGTTCCCGGTCACTTGATCGGGGGTGTGCATGTCATACTTGTGCTTGCGGGTGACTTATATGGGACGTTGGGGTGTGGGGCTGTTCGCGGTCACTTAATAGGGGGGTGCGTGTCGTACTTGTGCGTGTGGGTGACTTATACGGGCCATTGGGGTGAGGGGGGTTTCGGGGTCGTTTGATCGGGGGTGTACGTGTTGTACTTGAGCGTGTGGGTGACTTACACGGCCATTGGGGTATGGGTGGGTTCGCGGTCGCTTGATAGGGGGGTGTGCGTGTCGTACTTGTGCGTGCAGGTGACTTATATGGGCCGTTGGGGTGTGGGGGGTTAGCGTGGGCTTGATCGGGGCAGGTGTGCGTGTCGTACTTGTGTGTGCGGGTGAATTATATGGGCCGTTGGGGGTGGGGGTTCGCGGTCGCTTGATCGGGGGTGTGCGTGTTGTACTTGTGCGTGCGGGTGACTTATATGGGCCGTTGGGGTGTATGGGGGTTTACGGTCGCTTGATAGGGGGGGTGCGTGTCATACTTGTGCGTGCAGGTGACTTATAAGGGCCGTTGGGGTGTGGGGAGGTTCGCGGTCGCTTGATCGGGGGTGTGCGTGTCGTACTTGTGCGTGCGGGTGACTTATACGGGCCGTTGGGGTGGGGGTTCACGGTCGCTTGATAGGGGGGTGTGCGTGTCTTACTTGTGCTTGCGGGTGACTTATACGGGCCGTTGGGGGGTGGGGGGTTCGCGGTCGCTTGATTGGGGGTGTGTGTGTCCTACTTGTGCGTGCGGGTGACTTATATTGGCCGTTGGGGTGTGGGGGGGTTCACGGTCGCTTGATAGGGGGTGTGCGTGTCGTACTTGTGCATGTGGGTGACTTATATGGGCCATTGGGGTGTGGGGGGTTCGCGGTCGCTTGATCAGGGGTGTGCGTGTTGTACTTGTGCGTGCAGGTGACTTATACGGGCCATTGGGGTGTGTGTGGGTTTGCGATCGCTTGATAGGGGGGGTGTGCGTGTCATACTTGTGCGTGCAGGTGACTTATACGGGCCGTTGGGGGTGTGGGGGGGTTAGCATAGGCTTGATCGGGGCGGGTGTGCGTGTCGTACTTGTGCGTGCGGGTGACCTATATGGGCCGTTGGGAGGTGGGGGGTTCGCGGCCGCTTGATCGGGGGTGTGCATGTCGTACTTGTGCATGCGTGTGACTTATATGGGCCATTGGGCTGTGGGGGCGTTCACGTAGCTTGATAGGGGGTGTGCGTGTCATACTTGTGCGTGCAGGTGACTTATACGGGCCGCTGGTGTGTGGGGGGGTTCGCGGTCGCTTGATCGGGGGTGTGTGTGTCATACTTGTGCGTGTGGGTGACTTATACTGGCCGTTGGGGTGTGGGGGGGTTCGCGGTCGCTTGATGGGGGGTGCGTGTCGTACTTGTGCATGCGGGTGACTTATATGGGGGGTGGGGGGGGTCGCGTATGCATCATCGAGGGGTACACGATTGGTATGTGTTGATGCCGCTTGGTGTAAGGCGATTTTACCATATGAATCATTCTTAATGCGCGACTACTTTGGCCCGTACGAATCACGCACTGGGTTCCCGAACTGGATCGTACTAGCATGATTGTACGGCATGTTTACAGATCGTGCTGTGGTAAATAAAATTACCGGGACTATTTTTCTATACATTAAGTGACAATAAGAATAGCTCAATAAAATGAGAGGCAGAGTCCGTGGTATCTGAGTCATACGGGCTTTATTTAAGTGGCTCGAGACACTGGACATCGGGTTCCATCACCACTAAGGTTCAGGAAGGGATATTCAACATTTTATTAACATCACACATTATATATAGTAAAACTGTATAATGGAAATGAATACAGTAGGCGTAACAAGTGAAAAAGAGAGAAGATAAGAACACATGTGCGTAAAGAAGGCGTGTACAGGGGCGTACACAGAGGTGTGTGCTGGAAGCGTCACAGAAGTGTCATAGGTGGGTGGATGCATAGAAAAATTCTGCAGGGTCAGCAGAAACCTTTACCCTGGATGCGTGCGCAACTGAGCATGACGTGTAACTGGGGAGAGCTGGGGGGCTTGACTTTAGCACTAGTAGAGGAGTCTGGTGTCTGGGGTGTCAGAACGACCTGCACTTATAGCATATCTGGTATCTTATGTTTGGAGGATGTGTTGTCTGAAGTAAAAGGTCTCTTGGGCAGAGGCCGTTCAATACTGAATGCTAGTGCGTGCATATGGTTCTTCATGCAATGCGCGGGGGCCATGGGCCTACCATGGTAACGGGTGCAGTAAATTACGTGCAAGAAGACAGGAAAGCTGGGCCCTTTGCTCTGCAGGCTGGAATATGTTTACCTATTTCACTGAACTGGAATGTGTTTTTGCGGAGGCTGAGCAGATAACTGTAGGCAAAATACCGTCTTGGCAGGCAGGCCAGGCCGAGCCGGGCACCGCTCGTCTGAGCTGGAAGTAAGGTAGAGGTCAGGGATGCATACCTAAACTGCAGCTTTCAGAGACAGAAGAGACTCGAAGCCTCAATTAAGGGCCTGGCTCGACTGAGCCAGAAAAACGTGTGCTTCGCGTTATTTTAAACGAGTAACATGGAAATGCATTGGAAAAGCAGGCCTAGGTGCAGGATTAACGTTACATTCAGGGAAGGCCTAATAACTGACATGTCAATGTTAGACGGAAATGCAAATGCGTCTTCGTGGCAGGCACGGAAAGAAATTACATGACATACATGGGGCACGGGTGTATGGTTAGGGTGCGAGTGGGGGTCACACTGACTACCTAAAATTTCTATTTCCTCATTCCCTCCTTGGCCCCTACTGCGCCCTTTAGGATATGTCTATTTTCATGAGACCATCTATCTGTTCATATAACATCATTTGCTCATCTTTCTTCATTCGGGAACAGGGACGTGAGCTCGGACGGGGAATACAAGACGTGGCGCACAAGCCGCAAATCGCTGGCCCACATTGCAGACAGAGACAACAACTGAATACTATGAGCAGTATTATTCCTAGGAATGACAGTACTTTCCATCCCCAGGCGGATATCACACTCCAGGCCAACCGGACCATGTCCAGGAGACAGGATTCTGGTGTATCTGGTGAGCAATAATATGGAGCCTTGTTATTGCTTTGTACACTGACGGTGCGTTATTAGGAATAAACACACAACAACTGGAGCCGATCACTCTACAAGCCCCGCCCCTATCGGCCAGGATGACGTCAAGGACAAGGCGGTTTTGAAGAACAACAAGTCTCATAGCAGACTGTTCTTCCGTTAAGTTACCTAAGGCAGAAGTAGTCTCATTCACTACTGCTTCCAAAGTTCTGGTTAATCTATGTATTAATTTACTATTTTGAATGGGGCCTATGAAGAAAAAGAATCCTTTATTGAAATCGGTATATTGCTCCAATGTTGTTTCAGTCTGATCGACAATAGGGGACTCGATCTCCCTCTTATGTCTTATATGTACAAGGTGTGAATTTCGATGATAATCGGATGGGGCTAGAAAAACAGGTGGTAATAGGAACGCGATGTAACACGTTCCATCACAATCTAAGGGCAGACGTACATATGCTGTCTGACCACAAATAAAATAAGAATGGCGGGAAGCTTTGAAAGTAGACTTTCCTTTATCACTGAATTCGACCACAGTATTACAATCACTGTGTCCAAGATGTACTGAACTATTCTTTCTAACACATAATTCGCCTGTTATTGGTAAAACTGTTATAATCGGTAAGTCCGAATTAGTCTCGGACTGGACGTTCAGAATCATAAGGTTAAGGGTAAAATTTCCTAATCCGTACACTTCATTTTCTAGATCGGTCCCTGTCCTTTGAGGAAGGCCGTCCTTGTCTGGGAAACATGCTTTACTCATAACTGTATTCAGATTTCCCCATATCCAATTGCCTTGGGAAACTTTGGACTCACTGTCTAAGGAGGACATTAAAATAAACCATGCACCGCACGAACCATTATGTGTAAACGGATAGGGAAAGAGGGGCAGAGCTCCCTTGTATTTCTGATAAGGAGGGAGTCGGCCGCATACCCAGCAATTCGTGGCATTGCTGGTCTGATGAGAATGGTGTAACATACGGATAAAAGTGTTGTTGCGCAGTGCTGGACGATAGGACAATTCGTGTGGTGGCAGGTCACTGAAAGTGTGCTCTATGGTGTCATTGAAAGAAGAATGTACATGTGAGCCAAAAGGAGGAAAGAAAACATGTAACGTCCAGCTTATACATATGATCGTAATACTCAGAAAAAACATAAAAAGCAATGAAATGATGCATCTACTACGTAGATTTTTACAGTATTTAATTTTCTTGACTTTCTGTCTATCTCTCTCACTATTTGGGTCTATCTCATACATGTCAGAAACCTGTCTAACCGCTTCACCCGAGGGGGACTTAAACAATTAAACGCTGTCTGACTTACTAGACCTCAACTTCGTTTTATACTCCTGTTGCAGAGTTTTCTCTAACAAGGGGAGTTTAGAGTCTGTATCAGAAACGGGGCTGTCCTTGGGAAAAGTCTCTGGACACAGTCCATGATAACGCTTGATGTGGCTGGAATGGATCCAGCCTTTTCTTCCCTCAACCTTTACTGCGGTCCTCGTGGTCATCAACACTAGTTTCGGTTCCTTCCACCTGGGCTCCAGAGGGCTTGAACGGTCAAAATTTCTTATATGTACTAGATCTCCCGGAACTATTTCATGCGGTTTCACTTGGGTGTTGTCCGGGAAGGCAGCCGCGACCTGTGAACGACAAGAGAGTAGTGCAGACATCAAGGAAGCCAGGTAATCTGTCAGCATATTACTGTCAACATCTGTGATCTTACGCGGCATAGGCGTCCCCCACATATTCGGTGGTCTGCCAAAGACCACTTCGTACGGGGATAGCCCTGTTCTGGAATGAGCTACCATAAGCATGTAAAAGAGGGCAACCGGCAAGGCTACCATCCAATCTACACCTTTTTCTGCACAGACTTTCGCTAACCGTGTTTTCAGGGTCTGATTATGTCTCTCAACGAGACTAGCTGCTTCGGGGTGTCGTACACAGTGAAATTTCCACTGGTATCCTAACAGGAGTGATACCTATTTCATGAGTTCGGACGAGAATGGCTGTCCATTATCTGAGTACACGACACGGGGCAAGCCGTATCGCGGGAAAAATTCACGGACCAACTGCTTGGCAGTGGTCACAGCAGGGTAATCTGGGACTGGGTACGCTTCTGTCCATCTGGAAAGGGCACATACAACTACGAGGACATATTTGAATCCTCGGCATCTGTCCATCTGGATATAATCCATCTGGAGGACTTCAAAAGGGTGGTCAGGAGGATGGAATCCACCTTGTTCCACGGGAATGCCTTTGCCTGGATTGAACTGACAACAGATCATACAGGTACGTACTTTCTGTTTTGCTGCTGCACGTAAATGCTTGTTGAACCAAATATTCTGAATGCTATCTAGCATGGCTTTTTCTCCTAAGTGTGCTGGACTATGTGCTGTATTAATGATAACTTGAACCATGGAGTCGGGGAGAAACCATGTGGCTTTTCCCTTCGTCATCCATCCCTGATCTGTCTGGACCCCTCCTTGTTCTGTCCATTTCTTGATTTCGTCCGGAGTGGCATGTGTCTGTATGTCGAGTACATCTTGTGTGGGATCCCTGACTGTCATGCAATGCGTCAGTGGAGTTACTTCAGTCTTTGTCATGTCAGTCGATATGTCTGTTTGAGTCTGAGCTGTAAGCTTGGTTGTTCGATCTGCCAGGTCGTTACCCTGGGAAATAGTGTCAGTAACTTTAGTATGTGCTTTGCACTTCATGATGGCTATGGCTGCAGGGAAATGTATTGCTTCTAACAGAGCTTGAATGAGGGGACCATGCTGGATCTTGGCTCCGTGGGAGGTCAAAAAACCTCTCTCTTGCCAGAGAATGCCGAAGTCGTGTACGACTCCGAATGCGTACTGTGAATCTGTGTATATGTTTACTTTCAGGTTCTTGGCTCGTATACAGGCTTGGGTCAGAGCAATGAGCTCTGCTGCTTGAGCAGACAGTGTGTCAATACGATGTGTTTCTATGATTTCAGTCTCAGTGGTCACTGCATATGCGGCCACTAACTCTCCTGTGCTTGTTCTCATACATGAACCATCCACATAAAGCGTCAGGTCTGGGTCTGGTAATGCAATGTCTGTCAAGTCTTGTCTTGGTTTCGTAATTGTGTTAATGACTTCCACACAGTCATGTGGTGTAGGGTCTGTTGTGCTCGACGGTAAAAGTGTAGCAGGGTTTAATGTGTTGCAACGTCTGATCTCTATGTGTGGCTGAAACAGTGTCAATTCATATCCTGTCAGTCTTGCTATGGTCAAGTGCTGAGCCTGTGTCCTGTTTAGGAGAACTTCCACAGAGTGTGGAACTTGTACAGTCAAGGGATGTCCTAATACTATGGAGTCACTTTGTCTGATTGCTAGAGCTGTTGCTGCAACTGATTTTAGGCACGCAGGTAGAGCCTGGGCTACTGGATCCAATTTACTAGAAAAATAAGCACAAGGCTTGTGTTTTCCTGCTTGATCTTGTGTCAGAACAGATAATGCTGTACCATCGCGTTCAGTGACAAAAAGTGTAAAAGGTTTGCTGTAACATGGTGTCGCTAAAACAGGTGCTTGACATAGGGCTTTCTTCAATTCATCAAAAGCAAGTGTATGCTCCTGAGTCCAAGGGAGGACAGTCGAAGTCGCTGCCTCCTGTGTTGTCAACTGTATGAGTGGCTTCGCTAGATATGCATACTGAGGAATCCATTGTCTGCAGTAAGAAGTGAGGCTAATGAAGGCCCGTACTTCCTTTTGTGTCCTGGGCTGTGGAAGATGTGCAATTAACTGGATACGATCAGGTGTCAACTGTCTACCCCTCTTGGACAACAAGTGTCCAAGGTAAACCACTTGCTGGGCACAGAATTGTAACTTTGAAGGGGACACCTTGTGCCCCTTTTCTGCCAGGAAATATAAGACTGTCAGTGATACACGTTCACAATCTCGTTCTGTTCGTGCTGTGATCAGCAGATCATCAACATACTGGAGTAGGGCAGTGTCAGTAGGCATGTGAATACTGTCAAGTTGTCGTTTCAAAACTTGGCTGTAGATACTAGGGCTTTCTGTGAATCTTTGAGGAGCACATGCAAATTTGAAGCTTCGGCCATTTAAACAGAATCCGAAAAGATACTGGCTTTCCGGGTGAATGGGGACACTAAAGAAGGCGTTCTTGAGATCGATTACAGTGAAGAACGCAGCTTCTGAGTCAATAGCAGTCAATACTGACGAAATGTCTGGGACCACAGGGTACTGCGGTATTATGCATTTGTTTAATTCTCGGAGATCAATCACCAATCTGTAGACCGGTGGTGCATTCGGGTCAGTTCGTTTAAGAATTGGAATGACAGGGGAATTACACACATTGGAGTCAGTTTCTACAACCACTCCTTGTGCAATGAGCTCGTCAACAATTTTCAGTAAGGCCTCTACAGCATCAGGTGGTAACTTGTATTGTCGGATTCGGGGTAGTACAACTCCATGTTTGAGAGTGACACGGTATGGTGTAATGTGCATACAACCTACATCAGTCGGGCCTTGCGCCCATTAATGCTGTGGAACATTCTGAAGTCTGGGATCAAAATCTCTCAAAACATAATGACCTTTAAAATCACCTAAAAACAATCTCACTCCTTCCGGAGAACAACAAATCACTGCTCTTAGTGCTTTCAACGTTTTAATACCAAGCAAGTTTTCAGGGCATGATTTCGTAAGCAACAAGTCTGTAGTTCGAGATAACGGACCAACTTCTAGGGGAACTGGTTTCGACACTTCGTTAACAATAGGCTTTCCTGAAAATCCCAGGGAAACATTCTGTGAGCCTGAAAGGGGTGCCCCTGGAACCTCGTCATGACTGATGGTAGTTCTGCTCGCCCCTGTGTCAATCAAGAATTTTCTGTCTTTCCCTAATACCTGACTATGTACATAGGGACCCTCTTGATCTACAGGACCCTCGATAAGGGGCAAGCCAACCTCCCTCTCTAGGCTGTTTCATGAGTACTGCTGGTAGTCGGGGTAGTCTGACTGTGCATACTGGTACATTTGTTGCGTGACATGTTGTGTGGCAGCTATGGGTTGGGGCTGGGGTACTGCTACTGTCTGTTGTGGATTCTGTGGAGGTTGCGTGTTCTGCGGAATATTCTGTGGAACATGTTCTTGTCTAGGTGGACGCGGTCTTTCTTTCGTTTTGCCAGTAGCTATATTGTATTTCAGGACAGTACATTCGTTTATATAGTGACCTGGCTGTTTACAGTAGTTGCAGTTCCCTTTAATAGGAGCTGCAGAATGACTGGTCGGTGTCGTACCCCTCTTCTGACCATCAGCTGGGACAGACTGAGCAACTAGTACTTTCATTTTCGTGTCTTTCATGCGTCTCTGTTCGTGTTCGTGTTCTTCTCTAATTCGGTTTTGATGGTACTGTAACATTTGCAACATTTGGGAAGGGGTGTTAGCTTGCCAAGTACTCCCTACCTTTAGTACTCTATTTTTAACCTGTGGTAAGGAATTCTCTACTAATTTGGTCACAAAAAGATGTGGGTATGATTCACTACTTGTTTTCAGGCCGCTATTAATAATGAAACATTTCTCGAATCTGGAATAAAAATCACTAGTGTCCTCATCTTGTTTCTGTTTGCAGGCTGAGATTGCATCCCAGTCTTCCTTTTTAGTTGTCAATAACCTCGGCAAGACCTGTACTAATAATTCTGGTAATGCTTTAGCTTTTTCCCCAAGACCAGTACCAGGGACTCGCGCATTTTCTTCGTGTTCTAATTCTGCCCAATCAATCTTTTTCTCCCCCACCTCCCATTCTTTTTCTTTAAGTTTTTCGTAAATCCCTGCAGGCAACAGAACTTTCAACATTTTAATAATATCGGGATACGTATACTCCCCCATGCGGAGCATGTCTTTTAATTCACGGTGAAACCCTGCTGGATCTTGGCGTATGGGTTTGTCAAAGGGTCTCACCCTACCTACGTACGCTATTCTATTTGGGGTTTCAGTTTCTATATCATCGTCTTCTGAGACTTCATCCTCCGCTTTATCGGCTTCTCTCGCTGCTCTTTCTCTCTCGTGTATGTCTACAATTACCTTACGAATCTTTCTGTACATGGCTTCTATACAGCCTTGTCTACTATGTTTACCATCGGCTATGTTATCACTCCATTTTGTCAAGACATTCATCTCTTCTTTATTATAACCGGGCTGGTCTTGTTCCCTTATCAAGCAATTTATCAGAAACTGTAAGATCATATTTTGAGTCTCCACCTTCCTGTGTGCCATGGCCTCGTGAATACTTTCTGGTCTCTCCCCCGTTCTGATAAAGTGATATATGTTGTTTAAATGTTCCCGCATATCTGGTAAAATAGCCAAGTAGTTCTTAACACGTCGTAGACGTATTGAATATAGAATCATATGGTCTGCGCCTGGTACCAGATCATATCTGCAATCAGTGAGGTACTGTTTAAGGGCTGTGTATGTAGTTACTTTTGGTGTGCGTTGTAATGCTGCTTCTCTTAGTGTTGTTCGTTTTACTTGAGGCGGGGTGATAGGGGTACCTCCTACTGCTCCTCCTGAAGTGTGATCGTCAACTATTACTGGTTTTGCTATCGCTGGTGGTAGTGTAGCTGGTAAAGTAGGTGTAGTAGAAGCAGGTGTAGGCAATGTAGGTTGGCCCTGGGTTGCTGGCGCATTAAAGGGATTTCCAGGACCAGTGGCAGGAGGGACAGTAACAGTGGGGGAAGACGTGGAGGATACATGGTGCTGAGGAGGATTATTAACAGGTGGTACATTTACATTTACATACTCCGGAGCAGTGTCATCTAAATAGGACGAAAGGAAAATGTCCGCTGCGGTCTGTTTATGACGGAGTTTAGTTGGAACCAGTGGTGGCGGTAAATTACTGGGTACTTCCGAGGTGGCCTTAGGTAGGCCCTCGGCGAGAAGGGGGTACATGCCTTTCATAAGGGCATTTCTTTGTCGGTCTAATTGTTCTGCTCTAACTCGTTCACCTTCTTCTAGTAGTTCTTTTTCTTGGGCTTTTTCTGATGATTCTCTACTTTTCTCTGCTTTCCTAAGTTCTTTCACTGTTCTTCTATGCGCTTCTTTACGCCACAATTCTATGGCATCTTTCTGGGATTGTCTGGCTTTCCTTTTCCACAATGCTTCTTCTACTCTCATGATGCACTCAGCATCCCATGTCCCTGAGACAGGCCATCTATATTTCTCTTCCAGATCTTTGGTATAGTCAACCCATAAGTCTAAGTACAGTATGGCATCTAAGCCATGTTTATGGTACATAAAATGTCCGGGAGTGTCCCTAGGCGGGACGGGAATTGCTTCTTCGAGTATCCCTTTCCTGTTTCCTATCTGACGTAATTTCGAAAACAGCGGCATATTTGAACTTTACTTGAGCGTTAACACAATAAACACAGTAATGAATAGCAAACAATCATTCATACCACAACATTAAACACATTAAACATTTCAGACTAATACTACCTGGTACATAGAAAAACAAAAATTCTGAAAATCCCGAGAAACAATACTAGAATACTGGATTACTAGAATACTGGATTACTAGATGCACTGCTAAAACAGTACAGACATACCGGTCCCATAAAGAGACACGTCATACCGTATCCACCTAAGTGAACACGTCTTGACCGGGTCTGTGAACCCAGACCTGTCTTGACCGGGCACAAATTAATGAACCCGTCTAGATGCGCCCCAGCAACGGTACTCACCGGGAAGCAAAACTGAAGGCCTCGGAAACTCGACACTGCACTGGACTGGACTGCTACGGCGTCTGGCTGCTACTACGCATGCGCTTCGGAACAGGTGGGCCTCCAGATACCTTGGACCTTGCTCTCTCGGCTTGGGCTCTGGTCGGGACTCTCCGCATTCCTCACCGCCTCGTCTGGATGCCGGACCGCAGTCTCCGTCTCCTCCGTGGGCCTGAGGGAGATAGCAGGAAAACCCGCAGGTGCGCACAGGAGTCCGTCACGGCTGTAGAAGGGGTCAGGGGCCTGCGTTACATCGCCGGCGCGTGGGGAAGGGGAGGGGTCCCTATTCGGGCGCCAGATTCTGTGGTAAATAAAATTACCGGGACTATTTTTCTATACATTAAGTGACAATAAGAATAGCTCAATAAAATGAGAGGCAGAGTCCGTGGTATCTGAGTCATACGGGCTTTATTTAAGTGGCTCGAGACACTGGACATCGGGTTCCATCACCACTAAGGTTCAGGAAGGGATATTCAACATTTTATTAACATCACACATTATATATAGTAAAACTGTATAATGGAAATGAATACAGTAGGCGTAACAAGTGAAAAAGAGAGAAGATAAGAACACATGTGCGTAAAGAAGGCGTGTACAGGGGCGTACACGGAGGTGTGTGCTGGAAGCGTCACAGAAGTGTCATAGGTGGGTGGATGCATAGAGAAATTCTGCAGGGTCAGCAGAAACCTTTACCCTGGATGCGTGCGCAACTGAGCATGACGTGTAACTGGGGAGAGCTGGGGGGCTTGACTTTAGCACTAGTAGAGGAGTCTGGTGTCTGTGGTGTCAGAACGACCTGCACTTATAGCATATCTGGTATCTTATGTTTGGAGGATGTGTTGTCTGAAGTAAAGGGTCTCTCGGGCAGAGGCCGTTCAATACTGAATGCTAGTGCGTGCATATGGTTATTCATGCAATGCGCGGGGGCCATGGGCCTACCATGGTAACGGGTGCAGTAAATTACGTGCAGGAAGACAAGAAAGCTGGGCCCTTTGCTCTGCAGGCTGGAATATGTTTACCTATTTCACTGAACTGGAATGTGTTTTTGCGGAGGCTGAGCAGATAACTGTAGGCAAAATACCGTCTTGGCAGGCAGGCCAGGCCGAGCCGGGCACCGCTCCTCTGAGCAGGAAGTAAGGTAGAGGTCAGGGATGCATACCTAAACTGCAGCTTTCAGAGACAGAAGAGACTCGAAGCCTCAATTAAGGGCCTGGCTCGACTGAGCCAGAAAAACGTGTGCTTCGCGTTATTTTAAACGAGTAACATGGAAATGCATTGGAAAAGCAGGCCTTGGTGCAGTATTAACGTTACATTCAGGGAAGGCCTAATAACTGACATGTCAATGTTAGACGGAAATGCAAATGCGTCTTCGTGGCAGGCACGGAAAGAAGTTACATGACATACATGGGGCACGGGTGTATGGTTAGGGTGCGAGTGGGGGTCACACTGACTACCTAAAATTTCTATTTCCTCAGTACGGTTGGATTCCCGATGCTAATTCGTACGGGTCTTCGACTGTGGTTTGTACGGTTCGCTGATATTCGTACGGGAATTGCCGAAAATGGATCATCCATACGCAGGTCGGACCGAAGTTATCCATTCGTACGGATTTGGCTACGAATACGAATCGTACAGCGGATTTTTATTCCGGATCGGAATCGACCCCTGTATGTTATCATCCTTAAAGATGAACAAGGGTTAGATAAGGATAGGCCATAGAACCATATGGGAAATTAAAAAATCAAGTGATACGTTGGCTAACTGTAAACACAAATATTAATATAAATGTATTACAACAAAATATTATGATGTTGAGGAGAGTGAGATGGGTGGATAACACCAGAAAACAGTGTGAGGGAGATTGTGTAGTAGTGTACTTCTGTAGTAGAGAGTTGGTTGAAGAGTTGATGGAGTTCTTTGATAATAAAAATATGGAAATGACCACAGATAGGGCTATTTACATTACTGCTGTCCTATTCGGTTATTTGTATAGGCCAAATGACGTGAATTCAGGGACAACCGGGCCCATTTGCCGCAAGCCAATCCTAAATATCGCTACACACAATAGGTATGAACTTCTTATATCGTGCAGTGAGATCGATTGACATCATTAGAATATAGAAATTATTATCGGTAGAATACCAGAAGTCCTTATTCAGGCTGATAATGAAAAGACAAATATGCTGGATGTGTGCTTGAGTGCGCAAACTCTAACTGAGACACGTTGTGACACAGTTGAACCCAATAAAGGAAGTATATTAATCTTCCCTCGAAAAAGGATAGATGGAGCTTTATGCTCCAAAAGACCAAGTGTGAAACTACAGGAATGTAGGTCGGATGAAATAAATAACACTTCAGGGACAGTAACTCTCGGTGTGGAATGTGCGGATTCACACCGTACAATCACTCAAGCTAAGAGGTCGGCAACTATTATGTCATGGAATGTGGCAGGAATTAAGAATAAATTAATCAATGATGAAAGGTACAAATCGATAGAGAATTGTACTATATTTATGATTCAAGAAACATGGAGTAAACGGCCCTGTTTGATAAATGGATTTAAAGCAATTTGCAACAATGCAACTCCCTCTAGAAGAGGGAGAGCAAAAGGAAGCTTAGCAACACTAATAGTGGTTTCTGTGCCCCTTGTAGTGATAGATGTCAATACCAATTCTCAATATTATCAGCTGATACAACTATGCTATGTTGTGATGAATTTTTATAATAATAACTTTGATCAAGGGTAATTAAAGAATTAGAGGCTGACCTTGAGTTTTTTTTGTAAAAGAGTTGGGGGGAGAGTATACTATAATATAGGGGGGTGATTTTAATTGTGAGATTTGGGACAGTATAGTGGGAGAACAATGTGGCTTTATTAATGGCTGTGGGGATCGAATCCCACATTTCGGACACGACCCGTATGGGGAAGCAATAAATTGTATAATTTTCAAATTTAACTTGGTAATATTGGAACCAGAAAGTTCTGAGGGGGAAACCGCATTCTCTACCTATGTAGGAGTGAGAGGCGGATCAAATATTGACCATTATATCATATCACTAAAGTGCTATGATTTAATAATAATAATTAGTGAAAACCTTCTTAGTGATCATCCCCTCTAATATTAGTACTTGGTCTTGGCCTTGTTCGTCAACAAAGGGGTAAGTCTACACACTTAGATATTAAACTCCAAGGCAACAATGGTATATCTATGAAATGGTCAGGTGTATATCCAACTTTCTTTTTGGAAAACTTAAGACAGAAAAAGCAAAAGGACATTGATATCTTTACGAGTAGTTCCTCTCCGGATTTGTTAATTATAAGTGCATTTTATAATATTACTACCGAAATGGCGAGTAATTTAATCCTTAAAAACAAGAAAAGAACACACAATAATAACCCTAGATGATTCAATAGGGAATGTTCTAGGAGAAATAGGGATTGGTTGATTGGTTGATATGCTTTATTTCGATACATAAAAATATCTTAAAAGCAATACATACAATAGGTATATTAAAAAAGATACACAGAAAATATACATAGCAATACATCCATAAGATAAAAAAGACAATAAAACATTAGGATATGTACAATTAAAAAAGAATTGGATTAGTATGTACAGTTAAAAAGGAATTAAATGGATACAGAAAGCCTATTTGATCGGATCAACCAAGACCATTTTCAAAAATTTGAGACGCCACAAACTACAAGGGGGGAGGTATCTGTTAGTAAAATGCGTAGGGCCACTGAATATTGGCGAGTGCCAAGTGATCTGCACACAGGTTTAAGCCAGCGCTTTCTTGGTTTACAATAGTCTGGACATTCAAAAAGGATGTGGGCAACCGTCTCCACCCTCGAGGGACATAGGGCACAATAGGGGGGAGAGCTGGGAGGTAGATTTCCATCTCGATGTCAAATAGCCTACTGGTAGGGTACCCACCCTAAACCTAAAGTACAGAGCCCTATCAAATGCGATGTAAATCAAATCAAGATAGGGTTCGTAAGCCACCACGTCTTTGATTCATAAGAAAACTGCGGTGGAATTACAGTGTAGTGGGTTACTAATAAGTTTGGAAGAGACCCACTCCCAGTACAGTTTCTTCAGTGTTGCTTTGGGTGGGGCGGAGCGAGTAACCCATGCTTCGGCCAGTCCCAAGTCCCCCAAAAGGTTTTTGACATCCCTCAACCACTTTATCCTATGCCAACGCCCCCATGGCCATCACCTCGGACAGGCCCTCAGCATATGAGGCGAGTTCTGGGACCCTCCACAAACGAGCCCATAACAACAGGGGCCGTAGTCATGCCTGATCTACAATCGATCTGCATCCCAAGTCTAGTAATACAGGGACTGTGGGTGTGCTCAAAGGGCGAGCCATTAGATCTTCAAAAATTTGCTCTCCACTTTGGCTAGTACTTCCAGATTACAAGTACCCCACAGCTCGGCCCCATATAGTGCAGCAGTGACCCCTCTAGCTTTATATATGTCAATAACAGGGGCCATACAATGTTTGGGGGAAGAACAGTGTTCCCTAAGTAGCGCACCACCCACCCTTTTGTGTCTGAGTAACATTTTATTAAAATGCGGGGACCAGCTCATGGAGTCACTAAGCCGGATTCCCAGGCAGTCAAACTCTGCTACCTTCTCCAATGGACAGTTATTCAGCACCGGTGGACGCCCTAGTTTCCTGGGGGGATTCATGACCAAATATTTGGTTTTATCGATATTGATCACCAGTCCCCTCAGGGAGCAGAACTCTTGGAAGCGATCGCGAAGCTTTTGCAGACCTTGGGGGGGTCTTTGAGATGAGGAGAGTATCATCCGCAAAAAGCAGAGTAGGGATCCGGATGC
Source organism: Lissotriton vulgaris (assembly GCF_964263255.1). Classification (NCBI taxonomy): domain Eukaryota; kingdom Metazoa; phylum Chordata; class Amphibia; order Caudata; family Salamandridae; genus Lissotriton; species Lissotriton vulgaris. The sequence goes on from NC_141693.1 coordinate 626,438,675, forward strand.
CTGCCAGGGAGGGTGCATCGGCCGGTTATTGTTGTAGATACTCCACCACCCCATTCACATACAAAGAGAATAGGGTGGGGGCTAGCACACATCCCTGGTAGACTCCCCTGCACACCAGATCCTGTCAATTGGTTACTACGTTTCTATATATTGTGTTAAGTTAGCATGAGCTTATTAAATGTTTAAACGCAATATTTTCTTTCAGCTTGAGTTTGCACACGACACCTAATTGTTATTGTAGCTTTTAACCTAGACGAAAGATGTGATTTATTTGAGAATAATATGTTATTGTTCTAGTATCAGTCGTGCTTGGTACACTTGGTACAACTGTCTGTACACCGAGAACTGCACACTCTGAGAATAACCTAACATAAGGTTGCTGAAGGCCTGATCCTCGCACCACGTTAGACATAACACAAATAATGTTGCTGCCAACATTGGGCTCTACGTGGGTTTAAGATACAGTTGCAGTGAATGAATCAACACACTTGATGCTTCGCATGCAGAGAGCTGGTAGCTGTTGATGTGATCTCCTCCTACTGAGAATTAGAGGTATGGGTCCGCCCTGCTAGAACCCAGATGAGACCTTCTTAGATATAATATAATATGCTAATTAGGGTGCGCGAAATATAGGTGATACAGAATTCTATAGATTTTTGCATCATAACATGCTATCACCTTTTGCTTACTATGAATTAGTGACTATGCTGCTGACTCTGATTTTTTTAATATGTATGTTGATATTATACAAGATACTGCGTTTGAGAATGCTGCATTGAAAAATAAACATTTCAAACTTGCACGTGTATTCTTTGCCTCCCAGTTTCGGTTTGGAATGATTATATAACGAAAGAGTGTTCATGTGTTCCACGATACCTGAGGTACCCTAAGTTCATGTTCTGGATTGTCTAAGTCATTGGTAAGTTATTACTACCGATGAGACACTGTAGCTAGCTTGGTAAGGGGATTTCTGAAACAAAGGTGAGTTTTGGATCATCCTAACTCACCCAGGTTCTAGATCTCTGTGCACAGTTCTGTGGGAGAACGGAAACCCTGCTACATGGCGCCCATACGTTGATTGGCCTTATATCATGACACTCGAGTAGTATATCATTCAAACCTTAACGCCTTCATTCCCGTTTCCGGAAAACGGCAGTGTCGGAAAAACCTGCCTATTTTTGAAATAGGTCTTTTTCAAGCTTGAATCTATCTGTAAACGGTTTCTTTGAATTACTACCCAGTTGTGCTACAAAGTAATCTTTGTGTTCTCTCTTTCCTGTGCTGACATGGCACAAGCCGTGGACATCCCGCAGCATAGTCGCATTGCGGTGCGTGACCATTTGCGGACTTATGATGTTCCTGTGGAAGGCTTGGCTGTCGTTCTGGTAGTGAGTGCGGAACATGCTTACCCGTACGAACTGTTTTATTCGTGGGTGACATTTCCGCCAGTGGACGCTAATTCTGGAGTGTGCCATTCATACACTGCTTCAGCTGTACCGGCTGCGTATGCTCCGTACAGAGCACTGGAGGTTCCTATTGATGCTTGGCAGCATGGAGTTTGGTTTGGTGGCGCCCTACCACACTCTTTATCCGCTTCGAGGTTAGCTCCTTTGTCCATTCCGGGCACACCTTGGCCCGCTTTGGCTGGATTCACTCCTCACCCTCTACGCGCCACTTGTAACATGGCTGATCTGCGGCGGCTTCATGAAGTCGCGGTGGCAGTAATTAGAGCGCTTGTTCATTACACAAGCCGTAATGTTCAGGACGCGGCCCCTAGGGGTGCACAGCTTCGTGCAGAACATGCTGGTCTGAAAATCAATCCAGTCATGGTGAATTCCGTGATGGGTAAAAAGCCCCAGGACAAGGATGATTTTCCGTTCTGGCTTGCTGAGAAATTCGGCCAGCTGGAAGCTGTGTTTCCCAACACGAGTCCGGGTGATAGACACCGGATTCTTACACTAAGTTTACCGAAGGATTTGGCTCCTGAACTTGTTGACTGTGAGACCTGGGGTAAGACTTTTGCAGCGGTCTATTCGAGGTGCTATGGCACCCCGTCTGTGACCAATCTAGGTGGGGTCCTTAAACGTGTTCAAGACGAACACGGACCGGAGTCGGCTGTTGAATTGGGTATGCGCCTGTGTGGCTCCTTTGATGTAGTTTGCGATCTGATCCTTGCGAATGTCAAGGGGGATGCAGTGAACTTTCAGGTTGCTAACGCATTGGCGTTGGTTCCCGAGGCCGAACGACCCCGACGGTTGGCAAGGATAATTGTGGCTGCTTATAAAACGGTTGGCCGCAATGCCATGGGGGTTAAAGCTTTTCCTGATAAAGAGAAAAAGCAGCCCCAGAGTCAGACATCGGAAACTAGTGGTCAACAAAAGTCCAAGAAACAAAATTGGCCTAAAAAGCAGAATCAGGGTAAGCAACAACAACAACAAACACAGGTTTCTGCTCCTGCGTCTCCGTTGCCTGCGCAGTCGGATCGTGTTTATGATTTGCGCAACCGCGCGATGATTAAATCGCCTGAGAGGTTTCAGGCTTCTGACCAACGCTCTCCTCGTTCCTTTCAGGACTCATCGGCTCCGTCAACCGGTGGTGGAGGGGGCGGCAGGGGCCGGGGTGGCCAGCAAGGACGTGGTCAGCCCCGCCCGCGAAACAGTGGAGAGCAGCAGGAAGGCTCTACGCCCAAGAGACCACAGTTTGCCACGAAGAAAGTCGCCGCCCTGACAGCGCATCGTTATGCCCCAGATAGTGAGAACGCGGCTTCGGAATCTGACGTGGGCTCTGACCTTGCTGGACAGCGCAGCAGAGATTACCATAGTGAGAGAGGCCCTCCGTCCACTGTTGAAGCTGACAGCGACTGATACTTATGTTGTGATTGAAACTGCTGATACGCATGTTGCTCCCCCTGAACGTCTTTTTGAAATTGTCCTGTTAATTGAAGGGACATGCAGCGAACTGTAAAAGGGGTATTTTGGGAAAATCTCTCGTCTACGTATGACATTTTGCTTTCGGAGGCTGACTGGCCCCCACCTTTTGTTCTCGCAGCTCCGCGAGGGGAGGAGGTAATCCTACCCAGTTTCGCGCACACTGTGCCGAGAGTGGAAGCGCTGCATTTTGCATAAGAGTGGGCTCTAGTGCTTGCGCCGGCTGTGTACCGTAATCAGTGTGGCTGGGATAAATTGTCACCAAGCCACGAGATTCCTTTACGTTCTCAGCCGCAGCCTCAACCTCAATATCCCATACGGCGTGAAGCCAAAGCTTCAGTCGCGGCTATCCTTGAACAATTGGAATATCAAGGTGTAATTGAAACGTGTGTGTCACCGATGAATAACCCCCTTTTTACTGTGAACAAGCCGGACGGCTCATATCGTTTGGTTTTGGATTATAGGCATTTGAACTCGCATTGCCGTAACTGCGCAGTACAGAATACTCATGGCTCTGCGTTAGTGAATAGTCTTGAGCGTAAGCGGTTCAAAACCACGCTTGACATTTCCAATGGTTTTTATGCCCATAGATTAGACGGTCTAAGTTCCCAATGGACCAGTTTTACATGCGGCGGTGTGCAAAAAATGTTTCGGCAACTCCCAATGGGCTATAAGAACAGTCCTGGGGTATTCTCTGCCCGCATTGTCTCTCTTCTGGAGGGCATCGACCCAGTTGCTTGTTCGTATGTGGATGACATTTATCTGAAAGACGACGATCTTTGGGAGCATCTGTGTCGAGTAAATAGCATAATTTGTAACTTTGCTGACATAGGTTACAAGTTTAACTTTGCAAAGTCGCACATTGCAGAGTACACAGTGTTGTTTCTAGGTTACGAGCTTAACAACGAAGGGAAGGGTTTAGCACCCCACTTCCTGGAGAAGTGTGCACAGTTGCGCTCTCCGACAACACTGAAAAAATTGCAATCTCTACTGGGCTTTTTGAATTTCGGAACGACATACATTCCAGAATATGCCCAGCGTATCAAGCCTTTGTATGCTTTGATACAACCATCTTTTTCCAAATCATGCTGGCTGCCTGAGCATTCAGCCATTCTGCAGTCTTTGCAGGCGGATTTGCTCGCTTCTGAATACTTACAGACTCGTGATAACCAGACCAACCTGGTGATAAGAATCATCCCTGGGGCGGTGGGTTTCACGTACTTGACTTTTAATGAAGGAGATACAGTACCTATTGCTTACAAGTCACACTTGTACACTTCGGCTGAACTGCGATTTTCCATTGTGGAAAAAGTTTTAACGGCTGTGCAGATGGCAATTCTTAAGGAACGTGCCCTGGCACAAGGAAAACGCATGTTGGTTGTTACCCCGTGTCCTGCCTTAGAGGCGGTTACGAAAGCCAGTGTACCTAATTCCAAAGCTTTGCACCCTCGGTGGATTCAATGGGCTGCGTCCTTGACGTCCCAGGATGTCACGTTTATTTTTGACGCCACTTTGCGGTCGCAGGAGTATTTACAGTATGAATATGTTCATCCTGCTCCATTAGCAATGCGGCCGTTGGAGGATTTCCATTGCATCATTTACACTGATGGTTCGGCGCAGGTTGCGCATGGCTCTAAACATGCCTACGTTTCCGCTTGCGCCATTGTGGTCGGTGCCATGGTGAACGATGAGTTCAAGTCCAGTGTCGTGCACACGCAGACGCTTGGGGACTGCACCGCACAATTAGCAGAGCTTCGTGCACTGATGCTTGCATTGGAGTACGCTGATCCTAGTGTGACGACTTTGATCGTAAGTGATTCTTACTATTGTGTCCAGTCTTACAATGAGAACTTGTTCTTTTGGATTCAGAATGAATTTCGTGACTCCAAAGGTAGCACAATAAAACATAAAATGATCTGGGTCCGAGTGGCGGAGCTGAAAGAGAAGCTGCCACTCGTGTTTGTGATTCATACTCTCGGTCATCAGCGCGTGGGGGTCCACGCTGTTGGCAATTCGCTTGCTGATGAAGCAGCGAAGTCAGCGGTATCAAAATACTTAGTTGCAGCAGTCACGAGGTCCAAAAGCAAAATAGATGATGACATCTTGGCAGCAGTTGCTGCAACGGAGAAGGGAAGTAAATATCCTGCGGGGTTCCCTTCTAAATACACATACCACTTAAGTCCCGATAAGGTTCCTTATGTGAAAATCCCTGATGTTGGCGAACGTCTAGTTCCCAACTCGGATCGCAGGGCTGCTTTGATTGCAGCGGCTCATGAAGGTGTGGCGTCTGCGCATGCGGGCGTCTCAGTCACTGTAACTCAGCTACAACAAAGGTTCTGGTGGCGGGGACTGTACAAACAGACGCGCGAATATGTTCTTCAATGTGACATTTGCCAGTAGATTAAGCCTTCAACTGCTGCGCGTCCGCCTCAGACACAGTTGTACATCTCGAATAAACCGCTTGGATGCGTTTATTTGGATCACTGCGGTCCATTTTCTTCTGATACTGCATACAAGTACATCTTAGTAGCAGTTGATTCATGCACATGCTTTGTGTGGGTATGGCCACATCGGAGCGCTGATTCACGTACTGTCATTAAGGATTTGCGAGTCTTTGTGGGAATTTTTGCCTGTGGTACCTTCCATTCGGATCAGGGTCCGGCTTTCGCCTCTAAGGCGTATAAGGATGCTATGGTTTCGATGGGGGGCCAAGTCAAGTTTTCGAGTCCCTACAGACCGGAGGGTAACAGTGTAGTTGAACAAATGAACCGCGACTTAAAGCAATCTTTGACAGCTCGAGTTATAGGCACTGGCAGAAACTGGTTAGCCCACCTCATGGGCGTGCTGCGTGCGCTTAATAATCTCCCTAGAAGGTCTCTGGGTGGGCGGACCCCATACGAAATGCTCTTTGGTATCAAGATGTATGTCCCTGACCTCGATGGGCTGGACTGCAAGGCCCAGGCCACGGCCTTTGACGTAGATGAACATTGCAATGTTTTACAGAATCTACAAAAGACCAGAGACAGTCTTGCAAAGGAACATTTGCCCTCCACATCGGATGATGCGCTGCAGATCCCGGTAGTTGGCTGGCTACCCCAAGTTGGAGAACTGGTTCGAGAGAAGATCGATAACAAGAAAGAGTTTGGTCCATCATATCGTGCACCGGTTCGAATTCTTGGAGTGAAGGGCACAAGAACAGTCCTTTTACCACCACTTCCAGGTCGTAAGGAAAACAGATTTATTTCTATTGACAATGTCAAGACACACAGGGTGGCCGATTCTTCATAGCATGACACCGGCTGTATCCTGTCCTTCCATGGTGAGGCACTCTGTGCTAGCAATAAGATCTGGTGCAGAACAGGAGGTGTCCCTCGAGATGCCTGCCATATCCAGTCCTTTATTAAATACTATTCCTGTTACTAACATTGATGAGCTGAACTACACTTATCCTGCTGATTTATCGATGCCTGATTTACAGACCCGTTTGGCAGACCAATCCAGATTCTCTTTTGACTCTGTTTCGGAACTTTCAAAGAAACCCTCAAATATTTCAAAATATGCCAAGTTATTTAAAAAAAAAAAATTGATTCCCCCATGGACATACATTTGGTTGATTCTATTTTCATTTTACCTTTTTATGTCAATTGGTTTTGTGTTTTATTTTTTCCGCCTGATCGATGGTCACTACGTTAAAGAAAGAACAGGAATTCGGTACCTAAATGGAACATTGGCCCCTCTTTCCTCTTCACATTCAGCGCACAGACTGAAACGAAACTTAATTACAGTCAACATTACTGCTTGGCCTGTCCTTGATGGGATTGTGTGGGATGCGGTTAGGTTTCAGATACATGGGCCCACTGAAGTGATTAATGTTCCAAATGTGCTTAGAGTAAACATGGGAGATGTGATTAAACAAAATATATGTTCTGATGATTTGGATATTCAGGCCGTAGAAGCATTATTCCCTGATTTGAAGTATTATGCTGCCTTCAATGCTGAGGATCTGTATTCAGATTCTACTAATTATGGTGATTTGTTTTGTTTTCAACACTATGGTAATCATTTTTTACATAAGACAAATTCCAGGAGGGTTGCTGTAAATTATACACAATGGGAACATTGCCCTGCTCCATTAGGTTGCTGCTCCAATACGTTTCTGAAAAAATACACTTATTTTACAGACTTTAATCAATCTAATCCCGAGTCATTTTATTTTAAAATGACACAAAAGTCCATGTCCAAAGTTAGACTTACCGATACAAAATTGCTGTATTCGAAGTCCTTTCTAGACAGGTTGGCTGTAGATGGCTACGAGTTTTGGAAAGGAACAATTGACCTTAAATCGGTTTGGGGTACCAAAGATTGGCAGGTACAAGGCACTGAGGCTTTGCACCGTGCATGTCTCATCCCAAATCACATGTTGTTTTTAAATTCATCCATTTTCCAAACAACATGCTTTGGATTGGCTACTTCTAAAAAATTAAATACACCGACCATCCCAGATTTAGAGGAATATTCAGGTTGGGGTAATTTTACTGATTTGTCCATTCATGAGTTGCAAGCTCTTTTACACAATTCATCCTTTAACGTTTCCAGTTTGGATTCCAAGGGTTGGCTGATGTGGCCTAGGAGTGCTGATTCTTGCCAACGTCGTTTTCTGGGTTTGGCTGAAGGGTTCACACATGTCAGACCTGATCCCCGTTTTGAAACTGATTATACTGTCACGACTTATTCTGTGGGAAAGCTGTGTCAGAATTGGGTACAACATTCCACACTAGCTGCAGTTAAACTACATCTGTCTCAATTAAATGATAATGTGGATTTGAACGATTTTATAAAAGGCCCAGCTAAAGGTAGATCTAAACGATGGCTGTATGCGATTTACAATGAAATTTGGAAAGTTTTCCAAATTGAGGCTGCTAAACTACTGAGAGCTATTGATCAAGCAAATTTAGAAAAGGTGCTTGCAGTTGTCGATAACAGTATTAACACGCTTTCTTCCCGAATTTACACGTTGAACAATATTGTGTCTTCTGTTGTTGACATTGTACATGATGAAGTGTCCGTGTTATATCATGGTCAAAATCAATTGCGTTCTGTGATGCAGTTTGCTTGGACACTACAGACTCTGAAGTCTGGTCGAGTGCCTTGGAATTTTATGAACGTCTTATCACTATTTGCCCCATTTAATTTGACTGAAAAACAGCGTATGCTATCAATGAGAGATGCATCATTTTCTATGTTACACATTGAAAAATTAGAATCCTTGCCCTTTTCTGTGGCAGAGGTGACTGCTGCTACATGGCTTATCCATGGTGTTATTACCTTACCTTTTGCTCTGTATAAATTTACAAATTGTATGAAATATATGGCTATAGGGCGATATGAACCATTAGGCAGTGCTTTCCTCCATGAGACATGGTCTTTACCATACACTTACAGATGTCTAAAAGAGGGAAATGAAGTGAATTTGAATGGTGAAGAATGTACACAGTCGCCTGACCGCTTACTAATATGCAGACACATCCAGTTGCATGGTTCTTGTAATCAGGACAAACCTAATTTGGCCTGTGTTTTGAAAGGGACACCAGTTCCTGCAATAGTTCCCACGTTCACTTTATTGTCCAACGGTAGTTATTTGCTTTTGAATAACGAACTGTGTTGTGGGTTACAGGCCGGTATCACTTATGTGGTAACCGTTTCAGAGAGGGTGGTTTGTTGCAAGAATGTGTTATATCCACCCACGCATGGGAATTCAGATGTTTCAATTTGGCCACGAATACCAACCTTGAAAGCCGAGTTCAATGGTTTAAGCCGTATAAGAGCCCTATTGTCTCATAAGCAAGTGGCCCTGAGCTCTGCCCGCGAAACTTATGTCCTTCACATAGCTAACACACGCACAGAGGTGCAGGCACTTTTAAATACTGATTTGCCGTTTCATTTCTCCGAGCTGGTTCATCAAATCTTCAATGCCTCCTCCACAGTAGGCCTGGCTCATTTTTTTAAATTGGTTAGCAGTGGTCTCGTGACTTCATTCGAAAAAGTATTTGGTATTATCCCTGCGTTCTTTCATTCTATATTCGCAAGCCTGTTTGGCGGATTTCCTGTTTTGCTGGCTTTGGCTGCAGGCGTTCTGGTGATATTTTACTTTATAAAACATGGATGCCCATCCTGCGCAAAGAAACGCTCAGCCCCTACTGATGCAGTTTCGCAACCGGATGCTTGATTACTATGGCTCCTTGCCGCTTGCGACTTTAAGCACGGCTTTTGGATTATCGTTCAGATTTTCCTATTTCACATGTGTCCAGCCCGTGTTTCATTGCCTGAGCTGTGATTTCGACTGGGCCATTGATTTGTGTCTCTGCTTACCGACTTCTCCTGACGTCGATTTTGATCAGCTGATGAACCCCGTAGTGGCTCACGAGTTGGTCTGTTCTGGCGAAAGGGTTATGGCTGTGGCAGCGATGCATGGACTAATGGGTCAGTGGGACATATTCGCAGCGGCGCATGACTTTCTGGCACATAGCGTTCTCGAGAACCCACTGAGTTGTCCTCTGATGTTGCTAGGGGAATCGGTGTTGGAGGAGCACGTATGTTCTTTCCCATTGCTTAATTGGATGGCTGAACTGTTTTCGGATGATGACAGTGATTTCATGTTGGAAGCTGTAGCTACCTATTTTGCATATTCATTCAACCCATGAGTGACTATGAAGACTTTCATTATTATGGCACGTGACTTTTTAGTAATTCTGAATGGTGCCTTTTCCAATACGAACATTCAACTTTCATATGTTCTGGGCCTATGAACTGAGAGTAGGCCTTAAGTTCGACTTTTATATTTTGTGTGGCCACTATAGGCATTCATACATATTTTTGTTTTTAAATTTTATATACATTTGCATACATTTAGCTTGGCTCAATATCATTGAACTCTGCTTTCATGTTTTACCTTTCATATGGTATTAGCTTGTGTTTTCTCCTTTTTAAACCGTCCTCGGATCATTGGGGGGGGGGGGTGTCATATGGTTACTACGTTTCTATATATTGTGTTAAGTTAGCATGAGCTTATTAAATGTTTAAACGCAATATTTTCTTTCAGCTTGAGTTTGCACACAACACCTAATTGTTATTGTAGCTTTCAACCTAGACGAAAGATGTGATTTATTTGAGAATAATATGTTATTGCTCTAGTATCAGTCGTGCTTGGTACACTTGGTACAACTGTCTGTACACCGAGAACTGCACACTCTGAGAATAACCTAACACAAGGTTGCTGAAGGCCTTATCCTCGCACCACGTTAGACATAACACAAATAATGTTGCTGCCAACATTGGGCTCTACGCGGGTTTAAGATACAGTTACAGGGAATGAATCAACACACTTGATGCTTCGCATGCAGAGAGCTGGTAGCTGTTGATGTGATCTCCTCCTACTGAGAATTAGAGGCATGGGTCCGCCCTGCTAGAACCCAGATGAGACCTTCTTAGATATAATATAATATGCTAATTAGGGTGCGCGAAATATAGGTGATACAGAATTCTATAGATTTTTGCATCATAACATGCTATCACCTTTTGCTTACTATGGATTAGTGACTATGCTGCTGACTCTGATTTTTATAATATGTATGTTGATATTATACAAGATACTGCATTTGAGAATGCTGCATTGAAAAATAAACATTTCAAACTTGCACGTGTATTCTTTGCCTCCCAGTTTCGGTTTGGAATGATTATATAACGAAAGAGTGTTCATGTGTTCCACGATACCTGAGGTACCCTAAGTTCATGTTCTGGATTGTCTAAGTCATTGGTAAGTTATTACTACCGATGAGACACTGTAGCTAGCTTGGTAAGGGGATTTCTGAAACAAAGGTGAGTTTTGGATCATCCTAACTCACCCAGGTTCTAGATCTCTGTGCACAGTTCTGTGGGAGAACGGAAACCCTGCTACAATCCTATCAGTCTTTCCCCCCCCCCTGTGCCCCACCGCACCTGTGCATAGTTCCCTGAGTGTAGTTTGGTTAGGAGCAACAAAAGGTAGGGGGGCAACCCCATGTTCTGCAGGACCCTCCACAATTCCTCCCTAGGTACCAGGTCAAAGCCAGTCTTCAGGTCTATAAAGGCCAGATAAAGACTGCCCTTGCCCAGCACCACCACCTTCCAGTGCAGGAGAATTAATCTGAAGGCCTATTCGATAGTTCCAGTTCACGACCGGAAACCCGCCTGGAGGTCTGACAGGATCTTATTATCATCTACCCATTGGAGAGGCCTCCCCAGGATCGCCTTCCCTGCCACCTTCTGGGAGGAGTCTATGAGGCTTTTGGGCCTGTAGTTGGCAGGGCTGTCCCGACACCCCTTTTTGAATATCGGGACAACCTCCGCCCCTTTCCAGGAGTCGGGTACAAGACCTCCCCCCAAAATTGCATTTAGTAGGGAGGCAACCAACTTGCCCCATTCCTTGGGGAAGGCTTGTATCAGGTCGCCAGGAATCCCATCTGGTCCTGCAGCTTTTAGTGGGACCAGGGTCTTTATTACGGTTTCGACCTCCCTAGCGGTGAAGGCGTCGGGGAGTTCAACCATTGCCTCGACCTCCGTGGACAAAGTATCATTGTAGGCCCTGCCAGGTATGGAATACAGGGCCTCAAAGTGGTTGTACCAACTCTGGGCTGGAATGTTACATGTGACCAACGTGGCTACCGACCTATCCCTATTCCTAACCAGGCTCCAGAAACCCCTGGCATCCCTTCCTATACTAGCTGCCAAAAAGGTCCGCCCAGAACTTTTCCTCCCACTCCTTTTTTGCTGCCTTCAATGTCCGATAGTAATCCTTTCTTGCAAGCCTGGTAGCTACTTGGGATTTAGATTTAACTGCTCCCACCAAGGCTTTTTTCATAGCCCTACATTTCTTTGTATACCAACCATGTTTGGTAGGTGGTCGCTCCCTAATATGAGCTCCCATGCACCCACCGGGAAGAATAAATAGATTACTTAATTCCCTAGTTAGGTTGCAGAAGGTCAACGAGACCTCTTCAGATACTGGGAAGATAGGTCTAGTTTGTTTGAAGCTGCAAGCAGGAGACATCCTACGGCTGCCACTTTCTATGAGGATAAAGTAAATTTAGCCCACTTCAACCGTCGGCCACAGTTAGAGATTGTGACTGTCTGGGGGTTGGGGGCCATATGGGGGAGGGTTTTTTCCTTCCCTTAAGCCACTGGGGGGAAAGAACAAGAGAGAGGAGATTGTGGTCACTCTCAATGGTCGAAATAATCTCCATATCCCTTAGGTCACCCCATAAGCGTACATCAAGAAGTATGTAATCTATTCTAGATGTATGATTTGGCCTGTTATAGGTATGGGTCCCTTTCAAATCTGATTTAGACCTCCCATTGACAGCCCTCAAGTCAAATTCCATATTAAGGGAGTTAATCTGTAGGGCCACTTGAGTCCACCTCCTGAAGGGGGGCAAGGTCAAAGCGGGAATCCCCCGCCTTGAGTCTTCCTCTTCTGTGCCTAATACATCATCCCTATCGAGGGGCTCAAATGTGCAATTAAGGTCACCCGCCACCAAGATGTGAGATTTAGGGGCGCGCTGCCTAAGCAGATCCTCAAGAAGGGCAATGGTGGCCGATTGTGTACCACCCTTTGTACCTCTAGCGTAGATATTGAAGATATCCAAAAGCAGGACACCCCTACAGTCCTTTAGGGTGATGTTAAGGAGGTCGGGAGAGTTAGCTGGATTCTCCTCCACCTTGCACTCTAATGAAGTTCCAACCCAGATAAGGAGACCACCCGAAGGGCGTCCCTTCCCTGCCACCGGGGGAACAGGTGGGACAAAGTGGGTTGAGTATCCCACCTTGTGACAAGGCTCGCTGCACCAGGTTTCCTGGAAAATACAGATGGAATAACCCTCCACGAGGGTATTCCAATCCGGCAGGCCCAACTTCCTGTCAATACCCGTGACGTTCCAGCTGCAAATCCTAAGGACTGGATATGCCACAGCTCTCTCGCCGCGGGATACAGGGACATCTTCACCCTCCAGCTGATCCTGTCTTCCTGTTTCGCTGCCCCTGCTTGATCTCCCATGGGACGCGTTATCTCCAAGTAAAATAATAGGTGGCATTGGGCTGTCGACCATGATGTTGCCCGCTGCTGATGCTTTAAGGGCTGTGCCAACTATACCTATACTCTATGCCCGGGTAGCCTCCCCATTGTGGGCGTCGGTTCAATATCCAGGAGCGCTCCATTCTAATCCAGGCTATGTAGCACATGGGTGGAACTGAGGGCCCAGTAGATTACCAAGATGAGATGGACAACTACTCCTTCCCCTACCAGGATATGGACAAATGGAGATTGCAGCAGGCCTTGAATAAAAATATGTCAGATCTACTACGCCAATGCTGAGACACCCGTTTGTATCCCTGTGGTTACAAATAACTTGTGCTACTCTAATGTCTGTGAAGTTAATTATCACACAATCCCCTTCAAATTTCTTTTTAGCCATACCCCACCCACTCAACTTTTCTTACTCCCAGGATCAGCCCGTCAACACCCCTGGGAAGTGGTCTGTTGGTTTTTAACCAGTGTAAGGTTTTATTTTTGAGTGTTTGGTGGGATTCGTATTGTCCATCCTTCAAGAGTGGTACATTTGTAAGGATGGCGACATAGGGATGACAATCAGGGGACAGATTAACCGGGGGCACTTTGGGGCGGTTTTTAACACAGCAACTTCGGGTTGGGTGGTCCCGGGTATACTGGTGGGGATTGGAACAGAACATACCCGATCAGGACCCTTACCAGAACCCTTCCCCTTCAATGTACTTGTGTTATTGCCAGAGCCCTTCCCTCCCGGCGGCTTGGCCTTACTGGGCTTCGTCGCCTGGGCTTCAGGGGGTTTGGGGATACTCGTGGGTGCATGGGCAATCAGGGGAGTGCTCACTGGGGTATCCACAATGCATACTGCAGGAGCATTATCAGACGCCTGTAGAATTACTGTGTTTGCAGTGGAAATTGTTGAGGCAATTGGCTGCAGAGAATCCGGGATCGCCCAGTTACCAGCTACCCCTCCCTGACCATCCTCCCTCATCCTAGAATGCAATTTGATAAGGGTTTTCAACGAAAAGAAGTTATCCAGGGTTGTCTGTTCGAACCTGTCCACCCTTTCTCCTAGCCCTCTTATTCTGTCAGCTATCGGGGACAGTAATGTTTTCATCATGTTTTCAATTTGAGCCAGTGTTATGGGGTCATCGCTGGCACCCAGTTGACAATTTGGAGGGGGGGCTACACATGCTTCATTAACTTTGGTACCAAGATGGTGGCCCCTGTTTTCAGTATTGTTATTTTCCGTAACTAAACCCTCCACCATTGCATTTCCTGTACCCCTACTTCCTAGCTTCTTAGATCTCTTATATAATTTAAAGAAGCTGCCTTTACGCGGACTAGCAATGCTTTTCCTTTTGGCGTGAGAAGGGTACTTGGTTTCCATAACCGGTAAGGCCAATGGAGAACCAGAACCACTAGGAGAGGATGCGGGGCGTGGTGAGGCTGCTGGAGCTTCCTGTGAACACAAGTCCAGTCCACTGCCAACAACTGGAGCGGAAATGGGTTGCGCTACCAGGTTCTCCAGCCTATCAATACTGTCCCTCAAAGAGGCAATTCTTAACTGGTCGGTTGTATGGGGGGTGGGGTAGAGGGGACCAGAGCTGCATACTGGTGACTTAGCCTGGGCTAACAAGCCCAGAGGAGAGCGCTTTGGCGGAAACTGTTCTTGGGAAAGGTGGCGCTCTGTCATTACAATCTCTTTCTCAATAACTGCAACTACCCGTGTGATGAACTGGTCCATAGTTCCTATAATGGTACAGGGCCCCGCCTCTCCTCCTCCCCTCAAGATTTTCCCCGAGCGTGTGGGCATTGGTAATAACAATTGAGGTATAGCAACGCACTATACCGGACAAAGTCCTACCCTTACAGCCGGGTGTAGTAGATGACAGGGGGGTGTCCCAGCCCAGCCTTGGCCAGCCCGGACTGCCACAGACTGCCCGCCCTTTGCTCGGGCTCCACTCGGCATCCCTCTCGCATCCCGCGAGACGTTGGACGAGCTATTAAAGTAGGGGGCGTTGCAGACAGGGGGCGTGGCTATCGGGGGCGCGGCCGCGATGTTCCTGGCTGTGCAGGGACTCCTGGGAAACAGAGTCCCTGCCGCGCACCACCCCTGAGGCTACTGCTGTGCTCCCTCTCTCCACAAAGTCCACAGACACAGTTTGTTACTTTCGCCCTCTGTCCACAGCGCGAAGCGGCAAGCGGCAAGGTAAGCGTCCCACAAGCTCACAGGGCGAGCCTTACTTTAAACACCTGAACAGGCAGGGGGTGTGGCTATCAAGGGGCGCGGCCGCGATGTTCATAGCTGTGCAGGGACTCCTGGGAAACAGTGTCCCTGCCGCGCACCACCCCTGACGCTACTGCTGTGCTCCCTCTCTCCACAAAGTCCACAGACATAGTTTGTTACCTCCGCTCTCTGTCCTCAGCGCGAAGCGGCACCCGCGGAGCAGGTGCGGCGAGCAGCAACGCATTCTCCAGAAACCCACACAGAAGGGCAAGTACAAGGGTCCAAGATCGATTTCTCTGCTCCGTAGTGTAGCGGCAAGGTAAGCGTCCCACAAGCTCACAGGGAGAGCCTTACTTTAAACACCTGGACAGGCAGGGGGCGTGGCTATCAGGGGGCGCGGCCGGGATGTTCCTGGCTGTGCAGGGACTCCTGGGAAACAAAGTCCCTGCCGCGCACCACCCCTGAGGCTACTGCTATGCTCCCTCTCTCCACAAAGTCCACAGAGCAGCAACGCCGTCTCCAGAAGCCCACACAGAAAGGCAAGTACAAGGGTCCAAGATCGATATCCCTGCTCCGTAGTGTAGCAGATTTAAAAATAGCTCTCAGATGAAAACCAAGAGATGGAGCAAAAATTTGTATTCTGAGGAAAGAATATAAAATAAATAAATAAAATTAAATTAAAACAAAGGAAAAGTGAAATCCGAGAGGATGCATGAGCGAATCTGACCCAGGTAGCAGAAACTAGAAATACAACATTATTTTTGAATACTATGACCATCCTTTTTTCAAGGATAATCAAACCTCAAAAATTGAAATTACGGTAGCTTCAGAAGATTGGATAATACATTTTGGGTCCAAAAACTGACTGCGGAGGTCAGAAACTCTGCGGAAAAGCTATAACCCGCCACAAGCATAGCGGAGACACCGCACGGGAAATTAGTATATCCCCGATGCTTCTGCGGTATGATCCGCTGTTTCCGACCTCCGCGGTCGCATACAGGAGTGAATGTGAGAGACAGCGGAAGAGCAGCAGCATAGCTACCACAGCGGACGATATATGAAAAACATGACAGTCCAAAGCAAAAATACAGCCAAAATGACAAAAATTGCACAATCCAAAGTAGCCATGCCCTCAAATAAACAAAACACAAAATAAATGAAAAGGAAAAATGCCAAACTGAAACCTACAATTCGCAGGACAACCCCACAACACACCTGACAGCACAATCTCATGTGGACACATCCACCCAGCTGTGTATAAAACCATCCCCTTCACTGACCACAATCCTTTGCAACACTCCAGAAGAGAAGGACATATACCAGATCTGACAGGAGAGGCAAGAGAACACAGCACACCCACCACCACCACCACCACCACCATCACACCAGAACCAACAATCCCCCAGCATAACACACCTCACACAAAAACACCACACCCACCACCGGCACCCTTGCACCCACAAACACTTCAAACACTACACACCATGGCATCACAGAGAATGCCCAAATTCACAGAGAGTGAGTTGACAGTCATGGTAAATGAGATAGTCAGAGCGGAACCACAACTGTTTGGTGTCCTGGTCCAACAGAGAAAATTAGCCACAAGGACTCAAATGTGGGAAAGAATAGTACAAAGGGTCAATGCAGTAGAGTCCACCACGCGATCCAAGAATGAGATCATGAAATGGTGGCATGATCTGAAGAGGGTTGTCAAAGAGAGGAGGAGCAAGAACTGGGAGCTGGCTAACCGGACTAGCAGTGGCCCTCCCATGCCACAGAAAACATTCACACCATGGGAAGAGAAGATGCTTGCCATACTGCATCATGCGAGTCTCACAGGAGTATTCGGGGGAGTGGAGGCTGGTAAGTACAAACAAATGTCAACCAACACACTGATATGTACTGTTTTGCACATCCAAAAACACACACCACACAAGACAAATCACATCCATCTGTACCACCCACCCACAAACACCTGTCTCACAGATCCAACAGACACCCACTCCCATGTACCCTAAACATAGCTATCAATATAACCATGGGAGCATGAGCACAGTCAGCCTGCACGACAACTCCCACCATGCCCCCTGTCCCACACCCCAGCGAGATGGAGGCCACCCTCCCTCCCACAAGCACTGTGAAGCCATTGCATTGTTCACCAAACAAACTTACAGGTAGGTAGCCATCTTCACTAGGAGGCCTGTATGTGGGAGGGAGTCTGTACTACTACTCCCACCATGCCCCCTGTCCCACACCCGAGCAAGATGGAGCCCTCTCCCCACCCCACCCAGGAGCACATGGAAGCCATTGCATTCTTCACCCTCACCTTACAGGTAGGTAGCTGATACAAAGAGAATACACCATTCAGGTAAAGGAAAGTCTTCTTTATTCTCACACTGCTCCTCTCTCCACCACAGTAAGAATGACCTCACACACAACATTCTAAGGTAGACTCCGCACCTGGAATGTACCAAATGTAACTCCAGAGGAGGGGTGGAACGTACCATTATAAAACAGTGTTAAACAAATATATATATATATATATAACACAAGTATTTGGTAAACTGAAGGGAATGTAACATATCTTTCCCCTTTCATAACAATACAATAATTGTTTGTACTTAATAAAGTCTTTGTGCCGACCTGGAGTTTTGCGTGCTGTTTGGACGGGGTAATGACTGCTCGAGTGCGGCACTGTGGGGAGACTTTGGGTTGCCAGTTGGTTATGTACATCTTGTGATCTGACTCCATACTCCATAACTGGTCATTGTCTAGAATGACAGTGTTGTTCTTCACATCTGTTATGCGCATGGGTTTGGAGAACTTAGTTTCTGAATTGCTTTTCCTCTGATTCTTGATGCAAACCCAGTCCCCCACCTCCCATCGTGGAATTTTGACTCTGTGCTTGGTGTCATACTGGGATTTGTACCTGTCCTGGTGAACGAGAATCTTGTCTCTGAACACTTGCATGTCCCTGTTGATGTGGGATCCCCTCCCCCCAACCAGTTGGGGTAGAATTTGGTGCAAGGTTTCCTACCTCTTAGGGCCGAAAAAGGAGAAATGCCTGTAATTAGATCAGGGGTAGTATGATACGCCCACAACATATCTTGTAATGCTTGCTCTGTGGGAATGCTGTTACTAATAGCTAGCTGTATACACCCTTTGACCATACTGTTCATTCATGCGACAAAGCCATTTACCCTGGGACAATAGAGTGGTGATTTTACGTGTGCTATATTGAGGTTGTTGAGGAATTCTGTCATGACATGAGAAGTGAATTGTACTCCATTGTTGGTGACGATGGATGCCGGAATGCCCTCTGTTGCAAAAGTGTCCCTGAGAAATTGAATGACATTAGTGGTTGTTATTTGACTAACCATCCTATCAGTTGTCCAATGTGAATGATAATCCACCATGACCAAGGCAAACTGCTTAGTCACCCTTCTGAGATTGAATGGTCCCATTATGTCCAATGCTACCTTTTCCAATGGTTTGTCAGGTACAGGTACAGGGATGATAGGGGTTTTCCTAGGCATCTTAGTTTTGTCTCTGTTGGCACACGTCTGGCAATTCTTGACTTTAGTTTCTGCTAATGAGTCCATGTTAGGGAACCAGTAGCGTTCACGTAATCTCGTCTTGGTCAGGCTTCTGCCTAGATGACCTTCGTGGACTAGGTCAATTATTTTATCCCTAATGTCCATAGGTGGAATTATTTTATCATTCCTGAATAAGATGCCTTGATCAATACTCAGTTCATGGCGTACCTCGCAGAATTTCTTTACTTCGGTAGCTACCTGATCTTGGGTGTCAGGTCAACCCTGTATGGTGTATGACATCAGTTGTGACATTGTGTTGTCTGAGTTCATGCATCTTAGCCATTCTTGAGAAGAGATAGTGGAAAGACCAATTTGGAATATGGGATGTTCACTTACATCAAACTGCTCTTCCTTGTGAAGTGGACTTCTGGACAGGAAATCTGCTGCTGAATTTTGTTCGCCTGGTACATATTCCATTCTGAAACAAAAACCCTCAAGTCCCAGTATCCATTTGGCTATGCGGGGGGTATTGCAAGCATTGTTCTTTGGATTAAACATAAAAACCAAAGGTTTGTGATCAGTATGTACAGAAAATTGAATGCCCCATAAGAAGAACTTGAAATGTTTCACCCCCCAAAAACAAGCCATAGCTTCCCTCTCCACTACCGAATAGTTCATTTCAGCTTTGGTTAGAGATCGAGAGGCAAAGGCAACAATTCTTTCCTTGCCATCGATCACCTGTGAGAGAGTAGCCCCCAATCCCTTTCCACTAGCATCTGTGGTAAGAATTGTTGTACGGTTATGTTCAAAATTAGATAAGTAATGGGCTGAAAGTATACCTTCTTTCACTTTATCAAAGGATACCTGGTGTTCTTCTGACCACTGGAACTGAGTGTTCTTCTTGGTAAGTTCTCTGAGATTGGCCGATAGCTCTGCAAAATGATTGACATATTCTGACATATACTCGGCCAACCCCAGAAAGGACTTGAGCTCTTCTTTATTGGTAGGTGCTGGGGCTTCTTTCACTGCTTCAATAAGACAATGTTTAGGTTTGAAACCATCTTTAGAAATGCAATGGCCTAGATACTCCACTGACTCTACCCCGAGTTGGCATTTCTCTTTTTTTAGTGTGAGTCCTGCACTTTTGAACTTAGAAAGGACTTGTCTTAATATGTTGTCATGTTCTTCCATATTGGCCCCGTATATCAGAACGTCATCCTGGAAGCAGAGAGTTTTAGGCACTCCCTTCAGGACACGCTGCATTATCTTCTGAAATACAGCTTCCGCCGAGGCTAGCCCAAACGGCATGCGACAGAACATGAACGTCCCCAGGGGTGTAGTGAACGTAGTGAGCCTTCTCGAATCTGGGTGTAGCTCTACCTGGTGGTATGCCATAGGTAAGTCCAGGACACTGAAATGAGTGGCCTCCCCATCGTGCTTAGCATTTCATGAATACTGGGTAAGGGATGTCTTTCCACTAAAATGCTGTTGTTCAAGTCCCGAAGGTCAATGCATATCCTAATGTCTTGGCTATGGCTCTTTTTAGCTATGACAATGGGGGCCACCCATTCTGAACCATCAACTGGCTGTATGATGTTTAGCTGTTCCAGTCTATTCAATTCATTATTTAGCGGTTCCCACATAAGGTTGGAAATGGGTCTGGTTTTGTGAACTATCGGGCTGGCATTGTGTGTTCAACTGAATCTTGTGTTGGAAGTCCTTAAGTAACCCTAAACTCGCTGAGAAGACCTCAGGAACTTCATTGGTGATATGCTCAGAGTTGTTGGAAATGCTAGTGAACAGAACTTGTTCAGGGTTGTTGGGGTCTAATTTGATTCCTAACTCCTTTTGGTGTTGCCACCCCAGCAAATTGGATCCATTTTCCACCACATATACTTTGCCTACCCTGGAACGGTTCTTAAACGAAATGATGGATTTGAACATTCCCTTCATGGGTATGGGGTCCCTATGTAACCACTGGGAGCTATATATGCCTTACTGAGTTTGCTTTGGTCTTGGCCTAGCCTAGTTACGAAATCAGAAAAATGTATTAACGTAAAAGGGGAACATGAATCTGCAAACATTTTGACAATTTTCCCATTAATGTAGACCTCACATTCAGGATACTTTTGTACGTTATCAGTCCCCACTTCATTAATTTGTAAGATTTTCTTCTTGACTTGGGTTTTGTCCACACTGGGTTTGTTGTTTCCCACTCTCCTTGGAAAACAGCCACAAACCCTAGAAAGGTGACCTCTTTTATTACATTGTCTACACCATGCAGACTTAGCTTGACAATTAGGATCGTTGGCCAAGCGATTGTTGCTACCATAACGGAAACACTTTAATTTGGAACCTTCTGGGTCTTTTGACTGACTATGCCAATTGTCCTTCTTGGGTTTAACTGCTTCATTTTTGACTTTGCAAACTTCGGGTATCTCCACTATGTTAGATATTTCTGCTACTCTTTCTTTATGATCATAGGAGTTTATTTCTTTAACACAAATATCAGTGTGTTCAATAGATTTAGCTATCTTGACTGCTTCTAACAACTTCTTTTGAATTTCCTTGTTGTTAGGGCAGTGTACTAACTGGTCCCTGATTAAAGAATCACTTAAATCTTGAAAATCACACAACTTGCTCAAACCCCTTAGGACTGCAACATAAGTAGATACACTTTCTTGTTTTCCCTGTGAGCGACTGAAGAATTTGTGCCTTTCTAACACTACATTTACCTTGTCCCCAAAGTGAATGTGTAATTTGACTAAAGTAATATTGTACACATCATCATCCTCTTCTTCTGCTTCTGGTTCAGGAAGTGACTCAAATACTTTCCTTCCTGTAGGACTTAGAGTATGCAACAGTATGTGCTGTTTCCGGAAAGCATTGAACGTCTCCCCACCTATGGCTACTAAATATGATGCAAACACTTTTTCCCACCTCCCATGGGATGCTGGGTTCCCCGAATTCATTTAAAAATGGAGATGGTTGCATCATGCTAGCAGCCGCCATGGTGTGGGAAATTATAAGGGGAATGACAATGGGAAATAGGAATAGCCCAGTGACAAAGTTCACAGAGGGGTGAAAACGTACTGATCCCAGGATGGACCGCTAGAAATAACCCCTTAGAAGCAATGTAACCTACTTATACCATCAGTAAACATTCATGAACAGAGTTAAAGTACACAGAGTCAATGACCCCGTAAAGGACTGCTAGAAGTGTGCAAAACAGGTTTCCATATGCCAGTAGAGAAGGTTAAAGATCAGCACTGTACCAACTCTTCGTAAGTAATGAGGTTAATGAAATACACAGAGTCTAATGTTGACACACTGTGGAGAAATGAACATAAGGTGCGCGTGTCACCGTGGAGTGGTTAATTAACTGATTCAGCTGTGGAGACTGTTAAGTGAGTCACAAGCTACATACCCTGGATGACACGCCAAGGAGTGCGTATCTCCGAAGTGATATCCTGTGCACACAGAGTGTGTGTCACTGTTGATTTTCGTTGACTCTGACACCCGAAGAGCTTGTTCCAGTTAAAGATTAGCTCAGCAGGGCACTCGGAGCTCGTCGCAGATGGCAGCTGACGAGATCTGAATCAGCTGAAGTGCAGGGCGCCGAGTGTGCTGTACGAGAAATTGATGAAGAAACCGTCGGCTCTCGGGTTGCTGAGGCACTCGTGACAGGACAATGCCGGCAATGAGGTGGGGGCGTTACTGCAAGGGCCCCGGAAGAATTCTTGTCAGGAGGCGTGCCTCCAGCTGGAAATCCGGCGTCCGTCGGAGATGAGGAGGCTGCCAGAGACGCTCGTCGTGACTGGCTCCAAGGAAGCGTGACGCTGGAATGTAGGGGTTCGTCGCGCCTCACATTCGACATGGGCCCCTCAAAAGCTGTCAGAGATGAAGAACACCGCCAGATCAGGCCTCCCCCTCAGGTTGCCAGAGACGCTCGTGGTAGAAATCCTCACTGCCGCTCAGAGGAAGCGCTGTACTGGAATGCAGGAGGCTCGTCATGCCTCACTGTTGAAGTGGACTCTACGAAGGCTGTCAGGGTGAGAACACTGCCTCACTAGACATCAGGTCTCAGTTCCGACATGCCAAGGTGAACACAGTACAGAGATAAGGCCTCCCCCTCAGCTTCTAACACGCCGCAGTAAGTACATCCTCAGCGCCCAGCTGGCGATAACATTACATGCCGGGAACAGACAATGTTGGGCACGAAAAAAATCACAGGTAGTGATCAGATAGATAGGGCCGGAAAAGGCCACAGGAAAAGCTGAGGTGCCTTTCGCAAGGAAAATATGCGTTCTGGAAAGGATGACAGTCATATGCGAGTTCAATGGGGTATCGCAGTTAATGTGCTATGCCAATTGAGAAGCCCTCCTGCAGGAAAAGAAGACCCCACCGGTGTGGCTTGAAGAGATGGCACACTTGAAGGAAACCTCCGGTGGAGTACACACAGAAGGGGAGGAGCAGGTAACATCTGTCCCCTTTCACAGATCTTCGCCAGTGATACAAAGAG
This sequence comes from Lissotriton vulgaris, assembly GCF_964263255.1. Lineage (NCBI taxonomy): Eukaryota > Metazoa > Chordata > Amphibia > Caudata > Salamandridae > Lissotriton > Lissotriton vulgaris. Next base: position 626,461,986 of record NC_141693.1, read on the forward strand.
AATACACCATTCAGGTAAAGGAAAGTCTTCTTTATTCTAGCACTGCTCCTCTCTCCACCACAGTAAGAATTACCTCACACACAACATTCTAAGGTAGACTCCGCACCTGGAACGTACCAAATGTAACTCCAGTGGAGGGGTGGAACGTACCATTATAAAACAGTGTTAAACAAATATATATATATAACACAAGCATTTGGTAAACTGAAGGGAATGTAACAGTAGCCATCTTCTCTGGGAGGCCTGTATGTTGGAGGCAGGCCTGCACTACTACTCCCACCATGCCTCCTGTCCCACATCCCAGTAAGATGGAGCCCACCCTCCCTCCCACAAGCACTGTGAAGCCATTGCATTGTTCACTACACAAACTAACAGGTAGGTAGCCATCTTCTCTGGGAGGCCTGCACTACTTCTTCCACCATGCCCACTGTCCCACTCCCCAGCAAGATGGAGCCCTCCCTTCCTCCCACAAGCACCGTGAAGCCATTGCATTGTTAACCAGACAAACTTATAGGTAGGTAGCCATCTTCACTGGGAGGCCTGTATGTGGGAGGGAAGTCTGCACTACTACTCCCACCATGCCCCCGTCCCACACCGCAGCAAGATGGAGCCCTCCCCCCACACCACCCAGGAGCACACAGAAGTCATTGCATTCTTCACCCTCACCTTACAGTTAGGTAGCCATCTTCTCTGGGAGGCCGGTATGTTAGAGGGAGGCCTGCACTACTACTCCCACCATGCCCCCTGTCCCACACCCGGCAAGATGGAGCCCACCCTCCCTCCCACAAGCACTGTGAAGCCATTGCATTGTTCAACAAACAAACCTACAGGTAGGTAGCCATCTTCACTGGGAGGCCTGTATATGGGAGGGAGGTCTACACTACTACTCCCACCATGCCCCCTGTCCCACACCCCAGCAAGATGGAGCCCTCCCTCCACACCACCCAGGAGAACATGGAAGCCATTGCATTCTTCACTCTCACCTTACAGGTAGGTAGCCATCAAGCTTGGGAGGCCTGTATGTGGGAGGGAGGCCTGCATCACTACACACACCCTCAATTGCATTCAATTCATCAATACCTGAGATGTACGAATAATTTATGTACCTTTGCCTCATGTAATGAGGCACAGTGTTGTACTTACAACATTTTTTAATGAACTGTCAATTGTGTAGTGTACAGACAGTGGATGACCCACAGCTAACATATTTCTTGCAAGGTGCACAACACTGACCATTCCCCATCTTATCCACAGGTGACTAAGGACTCACTGTTGAGGACATCAACAATGACCAGCAGAGCCAGTCTCCATCCCCGGTACATATCTCTCGGATGTAGACTCCCAGGATTCTTTGGACGATGAGCTCCAGGCCGGCCCATCTGGTGTGCCAGGGAGCACCAGGTCCCAGGTCCCCATCCTCCCCACCACCTTGTCTGCTACAATATCAACTGCACAGCAGACCCCTAACCCCTTACGGCCTGTGTCTCTACTGCAGCCACCACCACTACCACTACCAGTGCCACCTGCAGCACCCTCCCTGTCCCAGTGGCTGACCAGCCCACACCAACTACTGTGGACGACAGGTGGACCCACAGTAGCAAGGCAACAGGTCCATGGCAGCAGGGCAGGTGGGAGGGCCAGGGTCACCCCCAGACCCCAGGAGGTTGGCACACCATCCCTCGACCACTTCACCAGAGTCATCGGTGTCTACGAACAGGTCCAGGGACAAAGTGGCCGGTCTGAAGAACTATTACGAGAGCTCATCCTGCTGATGAGGTCCATCAACACACGCATGGGACAAATGGTGGACCTCATGGGCCAGCAAGTGGCGTTACTGAGGGACAGGCCTGTGTCCCAAACAACACCTCTGCCCCCTCTGTTGTGCTGCAGGATGACAGTGCACCATCCTCCCCTGTGGCCACAGAAAGGGGTGAGTCCTCAGACGCTCCTGTCTATGCAGCAGGGCCCCCCCACCCAAGTGATCAAGGGGGCATCCAAACAAGAGCCTGGGAGTCTCTGGAGGCAAAGCACCAGCCAAACGCCAGTCAAAGAGCCAGCCCTGATGGCAACCCTCTTCTCCACTGCATTGACTGTTTGGACTGTCCTTCCCACACTGCCTTGTGAATGGCACCAGTCTATTGGACTGGGTCACCACATCCATGTGGTGCCTGCTCTTACATCTCATTTACATTGACTGTCAACTCACTACTACATCACCACCTTCATGTAAATCTGCCCGCACCCCTCACATGTCAACGATATAAATAAAATACCTTACACAATTCAATTGATTCAGATTCATATTTAGTTCAATATTCAAAGTGTTCAAAATGTCCATAATGTATCCAAAAGATGTACAGTATGTAGGCATGGATAATTTCAAGGCACCTATGGAGACACAACAGAACAACAGTCACTGGTGTGAGTGTAGCATCACAGACAGTACACTACACCAACCATCTACATGAGCCAATAGACAGGCAACACAATGTGCAACAAGTGTCAACAAACTGAGTCCCGTATATGTTCACAGATGACATGTCACAGACACATTTCCACACACAGGTGACTTTACATGTGCCTGTCTGTACCATCCGCACATAGCCTTCAGGACCACAGCAATCACATCATACATAGTACAAGTCGTACCTCGTCACCCACCTTCAAGTGAAGTAGAGGGTGATGAGCTGTTGACGCATGTCAACTCCTTCCTCCTCTCCACTGTCCTCATCACTGGACTCAGGTCCTTGGGCAGGCGGGGGCCTTGGGTCCTCATCATCATTATCAAGGAGCAGGGGAATCCCCTTGTGAATGGCCATGTTGTGGAGCATACAGCATGTCACAACAATCTAACAGACCTTCCCAGGGGAGTATGACAGTGCACATCCAGTCCTGTGAAGGCAGTGGAATCTTGACTTGAGTAGGCCAAAAGTCTGCTCAATGACACAAAGGGTCCTGCTATGGGCCTCATTGTACATCATATCAGCCAGGGTCCTGGGATTACGTAGTGGGCTCAGCAGCCATGGACGGCTGGGATATGCAGAGTCACCTAGGAATGACAAACACACATTGCAATGTTGCACAGGCAGAGGGCAGCAGGTCACACACACAGCATGCCATATTATTAGGCATACTAACCCACAATCCAAGCACGCTATGGAAGCAGATTTGCCATCATCCGGGGCATGGGCCGAGCTGGGAAATCTGGCACACACATGCTGAATGGTCATGTCTGCCAGGCACACCACCTGCACATTGATTGCGAAAAATGTGCTCACTCACCTGTGGTGGCACCAGACCGACATGTGTGCAATCAATGCCACCAACAACATGGGGGATGTTCCCAAGCGGATAGAAGTCTCCCTTCACAACATCCAATTCTGCTCCCCTGGGAAAATGTATGTATCGGTCCTTATAGATCATCATGGCTGCAAGTACATCCCTCTGCACCAGGCTGAACATGGGTTGAGACATCCCTGCAGCGCTGGCCACGGTCTCCTGGAAGGAACCAGTTGCAAAAAAATGGAGGGCTGCCTTCACTTTGTATGTTGGTGTGAAAGCTGTTGGGTAGTGGCGACGAGGCTGCAGGTGGGGCTCCAACGGATTACAAAGGGTCTTCAGGGTAGGTCTGTCAAGGCAGAATTTGCGAATGGTCGCAACATTCTCCATGTCCTCCTGCAGTGTCAAGTGACGTAGGAGATTAGGCCTCCTCCTAGTTGAGATGAAAATGGACACATGTCAATAAATAACCATCATGAGATGGCCACAGCAAATCCCGTTAAGGATGTCACAGAAAAATAAATACTGCTCTGATAAATGCGAGACACACCAGGTTACTTAGGTGGACGTTTGAGCCACACAGAGGGCACACCTCCCCATTTACCATACACAAGTGCCTCAAACAACACATAAGTCAATGTGAATGCACACATACTAAACCCCACATTTCACATATGCACACCTTGCAGCTTACCATCCAGCCAATATGTGTAAAATGAATATGACTGTCTCATACTCATCTGCTGTACCTGTCACACCTCAATGCATCATGTAAACTTGGCACACATCCACAAAACAATGAACTGCAAACTATCAATTGTGTGTATGAGCAGATATAAAAGCACAAGTAAGTAACAGCATCATACAGTGAGACAAGCCTTGTCACGGTCATAACTGACCCACAAAACATTGATTAGTGCACACATTATTGAGTCCACTTCAACACTGTCACGCACCATCAACCATCAAATGCACAATTGACATGGCAGGGACTACAGACCAATGTACGTCACACATACCCAACCATTGCACATGCGGGCACCTATGGAATAATATCATTGTGTGTGCGATGATGTGCCCTTCACCATGTTGCCACTGTGTACGTTTTCAACAGTTCCTGATGGACATAACCATTGCATGTCACCCTACGCGCGGTAGCTACTGCCTGGCCCTGGTAGTGTGTCACCAGGACCACTCCATACACAAGTGCGATGGTGATTTGCATGGAGACATGCCCAAATGGTGGTGGGCATGCTCCGCCATCCTACCCGCGGTAGCTACTGCCTGGCCCTAGCGGTGTGTCACCAGCACCCCTCCTTATACAAGTGTGGTAGTCATTGGCATGGAGACATGCCCAAATGGTGGCGGGCATGATCCGCCACCCTACTCGCGGTAGCTACCGCCTGCCCCCAGCGGTGTGTCACCAGCATCACCGCTTACACAAGTGCGGTAGTCATTGGCATGGAGACATGCCCAAATGGCGGTGGGCATGCTCCTCAACCCTACTCGCAGTAGCTACCGCCTGGCCCCGGCGGTGTGTCACCAGCATCACCCCATACACAACTGTGGTGGTCATTTGCATGGTGACATGCCCAAATGGTGGAGGGCATGCTCCGCCACCCTACCCGAGGTAGCTACTGCCTAGCCCTAGCGGTGTGTCACCAGCACCACCCTTTACACAAGTGTGGTAGTCATTGGCATGGAGACAAGCCCAAATGGTGGTGGGCATGATCCGCCACCCTACTCGCGGTAGCTACCGCCTGGCCCCAGCGGTGTGTCACCAGCATCACCCCTTACACAAGTGCGGTAGTCATTGGCATGGAGACATGCCTAAATGGAGGTGGGCATGCTCCTCCAACCTACTCGCGGTAGCTACCGCCTGGCCCTGGAGGTGTGTCTCACTAGCACCACCCCATACACAACTACGGTGGTCATTGGCATGGAGACATGCCCAAATAGCGGTGGGCATGCTACGCCACCCTACTCGTGGTAGCTACCGTCTGGACCCGGCGGTGTGTCACCAGCACCACCCCTTACACGAGTGCAGTAGTCATTAGCATGGAGACATGGGAAGATGGTGGTGGGCATGCTCTGCCACCCTACTCGAGGTGGCTCCGGCCTGGCCCCGGAAGTGCTTCACCACTATGGAGCATTGCCTACAGCCAATCGGAGCGATGATTGCGGTGGCATGATGCAGTTTTGAAAATCACGGAAGGCGTGCTCCTCCACCGTGGAGGCGGTCATTGGATGCTTTTGAAAGAGGCAGACCTGGACAACCAATTGTTGCAGCTTGGCACCAAAGAAACAACCCTAGGGGGCTATAAATCTGTGGGAATGAGCCTCACATTTCCACTGCTCACAGAGCCTGCTGCCTGGTACCCTCTCTTGCTGCTGCCTACAGAGCCTGCTGCCTGGGACCCTCTCATTCTGCTGCCTACAGAGCCTTCTGCCTGGGACCCTCTCCTGCTGCTGCCTACAGAGCCTGCTGCCTGGGACCCTCTCCTGTTGCTGCCTACAGAGCCTGCTGCCTGGGACCCCTCCCCACCCACTTCCACCACAGGTGTTCCATGTCCGCATGGATGGCAAGGACAGAGAAGATCTGTGCCAGTCCATTCACAAGCGAGGATTTGGAGGTCCTGGTGGACGAGGTGCTCACACAGTACCCAATGATGTATGGTGCCCCCAATGTTGTTGTAAGTCATCGTAAAGGGAGGTGTAGGGCGGGGGGCAGACATGTAGTTGTATGCTGGAATATATGCCTGAGGGTGTGGGGTTGTGCCATACGCTGACAAACATGCTGTCTCCAGGGCGAAGGAGTGTGTGTGTCCCAATGTCACGGTTTTCCCTGCCTGCAGTTGTATGTCTGAGTGGAGTGTGTTACATTGTCAGCCATACAGAGCCACAGGATTTTGGACATGCAGGTGCCAGGACAATAATTGCTCAGCTGATTGTGTTTGTGTGGCCCTGTTGTCCGACTCAGTGTAAACCCAGAGGCTATGCCCAGTGCCCTCACACCAAGACAAGATCACATCACTGCACTTACTAGGCCCTTACTCGTGTTCATTCACACTGAAATAGGATTATGCACCATCTCAGCCCTGTATGATTGCTAACGGACCATAAAAAAAACAGAGGAGCTATACTTACCAATAGCCCCAATACCAATTACCAAATAACCATACAGTTGGCAGTGAAGAAAGTTCACTCGTTTATTATGAAAAATACTCTATAGAGGAGCCTCTCCAACCCTCACTCATAAGGTACGGGGAAAAGACTGTTGGCTTACATTTAAAACAGCAAATATATACTAGCAGTTCAACTCATGAAGTCACCGTAAATGGAAAAACACCACTTGGCTCTTGTCCCATTTTGGACTTTTCAAGTGCAGCCGCCCTCGATATTCCACTAAAGTCTCGACATTCCGGTACACATCTTCCAATCCTAGTTCAAACTTATGAGCCCGGTCCAGAATATCATACACCACTTGAGGGGCTCTTCTGTCCCGGAAACACTGTTCCCATAAGGAAATAAGACGTGTAGCCATATGCTCCAAGGCGAGTTGCTGCATAACAGGCTCATAATCTCTAAGAGTACTCCATATATCAGTTATAGTATACACGGCATTCCGCATTCATTGGGATGCCTGGTCCGCAACCATCTGTTTCTCATCTAGCCCTACTGCTGATCGAGTACACAACCGTCGTGTGCTAAGATTTCCCGGAACACGAGAGGGAGTTGGGTCAGCTAGGGTGGGGGTTGTGCTCGAAGACTGAGAAACCCAGGCTTGAGTTGGGGGAGATAAAACAACGGTGGACATGGTGGGAGAGGACAACGGATGGGGTATTAGAGTAGCTGATCCAAATGTTGGGGAAGACAAAACAGAAGAGGTTCCCAAAGGGGCAGGGGAAGAGGATACCATGGGTGCCGAAGCCACTAGAGCCGAGGCTGGAGTCAAAGGGACCGCAGGATATATGCGTTGGGGGGCATATGGGGGAGGCGGACGCACATCTAATAAATCCTCTATTTCATCCTCTGGCTCTGTCAGTTACATAGCTTTTATCCACCTGCAATCTGAATTGTCTATTCATGCAATCAATATTTTTCTCAGTCTGATCTTTATCATAAGCCATAGCTTTCTGTGTATTCGTCTGACCTCCTTTCATCTTACATAACTTCTCCTCCCTGATGTGTCTACATTTTGCTTCCTTTTGCCACATATTTAAAGAGTCAAACATTGCCTGTCGACTGCGTTTGTAAAATAATCGATCCTGCAAGTAATGTATCTTTTTCTCGTCAAAAGACCCGGTCAAGGGCCATTGCAGTTCCACATTATTCTTAGTGTATTTATGCCACAACGTATTAAACAAAATGGGTGAAATACCATGTTTAACATACATATCATCGCTCGGGCTACCCTCTGGCAGGGCAGGCGGGTTTCATCCAATTGCGTGCCTTTTCGGCGGCAACAACATCCAAAACATAATTTACTAAAACACGAAATCTTTATTCACTGACAACTCAATCACATTTTAAAAAAAGCAATCTTTCAAACATGGCCATGTTCATACAGCCTCAACATTCCGATCACCATTTGAAATAAAATAAAATACAGACAAGACAATACATACATAGGTATATTCAAAAAGAAAATGTCAAAATGACATGTCTTTTCCAAAACAGAAGAACGGAGCCAGTCTACTCCCGTTCATGGAGAACTAATCAATTCAGATTTCCAGACCAACAGATACCAATATCAGGCAGTCCAAAGTCTACCAAGAGACCCTCAGACAGGGGTTAACCACAGACCGACCTACAGACCATCCCGCAATCCTCTTGGTTCACCCTCAGGACTATTCCGACTAAGCCCTCTGCCTTAACGTCGCTTCCGATGTGCCCCAAAGGCTACCCAGGTACAACCACAGGCTTTTCCGAGAGCATTCCGGCCAGGTGTGCACCATACAAGCCACACCAAGGCGTCCGTTCGATATCTCTACTATTCACCAAACAAGTACGTGGAGCATCTGCCCTTGCAGCCACAGTGCCCCCCATTATCAGACCCCCAAAGTTCTCCGTGGTACACCGACCACCAAATCCAATAGTTAACTACTTCAAAGCACTGCTTCAACAGCGCGTTCCCAAAAACACCAATAACAATTCACGCACCTGTTTTCGGACAGACCCAGGAACCCCAGGCTACAGCGTCAGCTGGCCACTAAGAAGATGTAGTGGCTGCCACACATGAAAATCTTACAACTCAGGTATTATAAAGTCAAATAACCTGATTTATTATACGCTACACTTTATCCATATATAAGCGCCTTATATCTTTTATCATCATATACGGGAGCAAACTATTTGCTATCATCCTGTGGATCTTGTCATACAATGCACTATGTGCAACCCAGAAAATCTCACTGCTGTCAGCAGCTAGCAGCAGTATCCAATGACCGGCTCTCTACATATATCCAAACTATGTGTCTCTAAAAAATCCCAAATAGAAAAAATTCTTTGCAATACCCCTGTTCTTTTAACTCGTGTACAGATTATGTATATATGTTAGTCTATTATATGTCTTTTCCTGGCCCTGAAGAAGGTGACATCATCACCGAAACGTACGTCGGCCGTACATCCACAATCTGGATATAGATTGGTCAATGACCCACAGACCAATGATCAATTGGCAGAACTGTTAAATCTAGGTTCTAACTGTAAACCATCAAGTACACCTTTGGGTTTTTGTCTTATTGTGCTTAGTTCTTGTATCTATGTTGTTAGGTATGTTTTTATACTATTGCAAAGGTATGACTGGTATGTAAGAATGGATGTATGTATGGTAGGAACACACTAGATTGTTAGGGGTATTTTTCTTTTCATTTTCTTAAACCTGCACTTTTTCTCATTATATAAATTGCATTATGAATGTTGATGAACTTCTGTTAATTACGTTATGTGACAAAATGAAATGTATAAATGCACAAATATTTTCAAATTAATTTCTATATAAAACAAAAAAATATATATGTTTTGATAATACTTTAAGGTTATGGTTTCCCTCTTTGGCATCCTCCTACTGTGAACGTTATTAGGATTCATTCTTTGTAAAAGAAATATAGGTCTCTAGAGGTACCCTTTTGTTCAGCTCACCTGCACGCAGGTACAATTGCGTATTGTCCACTGCCAACTCCTGAGGACCAACACGGTCGCCAACTGACGTACCATAAAAAATAACAGAGGAGCTGTACTTATCAATAGCCCCAATACCAATTACCAAATAACCAGTCAGTTGGCAGTGAAGAAAGTTCAATCGTTTATTATGCAAAATACTCTGTAGAGGAGCCTCTCCAACCCTCACCCATCAGGTGCACGGAGACGACTGTTGGCTTACATTAAAAACAGCACATATATACTACCAGTTCAACACATGAAGTCACCGTAAATGGAAAAACACCACTTGGCTCTTGGGCCTCGAGGAAGGACCATATATGGCACACATGATTAGTTCGAAGCCCTGCTTAGTTATTATTGGGGAGGTCAGGAGGGGTGACTCCCTTTCGTTCTGGTGCCTGGGAGTGCAGGCACGGCGCCTTCAGGAATACGCTTATCACACCCAAAGCCAGATGCGACCTTGGGTCCCAGGATACAGAAAGAATAGTGTGCATTCATCTGCCCTCAGTAACTCAACTAGAAAGGGGGCTGACAACTATTGGAGAGTAACACATGATCACTGCTCAGGCCTGGCACAGGCAGAGAAAACATGGCGTCTCTATGGCTCTTGGCCTACTCGATGCAAACAGAACACACGAACAGCATATACCCTTGTTAACTAGCTAAAACAGATATAGGTTAGGCATTAGGCATATAAACTGCAAAGAGTATAAAGATACATCATGCCAATACAATATATAGATATGACTAATACTGCTAATAGAGGGGAAATTGGATTTTTATACCTCATTGCACATGACCACACTTGTGTAGATGGATATTTTGTTGGTGAGTCCATGTACCCAGATGCCACACACATAACATACACATATGTACACAGGACATGCTCATTGAATGCTGCCTGGTCGTGCACAGACACAGGTCGATATGTGATAGATGTAGTGTCCAGACTTGCATGAGACTGGAGATGTGTGCAAGCCACAGAGGGGTTCAGTACAGTCATCCTGCATGTGTGTGAGATTATCAGGGACCCTGTACGCCCTTATAAATGCATGCAATCACATCTGCTTGGCCCATGCAGAGTGCCCTTGTGAAGTGTACCCCAGTTTGGGATTGTGGGAAATGACATTTGGTAATGAACCTGTGTCTTGCAACTGTGCTGATAGATGTTGGTACATGACACTGTGTCACTGATCATTTCCCCTCCTTTTCTCCCAGGCCTGTAGCTCAAGGTACACCAGCGTAAGGCCATGTGAAGGGCCATTGAAGCTAAGGTGCAAGCCCTAGGGGTATCTAACCGACGACGCACCCACTGCCACAAGAGGTGGGACGACATCAGCCGGCTGGCAAAGAACGTGGCAGAGATGACCTTGGGGCTGCTACCACGCACTGGGCGTTTGACATGGCGCAGCATGACACCACTGATGGGCCCATCTTGCTTTTGACTCATCCTGAGCTGGAGGCACGTCTGAAGGAGCATCGGCAGCAAGGCAGGGGTGAGTATTTAGGGAGGGTGACTTTGGCTGGGAGCAAATGCATGTGTACAGGGCCTGTGGCTGCGGTGGCCAATGTGATGTTTATGGGGTGGAGCAGTGCTGTGTCATGTGAGTGGCTGCTGGGATGGGTGCCAGTGTCACGCATTGCCCAAACTGGCCCTACAAAGCTGATCCTACCTGCTGTGCATTTCCATAGCCAGATGCGTTAGTTTCTACAAGGTCCTTCAGCATTGGGATAGTATGGGCAATGTATTAGGGGGTGAACAGCAGTGTTCACTATCTGAGTGTGACTTCATGTATGCCTACTTTGCATGCACCATGATCGCTGAGGCCCACACATCTGACAACAATGTGGCCCAGAGTACAACATGGTGTTTGTTATGGGCTACTTGCCATTGTGGACTGTCAGGTCCTAATAGGTGTGTTTGTTGTCCCCTCCTGTTCCCTCAAGGTTTGTCAGTGGTAATAAGTGGTGTCCCCACACCATGTCCCTAGGTGTGGGCAGAGCAAGTTGTGTGTCTGGTAGACTACATCCAAGGCAGGGTGTTGTGCTGTGTGGCTTTAACATGGCTCAGTCATGGCAGATATTCAGGGTTACAGGCACTGTTGTGGTCTATGTAGTGTGTTGCTGCAATGTGATTGCAGGGTGTGGTGGTCACCATGTCAATTTGGGCATCTCCTGTACTGCATCAATTAAATTTCTTTGTCCTGCTGATGACACCAAAACAACCCTGCATCTCTCTCTCATGCAGAATCGCCCTTGGACACGGAGGAATAGGGGCCGGAACTAGTGGTGGCGAGAGTAGCACTACAGCTGCACCGGAGCCCAGTGACACAGAGCTCACCAGTGCATCTGAGGGGGACCGTAGTATGCAGGAGGAATCCCTGCCTGAGACACAGAGTACAACATCATCTGATGCCAGCGGGATGCATCCATGTTGGAAGGCACAGGGAATGCAGACTCTGCATCATCTACTACCACACAGCGCCCTGTGCCCACCCTCCCATCCACTTCCTCTGGTGCTGCCCGTGTCCGTGTCAGTAAGAGGGGACGAGTTAGATTCACACCTGGTACCGCTGAGCCTGCACCTGTCCCCCCTGCTGCCCTCAGTGCTGAGTCTGTAGTGCTCCTGCGCCAGCTTTGTGTGGGCCAGACAGCCCTGCACATTACCTTCAGTGACCATGACAAAAAATTAGGCCAGGTGGTTGTCTACATGGAGGGCATACACTCTGATGTTGGTGGGCTACACCGTACAGTCCAGGCTTTGTCATCCACAGTGACGTCTGCCATTCAACAGGCACATGCTTCCATTCCTGCTCCAGTGCCTTTGTCCACCCCCAGTCAGTGGTCACATCGGATGATAGTGACTGCGGTTCCCATGTGGTACAGTCACGATACAGCACAAGAAGCACCCAGCAGAAACAACCCAAGCGGGCCTGCCCACAGACACCATCCCCACAGAAGAGCAGAGCAACCACAGAATGCAAAAACAAGAGCCCGTCAGGGAAAAGCAAGGCCGAAAAAGCAATGAAGCAGACATCAGGCTCACATGCCTCAGAGGCATCACCAGCAAAGGACTCTCCTGTCCCTGAGACTTCACGCAGAGCTAGGCGTGCAGTGTCTATGCCCACTGAGGAGGTGTTGTATGGCAAGGGTACACCTAGAAAGGACTCAGGGCTACATTCCCCCTGCCACATCAACTCCAATTCCAAGCCCAGGGAAGCAGGTGAAGGAGGGCACTGTAGGGGCTACCCCTGGCAAACAGGCAAATGGGGGCACTGTAGAGGGGACACCTGGCAAACAGGGGAAGGTGGTGCAGAGGCGTAGCCAGACAAAGCATTCTGCAGGATTCAGCACGTCACCAGAGGGAGTGCCAGTGTCTGCACCTGAAGCAGCTCTGTTTAACACAGGTATAATTAGGGATTGCCTGACCCTTGATCATTGGAACAAAATCCCTTGGTTTGAATATATTCAACACTTATTATCATGTTGTACAATAGATTTTCATAACGGGGACCTTTCAGCTATACAAGGTATTGGCAAAAATGACCTTAGGATAAGATACATCTCGGCCATGGATTGCATTAGAATCGATGAGGCTAGACAAAAACATAGTGTTATTGCTAACAGCCAAATTCCTTCTGTGCTCGGTATACAAAGATATCTTACACTGTTAGGTAATATCTAGCACAGATTTTATTTAACAAGATTTCGATTGGGTACTATAGACTTTATAACTGCGTTTCATAATAAAGAAAAGGGATTTCATAATTTACCCAACTGTCCATGTAATGGAAAACCCCCTCAATCCACGTTACATCTAATGCTATTTTGCACCCTGTATAGCGATATTCGGAAATCTGTTTTAAAACCACTTTTCCTTACTAATAGGCTGTATAGCTATACAAATGCTTTTAATTTTGTATGTAGTCCGGATAATATAAAGATTGTTTTCTCTGTTGTTTGCTTCATAGTAAGAGCCGTAAGGAAAAGAAAGGAATTAGCTTACCTAGATGTGTTATTATATGAGAAACTGGACGATAATAGTTAGTGACCCTGTAAATAAGAACAGAGATGACATTTTCGGATTCATTTTGGCTATCTTTGAAATGCGGTTTTGCACAGGTTTTATATCTTCAATATACTGTATTATGATGAATTAGATATTAAAGGGCCCATTAGGATAATGGGCGGATCGCCACCGCCCGTATGGCGGTGGCGATCCGCCCGCCAAAAACCTCTGCCCGCTTCTAATTTTCACCGGTTTTCTGCTGGTAGGCAATCTGCCAGATTGCCTACCGGGCGAAAAGCAGTTTATATGATGGCGGCGTCTGGTAGACACCGTCATCCATATTTGTATGCAGGCAGGGACATGCCTTTTATGTGTCGGCAAGGATGCCACGGAAAGGCAGGTGGTTTTTGACATTGGGGGCCCGTAGGGGGCCCCCGCGATTCTGGGGGGTGCACATGGGGGGGTACCTATGGTACCCTCCTGCAGTTCCATGCACAACATGGCAGGCAGCGCGCGGTGCCTGCCATGTTGTGCATGGAAGTGCACTACATGCCTTCCTGGCATTGTGGCAGGTGGTGCTGAGTGCACCGCCCATCACAATGTCAGGAATGCAGGATGTACCCGTCACTGTGGCGGGCGCATCCTAATGGCCCCCTCAGGACCCCCGCCCTTATGGCGGGCGGTCCCATTTCGCAATACCGCCCGCCATCCTAATGTGCCACAAAGTATTTTTATGAATTGGTACAATTTAAACATTTGGGTATTCTCTTTTTAAAATAGGGTATAATAATATGTTTTTTAGGATATGTCATTTATTGTTGCATTTCAATGTTTAATGGATTGTTTATTTGTTATAAAATGACTGTATGCTATTAGTCCCCCCTGACTCTCAAAAATACGTTAACTGATGATCCCTTCAAAATTGTATAAGTATTGACTGTAATTTAATTACATTTTTTATCTTGTATAATGTTTTTATAATAAGTATGCTTTTATGGTTGTACTATTTACACCGAATAAAGCTGTTTTTGATTTGATTTGATTTGAGATCCATGCATTTGCTTTTGAAAAGTTAGTGCTAACATCAAGTGAATTTGATCACCTTTACTTTTATAGCTTATGTACTGTTCCAACAAAATATTGTTGAAAGAGTATCATGAGACATAAATATTGTGCTTTAAATATTGTGATACCAAAAACTTTGTGACATATCGGAAGTAAAAATATATTTTTTGTGAAATATTTTTGATATTGTTGATATTGTTGCTTTAAATATTCTTGCATGTTATATCACAATTTATATTTTGTGTTTCTTCAGTTTTATTACACATAGTTCTTTCAAATGTTTGTATTTTCTTAATAATAATTTTAGGTGCTCGATGTTGGGTTTATAGGATAGTAGGGAGTAATTTAACATCTTTTAATTATTCATTTGTTGTGCTTAAAATAGCCTCTTTATTAATTTAACTTTTTAATGTTTTGAGTTTATATGATAAATTATGTTTTGTAAAATGAAATCAAATATTTGTTCTTGTTTTTGTAAAAATCTAATTTTATATGTATTGTATTCTTTTTTTTTTTACTATTTAGGTCCCGATTATGATGCGGTTAGGAAGGCCCCCTCACAGCATTTGCTCTTTCCGAATCAGATCAGAAATGTGTTTTCCCAACCGAGGGCCCGATTAAGATGCGGTTAGGAACATAGGCTCCCATAGAAGTCAAAGGGAGTCTAACCCAATCGTATCTGGGAGCATCCAGATGCATCATACTTAGTCGGTCGGGCTCTCCCTATCCGGTCAGATAACATTTCCAAACCGATTCGATCGGGACGATTTCCTAACTGCATCATAATCGGCCCTTTAGGGCCCGATTCTGATCTGGGAAGGAAGGGCACCGAACAGGATCAGGCCAGGAAAAGTATGAGCCGTACACGTGTTTTCCACCTGACTCACACAGCTGTACGAGCAAGCAAGTATGAAGCAATCAATGCGAAATTCACCGACCAAATCGTTTCCAGGTCCGAACCGCTCCATACGTCTCGTCTGTAAGCAACCAGTGCCGTACAATGGATGTGATTAACAACCAAGCCAGTACGATGCACACGACGGACAGCCGGTTCGAGGCGAAGTTTCCGGCTTGCAAAACTTCTGGGACGTTGCCTTTGGGAGTCCGCGTTGGACCCCCTGTCACCCGCAGCCTTACGACTCAGACATAGGGGGAGACTGAAGGGTCTCCCCATGTATAGTGCGATGGCACAGACGCATAACCACTTTAGGGGGCGCCTTTGTGCAAGACATGCCCATTCAGTCAATGGGAGCCCATGCATGACCAGCTCCTATTGACTTCTATGGGAGTCCGACCGGCAGTTTTAAATATTTCACATAGCAGAATTTAATTCATTGCCATTCTTTTGGTTTAACACTTTTTTTTTTTTGCATTTTTGAACTTTCATACCTTTACATATTTGTTATTTAATTTTATTTTGCAAATACTGTTAATCTGTATTTAATTTTATGAGGAAATGTTATGTCCTTTAAAATAAATGCTAGTTCATAATTTGAAAGCCATGATAAATATTTGATATGTTTAAAAAATGTTTGTCATGAGGTTAATTAATTTTTTTATGTTTTATGTGGTTTATTTTTTATGTGTGATACAAATTGATTCAGTACGTCCGCCATTGTCCCGGGGATTGGGACCTGCTGCCTATAAAATGGCAGTCCTGCAAGTGACATTACAATTTGGCCGCCACCACGGCAGCAGCAAAAGGCAGTGTTAACATTGCAGTGGGTGCTGTTGGCTGCAGAACCCACAGCAATGGAAAAACTTGAGGTTTTTCCCTGCACTACGTGGCAGGCACCACGTGGTGCCTGCCACCTGGTGCAGGGAAATGTAGGGTGACACCATATGTGCACCCTAATTGAAAAATCTCCTTGCCCCTGCCTAAGGGGGGCCCACAACGGGCCCCCGAAGTACATTCCCGCTAGCCATTGAAAGGCTGGTGGGGATACAGCATCGTAATCTGGTGGACAGTGTCTGCTAGGCACCACCACCATTCTGTGGATGTGGGGCGGTCCAACAGGCAATCATCACGATTGCTGCTGTCGGACCTGTTGCAAACGCACACCACCCGCCATCAAAAAGTGGCAGACGGAAATTGGCCTTACAATGGTGGTGAGCACGCCGCCAGTAGCCTGCTGGTGGTGGGTTCACCACCATCGTAATCAGGCCCTTAGTCTTTTTAACATAATATGTATTAATAATTTGAGATGTTAGCCAATTTAAAATAAGTACAGCATTTCACCTAATGTCTATAAGTCTGCAGTGCGTTTATTAAGTTTGACACTTCACCCGACAAATGTTAAGATTTCCCCAGTATGGTTAAGTTTAAAGGGGCAATAGTAAATGTGGTTATTTTTTGAGTTAGAGTAGAAAATCTGAAATACCCAAAGTCCAATACTTTCCCTGAGGCAGTTACATTTGGGGTGGAAATTGTAAATTTTATCATCCTAAAGTCCAACACCTTCCTGAATGTGGTTACATTTGGAGTTTGAATAGTTAATTTGAACAGCAAAGCACACAAGATGAAGGACGGAATGTTGCACAATGGCAAAACATTCCCCCCCAGCCACAGATCTGGGTTTAATACATCGTTATTTTGTTCACCAAGCCACCCCAGTTCAGACATGGCCATATGCAAATCAGTCTTGACCCTGTGTCTCATGGGAATAGTCCAGACCGAACTGCCAAGCCATGTCTTCCCTGGACCGGAATCAAGCATCCTAGGACCGGTTTCTGGCTATCAGCCTTCATCAGCCAGGATAGCTTGAATCCAGTGGCTTAGTGTGCACGGGACCCACGTCTGGGCATACCCTTCCCACATATGGTGAACAGCAAAACACACAAGATGATGGACGGAATGTTGCACAATGGCAAAATATTCCCCCCCAGCCACAGATCTGGGTTTAATCCATCGTTATTTTGCTCAGCTATCCACCCCATTTCAGACATGGCCAAATGCTAATCAGTCTTGACCCTGTGCATCATGGGAACAGTCAAGACCGAGCTGCCAAGCCATGTCTTCCCTGGACCGGAATCAAGCATCCTAGGACCGGTTTCTGGCTATCAGCCTTCATCAGCCAGGATAGCTTGACTCCAGTGGCTTAGTGAGCATGGGACCCACATCTGGGTATACCTTTCTCACATATGGTGAACAGCAAAACACACAAGATGATGGACGGAATGTTGCACAATGGCAAAACATTCACCCCCAGCCACAGACCAGGGTTTAGTCCATCATTATTTTGCTCACCAAGCTACCCCAGTTCAAACATAGACATATGCAAATCAGTCTTGACCCTGTGCCTAATGGGAACAGTACAGACAGAACAGCCAAGCCATGTCTTCCCTGGACCGGAATCAAGCATCCTAGGACCGGTTTCTGGCTATCAGCCTTCATCAGCCAGGATAGCTTGACTCCAGTGGCTTAGTGAGCACGGGACCCACGTCTGGGAATACCCTTACCACATATGGTAAACAGCAAAACACACAAGATAATGGACGGAATGTTGCACCTGAGTGGGACGGGTATGCTCAGACGTGAGTCCTGTGTTCTCCATGCCACTGGAATCAAGCTATCAAGGCTGATGAGGGCTGGAAGCCCAAAATCGGTCCTTGGATGCTTGTTTCCAGTGCAGGGAGGACCTGGCTTGGCAGTTCAGGCTGGACTGTTCCCATGGGGCACAGGGTCAAGACTGATTTGCATATGGCTGGGTTAAAACTGGAAAGGCATGGTGAGCAAAAAAACGATGGATTTAGGCCCAGATCTCTGTAATGGGGTGAATGTATGACATTGTTCTGCATTCTGTCCATCACCTGTTGTTTTTGCATTTGTCACCCCGAGTGGGACGGGTATGCTCGGACGTGAGTCCCGTGCTCTCCATGCCACTGGAATCAAGCTATCCAGGCTTATGAGGGCTGAAAGCCCAAAATCGGTCCTTGGATGCTTGTTTCCAGTCCAGGGAGGACCTGGCTTGGCAGTTCGGGCTGGACTGTTCCCATGGGGCACAGGGTCAAGACTGATTTGCATATGGCTGGGTTAAAACTGGAAAGGCATGGTAAGAAAAATAACGATGGATTTAGGCCTGGAATCAAGCTATCCAGGCTGAATGTATAACATTGTTCTGCATTCTGTCCATCACCTGTTGTTTTTAGGTCTCGACTAGCGTGGGCTGCGCTTGCGCAGGCTCGCTGGCGAGATTTCATGTTATCTCAGTACTAGGTCTTGAACCCGCCTCTCTCTTCCATTGTCTAGCTTCATAAATGGAGGCTAGCCACTGGAAGAGATGTGCGTCACTCAGTTCTGGCCCTGGCTTTAGCAGATTCGTGGGTGTTTCTTTCTCATTTTTTAAGCCCCGTCTCTTTTTCAGAGGTGGGCCTTTGTGGGTGTTTCCTTTTTTTTTTTAAGGGGCTGTTTTTTTCGTAATTTGTAATGTCTCTGTTGCCGGGATGAACGTAACGATTTCTGTTGCCGGGATGGACGTAGCGATTTGCGAGCAGGTAAGAATTTTGTCTCTTTTCGTCTTATGTTTTTTTTTGTGTTTATTTTGTAGGTCTACCCCGTGTTGTGCCGACTCCGTGCACCGTCGTGCATCGACTTCTTTGCCCGGTATGTATGCTGCGGTTTGCGTCTTAGAGGTAAGCCATTTTGTCTCTTTTTGTCACCTAATGTGTTTTTTTGTTTACTTTGTAGGTCTACCCCAGCCCATGTCGTCTCTGTGCACCGTCGTGCATGGACTGCTTTGACCGGTATGTATGCTGCGGTTTGCGTCTTAGAGGTAAGCCAATTTTGTCTCTTTTTGTCACCTAATGTGTTTTTTTGTTTACTTTGTAGGTCTACCCCGGCCCGTGTCGTCTCCGTGCACCATCGTGCATGGACTGGTTTGCCCGGTATGTATGCTGCGGTTTGCGTCTTAGAGGTAAGCCATTTTGTCTCTTTTTGTCATCTAATGTGTTTTTTTGTTTACTTTGTAGGGCTACCCCGTCCCGTGTCGTCTCCGTGCACCGTCGTGCATGGACTGCTTTGCCCGGTATGTATGCTGCGATTTGGGTCTTAGAGGTAAGCCATTTTGTCACCTAATGTGTTTTTTTTTACTTTGAAGGTCCACCCCGGCCCGTGTCGTCTCCGTGCACCATCATGCATGGACTGGTTTGCCCGGTATGTATGCTGCGGTTTGCGTCTTAGAGGTAAGCCATTTTGTCTCTTTTTGTCATCTAATGTGTTTTTTTGTTTACTTTGTAGGGCTACCCCGTCCCGTGTCGTCTCCGTGCACCGTCGTGCATGGACTGCTTTGCCCGGTATGTATGCGGCGATTTGGGTCTTAGAGGTAAGCCATTTTGTCACCTAATGTGTTTTTTTTTACTTTGAAAGTCCACCCCGGCCCGTGTCGTCTCCGTGCACCATCATGCATGGACTGCTTTGCCCGGTATGTATGCTGCGGTTTGCGTCTTAGAGGTAAGCCATTTTGTCTCTTTTTGTCACCTAATGTGTTTTTTTGTTTACTTTGTAGGTCTACCCCGGCCCGTGTCGTCTCCGCGCACCGTCGCGCATGGACTGCTTTGCCCGGTATGTATGCTGCGATTTGTGTCTTAGAGGTGAGCCATTTTGCCTCTTTTTGTCATCTCATGAGTTTTTTTGTTTACTTTGTACGTTTACCCCGGCCTGTGTCGTCTACATGCACCGTCGTGCATTGACTGCTTTGCCCGGTATGTATGCTGCAGTTTGCGTCCTAGAGGTAAGCCATTTTGTCTCTTTTTGTCACCTAATGTGTTTTTTTGTTTGTTTTGTAGGTCTACCCCGGCCTGTGTCGTCTCCGTGCACCGTCGTGCTTGGACTGCTTTGCCCGGTATGTATGCTGTGGTTTGCATCTTAGAGGTAAGCCATTTTGTCTCTTTTTGTCATCTGTGGTTTTTTGTTTACCTTGTTGGTCTACCCCAGCCCGTGTCGTCACCGTGCACCGTCGTGTATGGACTGCTTTGCCCGGTATGTATTCTGTGGTTTGCATCTTAGATGTAAGCCATTTTATCTCTTTTTGTCACCTAATGTATTTTTTTTTACTTTGTAGGTCTACCCCTGCCCGTGTCGTCTCCGTGCACCGTTGTGCATGGACTGCTTTGCCCGGTATGTATGCTGCGGTTTGTGTCTTAGAGGTAAGCCATCTTGTCTCTTTTTGTCATCTAATGTGTTTTTTTGTTTACTTTGTAGGTCTACCCCGGCCCGTGTCATCTCCGTGCACCGTCATGCATGGACTGCTTTGCCCGGTATGTATTCTGCGGTTTGCGTCCTAGAGGTAAGCCATTTTGTCTCTTTTTGTCACCTAATGTATTTTTTTGTTAACTTTGTAGGTCTACCCCGGCCGTGTTGTCTCCGTGCACCGCGTGCATGGACTGCTTTGCCCGGTGTGTATGCTGCGGTTTGCGTCTTAGAGGTAAGCCATTTTGTCTCTTTTTGTCACCTAATGTGTTTTTTTGTTTACTTTGTAGGTCTACCCCGGCCCGTGTCGTCTCCGTGCACCATCGTGCACGGACTGCTTTGCCCGGTATGTATGCTGAGGTTTGTGTCTTAGAGGTAAGCCATTTTGTCTCTTTTTCTCACCTAATGTGTTTATTTGTTTACTTTGTAGGTCTACCCAGGCCCGTGTCGTCTCCGTGCACCGTCGTGAATGGACTGCTTTTCCCGGTATGTATGCTGCGGTTTGCGTCTTAGAGGTAAGCCATTTTGTCTCTTTTTGTCATCTAATGTGCTAATGTGTTTTTTTTGTTTATCTTGTAGGTCTACCCCGGCCCGTGTCGTCTCCGTGCACCGTCGTGCATGGACTGCTTTGCCCGGTATGTATGCTGTGGTTTGCGTCTTAGAGGTAAGCAATTTTGTCTCTCTTTGTCATCTTATGTGTTTTTTTCGTTTACTTTTTAGGTCTACCCCGGCCCGTGTCGCTGCGGCAAGTTTAGGGTAAGTTATGTAATTTTTAATTTTGACATGTGCTATTTTCTTAAGTTTTTGGTTTAATTCACTTTGTTTCTTAACACTTGTTTTGTTTTATTATAACAACAAATCTTTATTTTTTGTTATATAATGTGTTTGTGTAATACTTACTAGTTTCTTTAAAAAATGTAGATAATGTTTTAGATTTTTTTGTTATTGACCCTTTTGTGACTAAAGTGCTTTTAATAGAATTCAATAAACTTAACTTACCTTACCTTCCGGCTTCCCGCCTTCAAGTTAGCTCCGACTCCCGCCGTCCTGTTCTTGAATTCCTCATCAGACTCGTCCCGCAGGTAGCCAGGCAGCCTCCCTCCCCTCCGGCTCCACCACAGCACAGCGCTGTGATTGGTTCAGCCGGTTGTCCCAACACCACGTCATTTCTCTGTATGCTGCAGCATACAGAGAACAGGGAGGGTGAGAGGGGTTACTCAAGGGCAGGGGGGAGCGGCTTTCCCGCTGTTAATAATACAGTTAATACTGTCTGTTTGGACAGCCTCTCAGGCTGCCCAAACAGACAGTATTAAAAACAGTGGGGAAAGCCACTTCCCATGCCCTCGAGTAACCCCTCCCACTGTCTTAAGCAGGAACATCTGCTTTCTCGCCATGCGAGAAGGCAGAAACAAATGGTAGTTCTCTACTATTTGTTTCTGCCTTCTCGCACAGCGAGAAAGCAGTGAGGCGGCACCCAAACGCCCCCATGGAGGATCCGCCACTGGTTCTTCCAAGCCTGTGGCCTGCATTTCGGACTACACATCGCTTGGACCTCCAGCACCGCGGAGCAGTTCGTACCTCGACATTGGTAGTGCTTCTCATGGATGTGGGCGGGCCGTTACTTTCGCCCTGCGCCTACCCAGAAGCAAAGACATAGAGTACTGAACGTGGGGGCCTGGCAGGTACATTAGGCTCCCCCATTGCTGTGCTGGTTCTGGTCGGGCTCTGACCCCTACAGCGTAGAGCACTTGAAGGTGGTACTATATATGTGTGGCAGATGACTTAGACTGCTAGGACCTCTGGTGCGTGTTTGTTTGGCGACTGCTCTTCCAGCTATACATAAGAACTGGACTGTGTGCACTGAGACTTATATGGTTCACAACTATATTGTGAGATGGATGGCCAGGGATCGAGCTGACGCTGGTATGTGATGTCATCTGGTGACTGCGTCCATGGGCCATGGGCAAGAAAGACCCGCGGCAACGGAAATTACTCTTTGAAAATCTGGGAGGTGGCACTTAATCTGTGACTGGTATGATGGCTGAGAGAGGTGACCAAGCTACTGCACCACAGCAGTCGCAGGAAATAGGCAACAAGGCACTTATGGCAGAACTCTAGATGGGCTTTTGCGCCCTTGACACCCGCTTTGACGCACTCGACAAACGTCTTGACAAAATGGGCACCAGATTGGATCAGCATGAGCGGAGGCTGGACACCACTGAGTGTAGGATATCAAACTTAGAGGACGGATCTGCTCAAGCTACCCGGCATCTAGAAAGGATGGAGGGTTTGTTGAAGACTGTTGCCATTAAGAATGAGGACCTTGAAGCCATGGGGAGCCGTAGCAACATTCGTATTATGGGTGTGCCTGAGTCCACAATTACTGGATGCCTGGATGGATTTGTTGAGGGCCTCCTGGTGGAATTATTTGGGCGAGAGTCCTTTTCTTCTACTTTTGTAGTTGAGCGGGCACACAGAAACTTGGGTCCTCAGCCCAATTCTGGTCTCCTGCCTCGCCCCATAATGGCACAGCTCCTCAACTTTAAATATAGGGACATCGCATTGAGGTTAGCACAGGAGCGTGGCTCATTGCACTGGTAGGGCTCTTCTCTCTCTCTCTATCCAGATTTTACCGCCATGGTCCAGGAGGCCCCGCCATAAATATACACAAGTCAAGGCTACACTACGCAAGGCTGGCCTATGGTACGGTATGCTGTACCCCGCTCGTCTGAAGGTGGACGTTGATAGCAAGTCCAGAATTAGTGAAAGCCCAGCTGACGCCCAAGAATTTCTCAGAACCTGTGCTAATACTGGGCCATCCAGGACGTCACCCACGTCAGAGCGCTCGCCTTCGATGCCTAACAACGGCTCTAGCATGGAACTGTTCTCGACGAGTTGATGGACCTTGTCACTGCTAGGTGTCAATAAGTATAGAGTGCAGTGGGTCCTCTTTTCTGAGTCTCTCGATCCCACTCATTTCTATGTTGATTTTTTGGGGTTTGGTTTTTTTATGCACATTAATATTCTTGCTTTATGGTTCGGAGCATATGGCGAGGCGTTGCCTCTCCCCTTGTGCATTTGCACTTGTTTATGATGTTTACGACTATTTTATAGTTATGGGGTTTCCCTTAGGATATGGGGATGGGTGGGGTTGGTAGCTTTTGCGATTTCATACTATCATTTGTTCCCGTTACCGGCTATTCACTTTTCTGTTCCAATTGATAATGTGATTGCTTTTCTGTGCGTTGACATCCTGCACACCTGTGATCATGGCGGGTAGACTCCCTACTCTATCTGACATCAATATCCTTACCTGGAATGTGCGAGGTCTGAACAATACTAGGAAGATGAAACAAGACAGATATCGCATTTTTAAGGAAACGCATTTGTCCCCTAGTTCCCCCACAAAGTTTGCCTCGAGCTGGGGTGCACATCGCTATTTTTCTAACTATAGCACATATTGCAGGGGAACTGCAATACTTATTCATAAACGTCTTGCCTTTCAACTATATAAAACATATACTGAGACAGCGGTACGTTTCACATTGGTTACAGGGAAGCTCATGGGATTTCACATTGCATTATTGTGCATTTACTCCCCAAATGTCGACAACTCCAATTTTTTTCCACTCTCTACACGCCCTACTTCTCCCATTAGGCACTGACTACATTTGCTTAGGAGGGGATTTTAATCTACTTTTACAACCTACTCTTGATAGTACAACAGTCTCTCCCACCACAAAACCGCAAGAACGTAAAGTACTCCGTGATATATGTGATTCACTTGGCCTGGTAGATATATGGTGTATTTGATTCCCTAAAAAAGAGGTGCATACACACTACTCTGCTCCCCACGACACGTAAACACATTTGGATTTATGGCTGCTCTCTCACCCGATGACCCCCTGGTTTCAGTCTCACTTGCCTAGAACATTTTCTGATCACTCACCCGTCGTCATGCAGCTTCGTTTCCTCAGACCGGAGGGCTGTGAAAGGCGGTGGAGGATCACAGGACAGGCATTATGTGATACAGCCTTTTCAGCAGAAATTCGGGAGTCAATAACCATGTACTTTGACCTCAATGTTGGCTTTGTCAGTACATTGGGCAACTATGTGGGAGACATTCAATGTGTACATCAGAGGGGAATGCAATGCCAAACATGCAAGAGTACTTAAATCACTGAGGTGAACCATTGCTAGCATCGAGGTCCGGCTAAGGGCCTCTGATGATCAACTACTTCATTGTCCAGAACCGGCAGGACACGCTGAATGCTTGGCTTTGTTGTTGGAATTCAGTGAGGCGGATAAAAGTGAAACCACCTTTTTGGGGAAATACGCCACTGCTAGGCGCTATGGCGAAAGAGACAGTCCAGACAGCATGTTGGTGCAGCCCCTACGGATGTGTGTGGGGAAAGCCTATGTTGCTGCCTTTCACCCTGAAGATGGGCAGATTCATACTGGCACAGCAGAAATCAGGGATGAATTACATCGGTACGATACAACTTTATATATTTCCCACACTGGGTCTACTGACGAAGACTGTAGATCTTACCTAGATGAGGTTGCTTTGGTGTGGTGGACGACTATATGCAACAGTTCCTTACGGAACCTTTTTCTAAGGAAGAGATAGTGAGCTCCTTAGATGCCATCAATGGCACTACTACTCCGGGCCTGGATGGCTTCACAGGTCTGTTTTACAAACTCTATAAAGACGTACTGGCACCGTATCTCCATAAAGTCTACATTAAGGCCCTGGAAAATAAATTGTTACCTCCCACTCTCCGTGAGGCGTTGATTGTCTTATTACCTAAGCCTGGCAAGGACTTGTTAAATTGCAGCTCTTACCAGCCTCTTTCGCTTTTGAATTTGGACTATAAGATCCTTGGCAAAATGATTGCACTTCAGCTTACCCTGCTTTTAGATCACATCATACCCCCGGTTCAGTCTGGCTTTGTTCCACATATGTCCACAGCGTTAAACTTGCGTACCCTATGCGGTGCTTCATCGCAGGACACCAGCTTCCTGCTGAAGCAGTCCTGCTTCACTCCAAAAAGGCTTTTGATTCCTTGGAATGGCCTTTCATATGGGCCGTGATGAGAAAACTGGGCATCCCGAAGGGCTTCGTAAACCTCACAACATTGCTTTATGCCTAGCCTACAGCCAGACTCCGCCTGAATGGAACGCTTTCTGCCCCACTATCGCCAACTCGCGGTATTAGACAGGAATGCTTGCTGTCTCCTTTACTTTTTATATCAGCACTCGACCCCTTGGTCCATCACTTACAGGAGAAACATATGCATAGAGGACTCCAGTTTAAGACGGGACCACTCCTCATCTCGCTTTACGCTGACATTTTGCTATATCTTCATTGTCCGCAAGAGAATTTAGACCCCCCTCATCAGGGATGTTCTCCGCTTTGGGGGCTACTCGGGCTTAGGCATAAATTGGAACAAATCCAGGGTATTTCCATTAACTACTGCCACCACGGAATGGGAATGGGAATTCCCTTTAAAATGGTGCCAAGTCTCGGTCAGATATTTGGGTATACAGATTCACATTGATGCAGACCAAATGGTGCGGTTGAACTATGGAACCGCTTTGCATAACCTGGAAACACAGGTGGAGCATTGGTTAAAACCCCCTCTATCGATGTCCGGTAGAATTGCCTTCATGAAGATGGTGGTACTTCTGAAGTTTCTCTACCTGTTCCACAACATCCCATTCCCCTTCCCGGACTGTTTATTCAAAACACTTAGGTCTCATCTCATTAGGCTTGCGTGGGGGGGGGGAGAAATGCCAATATAATGTGGGAACCATGACCTTGCCATATGAAAGGGGTGGTCTGGGTGCCCTAGATTTCCGAATGTATTACCTGGTAGCTCAGAATAGCTTTGATCATTCATGGTACCACCCAGATGCCCGAATCCCCTACAGTAGGCCTTAGTCTGACCTGGTACATCCTCCTCCACTTCACGCGCTTTTCCCCCTGGGGTTCCATCGTGACCCTAAAGATATCCAGACGGTTTCCACTTCGAGATGGGCGTGGCATAAGCTATCACGAGTGCTCAGGGATGGATCCCTATACTCTTCCAATCTCCCCTTGGCAGGTAATACATGGCTTGGTATAACTGAAGAGTAACTAGTGATTTGTGTGCTCTGTTCCCATGCCATGGTAAAGTTTGGAGATTTGTTTCCCAATGGTCATGTGTTTGACAACCGGTGTGCTGATCAAGGTGCAACTTTGTCCTTTATGGATAGGTTCGTCTTCAGCAGAGTACGCTGCGCCCTCCGTGCAAAAATATCGGAATTCCTGCTGGAGCCCCCATCTTTCACACCACTGTCCCTGTTGATTGCCAACTCTGATGGACACCAATTGATATCCAGATTATACAAGGCGAGCATGGCCTTGGCACCTTGCCATGACACTAAGATTCGAGAGGCATGGGAATGGAATTTGGGACACCCTATTCTCGACAACTAGTGGTCTTTTTGCTGCACGCAAACATGTGAAGTCTCTCTCAGCAGCAGCCATAAACTTCTCCATTTTAAATTAGTCTGGCGAGCTTATATGACTCCGGCTAAACTCCACTCCATTGACCCATCCCAGCCCCATAATTGTCAAAAATGTGGTAGCCCCCATGCAGATTTTCCCCAAATGACTTGGACGTTTGGGTGGCTGTTTTTGCACTACTTTCCCAAATGATCTCTCTAGACAATGAGCCCTCTCCCGAACTTGCCCTCCTGGGATATGTGCACAATATGCCCCCCAAGATATGCAAATTCATAAGACTTTCTCTGCTTTTAGCCAAGCGGGAGATCGCACTGAGGTGGGGCAACAGGTCCCTCCCTACTATGGCCGAAAGGCTTGCTAGTCTCACATACTGCAATATAAATTGAGAGCTCTATGCCACATTGCTTCCACCTAGTTCGCGCCCAAAGGATATTTGGGATCCACTAAAATCATATCTACAAACTTTGCAGTCCACTACCCCTGATGACACCCCTGGGGTGGGTTGAATTGCTAGCTGTCAATCTGTATAAAATGTTTATATTACACAGGGTATATGGTTGAATGTTCTGGGGTGGTGGTTCATGTAGGAGTGTCCAGCATAAAATGTGTAGGGTAAGGTTCAGTAGAATGTAATAACGCCATGGTCAGGTGGTTGGATGTAACACATTGTACACTGTATCGCACGGTTTTTCATGCAAGACAAGTTATTCAGGAACTGCTTTTGACTTGTAATTAATGGTATAAATTGGTAAAATGATAAATAAAGTTTTTTAAAAAAAGGTTGCTGTGGAAATGCTGAACTGAAACCCTCAAAGTCCAACAATTTCCACGATGTGGTTTAGTTTGAAGTGGAGTTGGTAAATTTTACACCCTGAGCTCCTCCACTAAAGTCAACTATTTTTCCAAATGTGGTTATGTTTGCAGTAAAAGTAGTAAATCCACCCACTCGAAGTCCAACACTTCCCCAGTGTGGTTACGTTTGGAATACAAATAGTAAATATGACATCTACAAAGTTCAACACTTACCACAATTTGGTTAAGTTTGGAATGGGAATGGTAAATCTGAACTCCCAAAGTCCAACACTATCCCTAATGTGCTTATGTTTTGAGTTGGAATAGTAAATATGCCACCCCAAGTCCAACACTTTCCCCAGTGTGGTTCATATTTGAGTGCCAATAGTATATTCAAGCCCCTTTGCCAATTGCCAACACTTTCACCAGTGTAATTACGTTTGCACTGGGAATAGCAAATTAGAACTGCCCAATGTCAAAAACTTTCCCCATTGTGGTTAAGTCTGAAGTGGGAATTGTAACTATGAATGAACCCATTACAGGGGATAAGGGTGGAGAGTAATTTAAACATTTTGTATTAATTTTTAAACCTTTTTAAAATTTTTGTAAAGTTTTGGGAGTGGGAGTTGGGTTTACAGGGGAAAAGGCTGGGGAGTAACTTAAAAAAACAATACATGTAAACAAATGTTTTTTGGGGGATAAAATGTAGTAGTGAGATGTTGGATAATAGGGGATAAGGGTGGGGAATAATTTAAAAGAAATAGTAACATTTAAAAAAAATAAACAAAATATTAGGAGTGGGATGTTAGGTTTATGGGGACAAGGGTGGGGAATTTAAAAATATTGTCTATACATTTTCAATATTTTTTAGAACTTTAGGAAAACATTTAGTAGTCTTTTGTTGTTTTTGTAGGTGTTATGGATAGGGAGTAATTTTTGAATATTGTTTAAAAATGCATTTTTATCAAACTACTGTTTGAAGTGTTGAATTATTTTTTATTTAAAAATTTTAAAATGTTTAGCAAATTACAAATTTCAGGTTAAATTTCTTCTTGGGTAATATTTTTATATATTTTCACATTTATTTAAAAAAATGTAAATGTAAAGAGAAATATGATTAGTTTATTAATTTATAACTTTATTATAATAATTGTGTTGGCACATAATGTTTTTTCTCATTATTAAATTGGAGGAGTTTGAATAGTAATTTATTATCGTTTATTATCCAGCATTTTCTCTGAGTTTAGTTAGTTTTGGAATTGGAATAGTAATCTAATTAGTTTTATTATCCAGCACTTTCCCAGTTTTTTTTTCCATTTGGAGTTTGAATAGTTATTATGTATGGTTTATTATCCAGCACTTTCCCTGAGCTGAGTTAGTTTAGGATTTGGAATAGGAATTTAGGGCCCCATTAGGATGGCGGGCGGATCGCCCCGCCGGGCTGGCAGTAGTCACCACCAGCCTGGCAGGGGCGATCCACCTGCCATCCTTGTAGAAATTACCCCCGCCATATTACAATGCCTGGGGGGGTCCGCGGCAGACGGAAAGACCGTCCGCTGCTTTTCCGCCCGGTCGACATGTCTTTGCCTTTCCGTGGCTGCATTGCCACCATGGAAAGACATGTGGAGTCTGCTTGGGGGCCCGGTGCAGGCCCCCAGGGACTCCGGGAGGGTGCACATGGGGGATATCTATGGTACCCCCCTGCCTTTCAATGAACAACATGGCAGGCACCGCGCGGTGCCTGCCACTTCGTGTATTGAAAAGCACAACATGCAGTTTTGGCAGTGCAGCAATGTTAAAAGTGCGGGATGCACCCGCCAGTGTGGGGGGTGCATCCTAATGGGATGTGCCGGCCAGCCGCACCCTTAGTGGGCGGTCCCATTTCCCACTGGTATGGTGGGCGGGCCACCAGCCATACTAATGTGCCCCTTAACGTTGTTTATTATCAAACATTTTCCCTGTGTTTAGTTGTTTTTGGAGTTGGAATAGTAATTTTTTAAGTTTTATTATCCGGCAATTTCCCCGAGTTTAGTTGAATTTGGAGTTTGAATAGTTATTTATTAAGTATTATTATCCAGCATTTTCCCTGATTTTAGTTGGTTTTGGAGTTGGAATATTAATTTAATTTGTTTTATTATCCAGCACTTTCCCTGAGTTTAGTTGCTTTTGGAGTTGGAATAGTAATGTATCATGTTTCATAATTTTAGTTGCATATTTTATTATTTTGTATATTGAATATTCTTTTTATTTAAATAATTAACAAATTGTATAACACATATATGTTTTCACATATAATTTTTTTTTAATTCTTTTTATTAACAAAACAACAAAGAAAAACATCAGGTGACTTCAGCCAATCACACATTTGTCACATATACATTTCCATATGACAGAATGATACATACAAAATATTGATAAACGAGATCATAGGGACTTGTGTGTCTCTAGGTCTTCCAGACCTCTTGGGGGGGTACAGATGTCTCCACAGTATCAGTTCCAATCCTCCCAGACCTTGCCCCACTTTTGGGGACACCCTCTAGCGATGTAAACTGACCTCTCCCTGAACATGCAACAATCCATATCCTCCGCCCACTTCTCAATCCGGTGTGGCAATCTAGCTCCCCATAACTGAGCAACATTACTTTTGACTACCATACATGCCAATGATACCCTTTGTTTCTTATACACACACAAATCCCTGGGTTCCCAAACATTTAAAATACATCTGCGGGCCTCCAGCTGTAACTCCACCCACAGGACGTCCCGCAAGCCGTCATGTATCTTCACCCAATAATCCTGTACCTCCACCCAATGCCACAAGATATGCATGAAAGTTCCAGATTCTCCACACCGCCTACAACACTCCCCACTCTCCGCTCTACTTATTCGAACCAGACGAGGCCCCGTAACATACGATCTATGGAGAATCTTTACTGCACTAGTCTGAGCCTCATCTGTATGGCTACCACCCGCGGAGAGGAGACCGCCTTTTGCCAGTCCTCGTCTTCTAGTTCCACCCCATCTGCTATCCATTGTGTCCTGAGAAGTACCAGCGAGTCTTCCATAATATTGATGAGTTTTTTTATATATTAATGAGATGGTCTTCTCTGGGAGGTGACCGTCCAGCACTCCGTCTTCAAGGGGGGAAGCGTCAGAAAACGTCATGCCTCCAGGGATTTGTGTGAGCATAGCGTGCCTGATTTGAAGGTAACGGAAGTGCTCCCTGTCATGAAGGTGGTATTGCTGCTTAAAGGAGTTAAACATGTGGACTGTATCCTTCCCCCAGATATTTTTGATCTGCGCGATCCCGATGAATTCCCACTTGTCGAATCCCTTAGACTTCCACAAACTTCCAAATCTCTCTGACCTCCATAATGGGGTGGCAAGCATGAGTCTCCCTTCCCATTTAAGATGTCTATTGGCCGCGTGCCACACCTGTACTGCGTGAGCCGTAGGTCCCGCCAGGAGAAACCGACCGGGTCTGGCGTATAGCGCCCTAATGAGGTCACCCCCGGGCGCCTGCCAACGGTCCATCGCATATCCCGGGTCTATAGGGGGCCCGTATATAACGTGATTCACCGCCGCCAATTGGGAAGCCCAAGAATATTTCCGTAGGTCTGGCAACCCAATCCCTCCATCATACCATGGGAGACTGAGCTTGGAGTAAGCTATTCGGGGCTTGCCGTCCCATAGAAGCTGTCTCTGGAGAGCCTCTATTTCCCTAAAATAGGACGCCGGTACATGGTCCATCGCGTTCTTGAGTGCGTATAAGAACCGGGAAAGGGCCATCATCTTGAAAAGCACAGCTCTACCCAAAAGTGAGAGTGGAAGTGCCCGCCATCGCGTCACGTCGCCCTTAAATCGAGCCAAGGGGGGCTCAAATTATTGGCATATCTTAACTTTGGGTCAAGGGTGACAAAGATGCCAAGGTACCGGAACCCCATCGATTCAATTTGTATCGGACAGGCTTCCGGGATCACTGGCGGATCGCCTCTGAGAACAAAAAGCACTGATTTCGACCAATTAATTGCAAACCCAGAGAATCTCCCAAATATGGCAAGCACATCCAGGAAACATATTAGGGATCCTCTAGGATTAGTAATGTAAAGCAGGATATCATCGGCGTATAGTGAGATTTTGTCCTCCCATTCCAGCGTCCACCGCAGTCCTCGGATCGACTAGTCCCACCGAACCAACGACAAAGCAAACAGGAGCGGGGACAAGGGTATCCCTGTCTCGTGCCCCTGCCAAGAAGAAAATCTGCGGATTTCCGGTTTTTTACCACCACTCTGGCAAGAGGATTAGCATACAATAGGCGCACCCAATTAGTGAACTCCGGTCCGAAGCCCATTTTCCCCAACACTGCAAACAGGTAGGGCCACTCAACCCTATCATATGTATTGTTAGTTGTGTGTTGTTTAATTCTGTTATGTTCTGTTTATTGTTAATGTTTGTGGGTTTGTATATGTTTTGGTGGGTGTTCTTTTATTTTCTTTACAGGTTTTCTGGATTGTGAACGAATGGTGGTGTCGAAGCATTTTTTTTTATAAATGAAGGGAAATATATCTTGTTTATTTAAAACAAGGTGTTTTACAATTCCTTTTATTTTTTTCGGGTTTGTTGGAGAATTTTTTTTCCTGTATTTTTCGTGTTTTTGAGGGTTTCGTTATTGAGAGGATTGTGTTATTGGAGCCTTTTTTTTACAGTTTAATTTTAGCGTAGTTTGTTAATCAAATTTTCGTGTTTTGGAGAGTTTTGTTTTATATGAGGATTGCGTCATTGGTGCACTTTTTCTACAGTTGTATTTTTGCATTTTTATTTTGGTTCTCTTTCCGAATGGATTTGTGTTTCGATTTATCTTCTATGGATTTATTGGATTTCCAGGATTGTCTACTGCTACATAACTGCAAGTTATTTTTTATTATTATGGGTGGGAAATTGTTTTTAGTTACATCGATTTGTTTGTTTATTTTTTTATAATTATAATATGTCATATACATTTGTATTATGTTTTAAATTTTACATGACATACTTATATTTATTAATTAAAAAAATAGTAAAATTATGTTGTTTAAATGTTTGGAAATTTTAGAATGCTTATGGTGTTTAGCTTTGTTTTTTTGGCAGTATATATTTAGCTATCATGTCTAGGTATTCTAGACCTTTGGTGTGTCCAAATAGTGTTGTTTTGTGTTATAGGTATTCATGTATTGTTTTAGTTTGTTTAGTTAGTTTAGGTCTGATTTTAGTTAGGGATTATTCTAGCCTTAGCTCTTGATCGCTTTGTTCTATTTTGATAGCTTCTATAAGTTTGTGTAGGGTTGGTTGTCCTTTTGTGGCTAGGAAGGCATTGTGCCATCCTTCCACTGCGTTGTTGGTTTTAGCTTTTTGAGCTTGAGTACTGTGGTAGACATTCCACCAGGGTATTTGGAATTTGGGTAGTCCATGGTTCCTTGATCTATGTAGCCTTCCCACCCAAGTGTCTTCAAAGTAGTCTAGGAAGGGAGTTAGTTTAGTTTCATTGCCTTGATAGAAGCAGCTTATTAGAAGTAGTTTATAATGATTTGCTACTTCAGTTGTTGGTATATAGGCCAAGGCTATTTCTTTTTTAATTTGATAGACAAAGTTGATATTGGTGGCGTAATCTACACCTAAACTAGATTTTTGTAGGTGTCTCCAGATACCTTGGTTTAAGTGGTAATAGCAACCTTGCATTGCAGTGTATGGGTAGACTTTTAAAATTGATTGAATCATTGCTTGTTCAAAATCAATTACTTTTCTTGTGGGTAGTAGTTGTCAGTGTATTGTTTTAATATTGTTAGGAGCTGTATGTATGTTATGTTTTGTTTATTAGGAAGTAGTGTGTATATGAAGGGGATGTTAGTATCTTCATATTCCCCGTGGATAGTATATAGTTGATAAAAAGGCTTGGGGCAAACTTTGAATGTGCCATCCATTATCCACGTTTCACAGTTTTTAAGTTTTTGTAAATTTGTTGCAAAGATGATACTTTGTTTTGACATGTAGAAGGAATTTTTCACCTTTCACTGTGGATAGTAACTTTGCAAAAGTTTGGGGGGTGGGTGGTATTTGAGCTGCAGCTCTTTTATTTCAGGCAATTAACCTCTTCAGAGTGGGAATAGATGGTAGTTGTCATGTGACATGTTCAGGTAACCTAGTTAACACGTTTGTAAGTATTTGGGTACTTGTCTCTTGGGAGCTGGTACTTGCTTCTCTGATTGTTTCGAGAGCATCTCTAACCTCAATTTCATTTACATTGGGGGGATGGTTGTGTTCTTTGGCATTTACTACTTTGGTTTCTATTTTAGTGGCTCTCCCATAGCAAGAGTTAGAGTAATATTTTCTGCATGTCCAATGTATTTTGTTTCCAGTCATTTTCTCTTTTGTGTAAGTGTAGGACATGTAGAGCAGAAATAGTTTTCCCTTTTGTGAAGTAATGAATTTGTGCCTTCTGCCAATTTTTGGTCTATCTGTGAATATATGTATACATGCATATTTATTAATCATGCAATTTTGAATAGTAAATATTTTGTATAATTAATATATTTGAAAATAACCTTACATGTATTTTGATTTTATTTTCTTGGTGTATTTTTTTTAGTTGTTGATGTTTTCCACTGGTTCTTTTTCCTGTTGGATTAAAAGTAAAATGTTCTTTTTATTCAAGTGTTACATTTTATTGTGTTATTTTTAATGACTTATTTTCTTTTTTTATTTCGTTGAGGAAAAAAATGCTTACTATTTTTCGTTGATGGAGTTTATTTTGATGATGTTGTTGAAGGTTGTAGTTTGTAAAAGCTGGCAAGAGAAAAATATTTGTAAGTTATATTTGCTTTTTGATTTATGCAATTTTATTTAATTAGTTTGTTGTATTTGCTGGTTAATTTATATATTTACTCATTTTTATATTTTCTTTACTGTTGCTTTTCTCTTTGTTTTTTAAGTTAATCCTTGTTTTTACTTTTTTAGGTGGCGTTTTATTTACGTGTAATCTTTGAAATATAAAATAAAAGGTTATAATATTAGTATATTTGTTTATTTAGCTTTTTTAGTATTTTTATTTAATTGAAAAAAATACTTACTAAATGTAGTTGGTGAAGTTTCTTTCATTGATGTTGGTTTTTGTGAAAGTTTCTTGAAGCTGTTAAGAGAAAAGTATTTGTTAGTAGTTAGTCAGTATTCGGTCAGTCAAAACCACTTTATTCGGTTAATGAAAGCCATAAAACTACACAACAAACAACAATTATCATACCAATAATATAGTTGAAACTGTCTTAATACATTTTGGGGTAGAAAAAAATATACCAATTACAAACAATAAAAAGTGCAGATAAAAAGGATCGCTCATAATTCATAGGTCGAACAACCAATACATTGAGAGAATATCATTCTGTATTACTTTTCCATAAATATAAAACCATTAGATAAAAACAAGTTTAGATCAGAGTATACAATCAATGCAAAATTCAGAATATCTAGCTCCCTTTTTTCCTATGTCTAACAGCCGTCACTAAAAAAAATTGCAGCATTAAAAATCTCCCATGGGTCATATAACATCTGCAAATACAGTAAAGCAGGACTAACTTGCATAACACCCCTCCCGTTAAAATAGGGCATAAAAACTTTTGTTAGTAATAATTATTTTTTTATTTAATGGATCATTATTTTCATAGTTAGGTTTATTTGCTGGTTAATTTATATACTTACTTTGTATTATATTTTTCTCTTATGCTGATTTTGTATTTGTTTTCGAATCTAATGTTTGTTTTGGGTGTTTTGGGTGGAGTTATTGTGAAGTATAATCTGTGAAACATAAAAGAATATGTTGTAATTTTTGTTAATTTGATTATTTATATTATTCACTGTTTAATTTTAGCTATTTATAGTTAATTAAATATACTAACTTTTTTAGTTGATGGAGTGTCCTTGGTAGACTTTGTGGTTGTGTTGAATTTCTTAGAAGCTGTTAAAAAGAAAAACATTTGTTAGCTGTGTTTTGTTATTTTATAAAATGTGTTACATATAAATAATTTGTTATTTATTAGTTTAGTCATATACTTACTTTGTGTTATATTTTACTGTTGTTGTATACGTGTATCTTTGTGTTGAATTTTCTAGGTGCTATTTTAGTGAAGTTGAATCTTTTATATATAAAGTAAACATGTTATAATATTTTTAAAAGCCTATTTCATTTATTTAGTTACAAAGTTTTGCGCTTACCTTTATTGCGGGATGTTTGGATTCGCTTTTGGTGTAGTTGTTTTTCGTTCTCTCTTTTTTTCCTCAAAGGTTCGCTCTTCCTCAATAATTGCCCATTATATGGTAAATTTGATATTAATTATTTTATTGTTTTTATAGTGTTCGCTTAATTAGTTAGAGTTTTTTATTGGTTTGTGTTTGTGTGCTTTAAATTAATTGGTCGAGATAGCTTTTTTGATTTTTTTAGCTGTTACAATTTAATTTGTTTAATAATTATTATGTTTGTTTAATGCTTGTTTTTAAATTTTTGAAATATTCGGTATATGTTATTTTATTATATTATTGTAAATAGTATTATTTTATGTTAAAATGTTATTTACTGTATCGTTAATATGTATTTTATCAATATTTATGTTGTTGATATTGTTTATATCAATATTTTTGTTGTGTTTCATTTTTTTAATCAATATTTTTGTGTTCTATTTTTTTGTAATCAATATTTTTGTAATTGAGTTTTTTCTAGACGATATTTTTTTATCGATGTTAGTGTCATTTCTATTATGTGTATTGTGTATTGATATTTTTGATTATAATATTGTTGACTTGATAATTTCGTAGTTTGATGTTATCAGAGTCGATGATGATCTTCTGTTATTACAGGAATAGATTAATTTCTTCACCTCTGCATGGTTAATATTAAAATGAGACTTTTCCCCCATTCCCAGGTCAGGTGGCCTAACTGTATCCACTGCTCTATATAAAAATCCTAAGTACTGCTCTCATTGTTTATATACTGTGACAGTCACAACCAACCTTATGAGTTTTAGTACCCTTCCTGACAATTGACCAAAAATCTCAGAAACTTTTTGTGAGTATTGCATGATGCAAATCCATCCATTTATGATCTTGTTCTCTTATTACAATGTTCCTGAATTCCCTTCTTAAATTAGACTCCAGTTTATTATGGCCTGTAAATTACGCGTACTCCCTTCTTCTAATACCTTGTTTTTGTAACTTTATTTTGTTCTCCATTTGATAGTTACAGTGTTTTTTTGAGAGTTTATTGATGTTCTAACAGCTAAAAAAAATCAAACATTAGGCCAAGAATAGCAATATAAAAATCGATGTCTAACCTGGATATGCCTGAGTGTAAATTTATCACTGGGAGGGAAACATATGTTGGCCCTAATCTTATGTGCTTACTGACTATAGTCATGATTCCAAATGATTCTATTGCCTCTCCTTATCATGAGAACCTCTTGCCTAAATATTTATCTGTTTCAAATTTCCCTGTCTGAATACTGAAACAGTATATGCTGCAGGTTATGATCACTACCTGGATGGAGTATTATTTGAAAATCCTGCAAATTATTGACGTCAATTGCATGTATGAAGGTATAGTTTATACCGTGGCGGCAGCCACAGATTGGGAGTGGCCGGGTGGGGGTTGATTGGTGTTGTGTGGGGACCGGCGATGTCGGGGCGGTGATGCTGGGGTGAAGGGCGGGGAAGTGGGGAAGGTGAAGAATAAACAAGATAAAATTCACTTACCTCTTTCGCCGGCCAAATCTCTCCTCCTCTTACCTTCCACAAGTCTGGAACGGAAGTAGGAAACAAACAGGATTCTTCTAAGCCAATCACAATGCTGCAAGGCAGTGTTGTGATTGGCCTGAGCACCGTGGTTCAGTGCTGAGACAAGCAGTGGGTGCCTGTGCATGTTCCTCACCAGGCTGTGCATTACATCCTGATGAGGAACAGGCAAAGTGTGCATGACTGTTTGGCCAGCCCAAGACGACCGGCCAAACTGTCATGCACACTTAAGTGCTCGCCACTCCTCTCACTGCTCTGTGAGCAGCCTAGCCCCGCCCCACCCCATAAAACTGCCTCAGCAGCAGGGAAAAATAAAATGATAACAATGGCGTATTGTTACCCTTTTATTTTTCATTTTTACACTGCTGAAAGCAGTGGAGTGATGTTTCTCCACCTTAGCGGAGGAGCCGCCACTGAGTTTATAACAGAGATTTTACTTGTTTTTTAAAAGTTGATTTATTCAATAGATCATTCAAATCACTACCGTTTACATGACCTAATCCCAGGTTCATGAGCATGGAACTAGCTATTCTCCCCAAGCTTGTAAATTTCCTATCTTTAAAGACCGAGGTGTGGACTAACAGCTGATCCTCCAGCAAGCCCCCCAAGGGTAATTTTTCCCTCATCTGGAACAGATTGTTATTAAAATCAGCCTTAGAACTTGGAATTAAGCATATCAAAGTTTCAATCTCCTCTAAAATGGACATTACACTCTTTCTGTCCATGTCTTCAGTTGGAGGAATGTAGACATTGATTAAATGGAGTTGTGCATTTGTATCATACTTTACCCATGCTGCCAAAATATATGTTGTCCCATGAGAAATTATGTATTTTGATATTCCTGAACTACAGTGCAGTAGTATAGATAAACCACCACTGGTTCTCCCCAAAGTGACGTTTTGCTGCTAACATGTCTGTAGATATATAATTTTGAAAGATCAAGTCAGATGTATTCCTTGTTTCTTGTAGACAGATTATATCATGGAAGTTCAGGAAACTATATAGATCCTGGTGATAAAATGTTTTGCCTGTCTATTCCAGCCTGCAATATTCCAAGAACAGATCTGAGGCATTTTTTTAACATGTCATAGATGATCATTTCCTATATAAGGAATTCTGCCAATGTTTTTCATGCAAATGTGGCCCGGTAACTGATGTGATGAAATCTGTATGGATCTATTCGTACTACAGACAGTCACTATCGTAATTGCCAGATACTTTGTACCCATAGTAATACCATGTTCCGGTCCTTTAAATGTTGCCATAATAGTCAAAGTGGTGGCTTATCAATGAAATTTCTTTCTTTCTTTATGAAGTAGGAATATTTTCTAGGCTCCACTGTTTCTAACTTTATTCCTGAGTCTGTTAGTATGTCAGCTTTTTGAAGCATTTTTGCGTAGGTGTGTGGGTTAGAGTAAGTAGTGCGCGTACATTTTATTTGAGTCTGGCTGGCTATTAAGAATTGAATGGATAGGAGATTATATATTTTAAGATGTTCCAGATAGGAGAAAGGATGCAGGACCGTAAAGATATTATGTTGGTTCAAAACATTAAAAGGGACTTCTGATTCATAACTACGACAGAAATAATTTTGTACAAGCTTCTCCGTCTCCTTAAAAATAGGTGTTACAGCCTCCTGGTTGATAGTACTTGGGTTATACTCTGTAATAACATTTAACCCCTGATTGGGATTATGGGATGCTTCCTGCTTGCCCTATAAAAATGCACTGATTCGGAATAAGTCTGCTCTTGATGAGAAAGATCCCTACATCCCTACATTGTAACTTGACATTTCCTTTAGGAACAGTTGTAGTAACTGAAGACATATATTTTCCCTGTGGGTTACAGAGGACATTCAATATTTCTGAATTGCTATCCTTAGTTTTCTTTAGCTCAATGTCTTCTCTTAATAAATGCATCATTTATGATCTGCTAACCGCCCAGATGAGCAGAGTCAAGATCAATGTTTTTATTACCTTCGCATTTATGAAGAGAGTCACTCATGGCAGCTTTGAAACACAGTGTTTCCTAGTTTTCCCCATTCACCAAACAAGCACCCAGTGAAGATCATAGGTGATTTAGGAATCTACAGCCTGATTCATCATACTCCGTGTTGCAAGCCCCTAATAGCGATTCATAGCGAATCGCTATTAAGGACTCGCAAAACGGGATTCATGTAGGAATAGGCAAAAAAAATGCGATTCCTACTAATTCCTTATTTGCGATTAGCAAATTGCTAATCACAAATAAGGAATAACTCCCCATTCATTCCTATGGGCCAAAAGGCCCATAGGAATGAATGGGGAGTATTCCTTATTTGCGATTAGCAATTAGCTAATCGCAAATAAGATAGCGATTGAAAGGGTGCCAGGGGTGTCCAAAGGACACCCTGTAGCACCCCTTAAATGCCAATATGAACAGGGGTTGCGCACACACATGTCCAAAGGACATGTGTGTGTGCAACATGCAACTCAGAAAAATGTTTTTAAAAGCATTTTTCTGAGTTATCGCTATTTACCACGAGGTTTGACCTCGCGGTAAATAGCGGCCCGAAATTGCGATTTCGCAATTTTTAAATGGATGATGAATTGCATTTAAGGAATCTCAAATAGAGATTCCTTAAATGTAATCCATCGCAAATTTGCGAAAACGCAATTACCGATTTTTGCATTTGGGATGATGAATCCCAAATGAAAAAATCTCACTCGCAAAGAGCCAGATTCTCAGAATCTGGCCCTTAGCGAGCCGAATCGGGCTTCATGAATTAGGCTGTTTGTGATTTCCTTCCACTCATTAGCGAACATCTATCCAACAACCTTGAGAGTGATTTAGAGACCCAGAAGACATTTAAGCTGCAGTCTTTACCCAGTTCAGTATCTGATGAGTTGAATCCTTATCATACTGTTCTGCTTCAGTTCCTTTCAGCCTCATACTGTATGTGCTCTAGGAATGTTACCTGCATCATTTCCTAAATCATTTATGGTTTCGGTCGTGCTAATCCTTTCAACACAGGATCCCATGGACATGTGCTGTCGTCTGACACTGGGCTAGGGTCTAACTTGATGTACCATCATAAGCAACAATTGAGAAGAATTCCCCTTCGTGGCTTACTACCTTAAGGTCTTAAAGCCCTGTAACATTGCTCAACTTC
Organism: Lissotriton vulgaris; assembly: GCF_964263255.1. Classification (NCBI taxonomy): domain Eukaryota; kingdom Metazoa; phylum Chordata; class Amphibia; order Caudata; family Salamandridae; genus Lissotriton; species Lissotriton vulgaris. The sequence goes on from NC_141693.1 coordinate 626,502,955, forward strand.
ACAGATGCCCCATCGGCTCCAACATCCTTGTGGGATTGCTGTTCAGGGTAGGATAGAGTATATAGCTATTGCTTGTCTATTTGTAGTAACCTTTGCCCTTTCCTCGAGGTGTGTGACTAAAAAAAGAGTGTTTATCACAAGTTTATATATTTATGATATAGGCACTACCAACATAGCATGACAGAAAGCAGTGCAAACAATAGCATTTAAGAACTTCTGCATCCAAATGCTTTTTTCCGATGAAAAAACTAAAAAATACTCCACTGAAAGTGTGAAACTCCTGATGATATATTCAAAGCAGTGCTGGAATTAGAAACAATTTGCTCAGGAAGCCCATAAGTTGGCGTTCAAGATGTGGCATCAGTAAGTGGGTGAAGCCATTGGGGTAGAGAATGAGGAGCGGAAACTTACAGTCAACTTATACATTCATTTATTTATAATGTTTTGAATGCTCTGCCACAAAGAAATTGACAACATGGACAAACATGACAGTATCATTTCTGGCTTACTTCATTGGTCACAATTGTGCTGCATTTTAAAACATCCTCCAGTGGCGGCTATTGTGTGGCCAGCAAATGCTAGGGGTTAATAATAATGGTAAGGTAACTTAGGTATTTAATGTCCTTCCTGGAGAGATTTGTGTTTTGTCTAGTCTTATTTTTGACGCTTTAAGTAGCACAGAGGATTGATGTGTTTCCTGGAAAATGTATTTTTATAGATGGGTAAGTAGGTCATTGCTTTCGATACAGAGACCCTTTTGCTACATGCACTTCAAAAGTTGAAATCCTTCGACTACAGCTCAGTCAATTTTGAACTGGCAAAAGGGAGCGGCATGCAATCTGAAAGGCATAGGTTTAGAACCTTATTGCTTTTTTGTTACTCAATATGTTATTATTCTAAGGTTGCTAAAAATTGTTTTTTTGGGGCAATAGTCAAGTGTTGGTTGTACAAACAACTCATCAAGTGTTGTTAGTACAAACAACTCAAATCACTGTGTGACATTTTAAATCCTGACTTTGTGTTTTTTTTTCCTGGCCATGCAATGGTATGCAGCTTATACACCTTGTAATCCTTATTGTCTTATGTAATACATTTTATACATTGGTTTAAACGTGTGTATGATTTATGGTATCTTGATAGCGTGTGCATATGATTTAAAGCACTCTGACATTCTATATTAGGATGAGTAGTGCTATAAAAGAAATAAAAAATATATTAGTGCTATTTAAATCGTTATTTGTGTAATTACTAATAAAGACCAGTTCATCTGTCATTCTTCCATTGCATGTATATCTCGTACACAGGGGTTGAAAAAGCCTCTAAATCATAGTTTCTCATAAATACCAGTTAGTGATCACAAGCTGCATGCCATTCCTCCCTTCCATTGTATTGGCATATAGCAGTTAGGCTCCAGGTAGCTCACAGACAGCATAATACTAGAACCAGAGAAGAGCTGATGGCCCTTTAAATCAGACCTTTGTTTTGGGCCCAGCTGTAATTGAAAAAAAAAAGCAGTCATCGGTGTCAAAATAATTACACTTGAGGTTATATATTAGCTATAAAAGTCACACAAGATACCGCTTGATAATCTCTGCACCATAAAAAAATGTAGTTCATAATCTTTTGATATTCACAGGTTTGCGCCACCTATCTTGTCATTGCAGAAGGAAATTGGAAAATATGATGCTGTACTACATATGACAATAGTCCTACACAACACAGATGTTTTTGTGCAGTGTTTTGTTTCCCAAATCTTAGTAACTCTGCCCCCAAGTATCATGTGCCCTATCAAGCCTTTGTACCATGGTATTTTCCCCATTAAATGTATGTGCAATATTTTTGTACCCAAACAACACCAGGGTGGGGCCACAGCACAAACTCCTCTATAGGTACGTATCTTCAACCCTCTTCCATCCTCTTGCCAACTCAGGTCACCCCATCTTTGTTAGGTCAGTCTTGACCAGTGAAGCTAGTGATACACATTCTTGTTATGCAACCACTTTTCTACCCAAACCCTATTTCACATACATGAAGTGCTCAAATGCTGCTTGAAAATCAGGTTTTTTGAAAGTTGTCTTCAATTAGGTGTCTACATTTCTCTACTCAAAACATAAGTATAGCTGAGTAAAATTGGACAGAAAATGAAATGTAATATAGTAGCTTCCTCGCATTTTTAGAAGACTTTGCAACAGTTCCTTGCAGTAACAGAGGTTCCTCATAAAGTGTCCATAATGGGAAGTAACGGATAAAAGAAATAACAAGCATTTGCAATGCAATTGGTCTCGCCTTTGGGACCTTATATGTATTTAGCTATGCAGCACATTAGCCTAGGCGCTGAAACATCTACTGTTATAACATGGAGGGAAATTAAGCACCAAACTGCGTGACATGCCAGGTATGGGAACACATGGAAAGAAATATTGCCGTTCAGTGGGAAATGGTATAGTCCAAAGATCAGTTTTTTTGGGGGGGAAACAGATTTTATTGTCAAATGGCACATATGTTGCAGTGCTCTGTACCCCAGAGACAGCTGCAGTATCAAATTGTACAGAAGGAAGAAAGCAATTGACCTTTTGAAAGGAACAACCGAAAAAACCTGACATAGTGTATCAATTAGGATACTAAACCCCCCTCAACTCCCCCCCACACTCCCCCCTTGAGTCACACAAAGTCCACTGAGTCTAGTCCATGAGTAGTAAATATAGAACTAAGAGAGATAAAAGAACGGAAAAAATCAGCAGAAGTACACACACACCCCAGGCTGCCCCCACACCCCCCCCTGCACCAGATCCATCCCATGGGACCCCGCCATCACTCCGCTGGGAGATCATCTGCAGCAATGGGAGGCTCCAGCCACAGACCCTGATAATCCACCCACCATTTCCATATTTTGTAGTGCTTACGTGGGCATCCCCTGGCTACAAAGATTGGCTGTCCAAGCCCCATGCAAAAGTCTAGGACATTTTTCCAGGGGGCCACCGAGGGGGCCCATGGATCTTTCCATGCCCAGGCTATATCGCGTTTCACCAATGTGAGGCCCAGTTGCATAAGATGTCTTTTCTAGACATTGCCCCCAATCCCCTCCATGACATGGAGCAGGGCGAACTGTGGAGTAAGTGATAGACACTGCCAAACAGTATGCAAGAATGTTCCATCCTCCCGGCCACAACAAAGACATTCCAGGGAGGCAATCAATCCCGCCCGCCACAGACAAACCTGAGTGAAGTAGGCCCTGTGTAGATATTTAAATTGAATGAGGCGAAGACGCATTGCTATGGCCGCTACCCGGGGGCGGCTAGGGCCTCCCTCCAATCTTCCTCCTCCAGCATACCCACATTATCCTCCCAATCCCCCTGAAGCTTCTGGAGCGTGGGAGAGCAATGAGTAACTAGGGACTGGTAGATTCGGGAGATCTTCTTTGTCTCCAGATCCCCCATGAAGACCTTCGCCTCCAATGGGCTAAATTCTGGGAGAGATTCCAGGCCCTCCAGACTGGGGGACAGTGCATGGCGGAGTTGGAGGTACCAAAAGAACTGGGACCGGGGCATCCAAAATTTCCCCTGCAAATCTCGGAAGGACTTGAGTGACACATCCCCCACGACAACCCCTAGGGTCAAGATGCCTATAGCATCCCAGTCCCAAAAGCCCTGCAGGGCCGCCAGGTCAGGCAGACGCCCATTGTGCCATAGAGGAGTTTCTCGGATCAGGGTATTCCACCACCCCATTCACCTCAGCGACAGCCTCCAGATTTGAAATACTACCTGCGTGACTGGTGGCAGCGTACCCGGCAACAACGCTGAATAGAGAATAGTGTGTAATGTGTGGGGTCCCATAAGGCGACACTCCAACGCCTAAGTCGAGTCCCCCCTATTACCATACCACCACTCATTGAGAACCAATAAATGCGAGGCCTGGTAATGCGAGAGGATATCCGAGGTCACAAGTCCTCTGCAGTAAGTGGAAAGAAAGCATGTGCGCAGGGCTACGCGTACTGCACCCCCCCCCCGCACGAACTGTCCTAGCACTGAATTCACCAGCCGGAACCATCAGGATGCGATCGGGTACGGGTGATTCTGTAGCTGGTAGAGCAAGCGAGGTAGCGCTACTATCTTAAAAATTGCTGATCTGCCGTATATTGTCAAGGGCATACGCGACCAGGTTTTTATATCCGCACAAACGTGCACCCAAATCGGTGCCAGGTTTCTCCCCTAAGAAATGGCTGGCACATCTGAGAGGAATACCCCTTGTTGCCTTTATTGGAAATACATTAAGATCAAAAAGGGACAACTACATGTTGCGTTCGTCGACCTAAGGGCGGCGTTTGATTTAGTTCCACGCAATCTATTGTGGGAAACACTAAGTTCAGTAGGGATGTCATCAACCCTGATAGCGCAAATAAAAGAGCTACATAGAGGGAACTTTGCCAGAGTACGGTGGGGCCCAAAGGCGAATTAACCCCTAAAATACCAATTGAACGAGGTGTGCGCCAGGGGTGCGTACTGGCCCCTACACTGTTTTCGCTATTCGTGAACGACATTCCGTCATACCTGCAAGAATGCAGCAATGACTCTCCCAAGTTGAATGGTGAAAAAGTTACTTCCCTGTTGTTTGCGGATGACACTATACTAATTTCCCAGACAAAAAAAGGCCTCCAGTCTCTTTTAAACTCCTTCTATGACTATTGCAACAAGAAAGGACTGGAGATAAACGGGAAAAAGACAAAGTGTATGGTCCTAAATCCAATCAAGAGCGACAAGGGCTGTCTAACTCTAAATGGAACAAAATTGGAATCAGTCCCGCATTTTGGTTACTTGGGGGTAATATTAGACTCCAATTTTACATGGAAAGCCCAATTAGAAAAATGTAAGATGCTGTTTAGCCAGAACACTAAACCCATTCTCCGAGAACAAGGTCTAAGCACCAGCAAAGCCGTGTCCCCAGCAGTTGAACTCTTTAAATATAAGGTTCAATCTGCTGTATTGTACGGCTCGGAAATTTGGGGCCCAGGATCCAAAGATGTTTTTAGGGTCATGGACAACAACTTCCTGAGAAGTTTGGTCAGAGTCCCTAGGAGTACTCCTCTGGTTCCGCTCCAGCTTGATCTAAACTTTCGTAGAACGGACCATCATATTATTCTACGTCCTTTATTGTTATGGATTAGGCTGTGGCGCGTACCGGAGTTGCAGGCCTATAAAAATGGGCTAACAGAAATCATGGAGCTTGACAGCTTTAATGTGATACCCTGGTTTAAACATGTCAAATTCTGGCTCACCTTAATAGGATTGTCACATTATTGGGAACAACCAGATATACTTCCACCAAATTCAAAAATCATGGTAAAAAAGTGTTTTTGGTCGTATATCTTAGGTATGATCATAAACGCTCCTTCTAATGGGTCGCTTGTACAAAGATTCCTTAACTTCAAAGATGATCCATTCTTCGAGGTATTTCTGGATGAAATAGAACCACCGCTTACAAAGACCTTATTTCTGAAATTCAGATATGGAAACCTTCAAATTGGTTCAACACTGGTTCGTTGGTCTGGTGGTGTAAACTCGGTGAATCATGTAGAGGGTGAACTTTGTACCATGTGTGGTGGTAACCAACAAGAAAATGAGCTACATATCCTCTTCTTCTGCCCAATATACGCACAGGCTAGAAGAAGATGGATTAAGCCCATATGTTTAACATTAGGTGTAAGAACATGCTCTCAGGCCCTAAGGATTCTTTTGACCGATAGTAGTCAGCCTATCGTATTTAGTGTTAGTAGATTCTTGCACAGTATCTTTTTCCAAAGGAAAAAATTGGGTTATAAACTGTAAAATGTAATGTACCAAAAGTGTTGTAGACATGTTACAATTGTTCTTTGTACTAACTGAGGGACAACTGATGAACTCCTATTTCTGTCGCCTGTACTTGATGAAATTTATTTCTGTCACCCACATTTGTTCCTATTTAGTTAGAATAACTATTATGACCTTTCAGACTTCTTAATCTTTGATTTTAGAATCGACATGAAAACTGAATGAATTTTACAGCATGCTATGTATTTTAATGGAATGTTTTATTGTTGTAATGTATTGTTCTTTTATGGTATTCATGCCGAAATAAAGATAAAATTGAATTGAATTGAATACCCCAAGATACTTTAGCCCCCCCCACTGCCACCTGAAACGCGGATGCCCATGTGCCCACTCTCACCCGGTCTCCCAGAACCCACAGTGTGGATTTAAGGGGGTTCATATATAACCCTGACGATTCCCTAAATATTTGCATGATCTGCAGAAGCCGAGGCCCTGATCTATCCAATGCCATAAGGAAAATAAGGACATCATCCGCATATAGTGCGATCCTGTCAGACAAACCCGGGGCCCTCTCAAAGCCCCAAAGCTGTGTGTCAATGCACACCCAGGCCGCCAACGGCTCCATGGCCAGGGCAAATAAATACGGCGACTTGGGGCACCCCTGCCTGGTGACTCGTCTGATAGAGAAGCTGGATAAAACCACTCCTGCCACCTTTACCGACGCCGTCAAGTCGGTATAGAGGAGCATCAAGTATGACAGAAAACGTGGGCCAAAGTTGAGTCTGTATAGAGGGTGAACAAGTAGACCCAACTTAGAGAGCCGAATGCCCTGTCCATGTCCTCTAGTAGGAGGTGTAGCCAATAGCCGCCATTGCCACATGCGCCCACCATATGTTATGTCTTGTCACCCTCTAAAGCATAAGCCGGCCTGGTCTGAATGTACCAGTGCTGAAATGTGAGGTAAGAGGCAGTTAGCCAATGCTTTGGCCAAATCTTTGGCCTCCACATTCAGGAGAGAAATGGGGCGGTAGGAGGCGTACTACTCCGGGGGCTGGCCAGGCTTATGGAACACCACCACCTCCGCATGCCTCCAGTCTGGGGGGAGCCGGCCCGCCTCCCTGGCTTCTTCCAGTGCCGCCCGATAATATGGGGCCAGCCGTAAGTTGTACTGTCTAAAGAACTTGCTAGGGAACCTGTCGGGTCCAGGCGCCTTCCCGGAGTTGAGCTCTCCCAGGGCCGTGCCCAGTTCTTCATCCGTCAGGGCGAGCTCCAGCTGTTGACGTGTCTCATCCGACACCACTTTGGGTGGGAGGTCCGCTATGAATTTGTCAACCGTAGCCTTCGGTAAGCACTCCAGTGGGGAATAAAGATCCGCATAATAGTTGCCGAAGCACTCCGCTATGGCCATAGGGTCCGTTATCAGCACCCCCACCTGATCGAGCACCCCCGGAAGGGCCTGAGGTTGAAAAGCGCCCTGGCAGAGCCGATGAAGCATCTTGCTGGACTTGTCCCTCCACTGACATATCCTACTACGCGTCTCCAGCCAAACCTGTCAGGCCTCATACATCAGGAGAGGGGCGTAGGATTGCTGTGCCAGGAGTAGTTGTCGCACAGCCTGCCCCTCGCCTGTCTCCCGGCTCCGAGGCTCGAGCGCCTCCACTTCCGCCTCAGCCCGAACCAATTTGTCCCTGCGCTTTTTTCGCGCCGCTACACACCAGGCTATGTCCACCCCCGTAGAGTAGGCTTCAATGCCTCCCACAAGGTCACGGCACTGGAAACAGACCCCTCCTTGATGGCAAGATAATGAGCAATTGCCTCCCTCATGTGTTTCCCGTACTCATCATTCTGCAGGTTTCACACCGAGAGGCGCCAGAGGAAGGGTTGTCGCCCACTGCCCATTTGCAGCTCAACGGACACCAGGGAGTGATTCAAGAGCCCACGGGGAGAATCTCAGCTGACACCACCCTGGCAGCCGTCACTCGAGGAACAAATATGTAGTCGATTCTAGAGAAGGACTTATGAACCACCAAAAGGTATGTAAACTCCTGCCTGTCCCCATGTATGTGCCGCCATGTGTCTACCCAGTCAAGGCTTGCCACCAAAGAGTGCAGTTTCATGGGCTGACCGCAACCCAGGCCACCATCACTCAATGATGAGTCCGACTCCGGCCCAGGCGGCGTGTGCACTCGCACTCGTAGAGTTTAATCTGTCCATTTGAATACCTCCTCTGGAGCATCAAAGAAGTGCGGGATTGGTACATCAACCGCACGCGAGCCGGGAAAAAGAGGGCATACAGGAGCTTGAGGTCTCTCAGTCGAACTTTTGCTGCCATGAATGATTGGCGCTGCGCTGCACTAGACGCGTATAGTCCGGGAATATCAGGATGCGTTGATTGTCATAGAGCAGAGGTTCTTTGGCCGGGGCCTGCTTAAGTATGGCATCACAGTCAAGATAATTCAAGAGTTTGGCAATCACCGGCCTTGGACGGGCCCCCACAGAGGGTTTCTGAATCAGCGCTCTATGGGCATGCTCAACAACGAAACACCAGGACATGGTTTCAGTAGGGGGCCAGCGTTCCAGCCATTGTGTGAGGAAGCGTTCCATGTTGCCATTTTCGCAGCCCTCTGGAAATCCAACAAATCACAGGTTGTTCCGCCGGCCCGCCCCTCGGCATCCTCAACTCAGAGCGCCAGGCCCTTCTTGATGTGGGTCTCCGCCTCAGTGATGCAGGACACTGCATTCTGTAGATCTTGTCCCAGCAACATAACGTCTGAGCCCACCGCTCCAATCTTGGCATCAAGCATGTCCCTGGATTGGGTAATTTCCACTGTCAGGACAGCATTATCCGGAATAGTCTCCTGCTGGCCCCCCGTAGCACCAGCCGCCACTACTGGGCCGGTGAATTTGTCGATAGGCCCATGTTTTGTGGAGCCACTGTTGCCCTTGTCCCTCGTCATATCCAACTTCAGCTCACACCCCGCTGGTTCGGACAAAGCCGGGCCAGCCGCCGACGCGGGAACTCCCTCAGCGTATATACGTAGCAGGCCGGTTAGAGACCCGATCCGTCCCCCCGGGGAAGCGCCCCCGATCCAGGGCCCGCAATCCACCAATGGAGGCCTCGTCAGACGGGGCCCCCCCTTTGTAGAATGTTGTTCACCCTCTCTTCCCCGCAGCCCAAAATTTCCGCCGATCTCACGCCATGCCTCTAGGGTTGAGGGGGCCCCCCGGGGTGAAGGAATGGGAGACCCCCACTGTTGTAGGCCGGCCAGTGTCCACTCCATAGACCTACCCGCACACAGGGTGCCGGCTGCTGACCAAAGTCTCAATGACTCCAATAGGAGGACGTGAAACACCCCCTCAACCGGGTATCCCCTCTCAGCAGCCGTGTCTCAACTGGCCGTGAGTGTGCCGCGAGGTGTCCGCCAATCACGTAGGCCTCTGTCGGCTTCACCCAGTGTCCCCAGGCCACTCCTCGTGGGGGCCCAAGCTCCGGCTCCCAGCTGCTCCGGCCACAGCAATTTGGCATCGGACCACTACGGTAGGCGATCAGTGCCTAAATGCCACCTCCTGGGGTCAGAGGGAGTCAGGATAAATGAAGGATAGTTTTTGGGCTGGATGGAGCTGGCTAGCACACGCCTGCCATGATGGCCTGCTAAACCACGCCCCCCAAAGGATCGGTTTTTAATATAAAATCAGGGCCTTCAATGGTCGTATCACTGAAAATACAAGATTTGAAAAAAATATTGTCCATGGGTGCTCGTGGAAGACAATTTCTATGGACTGGAATCTATAGAATCCTAAAGTGGCTTCTGCTTGTCGTTTTCTATCAATAAAGGTAAATAGATGTAGTTGCCAGAAAAAGAAAAAGAATATAAAGTCTCTCAGCAGAATGCAATTCTGGTTTTCAACTGACCTCTGTTGGCCGTCTTTTATCATGAAAGTTAAATAGAGGCAGTTGAACAGAAAAAAAGTCCCTAAACGGAAGCAGACATGTCCTAGGGATGATCTCCAGAGCTCACATAGCACATACACATATAAGTATATAATAAGTATATACTAAAGTATATACAAGAGGTCTCAACCTAAAAAGAGATGGTCACGTAATGATAAAAATAGCTTACAAAGATTTTTTTCCTTCAGTAGATGTGACTAAGTCCTAAGCAATGTGTGACTTCTGAATTTCTAGGAATAGCTCACAGCTCTTCATGGGTTTAGGGTAGTGTAAGGGTGGGAGTAGTGTGGTTAGCGTAGTAGTGTTTTAGGGTTTAGGGTAGTGTAGGGGTGGGAGTAGTGTGGGTAGTGTTGTAGTGTTTTAGGGTTTAGGGTAGTGTAAGGGTAGGAGTAGTGTGGGTAGTGTAGTAGTGTTTTATGGTTTAGGGTAGTCTAAGGGTGGGAGTAGTGTGAGTAGCATAGTAGTGTTTTAGGGTTTAGGGTAGTGTAGGGGCATGGGAGTAGTGTGGGTAGCTTAGTAGTGTTTTAGGGTTTAGGGTAGTGTAGGGGTGGAAGTAGTGTGGGTAGCGTTGTAGTGTTTTAGGGTTTAGGGTAGTGTAAGGGTGGGAGTAGTGTGGGTAGTGTAGTAGTGGTTTAGGGTAGTGTAAGGGTGGGAGTAGTGTGGGTAGTGTAGTAGTGGATTAGGGTAGTGTAAGGGTGGGAGTAGTGTGGGTAGTGTAGTAGTGTTTTAGGGTTTAGGGTAGTGTAGGGGTGGGAGTAGTGTGGGTAGCGTAGTATTGTTTTAGGGTTTAGGGTAGTGTAGGGATGGGAGTAGTGTGGGTAGTGTAGTAGTGTTTTAGGGTTTAGGGTAGTGTAGGGGTGGGAATAGTGTGGGTAGCGTAGTAGTGTTTTAGGGTAGTGTAAGGGTGGGAGTAGTGTGGGTAGCGTAGTAGTGTTTTAGGGTTTAGGGTAGTGTAGGGGTGGGAGTAGTGTGGGTAGCTTAGTAGTGTTTTAGGTTTTAGGGTAGTGTAAGGATGGGAGTAGTGTGGGTAGCGTAGTAGTGTTTTAGGGTTTAGGGTAGTGTAGGGGTGGGAGTAGTGTGGGTAGTGTAGTGTTTTAGGGTTTAGGGTAGTGTAGGGGTGGGAGTAGTGTGGGTGGCTTAGTAGTGTTTTAGTGTAGGGATGGGAGTAGTGTGGGTAGCGTAGTAGTGTTTTAGGGTTTAGGGTAGTGTAGGGGTGGGAGTAGTGTGGGTAGTGTTGTAGTGTTTTAGGGTTTAGGGCAGTGTAAGGGTAGGAGTAGTGTGAGTAGCGTAGTAGTGTTTTAGGGTTTAGGGTAGTGTAGGGGTGGGAGTAGTGTGGGTAGCGTAGTAGTGTTTTAGGGTTTAGGGTAGTGTAGGGGTGGAAGTAGTGTGGGTAGCGTTGTAGTGTTTTAGGGTTTAGGGTAGTGTAAGGGTGGGAGTAGTGTGGGTAGCGTAGTAGTGTTTTAGGGTTTAGGGTAGTGTAGGGGTGGAAGTAGTGTGGGTAGCGTTGTAGTGTTTTAGGGTTTAGAGTAGTGTAAGGGTGGGAGTAGTGTGGGTAGTGTAGTAGTGGTTTAGGGTAGTGTAAGGGTGGGAGTAGTGTGGGTAGTGTAGTAGTGGTTTAGGGTAGTGTAAGGGTGGGAGTAGTGTGGGTAGTGTAGTAGTGGTTTAGCGTAGTGTAAGGGTGGGAGTAGTGTAGGTAGTGTAGTAGTGTTTTAGGGTTTAGGGTAGTGTAGGGGTGGGAGTAGTGTGGGTAGCGTAGTAGTGTTTTAGGGTTTAGGGTAGTGTAGGGGTGGGAGTAGTGTGGTTAGTGTAGCAGTGTTTTAGGGTTTAGGGTAGTGTAGGGGTGGGAATAGTGTGGGTAGCGTAGTAGTGTTTTAGGGTAGTGTAAGGGTGGGAGTAGTGTGGGTAGCGTAGTAGTGTTTTAGGGTTTAGGGTAGTGTAGGGGTGGGAGTAGTGTGGGTAGCTTAGTAGTGTTTTAGGTTTTAGGGTAGTGTAAGGATGGGAGTAGTGTGGGTAGCGTAGTAGTGTTTTAGGGTTTAGGGTAGTGTAGGGGTGGGAGTAGTGTGGGTAGTGTTGTAGTGTTTTAGGGTTTAGGGCAGTGTAAGGGTAGAAGTAGTGTGGGTAGTGTAGTAGTGTTTTATGGTTTAGGGTAGTGTAAGGGTGGGAGTAGTGTGAGTAGCGTAGTAGTTTTTCAGGGTTTAGGGTAGTGTAGGGGTGGGAGTAGTGTGGGTAGCGTAGTAGTGTTTTAGGGTTTAAGGTAGTGTAGGGGTGGAAGTAGTGTGGGTAGCGTTGTAGTGTTTTAGGGTTTAGGGTAGTGTAGGGGTGGGAGTAGTGTGGGTGGCTTAGTAGTGTTTTAGTGTAGGGATGGGAGTAGTGTGGGTAGCGTAGTAGTGTTTTAGGGTTTAGGGTAGTGTAGGGGTGGGAGTAGTGTGGGTAGTGTTGTAGTGTTTTAGGGTTTAGGGCAGTGTAAGGGTAGGAGTAGTGTGAGTAGCGTAGTAGTGTTTTAGGGTTTAGGGTAGTGTAGGGGTGGGAGTAGTGTGGGTAGCGTAGTAGTGTTTTAGGGTTTAGGGTAGTGTAGGGGTGGAAGTAGTGTGGGTAGCGTTGTAGTGTTTTAGGGTTTAGGGTAGTGTAAGGGTGGGAGTAGTGTGGGTAGCGTAGTAGTGTTTTAGGGTTTAGGGTAGTGTAGGGGTGGAAGTAGTGTGGGTAGCGTTTTAGTGTTTTAGGGTTTAGAGTAGTGTAAGGGTGGGAGTAGTGTGGGTAGTGTAGTAGTGGTTTAGGGTAGTGTAAGGGTGGGAGTAGTGTGGGTAGTGTAGTAGTGGTTTAGGGTAGTGTAAGGGTGGGAGTAGTGTAGGTAGTGTAGTAGTGTTTTAGGGTTTAGGGTAGTGTAGGGGTGGGAGTAGTGTGGGTAGTGTAGTAGTGTTTTAGGGTTTAGGGTAGTGTAGGGGTGGGAATAGTGTGGGTAGCGTAGTAGTGTTTTAGGGTAGTGTAAGGGTGGGAGTAGTGTGGGTAGCGTAGTAGTGTTTTAGGGTTTAGGGTAGTGTAGGGGTGGGAGTAGTGTGGGTAGCTTAGTAGTGTTTTAGGGTTTAGGGTAGTGTAGGGATGGGAGTAGTGTGGGTAGCTTAGTAGTGTTTTAGGGTTTAGGGTAGTGTAAGGGTGGGAGTAGTGTGGGTAGCGTAGTAGTGTTTTAGGGTTTAGGGTAGTATAGGGGTGGGAGTAATGTGGGTAGTAAAGTAGTGTTTTAGGGTTTAGGGTAGTGTAAGGGTGGAAGTAGTGTGGGTAGCGTTGTATTGTTTTAGGGTTTAGGGTAGTGTAAGAGTGGGAGTAGTGCGGGTAGCGTAGTAGTGTTTTAGGGTTTAGGGTAGTGTAAGGGTGGGAGTAGTGTGGGTAGCGTTGTATTGTTTTAGGGTAGTGTAAGGGTGGGAGTAGTGTTGGTAGCGTAGTAGTGTTTTAGGGTTTAGGGTAGTGTAGGGGTGGGAGTAGTGTGGGTAGCGTAGTAGTGTTTTAGGCTTTAGGGTAGTGTAGGGGTTGGAGTAGTGTGGGTAGCGTAGTAGTGTTTTAGGGTTTAGGGTAGTGTAAGGGTGGGAGTAGTGTGGGTAGCGTAGTAGTGTTTTAGAGTTTAGGGTAGTGTAGGGTTGGGAGTAGTGTGGGTAGTGTAGTAGTGTTTTAGGGTTTAGGGTAGTGTAGGGGTGGTAGTACTGTTGGTAGCGTTGTATTGTTTTAGGGTTTAGGGTAGTGTAAGTGTGGGAGTAGTGTGGGTAGCGTAGTAGTGTTTTAGGGTTTAGGGTAGTGTAAGGGTGGGAGTAGTGTGGGTAGCGTAGTAGTGTTACAGTGTTTTTGGGTTGACGCAGTGTAGGGGTGGGAGTAGTCTGTTGTGTAGGTGTAGTGATAGGGATGTTACTTACCTTGCATACTTTTACCACAAGTATAGCTTTACCACGCATGCCTTTGCGTTGTAATGGCATGCCTGGTAAAAGCATACTCGTGGTAAAAGTATGCGATGTTATGGCATGCGATGTCATTGACAATGCGTACTAATACCCGCGTTGTAATGGCATACGTGGTATTAGTATGCAATGTAATGACATACATTCCCTTGTTGTAGTGCTAAGGGAGTTTAGAATTACTGAAGAGTTTCTGTATGTATAGAGGAACACAATCTGCATTTCAAAATAAGTTTTAAAATGATCTAATTGGTAGTTATGAAGCTTATTTATGTTTCAAGTGTTTAGGCTGCTAATGAGAGTTTTTTTTACCAGTGTAACAATACTTGGATCTTAGTTTAATTTCTGCAAGTAGTCCTAAACCTGTTTGAAAACAGACATGCCAATGTTCATTTGCAATCAAATCACAGAGTGGTTTTATTTTCTTCCTTTCAGTTGTAATTCATCCTCAAAAATAACTTATTCTAAAGAGGCACGTGGACGGGGCAAATGGCACCGAAAGTGCATCCTCTAATCCCAATGCCACCATGTTTGAAATATTTTGAAAATACAGCTTTAACTAGCACTCTGTACAATTTCTACCTTGTACCGTTTGCTTAGCGTGTGGGTTATACTGGAGTCTGCTCCTTTTCAAATCACCATTTTACAATGCATTACAGAAAACCAAAATTAAAAGAATAATATAAACGAGAACGTGGTGAGGCAAAGCCTGCTTTCTCTTTCTATTTGTGCTGATGGCTGCTTTGTTAGAGCGTTCAAGCTCTCCCTAGCCAGGGAGACGTATTTCAGAGAAGTGTCACATGGCACAGGAGAATAAGCATCTGAAGCATCGGGCGTCTGGGCTATGAAAACATTTATACAAATACTCAGGGGCATATTTATGAAGCTCCACCTTCCTTGCGCTGTGTGAAAGGGAAGGAATGCGCCGAATTTTAACGCAATATTTCCCATTCCAGTCTTTTTCTTGTGCTGGCGCCCTTTTTGGCTGCCTAGCGCCTAAGCACGCACCCTTGCTCCATGGTGCAAGGGTGCCGCACTGCGGCCAGGATTTTTTTTGTGCACTAAGGTACACCTTCCTGCACAAAAACAATCCCCTGAGGTTTTTTCATTTTTCTATGTGTGCTGCCGAATGCAACACACGTAGAAAGAGGAAAAGGGAGGTGAAATAAAGATATTTCTCCTTCTTATGCCTTCCCTGAGGGGTGTGTAGCATTTTGACGCTAGCCCAGGTTTACCTGTTTTGGTAAATTTGCGAATGCGTCAAAATTCAAGGGTGGATACATGGGAACATTCACGTTCCACCCATGGAATGCTTTCCGGGCCACACTAACTTAACACCAAGATGTGCGCTGCATTGCGTTACTCTGGATTTATTAAGCCAGGCAGGGCCATTCAAGGTGAACTTGTGTGACTTGACTAATCCAGTTTAGGTTGCATCGCCCTTGCTCCCCCTTGCATGGCGCAACTGAGACCCAAAACCTTCATAAAGATGCCCCTCAATGCATTCATTTTTACCGCAACCCCCACCCCCCTCAACAAAAATGCAACACATATTCTATGAACAGCAGTAGTTAAAAAACCAGGGGGGTGGAGTAGCGGCAAGCCTTATCCAGTGTTTTATTTAAAAAGTTATTATTAGCCACAATAATTGATGGCCTAACAGTGAGAACCCATCAACTAACAGATTTGGAACCAGAGATAGTGGAAAGTATTCCTTCCTAATAGATAATTTAATCTCCCTCTAACTGCAAATGTTTACTTGGATTTGTGTGAGGCCGTCTCCAGTTCAGTGAGCTATCAAAGCAGTAAATAAGGGATGGAATCTGATTAATACGTGCCTATTGCAACACTTAAATGTCTAAAGTTTTATATACCACACTGCAAAATTGAGACTTTGATTAACTTCATACTTTTTGCGATTACATCTCCGTTTCTCTGGCATGCAATAAATAAAATAAATACTTCTATTAGTGCTTTACCTTGGGCAAATTCAGAGAATAAAGCATTTTTCTCAATGGATCTGGGGGGGTTTTAATCCCCTATGGATTGTTGTGCTCCATGGCTGGGCTTACACATCAAGTGTGCTCCGACCCTTCTAAACTTCAGAAAAAAACTAAAGACATGGTTGTTCCCTGCCTAAACCTCCCTTACCGCCCCCGAGAGTTCGGCAACTACAGCGCCGAGACACCCATGGGTATTTGCGCGCTCTAAAAATCGCCAAATAAATAAAATAAAATAAATGTAAGATCATGCCCAGGTCTTTCCTTAACTCCTATGTAATTCATGATCTTTTTTTTGTAGTTTTTGCTATGGTGAAGCGAAACCCCACTATTGTGACAGAGTGGTGTGCAATAAAGTAACATTCACAAAAATATCAAGGTATAGTACTAGAATTGAAAGAAGTCTCTGTGTAATAGGTAAACTCAGAAATAACCCAGGAGTGAACAAAGAAGGTGACAGATTGAGAGTAATGTGTTCTAGACACAACGACGATCCATAAATAAAATGCAGCAATGAACATGTGTCAGATTGAGATAGGTGTTTGAGGCAAGAAAGGCACGTACTGTAGTAATGTGGGTGCGGATGGGAGAGTAAGTGAGTGTAAAACAGTGGCATAGAAACAAAAAACATGGGATTCAGTGAGTAGTACATTTAAGCAAAATTATTTTGGAAAGATTAAATCAGGTTCAGTAGTTGTTTTTTGTATCTAGCTTTGAAATATTGTAGAAAGGGTGAAAGTCTAATGTCAGTGGGAAGTGCCTTCAATATTCTGGGGCATTCCATGAAAAGGTCAGTTTGAGAGTGAAGATTGTTTTTTGAGAATTAGTGTTTTTATGCTTCTGAGGCTTTCATTATGAAAAATGTCAGATTTTCATGCAGAGAGACTGGGGAGGGCAGAAATTCTTGATTCCAATCAGTGTCACTACACTGAAGTCCACCAACTACAAATATTGTTCCAAGAATTGGTAGTAAAGCCACACCCCTCAGAATGCCATGTCTAGTCATTTGTGTTTTTCCACAATTCTGGGGACAAATCCTCTGGCATTTTCCACTTACTCAAATTAACCAGAAGATGTCTGTGGTTCAGGATCAAGGCACGGTTTGATTATCTCAGAGGGAGTGTTGCATGCTATCCCCATGGTGCTACAGGAGTCAGACAGAGGCTTGACTCTGCTCCTGCCTCTACCCCAGGTCTTAAAGCGACAGCCCTTGATGAAACTGGACCTAGTGACTATTAACATTATGAAGGCTGGAGACATTTGGCTACTTGGAGAAATATTCCCACCCCTCTAGATTTTGCTCTTCATGTTTGACACCACCACTTGTTATTAGTGTCATAGAGTCCTGTTTGTTTCAAGAAAGCTCCACCATTTATGCGTGAGTTAAGAGGACAATTATTGTGCAACAGCTTATAGGTGAAACTAGGACACTAAATATAAGGTTATAATTATAATATTAATCCACATTTGTAAAGCGCGAACAATCACCCGTAAGGTTCTCCAGGCGCCTGGGGTCGTCGGGAAGATTAAGCAAGCTATTGCCCAGAGTCACATGGTGCTGGGCTAATATGCTGCCGGCGCCGGGGATCGAACCGTGATCCCCAGATTCCAGCAACAGGCACCCTAGCCGCGGCGCCACACCTCTCCCTCTTACTGAACAAGGAGGAAGTGTGTGCCTCTGTGAAGTGTACAACAAAAATATATTGGAATTCACAAATGCTCTTTCACTATAGTAGTGTGCCGAGCACTCTTAAGCATTTCTAAGAGACCGCAGAAAGAACAATTTTACACATTTAGGGCCAGATCTCCGACCCTATTTTGCATGTGCAAACGGGTTTGTGACCCATTTGCACATGCAAAATCTAATAAGGCCATGTACAATCCCTATTTAGCGAGTTGCAGTTGTTTTGCGACTTGCTAAATAGGAATTGGGAGTCGCTATTAGGAAGGGGCATTCTATAGGTGTCCCTTCCTAATAGCAAGTCAGAGGCCTATGTAAGAAAGTTTTGCAACCGCAATTGCGGTTGCAAACCACTCGCCATTTACCGCCCTCTTCAAGAGGGTGGTAAAAGCACTCGCAAATCCCCTTTGTGAATACAGGGGAAAAATATTTTTTTTGGGCAGGCAATGTTCCCAGGGACCACTACCTGCCATTGAAAAATGAAGCGGAAACATTTAATTTTTCTTTTTCTAAATGCATCCCGTTTTCCTTTAAGGAAAACAGGCTGCATTTAAAAAAAACTGCTTTATTTAAAATCAGTCCCAGACATGGAGGTCCACTGAGCCCAACAGGCCACCATACCTAGGAGGGCCAGCCATTCCTAATGGGGTCACAAATTGCAAGTACCCCATTTATAGTCATGAGGCATTCAATTTTAGACCCCATTAGGAATTGCTAACAGTGTCTCAGACAATGTTGTTCATGTCATTTAGCGACTCGCAAATTGCGACTCGCAATTGAGCGCACTTTGCTAGTCGCTAAATGACATGGCCGTAGAACTGACCCTTAAAGCGAAAATAAGTTGATGTGATAAATAAAATGTGGCGGCTAAAAAAAAAACCAAGGCAGTAAATATAGTTAAAAGAAGCCGTAACAATCAAAGTGCCCTTTAAATGCACAGCACATTCAGAGGTTGTCTGCAGCAAAATAGATAAATTGAGGGCAGTGGTGGGAAGGGGATCTGACACACAGCAGAAATGAGCATAAGGCATAACAACATTGAATGCATGTAAGTTTTTGCTTATTTATTTGCCTTAAGTTTTTCTATTGAGCTTTCTATCAGGAAGTCTGATGGCAGTGGAGACGAAGTAAACAGAATATTGGGCACAGAGTCACCCAAGATCATACAGAAGTCAGAGGAGACATGGGAGTCAAGAAGTAAGGTCTGTATGAAAGGAACTGAAAAGTCTAGGCTCTGAAACAACCGGCACTCAAGAAGCAAATTGGCATTCAGAATAACTAACACTCAGGATGGATGTGCAAGACAAACATGTAACAACATTAACAATAAAGGGAATGTGGGGTAAAGCACTTGGGAGAGCCACATGGAAAGACTGAAGCTCTATAAAATCCACACCCACAATTGTTGTTGCAGATACTGACTGTAAAGACCCACATTTAGGATATTCATGCAAAGACAGGTGTGAAGAAGTACATCTCAAATGAAGGTTGAATAAACAGGTTTCTTTATTCTTATCAGAGGAAGAAAGGATCTCATCCACAGCAGAGATAGGCAGGCAGCAACTGACACAGTCTTGACCAGATTAGAACCATTACATAACTACATCATCAGATTCTATGAATAACATTCTACTAAGGGTAAGATGCAGATGCAAACATAGAGAAGGATACCACACACCTTCCCCTGAAACACAAAAAAAAAACAGTAAAGAAAAAAACGATTTCAAAATATAATCATTTAGAGCAGTAGGGGCACGGCATAAACGTGTGCTTTTCCTAGTAGGAGCATCAGACATAACATCAGACTTAAGATGCACACATTTCTTGACCAAATTGTTGTTCGTAGCATGCTTCCCAGTTGGACCTGAAAAGGGAGCAATTTGATTCAAATTCCAAATTCTTCCATCATTTAACTTAACAGCATTACGAAACAATTTTGTGACAACAAAAGGAGAAGAAAACTTTGGCCCTGAAGATCTAAGTGGAAGACAAACTCTCACCTGATCCCCAACACATACCTTGGTAAAAGCGACAGCATGTCTGCTATCAAAATTCTCCTTTCTCAGTTCAGATTTCACCTTTTGCTTTAATAGAACTGGGTTCTTGTTAAGAGTACTTGTTTCCACGCCTAGATTTCTCATCCAAGTCTGAAATAAGGAAGTGTTTGGAGTGCGACCACGAAAAAGTACAAAAGGTATCTCACCTGTGGAGGAATGTGGCGTAATTCTATAAACCATGACTCTCTCCATAAGGTTATCCTTCCAATCTGAGCCTTGGTCTTTAGAAATCTGAATGGATTCCTTAAGGACACGGTTGAACCTTTCCACCATACCGTTGCTTTCCGGATGGTAAAGTGAACAACGCTTGTGTTTAACGCCTTTACTAGCCAAAAAATCTTCCATCTCTTTTGATACCAACTGTACCACATTATCAGTAAGGATAGTTTCAGGAAACCCCTCCCTACTGAAAATATCACATAAAAATTTTACAACATCTTTGGTCTCAATATTTTGGGTAACTTTTATTTCTGGCCAACGTGAGAACATATCCATCATGACCAACATGTACCGTTGAGAGTTCCCTGAAGAAATGGGACCTTGGATGTCCAAAGCAACATCCTGCCAACAACGCACAGGCGTATCCCTAATAACCATCAGTTGTGGCCTTGTCTTACAAACCTTGTCAGAGGAGTTACATTCAACACAATCACGAATCATCCGTTCTACAAGAAGGTCAATACCTGGCCACCAGAAATGTAATTGTATCCTCTCCTTAGTTTTGGATATACCTTGATGTCCTTGGTGGGCCAAGAGAATAATTTTTTCCCTAATCAAGGAAGGTGGAATAAGCCTTGTACCTGTCCACAACAAACAATCCTTTAAGGATAACTCATCCTTGACGTTCCAATACTTCTTGGCACTATCGCTCAGATTCCTAAGACATGGCCACCCATTACTCACCAAATTACAAACCTCCTGTAACTCAGAGTCTGTACATATGGCATCTCTCCAATCACACTCCTGGACAATTCCTTCAACAATCTCACACACCTTAAACTCATCAATCTCCCACGAATCTTCAGATGATTCAACATTCTGGTCATTTTGTTCCACAACCAATCTAGAGAGACAATCAGCAACTTTATTATTCACACCAGGTAAGTACTTCACTTCAAATTCAAATTCTTGAAGGGCAATAACCCATTTACAAATACGTGAGGAAATGGCATCCAATCCTTTTTTTATAAAAGACCTCCTTCAGCGGATTATGATCAGTGTGAACCACAAAAGAATTACCCCACAAGAACTTCTTCAGTTTCCTGATGGCCCAATAAATGCAAAGCGCCTCCTTTTCAATCACCGAATACGACAATTCTGGACCAACTAAAGATCTTGACAAGAACAAGATGGTAATCTCTTTCCCATCCCTCATTTGCTTGAGCACAGCTCCTAACCCCCGGGAACTGGCATCTGTGACCAAAATTGAATTATTATCAACATCAAAACTTTGTAATGAGGGAGCTAGACTTAGATCCTGTTTAACAAGTTCATACTCCTTTTGACAAATCTGAGACCAAGAAAATGTTATCCCTTTTTTCAACAAAGCTCTCATGTTAGAAGTCTTATTAGCAAAGTGTGGCACAAATTTATTATAATACTCCGCCATACCTAAAAAGGTAACTAACTCTTCTCTAGACTTTGGCGTAGGCAAGCTATGTATGGTCTTCACTAACTTGTCTTTAGGTTTCACACCATTAGGAGTCAAACAGTGACCTAAATAGTCAATTTCAGTCAAATTAAATCTACACTTGTTTTCCCTCAAAGTCAAACCTCTGTCTTCAAAACGTTCTAGAACAGATCTAACTCTTAGATCATGCTCACTTTGCGATGACCCAAATACAAGTACATCATCCTGATAAATTTTGACTCCAGTAATACCTTTCAATACATCCTCCATTACTCGCTGAAAAACAGAGGCTGCAGATATTAAGCCAAAAGGTAGGCGAGTAAACTTAAATGTTCCTAAAGGTGTGATGAAGGTAGTGAAACCCATGGATGTCTCATCAATCCTCACCTGATGGTGTGCCGCCCTCAAGTCAAGAGTGGAGAACATGCAGGCATCTCCCAGCTGAGTTAACATTGTATTAATATTAGGAAGAGGATATCTATCTGCCACGACCTCTCTATTGAGAGCCCTAAGGTCAACACAAAAACGAATCTCGCCTGAGGGTTTATGAGCTAAAACGACAGGCGAAACCCATTCACTTGCTTCAGATTTCACAATAATCCCATCATTCAAAAGCTTCTCCAACTCTAACCGTATTGCTTCCTGCATCGCCAAAGGAACGTTACGCACTTTACATGCCACAGGGACCGCATTTGTCTTCAAGACAATGTTATGAACATAACCGGAAAGACAACCAAGCTTGTCACTAAAGACCCCTTCAAATAGTCTTCGCCAATCAGGAAAAGACCCCTCACTCTTATTCAAACTGGAGGTTTTTTTGAACGGATACCACATTACAGCCAGATGAACAAGGAGTCACATCCTTTAAGAAAGGATAATTGTCACCAGAGTGAGAAACTATATCCCTTAGAATAACGCAAGGGTTTTCACCAGGAAGTAAAGCGAGATGTAAGTCCGCCTGATGAAACCAACTTAAAATGCTGTCACCCCTGCATGAGATGTACATTTTACCTGCAGTGAGCCGTCCCTTGTAGTCAATTTGACCAATGAAGTAACCCACAATTTTTATAGGTTTTCTCCCATAGGCCAATGGTCTTATGTCGGGTTTAAAAACTTTTACCTTCCCAAAAAGTTTCTCATCAAAGAAAGCTTCAGGTATTAAAGTAATCTTTGCCCCGGAGTCAAATAACATCTTGACTTCACAATTATCAATGCGTACAAAATCAACAGCACCCTTACATTTTTTCCCATCGGACAATGATATTTCACCACAGTGCAGTTCATTCGAATCAGGATCAAAGTCTTCATCAAACACAGAAATTTCACCACAATGCAAGTCGTCTGAATCAGAGTCAGAGCCATCATCAATCAATACCTCTTTCACTTGCTTTTTCTTTTTGATCACCTGAGACCTGCAAGCCTTTGAGTAAAGCCCAACTTTACCACAGTTATTGCATTTAGAGGACAAAGCAGGGCATGACTTATCATTGGCTAAATGATCTAAGGCATTACAACGAAAACATTTTAACTTTGAATTAGCAAAGGTTCTTGAAAAATTATGAGAAGAAGAAGGTGCATTGGATACTTTCTTAGAGATTCTAGTTGTTGATCTCAGGTCTGGTTTCTCTAAAGATTTATTCTTATTAACCACCAAGACTTTTTCTTCAGAGATCTCCTTTTCTTTCTTAAAAACTTTCACACACGCATCAGAGTGCTCTAGTCTTTTGGCTATGGCAATGACTTCATCTAAGTTAGGATCATCTTTTTGCCACAATTCATCCTTAATGTTTTCCAAACAACATCCCAGCATGAATTGATCACGCAATCTTTCTTCTAAGGTACCTTCGAATTTACAAGTGGCAGCTAATTTCCGTAAAGCCGTGACATAAGTCTCAATAGACTCTTCATCTTTCTGCATGCGTCTGCCAGAGTGGTACCTTTCTAAGATGGTACTCACTTTTGGCAAATAGTGTTTATCCAGTTTTTTAATGTTGACCTCAAATTCATTTAAATTATTAGCTTCTTCAGTAGTCAACTCAGGCAAATGCTCAAATACTTCTTGCCCCTCAGAGCCTAAGCAGTGCATTAGAAGTGCAGACTTCCTTTCTGCAGAAAGAGAAGTGCCACATACTCTTGCATAGTTTAAAAATACCTTTTTCCATTTAGACCAGCGAATAGGTGGATCCCCTGGTTTCGAAAGGAAAAAGGGTGCAGCCGTAACGTTTTGCATAACTCAACAATTAAATGAAATAAATAAAATTAAATGAGAAATCAGTATACTTTGTAAAATAAGATGACGTCAAGTCAAGTATCAATATCAAAGAACAAATATCAATGAATTAAATAACAAGTATAAGAACAACCTGTAAATTAAATATTAAATATAAGCATAACCTGTAAATAAAAATGTTATTAGCACAGACTGTAAATGAAAATGGTTAAAATCACGAAGAAATGTATTTCTAAAAGTAAAGTTCAACTGCACACATGGAAGAAGCTGAGTGTGTCAGCGCAGATAAGATTTCCCAGGACTAAGATTCAGCAACACTTGTCCAGTAGAAGTCTTTGAGTCCCAATCAGTAGAAGTCAAAGTTGATGAATAAAACGTATTTTGGAATAAAGTTGTTGAATAAAACGCTATTACCTCTTTTCTTTTCGTTTTAATAAGTTAAATCAGGAAGCGCCGATGTAATAAATTGCTCATGAAGCGAAGCGTCGCTGAAAACAGGCACTCGAAAATCCGGTTGTCAAGGATAAGAAGCGTTGTCATGTAAGGAGGCTTTAAGCGCCGCTGAAGAAAGGCACTCGACGATCCGGTTGTCAAGGACAGCAAGCGTTGCCAAGCAAGGAGGCCCAGTGTGATGTCAGTGAAGCGCAACATAGGAATGAGACGCAGCGTTGTTTGAAGCGTCGCTGACGTACGTATCCAGGAGCGTCACAGCGTGTCACAGAGAGAAGAGCATGACGAGCGTACAGATGCCGGTGATGGAGCATGAAGGCGCGCAGATGCCGGTATTTACTTTCAAAACAGTAGACATGTAGACACGATAAGTGAACATTCAAAAGGCCCCAACTGTTCAAATGTTAACGGGGCAGACTGTCTTGACTCGGCGGGCAGGAAAACGAAGACATGCACCCTGGGATAGAGCACTATACACGGCAAACGCATCAAGTCAGTCTTTTACTCATATTGAGCGCTACACACGGCAGGGACCACAATTTAGCCTTCCAAACAGTCCAGCGCATCAGTAAAAGAGTCAGTGAATTAGCGCTTTACCTTGTAGGCAAATAAGCATTTAAGATGCATAAAGTCAAGCATATGATTGCGCAAAAGTAATTCAAATCTCCGCAAAGATTGAAGAAGTCTGCTGCTTTTAAATCACGTGAAGAGCAGACAGACAGTGTCAAGCCTCAGGAAAATACATTAAATAAAGCCAAATAATGTATAATAAATTCAAGTCTTGTAATGCTGCCAAGCCTTAGAATCAATATATGTACTAAAAAGTACCTTGAGTTGAGGCTTGGTGTTGAGATCCTTTTCTGTCAAGAGAAAATTTCCTTTTTAAAGATAAAGTTGCTTGTAGTAGGGAACCTTCATCCAGATCCCACCCTCGTCGCCAATGTGAAGAAGTACATCTCAATTGAAGGTTGAATAAACAGGTTTCTTTATTCTTATCAGAGGAAGAAAGGATCTCATCCACAGCAGAGATAGGCAGGCAGCAACTGACACAGTCTTGACCAGATTAGAACCATTACATAACTACATCATCAGATTCTATGAATAACATTCTACTAAGGGTAAGATGCAGATGCAAATATAGAGAAGGATACCACAACAGGGTTTGTGGAGCTGATACCTATGTTGATATTATAAAGGTACCTCAAAGACAAAACTCAGGGTGAATAAGAAACACCACCTAGATGATCAGCTGTACCGAACAGTAACATGCAAGGTGGCAACAACAAGGATGTAGAACTAAAATACATAGCCATGATAAACAAGGGGCTAGCAAGGAGGAGTGCATAGCAGGAAAGAAGAGGAAATGAAGAGCACATTTGACAGAAAGCAAGTACCAAACAACACATAGGAACCGGAAACTAAGACAACAGGAACATGAAACCAGCAAACTAGAAACTGAAACTAAGGTAAATGGGAAGAAGGCAGACACTGGGAAAAAGGTGACTGCAGATGGAGTGAAAGTTTGAGGATCAAGGATGATCTAAATAGTGCTAGCTCAGAAATCAAGGGACAAGATAGCAGTACAGGCAGTACTTGTGGCAGCACTTGTTCAAGGAACAAGAATTCAGCTACAGCTTAGGAATCAGGAATCTTCAGGAACAAAGAATTAACTAAAGTTTAGTATCTCTGGAAACAAGAAGTCAGTCAAACCGGAACACTGCCTAAAATACCAACGCTGGAGTGAAGTAAATTGGGGCTTAAAAGAACTCACTGGGATCATATGCGTCAGGAGTAAGCAGGCTGGCGAATGCCAGCAACAGGTGTGCTGAATTCCTACACCCATCCTTGACCTGCAGGGGTGGAGAGGAAGAAGCAACAATCACAGAATTACAGGTATTGGAGTTTTTAGCAAGAGCAGACTGGCTTCCACAAAACCTGGCATGAGTCAGGAATGAACTTGAATTCCCAAATATTGTCTAACAGCCTGGAAATCAGTATATGCATACAGTGGAAGGTCCAACAGTTAAGTTCCCTGGTGGTGGGCACAGGATTTCAGGGAGCGAGCAAACCGTGATAAATTCTTGACTCAGGGAAACAACTGAGTTCTTTACTTGTTTGAGGGGTATTATGAAGCCTGTACAAGAGTAAGTAAAACAAAATATACAATTATGTTGAGCTAAATCATATATTCTGACACTAGTAATGGCCAGAATGTTTCCTGTAACTCTCATGCTGTGACTACTTTAGCATGTAGGCACTTCAAGACCAAAACTGGTGGCAAAAGAAAAATGTGAAGTACCAACTATAAATACTGTTTTCTCCATAGGAAGGTTTTGAATTCAATGAAGCAATAAAAGTGATCTAGTCAAAATATGCCACTTTTGGACCCTTTGTTCACTCCTAGTGCTTCTAATCTAATATTTGAGCATTTGTACGGGAATAAACAACCTGAAGTTCTATTCAAAAAGTTAAATTAATGCCATTGTCATGTTAATAACTGCTTAGGTAGAAGGCTCCCAGGTCGTTTTAGACTTTTTAGTTAAATAAATATGTTCCTTTATGTTTTGAAGCATTATCCACAGTCCAGCTCTCCCTTTATCATTCAGGATTAGACTGACATATAGGGTAATCTGGCAATACCCAAAGGGCTAGACTGACGGGTCAGTGTGAGGGCAAGTCCTTTGACTGTTTGTAGGCCTATTTTATGTTCAGGTCGGCCGATTTTATTTTCTGGTACTATCACAACCATTTTTGGAACAGGTGATGGACAGAGTTTCTGAAAGATGCAGAATACTCCTACCCAGTCAAGAGATCAGGGCTTGATCCATCACTGTTTTTTAGCTCACTGCACCATCCCAGCTCAGAACCTGGCTATATGCAAATTAGTCGTTCCTGTCCCAGTGCATGATGGGAACAGGGCAAACCAAACTACCAAGCCAATTCTTATACTGGGAAGAAGACAAGCTTCCGGGGACCAGTTTATGGCATTTCAGCCAGCGTCGGCCCCGCTTGCTTGAATCCTGATGGTGCAATGAGCAAGGTACTCACGTCTGAGTATACCCTCCCACACTTAGTGTGGATAAATCAAATTTGGAAAAGGTGATGGAGAGAGTTTCTGAATGATGCAGAATACTCCTACCCAGTCAAGAGATCAGGGCTTGATCCATCACCGTTTTTTAGCTCACTGCACCATCCCAGCTCAGAACCTGGCTATATGCAAATTAGTCTGTTCCTGTCCCAGTGCATGATGGGAACAGGGCAAACCAAACTACCAAGCCAATTCTTATACTGGGAAGGAGACAAGCTTCTGGGGACCGGTTTCTGGCATTTCAGCCGTCGTCGGCCCGGCTTGCTTGCATCCTGATGGTGCAATGAGCAAGGGACTCACGTCTGAATATACCCTCCCACACTTAGTGTGGATAAAATCAAATTTGGAAAAGGTGATGGACAGATTTTCTGAATGATGCAGAATACTCCTACCCAGTCAAGAGATCAGGGCTTGATCCATCACCATTTTTTAGCTCACTGCACCATCCCAGCTCAGAACCTGGCTATATGCAAATTAGTCTGTTCCTGTCCCAGTGCATGATGGGAACAGGGCAAACCAAACTACCAAGCCAATTCTTATACTGGGAAGGAGACAAGCTTCCGGGGACAGGTTTCTGGCATTTCAGCCATCGTCGGCCCGGCTTGCTTGAATCCTGATGGTGCAATGAGCAAGGGACTCACGTCTGAGTATACCCTCCCACACTTAGTGTGGATAAAATCAAATTTGGAAAAGGTGATGGACAGAGTTTCAGAATGATGCAGAATACTCCTACCCAGTCAAGAGATCAGGGCTTGATCCATCACCATTTTTTAGCTCACTGCACCATCCCACCTCAAGCCCTGATCTCTTGACCTTGCTCATTGCACCATCAGGATTCAAGCAAGCCGGGCCGACGACGGCTGAAATGCCAGAAACCGGTCCCTGGAAGCTTGTTTCCTTCCCAGTATAAGAATTGGCTTGGTAGTTTGGTTTGCCCTGTTCCCATCATGCACTGGGACAGGAACAGCTAATTTGCATGTAGCCAGGTTCTGAGCTGGGATGGTGCAGTGAGCTAAAAAACGGTGATGGATCAAGCCCTGATCTCTTGACTGGGTAGGAGTATTCTGCATCATTCAGAAGCTCTGTCCATCACCACCCCCTTTTCCAAAATCGATTTTGTCCACACTAAGTGTGGGAGGGTATACTCAGACGTGAGTCCCTTGCTCATTGCACCATCAGGATTCAAGCAAGCCGGGCCGACGACGGCTGAAATGCCAGAAACCGGTCCCTGGAAGCTTGTTTCCTTCCCAGTATAGGAATTGGCTTGGTAGTTTGGTTTGCCCTGTTCCCATCATGCACTGGGACAGGAACAGACTAATTTGCATGTAGCCAGGTTCTGAGTTGGGATGGTGCAGTGAGCTAAAAAACGGTGATGGATCAAGCCCTGATCTCTTGACTGGGTAGGAGTATTCTGCATCATTCAGAAGCTCTGTCCATCACCACCCCCTTTTCCAAAATCGATTTTGTCCACACTAAGTGTGGGAGGGTATACTCAGACGTGAGTCCCTTGCTCATTGCACCATCAGGATTCAAGCAAGCCGGGCCGACGGCGGCTGAAATGCCAGAAACCGGTCCCTGGAAGCTTGTTTCCTTCCCAGTATAAGAATTGGCTTGGTAGTTTGGTTTGCCCTGTTCCCATCATGCACTGGGACAGGAACAGACTAATTTGCATGTAGCCAGGTTCTGAGTTGGGATGGTGCAGTGAGCTAAAAAACGGTGATGGATCAAGCCCTGATCTCTTGACTGGGTAGGAGTATTCTGCATCATTCAGAAGCTCTGTCCATCACCACCCCCTTTTCCAAAATCGATTTTGTCCACACTAAGTGTGGGAGAGTATACTCAGAGGTGAGTCCTTTGCTCATTGCACCATCAGGATTCAAGCAAGCCGGGCCGACGACGGCTAAAATGCCAGAAACCGGTCCCTGGAAGCTTGTTTCCTTCCCAGTATAAGAATTGGCTTGGTAGTTTGGTTTGCCCTGTTCCCATCATGCACTGGGACAGGAACAGACTAATTTGCATGTAGCCAGGTTCTGAGCTGGGATGGTGCAGTGAGCTAAAAAACGGTGATGGATCAAGCCCTGATCTCTTGACTGGGTAGGAGTATGCTGCATCATTCAGAAGCTCTGTCCATCACCACCCCCTTTTCCAAAATTGATTTTGTCCACACTAAGTGTGGGAGAGTATACTCAGAAGTGAGTCCCTTGCTCATTGCACTATCAGGATTCAAGCAAGCCGGGCCGACGATGGCTGAAATGCCAGAAACCGGTCCCTGGAAGCTTGTTTCCTTCCCAGTATAAGAATTGGCTTGGTAGTTTGGTTTGCCCTGTTCCCATCATGCACTGGGACAGGAACAGACTAATTTGCATGTAGCCAGGTTCTGAGCTGGGATGGTGCAGTGAGCTAAATAACGGTGATGGATCAAGCCCTGATCTCTTGACTGGGTAGGAGTATTCTGCATCATTCAGAAGCTCTGTCCATCACCACCCCCTTTTCCAAAATCGATTTTGTCCACACTAAGTCTGGGAGGGTATACTCAGACGTGATTCCTTTGTTTATTGAACCATCAGGATTCAAGCAAGCCAGGCCGACGTCGCCTGAAATGCCAGAAACCGGTCCCTGGAAGCTTGTTTCCTTCCCAGTATAAGAATTGGCTTGGTAGTTTGGTTTGCCCTGTTCCCATCATGCACTGGGACAGGAACAGACTAATTTGCATGTAGCCAGGTTCTGAGCTGGGATGGTGCAGTGAGCTAAAAAACGGTGATGGATCAAGCCCTGATCTCTTGACTGGGTAGGAGTATTCTGCATCATTCAGAAGCTCTGTCCATCACCACCCCCTTTTCCAAAATCGATTTTGTCCACACTAATTGTGGGAGGGTATACTCAGACGTGAGTCCCTTGCTCATTGCACCATCAGGATTCAAGCAAGCCGGGCCGACAACGGCTGAAATGCCAGAAACCGGTCCCTGAAAGCTTGTTTCCTTCCCAGTATAAGAATTGGCTTGGTAGTTTGGTTTGCCCTGTTCCCATCATGCACTGGGACAGGAACAGACTAAATTGCATGTAGCCAGGTTCTGAGCTGGGATGGTGCAGTGAGCTAAAAACGGTGATGGATCAAGCCCTGATCTCGTGACTGGGTAGGAGTATTCTGCATCATTCAGAAGCTCTGTTCATCAGCACCCCCTTTTCCAAAATCGATTTTGTCCACACTAAGTGTGGGAGGGTATACTCAGACGTGAGTCCCTTGCTCATTGCACCATCAGGATTCAAGCAAGCCGGGCCGACGACGGCTGAAATGCCAGAAACCGGTCCCTGGAAGCTTGTTTCCTTCCCAGTATAAGAATTGGCTTGGTAGTTTGGTTTGCCCTGTTCCCATCATGCACTGGGACAGGAACAGACTAATTTGCATGTAGCCAGGTTCTGAGTTGGGATGGTGCAGTGGGCTAAAAAACGGTGATGGATCAAGCCCTGATCTTGTGACTGGGTAGGAGTATTCTGCATCATTCAGAAGCTCTGTTTATCACCACCCCCTTTTCCAAAATCGATTTTGTCCACACTAAGTGTGGGAGGGTATACTCAGGCGTGAGTCCCTTGCTCATTGCACCATCAGGATTCAAGCAAGCCGGGCCGACGACGGCTGAAATGCCAGAAACCGGTCCCTGGAAGCTTGTTTCCTTCCCAGTATAAGAATTGGCTTGGTAGTTTGGTTTGCCCTGTTCCCATCATGCACTGGGACAGGAACAGCTAATTTGCATGTAGCCAGGTTCTGAGCTGGGATGGTGCAGTGAGCTAAAAAACGGTGATGGATCAAGCCCTGATCTCTTGACTGGGTAGGAGTATTCTGCATCATTCAGAAGCTCTGTCCATCACCACACCCTTTTCCAAAATCGATTTTGTCCACACTAAGTGTCGGAGGGTATACTCAGACGTGAGTCCCTTGCTCATTGCACCATCAGGATTCAAGCAAGCCGGGCCGACGACGGCTGAAATGCCAGAAACCGGTCCCTGGAAGCTTGTTTCCTTCCCAGTATAAGAAATGGCTTGGTAGTTTGGTTTGCCCTGTTCCCATCATGCACTGGGACAGGAACAGACTAATTTGCATGTAGCCAGGTTCTGAGCTGGGATGGTGCAGTGAGCTAAAAAAACGGCGATGGATCAAGCCCTGATCTCTTGACTGGGTAGGAGTATTCTGCATCATTCAGAAGCTCTGTCCATCACCACCCCTTTTCCAAAATCGATTTTGTCCACACTAAGGGGTCGATTAGGATCGCGGACGGAAACGTGTTCCGTCCGCCGAGGAAGGTGGCAAGATACTCCGGACCTGTCCGCGGAAAAACCGCAATAGCGATTAGGATCAAATTTGATTGAAACGCCGATCGCGGCGGACTGAGCATACCAATCTCCGTCCGCGGCGGTCGAAGTACACCTGAGGCCGCGGCAGGCGGACAGAACCGAAAGAACACCGACCGCCGCGTACGCACATGACCAGGAAAACAACCACTTCCCCCGCGATACCTGCGTAGTGTCCGTGTCCGCAATTAGGATAACTCCGCAAGTACCCCGGTAGCCACAGCGATCCACGTCCGCGGTGGTACCAATGCTACGAGAAACCGTGCTCCACAGCGGAAGTCCAACACGAACAACATCCCTACAGTCAAACCAATGCCATACATTGCGACGGAATTTATCACCAAACACAGGAAAAAGAACGACCACCCACCTGACACATCTAAACCAATCACAAGACACAATGACCCACCCCCAAGATCCGCATAATGCACACCTGGCAACACACCCACCTATCACCTGACTGCCAATAACCATTCAGACAGGGCCAAGACACAGACTATAAATTAACTCCCACCCACTCCAGAAATCCTCTGCATCACAGCATAGCTGCTAGCAGGAGACACCACTTAGCCAACAGCAAACACAGCTATCATACACATAACCCACACACAAACACACCCACTACACAAAGACCCACCACACCATCCCTAAACACCACACACCAGCACCTCCCAATTCACACAAACACACACCCCAAGCACCATGGCACCAAAAAAACCCCCTAAAGTTAAAGGTTATGGTAGATGAGATAATGCGTGTAGAACCCCACTTATTTGGGGCCCTAGTGCAGCAGACCAGCATAGCTAGGAAAAACAGCATGTGGGACCGGATTGTCACCAGGGTCAATGCCTCCGGGACCGTCCCGAGGACGAAGCAGGAAATTCAGAGGCGGTGGCATGACCTCAAGACCCGAGTGAAATCCATCAGAGCCAAGAACTATCTCCGGGCCAATCACACAGGCGGTGGAACCCCCGGAGCCCTTACCGTACACCGAGTGGGAGGAGAAGGTGCTGACCATCCTGCACCCTGAGAGCCTTGATTGACTTGAGGAGGGAGAAGAGGCTGGTAAGTACCAACCAAGCACCACAAGCACAACAACACGGTGTGCCTCACACAACTCTGAAGACACATCTCCCAGACCCCAACCCATGCATGCAGTCCACATACTCACCAACGTCTAAACCACTCCAACAGGCCCCCATGTCCATAGGGAGGCCGGTGGTGGTGGGTGGGGTGTGCTAGAGGTCACTAGACCAACTCCCAACAGGCCCACATGTCCATAGGGAGGGTGGTGGTGGTGGGTGGGGTGTGTGAGGGGACGGAACTACAACTCCCAACAGGCCCCCATGTCCATAGGGAGGCCGGTGGTGGTGGGTGGGGTGTGTGAGAGGTCACTAGACCAAACCCCAACAGGCCCACATGTCCATAGGGAGGGTTTTGGTGGTGGGTGGGGTGTGTGAGGGGACGGAACTACAACTCCCAACAGGCCCCCATGTCCATAGGGAGGCCGGTGGTGGTGGGTGGGGTGTGTGAGAGGTCACTAGACCAAACTCCAACAGGCCCACATGTCCATAGGGAGGGTGGTGGTGGTGGGTGGGGTGTGTGCCAGTGCCGACTGAATTGCCAAAAAAAAAAAAATGACACGTAATGGCCACATGACTCATCCTCACATTTTTGTTTAGCAGGAGATCCTAATCTGACAACTGGAATAAACACCCAGCCTCCAGCCTCGCCACACTCAGAAGTCTCAGGGGACGATTGGCCAGCCACCTCCGGGGCTGAGGATGGTGCCGGCTCAAGCAGGCAGCCAGGGACATCTGGCTCCCAGGTCACACTTGCACCAACTACTACGGCCTCTGCCATTTCCACAACACCGGCCACTGTGACCTGCACAGCCACCTCCAGCACCACCTCCACCACCACCACTACTACCACCACTTCTGCCCCTGCCACCCTGCCCAACCCCCCGCCCAACGCCGGCCAGCGCCATCCCAGCCACGCAGGGAGAGTGTGAGGCAAAGCAGAGATGCAAGGCCAGATCCGGCAGGCAGGAGCACAGCACAAAGACGGCATGATGAAACAACTACACCCAATGCCGTGCAACAGTCTCTAGAAGCACTAGCCAGGGTGGAGGAAAACTATCTACGTGGCCAGGCACAGGCAGACCGGGCCCACCAGGACTTTGAGAACACTGCAATGTTGGGGGCCATCGAGAGGCGGCTTGGCCAACTAGTGGACATATTCACCATGTCTAAAACCATGTGGATGCCATGGATATCCGCCAACACCACCCTCCCCACACCCCCTCAAACAACACCACCGCCACCACCGCCACCACCACCGCCACCGCCACCTGCGCCACTGGCGGCGGATGTGGTACCTGATCAGCCTGCGGCCCCAGCTGACTCCGTCCCGACACAAAGACGGAGGGGCAGTCCGAGGCTGGAAGTGGGCGAGAGCAGTGTTGAAGCTCCTTCCACACGCTCCAAGAGGAGCCGACA
Organism: Lissotriton vulgaris; assembly: GCF_964263255.1. NCBI lineage: Eukaryota > Metazoa > Chordata > Amphibia > Caudata > Salamandridae > Lissotriton > Lissotriton vulgaris. The sequence goes on from NC_141693.1 coordinate 626,536,633, forward strand.
ATGACTTTTACAGTACCTGAGCCTGCCATTCACCCTGCCAACTATCCGGTCCCACCTGGCACAGGCCTGCTGCACTAGGCAGACACCACCCTATGTGGTGTCAGCACGGACATTAGATCTGCCATAACCTTTAACTCTCACTCCCCCATCCCTTCACTCATTTGTAAATATGCACCTACACCTATGCACAATCTGTAAATAAATACCACTTACTCACTCAATGATGTGTTGCCTCCATGTTTATTCACATGATTGCATCAGAAACAGACGTTACCAGGTTCAGGGATCCAACTGGTACAGAATCATGCCGCAAGGTAGTGACCTAGGGAATCATAGAAACCGCAAAGACACGTTAGGAAACACGATCACACTCATCCCAACACACTGCAGTGCAACATTCAACAAACCACACACATCACAACAGGAATGGCTGAGACTACACACATCATGGAGACGTGCATGTACTCATAAATGAAGAGACACACACACATGCATACATCACATAGCAGAACACATAGATGATGCCCAACACAATGACACAAGACCAGCAAACCTACACAGGGCATACACAAGCAGCACAAGAGGAGCACACTCACAATCAAGGGAAGTAGCGATCAATGAGCTGGCGCCTCTGGTCCACACCTTCCTCCTCACCACTATCCTCATCAGTCGACATGTGTGGGTCGGGAGGGCGAGGAACTTGCTGTTCATCTGGGTCCAAGAGCAGTTTAATGTTATTGCGCACAGCCAGGTTGTGGAGCATGCAGCAGGCAATCACGATCTTGCATACTTTGCCTGGTGAGTAAGGCAGGACCCCTCCAGTCTTATCCAGGCACCGAAACCTAGACTTAAGCAGGCCAAATGTTCGCTCTACCACTTGACGTGTCCTTCCATGGGCATCATTGTATCGCATTTCTCCCGCTGTAGTTGGATTGCGTATGGGAGTCAGCAGCCAAGGCCTGTTTAGGTAAGCCGAGTCGCCTGTGTTGGTGGAAATAAGAGAGAGAGAGATAGAAACATCACAACCTGAATATGTGGGCACACCATGCCACACAGATATCACTCCTGTCACCACAGCATACTCACCAACAAGCCACGCTTGTGCCGGATGCAGATTTGCCATCAGTTGGGGGACAATGCTGCTCCGCATGATGTGGGAGTCATGTGCAGAGCCAAGAAATCTTGCACACACATGTGAGATTATGTTGTCGGCCTGGCACACCACCTGCACGTTGAGGGAATGGAAGTGCTTCTGATTCCTAAACACCTGCTCACGTGCCCGTGGTGGAATGATCGCAATATGCGTGCCATCAATGGAACCCACAATGTGTGGTATGCGACCCAGTGTATAGAAGTCTGCTTTGACCGCTGCCAACTCTGCCGCCTGTGGGAAATGAATGTAGTCATGCTTGTACAGCATCATGGCTGTCAGTACATCCAGAAGTACCGTGCTGAACATGGCCTGTGACATTACCCCGGCATCTCCAACTGTGTACTGAAATGTGCCTGTTGCAAAAAAATGGAGTGCCGCCATCACCTTTTGCGTGGGTGAAATGGAACCTGGATAGGTTCTTCGTGGCTGCAGGTGAGGAGACAATTGGTTCACAAGCTCCAGCAATCGACGTCGATCCAGCCTGAATTTCCTGATCACCTCCTTGTCCACCATATCCTCCAGCACAGTGTATGGGCGATGGACATTTTGAGCCCTCCTGTGTGGGAGTAAATGCAATGGAAGTCAATTCACATACAACGCATGTCTGTGCAACTCACTCACATGTCATCGCACTCTATCCAACATGTAATAGGCAGTGTTTAATTAGCATATGTGTGACATCTCTGATTGTCACTACAACATGGATTGACGTAGCAACAATGTGCATCCACTAGCTACATGATGTGTTGCAACATGTGCAATGCACTTTGTCTCACCTCAACATTACTGCCAACAAGACATGTGACATGACCCACATGTGTATACGCAACATGACATACACACATGCAAGTGCATGCACACAAACGAAAATATACACACACACCATTTCTTGATGCACCAATGGCAACACCAATAATGGTGACCAAACGGACATCACATGCATGGTGACACAATAGGCAACACGCATGCACTGAACACAAGTGAACCCCCACCATAGTCAATATCATACATATACCACTCACTGACAACGGAATCACAATGTGCCGATACATCCGGGATCTACTGTGTAGATGTGAGGTACGATAAACTTGTGTAGGGAAATAACCGATGTCGACTTGCACATGTGATGGACATTTGTGGCACGCCGATGGCCATGGTATGGACACACATGGGATAGAGCATGACATGTGGAGTCACGCAATCACGCACACAACCATCATCATGCAGCTGCAGACAATGGAACAAGGTGCATCGTCAGCTGACATGCAATCATTGACCCCGCCATGGCGGTGCACTGCTTCCGCTGTTTACGTCTGGGCATACGCGGCCCGCGTTCAACATTCCCATTGGCTGCACGTGCACAGACCGTCACGCTCACACACCGGCAAGTGCATGTGCTAGACTCCGGGACGGATGCTTCATTTGCAATAAAGTTCGATCACTGGCGCCACCATGGCGGGGCACGTATTCGGCGGGGGAGGTGCAGGCCAACACATCCATAAGCTGATGTCAATGCACATGGCAGGTCATGACCCCCCTTACAGTGACATTGCATCAGCCAGCCTACACCGGCCGGCCCAGCCCTGCCCATGACCGCCGTGCCGGCCATGTCAACTACCGCCGTTTCAGGCCCCATCCACTACCGCCGTGCCAGGCCCTGCCCAAGACCGCCGTGCCGGCCATGTCAACTACCGCCGTTTCAGGCCCCGTCCACTACCGCCGTGCCAGGCCCTGCTCAGGACCACCATGCCGGCCATGTCAACTACCGCCGTTTCAGGCCCCGTCCACTACCGCTGTGCCAGGCCCTGCCCAGGACCGCCGTGCCGGCCATGTCAACTACCGCCGTTTCAGGCCCCGTCCACTACCGCCGTGCCAGGCCCTGCCCAGGACCGCCGTGCCGGCCATGTCGACTACCGCCGTTTCAGGCCCCGTCCACTACCGCCGTGCCAGACCCTGCCCAGGACCGCCGTGCCGGCCATGTCAATTACCGCCGTTTCATGCTCCGTCCACTACCGCCGTGCCAGGCCCTGCCCAGGACCGCCGTGCCGGCCATGTCAACTGCCGCCGTTTCAGGCCCTGTCCACTACTGCCGTGCCCTGGCGGGGCCTGAAACGGCGGTAGTTGACATGGCCGGCACGGCGGTCCTAAGCAGGGCCTGGCACGGCGGTAGTGGACGGCGCCTGAAACAGCGGTAGTTGACATGGCCGGCACGGCGGTCATGGGCAGGGCTGGGCCGGCCGGTGTAGGCTGGCTGATGCAATGTCACTGTAAGGGGGGTCATGAACTGCCATGTGCATTGACAACAGCTTATGGATGTGTTGGCCTGCACCTCCCCGCCGAATACATGCCCCGCCATGGTGGCGCCAGTGATCGAACTTTGTAGCAAATGAAGCATCCGTCCCGGAGTCTAGCACATGCACTTGCCGGTGTGTGAGCGTGACGGTCTGTGCACGTGCAGCCAATGGGAGGTGTGAACATGGGCCACGTGTGCCCAATAGAAAGTACCGTATGCTGTGCACCGCAACACCAGGGCCAATCATTGGCCCTTTTCCAAACACGCTTCCAGGGCTGACCAATGGCTGGCGCCGTATGCCACTGACATGGCCACAGGGCCCTATATATGTGTGATGTGCAAAAGCATACATTCTACGATGACCACCGACTGCTGCCTGTGACCATCACCTCCACCTGCTGCTGCGGAGCTGACCACCGACTGCTGCCTGTGACCATCACCTCCACCTGCTGCTGCGGAGCTGACCACCGACTGCTGCTTGTGACCATCACCTCCACCTGCTGCTGCGGAGCTGACCACCGACTGCCGCTCTAGTGCCATACTCCGTGACCTTGGCATGTCGAGAGTCAAAGAGATCCGGTCTTGTCCCTTCACCGCCGCAGAGCTGGATGTCCTCGTGGACGGTGTGCTCCGCAACTACGGACGCCTGTACGGCGCACCCGGAAAGGTGGTAAGTGCAGTGGGGGATAAGTTGTTGTGCATGAGGTGTTCCATGACACCTGGGCTCTGGAATCTTGGCGGTGTGATGTGGGACCAACAAATGAGTCAAAATGTGCATGGCTGCAGAGAGAAATGTGTTGCCCCTATCTGTGTGACTGGCCAACTGTCCACTGACTTGCACCCTTTTGTCTCCCATCATGGTAGGTCAAGCTGCACCTTCGCAAGGACGTGTGGAGGAGCATTGCACGTGATGTACGAGCAGTGGGAGTGTCCAATAGACGACATACACACTGCCACAAACGCTGGGATGACATTTCCAGGCTGAGCAAGAATGTAGCGGAAGTGACACTAGGGATGATTCCAAGAACGGCACGTCTGGCCCGACGCTCAATGACCCCTCTCATGCACCGTATCATAGCTGTGACGCATCCTGACCTGTCCGAGCGGTTGCGTGTGGATGAACAGCAACGTGGCGGTAAGCATACTGTCAGTGTATGTTGCTTGTGAGTGCAATGCATGTATTGTTGCCCAGACACATTAGTGACTTCCGTGTATCGTGTGGCTCGTTCCAATGGCATGTTGGTGACATTGGCGCAGTAAAATGTCACTTCCCGGTGCAGCATGTTGAGACGCCACTCGCTAAGCAGTTGAGTGTTCATGCACATGCTGTAGTGCTCCGTCACCCCTTGGCAAGACTGGTGTGCAGATGTAGTTGCTCATGCCCAGTCTGCATGCTGTACATGTAGTACGGCCAACGCCACTTAATTCCTGTGAGTATGACTGGTTGGGGTGGGCCGTGTGCAGGTTGGGGGATCGATGGACATTGTCATCAGTGGCTTTAGGGATTCCGTAGCAGTACTGTACGTGAGTGTGCCCATGACTTACAACCATTTCCTGTGCATTTCAGCTTTGGCAGAGGGCACTCAGCCACAGACGGAGGAGATGATAGAAGGCAATGCATCCGGATCAGACGCCGCGCACACGCAGACTGACACAGAAGGGGCCAGCGCCGGAGAGGGGGACAGGACCGTCCCGGAGGACTCGCATGTGGAGACAACATCGTCATCATCTTCCGACAGTGTTGGTGAGTCAGCACTGTTGTCACAGACTGGGAGTGGGCAATCAACACCTTCGGTCGGGACACAGCACACAGGGCCCACCCTGCCGCCAACTGCACCATGTACTGTTCGTGCACGCAGGAGTAGGGGGAGCAGAGTGGCGTTCGGTGTCGGCACCGCTGCCCCAGCCTCGGTGAGCCAAAATGCTCTTTCTGCAGAGGCTGTTGATCTGCTGCGACAGCTGTGTGTGGGGCAGACCAATATGATAAATGCTTTCCAAGACCACGATAGGAAGTTGGGGCAGGTGGTGGCTTTCATGGAAGGTACGCATGGTGATCTGGCTGGTGTACACAGGACAGTGCAGTCATTGGCTAACAGTGTGTCGTCTGCCATTGTACAGTCGCATGGACTGGGTGGTACTTCTGTTCCACCATCTACAACACTGGATGTCTCAGGGGGGAGTGAATATTCTGACCAGGACTCTAATACAGGTTATTGCACTAGAAGCAGCGTCAGCCAGCACGTCAAGGCACGGAGGCCTCAGACCCCATCCCCTAGGTCAGCTAAATCTGTTCACAAAGACAACGTGAGATACAGTGGAGTACACACATGTGAACCAAAAGAGGGGTTGGGTGTAATGGCTACACATGCTGCACAGGCATCCCACACACAAGGTACTCCCAAGGCAAGCCTTACTCCCAGTTCCATTGACACTACCTTGGACAAGGACATTCAGAAGACGAAAGCATCTCTTGAGAGCTCGGACACTCCCAGGGCCAGGGAGACTAGGAAGGAAGGAGCTTCTACCAAGGGCAGGGAGACTAGGAAGGAAGGAGCTTCTACCAAGGGCAGGGAGACTAGGAAGGAAGGAGACACTCCCAAGGGCAGGGAGACTAGGAAGGAAGGAGACACTGCCAATGGCAGGGAGACTCGGAAGGAAGGAGCCACTCCCAAGGGCAGGGAGACTAGGAAGGAAGGAGCTTCTACCAAGGGCAGGGAGACTAGGAAGGAAGGAGACACTGCCAAGGGCAGGGAGACTAGGAAGGAAGGAGACACTCCCAAGGGCAGGGAGACTAGGAAGGAAGGAGCTTCTACCAAGGGCAGGGAGACTAGGAAGGAAGGAGACACTCCCAAGGGCAGGGAGACTAGGAAGGAAGGAGACACTGCCAAGGGCAGGGAGACTAGGAAGGAAGGAGCCACTCCCAAGGGCAGGGAGACTAGGAAGGAAGGAGCTTCTACCAAGGGCAGGGACAAGGACAGTCCCAAGACAAACGCACCTAAGAAGAGCACGGACACTCCCAGGGCCAGGGACACACACAGGGAAAAGGTGTGTCCTGGGGATAGGTACACCACAGACGACAAGTCTGCTGCCTGGAACAGGGCACCGTCCAGGGAACAGGGAAAGTCCACAGACAACATTCCTCCTACGGAAATGGAACATCCAAGGGCCAAGGCATCTCCCATGGACAGTGGCGCTGTCAAGGACAGGCATACATCACCCATTGATGCACTGAGGCTGCTGTTTTCTGGGAAACTGAATACAGATGTCTCCGCAGTGGAGTCACCCCTTACCTCCACTCCCATCAGGGCCCATCAGGAACGGATGCAGGTGGACCCTGTAGTAGCATCCCCCATGACACATGTTGCAGAGGCCAGAAGGCAGCCACACAGCAAAAGACAAGCAGGCTCCAGCACGTCCCCAGAGAGCATTCCCCCGCCAGCAGATGCACCTCCCATGGTGGGTGATATTTCTTCTCAGTCTGGCCCACTTGCCAGTCCTGTCCTGTCCAGGGTGCAGTCACATGTCCACAAGAAACGTAGACACACAGCATTGACACATGCCCAATCCGATGTCGGCCAATTGCAACTATCCCCCGCTCCCAGAGCCACCCTGCCTCCTGGACCATACAGCCCTGTGGCTCATCATTTCAGTGGTCCCAGTGGCGCCGCTGCAGTTGACTCGCATGTGTCAGGTAGTGGCACTGTATCAGTTGAGCCCTATCCTGTATCAGGTGCTGGCAGTGTATCTGGGTCTATGGGCCATGTGTCATTCACTCGGGCTGTGGCTGTGTCTCACACTCCTGTATCAGGTGCTGGCAGTGTATCTGGGTCTATGGGCCATGTGTCAGTCACTCGGGCTGTGGCTGTGTCTCACACTCATGTATCAGGTGCTGGCAGTGTATCTGGGTCTGTGGCTCACGTGTCAGTCACTACATCTGTGGCTGTGTGTCACACTCCGGTTTCTGGTGCTGCCAGTCTGTCCGATGCGGGTACTTCACGCAATCCACCTGATAGTGTGATGTAAGTTGCTGTTGTATGCCCTCTGATGTACCTGCTCTGGTGTCCACACTGCCCTGTTGCTATTCTCATACTGATGTACTGCATCTGATGTACCTGCTCTGGTGTCCACACTGCCCTGTTGCTGTTCTCATACTGATGTACTGCATCTGATGTACCTGCTCTGGTGTCCACACTGCCCTGTTGCTATTCTCATACTGATGTACTGCATCTGACGTACCTGCTCTGGTGTCCACACTGCCCTGTTGCTATTCTCATACTGATGTACTGCATCTGATGTACCTGCTCTGGTGTCCACACTGCCCTGTTGCTGTTCTCATACTGATGTATGGCCTCTGATGTACCTGCTCTGGTGTCCACACTGCCCTGTTGCTATTCTCATACTGATGTACTGCATCTGATGTACCTTCTCTGGTGTCCACACTGGCCTGTTGCTGTTCTCATACTGATGTTTGCCCTCTGATGTACCTGCTCTGGTGTCCACACTGCCCTGTTGCTATTCTCATACTGATGTATGCCCTCTCATGTGCTGCCTCTGATGTAGCTGTTTGATGCCATGGACTTTTGATGCACCTAGCCACTCTCATGTGCTGCCTCTGATGTAGCTGTTCGATGCCATGGACTGTTGATGCACCTGGCCCCTCTCATGTGCTGCCTCTGATGTAGCTGGTCGTTTCCATGGACTGTTGATGCACCTAGCCCCTCTCATGTGCTGCCTCTGATGTAGCTGTTCGATGCCATGGACTGTTGATGCACCTGGCCCCTCTCATGTGCTGCCTCTGATGTAGCTGTTCGATGCCATGGACTGTTGATGCACCTAGCCCCTCTCATGTGCTGCCTCCGATGCAGCTGTTCGATGCCATGGACTGTTGATGCACCTGGCCCCTCTCATGTGCTGCCTCTGATGTAGCTGGTCGTTGCCATGGACTGTTGATGCACCTAGCCCCTCTCATGTGCTGCCTCTGATGTAGCTGTTCGATGCCATGGACTGTTGATGCACCTGGCCCCTCTCATGTGCTGCCTCTGATGTAGCTGTTTGTTGCCATGGACTGTTGATGCACCTAGCCCCTCGCATGTGCTGCCTCTGATGTACCTGCTCTGGTGTCCACACTGCCCTGTTGCTATTCTCATACTGATGTACTGCATCTGATGTACCTGCTCTGGTGTCCACACTGCCCTGTTGCTGTTCTCATACTGATGTATGCCCTCTGATGTACCTGCTCTGGTGTCCACACTGCCCTGTTGCTATTCTCATACTGATGTACTGCATCTGATGTACCTGCTCTGGTGTCCACACTGCTCTGTTGCTATTCTCATACTGATGTACTGCATCTGATGTACCTGCTCTGGTGTCCACACTGCCCTGTTGCTGTTCTCATACTGATGTATGGCCTCTGATGTACCTGCTCTGGTGTCCACACTGCCCTGTTGCTATTCTCATACTGATGTACTGCATCTGATGTACCTGCTCTGGTGTCCACACTGCCCTGTTGCTATTCTCATACTGATGTACTGCATCTGATGTACCTGCTCTGGTGTCCACACTGCCCTGTTGCTGTTCTCATACTGATGTACTGCATCTGATGTACCTGCTCTGGTGTCCACACTGCCCTGTTGCTGTTCTCATACTGATGTATGCCCTCTGATGTACCTGCTCTGGTGTCCACACTGCCCAGTTGCTGTTCTCATACTGATGTACTGCATCTGATGTACCTGCTCTGGTGTCCACACTGCCCTGTTGCTGTTCTCATACTGATGTATGCCCTCTGATGTACCTGCTCTGGTGTCCACACTGCCCTGTTGCTATTCTCATACTGATGTACTGCATCTGATGTACCTGCTCTGGTGTCCACACTGCCCTGTTGCTGTTCTCATACTGATGTACTGCATCTGATGTACCTGCTCTGGTGTACACACTGCCCTGTTGCTATTCTCATACTGATGTATGCCCTCTGATGTATGCCCTCTAATGTACCTGCTCTGGTGTCCACACTGCCCATGCTCGAGCCTAGACTGTGATGTTACTCCGATTATGCGTAAATAAAATTGACAATCATGTGTCGTGGGTTGTCGGAGTCATTCTTGCGTGTGTGATGGTGGTGTGTATTTGTATTTACTTCAAGGCAGTGGGTTCAGATACATGTCACTCCCCCCTACCTGGGTCACGACCCTTGGAGGCGCTGCCCTACACCCGAATCTGTGGTTTCCGGGACATGTCACTCCCCCCTCCCTATGTCACGGACCTTGCAGGTACTCCTCTCCAGACAGCGAATGGTTTGTAGCCTACCTGCGTCATCCTCGATGGTGGGCCAAGACTAGGATGTGGTGGATTGCGAAGAGTATCGGGTAAGCGTGTAGTGCAGGGTCCATGTCGGCGAGCGGCTCGTGGTGGGTATGGTCGCTGTGGGGCATTCGCAGTATTCAGGCAGGTTGTTTTTCTGCAGCGCTTTTATGTGTATTTTCCGCCATCTTGATTTGGAGGACGGTCCTAGACGTCAGTCCGTACGGCGGAGTCTCTGGATAGGTTACGTCCGCCACGTGGTTGGGTGTGGTAGTGCGGCGGACCGTGATCTACCGCCACGGACGGATTTTGGCCCATATTTCCTATCCTGATTTGGCGGACGGAGTGTCCGCGACGGGCGGACGGAGAATAGGCATGTTCCGCATGCTCCGGGGCTGCGGAGGCACTTCCGTCCGCCATTCTAATGAGCCCCTAAGTGTGGGAGGGTATACTCAAACGTGAGTCCCTTGCTCATTGAACCATCAGGATTCAAGCAAGCCGGGCCGACGATAGCTGAAATGCCAGAAACCGGTCCCTGGAAGCTTGTTTCCTTCCCAGTATAAGAATTGGCTTGGTAGTTTGGTTTGCCCTGTTCCCATCATGCACTGGGACAGGAACAGACTAATTTGTATGTAGCCAGGTTCTGAGCTGGGATGGTGCAGTGAGCTAAAAAACGGTGATAGATCAAGCCCTGATCTCTTGACTGGGTAGGAGTATTCTGCATCATTCAGAAGCTCTATCCATCACCACCCCCTTTTCCAAAATCGACTATCACAACCATTGCCTGTGCCAAGCACAAATGCATGCAGTCACCCTCAACTTGCAAAGCACATATAATACATGTCATTTCAAGCTTAACGCTCCCCTAATTTACAAATATGGGACACTTTTTTACCCATCTGATTTACTAATGGGGGTGGCTTTTATTTTGGTGCTTGAGTCTTTTTTCTGTCCCAGTCCAACTCTGTTATCATTGTTGTACATCTATTTAAAGCATCAGACAACAAGGTGATGGATACAATGCTCAAATTAATCAAAGCAACTTGTGCTTGTCAAAGACCTCTTTCAAGTTGATCATTTTTTAAATATGCCACTTCAGACAGAGGCCAGTCATATGAAAGCAGTATTGCTAATGCTCCTTGATGGAACAATCTATCAAAACTTCCAGGAAAGGTCTGCTCCAGAAGAAACCACACAAACAACATCAGAACGGTTTCAGACCATTTGGGCCTGAGCAGTAGGGTGCAACTTGACTCCGATGGCACAAGTTCCACGTCTGGGGATACACGTTGCACTTTGGGAGTCAGCTGCAACAAACAACAAGGTGATGGATGGTATTCTTAAATTAATCTCAGCCTCTGGTGGTTGCTCTGGTCCTCATTCCAGTCCATCCTTTTTTGCGCACTATGTCATTCTAGATCGAGACCACTTGTATGTAAATCAATTTTGGCCCTGCTCCAATAGGAACTGTTCATGCCAAGGTCGCAGACCAGGTCCCCACCTGAAGAGAACATAAGCAACCTCAGACACATTTTGGCCTGCTCAGGCCTCTTCAGGAAGGTACAAATTGACCACTTTTGCACAGTGAGAATGGGACCAATGTCTTGCCATAATCCTTGCACCTAAAACGATGGATCAAGACTGATTTACATATGGTTGGTTCCTGTCTGAGGTGGCATGGTGGGCAAAAAATGACCGACTGGATTGTGGCACACACTAATTACCAGTGGCAGAGATTAATTTAAGCATTTATGCCATCACTTTATCTTTCTTAAGCACATTTTTAAGGTGGAAGGGCAGTAGTGCTTTTGTGAGTCAATATTATTTTGGACTGGATAGTTGCCGAAACCTTAGAAAGCCAAAGGCAATGGCAATCAATCAATATCTGATACACTAGACGCATTGAGCATCAGTTACATCATCACATTTCAATGAGGAAACAGATTGCGGTTGTAGTGATCATGGCAGATGTACCTCGTGAAGAAGCATGACACAGTCCATGCTTTATATATGTTCTTGTATTCCGTAAGTACAGCGGTGGAGACACCCGGCTACGAGTAGGGATTGTTCTCAATTTAGTTCCCACATTCACCTTGCACTCAAGCATACCAAACACATAGAAGATTCTTGCCTCATGTGTTTTACATTGTCTTCACTTGTGATGCTTTTACTTGTTTTGCTATTCCAGACTTAGGATGAAACCAAATTGAAAGCAAGGCCCTACTTCAATCTTGTGAGACTCTGGTGCTACTCCAACACAGATATTATGAGTCTATAGAAGATGGTACAGCATAATACAACAAACTGTGGTAGTTAATGCCATATTGTGGGATTGTTTAATTTGAGCAACATAAAGGAAATCTATGAGTTACAAGAAAGCCCCTAAAGGGTATGTCAAAATTGGCATTAGAGGGATAATTAATACAATATGCTAAATCTTTTAGAACTTCAAATAAACTCGAAATCACGCTGCCCTGGGCAAGCCCACAATATACTTCAAAGATTTGAATTCATAGATTTGGAAGATATAATGGGGAAATGCTCACAGGAACGGGGCACTTTTCAGTGAATAAAATCTTTATGCTTTCAGTTAAGATCTGCTTTTCAAACAATTGTGGATTGTTTGGGGCTTTGATTTACATTTGTTTTCTGAAACATCCTGTTCTCAATTTTTTCAGCCAGAATCTTGATTAATGTATGTGGCACTGCTAGGAGATTTCTGGCTGTTATATCACTGTGCTGAGATAATCGTAGGATGACACCCAAAGCTAGCAAAAAGAATTTGAGCCACATCTATGAAACAATTTTGCGTTCGCAAATTGTACGGATTGCAAAACTGTCATTTGCAAATGCAAAATAGCCTTTCAAGATGTATGAAAGGTTTTGTAGTCGCAATTTTAGGTAGTCACAAAAATAGCGCTTACCTAAAATTGCGACTACAAATATGGAATAAACATTTGCAATTCCCTTAGTGCAGGTACCAAGCATTTTCTAAATGCAAACTGTGCCTTTAGGAACATTTAATTACGAGCCATTGACCTCAAGTCGATGGTAACCAAGTGCAAATTTTGAAAAATACACAAAAATGTATTTTTTATAGGACCATTTAGTGCGCACATGCCCCTATGGCATGGTTTCCCTTTACATGTGCACAATTTGTTCAGGGTGGACCTTAGGCCCCCGTGCACCCTTGGCCTTGCATTACCTAATTTGTGATTACCAATTAGGTAATCATAAATTAGCGAATACAAAACTATTCACACCTATGAGCCTTTATAGGAAAAATTGGAGTAATATTACCTAATAGGGATTACCTACTTACTGAATCGCTATTAGGTAATATTAAGAAATCGATAAGTCTTTGCCGATTCCTTACATACATAGAATTATGCGATTAACCAATAGGTATTTAGTAAAAATTGCTATATTGTAATCACAAAACGCTTTTTTAATGCATGTGGCCGTTCATTTCTTAGCATGATATTTGAAGGGAAGAGAGCATGCACTCAATTTTAAAATAAATGATCAAAATAAAACTACATTTGCCTAAACTTTTATATGGCCTGGCATACCCAGCCATCATGGTGAACACATTGATTCTCCTGCCTGGTGCCCACACACACTTTGGCATCCAATTCCAATCGGAGTCCCTAAGATGCGGTGGCGATCAATAATCTCAACTTCTCAGATTGGTGGGTTCAAGTGGCTCAAGACTGAAAGAGGAAGTTATTGGTGGTTGCAAACAGAGAGAGGGCAGCCCAGCCAGAGAAAGATGAACACAGGTTGGACCGGCTCATGGCGATGATGCAGCCGAAATCACATTTTATTTGTAGGAGTGCATTAAAATCACACATGCAGAGCACACCTGAATATAATCCTTTGGATTAATGGGAGGTGTTAGAATTTCGTAATGTAATAACATGAACGTGATGTGTTTAGGTCATTAAATATTAACATGGAAAATTAACTTAGGAAGGGGACGTGCTAGAGGACTTTTCCCTGCATTTGGTGCTTTTCCAGCACTCACCTTCATTTGTTGGGCTCTGGGCTGATGTGTGTGCCCCTGTTGCTTTTGGAGTGAACTCTGAGGCTTGGATATCACCGCCATACCTTGGTGGGACTCCCAGTCCCAGGGTACACCGCAGCGCCCGCTTTATTAACAGCTGGGGAAGGCTGCTGCATTGGTAACTTCGAAGTACCAGCGGGTAAGATTCACGTCAAATAAACTTTGCAGAGTCTCATCGTTACATCATTAACTGACCTCCTTTGAGACTTTATTGGCATTTAAAAACGCCCATACCAGGAACAATGATTTGTGGAGTCCCAAGGAACTGTGGATTGTACTGTTATTTGCATTAAACAGATATCGGGAGGGTCATATTAAGGTGGGGGTAATTTCAGGGTGGTGAGAATCAGGTTCTAGTTCTGTGTTACCTGACCCCTTACGTAGTAGTCAACAGTATATTGGTGATAAAATAAGTGTAGCTGGGGCTGTGGTTGAACTGCTTGGAAAGATGCAATTTGAAAGATTTTAGAGAAAATAGCACCAAAAAGCACAAAGTGCCAACTGTGGACATCTGGTCAAATCGGGACAAGCCACAAGTTCAGACAGATTGTGATGGAGCACAGGCTGGCTTCAGGGACCTAGTTAGGCCCGCTGAACAAAGTACCTTAAATCGAAATTCGTAGAGAGTTGTGAGAATCTGAGTCAAAGATGCGTTCCGCAGCCTTAGCAAAGCATTGGTTCCAAAAAGCGGTAAGGCTGCAGTGTGAGATCCTGCATTGACACTGAGGATCCTGTTGCCGAGGGCTTGCAGTGCAAAGTCCGCCTGCTCAGACCAGTTCTTAGTCATTATATCCAATGGGAGGTGGATACAATGGCTAAGACCCTGTTAGCGATAATGCATGAATTTGGCTGGATTTACAGCAATATTCACACATTTCGCAGCTATGACTGGAAATGTTATCGCTTCAGAGATAAATGTTGCTAATAGCACGTTATCTCTGCGATAAAATCCGGCGATGCTCGGCGATAAAAAAACATGTCGCTAAGCCTATTTAACGATAAATATCGCTAGTTGTTGATAATATGCTCCTTGGTGCCTTGAACACAACTCTCATATTCCAGTCTCTTCTTCCAAAGGGGCCTTGGATTCCTCCCTTCCTCTGATAGTACCAACTGATAACACTTCCTTTGTTCTTCATTAAAATTATTTGACCTTTCTAGCTCTTCCTCGCCTCTCTGAAATTCAATGTGATTTCCACTAACTAGCGAATTCCTTTGGTCATAAAATATATGCAATTTCTATACATTTGATGCACCATATAGCATTAGTATTATTGCATCAAATGAGTACATAAGGCCAAACGTAAATATATATGCGGTCTAGGCATGTGTAAAAGAGTGTAGCCAAAATTATGCTACTCCACTGGCATATACTGAGGGACTTATTTACAAGGTGCCTGCGCTGTCGGAGTGTCACTTTCTTTGACGATCCGGTGGCACAGTCCTATCAATCCTATCTGTGAGGTGACGCAAAGCCACCCTTCCATGGCTCTGCATGCCTCATAGATATGGAGTAAGGAAAGGCACCACAAAATGCTGTGTTGCCTACTCTGCGTCTAAGAGGCGCTCCAAGGGCATTGCGTTGGATTTCGATGCTGCCCCAGATTTACAAAATCATGTAAACCTAGCATAGCACCAACACCTTACACCTCCCCAGAGCAGGAGTAGTGGAGAAATGTTTTAATTTCTCCACATTTTTTTCTCCTTCAATTAGTGCTCCCTTCTGCAGCACACATAGAACGTGGAAAATGCCTCACATGATTGTTTTTATGCAGGAAGGTGCACCTTCCGGCACAAAAATCAATCTTGCCAACAACACAGACACCATTGCACCATGGTGCAAGGATGCCTGCTTTGGAGCAAAGCAGCCAAAATTGCGCCAGTGCATTGGGAAAGGACAGGAATGTGCTGCATATCTTAAACATGGCACATTCCTGTCCTTTCCATTTGACGCGGGCTGTGCAGCCAAGTGACTTGCTGGGCTGCCCTGCAAAACAAACTCGTAAATGAGGCCTAAAGCATCTCAAAACGAAGGGATGTAACTACACATAACTACATTAAATCCTATGCAGCCCTGCGGGAGGATTTGTGTCTGGATTGTAGTTCTTTTGATTCCTAAAACTCCATCATGCACTAACAACCTACATGACAGGCATAGGTGACCTCCCTGAACTTAACTGACATGAAGCAATGCTCACACTGTTGGAACTACCAGAAAAAAATATTTCATGGATTTATAAAACTATAATTACAGGAGCAGCTTGTGTAGGGAAAAAGAGGCCTGCAGGGGCGGGGCTCGGAGAGGTGGGAGAATGGGGGACGACAGAGACAAATAAAAAAAACAAGAACTAGCCTGCCACCCTCCAGCATTGTTTCGCACTCTTCTGCTCCGCTACTCGTCGCTGTAGGCTCCGATCCTGCCCTGCGGCCAATTCTGAAGCTGCTCTCATGAATGAGAGTAGCATCAGGATTGTCCTGAGCACCGATGGTTTGCGCTCCAGGACAGGCTGGGAGCCTGTGTCTGTTCTCTCCAACCCCAGCAATGCAGCTGGGGTTGGAGAGAGCTTCACTGCGCAGGAGGCCAAACCCACATGCCCAGTGAAGGCATTGCCCGCCACTCCCCTCCAGCCTCTCACCACCCTGGCCCCACCCTCAAAACTCGGCACAAGAAAAATAACACAGTGATAAAACAGGCTTCAAACCCTTTTAATTATCGTTTATTTTTCGAATTTTTGAAAGTCTCGGCGGGGGGGGGGGGGGGGGGCAAGACGCTCCACCGCCATAGTGAAGGAGCTGCTGCTTCCTAATTATACACACACATGGGACATACACAACCCTCAGATAGGCTGGGGAGACAGACTTTGGTTCGATAGATGACAGAAATTAGAAGATTACCCTAATGGCCCATTAGGAAATTGCACTTTCAACTGATTATAGACCCACACAATTGCATTACCTCCACCGCATATACCACACCAGGAAAAGACTATGGCACTTAGGTAAAGTTTCCTCCACGGTTTGTCAGACACGTCAGTTTGATGAAGAGGGCGTCTCTTATACACCATGGGGCATATTCCCAAGGAGCTATCACTGAATTAACGGCACTTTATCGCTGCCAAAGTCACGATAAATGTATCACTCCATTCACAAGCTGGTGCTAACAGCCCATAATACCAGTTTACCTTCAATAGCAGCCCCAAAAAACTCCACCAATGTCCAGGCAATATTGGACCACCGGGGAATCCCTGCCAATGTACCCGCCAACCCCTCAGGCAGTGTGCATGAGCCCTATACCTTCCAACAGTCCATCATGAACCTGCGCTACCAGGATGGCACCCACGGAAATGCACAGCTCATTGGCCAATACCAAATGGACACACCACACACCTCAACTCCACAATCATGCAACTCACAACATAGGAAATACATATGTTACAAGTTCACATACAACATGCACACCCACCAGACACAACAGCACAACTTACTGTGGGAACCTGGGCAGCCATGTACATTAGCCATCAATGGAATGGCACCTCAGCCACACAATAGCAGATTGTGGGGAGAGGTGGGGACCAGGCATGCCCGAAGGAGGCAAGTGACCCATGAATGTGAAGGTACACAATGCCAAGTGTGGTATGGATGTGATGGCTATACTGCAGTTTCCAGGCCACACACATATACATGTCGACACACACTGCTGGTGTTTGGAGTGTAGTGGACAGTGGACGCAACCTTGTCACCCTAGACAGTGGGGAGGAATGAAGAAATGTAGCTTGTTACACCCCCGGTAAGCGTGAGCGGAGTGGGCTGGCCCAGAGTATGCATGGCCAGCATAGGGGTGTGAAAAAGAGGCACGTAGCTCTGGGCGTGGTTCTCTTCCAGAATGCCCAATGTCTATGCCAGGCCGGCACCTCTCTCCCCTCCACGAGGCCGACGCCATGAGCGGAGTTGCCTGCGATCCTTTGTGCCTGCTGACCCCGAACCAGTCCTGCCCGGCCCTGCGCACCCAGGCCTCAATGCCCACCTGCCGACACTGGCGTGTGTTGAAGGGGACCCACCACATGCCGGTGCAAGCTCCAGGCCTGAGGCCCTCAACCCTGGCAACCTGCTACGACCATCACGTCCTCCGCGAGCAAGGCCAGCAATATTTCTTACTCATTGACGTACTCTACCGGCATGCACAGCATACTAATAGGTCACACATTTGGAACTGAGTCTTGATTACACTATGGTTGAGGACGATGTGTATGGCTGAGCTGAAGTCACTATACTCTCTTCAATGTGGTGCCATTAAGACTGTGCACAGCATTACAACCACACATGTCTGGGTGCTTACGCAAACTACTGCCCCCGGGGTACACTAAGTTCGAGTAGGTCACACATTTGGAATTGAGTCTTGATCATGCAATGGCCAGGTACACATGGCAATGCAGACTTTGCATCATTGTGCCCCTTCAATGTGGTGACACCAAGTATATGAATAGCATCACAAGCACACTTTTCTGTGGCCCCTTGCTGGAAACCCCCTGCACTGCGGTCGAGTTGGTCGCACAATTGGAACTGAGCATCGATTTTTCAATGGCAGAGTACATATTGCACGCAAGGAGAGGTGTAAGAGGATGAGGTGATGCAGTCAGGAGCAAAAAAGGATCATAGTTACGGAGGTGATCATACACTACTGACAACTGCCCTGGTGTCACTAACTCTGTGCATCATGAGCCAACGACACGTGGCTGTGGGCCACTGCTGACTGCTGCCTCAGGCCTACACTGTGGTCCAGTAGTTCACAGAGTATTGATTTAGCAATGGCGGAGTTCATACCCCGACCTTCATGGACACTCACTGGCCGTACATTGGTAGCGTCTGAGGCTATGGACTAAGGGGTAATTTCATCCTCATGTAGCTGATACTGAATTTGTTCTGGCTATGAGGCAGTCACTTGCCACCCCACCATTTGCTGCTTCTGGATAAAATCAGACCTTCTGCATCATGCCCTGGAGGACACCTTCCACTGTTCCCTGCAACCCTCTGCCACATTCACCTTCGACATCAATGAGGACCCGCCCAGTCCGCGTGGCCCTACCTCAGTGCACCGCAAGTCACCATCCCGTGGCAGGGTGCCTGTGCAGGCCGTTGTGCATCCAGGGCCACTAACTCTGTGCTGTTAGGGTCCAGGACCCCTTCTTCTGAGATGTTGTATGGCCTCTGAGTCGATAGCCTTGGGGTCATCAACGCCATGTGTCTGTGGCCCTGCGCTGTCCGTTGCCTCCGGCCTCAACTGTAGCCCACCAGGGCTCACACATCAAATGTTGTCCTGACCGGCCCGGATGTCACATCACTGCAGGAGGCACACACCACCATCACCAGTACCACCTCCAACCGCCATCTGCCAGAGTTGAAACAGTGGTTCTGGCAGACTGACAGAGTTGCTCGGACCTGTCGTGGATGCCATCTTCGGCCTGATCCCCTGCTCAGCACTCCAGGTGCCACTGACTCAGTGCACCACAAATGGGCCTTTACTGATTGAGTCTTGTGCTGTGGAGAGCTTGCGCAGCAATGTCACTGCAAGCAGTATAAGATACCTGGGATGTTGATGAGGAAGATGAAGCAGGTCTTAACACACCCCACTGCATCTGCATCAGGAATATCTCGAAGAGACACAATCCCAGACTTTTTCTTCACATGAGCGCGCTCAGCTCTAGTGAAATCCAAAGCATGGACACTTCTGTTTGAATGTTGGGTCATCCCCTTTTGGCGTGCTGACACCTGGCATTGGGGTGCCATGTATAGGTGAGGGTAGTGTTGTGCGCCAGCTGTGCTTGCGGGGGCTTCCTGCTGTCTGGTCTGTTGCAGGGTCTGTGTTCTCCTCTAAGCCGCTTGGCTGCCCGGCTCCTGGTGGTGGGTTGCGTGGGATGCCCATGGGCTATTGTAGGGTGTCAGTGTCGTAGGTGTGGTGGTCCTCTTCGACATGACAGATGTATTGTCGTCTGTGCTCTGCTGGAGGTGTAGTATGGCCCTCTGCAATGTGAAGGGGAGATACATATTGACATTGTGTTGACATTTATGTTGGTGCATTGTTCTTGTTAACATGTAGACTGTATGACAATGTACATTGTGACTGTTTTGGAGGTACATGATTAGGATGCGGGACCATGTACATTTGGACTACATGACAGATGTGAGGTCGTACACGTACATTTCCATTTCGGCAGTTCGGGCTAGACTGTTCCCAAGAGGCACGGAAAAAAAAAGTACATTTCCATTTCACAGTTTCCAGCTCTGTCAGATGTAGGAGGCCTGTTTCTGTGTGTGTGCGGACACAGTTGTGTCCTCTGTTATGCAGAGTTGTGTTGTGCCAAATTGTCGTCAATGTGGGTGTGCTGTTCTTGCTATGTGTGTGTGCTGGAGTGTGCTACGGGGAACATGGACATGATCCCGGGTCATTGTGGGTGTGCAGCGTGCTAGACCTCATTGTGCATGTGTGCCATTGTGCCCATCTCCCCCCGTACCCCCAGTCCCTGGTCGTTACTCACCCTGTTGATGTTGTGTCAGGCCCTATCGAGCTGTGTCCGTATTTCCGATTCCTTGCACCGTATCCACACGGATGACTTTGGCCTCTGTTTCCTCCAGCTCCTCCTGTGGAGCAGGACTCCCGCCTTCTGTCACCGTTGCTGCCTTCCGGTTGCAGCGGCTTTGTGCCCGGTTTAGATTTTTACCTCATACCAGGGCCTCTTGGCCTCCTGCATTCCCAGTAGTGAAATTGTGGGCCAGTTGATTGTAGTGTTCTGTCACCTCCGTGATGCTGTTCTGGTTTTGCTGCGGACTGCACCCCGACTTCCTCTCCCTCTTCTCGCTGGCCTTCCTCGACCCCGTTGTTCCTTGCTGGTGGTCTGTGGGTGTTGTGGGGTTCGTGTTGGCCTCTAAGCTGGTACAGGGTGCATCCATGTTGCTACCCACTATGGATTGTTTCTGGTGTGTTGTATTTGTAGCTTTTAAATTGCATTTTCCCGCCAGACACGTGGGATTTGCAGCCTGTTGCTGGTTTTTGAAGCTTTTTGTACCGCGATTGGCCTCACCATAGGATTTTTAGCATTCACGTTTTGCATTTTTGCGACGTGGCATTGATTTGAACGTGGACATTTGACACGTTATCTGGAGGCTATTGCATGGTACTGCTGTGGTGAGAATGCTTGGTTAACACGGCGTAATTTTCCAGCGATAGGCTGCGATGTTGGAAGATGCGTTAAGTTACTTTTGCTATGGTTATCACATGTTCTTGAGACTATACCCCTATGGAACTTAGAGGCTTTCAGGAGGCGATAGCGAGAGTCCCGTCAGTGGCAATGGGTTGATTAAGTGTCCTCTCTCCCCAGCAAGCCACAGTCAGGACCTGAATAGGTCAAACAAGGCGTCCATTGGCCTGGGTCGGGCTATACATAAAAGGGATACCATATTACCAAACAATGGAAGATGGTTTGAGCACCGAGCATTATTAAATGGAAAGCAAGCCTTAACAGAAGAATAATGCCCCTAAAAACGATTTCTGAGCTCCGAATTACACGCAGATGGATGGGAAAATATGGGGATGTTGATGAAGTACTCTGGCATACCAGCTAAAAAGCTTCCTCAGTACGAACACGTTGCCAATATGCGTGTGTGCGATTCCAGCCACTTATGGCGCTCACATAAGGCATACCTACTTGGTGCACATGTATTATTAACTTGAAGATGCCTGACTGTAATATTACTTTCGGTTTAGTTGCTCTTGAAGCTCAATAAAATGCCAATTACATGGTTTAATTGAATAACATTTCTCCATTAAGCACGCTTGCCTTTGACTTCCATTCCTCTAAAAATGGTTTTCAATTAAGGAAATGAACTCTTCCGTCATGTGAAAGCAAATGAAAATCCACCCTCAAATATAGTTTACAACTGTATCAAAATACTTCATGCCTGGCAACAAAAGCTTTGCTGTTAATACATATTACTCCCTTTTCACATTCCTCTGTGACTAAAAACAAAACTTAGGGACTCTGGAAATCAGCTCTCCATTGGAAAAGATGATTAATTTTGACAGGAACATGGAACAAACACTCTCCTGCAAATGAAACTTGATTCCATTCATTTGAACAAATCAAGCTTGTGAATCATACTAATAGATAAAGGTTCATTAACTTTACATAACAAGAGGATTCTTTCAACAACATAGATTTTTTTAAGTCTGAATAAAATCAATGAAACATCAACATTTCATAATGACAATGACTAATGCGCAGTATTCATATAAAGCTGAACAAAACCTCTTTCGATGAACACTCAGTCATAATGTCAATCTTTATTGAAACCTGAATGCCCTGTACTCGGAAAACATAACTGCCAGAGCCCCAGAAGGGTCATCAAACTGTGAATCTGTTCTAGACAAACATTTGGTTGTAGCCTGAGTGTGAGCATTAGAAGGTGTAATGTATTCAAGTGCAAGCATACGTGTTAACACAGTTCCTGATTCCTGTTCTCGTTCACAGTCAATAACTATATTTACCCGTTCAGAGAACTTGTAAGGCATGTTCATGTGGACAATTGCTCAGGGTCCCCACTTTCCAAAGGCCCCCATGGTAAGTGATTTTTTCCCTCTCTTTTATCTCACCTCTGTATATTTCTTTACCTCCACCACGCTCCCTTCCTAACAAATCACTATCTCTCACTCTTTCTCTCTCTATCCAGTGTAATCTCAAGGATTTTTGGGACACCGGTCAAGATAGATTTCATCTGATTTTCTGAGACACCATAATTCAATATTGTTTGGCATCACATCGGCTTAAATGAGCAGAAAATGTGTAATAGAAATGTGGTAGCGCCGGGACGCCCCGTTGCTGGGGCAGCTGTTTGCGCTTTAAAAAACTGGATAACATAACATAACATAACATAAAAGTAGTTCCGAACAGGGCCCCACAAAAATTCCATGTCCGGGGCCCCATAAAATCCTTAAGATGACACTGTCCTAGTTTATTTATCAGTGCAAAGAGTCTTCTTCTCAAGGAAATCTTTCACACGTTTTGGACCCCAGACGATCCTGTTGATAATATATGCCCAGCTCGAGTGAGGAGAAATGTAGGGATCTAATTCAAAATCCATCCCCTTTTTTACTTGACTCAAGGACAAGAATTTGCCCTGCAATGGCTTTCTGCATTATCAAGTGCATAGAAGACTGACCTTTAACCCCTTCTTTAAATTTGTTGGAAATGTGTAGGTATGAGCAAATACAATGCAAAGGAAAATAATATGTGGTTAGTGTATGAACAACTTTTCTAGCCTTAACCAATAAGCAAAATATCTTAAATGAGAGAATCATCTTACAATAATTGGAAAAACAAAGTGCTGAGATCGCCTAATAAAGTTATTGTTGTATTCCTGCTGCTCAGCCTAGAATGTTTGGTGTGAGAGCTAGTTAGAATGTTGAGTGCGAAAGACTGTCAGTTGGATGAAGGGCTGAACCGAGCGGCAGGAGGCTGCACCTGGTGGGGGTTCCTCTTCTTCTAATCTTGTACCATCTAACCTGGAATAAAGTACCTACAAGAAACTTCATGGACTGCGCTACTTTTATTTACAACATTTTTGGCGACGGATTGAACCCACGTGTACCACCTCAAAAAAAGCTGAAATTACATGAAGGAATACTTGAGAAACAGAACAGAAACAGAGGACATAAGAAAACAAGGTAAAATACTCTAAAATGTAAAGTTTCTGTTTAATCTATGTGGCACCACAAGACCCCACCAGTGACCCCGAAATTGGTCGCCCTAAGACCTAAGAGTGCCAGATCAAGCTATCATCATCAAGGTCAAAAGCCAGTGTAAGAGGCACTCAGTAAAGTTATGACTACGGGTGTTGTGAGATGAGAGGTCGACTTTTTTTTTTAAGTGGTGTTTGACAGCAACCACCTGAAGCTGCGAACCAGCTTTTATTGTGGGAGGCTATCACCCATATGGCGTGTGACTGTGAGAAGTAGCCCTGGTGTCAGGAACACATTAAACATAACCTTTGAGTCGAGTCTGGCCAGCTATCCGCCAACTGTGGTTGTTTACTTAGCATACAGCGATCCCCAGTGTGTGAAGACACTTGAGTGGCCGTAATCCATTGTGGGCAACTTGGATGGGGTATTCGGGGGCAAATATCGAGCCCCGGCGTTGGTGGCTTTGCTACAGGAAATTTTGGATGTCATTGTGGTGTTGAACTTTGATTCATCTGCTCTAGGATCGCACCCTGATTTGAGGTGTGTGAGCCGGATCACTGAAATATTATTGACGGACAATATATCGACTGGCAAAAATATCGTTGAAAAATTATCGACTACAATAATATGGAGTTTCTATACTTATTTAACAAAGTACAAAATTATCGAGTAAAAAATATCGACTCTTTAAAATATCGAGGAAATAAATATAGACCAACAATATTTCAACTACAAATATATTGTTTTTAAGCAAATTAAACCTAACGCTACAAAAATATTGTCTGTAAAAATATTGACAACCATAATATCGTCTGTTGAAGATTATTGACTTAGGATTATACACATTTCATATGTGAAATACTATAGAAATCGTCTTAAAAACACAATCCTAAATACATATAACATATTATATACCATTATTTTTTAACATTTTTATTTGTAAACATTTTCCCTACATTTTATGACATTCTTGCTATTATTTTATCATTATTTCTAACATTTTATTAATACATGTTCACATTATTTTCACATATAAATCTATTTCCTTAACCACTTGGATGCTAGGCGTTTTCCCGCTGGGTGCTGAATTACTCTGCTTCCCACTCTTCATGACGAGCTCAGCTCGTCATCAGCACACGACCCCCGTGGGTGATGACGAGCTGAGCTCGTCATCAGCATCGAAGGGGTTAAACAACTAACCTGCTTTAATGCAGAAATCTTCTCATAGCACCATTCCCACATCAACAAACACACCAATCAATTCAAACTAGCCTATAAAATGCTTCCTTTCTTCCTACATCCAATCAAATGAGAGAACACAAAATATACACGCTATAAAAGGAATACATGCCTACTACCATTTGTTGTTGCTACCTCTATAGAAAGAAGAAGCCAACACTTTGAGGATCTTGTTCCTGAATAATCTACATAACTAATCCAGATTGCTACCAAAGTATTCAAGTAAGTTACACTGAATTGTTTAAATACAGAAGTAGTAGGCTACAATTTTTCCTATATCTCCTAACTCTTTTACTTAATTGCTTACCCCTCCTTCTACATTTCTGATATAGACTACTCATAAACACATCAATATACCTGCTCCTATTTCTTCACCAGAAATATCTGATTGTAAGTATATCTAAATGTTCTGTAATACACCAACTGCAGTTCTTAAACACTATTTTATAATATCCATACTTTATTTCCTCTATCTTCTTAACAGATAGTCAGAGAACATCCTAATTCTACTCTACAAAATTCAAAGACTACACAAATTGAAATGAAATGAAAAATTGCACTTGTATAGCGCATAACTACCCGGAGGCCTCGCTGCGCTTTAGACTGATTACTGTGTCGGGCTACCGGGTATCTTAGTACGCTTTTGTGAACAAGTAGGTTTTTAGATCTCTCCTGAATGACATTCGGTTGTTATTTTGTCTGAGGGTTAGAGGCAGAGAATTCCAGAGCCTTGCCGCTGTGTGAGTGAAAGAGCGACCACCCCAGCGTGCTTTGTTGATTTTTGACGTGGTTGCCAAATTCAGTGAAGCAGACCGAAGGGCTCTGGACGGTGTGTAAGGTAACACTAGGGGGTACAAAACTGCCGGGCCTGTTCGATGGAAGGCTTTGTGCAAAATGCACATGGCCTTAAACCGCGTTCTGGCAGCCACTGGGAGCCATGGGAGCTCTTTTCGAGCATTCCTTGCTGAATGCCAGCGAGGGATGTTGAATAATAATCGGGCGGCACAGTTTTGGGTGACTTGGAGCCTATTAGTCACTGCCACCGGGGCTCCTAAATATAAAACATTTCCATAGTCCAGGCGAGAGAGTATCAAGGCCTGTGCCATGACCCTTCTCGCCTGGAATGGAAGCAGAGGGAGCATATGTAAGTATATATGTAATTTTCATTAAAGGCCCAAAAATACAAAAGCTATTTTCTAAACACCATTTCTTGCATATTATATCTTCCTTACAGATATTCTAAAGACATCCTACATCTACTATACCAAAAGCCAAGACTACACTTTGAAAAAATGTAAGTATTTTTTTTGATTTCCTAAAAGGTCCTAAAAAGCTAAAGCTATGTCCTAAACACCATGTTATATTAATTATATGTTCTCTACAGATATTCAGAATACATCATACATCTACTCTACCTACAGCAAGCATTACTACATTTTAACAAGTAAGCATTTGTATTTAATTTCTAAAATTCCCTACCATTATAAATGTTTTTACTAATAATTTTTTATTGTTTATTCTATCTTCTCTACAGATATAAACTCTACATCCTTCATCTACTCCACCAAATAAAAACACTCAACAATTTAAACAAGTAAGTATGTCTAATTTTGTACTTAAAAACACTACTAAGCAAAAGGTAAAACAGCTTTGTCCTAGGAAATTCGGTTGTCATTTGTAAACATTTACTTATCATTTATATCTTTTCATACCAACAGGAAATAAAGAAGAACATACAAGATTATAATTGAAAACACAGTTTCTGCATTTTTGGAAACAAGATTTACTAACTGTAGGTATAAATGCAGAAATAAATATGTATGCAACCCAAACAAAAATATTTTTCTTTTAAATATGTTTATTTCTACTCTTTCCTAGAACAAGTAATACAAAATGACAGAAGGTGCAGAATTTGTAATGTCACAGAAAAATACATTGCTGTTATGTTATATGGGGTATGTTTATAATCAGGAAAGACAAAGTGGAAGAAAAGTATTCTGGAAATGTACCAAATATTACTCAAACAAATGCTATGGGAGGGCTACTGCTGAAGAGACAAATGTCTTTTTTACCAGGGAACACAATCCCCCCCCCCCAATGTCACAGAGATAGAGATAAGGGATGCTTTGGAAAGTGTAAAAATTGCTAGCACACAGAGTGACAAACCTACCACACAAATCCTAAAAGAAGAACTGTTAAAAATTAAGCATGGGCGTAAAATCCGCTCCGCTCGCGGATTTTGCGGATTTTCGGGAAATTCGCAATCCGCGAGATTTGCGAATTTCCCGCAAAATCCACAAATTCGCACGCAGCGGATTTTTTTTGCGGCGCGCGGCGTTGGTGATACAATTTTTGCGGCGCGCAGCGTTTATCATCGTTTGCCGAGTTGTTTTTCTCGATATTTTGCGAGTGCTGCGCCATTTTGGATCTTGCTGTGTGATCCCGCGGGAATTTGGCGAGCGCGATTACGTCATTGCGGTTTGCCAACTTGCACAGCGAGAGTTTGTCAACGCGAGTACGGCGAGATCACGTCTCGCGGTACTTCGCAATTGCGAGATTTGAGATGCGGCGAGCAGCAACAATCTCGCACAAGCTAAAATATAAAATTTGCAATTCTGCACAAGAAATCCACCAGCAAGCAGCATAAACCTTCTTGAAATGATGATTTTTATCTTAATAACTCCTTAGGTTGACATTTGCCTGCACTTTTTTAGCGAGGAGCCCATTTTGGGGAGGGGGGGAGGGGGGTGGGAGGAAGGAAGTGCCCCACAGTCTTCAACTTCCTGTTCCTGTCCAGCAGGCTCCTCCCAGTGCTTTGTCCATCTCCTGGTCACTTTTCATTTGGATCTGGAGCTGGAAAGATTACTTTTTGTGGATGCTGCTGGATATTTGGATTTGAGGCCTTTTTGACTTTCTTTGGATCACTGTTGGATTAGAAATTTTACAAGTAAGTTTGTTTGGGGCATTACAGTTGCTGCAACAAAAATTTTGGAATTTTCGATTTTTGGGCTGTTTTGGGGCCTTTTGCCCAGGGGTACTCAGTGGTGGGTGGACTGAGTCTTTCTGTGGGTTGTCTTGAACTTAAACATCATGGAGGGCATGGATGGATTGGGATTGTGCTGATTTTTCAGTGATTTTCGTTTTTTGGGGCTGTACTTGTGGCCTTTTCACCAGGGGTATTTGAGTCTAGCATGGGCCTAGTCTTTCTGTGGGGTGTCTTGAACTTAAACATCATGGAGGGCATGGATGGAATGGGATTGTGCTGATTTTGCAGTGTTTTTCGATTTTTGGGGATGTTCATGGGGAGGGACAGGCCATGTACCTGGGGGCCATTTTGAGTGCTGCTACAGGCCCTGGCCATGTGCTGGGAGGCAAGTGGCCATTTTGAATGCAGGCTTTGTTGTTAGGCCTGCAACCATTTTGCCTACTTTTCAACCTTTATGCCCAGGGGTAGTGAGTCTTGCATGGGCCTAGTCTTTCTGTGGGTTGTCTTGAATTTAAACATCATGGAGGGCATGGATGGATTGGGATTGTGCTGATTTTTCAGTGATTTTCGTTTTTTGGGGCTGTACTTGTGGCCTTTTCACCAGGGGTATTTGAGTCTAGCATGGGCCTAGTCTTTCTGTGGGTTGTCTTGAATTTAAACATCATGGAGGGCATGGATGGATTGGGATTGTGCTGATTTTTCAGTGCTTTTCATTTTTTGGGTCTGTACTTGTGGCCTTTTCACCAGGGGTATTTGAGTCTAGCATGGGCCTAGTCTTTCTGTGGGGTGTCTTGAACTTAAACATCATGGAGGGCATGGATGGAATGGGATTGTGCTGATTTTGCAGTGTTTTTCGATTTTTGGGGGTATTTATGGGGAGGGACAGGCCATGTGGCTGGGGGCCATTTTGAGTGCTGCTACAGGCACTGGCCATGTGCTGGGAGGCAAGTGGCCATTTTGAATGCAGGCATTGTTGTTAGGCCTGCAACCATTTTGCCTACTTTTCAACCTTTATGCCCAGGGGTAGTGAGTCTTGCATGGGCCTAGTCTTTCTGTGGGTTGTCTTGAATTTAAACATCATGGAGGGCATGGATGGATTGGAATTGTGCTGATTTTTCAGTGATTTTCGTTTTTTGGGGCTGTACTTGTGGCCTTTTCACCAGGGGTATTTGAGTCGAGCATGGGCCTAGTCTTTCTGTGGGTTGTCTTGAATTTAAACATCATGGAGGGCATGGATGGATTGGGATTGTGCTGATTTTTCAGTGATTTTCGTTTTTTGGGGCTGTACTTGTGACCTTTTCACCAGGGGTATTTGAGTCTAGCATGGGCCTAGTCTTTCTGTGGGTTGTCTTGAATTTAAACATCATGGAGGGCATGGATGGATTGGGATTGTGCTGATTTTTCAGTGATTTTCGTTTTTTGGGGCTGTACTTGTGGCCTTTTCACCAGGGGTATTTGAGTCTAGCATGGGCCTAGTCTTTCTGTGGGTTGTCTTGAATTTAAACATCATGGAGGGCATGGATGGATTGGGATTGTGCTGATTTTTCAGTGATTTTCGTTTTTTGGGCTGTACTTGTGGCCTTCTCACCAGGGGTATTTGAGTCTAGCATGGGCCTAGTCTTTCTGTGGGCTGTCTTGAAGTTAAACATCATGGAGGGCATGGATGGAATGGGATTGTGCTGATTTTGCAGAGTTTTTCGATTTTTGGGGGTGTTCATGGGGAGGGACAAGCCATGTGGCTGGGGGCCATTTTGAGTGCTGCTACAGGCACTGGCCATGTGCTGGGAGGCAAGTGGCCATTCTGAATGCAGGCATTGTTGTTAGGCCTGCAACCATTTTGCCTACTTTTCAACCTTTATGCCCAGGGGTAGTGAGTCTTGCATGGGCCTGGTCTTTCTGTGGGTTGTCTTGAATTTAAACATCATGGAGGGCATGGATGGGTTGGGATTGTGCTGATTTTTCAGTGATTTTCGTTTTTTGGGGCTTTACTTGTGGCCTTTTCACCAGGGGTATTTGAGTCTAGCATGGGCCTAGTCTTTCTGTGGGTTGTCTTGAATTTAAACATCATGGAGGGCATGGATGGATTGGGATTGTGCTGATTTTTCAGTGATTTTCGTTTTTTGGGGCTGTACTTGTGGCCTTTTCACCAGGGGTATTTGAGTCTAGCATGGGCCTAGTCTTTCTGTGGGGTGTCTTGAACTTAAACATCACGGAGGGCATGGATGGAATGGGATTGTGCTGATTTTTCTGTTTTTTTTCTCGATTTTTTTGTGGTGTATAACTGAACTGATGTTCCTCTGTCTTCCATTGTTTTTAGCTGCACAAGACTCAAGAGAACCACCAGTGCCAGGAAGAAGTCCTGCAGCGGTGTGTGTGTGCAGCATAACGTCACGCGACGTCACGTCTGGCCTCAGACAACTCTACAATTCGTGCAACTGCGGCCTGCTGTCTGACCTGCTCTGAAGAAGATGGCCCCAAAAAAAGTTCTCCGTAGCTCCTCTAGCAAGAAAGTTGCTAGTAAGGAGCAGAAGAAGCAAGTTACCAAGGAGGCTGGTGTGCCAACTGCCACGTTTTTTGGGAGCATCTGCTGGGGACCAAGCTGGGAGCAGCACCCCTGCTCCATTGGGTTCAGTGCCTCCACCACCACGCCAACTTAAGTCAAAGCCCTTGAGTGCTTCAGAGGCAGTCAGTGTACTTCTCCAATCACCATCGACCAGTGATGTTGGCTCATCGCAAGAAAGTAGCAGCAATGTCCCTGAATCAACACAGGTTGTTGTAACTCATCTGACAAGTGTTGAACAACCACAGCCGCAACAACAACACCATGTGCAAGTACAAGCCCAAGTACATGTGGAAGGAGAGGCAGCAAAAGGAGATGCGCAAGCAGAGGTGCATGGAGGGTCACAAGTGCCCACAATAGTTGTTCCTCCCGAAGTAGGGGCACATCAGGAAATCGACAATGAAGCCGAGGTATCATTGGAAGCCACTCCTCCTGATGATCATTCATTGTCTTCCACATCCCTAGCAAGGAAAAGATCAAGGGGGATGCCTACATCTTCTTCAAGCCCACCTCCTTCTGATGATACGGATCAAGCTTGGGAACCACCACTGCGGTCTGAGAGTGAGGCACACCATGATCTGACAAAGGTACCTAAGCGTAAAAGGAAGGTCGTCGAAAAACTCATAGCTATGGAGTGTGATGAGGCTCAACAAGAAGTGACAGATACTGCTGGTGATGAAGCCTCTCACGATGACGACGAGCCAGTCATCACAAAGGTCACTGCAGCCCCAGCGGGCATGCAGCAAAGAGACATTTTGACCCTATCCCGAGAAGCTGCTGAGCGTGATGATGATGTCGACAAGGAGGCAATGGAAATGGAAACACAACAATCACTAGATTTGGAGTTAATTAGTACACCAACACCTTCCGCTTCCATATTTCTTCCTCGCAAGAAGGGACCTACATCCACCTCGACCTCAATTCGTGGTGGTGAAAGTGCAAAACGTACTGAAGTTCGGCAATCCACATCCTCCACTTCATCTGGCATTAGCAGCAGGACCACCACCACCAGTATCGCCGCCTCCTCCGGCCCCCAAAGACATTTCAAGTCTGCAGTTTGGGACTTCTTTAGTGTTTGCCCAAAAAATGAAACCGTAGCCATTTGTAGCGTGTGTAAGGTTCGAGTTAGTCGTGGTAAGTTGGGTTCCAACTATGGTACCGGAGGCCAGAGAGGTCATCTTGAAAGAAAGCATGCTGTCAAATGGTTTGCGCACCTACAGGCGATCAAGGAAGCCCGAATTGCACGTAATGCTGTTTCATCTGATGATGACGAGGAGGAAGAAGACGTGTCAAACCCTTCACTTACACCCAGTACCCCTGTCAGCAGCACACCCCATGTGAGCCACACTAAGAGTGTGGGAGAGAGTGATACACCATTGCGAAAAAGTTCATCAGCGAGCGTAACTGGGTCGAAGATATCATCATCATCCCGTAAATCTTTGGTCCAGGGCAACATTAAAAAGATGTTGTTTACAGAAGCGCAATATGAACGCAACCACCCACTGACGCGTCTGTATAACACTAAGCTGGCTAAAATGCTAGCTCTGGACCTTCTCCCTTTTCCTTTTGTAGAAGGGGTTGGTTTTCTAGAATTAGTGGCGGCGCTCTGCCCTAAATGGAAGGTTCCTAGCCGGTTCTATTTTGCCCGAGTTGCGGTTCCAGCACTACATGAAGATGTTCTGAAGGTGATTGGGGCAGCTTTGCAGAAGAGTGCTGTTCACACTATACATATGACAACAGACATGTGGACCAGTGGTGCAGGCGCTGATTACATGTGCATCACTGCACACTGGGTCTCTTTTTCAGGGGCTAAAGCAAAGCTAAACACAGGTGTTGACACGGACATTGTTTTTAAAGCTGCTTGGAAACATGCAACACTAGCCATGTTTGGTTTGGAGAAACGTCACACAGCAGAAAACATTTTGGATGTCTTTAACACAAAGGTCCTTAACTGGCTGTCCCCACTAAAACGCCAGGTTGGTTATGTTTCCACGGACAATGGCGCCAATATAGTTAAAGCCATGAAGCTGGGTCACTATTTCAGAGTGCCGTGTTTGGCGCACTGTATAAACCTGGTTGTCCAAAAATTCTTGGCTAATAAAGGCAGTGTAGCGTACAGAGTATTGGACACCTGCCGAAATATGTGCAACCATTTCAGCCATTCTTTTAGGGCCCGGAAGCAGCTGAGGAGCCTGCTATATCAACGTAAAATGCCAGTGAAAGCACTCATCCAGGAGGTGGTAACACGTTGGAACTCAACCTTCTACATGCTTGAGCGTCTGTATGATTATAAACCAAAAGCAATACCAGTATTGCCACACTACTTGTGTTGGGGATCACGGGTGATCGCTCGAATCACTGACTCAAACAGTAATTCTCAAGGAATCTTGTTTCAGAATGAATCAAATTTGTTTTATTTTTAACTTAATGCATATATCAAATCAATGTGCACTTTTTATCTCTTTTTTTTCAATAGAAAACGTTTCTTTAGTTCCACATAATAAATCACAGTAAACACAAATTATACAAAAGGCAAAAAAGAATATAGTGTTTAGACAAAAAATCACAACTTGCATTCAACATTCATACCAAACAACAAATCTACATACATTTTAGTTTTTGTACAAATATTTACAATATCACAATTGGAAAAAGCATTGGAAAAGAACCAGTAAACAATGTTGGTATGTTTCGGAGTTAATCAAGGATTCCTAATGCTGAGTAGAAGGGGTCTACGCGTTTCGATAACCCCTGGTTATGGGGAAATCTCGTCAGGACCAATAGCCTGTGAATGGAGAACGAAATTGGGTCAGGCGGGAGGACAAAACCAAAACCTCGCAACGCTACAGTGGGGAGAGAACTAATCATACCTCTTAGTTGCTGGCTTCACTTTTGTGGTTGGAACTGTAAACAAAAGATGAAGTATCTTTTAGCCTCAAAATATATAAACAAGACAGGGAGGCGTTCACACCATTTTGAAAAAGACATTCATTCGTGGTTACTCACATAGTCTTACGCCTGCTGCGGCTTTGCTTTTAGCTGGAATGGGATTCGGGTGGAAGTGGAAATCTAAGACAAATCGAAAGGACTGGTAAGGGAATTTTTAAAGGAGGAGCTCATGTCGGATGGTCACGTTGATTTCAGGATACGACTTACTTGTATTACTAGCGCGGAATGTTCACGGATGTTTATGTCCGCGTGGAGCAATGTTGCGGCATGCTCCGGTTTCCTGAAAGGGAAAGGGGAGCTGCCGTCAGGTTTCCAATTTGTTAGTCAAGGTCGCCTCTCTGGCGATGTTCGTCTCACATGATGTATCGGTTTACCTGTTTAGGTTGTGTCCGCTGTATCAATCGGGGGGTCCGCGCTCTTCGGTCTCTGTTCGTAAGTCCAGTTACCGGCACCATCCAGTCGGTAACTCTAGTCTCGCGTCTGGTGTTTTTACTCACTTCCTGGTTCCCAAGGGATTGTGGGGATTGTAGTTTAGATGTCCGTTGTCTTGGAAACGGATCGCGTTTCTATTCGATCAGGTAATGTGTGGCCCAGTTCACAGTCTATGTGGGAGACAGTAGTCTGAATCTCGGTGATTCCATCTTTATTGACATTTTACAGGCGGTAGATCTCAGAGAGTTCATTGAGGCCATCTATTGCTGAATTGAATTTCACTATCAGCAAGGCTTCCGTGTGTGACAATTTTTCTTCGATGTCACCACCTCTGGGGTCTTTCTCAATTTTCGCAATCACTGTCCATCTTAAGTCATCGGCGGTGTGTTTGTAATTCAACCAATGATTAACCAGTGGGGCCGTTATCACATTCTTTTTGATGCGTGATTTGTGCTGGGTAATGCGGCATCTCACCTCTTGACTTGTTTTTCCGATATAAAGTTTATTACAGGGGCATTTGATGCCATATACGACGTATCTCGATTTACAATTTGTAAATTTGTCGTGTTTCCAGGATGTCTGTTTATGTTGAAACAGATTTCCTTCTTCTGTACTTGCGCAACAGATACAGGAACCGCATCTGTGGTGACCTTGGATCGGTGGTAATCCTAGCATAGTGCCAAGTGTCGGTGTATTCTGTTTTACTGCTGCTCGGACTAGATGATTAGCCACGCTTTGGTCCTTTTTAAAGGCGAATAATGGCTTCTCTTTAAGTGTCTTGTCTACATTTTCCACTAAATGCCAATTTTGTAAAATTGCTTTTTTGAAAACATTTGAGTTTGGGCAAAATGTGGAGACGCAAACAATCCTGGTCAGAGTTGGTTTCGCCTTGTTTATTAGCAGTGTCTCTCGAGGGATCCACCATACTCTTTTCATTGTCCTTCTAAGTAGTTTGATGGGGTAGCCTCTTTGTGCTAAATTCTAAGTCAAGTTCGTGGCATGCAGCATGTATTCATCCTTGAAATGGCAGTTTCTCTTGATCCGCAAGTACTGTCCAAATGGCAGATTTTCTCTCAAATTGCGCGGGTGGCTGCTATTAAAATGCAGTGCCTTATTTCTATCCGTCATTTTTTTGTATAGTGTTGTGACCAAACCATCATCAGTCGGGTGTACTTCGACATCGAGGAATGCCATTTTTATTTTGGAGTAGCTGATACTAAATTTGATTTCCTCTGTTCTTGAGTTTAACCACTCATGAAAATCCTTCAAATCATCCTCTGTCCCTCTCCAAGTCATAAAGACATCGTCGATATATCGACTCCAACTTGTGATTTTTTCTTTGAATGGATTTGACTGGTACACAAACTTCTCTTCATATAAAGACATAAAAAGTATCGCTAATTCCGGTGCGAAAGGGCACCCCATGGCTACACCACTTGTCTGGTAAAAGAATTCTCCGTTGAAATTAAAGTAGTTCTTCTTTAATGCCAGTGATGCTAATTGCATGATGTACTCTGTTGGTACTCTGGTGGGTCTTGGTCGTTGGTCTAAGTAATACTGTATTGCATCCAGACCATCACTCTGGGGGATCTGGGTATACAGTGAGCATACATCCATAGTAACTAAGAAGTCTTCGTTTTGGTTAAATGGAATGGTTGAAAGTTTATTAATAAAATCAGTTGTATCTCGAAGGAATGATTTCACTTCTGTCATAAAAGGTTTCAAGAAAAAGTCAACAAACTTAGACACAGGTTCGAATAGTGACTCACATCCGGAGACAATTGGTCTTCCGGGAGGGTTCTTTTCGTCTTTGTGAATCTTTGGCAAGACGTAAAATAGAGGTATTCGTGGGGTGTTGCATTTGAGGTATTCAAATTCCTTCTTTCCAATTATTCCTTCTGCCAAGCCTTTTTCCAGAATTGGGTTAAGTTGTTGTTGCAATTCTGTGGTGGGGTTCTTTCCTATTTTCCTATAGCACCTGGCGTTATCAAGTTGGCTCATCACTTCTTTTTTGTAATTCTCTGTGTCCCATACGACAATGGCACCTCCCTTGTCCGCCTGCTTTATCACTACTGAAGTGTCTTTTTTGAGATTTTCTAAAGCCCGTTTTTCATCCTGTGAGATGTTAAATTTTGTCCAATTTTTTCCTTCTTCCATTTTAGTTATTGCTGATAAGATTGTTTTTTCGAAAGTAATAATTTCTTTAGCAACTTTGTTCCCTGGTGGGCAAAATTTAGACTTTCTTTTCAATCCAGTAACCTCTAATGGTAAATTCACCGGTGTTTGGGCGAAGAAGGATTTTAGTTTAATTTTTCGACAGAATTCGAGGGCCTCCATTTTGAGTTTGACAAAGTTAGTATGTCTCCTTGGGACAAAGGAAAGACCTTTTTCTAGAATACTTGTTTCCGACGTGGTGAGAGTTCTATTTGACAGATTAAAGATCGGTGAGACCACCAGTTCTTGTAATTCTGCCTGCGTGTTGACATTTCCCATGGCTGATTGTATCGTGGGCGGGCTCGATTTACCGGTTGGCCTCTTCCTAAAAAAGGAGCTGATGAAGGACCTGGTTGTTGTTGAAATGCTCCTCTTTTGTTTCCACCTCTCCTTTGGTTGTTACTGTCACTGTCACTATTACTTGATGCCGACGAGGTATCTGAGAAGGAAATGAATTTGTTGGTTGATCTTCCTTGGTATTCTCCTAGAAATCTCCTTGATTCCACTCTAGAGTAAAAATCCGTTTGTAGGTATGGATATGTCCTTTCTAAGTTGAAGTTCTTCTTGTCCTTTTGAAACTGATTTTCTTTTTGATTTATTGTGTAGTCTTTAAATTCCAAAAAATCCTTTTCAACTTTCTCAAGTAATGTTTTTGCGTCCGGGATAAGTTGGTTTTGTTGTATCTCACTTTCCAAAGTTTTTATCTCTTCCAGTTGTTGTAACGAGATTCTTTGTGCTGTCTCAACCGTTAAGACCATGAGGTCTCGGCTACACTTGGTCTCTATAAAACTGTATCCCTTTTTATAAATGGGGTCGTCTGTGAATATCACGGGAATGTTTTTAATCTGTAATCCTCCTGGTATGGTGCCAGCTCTCAAATGCTGGAGGAGATAATGACCGTGGAGATCCGTGCGAATTTGTTTTTTCTTAAGTCTCAAAAGTTTCTCTGTCTCGTTTTGGTTCCTAGCAGTTGTGCTTAATGTAGCTGAAGCGAAGGGAGGTGGTTTTGCCAATAGATTTGTTATGTGGTCTTCGCTATAGGCAAATGTTTGCTCCTCAGACATACTGTGCTTGCTTGCATACGAATCAAATAAATAAATCAACAATACTAACTACAAAAAGAAACACAAAAAAGCTTCGCTATCACTGAATCAATTGATCCAACTGGGGCCTAAAGAGGACCTCGCAGAAAGGCTTCTGCTAAAATATCAACACCAAAAACAGGGCCTGGGCTCACTGGCAATAAGGACAGGCCTCATCAGAACAATTATAAACCAAAAGCAATACCAGTATTGCCACACTACTTGTGTTGGGGATCACGGGTGATCGCTCGAATCACTGACTCAAACAGTAATTCTCAAGGAATCTTGTTTCAGAATGAATCAAATTTGTTTTATTTTTAACTTAATGCATATATCAAATCAATGTGCACTTTTTATCTCTTTTTTTTCAATAGAAAACGTTTCTTTAGTTCCACATAATAAATCACAGTAAACACAAATTATACAAAAGGCAAAAAAGAATATAGTGTTTAGACAAAAAATCACAACTTGCATTCAACATTCATACCAAACAACAAATCTACATACATTTTAGTTTTTGTACAAATATTTACAATATCACAATTGGAAAAAGCATTGGAAAAGAACCAGTAAACAATGTTGGTATGTTTCGGAGTTAATCAAGGATTCCTAATGCTGAGTAGAAGGGGTCTACGCGTTTCGATAACCCCTGGTTATGGGGAAATCTCGTCAGGACCAATAGCCTGTGAATGGAGAACGAAATTGGGTCAGGCGGGAGGACAAAACCGAAACCTCGCAACGCTACAGTGGGGAGAGAACTAATCATACCTCTTAGTTGCTGGCTTCACTTTTGTGGTTGGAACTGTAAACAAAAGATGAAGTATCTTTTAGCCTCAAAATATATAAACAAGACAGGGAGGCGTTCACACCATTTTGTAACACAAGTAAGTCGTATCCTGAAATCAACGTGACCATCCGACATGAGCTCCTCCTTTAAAAATTCCCTTACCAGTCCTTTCGATTTGTCTTAGATTTCCACTTCCACCCGAATCCCATTCCAGCTAAAAGCAAAGCCGCAGCAGGCGTAAGACTATGTGAGTAACCACGAATGAATGTCTTTTTCAAAATGGTGTGAACGCCTCCCTGTCTTGTTTATATATTTTGAGGCTAAAAGATACTTCATCTTTTGTTTACAGTTCCAACCACAAAAGTGAAGCCAGCAACTAAGAGGTATGATTAGTTCTCTCCCCACTGTAGCGTTGCGAGGTTTTGGTTTTGTCCTCCCGCCTGACCCAATTTCGTTCTCCATTCACAGGCTATTGGTCCTGACGAGATTTCCCCATAACCAGGGGTTATCGAAACGCGTAGACCCCTTCTACTCAGCATTAGGAATCCTTGATTAACTCCGAAACATACCAACATTGTTTACTGGTTCTTTTCCAATGCTTTTTCCAATTGTGATATTGTAAATATTTGTACAAAAACTAAAATGTATGTAGATTTGTTGTTTGGTATGAATGTTGAATGCAAGTTGTGATTTTTTGTCTAAACACTATATTCTTTTTTGCCTTTTGTATAATTTGTGTTTACTGTGATTTATTATGTGGAACTAAAGAAACGTTTTCTATTGAAAAAAAAGAGATAAAAAGTGCACATTGATTTGATATATGCATTAAGTTAAAAATAAAACAAATTTGATTCATTCTGAAACAAGATTCCTTGAGAATTACTGTTTGAGTCAGTGATTCGAGCGATCACCCGTGATCCCCAACACAAGTAGTGTGGCAATACTGGTATTGCTTTTGGTTTATAATTGTTCTGATGAGGCTTGTCCTTATTGCCAGTGAGCCCAGGCCCTGTTTTTGGTGTTGAGCGTCTGTATGAGCAGTATACGGTACTCGATCAATATTTCCTTACAGAGGGTACAGAGGACCTGAGGATGGGTGCGGCGCAATGGAACATAGTTCAAAGCCTGACACGCATGCTTCGTCCTTTTGAGTTCTTCACGCATGCAGTCAGCAAGGAGGACTGTAATTTGGGAAAAGCTATCCCATTGTTGTACATGCTGGAGGACCAACTGAAGGAGGTGTGTTCTGTGTTTGAAAAAGATGTAAAAAACCAAGACTCTTTTCTTCTGGCTGAGAATTTATTAGAGCTCCTACAAGGTGATGAACGTCTTAAAAAGATCCACTCAGAAGAGCATTACATTTGTGCTACTATTCTGGATCCACGCTACAAAAAGGCGCTGGCAGGCCAAGCATTCTTTCCTTTTGATGATGAACATGTTCCAAAGTACAAACATTGGCTAGCCTTGTCAGCCAAGAGGTTTGAAAGAGAACGGCTGAAAATTGAAGGAAATGGCAGTACATCAGCAGGCCATCCCCAGTCAAAACAATCCACTTCTGCACCTGTGGCTGTGGCACAAGTGACCTCTCAGCCGTTAAAGACACCGGCAACCGGATCATCTGCACCAGACACAACAGAAACATTGGAGGCTCAAGAGGATTGGCTAGCTCTGCGTGGGTTTGGTTCTCAAAAGTTCAGAGGCACAGCAAGAGCTAAGCAAAGTGGAGGAACCTTGGATGAGGACCTTAAATCGATGGTGAAGGACTATCTGAATGACTCAACAGAGGTCTATGTTAATTCTGACCCATTGGCGTATTGGCATGGGAAAAAAGAATTGTGGCCACAGCTCACCAACCTGGCTTTAAACTACTTGTCTTGCCCACTCGCAAGCGTGTCTTCTGAACGGGTTTTCAGTGCTGCTGGTGGCATTGTAACTCCCAAACGGAGCCGCCTCTTGCCCAAAAATGTGGAGAGGTTAACAATGATCAAGATGAATCAGCACCTCATACCACCAGATTTCGAGTACGAGAAAGTGCGCCGGATGAAGACGAGGTGGCCAGCAACATAGATGAGGGAATTTCTACTCTGTCAGGTGACACTGAGCTCACCCTGCCTGAATTCGCAGAGTATGATGACGAAGCCTTATTCTCATTCCTGGACCGTGATACCGAGCCCTGAAAATGAGACAACGAATCAATAACTTTCTTTTTCGTCCTTATTCACTTTTATTCCTGTGTGTCTGTCTTTATTTGTTGTGCACAGTTAACATATTTCAAACTTTAATCAGATAATCACAAAAACAAGCCCATCAGCAGAACTGTCTTCACTGGTTTGCTAATTGATTTGAAGTTGCCGCAGTCTGCATTCCTCAGGTTCACAAGTTCAGAAGAACATGCTCCTCTATCCTCCTCCTTCAGACTCCTATTTCCATCAAACCAGAGGGCTGGTTTACGCCCAATGAAGAAAGACTCAGCACTTGTGGGGGTGTTGTTCTACCTCTTTGCAGGTGAGTTGACAGCTCTGGGACCATTGTTGGGAAGCTCTAATACCGGATAAAAGTGGTTTGGACCAAATCCCAGGCGCACATTTTTTAGTGTTTTTGCTGACTTGCTTGCCTTTGAGGTGCTCTTAGGGGGGGCCCCGTCTGTTTGTGGGTGAGTTTCGGGGTCTGGGAGCACTGCTGGGACACTCTAATCTTCTTGATTGCATTTGCTTTTCAGGAAATCCGTGGTGGCAACCCCGACTTATGGCTTAGCTACGCAGCTCATTTGGACCGAAGGCCGAGAAATATTGCAAGTATGAGATTTTGCTTTTGGCCTGTTTGGGGGTGTTATGCTTCTTGGCGGGTGGGTTGGCGGGTCTTGGGGCATTCATGGGAAGGTCTAATACCGGGTAGAAGTGGTTGGGACAAAATCCAGGCCGATTTTTTTTGGCTATTTCTGACATTTTGCTCAATGTAGCGTTTTCGGGGGCCTGTTTGGGGGCTTCCTGGTATTTGTGGTTGGGTTTCGGGGTCTGGGCGCACTGCTGGCTATATATACTTTACTTTGCAAGAGGTTTGAAGCAAATCCATGGTGGCAGAGGGGAGTTAGGGCCTAGCTGCAGAGCGCGCGCAGTGATTTGGGAAATTTGGGAAAAACTGACAAAGTCCCCATTTTTGTACTTTTGCTCTTTGGCTGTTTGGGGGTCTTCTACTCGTTTTCTCCTGGGTTGACGGCGCTGGGGCCATTGCTGGGAAGCTCTAATACCGGATAAAAGTGGTTTGGACCAAATCCCAGGCGGTACTTTTTATGTGTTTTTGATGACTTGCTTGCCTTTGAGGTGCTCTTGGGGGGGTTCCGTCTGTTTGTGGGTGAGTTTCGGGGTCTGGGAGCACTGCTGGGACACTCTAATCTTGATTGCATTTGCTTTTCAGAAATCCGTGGTGGCAACCCCGACTTATGGCCAAGCTACGCAGCGCGTTTGGACCGAATGCCGAGAAATATTGCAATTTTGCTTTTGGCCTGTTTGGGGGTGTTATGCTTTTTGGCGGGTGGGTTGGCGGATCTTGGGGCATTCCTGGGAAGGTCTAATACCGGGTAGAAGTGGTTGGGACAAAATCCTCGCGGAAAAGGCTTTTGACACTTTTTGTAACTTAGGGTTCGTTAGGGTTAGCCCTAGCAGCAGGATTGCATGTGTTTCGGGGTGTTCTAGATTTTTGCAACTGAGTTCTGGGGTCTTAGAGCACTCGTGAGAATGTGTAATTTTGGTTGCAAGTCATTTGAAGAAAATCCATGGTGGGAAAGGGGGGATTTGGCATAGTTAAAGAAAGCCTTTGCTACTATTCTTAACTTAGGGTTCGTTAGGGTTAGCAGTATTTCTATTGCATGTGTTTGGGTGGGGGGGTTTTCGAGTCTTGGAGCGATGCTGGCTATGGATACTTTTGCTTGGTTGCTTGCAAGTGGTTTGAATGCAATCCACGGTGGGTAAGGGGTAATTAGTAAGGGGGTACTTCGGCCTACTTTTACTTTCAAAGTAAGTTTTGTCACCAGTTTTCTGCTAGGCCTCGTTTTTTGAGATTTGATTGGGGGTCTTCTACATTTTTGCGACTGGCTTTAGTAAGGGTCTGGGTGGGAGCAGTGCTGGGAAGATCTAATTTTGTTCTAAAACACAGTTTACAGTACACCTAGCTTGAGGGGAAAGATCCGCCACATTAATTTGCCCCTACTTATTTATCCTTCAAAAGGTGACTCAGACAGAGTACGCACTTTCAAAAATATTGTACTGTCTACTAGGAAAATCAAAGTGTGACTTTTTGCACTCCACAGCCTACATACCTTATATTTATTTATCAGTGGTGTTGTAATATTATATCACTTCCTGTTTTTCGTTGAATAATTACAGGCCGGGTTTCAGTCTCTGCAATGGGGAAAAAAGGATGGAGTCAGGCTTCACATTAGCGAGCCACAATTCAGCATCAGGCAGGCAGTGGACAGGGTGTCTTCTGGTGACCAACATCGATGGACGAAGCGTCGGCTGCAATGGAGGAGTGCCGCTAATAAGAAGATTTTTTTTCTGCAGGCAACTTACTTACCACTTTCAACAGGACAACTACAACAACATAGATACAGTATCCCTTGCCTTTTTCTCTGACTGTGACTGCATTTCTTGGATCTCTCTCTGCTTCTAAATTGATCCCTTAACACATCACTTAGTCCACTCCACTATCACATCTGCACCACACATAGTCATTTGTAAGTGCTCCTATGTAATTCGCAAGTCGCAGCACGCCCCAGCCCGTAGAGGACTGGGATGGCCCCAATGATGAAGAATGTCACCAAGGGGCAATCCTGGTGAGTGAGGGGACACCTAGAAAAAGAGCAATTTCTCCTTTTTTATCTACTATACCTTCCAGACCAACCCCATTGAGTGTTGTGAATGGATTTATAGTGACCAGCAAGGCTCTCAGGTATCTGGCTACAGAGACCTTATGTTGAATATAGTTATCAATAATTCCACACACGCCCTGTACTGTCGCATTCTTTCTTCCACAGTTGTCGAAAGTACTACTTACTTTTCACTGACATGCATGCAGTAGTGCATGCACTTTCAAAGATTGATGGATAGGTTTGTACCCAAAGATTTGTTTATGTTCACAATTGTTTGTCCATGCTGTGCTATTTTTTCTTGCCTCCCAAAACCTTTCCCAAAGACCCCCGTACCCATCCATTTTTCAAACCCTAACCCTCTTCCCCCGGGCTGTGTGGTTTTCATTGATGTGTGACTAAATTACAGCAAAAAATCCACACACTTGCTGGGGAGGATAAGGTGATAGCAACAGGCTGGTGAAGAAATCCGAGGATATATTCTTACTCTGATTGACAAAGACCTATGGCTAATGTCAAAGAACTTCAACCGAATTAGTTATACTTTAACATTTGTTAGGCTACAATGTGGCACTATTCTAGTGTACTTCTGTCACCTGCTATATTCTCTATTGTACCGTTGTATTGCTCAGGAGGAAAAACCAGATTTCATTTTTTTTTTTTCATAGGCATGCAACTGCCACTGTGTCACACCACTAGTACCACCGCTATGAGCAAATTTTATCCGCCCAGGATTGCCAACCTTATTCGCTGTTTCCCGTGGAGCCAGCCCTGGGCCTAGCCCTACTTGCAAACAGAAATTACAGGTAAGATAGGCGTTTGGTTGGAGGTAATATAATGGAGTATTAGGAGAGACGAGAGATTGGATTGACGGTAGTACTACTAAAGTCCTAGGACTATTCAGGAAAACAAACTTACTGTTAAACCCCCACCCACCAGACTCAAAAGCAGTAAAAAACAGGTATGGTCAGATAAAATTTCAAAAAGTATATTTTTATAGCCCTAACAAAATAATCTCCCGCAAGACCCTCCCTAACCCCAACGATTGTCCTTCAAAAGTCCCTAAAAATCCCAACTCCCAATTCCCACCCCCCAAAAGTCTCTAAAAAAGGGGCAAGGGACACTATGGCAGGGTGCTGTTGGAATTAGCAGCCAGGGCATCATGCTCCTTGCGGAGGGTGGCAAGTTCGAAGCGGAGGCCCTCCACCACGTTCTTATAGTTATGGACCTCCTGCTCCAGGTAGGACAGTCTGAGGGATAAGCGGCGCCGGTGTGCCTTGTAAATCCTGTGAGGGGCAGCTGCTTTCTTTGCTGCTGGGCGGTGGCGTTTGGCTTTGGTATCCCGGCTCCGTACCGCTGGAGCACTGCGCTGGCTGGCAGCCCGCATGGAGGAGGATGCAGCTGTCCCAGTGGACATTGTTGTTGTACCAGACTGCGTCTCCTCCTCCTCCAGGGCCACCAGCCGCCGATATTCAGCGACAGTGGCATCCAGCCTCCGTTGCCGGGCCATTCGAGCCAGCTTCTTCCTCCTTGATGGTGTCTTGGATTTGGAAGGAGCAACTACATGAAAAAAGAAAGACATAGTCTGTAACCAATGCTCCTTAAGATTAACACAAAATGATTGAGCAGAAAGTTGTCACAGTACAAGTAGCAAATTGAAAGCACAGTACATAACTATTGAGGACAGTATCTATGTAACCTCCGACTTCTTCATCCTTGCTCTAACATTAGTGGGAGTTTCGGGAACAAATTCTACGAGCACTATGGACTTCCATTACAGTCGACTATGACAGTACACCACTC
This sequence comes from Lissotriton vulgaris, assembly GCF_964263255.1. Taxonomy (NCBI): domain Eukaryota; kingdom Metazoa; phylum Chordata; class Amphibia; order Caudata; family Salamandridae; genus Lissotriton; species Lissotriton vulgaris. The sequence goes on from NC_141693.1 coordinate 626,581,088, forward strand.
TTATTCTTCTTCTTCTCTCTTGTTTAGGAAAATTGGTACGTTATCTTATGCAAGCCGGCATAATGCCAGCGCAGTGAACTTGCACCCGAGAAAAACAGACGCACACCATGGTGAGTGAGACAGACTTGCGTTACTGTACCGGTCCAGTACATGCAGGTGGTGAAGCTCTTACTTTTCTATTACGGGTGGCACTGAGAATACTCCGTTAAAAGGGCTACTGCTTAATTAATTTAGCTTTCACCCTACAGTGCAAATGAGTATTAGAAAAGGAAAATGAAGAAGCTAAATTATCTGATTATCTATCACTTCACATGGGATGTATTTGATGACATATGGGATGACTTTAGGTGCTTTGCTTATTATTGAGTGAACAGTGATACCCCCACACATGAATGACGTACTACTACTAAACTAAAGTTATTAAGAGAGGTAGGGAGTGTCCACCGTAATAACCGGATATATGCTGTGCTTGCAGTTGCAATACAAACTACTGCTACTATTCATGGTAGTATTTGGACAACGTTACAACTTCTTTTCCTTGCCTTTCCTACACTGGAACGGACGTGCGGGTGCGGTGTTACATGCTCTTCAAAGTAACACTTAGTTCATCCAGTGACCGCCTACTCTCTCTAGATACACATATGCTATCTAAGAGTCAGATAGTACCATGAATGATCCAGGCATCCATCCATTCAAAGTATATTGCACACATACAGTTTCTGTCTCACCCACCCAGGCTGTTCTCCTTCCACCCATCCTTGCTTCATCATTCACCCAGCCATGCACCATACCATTTTCTTACCTTCCCAGCCACCTCGGGGACCAAGCAAACACATATGATTCTTCTTTGCCAGTCATCATTACATTTCTCGTGCTTCCACACTTACTTACACCCTTCTTTCGCTTTTCGTTCATCCCATCCATCAAGTTCACCTCAGATCTGATTGGGATTCTTCTCGCCAAAAACTTCACAGCTAAGTCGAAGTACATTTAGAGGAGGCTACTACCTGCTTTTTTTATAATACACCCGTGCAGAAAGCACACTCTGCAGTCTTCAATCTCAATGACTAAGGAATGTATAGCTTACCTCTGCCCGCCACCACCGTGTGAACCCTCACAGGTATGTCCTTGTCCGGCACTTGCACCGCCTCCTCCCCAGACTTGTCCTCCTCGTCCAATGCCACCACCACCTCCGCGCTGGCCCCGTCTCCAGATGTTCCACCTACAAAGTACATTTAATAATGTTAGAATACACCACTCACTACTATATAATATTTGGTCTAGGAGGAAGAAAGAATTGTGAAAAAAACAGTATACAATTTAATAATTTATGACTGTGTACTCTAGAGTAAAAATGTCCCTTTTTCCAGGGAAGGCTGTTGTCTTGCTGCACTTGTTGGCACAACTGATGAATGTTTGCTTTTTACTTTTTAACACGCACCACTTTTTCTCCTAACAGACAGAACCTTGACTTCTAAGAACACGAGCAGGATCAAGTTCAAACCAGGTGAGAGCTCGGCTCGACCACAAGAAATGTGTCCAATTAATCGTCAGCACTAAGCACTTTTCCATTTTCAGTTACACGTTCACTTTTATGACAAACTTGAATTTAATAAATGTGTTTACTTTTAATAAAGCTTTTAAACTTAACTAGACTCTGTGGTTTTTGGTCCTCCAGACTAGAGTGGATGAGCTAAAGGTTTTCGAATTTTTGCAAGCATGAGTCCGTGCCTCTGCCATCGGTGACTTTGGGAGCTAAATGACTCTGCCACACTATCTAGTCAGTAAGGAGATTGGGGGTTCAACTACAAAGTCTGTTATCACTGAGGTATGTGGAAAGTCTAACAGTTACAGCACCTATTATAATTGATAAGCTAAGCGATGCATTATTTAGTGTCCATAGTTCTGTTTGTGCAGATTTGTCCCTGCAACAGTAGTAGAATGGGTTGTCCTCCTATCCAAACCAAAAGTAAAGTAGTATCTTATTCTTTCTTGGTGGTCATTCACCTTTTTATTGTTGGCAATGGTCAAAGCATAAACATTTAGAATACTTGAAAAGACATTATGGACAATCCCAGAGGACTGCACTCAGTGCATAGAGCTATTGCTGACTAGAATGGGAGTCCAATGGAAATGCCAAATGTGCAATCTTAGTTAGCTACACCGACAGACTAATGAGAATAATCTAGTAATACCACACAGAGTCATAGTCGAGGCAGGATAAGAATTTAGATCCTGTCTACAAGAGATCAAAGACGATTTAGAAAAAATCGAATGAGGAACGCTAGGAAAAAATAAGAACTCTATATTAAATTTAAAACTTACTGGGGCCAGCAAAGGAGCCCCCGCCTGCCCGGTCCTGGCCTGCATCGTCAACAGCACCCTCCTCCTCCTCCTGTGTCCTCCTCTTGCCCCTGGGGGAAGCTGATGTACAACATGAAAGAAAGAAAAACAGAAAACATGGATGATATTTCTCAACCAAATCAAACATTTCAAAAGAACTAACAAAGTAACAAAATATTTTTGAGAAATAGCAAATAGGGAACGACTCCACGGGATATATTATTGACCAATCTCATGTGGTCGACTACGTCATTACTTTAGTATTGCTTGATTTGCGGACCGTCGAATTGGAAACTACCCTATGTAACTCACTAAACAAAGGACTAAAAAGGTTTGCCTAGGATTGGCAGGCAGCAGTCCGCAGCACGCAAAGTGACAGCCAAAGTCCATCGTGATTGAAGATCAGCGACAACACTAAAGTTTCCTACTACATTAACCGGTCATTAAAATACTCAAACTATTAATCCACCACCACTATTTCTTCTTATCGCCATATGTACAAAGGAAGGACTGGACTTGAGTCTGTAGGGGCTGATTTAGAAGGCCCTTGCGGCTCTTTTGCTCCATTGTTGCGTGACTTTTGTGACGCAGCGACAGCACAAAAGAGGCGCAATGGTGCGGCGTATATTAACAACGTGACGCATATGGGAGATGCATCACGTTGTAAAGCCCTGCGCCAATAGGGGGCGTTCCGGCGCAAGGGAGGGCGTTCCTGCGCAGGAACGCATCCTAAAAGTGGCTGAGGGAAATCTACAAGATTTCAATCAGTCACTTTGAGGACAATGATGCGTGACTCAAACCCTGCGCCTGCTTGAAGCACACGTACGGCTTGACGCAGCATTGGGGAGATAGGGCACCCCAGAGCATTGATGGAGCTGCACGCACCATCGTTGCGACGCAACTCCAGCAATGCGCCGCCTTTACGGCACAGATGCGTAACGCTTTGGTGACGTTTTGGGCCCATGGTGCGTCGCATTGTAAATACGGCGCACCATGGGTGATGGTGGCGTGATGCACAATTACTGGCGCATCCCTGCTACTTTGCAGGGATGCGCCGGTAATTAAAAATCTGAACCTTAGTGTGTAGCATTACGCAGTTCTTTCAACTACACTCATACATAATTTCACAGGCCAATGAAATGAACACAAAATCTAAAACAAATAAGCATAGTAGCAACACTACTGAGAAGAAGGAGAGCAGTGTACCTGAAATGCACAGAAGATTTTGAAATATAATTTACCTACAATGTAATGAGCAGCATTATTGCTCTTGGTAAAAAACAAAAATTTGCAATATAATAACACAGCAGGAGAAGACATAGTAGTAAAGACATAGCTACTACTACTCACCAAGCCCGGGGATCTCAAGGCCAAGGAGGTCAAGCAGATCTCGCTCACGGGTCAGGACATCTGTCCAGCGGTGGGTGGCCTGGTTGTAGGTGCGCCAGACCCGAGAGTGGTGGTAAATGGCCTGGCACACCTTCTCCCACCGCTTCCGGCGCTCCCGGGCCCCGTACCCAGCACTGATCTTGCCGCCTACCATGATGGTCCTGGGGAGGCGGCGCTGAACATAAAAAATGAGTTGGCCTACCTCCTCTGGGGTAAAGATCTCCCTGGGTACGACCTCCTCCCCCCTCAAACGCCCGCACGGGAGCCGGACACGGGGTGCGGGACCCTTCCCCTTCTCGGGATGCTTCCCGGCTCCCTTCACCATGGTCTGGGCGGAAAGGAATAAAGAAAATAGAATAGGGAAGAGAAGAAAAGAAAAGAGTTTACAAAAGTAGTTTAAAATTAACCAAAAGTAGCAGTAAACACAAAAATATAGGGCTAGAAAAATAGAGGAATAGATAGTAAGTAAAATAGATTAAAAAAAACTTCAAACAAGCAAAGGATGGCAGAGATTGACAGAGGATACAAAGACCATGCCCAGAACCATAGCAATGAATGAGAAACAAGATGGCCGCGTCCGTTCACGACCGCGCGGGTAAGTTTGCGCGAGATTTTCCTTGCGAACACGCGCGAAACTGTACTGGCAAGCCGCAGACTTTGCGAGATTACACTTCGCGCCCGGAAACGGAAATACGTCAGGCAAACAAGATGGCTGCGCCCTTGAACGACCGCGAGGGTAACTTCGCGCCTTGCGCTACGAGCGGCTCGCAAAAACGCACAAAACCTTGCCAACTAACACGCCGCAAAAAAAACAAATTGCATATTCGCACGAATTTGCGGCTTCCGAATCCGATCTCGCGCGTGTTCGCGCCCCGCGAACCCCGCGAAATTGCAGAAAAACGAGTTTTTCAAAACTGAAAGCACTCGGCAGGGGCAAGAGTTCAAACTCATCATTAGTAACAATTCCCGGTAGTGCTTCCTGACTGGGGCCCCTCCAGAATTCAGTTGCTAGTTGTAACAATTGTATGACCCTGCTCTGACCCTCACAGCAGGCTCATAGAATAGCTACAAGTAGGCCACAAAGGTCCTGGGGAAAAAAAATGCACTGCAACAGAAAGCAAAATTACAGATAAGGAAGCAGGTGCCAGACTGGAATTTTAAAACAGTGACACATTAATAAACTAACCCCAAATTAATTCATCTCAGTTGAAGCAGGGCTGGTGTGCTTGCTTTTCCCCCCCATAATCTACAGTAATGATGAACCAGAGGGTGGCATTGATGTAACAGAGGGTTGCAGTGGTGAAACAGAGGGTGCTGGGAACCTGTGATGATGAACCAGACGTAGAAACAACATAATTCGCGACCGTTGCGCGCCGAAATGTAAGTTCGCAATTGCGAACTGGTACGAAACCCTCGCGAACTGGCAGAAATCCTTGCGAACACAAAAAAAAATCCGCAAATTCGCAAGAATTCGCGGATTTTGCGGATTGCGAGTTCGCAAATCTGCAAAATTCGCGAACGCGAGATTTGCAAAATTCGCCCATACTTATTAAAAATTCCAGCCCATGCTTCAGGTCAACTACCCTCTATTGACTCCCTTAAACGCACAATAGCGCGCACTAAAAGACTAACTACCACAACACAACCTAACCCTACTACCTTTGAAGAAATTATAATTTCCCCTGAAATGAGCGTAACACACAGTAATGAAAAATGTATACTTTTTGACAATGAAAGCAGCACAAACAGAATAATAATGTTTGCAACTGCAACTAATTTAAGAAAAATACAACAATGCGACCAATGGCTGATGGATGGGACTTTTAAACCATGTCCAAAACCTTTTTATCAGCTATATTCCATACATGGATTATACCATCAGTATAATATCCCTTTCATTTACTGTTTGTTACCTAACAAACAGCAAAATACATATACAGAAATATTAAATGTTATCAAAAATGAAATCAATAATTATTTTCCCCCCCAAAAAATTATTGATTTCGAGCTAGCTATGATTAATAGCATTTTGAAAACATTTCCCCACACAGCAATCCAAGGTTGCTACTATCACTTCAATCAGAGTATATGGAGACATCTCCAGAAATCCACCTTAAGAATTCTATACTCAACTGATAGCAACTTTGCATACCACATTAAAAAAATTAATAGCACTAGCCTATGTTCCAGTTATTGATGTAGCGGAACACTATAATTTACTAATTGACAGCACATAATACAAAAAGTATGAAGATAAACTGGCCCCACTACTGGACTATTTCGAAGATACTTGGGTGGGAAGGTTACATAGATCTGGGCACCAACGCCAACCCAAAATCCACATACCTTGGTGGAATGTATATCTAAGTACATTAAACCAAGAGGCAAAAACTAATAACAGTGTTGAAGGGTGGCACAATGCATTCCAAGCTACCACTAGCAGAGCCAAACCCACCTTCCAACACCTACTAGAAGCTTTAAAAAAAGAACAAAGCTACCAAGAGCTAAGAATAGACCAATCTGTTTTACAAATTGGACCGAAACTAACAAAACAAAACAAACAAATGTCCAGACTCCTGCAAAGCCAAGTAACACTATATCCTACAACCAGAGGACTAGAATACCTGTCACTAATAGCTAAAAGCCTACTATAAATAATCAGACCAAAAATACAAATCTCTTCTGACAATCATTTTAAATATTAAAAACATAACCATTTGGAAATAATTATGAATAATACATATTTGTTTTACATATTAAGAACATTTTGTTAAATGATTTCTGAACAAATATGCAATATTTATAATAACATCAAAATGCACATTACATCAAAATCTACATTTCCCACCCAAATAAAATAACTTAAAAATACTTACAATTTATGTAGCAGAGGAAGACGTAATCCAGCCACATATAATCCATACAATCCCTTACAATCCAGTACAAATCCTATTTCGAAAACCCTCAAAAACCCAAAAATCATGTAAAAATGAACAAAACGCTCCTGGAAATCCCGAGAAAACAAGTGTGGACACTTTTGTATTTAAAGTGATATACACACACCTTCTTAAAAAAACTGTAACGTATATTCGTTTCCCAATCCAATACGACACCCTACAAAAACCCGAAAAATTATAAAAAAGTACAAAAAGCGCTCCAGGAAATCACGAAAATAGGAGATAGATGTTAAAATATAACTGTTATGAGTTATACACTACTTTCTCCAAATAAAAAAACGCGTCCTTCCATGTAATTATCATGCGAAGAACCGGAACCTGTAAAAAAGCATACATAAAGAAACCCACCCACAGAAACCCCAAAACATTTCAAAATACACATTACAATTAATGTTAAACATGTAAGAACATATATCCTAAGCTTAAAAAAACACTAGTTCTCAAACATACACGACGCCTCCATAACAGCGACCTTTCACCTAAAACATACCTAAACAACGACTACATACACACAATAACACTACACACTTGGAATATACCCTAAACAGTACTACTCTGTAAATAATAATAGTTAAAATTGACCTTACCTCTCTCTACGCGAAGCAGCTCCCAACCGCGAGCTTCTCCAGTCCTGAATGAAGCTAAATAACCTTACGTGGTAAAAAAGTAGTCCCCTTAAACCATATTAGAAAACGATTAATAGTAAATACAATGTTATAATAAGAAATAAAATACATACCCATACTTATTATATTATAAAAAAATTGTAACACTCATGACAATTTAATGAGTTTAAATATCATTTTTTTATCAATATTAAATAATATTTAATAAATATTATTTTATAATAATATAAAAAAAAGTAAAATGATAATAAATATATATTAATATTTTATAATAATGTAAATTTATTGCAATAACTTTTTCCTTTATTTTAGTGGCTATACATTATTATTGCATTTGTAAATTAATAATGTTAATAAATAATAATAATTATTTATTTTTATTATTAATATAATTTCTATATGTCAATGGGAAATATAAATAATGACAAAAATAAAATTGAGTTAGTATTAGCAGAATGTATGTTTTTGTGAAATAAATGTTATAAATAATTAAGTATTGTAAATTAATTTAATTTTAAAATGTAATATAAATTATTAATTATTATTATTAATTATTTAAACCATGTACTAAAATAAGTAAAAATTATTCTAAAACTTGATAACCACCAAAGTCATTATTTTACAATTTCATGTATTTTTATAAGACATATTTGTAGCAAAAACTGTTGTATACAGAAAAACATAATAAATGTATATGTATTCTTTATTATGAACATTGTATTTAATATGTACCAAATAAATGTTGTTTGTTTTTTGTATCAAATATAGAACAAATATAATATTTTTTCTGTTACTTCATAAATAAGTATATATTCAAATATATATTTAATAATATTAATATATAAAATATTAACATTATTAAATATAAATTTAACAAGCTGTTAAATATGTGAATATAATTTGTATGAAATATTAGTACTTGTTACCCAAATATAAAGAATAAAAATGTTATTTTTTCCTGTATAAATACTGTGAAATAATTTTTGGAGACAATGTACAACATTTTACATAAGAGAAGATTTGTAATTCTGCACATACTACTTTCCAAAGTACTTATGTGATATGTGTGTTTTTATTATATTGTACTGTACATGTTAGAAGTAAAAAAATCACAATAAACTTTTTTGTAAACATCCATGTAGACTTTTTTTTCTAAGATAATGGCACAGTTATGTAAACATTTCTGGGAGGGTGCTGGACACTGACCAACTATAATTTACTATTCCTACTCCAGTCAAGCTAATATCAGGGAAGGTGCTGGACACTAACCAATTATAAATTACTATTCAAACTCCAGTCAGGCAAATATCAGGGAAGGTGCTGGACACTGACCAATTATAAATTACTATTCCAACTCCAGTCAAGCAAATATCAGGGAAGGTGCTGGACACTGACCAATTATAATTTACTATTCCAACTCCAGTCAGGCAAATATCAGGGAAGGTGCTGGACACTGACCAATTATAATTTACTATTCCAACTCCAGTCAAGCTAATATCAGGCAAGGTGCTGGACACTGAGCAATTATAATGTACTATTCCAACTCCAGTCAAGCAAATATCAGGGAAGATGCTGGACACTGACCAATTATAATTTACTATTCCAACTCCAGTCAGGCAAATATCAGGGAAGGTGCTGGACACTGACCTATTATAATTTACTATTCCAACTCCAGTCAAGCAAATATCAGGGAAGGTGCTGGACACTGACCAATTATAATTTACTATTCCAACTCCAGTCAGGCAAATATCAGTGAAGGTGCTGGACACTGACCAATTATAATTTACTATTCCAACTCCAGTCAGGCAAATATCAGGGAAGGTGCTGGCCACTGACCAATTATAATTTACTAGTCCAACTCCAGTCAAGCAAATATCAAGGAAGGTGCTGGACACTGACCTATTCTATTTTACTATTCCTACTCCAGCAAATCAAATATAAATGAATATATTAGAAAAAAAATAATTATAAATAAATTATTGATTAATTTTGTAAAATTATCCTACAATTTATATATTTGTATAATTTTATTAAGTTACATTTCATCATTATTTTTCTAATAATAATATTTATGTGAAAATAATACAATATTTCATTAATAATGACATTTTTTGTTTACATTTATATACAATAATTTTGTAAAATAAATGTTTTAATTATTTTATAACATTAATATATTTGGTAAATATTTGTTATTTTGTAACATTATATTGTGTACTTTTAATTGTAATTTTGTGTTATATTTTTATATTTTTATGTGAAATTTGAAATTCTAAATAAAATATTTTATTTAAATTTTTTTTTATTTTTTGTACTGATTTTTTTCCTTTTTCACTATATATTTTGGTTTCTATTAATACATTTTGTGTAATATTGTAAAAATATTTTTTTGAAATTTTAATAACGCAAATATATATTTTTATATATTTTGTAAAAAAAATTGCAATTTTTTTTGCAAATTAATATTTTTATATTTTATTTTGCAAAATATATTTTAATTTTTTTATTGTTTTCTTCTATATTTTTAATTTACTCCCCACCCTTATCCCCTATTAACCCAACATCCCGTTCCTAAACATTTACATAAAAGTTTTTTTTTATATAATTATTTTTTTATAAAAATATCTTTTTTTTTGCTAAAATCTTTCTATTTACAACAATATTATATAGTTTTACTTTATTTTTTTAAATTACTCCCCATCCTTATCCCCTATTAACCCAACATCCCTCTCCTAATAATTAACATACATTTCTATATTTATACAAAAATAATAATAATTTTTTTAAAAAAAATATTTCTCTACATTGTCGATATTTTTTTCTTTTACAAAATAACGATATTATGTCTATTCAATATTTTTGACACGATATTTGTGTACTCGATATTTTTTTACATTATATATTACGATATTTTTCTATCGATATTTTTAATATCGATATTTACCTATAATCGATAGTTTTGTCACGATATTTTCTCCTTTCGATATTTTAGTTTCGATATTATGACTAGTTACCGCTGGTATCAGTGCTTTAAAAATATCTCTTACAATTTTTAGAAATGTTTCCCTTCTCCAACGTGTTAATTGATTACCTATTTCATGAATTCCATTAGTACCTCTATCTGCATGAAAAATGTTTGGAAAGGCCAAGACTACATAGCAAGTCCCATACCAATGGTCTGGTAATCTATAATAAGCTTTGTTACCACAGATAAAATGCAACCCAGGAAATACAGGATTGTTTCCCCCTTTAAATCCCCATCCCCCAATAATTCTGTAAGTGTCTTTGTAATTACTTGCTCCCACAAAATATTTATCATACACAGTATTGTCTCTTCAGATACAAAAATTTCCCTCTTACTGAAGATCTATTTCCAATACAACATTAGTATCACTTTTCCCCAAAAATTCTTCATCAAAATTTTATGAGGACTGTTTCAATTTACTTGAAGTAGTCTTTCTCTGATAGGCTAATCTTCTATCTTCTGCCATATCTAAAAATACCTTCTCTGCCTTTTTCAGTGTACATGTCAGAATATTCTTGTATGTGTATTATATTGTCAGTTCATCAATTTCTAAGAAAAATTAACCTAAAACTTTAGCAGGTTTCACTTTGTTCATTCTATTTACTACAGGAATTTTAGCAAAAATGTCATCAACATCAGAATAGTAATACTCTAATTTCCCAGTCAAAGGAAGGTGATGGTACATCACACCCTCTGATACAGATGCAGGCAACTGCATACATACGTAGCAGTCTTGTACATCCATAGTTTCTACATATTCTTTCAATAATCTACAAAAGAAATCTTCGAAAAATCATTAATAGATCTATCTGTGTAATTCTGTTTAATCTATTAGCTCTACATTATTATTTGCATCATGTATTTTCTCACTCTTATTATCACCTCTATTTTTATATGAATGTTCAAAACTTGAATGAAATGGAATCAATATTGCTAAAATAATCCATATAAGCATTAATAAAGCAGTACTTACACATTCTACACCATCTGCGTATTATCCCACATTTAGATGTATTTCTTGCAGGCATTTTTATTTTCAGCAAAAATGTTCAACAGTGTCTCTTTAGCACTTACAACATCTCTTTACCACTTTCCACACAAAATATGTGTCCTTTTAGAATTTGTAAATTCAATTACGTCTTTTCCTTTTATTTCATTTGACCTTTTTTTTCCTTTGCCACTTTTGCTTTCTTCACTTTGAAATGAGACATGTTTTATCTTTGTCTTTTCTCATTCACTAGCGTCGCTTTGGTTTTCTTGATTACTTTTTAATTCTGGTATGTCAGGTAAAGAAATATATACCCACTCAGTTGACTTATACTTTTGATTTGGTCACCTTACTCTCTTGGATCTTTGTAACATTTATTTATTCTTTTCCTTTTGACCTTCTTGGCTAGATATCTCATTTACTTGTTCTGTAGTACTCCATTTATATTAATCAATTTGAATTTTAGTCCTTTGATTTCTGCAGGCCAATTATCTCTCTTTTTGGGCTTTTTAATCACCGGTTTAATTGTTTCACATTCAAATTTCCAAGTCCTTTTTCTGCAACTCTTCCTTAAAGTAGTTTCTCTGTCACTTTCATCAGACTCAGTTTCAAATTTGTCTTTACTTCCTCGAATTGTTAATTTTTTTGTTTCAAATTCAGCTTCTGAGTCTTGTCCTTTTTCAGTCAATTCAGTTCTTTTGCAAGGAAGCTCTCTGTAACTGGTACTTGGAATCTCATCCTTAACGTGAGTTACTTCCTTTTCTCCAGTTTCTAGATCAAAATTCCTTTTTTCAGAACTTTCGGTTTGATTCTTGATTTCTCAACCTTAGCCAGTTTTATTCTGTTCTCTCTCAGTGTCCAAACTGGTTTCTCCTTTTTCCAGATGTCAACTTACAGGTCAATCTTCAAGATCTGGAATTTCAAATATTTCAGTCTCTGATTTTGATGCTGAACTTGTATCTGATATTTCCAGATGTTGCCTCATCGGTCGATCTTTCTTATCTGGAACTTTGTCAACTGTCTCCTCCACATCAGAGTCTGAACTAGTCTCTTCCTCTTGCAGTTGTTGATTCTCAGGCTCTGGTACTCGAAGGGTGTGGCTGGCATGCACCCACCTTTTAACACCTGCACATTTCACTGCAGTTGTGCTGACCAGAATCACCTGTCTCGGCTTATCCCATCGAGGGACCAGACAATTTCTCCTTCTGTGTACGTTTATTCGGACCCAGTCTCCAGGACTTAAATCATGTGTTGGATGCTTTTCTTTAGTACATGCATCAGTTCCAACCTGGTGAAACACAGAATGTATAGTATCAGACAGGCCTTTGTAGTAATCCAGTATGATATCATCATTTATGGTCAGCAGTTTGTTGACAGGTACAAATGCTTGTCTCATTGCTCGTCCCATTAGTATCTCATATGGACTTAAACCAGTCTTTCTGTCTGGAATGCTTCTTAAGGTCATTAGAACAAGTGGCAAAGCATCAGGCCATTTCAGTCCAGTGTCCAAACACATGTTTCCAAGTCTGTTTTTAATTGTTCCAATAACCTGTTCAACTACCCCAGAAGCCTCTGGTCTGTAGGTGCAATGTAATGTCTGTTGAATATCCAGTGCTTCACAAATCAATTGTATCATTTCATTTTGAAAGTGCTCCCTCTGTCTGATTCAATTGTTACCGGAAATCCATATCTCGGTATCACTTCCCTTAATAAAAGCTTGGCTACAGTCATTCCATCATTCCCCCTGGTAGGGAAGGCCTCAACCCATCTTGAAAATAAACAGATGATCACTAGGACATACCTCAGTTTGTTGCATGGAGGCATCTCCATGAAGTCCAATTGCATTCGTGTGAAAGGACTACCCTCCCGTCCTATGGTTCCCAAACTCACAGCAGTTTTTCTTCCTGAATTCAATTGCTGACAAACCAAACACTGTTGGCATAAACTGTCAGCTATTATGCGGAACTTCGGATTGTACCAAGTTTGTTTGAACTTCCTAATCATAGCAACTCTTCCTATGTGTGCTTGACTGTGGTACTTTCGGGCCATATTTGAGATCATGCTATCAGGCATAACTGGTCTTTCATCTTTATATACCCAAATTTCATCTTCCTCTCTTCGTCTGCAACCTGATTTTTATCCATCTATCTTTTTCCTCATTATCTGCCTCATCCTGAACTTGTTTCACTTCTTGCCAGGTCTCAAGAATGCATCAAAGGACTGGAAACATGTTCTTTTTCTCTGTCCCGATTGATTGAAGCAAAATTTCTGGCACAGTATTGAGCAATTGCATTGGCAAATCTATTGCCTTCAGTAACATAATCATCTACATTCTTATGTGCAGCACATTTCACAACTGCTATGCTTTTAGGCAGCTGTATCACCTCAAGCAACATCTTCACAAACTCTCCCATCTAAATAGGTTATCCAGCAGAGGTCATGTAACCTCTCTGACACCACAGTTGTTCATAATCAAGAACCACTCCAAATCCATATTGACTATCGGTCACTATGGTAATTCGGAGATGCTTTCCCAATTTGCATGCTCCAATCAAAGCAATCAGTTCAGCTACTTGAGTAGAACGTATTCCTTTCAGACATAATGCTTCGATGACATCTGCCACTGTACATACAGCATATGCAGCACTCAAAGTTCCTTCATCTCTTCTTAAAAAGGAACCATCAACAAACAGCACATAATCTGACTCTTCCAAAGGTTCATCTTTAATATCAGGTCTTGGTTTGGTACAGTACTCAAGCACATCCAAACATTTATGATCAATATCATCTTTCATTTCCACAACCAAAGCATCAGGTAACTAAGTTGAAGGATTCACATTGACACACCTTGCAACTGTCACATTGTCTGCACCCAAAATCACCTTGTCATACCTGGTTAGGCGACTATTGGTCATGTACTGAGTTTTTGTACGTGTTAGGAGTACCTCCACAGAATGTGGCACATACACCTTAACCGGATATCCCATCAGAATGCCTTCACTTTGTTTAAGACACATACTTGTGATTGCAACAGCTTGCAGAAGCCCAGGCAATGCTCTTGCTACTGGATCTAATACTGCTGAAAAGTATGCAATGGGTCTACTCATCCTTCCATGTCTTTGAGTCAGAACTGACAATGCACATCCCTCTCTCTCGCACTGCAATACAATTCAAATTCTTTTTCATAATCAGGCATGCCTAGTGCTGGTGCTTCACATAGACTGCTTTTCAATTGTTCAAATGCTTCCATTTCTTTTTCATTCAGCACAATGGGATCTTTTACATCACCTCTTGTCAATCTCTGTAATGGTTTTGCAATTAGTGAATATCCACTTATCCACTGACGACAGTAACCAACCATACCCAAAAACATTCTTACTTGTTCTGTGTCTTTGGTTGACTCATCCCTCTGATAATTTTGATTATTTCTGAGGTCACTTTTCTCATTACCTTTCCAATCTTATGACCTAGGTATTGTATTTCTTGTTGGCAAAACTGTTATTTTGATGGGGACACCTTATGCCCTCCTTCTGCTAAATGGTACAATAACTCAATAGTATCTGAAATGCAATTTTCTTTTGTCTTTGATGCCACTAATAGGTCATCAATATATTGAACCAATACTGATTTTCTTGGCATGTTTACAATTTCTAATTACTTTTTTAGCATCTGATTAAAAATTGAAGGACTTTCAGTTTAACCTTGAGGAATTTGGCACCATGCCAAAATACACTCTCCAAACCAAAATGCGAAAATTGGTTGGCTATCTGGATGTAATGGGACTGCAAATAATGCATTGCATAAATCAATAACAGTATACCATTCTGCGTCATGTGGAATCTGATATAATATCATTGCTGGATTTGGCACAATTGGACAACATGGAACAACTATTTTGTTTACCTTTGTCAAATCTTGCACTATTCTAAATGTACCATTTGGGTTTTTCAGTCCCATAATTTGTGAATTACATGGGCTACTCATGATTTCTCTCAGAATTCCCTGTTCGATCATTTTGTTAATCACTGGAGTTACCCCTTCAATTATTTCTGGTGTCAATTTATATTGTGGAATATTTGGATATACAGCATTTTCTTTTATCATGATTTTTACAGGACTTACTCCTTTTATTAGCCCTATTTCTTCTCCAGTGAAATCCCACACTTCTTCTTTGACTGTTTCTTTCAATTCATTTGGAATATTTTCTCTATCAAATAGTGGAAATGTTTCACTCTTTTCTGAATCAATTATTGACATGGTCATTTTATACAGACTGTCATCATCTGCTGTTTGAAAAGCTTTACCATCTGGTGAACAGTAAATGGCACAGTTCATTTTGCACAATATATCTCGTCCAAGTAGATTTACAAGACTACTGTCATATACTACAAAACAATGCATTTCTTTGAAGTTACCAATCTCTACTTCTACGGGTTGTGTTAAAGGGGCTCTAATTTGTCTATTGGTCACACCTACAACTTGTATTGGATCACCAGAGAGAGGCAGTTTTGAATTTCTACTGATCTAACTGTAGAACGGGTTGCACCTGAGTCCACTAGCAAAGTAACATTTACACCATTCACCTTTACATTCACAAAAGGACTAGATTTATCTACCTCCAGAGTTGCGCCAAGCATGTACTCCACTTCCTCTCCTAGGCACCGTCAGAAACTTTCATCCGATTCATTTCCATCCGATCTTAACCTGAACTGCGGAACATCAGTCACACGTGATGATCTTTTTACCTGCTCTCCATCGTAGACTCCTATCTCTACACTGTATTTCTGAAGATTAACACTCTGTGGAAGAGGTGGCAATGGCACCTGATTCCGTTGAGTGACTACCTGCTGCTGTGGTCGAGATTGTTGATTTTTCTCATTCTGTACCTGTGGATTTAATGATTTATTATTCAGATCAACCCTTGGTGGTAATTTACACTTGTTTCTCCAATGTCCCATTTTTCTGCAATTATGACATGGCCATGTCTTTTTAGCCTTATCAATATTTATCCTTTTCCTTTATTCAAATTATTTTTAAATGTTGTTTGGCTTCCATCATTAGTAATGTGTGCCTCTTTTGTCCTGCAACTTTCACTTTTGCCCACATTGCTTTTTCTTTCAACTTACGCTGCCTAGCTTCAATATCATCACTACAGTATTCTGCATATCTCAGGACTTCATCTACTGAGCTGGATTGCCAGCACATCATATGGTGTCTTATCATGTCACCTATTTCAGGTCTCAAATCAAACACAAATCTCTGTACAAAATTACTCATATCCTTTTCACTTAAGATTTCATACCCACTATACTGTTTGAAAACTAGCAGCAATCTTTCATAATATGCATGTACAGATTCTTTTAATTATTTAATAGTTCTATCAATCTTTAACCAATCAGTTTCTTTTGGTGGAATTTTATTTTTCAAAAAGGTAAAAACTTGATCATATTTTCTCATTACTTCTGGACCTGGAGCAATTGCTCAACTGTAATTTAGCATTCTGTCCGTAAATCTGCGGGAATAACTATGTCAAATAACCCATCTAAATCTTCCCACAACATTTTTGATACCTTCACAAACCTGTCTACTTGTCTGTACCATTCTACTGGTTTTTCTCTTAGTCTTGGAAAATTATTTGTAAATGACAATTATATCCTGTCTACTCCATGGTACATGAACATATCCTCCTCCTGGTATTTCTCTCATAGGATATTCTTTTGCTACAATCGGTTCTTTCTCCCTAACAGGAAATGTTAACAAGGTTTTATCACTAGATTCTTCCTTTTTCTTCATCCATTTAATTCTCCATTGGTCTACATCTCCCCATTTCCTCACATACAATTTATTCTTTTATTTGGGTCAATCTCCTTGCAGTATACATGTTATCTATATATTTTTCATTGAAATCTACTCTGTACGGTTTCTGCAACATTTTTATCTTTGCAAATTCTATACCTAGTTCACTTGCATATTCCTCCAGTCTTTCATGAAGATTCTTAGCTCTCCATGTTATACTTTTACTCATAAAAATCAGCTCCTCATCTTGATATGTTTTAAATGTTTCTGTTCCAATTGTTCCTATTATCAATTCTTCCATATCAATTTTCTGCTTAGCCACATCTAAAACTTTAGGTTCTGTATCTTTTTGCTATAAAGTCTTAAAGCAATCATTTAATTCTTCAACTGATGGTCCTACTGGAGTTTTGATTATATCTAAATCAATTAAACTTTTCTCTGGAGTTACAGTTGCTGATTCTGCTTCCATGGGAATATTATATTTTGGACGCTGATTCATTGTCAAATTAGGTGGTGATGTCCTAACAGTATTCCTGGTTTCATTTAGATCTGGAAAAATCTTTTTCCTGACTTGTTGCATACTTGAATTTAAAGGAACAATTAACGAATTCTCGTCTATTTTCTGATTTTCAAAAAACGGTATTACAGTAACTATTGTTACAGGTACTGTCACAGCTTCTACATGTTTAGTTAATTCCTTAATTTTCTCTGCTAATTCTTTTGTTGACTTCTCTAATTATGATGTACTTGTTTTTACAGCTTGCTACCTTCTGACTTTTCAGAAATATGTTTTTCTTCTAAATATCTTTTTGGGGTTTCTACTGTATCATTCTCCATTGGCGATGCATTTAGAGTTACCGCTCTAGAAATTGATTGATGCGGTGGAGGACTTTTATTCAAAATGTTTCCCAACACCTCGTCCTCTGTGTCACTCATTCCAGACATACTCTTTTCTGAAATCTGATTATTTCTTTTCTCCATACATTTTCTCCCTACAATCTCATCTACTGTCCATACCTGATACATTTCATCCCACATATCAGCCATTCTCCAACTTTTCATTCTGCTCTCATGCGTAGTTCCCCAATATCCTTTAAAATTTCCACGTCTACCATCCATATTTCTAAACCTTTCTTCCCCTTCAGCACGCATTTCATCCTCCCATTCCATTAAAGCCTCAAACTGAGTCGGTCTAGGTCTCGGTTCATATTTTCTCTCAAATTTCTCAATACAGCTGTGTTAAATGAACCTGTTTCTGGAAATGCCAATACTCCTTCATTTTTAGTGTATTTTGCCCAATTCTCCAACCATATGCAAGTATGATAGCCATATTTCGTCATCATGTATGATGCAGGCGTTTTTGGTGGATGAAGCAATTTTCCCTCTCTTGTCATTATTTTCCTGTCTTTCTTAAATACATTCTTTATTTTCTTAAACCAAGAAGGTTTTTCTCTGTCCTCTTCATAATAGTAATCCATTTCAGGAATTCTGTCTCAAAATACAATCGTTTATTTTCTTCCGATCTGTACCGCTATTCTCTCTTCAATCTCAGCGTGTCTCACACGCTGAGAGACCAATCACACAATCAGACCAATCAGCACAATTTTCATCAAGCAATTTCTAACCTATCCCAGCGCGTCTTCACACTAATGCACCAATTAGAAGTCAAAATGTCACAGTCACGTGGACCAATCCCAGCGCGACTCTTGTCACGTCAGCTTCTACTCCTGCTTCTGCTGTCCCCTCCTTTACAAAATTTATCGGCACAGTCCATTTATATTTTATACAACTGAAATCAGTTAATAACAACACAAAACATTTCCATTAGACTGTTTCGCTAAAACCAAAGTGACAAGTATTCTGTATTTCCAGTAGACAGCACTTACCTCTTCTCTACCACAGAGTTTAGTTTTGCTGATGAAGAAGCACTTCCCTCTACCTTACCCTTCTCTCAAGCTTAGGGGAAAACCTATTACTCTCCCAGGGATAAGTTGGAATACCCAATTAATTCCTGTGGTTAAGGCCAAGATTTCACAGGATGCCTTCGCTATACATTCGCCACTTTCACATGGAAAAGTCCCTAACTGTAACACACGATGATGTTACTACTTTGAAACCAGACTATGTAATGTGTGACTTCACTTACCACACATTCCTCTGCCTGCAGACAGAGTGACCAACTTCCTACATCCCAGAAGTTTCAAAATTCCGACTGCATATAATGTAATACAGACTCAACATATAGGGCCTGATTCTGATGCTGGTTGGAAAGCTTCCCGAATGAATTGGTTTGGAAATGGTTTCCGACCCACTCGGATCGGGAGAGTGCGACCGACGGAGTAGGATGCATCCGGATGCTTCCAGATACTATTTGGTTGGACTCCCATTGACTTGAATGGGAGGATATGTTCCTAACCGCATCATAATTGGGCCCTGGGTCGGGAAGACACGTTCCCGATCCAATTTGGAAGGATCAAATGCCATTAGGAGGCCTTCCTAACAGCATCAGAATCAAGTCCTAGGTGGGAATGCTTTCCTAACCGCATAAGAATTAGGCCCATAGTGTTAAAATAAAAAAACATAAATAATCAATAAATCTCCAAACTAACCTAAAGAAAGCATAACTGCTACCAAGAAATCTGATCCAGCATGGCTCTCTAACAACCTTCAATACTCATTTCACTTAAGTCAGGTGCAATTATTTATTTTCTCATAAGTGGGGCACATAACACTGTGAGTCACACACACATTTACACCTGAATCAGTGACAGAGAAGGCGAGCTGCCGGTTAGCGGGGTACCTATAATCTATGCTTAATATATTTATATACATTTTATAGTACTCAATCAAGGCTAACTAGTTACCTGTAAAACCTAACATCAAGGCACTCCACTATTTGGTCAATAGATCATCTAGTAGAAGTTAGTTGATGGAGACTAAGACCAGCTTAATCATAGTAATCCTATAACCTTAGCAATGTGTTCTGTCATAACATTTTAATAACAGATCGTCATGCCCAGACCCAACCATGAGGATCATACTGCCCTGAAAGGCCCGGCGCGCTCCTTGTACGAGTCAAACATGTGCTCATGTTAGATATGTGAGGCACGGTAGGGCGTTACTGTAGCCTGTCAAATCAGTCAACAAAGAAGCAACGCTAGCCTCTCCACAATCTGTGGCCCATCTCGGGCACTATGACTGCTTAAAAACGCTCAAACTCTGCCCTCTAACAAAGCTGGCGCCTCAGCTCCATACCTTCTAGCCCACCTCTAAGCAAGGCAGTGCAGCCTGACTCACGCTATCGGAAAGCAGGGACTGTCTGCCCGATTACATGTTAACGTGATCGACGCTCCCCTGCCTTCCCGTGACCCCAGGACACCTCCCGAGCGAATCTCACAGGTACCGGAGCCACCTTCAGCCGTCAACATCGCCCTCCCCGCAATCCTCTAGTTGATGCTGGATCGTCTACAATTTGGCAGTCTTCAAGGATTCTCCGGCTCGCGGACACCAGATACAACCTTGGTGAGTCGCGCCACCTAGCGCAACACCATAACTTAACTAAGGTACTCTCACGCCCTTCACTACCTTCAGGATGGCTCGAGACCGACCTTCCCCTTCCCCTCAAGTATTATCTACCCACCTGAAACCCTATAGCCATAACTCCTTCACCATCATCTTCCCCCCACTCCTCTCTACTAAATCGAGACGCTCTTTCAAACAGAAACTTATCCGTCAACATAGGGAAACCCTAATCACAGACATCTACCACTCGTCTGCAAATGGTCCGACTAAGATGGACCTTATATTCCATACTGAGAGACCTGATTACTAGATCTCCGTGATCAGAACGCAACTATTTATTGCCAAAACCACATGCACTCCCCATAGTTGCAAACTTACCACTATACTCCCTTTTGGATCAGTTGGTAGAGGCTACACTACGATGACTATCTACACCAACGGTACAGTCCTTATCCAGGCCAATAACGAGAACCTTGAAGCCTTCGACGCCCTTTTCCCCACATTAAGAGCAACCTCCCCAACTCTACCTCACCACGCCGCAACTCTCTCTCCGCCCCCCCTCACCACTAACAGAGAAGACTATGATCCTCTCCTCCGTGATATCTTTCCTGCCTGCTACGCCCCCCTCGCCCCGTTGTCTCACAACGGTCATTTACTACCAATCAGCCACAACAGGAAACTCCAACCCCTCCTTCAATCCCCTCTTCCAACAGCCACACCTCCCCCAGTTACCGCCTCCCTCATCCCCCCACTGGCAATACTTCCTCGCCTCCAGGAACCTCATGCCCCACGAACTTCATCCCAACTCACAGTCACTCAAAACCTCCCCCTGTCCCTTCCCCTCCCCGTCCTCCGTCTTCAGTAACCCCCCTCCCCTCGAGTCTCATCCCCGCTCACAGTCACTCAAAGCCCTCCCCTGTCCCTTCCCCTCCCCTTCCCCGCCTTCTCCCCTGATCCCTCAACCTGATCCCATCAACCGCACCCTGATCCCTCAACCTGATCCCATGAGCCTCATCCCAGCTCACAGTCATTCAAAGCCTCCCCCTGTCCCTTCCCCTCCCCTTCCTTCGCCTTCAGGAACCCCCCTCCCCTCGAGTCCCATCCCAGCTCACAGTCATTCAAAGTCCTCCCCTGCACCTTCCCCTCCCCTTCCCCGTCCTCTCCCCGGACCCCTCAACACCCCAACCCGAACCTCAACACACCTGGCGCTACCCCAGATACCCCCATCCCCTCCCTCAACTCTGTGTCACAACGCCTCGCGGCTCTCGAAAACCAGATCGTCACAATCACCCAGGGCCTTCTGGAGATCCTCTCCAACCTAGGTATAACACACAGACCCTCCAAATGCCCCCCGCTGATGGATCACTCCGGCAACGCTAACCGCTCTCCTAGGCCCACAGAAACCTCTAGTACCCAGCTTCACTATCCCCCCTCAAGATCTCGGAATCCTGCCTACAGCAGACCACAAAAACCGGAGACCCCTTCCCTAGGTCCAAGACTCATACTCCTTCCCACACTCCTCCTAACCCCCTTTCAGACTCCAAATACCTGACTTCAAGGCCTTTAAGATCAGCAGCACCTATGTCAGACAGCGAAGCAGCCCTACTAGCCGCCACATACAACACCCCTGCCTTAGATTCTCCCAAATCCAAAATCCAAGTAATCACAGGTCACCGGAAAGTCCACCCCACCACGAAACCTCAGAGATACCCGGTCCTCACGCCATACCAAGGGAGATCAAAGATAAATCGGCCAGCGATCAGGAGCAATTCTCCAATTGCTTGCTAATCAACTGTAGATCGGCCTCACTGCACGCAACAGAACTAGCTGAAGCTATCCTCACTCACGATATTGACATTGCGTTCCTCACAGAGACCTGGCTAAATAAGATATCCCCTCCCTGCCTTGACATGCTGGTACCACCCAGCTTCTCCCTCATTACCAAAGACAGGATAGAGCATAGGGGAGGAGGGGCGGCTATCATCCACAAGGACAGCCTAGACATCTCGGAAACCACCTCTACGATACATTCGAATGCCTATCCACCATCATCAAGACTAATGACAAAGATTCTCTACGGTGTCACCTGCTCTACCACCCCCCAGGTAAAAACAACCCTTTTGGAGAACAACTTCCCGACCGGATTGCACAAGGCGCACTTGGCGACTCCAATAACCTAATTCTTGGGGATCTGAACCTTCGCTGGAATGAGACACACAATCCCCTAATCCAATCGTTATCCAGCCTCCTTCATGATAACAACCTGCAACAACATTGCACAGAGGAGACTCATTACAAAGGAGCCACACTGGATGCTATCATCTCACAAAAGAAATCAATCACGATCAACCACATCCTTCCCGTTGACTGGTCAGACCACCACATGATCCTCTTTCATATTAATCACCCCATTACCTCACATAAACCCCCCCAAGACCCCCCCAAATGGACAAGAAACCTCTCTCAAATACCCCTGGATATCCTGGATGATCAGTTAAGCTCTCTTCTTCCGGCCAATAAAGCGCACCTTTCCACCAATGAGCTCACCGACTGCTACAACTCCGAGCTAGTGTCCATACTCGACAAACTTGCACCACTAAAGCTCAAAAGAAGCAGAGCTATCCCTTCCAGAACGTGGTTCAACGCTGACCTCAACGCAGAAAGGAGAACTCTAAGAGCCAAGGAAAGAAAGTGGAGAAACAACCCAACGGCCATCCTTCGTAATCAACTGAAAGCAGCCCGAAGGAAATACAACAACCACATCAAAAACAAAAAATCCAGCTTCTTCCGCGAGGCTCTGGACAAAGCCAAAAATAGACCGAAGGAACTTTACAGCATCATCAGGCAACAAACGTCCAAACCACTGTCTTCTTCTGTGCTAGCGTCCAAAGATCTTTGCGACAATTTCGCCCACTTCTTCAACGAAAAGATCACAAAAATTGAACTTTCACTTGACCCCAACAATTCACACCCCAAGAAGACCAGTTCGGCTGCTCCTCAGGCTCTCTCTCCCGGCTCTCTGAGCACCCCTTGGCTTAGCTTCCACCCCGTCCCAGACGCAGAGATAATCTCGCTGATCTCGTCCTCCAAACCATCAGCTCATATCTCTAACCCCATTCCTCCCTCACTAATCATGAAAATGAAACACTCTCTTGCACCTATATGGGGCAAAATCATAAACAGCTCCCTAAAAAACAGAGTAGTCCCTGACTGCCTAAAAATTGGGCAAGTTACCCCCCTGCTGACAAAACCAGGTCTTGACTCAACAGACCTGAACAACTTCAGACCAATATCTAACCTCCCTCTACTAGCCAAAACATTGGAACGATGTGTACTCCTGTAACTGACTCCTCATCTGGACAACATCAATTTCCTAGACCCCCTCCAGTCTGGCTTCAGACAAGGATGCAGCACAGAAACAGCGATGCTGAACATCATAGATGATCTCCACGGATCTCTGGATTCAGACAAATGCTGCCTCCTCATTCTCCTTGACCTTTCTGCAGCATTCGATAAGGTGGATCACAAACTCCTCACCAAGGCTCTTCAAGAAAGAGCAGGCCTCGGCGAAGTAGTTCTCAAATGGTTCTCCCCATTCATACACAACCGAACACAAATAATAAAAATCAAGAATTTCACCTCCGAAATCCAACAGGTCAATAAGGGCGTCCCCCAAGGTTCGGTGCTCTCGCCCCAGCTCTTTAACATCTATATGGAACCACTCTCCAAGCTACTCAGAAAAGCCAACATCCGCTTTCACCTCTACGCGGACTATACACAAATCTATCTGGAAACTTCCTCTCTCACTGACATACATAGACTAAATGCTGTCCTGAAAGAGGTCCAACAATGGCTGACAAACAATCACTTGAAACTGAATCAAGACAAAACTGAGACACTCCTCATCTCAAACAAGGAAGACAACCCGCAAATCTTCGAATGGCTAAAAGCTATCGATGCGCTTAAAGGAAATCTTACTCTAGCTGACTCTGTTAAATCTCTTGGCATCATCATAGACCCCAAACTAAACATGGTAAAACACATCAAGAATGCAGCCAAAGGTGCTTTCTTTAACCTCAGACTGTTGAACAAGATCAAACCCTACATTCCTAACAAAGATCTCAAACTGGCCACTCAATCTCTGGTACTGTCAAGGCTAGACTATGGGAACGCAATCCTAACAGGCATCCCAAAATCGAACTTGGCACCGATCAAAACAACACTACATGCTGCAGCTAGAATGATTACCGGCATCAAAAAATCGGATCACATCTCCCCAGCACTCAAGGAACTCAAATGGCTCCCAGTAGAAATGCGTAGTAACTTCAGAACGGCCTGCCTAACACACAAAGCCCTCCATACCGGCAAACCCGAATACCTGGCAAATAAACTCAAAAAGCAGGCCAAGCCAGGAATCTGAGAAGCTCTAACTCCTTCCTGCTCATCCTACCCAAAACCAGAAAGAAAAGAACAGCGGACTGCTCCTTCACTGGAAACGCCCCCAAAATCTGGAACTCCATCCCCCCGCACATCAGAACTATTCCCTCTTTTGTGGAATTCAAAAGGCAACTCAAATCCTTGTTCCTGATCCGCTCCCTTGGCCGTTGATAACCGGGGTCAGCAAGCAACCCCTGAACTATGTGACTACAGTGAATCCCTTAATCCAAAGAAGCTCGGCAACTCACCCATGTTCCGCTTACAATGTCACCCTTTGAATGCTCATACCTTACATATGATATGTTAATGCTCATGTTTATGTTATGCATATGTTTATACAGATTTTTGTCATTCTATTACTGTAAAGCGCTCTGCTACCTCCGGGTTTTGACAGCGCTATAGAAAACTTCCTAAATAAACAAATAAATAAATAAAAATAAAATAAAATAAAAATAAATAAATAAAATAAATAACAGAAAACCAAAACTCAAGTTTAAATTTGAATTTATCTACTTCATTTAGGAAAACAGAACTTTAGTTTATTTTTAGACAAGCAAGAATTAAGCATTTTATCTAGTACAGGTTTAAAGAAAATGAAATTTAGAAATCATATTACCAAGTTCTGTTAAATGAAAATAACAGAGTCGCACAAGTCTCAAACTGCCTCTCTATTCTCCTCAATGCCTCCCTTCCAAAAGTAAATATCAGCATTCGATCATCTTCATTGTTCCAAAAATTAAAGTCGAAAAATGTTTCAATGTCTCTAGCACCATAAAATGTGTTCAAACCGACAGCATGTCGTGGTGCAAAATAAATCCAAAAAGCAAGCTTTTTTACCCTTTCGAACAAGCTCTTTTTATACCCTTTTTCACTAACTATCTAGCTTAAAATTAAAACTTTTAGGGTCTACAGTCCATTCTGATTGGTCCATTTGAGGAGTTGCTAAAATCACCTCATCTCATCCTCGCCTAAACCAGTTTTCCAAAATGCGTAGCCATCCTTAACATGTTCTCATGGCAGTCATCTCCGCTTATGCTTGTCATTCACTTTTTGTTACGTGACTTATTATTCTCTTCCATTCAATGGTTCCGTTCCCACAGTGATGCAAACATCCTTTAGCACGCATCCTCGCCCTTGGCCAAGCTGAACTTGACATCTCTTCACTTTGTGTACCAGTCATTCTGCTTACTCTGCTTTTCATTCATGCGCATGCGTAGAGGCTCTTTCTCGCAAGCCGATGTCAATGCTGCAGTCTATTTTATACAAAGAAATTGGTATAAAAGGAAAAAATACAGCACAATTTATGAGTAGAGCACGTTTATTTACCCGTTCAAAAATTCATATTTTTATAGAAATATATAAAAACATTTTCATAACACACATGCGTAGAGGCACCTAATCAATGAAATACATACAATAATGACATATATCACAGCATTCTGTACTGCAAAAAATACAAACAAATTTTTATATATATAAAACAACACAATGACCCTTACAAAAATAATTCTCACTAGTGTCCCACTTACAATCAGGGTAAACCACTTGAAGGTAGTCGGGGTGATACACCTGAGGCAAATAAAGCAATAGACCTAATGCTAATGTGGCACCCTACAAGTATGCAAAATATTCTAGTTATCGCAACTCCTCCTTAGAAGTGTCGACGTGACCACGTTTCAGCCTTTTCTTATTAGGCCTCCTCAGGACAAGGTTTATACATGAATGTACCAAATATTCACTGGAGGTTAATCTAGGACTAATATCAGGTTTGAGGGCCTACATAATATCCTTCACCAACCAATCAATATGGTGATCCAGATGAAAGGATAATAATTGAGCTACGCCAGACCAAATGTTCTTATGGTTCGAGCTACTCTTAGACCATTTGCATAATCTGTTTGGAGTATAATATAACTTGAAGACTGACCACAATTGCTGCAGCTTTAGACTAGCAGAACAGGCAGCGCAGTTGATAAGATCAAAAGCAGCCACAATGTCATAGACCGAAATATCCTGACCAAGCCTGGTCACGCTACTCCCCGGTCCACCGCAGCGATCTTAGGCTGTTTGTGTGGAGGGAGGAAAGCGCTAGTGTTGCCGGATTGTCCCTTGGTGGGCAGCCATTTTACCAAGGGCGACGGTCTAGTCTCCCCGCACCTCCCTGACTACAAAAGGGCGGGACTCCAAAGCGCTCGAGAGATTGATTACAAACTTTATCGTGCTAACGGGTGCACTAGTGATGCATTTGGGACAAAGTGTTTTAAATTTGAAACTTTTAAAACTGAAACTTTTAAAATTGTTTGATCGCATTATTTGAAAAATTGAAGTACCGTAATTTGTCGCGCTACTCCCCGGTCCACCGCAGCGATCTTAGGCTGTTTGCGTGGAGGGAGGAAAGCGCTAGTGTTGCCGGATTGTCCCTTGGTGGGCAGCCATTTTACCAAGGGCGACGGTCCAGTCTCCCCGCACCTCCCTGACTACAAAAGGGCGGGACTCCAAAGCGCTCGAGAGATTGATTACAAACTTTATCGTGCTAACGGGTACACTAGTGATGCATTTGGGACAAAGTGTTTTAAATTTGTAACTTTTAAAACTGAAACTTTTAAAATTGTTTGATCGCATTATTTGAAAAATTGAAGTACCGTAATTTGTCGCGCTACTCCCCGGTCCACCGCAGCGATCTTAGGCTGTTTGTGTGGAGGGAGGAAAGCACTAGTGTTGCCAGATTGTTCCTTGGTGGGCAGCCATTTTACCAAGGGCGACGGTCTAGTCTCCCCACACCTCCTAATCTCTATTAGCCTCCAACCCCAGCGCAGCGGTGATGCGCAGCGGGAGCGCCTCAGACGCGCCGAAGAGGCGCCAAAGAGAAGCCAGTCTGCGCCAGTCCGCGTTCAGACGCTTCGGGCTTCGTGGTCAGGCATTATGGTAGGCGGCGCATTTTATACAGTGCTTCTATGCTGCACGCCCTACGACCCACTCTCAATCACTGTTGCACTAATTTAGTCCCTCCTTACCCCACTAATATATGCTGCAAAACCTGCGATTGGAGCCTACCTCCTCCGAGCATAGGCAAACAAGCTAGTTAACAACAGTCCTCACATACTACGAAAATGTTGCTTCTTAACTGTCACTCACTCCCTAAGTATCATACAGAACTGGCACTATTGATTGAGGAATACAACCCAGAGGCCCTTTTTTTAACTGAGACTTGGCTTCAGCTCCAAAAGGATCCAACAGTAGTTTGGGCCATCCCCCTAGGCTATACCATTAAGCGCCTTGATCGCCAGTCAGGTAGGGGTGGAGGATTGGCTATTATTTATAAGGACATTTACAGCTGTCGTGTTACTCCCTCGACCACGTCAACATGTGAAAGTTTATAATTTTCTCTATATTTTTCCCCCACTAGCACTTTCTCTGGAATTTTGGTCTATCGACCACCGGGCTCTCCCGGCGACTTCATTGCCGATATAACAGACTTGGTTGCTAATTCATTGCTTACCTCAGCCAACTTTACTCTGTTAGGTGATCTAAATTTGCATTTAGACGATCCCCTTGATGTTGCTGCTAATAACCTTCGCCTAAATCTTCAGGCTATTGACCTGACCCAAAAGGGGTTTCAGGCGACACATAACAGGGGTCATCTCTTGGATCATGTTTTTAGCAATTTAGACAAGCTTTCAGTGGAAACGCCGGTGCTACTGCCTTGGTCGGACCATTTTTTAATCCCCCTCACATGGTCTAATAACACTCCTATTACCGCTCAAACCCACGACAGGCATTGGGGTAGGAAATGGAATGCTCTTCCGCTTCCTACATGGGAACAGGCCCTCTCTGAACAGCCGCCCCGAAAAACTAAGAATCCTGACCTAGCAGTTCTTAACTTTCACAACTGGATTTCCAGCACACTTGACTTAGTCCTCCCGAAGTGTTCTTTGCAAACAATAAAAAGACCTAAAGTTGCTCCATGGTACTCTCCTGCCCTTAGGATGTTGAAACAAGCCTGCCGGAAAGCAGAGAGAGCATGGAGGAAAGACCGCTCTCAACTTAAGAGTTCAGAGTATAGATCAGCGATAAGGCACTATAAGAGCAAGATAAAACTTGCCCAAGCTGAGTTTTATGAAAATAAAATTAATATGGCAGCCAACTCCCCTAGGGAAATTTTTAAAATTGCAAAATCTTTGATATCCCCTCCGTCCGAGAGACTACCATCAGAGGGTGTACAGGCCCGCAGTGAGGATCTTGCCACTTTCTTCTCTCAGAAGATTCAGGCCATCTATTCCCAACTAGCGATAAATGGCGATGGCATATTTTCCCCCTCTACTTTAGACTCAGATGCGCATGTGTCATGCTCTTTAGTCACTTTTCCACACCTGGATTCCAATACCTTAGATACTTTGGTCCAGAAGGTCACCTCAGGATCCCCAAATGACCCTGCCCCGCCCCAGACCTTAGTAAAAGCAATTGACGCTATTCGCCCGTTTATGCTGGAGGTTCTCAATACCTCCATTACCTCCAACTCTGTCCCATCCACGTGGAAGTGTGCGTTGGTAAGGGCTTTGCTGAAAAAGCCGAACTTGAATTCTAACAATCTATCCAATTTCCGCCCTATCTCGCTGCTTCCGTGGATGAGTAAGTTGTTGGAGAGACATATTAACAAAACATTAGGGGACTATTTGGAGTCCAATAAACTTCTACAGGTCTCCCAAACAGGGTTTTGTCCTCAGCATGGCACTGAGACCGCCCTCCTGGCAGTCACAGAGGCAGCCAGAGCTATAATGGACCGAGGCGGAAAAACTGCTATTATACTTCTGGACCTCAGTGCCGCGTTCGACACTGTTAACCATGCCACACTATTACATCCTTTGAAGGGCATGGGGGTGTCGGGCGCGGCCCTGATGTGGCTGACCTCTTTTTTTGAGGAACCCTTTTTCCAGGTATTTGAAGGCGAGGTGGTATCATCAAAGCATCCGCTCAGCTGTGGGGCTCCACAGGGCTCCTCCCTGAGCCCCACATTATTCAATGTTTATATGCAGCCTCTAGAGAAGATAGTCCTCCCTTTTAGTGTGCGGATTGTCTCCTACGCAGACGACACCCAACCTGTGGACTCTTTGGACCACAAGGAGGGCTCGTCTAACACCTTGGGCCCGTGTTTAGAGGCTGTTGCTGGGTGGATGCAACTCTCCCACCTCAAACTCAATGGGGAGAAGACCGAGATTATGTTACTAGGTAACTCCTGTCCTACCTCCCTGATGTCGAACTGGCTTTTGTGTCTCGGTGCTACCCCTCCCCCTAAAGACCAGATAAAGAGCTTAGGAATCTGGCTGGTTAGAGCACTGGATTTCTCGGTCCAAGCTACTAAAACTGCCTCTGTATGTGTGGGGCTAATGAAAATGCTCAGGAAAGTGCTCCCCTTACTTCCATTCCAGGCGAGAAGGGTCATGGTAACGGCCCTGATACTCTCTCGCCTGGATTATGGAAATGTTTTATATCTAGGGGCCCCGGCAACAGTGACAAAAGAACTCCAAGTCACTCAAAACTGTGCCGCACGCCTATTGTTTAACATCCCTCGCTGGCAGTCAGCGAGAACTGCCCTAAAAGAGCTTCATTGGCTCCCTGTGGCTGCCAGAACACTGTTTAAGGCCATGTGCATTCTGCACAAATCTTTTCATCGAACCGGCCCGGCAGTGCTGTACCCCTTAGTGTTGCCTTATGCGCCGCCTAGGACCCTTCGTTCGGCTTCATTGCATTTGGCAACTAAGGCAAAAATTGAGAAAGCCCGTTGGGGTGGCCGTTCGTTCACTCACTCAGCGGCGAAGGCATGGAACTCCTTGCCTTTACCCCTCAGACAAAACGACAACCTGATGTCATTTAGGAGATATTTAAAAACCTACCTGTTTTCAAAAGCGTACTATTTTTACCCTGTAGCCGGACACAGTAATCAGTCAACAGCGCTGCGAGGCCTCCGGGTGGTTATGCGCTATATAAGTGGAATTTTTCATTTCATTTAATTTCAAGCCTGGTACCTCATTTAGCATCAAGGGTAGACCTATCATCGGCCCTAGCTATGGACAAAATCCTATATACAATTTTAAATGATGGCTTGCCATCTAGGATGAAAAAGTAAGTCAGGATATCAAGATCCTTATCACCAGCCTTATATGACAGATTGTGCAGAAAATAGCCTCACATTTGTAAGTATTTAAAAAAGGACTGTTGGGGAAGGTCATAAAGTGTTTGCAGAATAGAAATAGAAAAAGCACAAACCCCGGCAGAGTTAAAAATCGAACCCACATTCTTAATACCCCAATTAAACCAACTTTTGAACACTGAATCCTGGAAAACCGTTGGAAGGATAGGGTTCCCCCACGGCGGTGTAAGTGAGTGAAAAGATGGAAGAGTATATCGGTTACAAATGTCCTCCCAAATTCGGAAAGCAGCCCTGTGAGCCCAAGTAAAAAGTTGGTACCTAAGAAAAGGAAAAATCTGGGTAAACAATCAAAATCAGGCAAACTAAGAAGGTCTGTTAGCGCAGGGAGACCCACTGTGAACATGCAAATTGAGGGCCAAACCCTTGAAATAGAAAAAATAGCGAGGAAAATTCATGACTTATATAACTATGTGGTTGGTGCTGTGGGGAAATTAATAGATAGAGTGGCTGATATTGAGGGGTGTATAAGAGAAAACAACGGGGTTATCGGAAGGGGACCTGAATACGCAACGTATTGGAAACCATCCCCGTAGTTCACTCTCAAACCCACAGGTAGGGACCCATTCCCCCAGGACCGGATCCATAGAAAATTCAAGCACAGACCCCATGTATTGTATAACAAGTTTGCCCACACATAGATAAACTTCTCCCTGTAATCATTTGCAAGCTAATAATGACCATAATAAGCCTTTAAAAGAGAAGAAAGGATCTAATAATAGATCAGGGGGACACCCAATTGGGACAAGGGTATCCCCAGAGAACCGAGAATATAACCATCTTGATTTACCGCCGGCTGCCATACCATACATAGTAATCCTAGCCAATGTCCCTTCACTGCATACATCAGTGCACGAAACATGGGAAGGTCTCCGAAATAAACCTCTGTACAGGGCGATTGTATTGTTTTGACTCTTAGTGAACTTTCGCTAGTGCGTGCAGCTCTTACAAGGGCAGAGAATGTACGTTTTAATTATACTGGAATTAACGTCTTACCTCTAGGTGCATTTTATCTGCCCCCAGTTGTGAATCTTTTTTAAAACCACGTAAGGAATCCCTATGTTGACAAAATTAGATCATGTAATGTCCCGCTATTCAAACGTTTTGATCTGTTAACTACATTTGAGGACATAGATTAACCAAGAGTACAGCATATGAGTTGTGATGGCCAAAGTAGAATTTTGTACCACTCCCGGGTGATACCTCACATGAGCTGGACCATGGTCTAGAGATTCGGTTTGAGAACGGGATAGACCGCAATTTGAATTTAGATCAAATAATTGAGGGTGTGGACGCGGATGAAAACATAATTAACTCTGAAGGCAACCCTGAAATTAGTCCTAACCATGTAGTAATATCAACTATGGGTGGGGAGCACTCCAACGGAGATGTGATTACTAGGATGCCAGGAAGGGGACAGGTAAAGGAACATACAGTTATGGCATGTAAAATACTCTTTTGGAATATTGGGGCTTATCCACTAAAGTGAGAGACCCTCTCAGTGGTTAACCTTTGTAGAAGAATATTCCATAATCGTTATACAAGAAATCTTGACCGTCAAGGAAGAACATAATATTGGTTTTCAAACTTTCCATACACTGGCAGTCATCAGTGAGCCGGGGCGCAACAAAGGAGGTAAGGGTGACCAATTAGAAACTCTCAATCGAGACTGATTATTACCACATCCTATTAATGAATATGGTAGGAAGATATGGCACAGCGTTAATTAATTTCTATAATAATGTCCCCAAAATTCAGACTACGAGTGTGTTAATAAATTGTTGTCAAGCATTGAGTAATCCAGAAGACAAAATGTCTGGTGACATGTCTATTTTACGGGGTGGTGATTTTAACTGCTTTTTGTGCCAACATAGTCAACGTGTCATTTGTGACCCGGGTAAAGATAAAGTAGACATGCTGGCCCATTTTTCACATATAAAACTGAGAGACCTGTTTTTCAGTGTGACTAGGGATATGCCGACGAGTTATGTATCCCCTTAGTACCTTTTGAGCCTACCGTTAACGGTAGAGGTTGCAACTCAATTATTGACTTTGTCCTAGTGTCAAAAATGTACTCATGCAATGTACGCACTTTTGAAACCCATGGTATCCTAATGAGTGATCATTATCCAATCTGCATGGTTTTTATTCTAGAGAGTTCTGATAGAATTAAGAAGAATAAGGATTTACACTATGATTTTAATATTAATCTCGCTAGCACAAACGAGTAATCCCTTAATTGGGCAAAAGTGGATCCAGTGGTTTTTATTAAGCAGTTTATAAATAGGTCCAGTGAAGAATTTGAAGCTTGTCTTTCCGAGGAAAGGGATGATGAACAAGTTCTAAATGCCTTCCTTAATAGTACTGGTGGGGTACAGAAATTATTAACGAGGGAGCAGAAACAGGGAATGCACAAATCACAGGGCTGGTTCGACAGAAAATGCAGTAAGGCCCTCACTCACCTGAAGAAGGTATTGCACAGCAAAATTAGATTTAGGGAGGAAATAAGACAGGCTAGAATTGTATATCGGCAGGCGATAAAAAAGTGTTAGGCACAATTAAGATTCGAAGCGTGGCAGACGTTACACCAGGCATGCTGAAGAAGGATAATAATGGCTTTTGGAAAGCGGTTTATGCACCATTTTTGCTTACAGGGATACTGATATTGTAGATATTGCCATTACTGAGGATAAGTGGATTGAATACTTTTTTGGTCCCTATAATTATGAGACCATTAGACATAATGAGGCATCATCAGTAGCTAGGGTGACCGATGATAGTGTACAGACTATAGCATTTCTTATTGATATTGGTTTTTCTCTAGAGAAAGTCACTAGTGCCATCACTGAGAGTGCATCTGGTAAAGCACTGGGCTGGATGGCGTTCCTGTGGATGCATATAAAACTAATATTGAGCTGTGGGCCCCACTTGTAACTAATTAGCTGCAGCCAACATGGTTTTATTCCTATATGGGCGGACACAATAGTCAGAGTTCCTCAAGATGCAGGAAAGTGAGGTTTGCTACAAGCACCTCCTTAATCTACCCTTTCTCTCCCCCCTCCCATTGCCCCATCTTCCCCGTCATTCCTGAAAATTAAAAACTGTGTTGGAATGTTCTTCACCTGCTTTTCTCGGGCTTCTGAATGGATCTTTTATCTGCTCACACCCAGATGTCCCCGGGGGTGCCAAGTCAGGCCACCAAAACAGCGTTGGCACAGGATGTAAATGTCGGTGAACACCACAGTCTCACCGGCACTCAGGGGACAAGGTCTTCAGTGTTAATAAGGCAGGGAGCCTGAGACGTGGTGTGCAGGCCACAGACACCGAGCGTGTCTGCCCAGCAGCAGCCCCAGCCTGGTCTGAGAGCAGGATGTGTTATGGTGAATGGTGGGAGTGAAGCACGGAGAACAAAAAAGGGCGTAGGGATTAGGGGTCTGCAATTGCTGAGGTGCTCGTTGGACATCTGCGGAGGAACACAGTAAATAAAGAGTCATAGTGGAGAGTAGAAACGCATGAACAGGCTGGGACATATTCTCCCTGATATATGTGTTCCCAAGACATGCGCGCATATATGCTGCATGGGATAAATGCTTCCAGCTGTATGTGTTCTAGGACGTGTGCTCCTTGATATATGTGCCCTATGACTTAAGTACTCAAACAGCAGGCTCTGAATTCGGAGGGGATTTACCAGAAAGACAAGAAGGGGAGAAAGCCCATTTGGCGAGGTGTAGGGCAGGGGCTATGTAGTTGCACTGTTCTCAGGGTGGTGACTGTTTTACAGGAGGTGTGTATCTCGCAGGTAGTAACTATAAACTGGAAAGTGTTGCTTACCACGGGGTGGGTGGACGTAAGAACCCAACACAGGTGTGAGGGGTATGAGGGCATTACCAAACCGGAGGAAGGAGTCAGGACTTTCGACTGGAGAAGGGTTACAATTGCTCTATTAACCTTCTTGCTTCTCAAATTTGATTGAAAATGCACCATTTACCCACTCTTTTTTCTAAATTACCCCCCATAATATGTTCGGGCTCGTTCGCTGCACTCGTTCGCCACGGTGCACTATAACAAAAAGTTTACGCCTCACCACTTTCAAATGTCACCAGCCGCCACTCCCAATGACTAAGGGTGAAAGTAGGGATGAAAAACATGATAAAGAGACAGGAAATGTAAGGAGATAAAAGAGAAAGGCCTGAGTTGGAATCAAGACTAGGCAGCCTTGGCATTCGGCAGAACCAAAGCCAGGCTCCTAAGAGAAACTTGGGGTACCAGCACTTATTTATTTATGTAGGTGTTTGTTTGTTTTTGATGTATTTACAAATTAAGTTCACTGATCGAAACTCTTCACCACAACAGAGTCTGGGCATCTAAGGGTTGACACTTGTTCCCAAATGTGCGCACATAAAACCTTGAGGCATTATGTCGACAGACGATGAAATATATGATAAGGTTGGGTGGAATTCACGAATTTCATTGGAAGCAAGCAACGTCTTCGACCTAAGAGAAAACGACAGTTGTTACTTAGTAACTGAGGGCATCTGGGTGCACCCAGGAGGAACATGGATTGTTGATGGATAATGCGTGCAGCTCATAGCGCGATTCGCTGTAATAAGGTCTTTCATGAGGCAGAAAGGACGTTCTGCACATCACATTCATTCCATTATTGTCTCCAAGGTTGCAATGTTCACAGCTCTCGAAATGTTTTCAATGAGAATCACAATAACCTCCAGTACAAGGCTGTTTTTATGATTCAAGGGCTGGAACCCGATGAGCAGGAACATGCCTTATTCAAACAAGGATGTGATGCGTTCTGATTCAATGTACGTTTTCTTTGGTTGCTTTAATTAAAGTTGGGAGCACACTTTGTATAAGCATCTGTAGAAAGTGCAGTTCTCTGCGTGATTCATATTTCTATAACTTAGGGTTTAGTCAGAGGGTATAGTCAGAGATGTGTGGGGTGTCTGAGTAGTTTGAACATGGTGGCAACCAGTTGGAGGCTATGGGCCTCATTTATGAAAGATTTCACCATCGCTGGTTGAAAACAGAGATGTCAAACTTTTCATTGCGCCCTCCTTGTGACACCTTGGATGCACTGTATTTGCAGTACGGTGCTCCACGCCACAAGGAGTGACCAGATATGTCAGAAATCCTGACGCATTGCTGGAGTGTGATGCAAAACAGATGAAAATCCAGCAATGTTTGATTACACATGGGCGAGTGCCATGTAAAAGGGCCTGCATCAGTCCGTACGCCTACGTTTAGCAGGCGTAAGGGTTTGAAGCAGTGAACTCATAGAAGTGGCAAAGGGAAATCTCATAGATTTCATGGCACCACTTCTACGAGCCATTTTACAGGGGAAACCTCACCCTGCATACATTTTAGCTGCTACAGGTATAATGTAGGGCATCGGTTTACATAGTGACTCATCTGCCTAGATGCGTCACTTTGTAAATATGATGATGTGTGGCACAATTTTTATGCCACCGCAGTGTCACAAAAAGTGTAAACCCTTCATAAATAAAGACAAATATTTTTTCCTTCACAGGCATGTTACGTTACAAAGCTTATAAAGCGCACTATACCCTATGGTGTCCTGGTGCTACCTGATACCTATCCAGATACTTAAAGCTATAATACAGCGGTTATTGGGAAAACAACCACATTTTGAGTCCCCTCCGAAAGGCAAGTAGCTCTGTGTTATTCCTGAGATAGGAAGGCAGATCATTCCATGCTTTAGCAGCACCTACAATTAAACTTCTGCCACCCCAGGTGGCTCTTTTGACTCAAGGAACAACCACATATTTTGCCTCAGCTGATCGCAATGATCTCCCGGGGACGTACCATTGAAATTGTTTCCTCAAATAATCAGAGCCCATGCCCATCAGAGATTAAAACACTGTACATAATGCTTTGAATTGAGCATCCAGTATCACCGGAAGCCAGTGGAGCTGCTTTAATTCCTTCCTAACGGAAACAAATCTGGGTGTGCTGGTAATCAGCCTGGCTACCACATTTTGCACCAGCTGGAGTCTGTATATGTGCTTCCTCTGAATATTTACATAAGACTATTGCAATAGTCCAGCCAGGATAGAATAAGCGCAGTGACAGCCGTTCTAAAACCTTCCGTAGGCAGAAAGAATTTTATTTTCCTTAAAACTCTGAGGAGGTAAAAACTTTTTGAGACAACTCCACTAACCTGTTCCTCAAAGGTAAGTTTGCTGTCCATGATCACCTCGAAGTTCTTAGCGTTTCTGGTGGGAATAGGGAGAACTCCCAATTCTTCAGGCCACCTGTCAGGGGTCCTGATGTTGGGATTGTTGCCTAAGATGATGACCTCTGTTTTGCCTGCATTAAATTTGAGGCAATTTGAGGACATTCAGCCGGCGATGGCTTTCATGCACTCACAACATCTTGAGCCTGATTCCAATTTGTGTATCGCCCGCAGACGAGGTTAGCTGGAGCCCGTGAGATCATAAAGCTGCCAGCGGACCCACGTAGATATTAAAAAGCGTGGGACTAAGAGATGATCCCTGAGGGACCCCGCAAGGAAAAGAAAACGGTTTGGACCTGTGACTCCCAATATCCACTGTTTGAATTCTGTCTGCCCAGAAGGATTTCAAAAGGGTCCAGGCTTTACCCTGAACCCCGGCAGCCAATAACCGGTTCATCAAAAAATCATGATGGACTGTGTCAAAGGCTGCTGACAAATCTAGCATAATCAGAATCGATGTTCCCCCTTGGTCCTTTACCTCTTGGACCTCCTCCGTGGCTTTGATCAAGGCAAGCTCTGTACTATGTTCAGAGTGAAAACAGAATTGTGTAGAGTCTAACACATTATTGAGCTGGACAAGCTTGCTAAGTTGTATATTCATAGCCTTCTCGATCAATTTAGCCTGTAAAGGGAGGCGCGAGGCAGTCCTATAGCTCTTAGGATCCAAAGGGTCAAGATTCGTTTTTTTTATCAGCAGACGTATTGATGCTGATTTCCAGGACCTAGGAAACTGGTCAGGGTTTAGGATGGTATTAAACAAAGAAGTAAGGATGGGCTCAACAGTCTCGGGAAAGCTTTTAACCATCGAGATTGGACATGGGTCCATTGGCCAACCAGATCGAGCTACCTTGAGAAGGTTAACTAGATCTTGTGTCTCAAATAGTGTAAAATATACCCAAGATTCAGAATGTGTAACGTTTGATCCTGGACTAACTACGGTCTCCTGCTTATCCTTTTGTTGTGAGAAGGAGGTAAAGATAGCTTCCACCTTCTGTCTAAAGAAGAGGGCAAGTGATTTGCAAAGGATGGGGATGCTAGGTGTTGAAGGACTGTCAGGATTTGTCAATTTCATCACAGTTTTAATCAATTCTGTAGATGAGAATTTGGCCTCAGGTATCTGCTTCGCAAAGTATCGTTTTTTAGTGTCCATAAGTAATATTTTGTACTTTGCAAGTCTAGTTCTATAAGCTTCTTTCTCATTAATATTGTACTCCTTTCTCCAAGCCCGTTCAAGCCTTTTACAGTCTGTTTTATGTTTTTGCAAGTTATCTGAAAACCAGGGGGAAGAGGGGCAGGCTCTCTTAGGGATGAGAAGTGTAACCGGCGCTAAGATGTGAAGAACCGGGCCTTATGAGCCTGGCGGCGCAGGGCACGCCTTAAATTTCTGAGTTCACCTGCCTTGTCGGACAGGGACACGAGACACTCTGTTAGGCGTAGAAAACCAGGTTTATTAGCTGCAGCTAAGCACAGTTGTCCCAGAAGTACAGAGTAGGTTCTTAGGAGACTGCCACTTTATTCTGTGGCGCACAATCTTTTATAGCACACATATTTACAACGTATACTCCCAATACATAAAAGGCTAGCCAATAGGAAAAATTGGAAAGCAAGCTATCAAGTGTCCCAAATACGCCCTTCTTTCAGACCCTGTGTGTCACCCCTCCCCACATGTTAATCAGTGCTAGTGCCTACAATCCAATTTGCAGGTGGCAGACGTATTTGTGTGCCTCAAAGGATAGTTATGTAACAAGAGAATACAAGGAGAGAATAGCAAAGGCCAGTCGGATAAGATAAAGTAAGGAAAGAATAGGGGAAGCCAAATAGTTAGTCGAGACAGGCATTAATCAACCCAGACATGGATTAGTGAACTCGGCCAGACCCTGACATTGGTTTTGTAAACAAGGGCAGGGGGTTACTTTTTAACAGAAGAGACACGTAGCAGCGGGAAAAGGCAAAAACACTCAGTTCACCGTTCTGCCTGAGTGAGGGCAACACAAAATGGCGACGGGACACAAAATGGCGGCCGAATACGGGACGAAGTCGAAAATCGAAGAACCTCAGACCCTCCTTTTGCCATTACTCAGGCAAAACACAAAGGACTCAAATTAATCTGAGTCGATGTCAATGGCCATGAGATCGTTGAGCTGTTGCTGCAACATCATTTTAATGTTATCTGTTTTCTGTGACACAGGTCTTGAGACACACATGGTGGCACAAAGACCGCAGATGGCAGGGCCACACTGTAAACAAAGACAACTAGAGAAAATGATGGCCAAAACCATTGCAAGGAAAGTTGATATCTTCCATCCCCCATGTGGACAGTAGTCCCCAAAACTATCCCATCACAGACGAATCTCCTGTGTCCTGGTGAATCGACTCAGAAATTATGTGCAATTTAGAGATGGCTTGGTATACCGTAGGGGCATTATCAGGAATATAAATGCAGCAACTAGACCCGATCAATTTACAGACTCCTCCGCCATCTGCAAGAACAATATCTGGAACCATCCGATTCTGCAAAGTCATAAGGCGGTCCGCCTGAAGTTCGGCTGTTAGATCACTCAAGGCTCCAGAAGTCACATTTATAGTAGCCTCAGCAACACAAACTAACTGTCTAATGTTTCTGCTATTGGCCATTGGGCCCCAGAAAGGAAGGAACCCTTTGAAAAAGTCCCCTCCCTCTTGTCCTGCTGTGTCTTTGGAATCGATAACCCCTCTGGCATATCTATCTCTGTGATGACCTGAAGGAGCAGTGTATGTCGGAGGGAGAAGAAAAACCACATAACACATTCCTGAAAAGTAGGTGGGGAGCCACGTGTAGGTTCTGTCGTGGCAGACAAAGTATGTGCCCTGAGATGACACTAACGGTGGAGAAATCTGGGATGTATGGGAACAAAAACTCTTTCTCTGTTGGTTTTTAATATTTTGACCATTTATCTGTAAACACAAATTACCTCGATGAGGTATGGTCCTAATTGGTGGGGATCTCCTTCGTCTATTATTATTAATATTATTATTATGTGTCTTATATAGCACCAGAATCGACCCTCAAAGAGGTATCTCCGCGCTTGCCTTGGGAACCCATCCTGGCTTTTCCCTGTGAGATAGCCCCTACAGGGCATCCCCAAGGTGAAAGCCAGGCATCCCGCCGCGGGGGGGCCATTGTGGAGATTAAGCAAGCTTAATGCCCAGAGTTGCAGAGTGTGAACCCATGATTAGGTCAGGCACCGAAGCCAGAATTATCGAGTCCATGGACGTTTGAGCTCAAGACCCTGCCGCGTCGGGAATCGAACCCTGGTCCCGGGTCTGACCTCTGCTTCAGGGTCTGCCTGCTCTAACAAGTGAGCCACACTTCTCTTATCTGTGAGGCTAGTAACATAACGAGTCACATTCCAACCATCATACGCTCGTTTCTCATCAACGGGAATCTTACCAATTTCAGTAATTCTAGCCATGGCCACTATTCCCTTTATCAAAGAACTATGACTAAAATCTGCTCCACCACCATATGGACCACCAGGAGTATATCGAAGTTGATTCTGGTATACATTGGAAAACATGGCCAAATAGCCCCAAGCTGAACCTTCGTAAGAAAACGGAAGGACTAAATATGGCATCCCTTTCTCTGTGTTATGGGGCATGAGTCCACAAACCCAACAGTCAGTAGTATTGACTACCAGTTGATGCTGATGCAACAACTGGATGAATGAATTGTTAAAGTATTCTGTTCTCCTAATTTGCTCATGGTTTGGGAGTGTATGGAACTGATGCGGGGAGGCAGTAGTAGAAAAAGGCGAAGAAACAGAAGTAGGAACAGGTGCTTGCTGCATGGTGTGAACAACCCAACTCACACAAGCCAATAAAATACATGAACATATTAAAATACACAAGGTTACGCCACATGGACTAAACAACAATTTCTTATATTTACTTTTCATTTCTTGCTTTTTATCATTCTTTTCCACTTTAAAATCCATTATCTAAAGCGTTGCTCACGGTAATCTTCCAAGATCACTTAGTTGTGATTATTAGCCGTCCTATGACACTGCAAGTCCTGCAGACCTACTGTCACTACTCAGGTCACAGCCTAAGACTCCTACCGTGACCCTGCAACTTGATGGATAGTGAAAAGAAATGTCTCTTAAAAATATAACCAGAAAAAGAAAAGAGAAAAAGTTCAATTGTTCTTAATCAGTCTAGTTCTTAGGTTGTACCGGGTCTTGTCAGGTATTGTTTGCTCTCGAAACAAAGTCTCTGAGTTTGTTGTGTCCAATCGCAAATGTGATGGTACAGCTTCTTGCAACACGTCGTCGTCTTCTTTTTCAGACCTCGTCCGATCCAGACGTGC
Organism: Lissotriton vulgaris; assembly: GCF_964263255.1. Lineage (NCBI taxonomy): Eukaryota > Metazoa > Chordata > Amphibia > Caudata > Salamandridae > Lissotriton > Lissotriton vulgaris. The sequence continues at coordinate 626,622,989 of NC_141693.1, forward strand.
ACTACTGAAAGGTACCAACAGAGGGACCCTTTCGCTCTCACTATCTCCTATACCCTTGCGGACCCACTAGTCAAAAGGCAAAGGCTTTTTGCAGTGCACGCCATGAATCCAATTCTTCTTTCCGATAACTTTTACTGCTGTATGTGTTACTAGAAGAACTTGCCGAGGCGGCCCCCAACGAGGTTCCAAATTCTTTTTCCTCTGAAAATTCTTCAGCCAAACCCAGTCTCCGGGTTGGATGGAATGACCTGGATCTGCGGAGGCCCCCGGCAAAGCGTTTTGAACCTGTTGGTGAAGAACATGCAATTTAGTGGTGAGGTCACGTAGGTAGTCAATCAACATAGGATACGGAATATCAGAGTACTTTTTAGGTCGACGGACTCCCCAGACGTTAGCTGGGATCCCAAAAATGACCTCGTATGGGCTGAGTCCTAAGCAAGAATGTACAGCTGTTCTCGTAGAGAAAAGTGCCAAAGGTAAAGCACTGGGCCAAGCAAGACCCGTGCTGGCCTGAATCTTTGCCAGTTTGAGCCTGAGAGTGCCATTATAGCACTCTACCAAACCTGCTGACTGAGGGTGGTTTGCCGCATGGAATTTTTGCCTAATACCAAGACCCGCACACACCTTCTGCATAATTTGGCCTACAAATTCACTTCCATTGTCCCTCCAGACAATTCGCGGCAAACCAAACCTCGGGAAGAATAGTACATAGGTGTCTGGTAACATCCAACGCTGACGTTCTGACAATTCCGTCCAACACCCTGTCGCGTCCAACATTTCCGTACTTTCTCTCCACTTACTCAAATCCATTTCAGTAGCCTTTCTTGAATCATTCTCGCACTTTCTATTGTGTCCTCACACATTCCTCCTTCCCTGACCCATCTTGCAGGGTCTGCAACATAAATGCGACTTGTAGCATCTCTTGCTGTTTCTTTCGCTACCTCGTCTGCAAAAGCATTCCAGCGACCCACATCAACAGCGATCCTTTTATGTGCACTACACTTCACTATTGCTATTTGGGTAGGCAAAGCAAGTGATTCGAGAAGGTCAGTTACCAACTGACCATGCTGTATCTTAGTCCCATGGGAAGTAAAGAATCCTCTTTCCTTCCACAAATGATCGAAACTATGAGCCACGCCAAAGGCGTATTGGCTATCGTTATAAACATTCACTCTCTTTTCCTTAGCCAACACACACGCTCCATTCAGGGCAATCAGCTCAGCTGCTTGGGCTGAATTCTGTGTAATGCGTGCTGTCTCCACTATTGTATACAAGGTGGTAACAGCATAATCCGCAGTCGTCTCGCCATTGGGAAGCTTGAAACAAGACCCATCCACCCATAGGATCCGATCCGGGTCCAAGAGTGGTGTATCTTTTAAATCTATTCTGCCTTTCATTTCCTCCTCTATACGGAGAAAACAATCATGCTGTTCTTGAGTGTCTTTCTCTTCTGGAATGAGTAACAGTGTTGCTGGATTCAAAGTATTATACCGCTTGATGTGTATATGACTAGCCAAGAGCGTCAGATTATACCCAGACAAGCCGGCACTTGTGAGATATTGTCTTTTTGTTCTGTTCAAAAGGGTATCCACTGCATGTGGTCCCATAACAACAAGAGTGTTATCCAGTACCAATCCAGCAGATTGACGAATGGAGATCACTGCTGCTGCTGTAGCTCTGAGACAACTAGGCAATGCCTTGGCTACTGGATCCAATGTAGCCGAAAAATAGGCACATGGCCGCTGTTTGTCTCCAAATTGTTGCGTTAAAACTGACAACACACAACCTTCTCTTTCATGAACGTAGAGTATGAAAGGCTTACTGTAATCCGGAGTACCTAACACAGGGGCAGAACACAAGGCAGTACGTAAGTCAGAAAAACTCTTCTGACATTCGTCAGTCCAAGGAAGAGGTTGGGGTGTGTCTTTCAGAGTATGTGCCAGCAGAGGTTTAGCCAACAAAGAAAAATTTGGAATCCACTGTCTACAATAAGAGGTAATTCCCAGAAAGGCACGTACCTCCCTTTGTGTGGATGGTACAGACATTTGTGCGATTGCTTGAATACGTTCTGGGGTCAATCGCCTTCCCTCCTTGGACAAGAGATGACCTAAGTAGGTAACCTCTTGGCGGCAAAATTGTAATTTAGAGGGTGACACCTTCTGATCTAGGTCAGAAAAATGACGCAAAAGTGAAACGGTCACATTCTCACAAACATCCTCTGAATCAGCAGCAACTAACAAATCGTCCACATACTGAAAAGGAGTTGCACCTGGGGGCAAAGTGAACGCATCGAGCTGAGATTTTAAAGCATGACTATAAATGGAAGGACTCTCACAATAGCCTTGAGGTGCACGTTTGAATCGGAAACTTTGGCCTCCGAGAGAGAAGCCAAAAATATCCCTACTCTCCTCAGCAATAGGAATGCTGAAGAAAGCATTTTTTAGGTCAATAACTGAGAACCAGGCAGCTGAAGCAGGTATCATTGTGAGCAAGGCAGCGATATCTGGGACGACAGGAAACTGGGGTCAACAATTTTGTTGACCTCCCGAAGATAGATCACAAAACGATATACAGGAGGCTGAGAAGGATCAGTGCGTTTAAGAACAGGTAGAACAGCACTATTGCAAACATTTCCTCTTGTTTCTTCAACCACACCCTTCTGAACTGGATCATAGATGATGGCCAACAAAGCTCTTTCACCATCGTTGGAAATTTTATACTGAGGAATGCGTGGTAATTTAACATTAGGCTTGACAGTAACCACATAAGGTGGAATTTGGAGCGGACCAACATCATTCGGACCCGTAGCCCAAAGCGTAGCAGGAAGAGAATGTAATTTGGGCCGGAGTTGGACTTTAGACGTATACATAGGAGAAACCAGCTTCTCACCTAGAGTAAGATGTACACCAGAGGGGGAACAATACAATGTTGCATGAATACGTTTCAATAAGACCAAACCCAGCAAATTCTTGCCGCAACCAGTCGTTAAAATGAGCGGGGCTTCCAAATCATAAGGACCAATTGAGATAGGCAAAGGGCAAGAAACCGGGTTACTAACTGGGGCGCCAGAGAATCCTACAGAAACGTTTGTTAAGCCAGACAAAGGTGCCCTAGGGAGTTTGGAGTGAATGCTAGAACTTCTCATTGCACCAGTATCCAAAAGAAATTGCTCGGAAACACCCAATGAAACAACTTCAACATAATGCCCATTCTGATCCACTGGAACTGATACGACTCCCTCACTTTGTCCATGGCTGTCCTAGCTAGTGTGAAAATCCTGATTCTCACTTTCAACACAATAGTCGTCATTATAATATTGCGCAGACTGAGTATTCTGCTGGTCAAAATAATTCAAAGAATTCTGAGGGGGAAAGGCACGCTGTCCTTGAGACAACGCACCTCGCCCTCTACCTCTGGGTGCTGATTGAAAACCACCACTGCCTCGCGACCCTGGGAATTCACCATTACGCCGCAATAAAACCGGACAACTATTCTTAAAATGACCTTCCTCTTTACAAATGGTACACTCATTAGGACCTAGCAAAGGTCGCGGAGCAAAGGGTTCAGGTTTCTGTAACAACCTCTGAAACTGTGGAGGCTGTTGAAATTGGAACTGAGCAGAACGAGTGGGAAAAGCCTGTTGCAAAAGAACCTTCATTTTCAATTCTTTAGTCTTTTTCTCGATCTTATCCTTTTCCTCCTTATCCCTATTCTCGTAATACTGAGCAGTAGCTAATATCTGGGCAGACGAAGAAACAGCCCATGAACTTTCGGAGTCTTTCAATTTATGTGATTATTCTGGAAGTAAATTAAATACAAATGTATCCACGAATAATCGCTGCCACCTTCAGTACCCCTATCTTGACCACTGTGGTCGATGAACGTCTCCTCGAAACGGGTAAAGAAATCGGAGACCCTCTCACCTTTCTTCTGTTTACACACAGCTAACTTATCCCAGCTATCACGTAAGGCAGGCATCATCGTTTTCATTAAAGTGATGATCCTACCGTGCAATTTTGCAATCAAATCATCTGGTTTAGCACCACCTACTTGTGCCTCATCCGCAGCAGTTATAGCAGCCCAATTACCACCTAAAGCTTGGTCGTGGTCCTCCCTACGAATCCGAGCCCATATTGCTTGTGGGACTACATTTCCCATCAGCATATCAATATCGGCCAAATTCATAATACACGGATCAACAGTCTAGGACAGCTCTTTATAATACCCAGCTGAATTTTTAAGAGGGTCCGGTAAAGACTGTTTAAGCGCCAAAACTTCAGATCGTTTCCAGGGGACATGTACCCATATACGCTGGAAATGAGCAGGGACACGCGGAATATTACCTGCCTGTGGAACCTCTTCTCTCCATACTGGAGGAACTTCTCTCATAGGATAATGTTTCATTTTCTGTCTAACTGCAGGATCAGGTTCAAGAATAGTCTGAGAAGAAAATAAAGACCTGAAAGTGACAAGTGTCCTCACAGCGTCCTCAACTTCAGAATCCACAATAAGTCCTTTATCAAATTTAGCCTGCACGTCTAACAGACCCTGGGGAGCTAAACCCAAATCCATATCCTCCCATCCTTTGACAAGATTGTCACACATAACATTAAAAACATATCTCTGCGTGGGCACATTCCATTGGTGAAAGGTGCTCATGATATCGTGCACACTATACTGTGGATCACTCATGATCCATTTGTGAGCAAGAGAGTCCAACGCAATTCGCTCGTCGGAACCTGGGAGTTGACTATGGGATTGCCTTCGAGAAAGAACAGAAGTCATGTTAAAAGACCCAAAGAAGGGGGAGAAAAGGCCAGAAACAGTATTGACCAATCGTTTACGAGCTGTGGGAGAATCTGACAGTAAAACGGGAGACAAGGTATTAAGCAAAGGAGGAGAGGAGCTGACAGTTACAAGAGGAACCGAGGGTGAAGGAGACTGAGGTACAGAAGTCAGTGGCCAAGTAGGCGGGGTGGCAATACTGGAAGGGGCAATTGTGGAAGTGCCGGATCAACTGGCTGAACAACAGGTTGCTGGACAAGTGGTAACAATGGAGGTGCATTAGCACCTGGTACATAGGGCGGAGGCAACCTCAACAAATGGGACATTAAGGGATCTTCGTCAAGATCCTTACTCTGTGGAGAAATAGGCAACACAGGGTAACATCTATCTAATGCCATACAATGCTGTCTTTCTGAGACTTCAATCACCCGATCAATCTCATTTTCTTTAAAGTGCTGGGCAGCCAGTATAATCGTCATACCTTTCGCTTACCTATCTCTTTTTGCCTGCTTAATTTCTCTCTGTTTGGCGTCCTTACGCCAGAGGCAGAAAGAGTCAAACATTGCATGCCGGGCTTTTCTTTTGAACAAAATTGCTTCTAGATTGTCTAATATGTCAGGCTCAAAGCTACCATTTTGTGGCCACTGCAAAACACCATCTTTCTTTGTGCTTCGGATCCATGCCTTGTTAAAGGCAATGGGGCCAACACCATGTTTCGAATAGAGCTCATAAGTGGGAGTACCAACCGGAGGAATCGGACAAGAGTCCTCCAGCCGGGAATCCCTATTGCAACCAAGACAACAAAACTTCCTAAACTTGCTAAAACCAGGCATCTTGTCGCAGGGTTTCCGTTCTCTCACAGAACTGTGCACAGAGACCTAGAACCTGGGTGAGTCAGGGTGACCCACAACTCACCTAAGTTTCAGAAATCCCCTTACCAGGCTAGCTACAGTATCTCATCGGCAGTGAATACTTCCCGATGTCTTAGACAATCCAGAACATGAACTTAGAATACCTCAGGTATCGTGGAACACATGAACACTCTTTCGTTATATTATCATTCCAAACCGAAACTGGGAGGCAATGAGAACACGTGCAAGTTTGAAATGTTTATTTTTTCAATGCAACATTCTCAAACGCAGTATCTTGTATAATATCAACATACATATTATAAAAATCAGAGTCAGCAGCATAGTCACTAATCCATAGTAAGCAAACTGTGATAACATATTATGATGCAAAATCTATAGAGTTCTGTATCACCTATATTTCGCGCACCCTAATTAGCATATTATATTATATCTAAGAAGGTCTCATTTGGGCTTTAGCTGGGCGAACCCATACCTCAAATTCTCAGTAGTAGGAGATCACATCAACAGCTACCAGCTCTCAGCATGTCCAGCATCAAGTGTGTTTTTCAATTCCCTGTAACTGTATCTTGAACTCATGTAAAGCCCAAAGTTGGCACAAACATTATTTGTGTTATGACTAACGTAGTGCGAGGATCAGGCCTACAATAACCTTGTGTTAGAGTGTGCAGCTCTCAGTGTGCAGACAGTTGTACCAAGTGTTCCAGGCACGACTGATACCAGTACAATAATATATTATTCTGAAGTAAATCACATCTTTCGTCTAGGTTAAAAGCTGTAATAACAATTAGGTGTCGTGTGCAAACCGAAGCAGAAAGAAAAGATGGCGTTTAAACTTTTAACAAGCACATGCTAACTTAACACAACCTATGGAAACGTAATAACCATATGACACCCCCCCCCCCCAATGGTCCGAGGACGGTCAAGAGACAAATATATAAGCCAATACTCTATGAGAGCAAGACTTGAAAGCAGAGTTCAATGATATTGAGCCAAGCTAAATGAATGTAATGTATGTAAAATTTAAAAAATACAAAAACTATGTATGAATGCCTATAGTGGCCACACAAAATATAAAAAGTCGAACTTGAGGCCTAAATATAATAAACAGGCCTTGAACATATGAAAAAATCGAATGTTCGTATCGAAATTGGCACCATTCAGAATTACTAAAAAGTCACGTGCCATATAGATGGAAGTATTCAGAGTCATTCCTTGTTGAATGAATAGGCAAAATATGTAGCAACAGCTTCCAACATGAAATCACTGTCATCATCCGAAAACAGTTCAGCCATCCAATTAAGCAGTGGGAAAGAACATACGTGCTCCTCCAGTACTGAATCCTCTAGCATCATCAGATGACAACTCAGTGGGTTCTCGAGAACGCTTTGTGCCAGAAAGTCATGCGCTGCTGCGAATACGTCCCACTGACCCATTAGTCCATGCATCGCTGCCACAGCCATAACCCTTTCGCCAGAACAGACCAACTCATGAGCCACTACGGGGGACATCAGCTGATCAAAGTCGACGTCAGGAGAAGTCGGTAAACAGAGACACAAATCAATGGCCCAGTCGAAATCACAGCTCAGGCAATGAAACAAAGGCTGGACACAGGTGAAATAGGAAAATCTGAAAGATAATCCAAAAGCCGTGCTTAAAGTCGCAAGCGGCAGGGATCCATAATAATCAAGCATCCGGTTGCGAAACTGCATCAGTAGGTGCTGTGCGTTTCCTTGCGCAGGATGGGCATCCATGTTTTATGAAATAAAATATCACCAGAACGCCTGCAGCCAAAGCCAGCAAAACAGGAAATCCGCCAAACAGACTAGCGAATATAGAATGAAAGAACGCAGGGATAATACCAAATACTTTTTCAAATGTAGTCACAAGACCACTGCTAACCATTTTAAAAAAATGAGCGAGGTTGGATGTGGAGGAGGCATTAAAGATTTGATGAACCAGCTCGCAAAAATGAAACGGTACTTAAAAGAGCTTGTACTTCTGTGCGTGTGTTTGCTATGTGAAGGACATAAGTTTCACGGGCAGAGCTCAGGGCCACCTGTTCTTGAGACAAAAGGGCTCTTATACGGCCTAAACCATTGAATTCAGCTCTCAAGGTTGGTATTCTCGGCCAAATTAAAACTTCTGAATTCCCATGCGTGGGTGGATACAACACATTCTTGCAGCAAACGACCCTTTCAGACACGGTAACCACATATCCGATTCCAGCCTCTAACCCACAACAAAACTCGTTATTTAAAAGTAAATAACTACCGTTGGACAACAACGTGAACGTGGGAACTATTGCAGGAACTGGGGTCCCTTTCAAAACACAGGCCAAATTCGGTTTGTCCTGATTACAAGAACCATGCAACTGGATGTGTCTGCAAATAAGTGAGCGGTCAGGGGACTGTGTACATTCTTCACCATTCAGATTCACTTCATTCCCATCCTTAAGGCATCTGTAAGTGTATGGTAAAGACCATGTCTCATGGAGGAAAGCGCTGCCTAATGGTTCATATCGCCCAATGGCAATATATTTCATACAATTTGTAAATTTATACAAAGCAAAAGGTAACGAATAAGCCATGTTGCTGCAGTTACTACAGCCGCCGAAAATGGCAGGGATTCTAATTTTTCAATATGTAACATAGAAAATGTAGCATCTCTCATTGACAACATGCGCTGTTTTTCAGTCAAATTAAACGGGGCAAATAATGATGATATGTTCAAAAAAGTCCATGGCACTCGACCAGACTTAAGAGTCTGTAGTGTCCACGCAAACTGCATCACAGAACGCAATTGATTTTGACCATGATACAACACGGATACTTCATCATGTACTATGTCGACAACAGAAGACACAATATTATTTAAAGTGTAAATTCGGGAAGAAAGCGTGTTAATGCTGTTATCAACCACTGCAAGCACTTTTTCCAAATTAGCTTGATCAATAGCCCTTAGGCGTTTAGCAGCCTCAACCTGGTTAACTTTCCAAATTTCATTGTAAATTGCATACAGGAATCGTTTAGATCTACCTTTAGCAGGGCCTTTTATAAAATCGTTTAAATCCACATTATCATGTATTTGAGACAAATGTAGTTTAACTGCAGCTAAAGTAGAATGCTGTAACCAATTTTGACATAGCTTCCCCACAGAATAAGTCGTGACAGAATAGTCACCCTCAAAACGTGGATCGGGCCTGAGTTTTGTGAATCCCTCAGCCAAACCCATAAAACGGCGCTGGCAAGAATCAGCACTTTTTTGCCATACCAGCCAACCCTTGGAATCCAAACTGGAAATGTTAAAGGACGAATTGTGTAAAAGAGTTTGCAACCCTTGAATGGAGGAATCAGTGAAATTACCCCAACCTGTATATTCATTTAAATCTAGGATGGTCGGTGTATTTAATTTTTTAGAAGTAGCCAATCCAAAGCATGTTGTCTGGAAAATGGTTGAATTTAAAAACAACATGTGATTCGGGATGAGACATGCACGGTGCAAAGCCTCAGTGCCTTGTACCTGCCAATCTTTGGTACCCCAAACCGATTTAAGGTCAATTGTTCCCTTCCAGAACTCGTAGCCATCTACAGCCAAACTGTCTAAAAAGGACTTCGAATACAGCAATTTTGTATCGGTAAGTCTAACTTTGGAAATGGGCTTTTGTGTCATTTTAAAATAAAATGACTCGGGATTAGACTGATCAAAGTCTGTAAAATATGTATATTTTTTCAGAAATGTATTGGAACTGCCACTGAATGGAGCAGGGCAATGTTCCCATTGTGTATAATTTACAGCAACCCTCCTGGAATTCGTCTTATGTAAAAAATGATTACCATAATGTTGAAAACAAAACAAATCACCATAATTAATAGAATCTGTATACAGATCCTCAGCATCGAAGGCAGCATAATACTTCAAATCCGAGAATAATGCTTCTACAGCCTGAATATCCCAATCATCAGAACGTACATTTTGTTTAATCACATCTCCCATGTTTACTCTAAGCACATTTGGAACATTAATCACTTCAGTAGGCCCATGTATCTGAAACCTAACCGCATCCCACACAATCCCATCAAGGACAGGCCATGCTGTAATGTTAACTGCCTTTAAGTTTCGTTTCTGTCTGTGCGCAGAATGTGAAGAGGAGAGAGGGTTCAATGTTCCATTAAGGTACCGAATTCCTGTTCTTTCTTTAACGCAGTGACCATCAATCAGGCGGAAAAAATAAAACACAAAACCAATTGACATAAAAAGATAGAATGAAAATAGGATCAACCAAATGTATGTCCAAGGCGGAATTAAAAAATGTTTTTTGAACAACGTGGCATATCTTGCAATGTTTGTGGGTTTCTTTGATGTTTCCGAAACAGAGTCAAAAGAGAATCTGGACTGGCCTGTCAAACGGGTCTGCAAATCAGGCATCGATAAATCAGCAGGATAAGTGTAGTTTTGCTCATCAATGTTAGTATCAGGAATAGTATTTAATAAAGGACTGGATACGGCAGGCATCTCGAGGGACACCTCCTGTTCTGCACCAGATGTAATAGCCAGCACAGAGTGCCTCACCATGGAAGGACAGGATACAGCCGGTGTCATGCTATGAAGAATCGGCCACCCTGTGTGTCTTGACATTGTCAATAGAAACAAATCTGTTTTCCTTACGACCTGGAAGTGGTGGTAAAATGACTGTTCTTGTGCCCTTCACTCCAAGGACTCGGACTGGTGCTCGATATGAGGGACCAAACTCTTTCTTGTTATCGATCTTCTCTCGAACCAGTTCTCCAACTTGGGGTAGCCAGCCAACTACCGGGATCTGCAACGCATCATCCGATGTGGAGGGCAAATGTTCCTTTGCAAGACTGTCTCTGGTCTTTTGTAGATTCTGTAAAACATTGCAATGTTCATCTACGCCAAAGGCCCCGGCCTGGGCCTTGTAGTCCGGCCCATCAAGGTCAGGTACATACATCTTGATACCAAAGAGCATTTCGTATGGGGTCCGCCCACCCAGAGACCTTCTAGGGAGATTATTAAGCGCACGCTGCACGCCTATGAGGTGGGCTAGCCAGTTTCTACCAGTACCTATAACTCGGGCTGTCAAAGATTGCTTTAAGTCGCGGTTCATTCGTTCTACTACACTATTACCCTCAGGTCTGTAGGGACTTGAAAATTTGACTTGGACTCCCAACGAAACCCTAGCAGCCTTGTATGCCTTAGAGGCGAAAGCCGGGCCCTGGTCCGAATGGAAAGTACCACAGGCAAAAATTCCCACAAAGACACGCAAATCCTTAATGACAGTCCGCGAATCAGCGCTTCGATGCGGCCATACCCATACAAAGCGTGTGCATGAATCAACTGCTACTAAGATGTATTTAAACGCAGTATCAGAAGAAAAAGGACCGCAGTGATCCAAATAAACGCAACCAAGCGGTTTATTAGAGATGTACAACCGTGTCTGAGGCGGACGCGCAGCAGTAGAAGGCTTTATCTGCTGGCAAATGTTACATTGAAGAACATATTCACGCGTCTGTTTGTACAGACCCCGCCACCAGAATTTCTGTTGTAGCTGAGTTACAGTGGCCGAGACGCCCGCATGCGCAGACGCCACACCTTCATGTGCCGCTGTAATCAGAGCAGCTCTGCGATCCGAGTTGGGAACTAAACGCTCGCCAACTTCAGGGATTTTCACATAAGGAACCTTATCGGGACTTAAGTGGTATGTGTATTTAGAAGGGAATCCCGCAGGATATTTACCTCCCTTCTCCGTTGCAGCTACAGCTGCCAAGATGTCATCATCGATTTTGCTTTTGGACCTCGTGACTGCTGCAACTAAAAATTTTGATACCGCTGACTTCGCTGCTTCATCAGCAAGCGAGTTGCCAACAGCGTGAACCCCCACGCGCTGATGACCGAGAGTATGAATCACAAACACGAGTGGCAGCTTATCTTTAAGTTCCGCCACTCGGACCCAGATTGTTTTATGTTTTATTGTGCTACCTTTGGAGTCACGAAAATCATTCTGAATCCAAAAGAACAAGTTTTCATTGTAAGACTGGACACAGTAGTAAGAATCGCTTACGATTAAAGTCGTCACACTAGGATCTGCGTACTCCAATGCAAGCATCAGAGCACGAAGCTCTGCCAATTGTGCGGTGCAGTCTCCAAGCGTCTGCGTGTGCACGACACTGGACTTGAACTCATCGTTCACCATGGCACCGACCACAATGGCGCAAGCGGAAACGTAGGCGTGTTTAGAGCCATGCGCAACCTGCGCCGAACCATCAGTGTAAATGATGCAATGGAAATCCTCCAACGGCCGCATTGCTAATGGAGCAGGATGAACAAACTCATACTGTAAATACTCCTGGGACCGTAAGGTGGCGTCAAAAATAAACGTGACATCCTGGGACGTCAAGGACGCAGCCCATTGAATCCACCGAGGGTGCAAAGCTTTGGAATTAGGTACACTGGCTTTCGTAACCGCCTCTAAGGCAGGGCACGGGGTAACAACCAACATGCGCTTTCCTTGTGACAGGGCACGTTCCTTAAGAATTGCCATCTGCACAGCCGTTAAAACTTTCTCCACAGTGGAAAAACGCAATTCAGCCGAAGTGTACAAGTGTGACTTGTAAGCAATAGGTACTGTATCTCCTTCATTAAAAGTCAGGTACGTGAAACCCACCGCCCCAGGGATAATTCTTATCACCAGGTTGGTCTGGTTATCACGAGTCTGTAAGTATTCAGAAGCGAGCAAATCAGCCTGCAAAGACTGCAGAATGGCCGAATGCTCAGGCAGCCAGCATGATTTGGAAAAAGATGGTTGTATCAAAGCATACAACGGCTTGATACGCTGGGCATATTCCGGAATGTAAGTCCTCCCGAAATTCAGAAAACCCAGAAGAGATTGTAATTTTTTCAGTGTTGTCGGAGAGCACAACTGTGCACATTTCTCCAGGAAATGGGGTGCTGAACCCTTCCCTTCATGGTTAAGCTCGTAACCTAGAAACAACACTGTGTACTCTGCAATGTGTGACTTTGCAAAGTTAAACTTGTAACCCACATCAGCAAAGTTACAAATTATGCTATTTACTCGACACAGATGCTCCCAAAGATCGTCGTCTGTGAGGTAAATGTCATCCACATACGAACAAGCAACTGGGTCGAAGCTCTCCAAAAGAGAGACTATGCGCGCGGAAAAAACTCCCGGACTGTTCTTGTAGCCCATTGGGAGTCGTTTAAACATTTTTTGCACTCCGGCGCATGTAAAACTGGTCCATTGGGAACTTAGACCATCCAATCTATGTGCATAAAAACCATTGGAAATGTCAAGCGTGGTTTTGAACCGTTTACGCTCAAGACTATTCACTAACGCAGAGCCGTGCGTATTCTGTACTGCACAGTTACGGCAATGCGAGTTCAAATGCCTATAATCCAAAACCAAACGATATGATCCGTCCGGTTTGTTAACAGTAAAAAGTGGGTTATTCATCGGTGACACACACGTTTCAATTACACCTTGATATTCCAATTGTTCAAGGATAGCTGTGACTGAAGCTTTCGCTTCACGCCGTATGGGATATTGGGGTTGAGGCTGTGACCGTAAAGGAATCTCATGGCTTGGTGACAATTTATCCCAGCCACACTGATTGCGGTACACAGCCGGCGCTAGCGCCAGAGCCCACTCTTCTGCAAAATGCAGCGCCTCCACCCTCGGCACAGTGTGCGCGAAGCTGGGCAGGATTACCTCCTCCCCTCGCGGAGCTGCGAGAACAAAAGGTGGGGGCCAGTCAGCCTCCGAAAGCAAAATGTCATACGTGGACGAGAGATTTTCCCAAAATACCCCTTTTACAGTTCGCTGCATGTCACCTTCAATTAACAGGACAATTTCAAAAAGTCTTTCAGGGGGAGCAACATGCGTATCTGCAGTTTCAATCACAACAAAAGTTTCAGTCGCTGTCACCTTCAACAGTGGACGGAGGGCCTCTCTCACTATGGTAATCTCTGCAGCGCTGTCCAGCAAGGTCAGAGCCCACGTCAGATTCCGAAGCCGCGTTCTCACTATCTGGGGCATAACGATGCGCGGTCAGGGCAGCGACTTTCTTCGTGGCAAACTGAGGTCTCTTGGGCGTAGAGCCTTCCTGCTGATCTCCACTGGAACGCGGGCGGGGCTGACCACGTCCTTGCTGGCCACCCCGGCCCTTGCCGCCCCCTCCACCACCGGTTGACGGAGCCGATGAGTCCTGAAAGGAACGAGGAGAGCGTTGTTCAGAAGCCTGAAACCTCTCAGGCGATTTAATCATCGCGCGGTCGCGCAAATCATAAACACGATCCGACTGCGCAGGCAATGGAGACGCAGGAGCAGAAACCTGTATTTGTTGTTGTTGTTGCTTACCCTGATTCTGCTTTTTAGGCCAATTTTGTTTCTTGGACTTTTGTTGACCACTAGTTTCCGATGTCTGACTCTGGGGCTGTTTCTTCTCCTTATCAGGAAAAGTTTTAACCCCCTTTGCATTGCGGCCCACCATTGCGTAAGCGTGCACAATAATCTTTGCTAACTGTCGGGGTCGGTCGGGCTCGGGAACCAACGCTAACGCGTTAGCAACTTGAAAGTTCACTGCATCTCCCTTGACATTCGCAAGGATCACACCGCAAACTACTTCAAAGGAGCCACACAGGCGCATGCCCAATTCAACAGCCGCCTCCGGTCCATGTTCGTCCTGAACACGTTTAAGGACCCCACCTAGATTGGTCACAGACGGGGAGCCATAGCACCTCGAATAGACCGCTGCAAAAGTTTTTCCCCAGGTCTCACAGTCAGCAAGGTCAGGAGCCAGATCTTTCGGCAAACTCAGTGTAAGAATCCGGTGTTTATCACCCGGACTCGTATTAGGAAACCCAGCTTCCAGCTGGCCGAATTTCTCAGCAAGCCAGAACGGAAAATCGTCCTTTTCCAGGGGCTTCTTACCCATCACAGAATTAACCATGACCGGGTTGATTTTCAGACCAGCATGTTCTGCTCTAAGCTGTGCGCCTCTAGGGGCCGCTTCTTGAACATTACGTCCAATGTAATGAACAAGCGCTCTAATCACTCCCACCGCGACTTCATGAAGCAGCCGCAGTTCACCTACGTTACATGCGTTACGTCTAGGGTGAGGAGTAAATCCACCCAAAGCAGGCCAACTAGTGCCTGCAATGGACAAAGGACCTAACCTCGGAGCGGTCATAGCGTGCGGTAGGGCGCCACCAAACCAAACTCCATGCTGCCAAGCGTCTATAGGCACCTCCAGTGCTCTGTACGGAGCGTACGCCGCCGGTACAATCGAAGCAGTGTATGTGTGGAACACACCAGAATTAGCGTCCACCGCCGGAAATGTCACCCACGAATAAAACAGTTCGTACGGGTAAGCATTAAGCATGGGCGGAAAATCCGTTACGCTCGCGGATTTTGCGGATTTTCGGGAAATCCGCAATCCCCGAGATTTGCGAATTTCCCGCAAAATCCGCAAATCCGCGAGCAGCGGATTTTGCTCGCACTGCTCGCACTGTTCGCGTGAGTTCGCGCCCCGCGAATAAGTGCAAAATTGCAGAAATACGATCTTAGCAAAACTGAAAGTAACTACTTACCAGGTTCAAAAGTTCAGGCACATCATTAGTAGCCATTTCCTGTAGTGCTTCCTGAGGGGCCTCTCCAGAGTTCAGTTGCCAGTTGAAACTATTATGTGACCCTGCTCTGAACCTCAGAATAGTTACACATATGCCACAAAGGTCCTGAATTACAGCTAAGGGAGACAAGCAGGAGCCAGGCTGGAAGTTAAAATCCATTAATCAGCCCCTAATTCATTATTGTCAGTTGGGGCAGGGCAGGTGTTGTAACTAATTTTGCAACAATGAAAGCACTTAGCAAGTGCTAAAGATCACTAATCAGGGCGCACTAAGGAAGCAGGTGCCAGCTAAAAAAATATTCTGTGACACATTAATCAGCCCCAAATTAATTCAGGTCACTTGAGGCAGGGAAGGTGTGCTTTGCTTTGCCGAAAATAATGTACACTGGACAACCAGAGGGTGTGGTGATTAAACAGAGGGTGGCATGGGTGGGCCAGAGGGTGGCATGAGTAGTCAGAGAGTGGCAGTGGTGACAGAGAGTGGCAGTGATGAAGAAGAGTGTCCCAAACAGGCTGGACACGTAGAAACAACAAGTTCGCAAAACTTGCGACCCGACAGGTAAGTTCGCAAATTGCGAAATTGTAAAAACCCTCGCGAACTGGCAGAAACACGGGCGAACACAAAAAAAAAAAAATCCGGGAATTCGCGGATTTTGCGGATTGCGAATCCGCAAATCCGCAAAATTCGCGGATTGCCAATCCGCAAAATCCGCTCATGCTTAGTAAGCATGTTCCGCGCTCACCACCAGAACCACAGACAAGCCATCCAAAGGAACATCATACATCCGCAAATGGTCACGCACCGCAATGCGACTATGCTGCGGGATGTCCACAGGCTGAGCCATGTTAGCACAGGAATTAGAAAAAACAAATTATACTTTGTAGCACAACTGGGTAGTAATTCAAAGAAACCGTTTTAGATAGATTCAAGCTTGAAAATGACCTATTTAAAAAATAGGTAGGTTTTTCCGACACTGCCGTTTTCCGGAAACGGGAATGTAGGCGTTAAGGTTTGAATGATATACTACTCGAGTGTCATGTTATAGGGCCAACCAACGTTTGGGCGCCATGTCGCAGGGTTTCCGTTCTCTCACAGAACTGTGCACAGAGACCTAGAACCTGGGTGAGTCAGGGTGACCCACAACTCACCTAAGTTTCAGAAATCCCCTTACCAGGCTAGCTACAGTATCTCATCGGCAGTGAATACTTCCCGATGTCTTAGACAATCCAGAACATGAACTTAGAATACCTCAGGTATCGTGGAACACATGAACACTCTTTCGTTATATTATCATTCCAAACCGAAACTGGGAGGCAATGAGAACACGTGCAAGTTTGAAATGTTTATTTTTTCAATGCAACATTCTCAAACGCAGTATCTTGTATAATATCAACATACATATTATAAAAATCAGAGTCAGCAGCATAGTCACTAATCCATAGTAAGCAAACTGTGATAACATATTATGATGCAAAATCTATAGAGTTCTGTATCACCTATATTTCGCGCACCCTAATTAGCATATTATATCATATCTAAGAAGGTCTCATTTGGGCTTTAGCTGGGCGAACCCATACCTCAAATTCTCAGTAGTAGGAGATCACATCAACAGCTACCAGCTCTCAGCATGTCCAGCATCAAGTGTGTTTTTCAATTCCCTGTAACTGTATCTTGAACTCACGTAAAGCCCAAAGTTGGCACAAACATTATTTGTGTTATGACTAACGTAGTGCGAAGATCAGGCCTACAATAACCTTGTGTTAGAGTGTGCAGCTCTCAGTGTGCAGACAGTTGTACCAAGTGTTCCAGGCACGACTGATACCAGTACAATAATATATTATTCTGAAGTAAATCACATCTTTCGTCTAGGTTAAAAGCTGTAATAACAATTAGGTGTCGTGTGCAAACCGAAGCAGAAAGAAAAGATGGCGTTTAAACTTTTAACAAGCACATGATAACTTAACACAACCTATGGAAACGTAATAACCATATGACAATCTTTAATACACTGGTCTGTTTACAAACTACAAGGGGTTAAAGCAAATAACACAGCAAAAACGTACTCACCCCTTGGCTTCGGCTATTGCAATGGTCGAATAACAAACCCAAAAACAAAAGAAAGAAGTGGGCGCTACCCTGAATACTTAACTAAGTGTTCTCTCATACCAACAGAGGTCCGTCTAACGTTTTGCAATACCAGTCATCACCAAATGGGCCAAGGCAGGGTGGCAGTCAGGGCAGCAGTCATCAGCTGCCATCGGAAAGGAGTAGCCACGCTGCAAAAGACCATCGGTCCACTTCAACATGCAGGGGTCGCTTGACGTGGTTCGCGAATCCTCCGTAATTTTCTTGCGAGGCTCCTCACGACCCTCGGGCTGAACCGCTACCACTGAAGCCACCCCACAGTGGGCGCCAGTTGGAGAACTGGGCCTTATGGGCCTGGCGGCGCAGGGTACGCCTTAAATCTCGAAGTTCACCAGCCTTGTCAGACAGAGACACAAGACACTCTGTTAGGCGTAGAAAACCAGGTTTATTAGCTGCAGCTAAGCACAGTTGTCCCAGAAGTACAGAGTAAGTTCTCAGGGGACTGCCACTTTATTCTGTGGCGCACAATCTTTTATAGCACACATATTTACAACATATACTCCCAATACATACAAAGCTAGCCAATAGGAAAAATTGGAAAACAAGCTATCAAGTGTCCCAAATACGCCCTTCTTTCAGACCCTGTGTGTTAACCCTCCCCAAAAGTTAATCAGTGCTAGTGCCTACAATCCAATTTGCGGGTGGCAGGATGTATTTGTGTGCCTCAAAGGATAGTTATGTAACAAGAGAATACAAGGAGAGAATAGCGAAGGCCAGTCGGATAAGATAAAGTAAGGAAAGAATAAGGGAAGCCAAATAGTTAGTCGAGACAGGGATCAAGCAACCCAGACATGGATTAGTGAACTCGGCCAGACCCTGACATCAGTTTCGTAAACAAGGGCAGGGGGTTACTTATTAACAGAAGAGACACGTAGCAGCTGGAAAAGGTAAAAACACTCCGTTCGCCGTGCTGCCTGAGTGAGGGCAACACAAAATGGCGACGGGACACAAAATGGCGGCCGAATACGGAATGAAGTCGAAAACCGAAGAACCTCAACTGCCATTCTATTGGTACCTGCAGGGAAATTGGTCTGGACGGATCTGATCCCTGGAGAATTCTATAAGATCTTTGCCTCCTGCTTGCAAACTCTTATGGTCAAAGTATTTCTACAGGCACAAGCTGGGGACACCGTATCAGTCTTGGGGATCGACTAATATAATAGTATTCCCCCAAAAAGGGAACCCCGTGCAGGAACTGGGTCCTATTGGCCAAATACTTTGGTCAATACGGATGTAAAAACGTAAGGCAAAATGTTGGCTATGAGATTAGCCGGGGTAATAAAGAAGATAGTCTCCCCAGTCCAACACAGGTTTATCCTTGGCCGCAGCACAATTGACCATATTTGCCGGGTTATTACATTATTTGACGCAGCTAAGGTATCCGTAGACCTATGGCACTAATCCTACTAGATGCAGAGAAAGCATTTGATAGGGTCTCCTGGCCTTATCTGTGGGCAGTTATCAGAAGAAATGTCTGGGTCTTGGGTTTCTTACAGCGGTTAAAACTTTATACCGAAATCCAGTGGCCAGGATCTCAGTGATGGGCGGCAAGAATGAAGAGGTGGTCATTGAACGTGGCATGAGACAGGGCTGCCCCTGCTCTCCTTTGTTGTTTGCCCTTTAAATAGACCCGCTAATTAGGAGAATAAAGAGCAATACTTCATTCTCACCAATATGTGGACAAGGATGGTACACAAAAATGTTAGCATATGCAGATGATCTAGCAATTGCTAAACCAGAACCTGTGAGTGCTGTAAGGGAAATCAAGATGGAGGCTATGAAGTTCAGATATCTTTCGGGGTATCTATTAAATCAAAATATAACACAATTTGTTGTTAATAGTAAGGTTCAACTGAATGGTAGGTGGCTGGTGTCAAATGCGGTCTATCTCAGTGTGGATGTTACAGCAGATATAAAGAAATTTGTTGAGATTAATTTGAGTCTGCTGAACAAGAGGACTAAGCTAGATTTCAGGAGAATGGATTATCTGAGGCGTACAGTAATTGGGAGAAGCAACATTGTGAAAATGCTATTTTTATCTAAAATATTGTACTTCTTCAGGGCTATTCCCTTAGAGATTGAGGGACATTGAATCAAGGTCTTGAATCAGATAGCCTCAAGGCTCTTGAGGGCTTCTTTGCAACCCAGAAGAGCTCTGACGTTTTTTTCACTTCCCAAGGGACATGGGGGGGTGGGCTGTGACAAATTTTCAATTGTATTATTGGGCTACTGACCTACAGCTGATGGTAGTTTTGTTACTTGCGGAAAGTGGAAGTGGACCTAGAAAGGCAAATCTCTCTCGTATTATGAGTTATTACTAGGAGTTGAGACTAGGGGCCTCAAATAGATTTTGGATTTTTTAAAAGAGTTACATTTAAAACGCTGATGTGTGCATATAGAATCTGGAAGAAGGCACAGAAGAAATTGGGGATGCGTTGTCTGACTTTTTATACCCCACTGAATAATAATCCACTGTTACCAGATATTTTTTAGGGATGCACATGTTACGCGTTGGAAAGACCATGGCCTGTCTACTGTTGGTGACTTAGTATTATATGCCGGTTCTTATTCGTTTGATGAGATTAAAGGCAAGTTTGAGTTGGAGCATAGGTTATTTTTAAAATACTTGCAGATTAGTGATTTCTTGAGGAAAAAAGGGGGGCAGTGGGTTTTCTAGGTTTCATGTGGTGGATCAACTTCTGAAATCTATGTCCTAGGTGGGTGCATTATGTAGGATGTTGAATTGTACAATGACAGGTGATACAGATAAGCATATGAGAAGGTGCAGGAGTCACTACAAGTTCAAACGGGGGACTGTGAAGACTCTTTATGCCTTGCCTACTCTATTTCAGTATTGGCTAAATTGCAAAAGCAGCATTTTAAAACATGGTTTAACCTTTATATTACCCCAGCGAAGATTGTGAAATGGGGAGGAGCTGAAAGAATGCACTGTCCTGGATGTGGGTGTTATGGGGTGGAACTCATACACATGTTTTCCACTTGTCCTATTTTAGATGGCCTAAAAAGGGATATCAGAAGAATGTTCGAGACATGGCTGGGGTTGCACATATCAATTACTCCAAACTAATTGTGTTAGGGGTGTGCAAGAGCGCAATCCCCCTACATGTGCAGGCTTTTATGTTAAGAGAAATGGAAGCATTAGGGATCAGTTTGGCCACATATTGGTTAGACCCTGTTCCACCTTTAAGTCATCAGTGAATGGTTGTACTTTTAGCTATGTACCAAATGGAAACAACAGTCTAAGCTCGGAAAGTGAGAGCGGCTAAGAAAAGAGGATTGAAAGTATGGGCACCTCTAAAGACTTGCATTAGGGCCATGGTAGGGAAGGTAGAAAAGTGGGGAGGGGTAGCAATGAGTAGTAGGGATACTGAAGGGGGACGGCCTGCAAGGTCTGATGGAATACACTATGATAACTTAGCCTGGTAATCTACAATGAATTGTTCTGTTTTGGTCGAATACGTTTTTCCGTTGTTTTCCTTTTTCTTTTTTTTCTCTTGCCCCTCTTTGCTATGTATATAATATACGTATTGACTGGTGGCACTTGAAACCTGTAACCATTTAAGGAATGAAGATTGATGTGCTGGGATTGCTTGGAATGGGATCTGGGGGAGGGGGGTCTTAATATAAAATCGATGATAAAGATTGGAAAATAAACAATCTGTTCAAGAATTACTCAAGGGGCTGGCTCTGTCAAGCCCCCCCCCCCCGCCCCCGACAAGATGGGGCCATGGGCCAAAGCCCACTTTTCCCATGCCTTAAGACGGCTCTGTACACAAGTGCATTTCCTTGAGAATTCCTGCTGAATTACTCTTACTCTTGGAGTACTGACAAGCCATGTGGAGTAATTTGG
Source organism: Lissotriton vulgaris (assembly GCF_964263255.1). Taxonomy (NCBI): domain Eukaryota; kingdom Metazoa; phylum Chordata; class Amphibia; order Caudata; family Salamandridae; genus Lissotriton; species Lissotriton vulgaris. The sequence continues at coordinate 626,644,325 of NC_141693.1, forward strand.
CAGAGATTAAGAGATTTGTGTCTTTTATTTTTTCGTCACTAGTAGACAACGCATCCTTGCTGACTACCGGACTAAAGCAATTAGATGCAAGGGCTTTGGGTGCATTTGTGTGGGCGAGTATTCGGGTAAGGCCTACTGTTTGGGAATGTTGGTACGGTGGTTCGAAGAATGACAGCATCGGACGAGACTGATATTCCATGGACCAAGACACCTAGTTGACATGAACAAGCTACTACTCATTTTTTAAGCAACGTATAGTTGTACACTTTACATAGCTACCCTCTGTAAAAAATAAGCAGAGTTGTGTGCTCTGTCTGCATCTCCTCATGCTCCTGACAGACATCCTTCGGAGGTACAACTCCAGTAATATGAGTATCCTTCTGCAGTACTCTCTCAGGGCTGTTCCACTACACCAGTAGAGAATTCCTTCTGCAGTGCCCTTTCAGCACTTTAGAACTCCAGTAGCACAAGCAGTGCCTTTCCAGTCATTGGGAATACAGTAGTACAAGCTTCTTCATTCAGCTTGGTTTCAGTTCTATAGGAATCCTTTGCTCTGTCAGGATTCACCGAGTAGCCACTGTAGCTTCCTCAAGACTGTTGGTCAGCTCCTTGCCTTGGCCCCGCTCTGCACGATCTAATGTGTGGTTTCCTTGTTCCTCTGGCAGATTGAGAGATTCCAGAGGTAATCCGAGTCATTGAACTAAGAACTGTTAAGACTGTATATAGTTCCCCTCCCTAAGATGGCCGCTCAATGTTCCATTTACTGCATTCGATGGATGCGCCCTCTAGTGGACTTCGGGAAGGCGCGCGCTCCTAACTGCGCACTTCAACGAAGATTCCGTTCGAGAAGCTTGTTCTTGTCGCTGCTCCGCGTCAACAATTCATGACGGGAGAATAACAGCAATTATCAAAGACGTTCTAAGTATCATAGTATTAGAGTTTTCAGAGACTTTCATGAGAGAAATCTTTGTCGTGCGCTCTCACTGCTCAGAGAGGCACCTTGGTCAGACGAAGTTCCCAGCCGCTGTCTAAGAGCTGTGACAGCTGTCATCCCACTATCCTTCAGGAGAAGTCGAGTGTCGAGGAGGACTTGATCTGACACGACGTAGTTGAGTATTCAGCTGAAGAGAAACTTGAACTCTACAAGTAAGGTGTTTCATCTTCTCGTCAAGTCAGCAAATATCCAAACTGTATTGCTTCACTCGCATTCCCCCACAGGACATTTCCCCCTTTGCGTTTCTCCTTGCCTTTCCTCCCCCTTGTACCTCCCTTTGTCCTTTTTGCGTGCTTCAGAGATTCCGTGAACTTTTGCTTGCACTTCTGACCCAAGGATATCTCTGCACAGAACCCCAAGACAAAGCCTGACGAAGAACTTCACAGGTACAATTCAGATTGATAGAGAGAGTGTGTGCAAGAGTAGAAATATTCTGGGTAGAAATACTAATGTTCGTATATGTCTTCACTGCAGGAAGTTCAGTCAGATAACATTCCTAAATATAGAAGAGAGGCAAATACCTGGGCAGAAACTGGTAGGACAAGTTTCATTTATCATTTACGAATAGTCAGCACAGTGAAGAAGGTTTGTGGTATATTCTCTCTCTCTCCCCCTTCTGTGTATTAGGCACCTACAGAAACGGCGGCGAGATGAATAGCAGTCGCTGGAAGTAGGGTGCCAGTCGAAGTACAGGTATTCTCTTCTCTGTCCACTTCCCCTTTCCCTGCTGCTGGTGGTCTTGCTCTTGAAGCGAGGGTACCGGTGGAAGGGTGATCGGGACATTCGTCAGTACTGCCCCTGCGAAGCGTTGGAGCACCTGGATATCGTGACAGTTTGAAGTGCCCACGTATTTTACCTTCGCCCGGGCAGTATGGCTGAGGGAATGGACTTGAAGGAATTAGGCGCAATCTTAGTAGGGATTCAGAGAGATTTGGGAGCCGTTCGAGATGAAAATCAAAGTTTAAGGTCAGAGTTAGTGGCTTCCCGTCAAGAGGCTAGGTTGTTAGCACAAAAGGTAGATGGGTTAGCTATGGGGAACCCCGTACAGAGTTCAGCAGTACCAGTCACCAGTGGTGCCGCTGTGGATCCAAAATCTGTAGCTCAGGTAATTCATCCGGTATCCCCGTTGATCCCATTGGCAACTCCTGAAAGGTTTTCGGGAGATCCGCAAAAGGCTCAATATTTTTTGACCCAATGTTCCCTTCATTTCATGTGCCGACCCACCTTGTTTCCAGACGCCCAATCTCGAGTAGCATTTATCCTGTCATATTTAAGTGGAGATGCTGCCAATTGGGCCATGCCTTTAGTTAGTGAGGATGATCCTTTGCTTAGTGACTTCACTAAATTCAAGGCTGAGTTTCTTAGAATTTTTGATCGGAGAAGGATATCTCAGGCCACCGATAACGAATTATTGGAGCTGCGCCAAGGATCTAAAGATTTGATTACTTACCTCACACAGTTTAATAAACTGATCTTAGAGACTAGCTGGCCAGAAGAAAAGAGAGCTGCCTTGTTTTATCGTGGTTTAAGAGATGAAATCAAGGACACCCTGGCTCAAATTCCCAATCGACCCACCGAGTTGTCAGCTTTGGTAGATTTGGTTTTGGAATTGGATTTTCGGAACTCAGAACGCAAAGGCGAGAAGAAGAAAGATTGGAAGATAAACTTCCCGCGCTTTGACAGAGCGAAGAGCGAAAAAGGACCCGGAGGAAATTCAGAGTCGGAACCCATGCAGATTGGGACAGTTCGAGGCCCTTTGAGTAACGAAGAAAAAGAACAACGGAGACAAAAGAAGTTATGTTTGTATTGTGGTACTGCCGGCCATTTTGTAAAGGATTGTTTGAAGAGTCCCAAGACTCCGTTTAAGGGAAACGAGGTGAACCGCCAGTAGACGGGGTCGCTCTGGTGGTGAAAGAAGATAAGACGACTCCAAAGTCACATTTGATTTTAAATACGCTACAGACCATGACTCCTCATGTAATCCTTCATGTAACCATGCAATTCCGTGAACATCAGATTTGTGGAGTGGCCATTATGCTCGATTCCGGTGCCACTGGAAACTTCTGTGATATCCGCTATGCTAAACAGATGGGAATTAAGGCAATCGCAAAAGATCATCCCGAGCCTGTACGTGCTGTAGATGGGACCAATTTGACCTCCGGACCAATTACTAGTCACACCGAAGAATTGGAAATTACTCAAGGAGAGGGACATCGAGAAGTGTTGCAGTTCAATTTAATCGATGCCCCCCAATTTCAATTGATCTTGGGACTGCCCTGGTTAACCCTCCACAACCCGACTATAGATTGGGAAAACCGGACCGTCAGTCTGCATTCTGAGTTTTGCCTGTCCCATTGTTACGGTACCAAGAATATTGAGAAGGAACCTACGCCTTCCATGCTGTTGTCGTTTGGCGGACAGTCCATTGGAGCGATAGTGACGGAAGAGATTCCTCCTGAGTACCGAGATCTCAAGACGGTGTTCAGTGAACAGGAAGCTGAAGTATTGCCTCCCCATCGTGCTTATGATTGCACCATCGACTTGGAACCGGGAGCCGCTCTTCCTTGTAGTCGAATTTATGCGTTGACTGAAGCTGAAAATGTGCATTTAAAGGAATACCTGGATCGATATCTTGCGAATGGATTTATCCGACCTTCTCAGTCCCCAGTTTCCTCACCTCTGTTCTTCATACCAAAGAAGCAAGAAGGTAGTCTCAGAACTTGCATAGACTATCGTGCTTTAAATCAGGTCACCATTAAAAATAGGTACCCATTGCCGTTGATTTCTGTTCTTCTGGATCAGATTAAGGAAGCACAAATTTTCACCAAACTGGATTTACGAGGAGCTTATCACTTGGTTCGAATGAAAGAAGGGCATGAGTGGAAGACCGCCTTTCGAACCAAGTTTGGTCTTTTCGAGTATTGTGTCATGCCATTCGGCCTTTGTAATGCTCCTGCAGTGTTTCAACACTTTATCAACGACGTAATGAGCGATTTAATGGATAAGATTGCCATCATCTACCTGGATGATATCTTGATTTACTCGCAGAATCCTCAGGAACACACCCAGCATGTACGTTTGGTCCTAGAACGATTGCAAGCAAACCAGCTATTTGTTAAATTGGAAAAGTGTGTTTTTCATGTGTCACAAGTGGAGTTTTTGGGATTCGTTATTTCATCTCAAGGAGTGACCATGGACCCAGGAAAAGTACAAGCAGTGGAAGATTGGCCAGCCCCCAAGAACGTGAAAGAAATTCAAAGATTTCTGGGGTTCGCCAATTTCTATCGGCGATTTATTCAAGGATTTTCGCAATTAATAACTCCCATCACAGGTCTCTTGAAGAAAGGAGTAAAGTTTGAATGGACAGAGGAGTCAAACTCCGCTTTCCTGAATCTGAAGAAACAATTTACCTCTGCCCCCATCTTGCTGCATGCGGATCCTGCCGAACCGTTTTACGTGGAAGCTGATGCTTCAGATCAGGCCATCGGGGGAGTTCTCTCTCAACGCCATCCAAAGACTGGGCAGTTGCATCCTGTGGCGTACCGCTCCAGAAAATTGAACTCTGCTGAAATAAATTATACCATCACAGAGAAAGAGCTATTGGCAGTAAAGGATGCTTTTGAGGACTGGAGACACTATCTGTTGGGGGCACGACACACAGTCACCGTCTATTCCGATCACAAGAACCTGCAGTTTTTGAAGACGGCTAAGACCTTGACTCCTCGTCAGTTGCGCTGGTCCCTTTACTTCGCTGACTTCGACTTCGTGATTACATACCGACCTGGCCCCAAGAACGGGAAAGCAGATGCGCTGTCTCGATTACAGACCGAAGAATCTGAGCATACCGTAGAAGCAAAACCAATCATTCCAGAAACAAAGATTGTGGGGACGCTTACGTTGGACAATTTCAAAGAAGAGGTCCGTAAAAGTTTAACCTCAGAAGAAATTCAACAGTGGGTGCTACTAGGAGAAGAGCGTCAGTGTCGACAGCAGTTACCATATGTCAAAGAAGCCTTATACCTTCCAACCCTTGAGCTTCAGGAAAAGGCTTTGCGAAACTGTCATGACCATCCTCTAGCGGGTCACAAAGGAATTGCCAAGACTCAAGAATTGGTGCAACGTTATTTTTGGTGGCCTGGAATGTCCGATCAGATCAAAAAGTATGTTCAGTCTTGCGAATCTTGTGCTCGGAGTAAACCCACTAGACAGGCTCCCCAAGGGTTGTTACAGCCTTTGCCCACTCCCCCTTCCCCTTGGCATACAATTTCCTTAGACCTCATCGTAGACCTACCATTGAGCAAGGGATTTGATACCATCCTGGTAGTGGTAGGTACATTCACGAAGATGAGTCATTTCGTCCCTTTGTCAGGAATTCCTACGGCAGTCCAATTAGCTAGAATATTCAGTGAAAATATTGTCAAAATTCATGGTGTCCCTAAGATAGTGGTCTCAGACCGAGGTCCCCAATTTATTTCCCACTTCTGGAAGGCCTTCCTAAAGGGGATGGGGATAGAGGGTAGACTGTCCACTAGTTACCACCCAGAATCCGATGGGCAAACAGAGAGGACCAATCAAGAATTAGAACAGTACTTGAGGTTATTCCTATTGGATCAGGGTGGGGAATGGTCCGAAAAGTTGTGGATGGCCGAGTTTGCCTGCAATAATGCGAAGAGTGCATCTACTGGTTACTCTCCGTTTTATTTGAACTTTGGTAGACATCCTAACTTTATGGTGTTACAAGAGGAGTTAGATGTCCCCGCAGCCAAGAGGGCCCTTTTAGATTTGAGTTCTTTGCATAAATCAGCTGAAAAGAATCTAGAGAAAGCTAAGGCGTCCTATAAAAAGTTTGCAGATTCACATAGGAAAAAGCCCCCACAGTACCAAGCGGGAGATCAGGTGTGGTTGTCCACTAAAAATTTACATTTGAAGGGAAACAGAAAATTCCAGCCTAGATTTGTGGGTCCTTATACTATCGAAAAGGTGTTAGGACCAGTTACTGTAAAACTGAAACTCCCGACCAAGATAGGTGAACATCCAGTTTTCATGTATCCTTGCTGAAAAAGGTTCAATCGCCTATACGGCTCACAAAACCTCCAGATCCACTTAATGTTCAAGGGCATCCAGAATATGAGGTTAAGGATATTTTAGATTCCAAGTATGTAAAAGGGAAATTGAAGTATCTAGTGGATTGGAAAGGGTTTGGCCCAGAAGAAAGGTCTTGGGAACCGGTCAGCAACATTCACGCTCCACAACTGTTGAAACGTTTTCACTCCAGATTTCCACACAAACCAAGACCGATGAATCGGTCCTTGAGAGGGGGTACTGTCAGGATTCACCGAGTAGCCACTGTAGCTTCCTCAAGACTGTTGGTCAGCTCCTTGCCTTGGCCCCGCTCTGCACGATCTAATGTGTGGTTTCCTTGTTCCTCTGGCAGATTGAGAGATTCCAGAGGTAATCCGAGTCATTGAACTAAGAACTGTTAAGACTGTATATAGTTCCCCTCCCTAAGATGGCCGCTCAATGTTCCATTTACTGCATTCGATGGATGCGCCCTCTAGTGGACTTCGGGAAGGCGCGCGCTCCTAACTGCGCACTTCAACGAAGATTCCGTTCGAGAAGCTTGTTCTTGTCGCTGCTCCGCGTCAACAATTCATGACGGGAGAATAACAGCAATTATCAAAGACATTCTAAGTATCATAGTATTAGAGTTTTCAGAGACTTTCATGAGAGAAATCTTTGTCGTGCGCTCTCACTGCTCAGAGAGGCACCTTGGTCAGACGAAGTTCCCAGCCGCTGTCTAAGAGCTGTGACAGCTGTCATCCCACTATCCTTCAGGAGAAGTCGAGTGTCGAGGAGGACTTGATCTGACACGACGTAGTTGAGTATTCAGCTGAAGAGAAACTTGAACTCTACAAGTAAGGTGTTTCATCTTCTCGTCAAGTCAGCAAATATCCAAACTGTATTGCTTCACTCGCATTCCCCCACAGGACATTTCCCCCTTTGCATTTCTCCTTGCCTTTCCTCCCCCTTGTACCTCCCTTTGTCCTTTTTGCGTGCTTCAGAGATTCCGTGAACTTTTGCTTGCACTTCTGACCCAAGGATATCTCTGCACAGAACCCCAAGACAAAGCCTGACGAAGAACTTCACAGGTACAATTCAGATTGATAGAGAGAGTGTGTGCAAGAGTAGAAATATTCTGGGTAGAAATACTAATGTTCGTATATGTCTTCACTGCAGGAAGTTCAGTCAGATAACATTCCTAAATATAGAAGAGAGGCAAATACCTGGGCAGAAACTGGTAGGACAAGTTTCATTTATCATTTACGAATAGTCAGCACAGTGAAGAAGGTTTGTGGTATATTCTCTCTCTCTCCCCCTTCTGTGTATTAGGCACCTACAGAAACGGCGGCGAGATGAATAGCAGTCGCTGGAAGTAGGGTGCCAGTCGAAGTACAGGTATTCTCTTCTCTGTCCACTTCCCCTTTCCCTGCTGCTGGTGGTCTTGCTCTTGAAGCGAGGGTACCGGTGGGTGGAAGGGTGATCGGGACATTCGTCAGTACTGCCCCTGCGAAGCGTTGGAGCACCTGGATATCGTGACATGCTCTGACCGATCTTCAGTGACGTGTCTGTCCTTTAGGACTCCAGCAGTGTTAGCTGCCTCCAATCAATAGTCTGTCAGTGATGTAGCACAATACTACTGTGAGCCTACACATGCTGTGCTTTGTCAGTGTTTCAAGACTCCAGCAGACTGTGGTGCTCCCTGTCATCAAAGTTGTAACCATGGAGCAGCGTGAGCTTCATCCAAGCACTACTCTGCCTGTCAGAGTTAGAACACTCCTCTGGTTTCAGTTTCCTTCTGCAGTGACCTGTCAGTGCCACAAGAGTCTATCAGTGTGAGCTTTCTGCTTTGGTGCTCTTTCAATGGTGTAAGACTCTGGAGTGAATTATCACTTGTAGTCTTGGGTCAGCAACAGAGTGCTGTGAATCCAATAGCAAGACATATCTCGTAAAGTGCCCTGTTTGTGTTCTACGATTCCAGCAGTGTGATTTTCCTCCGGTAGTGCCCAGTTAGTTCTGTAGTAATAATCAAACAACACAATTGCCAGTGCTGAGAACCTAAATTATGAACTCCAAGTCTGAAAAAAATGGTTATTATGAATGTAGCATAAACACCTGCTTTTTAAATTGCAACAAATGAATTTTTAATACTTCTTTTTCAAATATTCTTTAATTTTTTAAGACAAAAACTTATTTTGTGCATGGAAATACAAAATACTATATACATATTATATACAAAGAATGGCAAATAGTTTAAACAACACATAAACACATTAACAAGAGACTTATGCCACACCCTGTCTGACTCAAGTACCAAGATAGGATGAGGTTGCTAAGATGTTGGACAGGGTGTGGCATAAGTCTCTTAGCTCAGAATAGAATCCTAAAGTGATGTTTTTCTGTTTTTTAGTGACAATTATGGTCCTGAGGAGAACCCCGGTATCTGGCGGGGTTTGAAACGCGTCGACCAACCCGGTCTCGGGTCACTTAAAATATTTATATTTACAACGGTGTCTTTGAATAGCAAGAGAATTCCCTTCTCGAATTTTTGAACTCTGAAAAGAACTATACATTGGTTAACAACGGGGTTGATTCATTTCCATGTCATGTGTTCACAGCGTTAGTGACACCGAGACCAGTATATATGTGTGTGTATGTATGAACAATGTTGGATGATTGAACGGCCAAGAGTGTCTGAATTGTTAATGTGTTTATGTGTTGTTTAAACTATTTGCCATTTTTTTGTATATAATATGTATATAGTATTTTGTATTTCCATGCACGAAATAAGTTTGTGTCTTAAAAAATTGAAGAATATTTGAAAAAGAAGTATTAAAAATTCATTTGTTGCAATTTAAAAAGCAGGTGTTTATGCTACATTCATAATAACCATTTTTTTCAGACTTGGAGTTCATAATTTAGATTCTCAGCGCTGGCAATTGTGTTGTTTGATTATTTAAGGTTGGCTCGGCCTTGCTGAGTTAAGAGTCAAGACCCTTTTAGTTTTTTTGACAGTTAGTTCTGTAGGGCACCAGCAGTGTGAGCTCAGACCAAGCAGTGTCCACCCCATGTTGCAGGACTCATAGGTGAGCCGAGGGCTCAGTCAATTGTGCCATCATTCTCTGAGACACAATGCCGCCCTGGCAACAGATGTCTTATGGGCGCTTCATTGTCGCTATTGCTTTCTTAGGGACTCTGTGCATCCATATTTATTTTAGGTGTCTGATATAGTGTACATCAAGCTTCAAGGGACAGTGGAACTCATAAACAGTAATTTTTTTTTAAATACCGTTTTGCAACTTCTATGTGTGCAAAGCAGCACACATAGAATTACAAAACGGCATTTAAAGGTTGTTTATGTGTAGGAAGGGAGGCCTTCCTGCACATAAACAATCTTCCTGTGCACACAGACACCATTTCAATATGGTTCAAGGGTGCTTGTGTTGGCGGTAGGCAGCTAAGTGTAGCACCAGTGCAGGGGGGAACGTAAGGCAGCACCATATTCTGGTAAATATGGTGCAACCCTGCCTTTCTGAAGTGGTGGAGTGAGGCGTTAAGTCAGGAAGGCTAACGCCTCACTCCGCCACTTCCCTTGTAAATATGCCCCCTAGTGCCTTCAAGCCCGTAATGGCTACTCAACCCCTCACTGTGGTAGGAGGCAGTCCATCCCCTGGTGTAGTTCACTCCAACCCCACAAACTGTCATGTGTCCTGCATGATCAGCTGACACCACCGTCCTTTCGAAGATGAGGGAGCACCCCTTTAATTTCTTTATTATTTTGACAAGAACAAGGGCGGTGACTACTGGTGTGTTACTGACGTTCGACTGCACATCATTCTTCCAGTTCAGGATAGTTAACTTCTGCACACAGGATTCGCTGCCTCATTCAAGCACAGGTATCTGATTACATCACAACATTATCAGGAAAAGAGAGCGGGCAAAATAGACACCAGATCTCAAAACATGTTTGAGTGACGCTGCTTCATAGATCGAAATTGTCACAAAATGCCCCACGAGAAGTAGCATGAGCAAAGAACGCCAAAGGTGGAATGTACTAAATACCACAGTTTGGGGAAATACCTGGGATGCTGCACATTTCTCCGTTCTGCAAAAATGTTTCTCCTGGCCATTAACTGTGCCACAAACTTTCAGTCCAAATTTGCAAACGATTTTAAATCTTCCCAAATCAAAAATTGTTAAAGAAATGAATAATGTTCACAGCTTGCCCATTGAATTGGACCAGGCTTACATGTGGCTTTAGTGCATCTGAAGATTTTTATGGAACATATTGTCCCTTGTTTAGCCTTTTCAGAAACAGAATGCATGCTTTTCAAATAGGAGTAGTAGAAAGACATCTAAGCCTATATTTGATGCTTATGTTAGTAAGTGCAAATTGACCTTTCTTTCATTAGTTTGGGAGTTTGAAGGGACGAGGGGGCATACATTAATAGAGAGCTCTGACCCTGATGGTGCTGGTGCTAATATTTGTGCTGGACTCTTCTGCTATGGAAGTTAAGCAGGGCAGGTGGATCCCAGTACTTTTCACAAGATCAACTTTCAGGGAAATATTATCAAGAAAGGGCGATATATTATCGCCGCTTTTATCAGCAGGAAACTGCCGCTAAAGCGGCGATAATAGGCTTGATAATATGCCCTTGTGAATTCCAATAGAAGCCCAGGTTAATGCCAGAACCTGGGCTTCTATGGGAATTCACAAAGGCATATTATCAAGCCCATTATCGCCGCTTTAGCTGCAGTTTCCTGCCGATAAAAGTGGCGATAATGTATCGTCCTTTCTTGATAATATGGCCCTTAGTTCTTTTATTTATGGATTTAGCGATAAAACCTTTTCAGCGCAACACACCATGGTACAGAGGTGGAAGTGACTCGGTAAGGTGCTGGCCGTTTGGGGGAGAGATGACAAGAACTATTCAAAAATGACTGGTACCCTAAAAGGTGTGATACCAGAATATTGTAGTGAGTTTGCTGTCTGATCCAAATATTGTCTACTAAATATAATTTACAAAGGTATTGCCCCATTGGGGTTAATAACAGAAAATGTACACAAATGGAATGATATGTTAGTAAATGGTATTTAGGACACAGTATTTGTATCAGATGATAGTTTGACATACAACATTCCTAAGCATCTGATTCCCTAGTATTGCCCTAGTTACTTCCCAGTAATTTCTCTGAGTATTGTATTCTTCGCCACATGACTAGCATAGTAAGCTTCAGCTCTACATCTGAACCCTCCAAAGCAAATTAGCATACCAGCCTCCCATCCCTCCCCAACATGGTTGACCACCATCATCCCAGACCCAGTATATGGGGAGGGTCGACCCACCCTACTTCCTGTAGAAGTACCAAGCCCCAAGCAACCTCATGAAGCCAATAGCAAAACAGGGAGGGAGAGATGGGAACTCATGTGGCGAGGAAGACAATACTCGCAGTACTGAAGATTACCGGTAAGTAACCAGGGCATTACCTACTTGTAAGTTCACCTCGCCACCAGAGTTATGTAGTGAGCACATACCCAAACCCAGCACCTTCATGGAACACTGACAAGAGACCACAGGCAATGGGATAATGAAAAACAACAGGTTTATTCCAAAAAGTAACACAGATGGAAAACAACCAAGGAGAAACCCACAGAAAGTGTGACCATCAAGAGCCAGAAGAACCAGCCCGGTGCACCGCCTCAGCGAAATCCCCCGCAGAAGGACCACCCAACACCACCCGGTAGTGATACATGAACATGTGCAGGGAGGACCAGTTAGCAGCCCTACAGATATCCTCAGTTGGGACCCCTTGAAAGAGGCCTAGGAGACAGAGAGACCCTGGATAGACCAACCCTGCACCCGGGCAGATACCTGAGAACCCATGGAACCATAGCCCAGCAAGATCATCTGCTTAATCCACCTACTCAGGGTGGAGAGAGAAGGCTTATGACCAGAACGAACAGGGCCAAAAGTGCAAACAACGGATCACAGCAGCAAGTCAATTCCAAATACAGCAGCACCCCCCGCCGGACATCCAACAGCAAGGGACAGAATCGACCCCGGGCTCAGCGACTGGAGGTAAAGTAGGCAAAACAACCTCCTGGGAAAGGTTGACAACCGAGAGGACCTTGGGCAGAAACTTAGGACGCAGGTGCAACACAATACGGTCCGAGCGCTGAAAAGACCTCTGCTCCCCAGTCCGACCAGCGGATATGATGGCCACCAAAAACAACACCATCATGGTGAGTAACTCGACATCCACGGACCCCAGGGGGTAAAACTGAACCTCCTGCAACACCAATGGAAGATCAGAGGAAGGCCCAAGACAAATAGCCATAGGATGTTGCATAAAACAGCTTCAAAACAACCTGGCCACAACAGGATCCAAACCATCCAACTGAGGACAGTGGAACGCCCACAAGGCCACCCACTGAGCCCTAGGAGTAGAAGGGGCAAGGCCCCATCCAAAGCCATCCGATAGGAAATCCAGTACCCACATTGGATCCACAGAAACAGAGTCCGAGCCCTTAGAAACACAACACCGAGCAAAGGACCCCCCCCCCCCCCCAATGTCGAGAATAAAACAGAAGAGTTGCTGGGCATCAGGAGCCCTATAGCAATGTCACCGCCTCCAGGGAGCAATCCCGAGACAGAAGGCTTATCCTCTCAAGAGCCAGGCCTGAAGATGAAGACGATGCAGAACCCCCACAGGAAAAGGAGGGCCCCACAATGGGTAAGGAAAATCCAGGATCGCCCAGCACTCCTGGACGGCAATCTCTTTCAGCAGGGGAAACCAAGGACGGCGAGTCCAGCCGGGCACCATCAGCAGAACAAAGGCCCTGTTCAGGTGAATCTTGCACCGAACTTGCGCAATCAAAGGTATCGGAGGAGATGCGTAGAGCAGGGAGCCTGGCCAACACAATGACATTGCATCCACCCGCCACATCTCCTGGCATGGTAGAAGTGTGCAGAAGCGGGCAGGTGAGCATTGAACTTGTCTGCAAACAAATCCACAGTCGGGTATTAAACCGTTTCTGCAACAGTTGAAACACCGCTCCCATCAGGGAGATGGAAGCCATGGGAGGAAACACCCTGCTCAGGTTATCCGTCATGCAGTTCTCGTTCCCCTGGAGATAGACCGGCCCGAACAGAATCGCCTGTGTAAGGAACAAAATGGCGCAGACCCTGCAACCCCCCTGGTGATTGAGGTAGCCCATTACCACCTGATTGTCAGTCTAGACCACAACTTGATGCCCCCGAAGGGCCCAGGTAAACTCCAGACAAGCCAGATGAACGGTACAGCTCCCAGAAGTTGGACAAGCAACCCTCTTGCATGCGCTTTCACCCACCCTGTACAGATAGGGATAACAGTGTCGCCCCTCCCCCCCCTCCAGCCCAGAACACCTAAAATTGAAGCTCCTTGGAGAGATTGAAATCCACCAACCCAGATCGGCCCAAATTTGTGAAGATACCACCACCGGCAAATCGTAATAGGCAGAACAAGGAGCCCACTGGTACAATAAATGGTTCACCAACGGGTACAGGAGGAGACGAGCCCAGGGAAGCACATTGATAGCTGCAGACATTGACCCCTGCGCCCTCAACCACTGATTGACTGGGGCATCATCCAAGGCCGGGAGACAACACTGGTCCCTCCTCAAGGTTGCCCTCCACCCTTCAAGCAAAATCACCAGTCCCATGACCATGCCCAGGTGACCCCCCCACCCGATGAACACCAAGTCCTGAGTAGGATCGAGATGGGATTTCTTGTGGTTGATCAGGAACCCATGATGGGCCAAGACCTTGCACACCCTCTGGATGTGAAGAGTCCCCTTAGAGAAAGAAGAGGCAGAGATCAGCCAGTCATCGGTACGGTAATACCCAAATCCCTACCATGTGGAGGAGCCTGACAAGGGGGCCAACACCTTCGTGAAGACCCTCGCGCAGAAGATAAACCTAAAGGGAGTAACTGAAATTTGAAATGCTTTGCCCCTATGCAAAACCGGAGGTACTGCTGAGACAATTGGTGGATCGGCACATGGTGGTAGGCATCCAGCAGATCCAAGGAAGCCACAACTTACCCCTTAAGCAGTAATGGAAGAATCTCCTGCTAAGAGAGCATCTTAAATTTAACATGAGGGATGAAGGAATCTAACACTGGACAGAACTCCCCAGAAACCTTTCTCACCAGAAACAGGATGGAGTAAACCACAAGACCCCTCTGACCAGCCAGAACTGAAAGAATGGCCCTTTTGTCTAGAAGATCCTGAATTCCTGCTAAAAGTGCCTCCCTTTTGTCATGGCTGAAGGCAGAGGGGTGTGAATGGAAGTGTCCGGTGGAAGGGAGTCTAAAATAATTGCCTATGCCTCTTGTACAATCCGCAAAGCCCACTTATCCGAGACTCAGTCCGCCCAGGTCTTGATGAAAGTCAACAGAAGCCCCCCTACAGGAGCCCGGACAGCCAGAACCCAAGGATAGTCAGGACTTGGAAGTGGGGGTTGAATCAGTCTGCTGTGACCAGTATTTGTTGGACAATGGTGTGCCCCGGCTGCGATCCTGTCCTCGAAAGGGCCATCCCCCCCTGGAGTAGAAGCAGGACCAAAAGCCCTCTTGGGGGCAAAAAATCTTCCTCGAGGAGGACGGACGGATGACAATAGCTTTCTGTCCTCCGCTAACTTCTTCACCCTATCCTCCAGGGAGGAACCAAATAATTTTGTCCCTGAGAAAGGGATCCTCATAAGAAGGGCTTTCTGGGTGGATTCTGCCTTCGAATGACGCAGCCACACCTGATGGTAAACCTGAATTGCCGCCCCCCAGCAGCGGCCGCGGCTGCCAAAGTACCGAAGGAAATATCCAGTAACAGTCTTGGTTGTTGCTCCATGACAGCCATTGTAGGCAGGATGTCAGCCCCCTGCTCCAACAACTCGGCCAGATACTGGAAATCCTTCAATAGGGACTGGCCAGTATATGACAAATAGGCAGAAGCCCTAATGAAGAAGTTAGCAGCCGCATAGGTCCATTTTACTACCGCCTCTACTCCCTTATCAACAGGGTCTGAGGGGGAGGCATCCTCCAAAATGATGGACCCATGAGAGGACAGTCCTGCCATCAGGGAGTCAAACTTAACGGTAGAAGGGAAATCCTTAGCAAAATCCTGAATGTCGTAGCGTTTATAGAGGTAGCGTGGGAACGTTTGCTTGTCCACCTCCTGCCATTCATTGTCAATTACCCTCCTGACCAAAGTATGTAAGAGCAGTGACTCGGGTTCCCGTCTCTGGTACTGTATAAAAAAGTCCTCCACCTGCTCTTCCACTGAGGTACAGAAAAGGTCATGTTATTCTTTTTTGTATTTTTATTTTTATTGAGCAGAGCAAATGAGACATAGCAATGGTCATGTTATTCTTGAGGCGCTGAAGCATCTCCTTCAATTCTTGGCCCTGCAAATATCTCCCTCGGAGATCCACCTCTTCACCCTCACCCTCAACACAGGAGGGAGGATCCAGGCATTGTTTCTTGGGAGAAGAAGGGCCATCCCACTCCTTAAATAAAGGCTGCAGCCACAGTAGCCTGAATCATTGATTGGATAGCCCGGAGTGAAAGGGAGTCCGCTGTGGGCTGGGAGCTGGGCCCAGCCACCACCAGAGGTTCATCACCAGGATCCATGGTAAGCTCACCCAAAAAACAAGAAAAACAGCAGTGGATAATGGGTATACAGAGACACATGCAGCATGTAGGGGGATCATTTTGCACGGATCCCTTAAATACCACAAAATATGTTGTGAACCTTGAATTCCAAAACAGCCGAAAAACACGTTGCAGGCAACCCTTAACTAAGCGGGAAGCCGGCTGTGTGAGGCACCCCACCCAGGAGGCCGGACAGGCAGGAAGACTGGAGGTCCCAAAATCCTCCAGTCGCCCTATCTCAGTGTCTGTATAAGAGACGTGCAGGAGACCGTCTTGCGCCCCGCATCTACTGGAGCAAACGGACCACCTGGGAGAACAAGCGTGAATCAACTGAACCTCTGACACCTGCCCGTGCCCCGGACAAGGGCAGACGGCAGATCCACAGTTGAAATCAGGGAGAGACGGAGCAAACATAAGGTGAGCCCGCTAGGGTAGGGCTGAAACAAAACATAAGAGCCCTCTTCCGTGAGTGCCTCTGTAACGAGGTGGGGGGCATCAAATAAGACCGCTCTTGCAGGGCCTCCCCCCCAGGGCCATGGGTCCCGCTAGAGTAGCACCTCACCCCAACTTACCTGACACATGCTCTGGAGAATCTGCAGCGCAGAACCAAAGAAACAGAAATAGGGGTGGGTCGATCATCCCCTTATACTTGGTCTCGGGTGACGGTGGTCGGACATGTTGCAGAGGGATGGGAGGCATGGTATGCTAATTTGCTTTGGAGGGTTCTGGTGTAGAGCTGAAGCTCATTACGTAACTCGTAGGAAGATGTGCGAGGAGGTAATGTGGCAATTGATACCTTTAAGAGTAGGGAAGAGCCCTTGAGCTGGTGTGCCACAGACAGATGCCTTGAAATGTTTTTCC
Organism: Lissotriton vulgaris; assembly: GCF_964263255.1. NCBI lineage: Eukaryota > Metazoa > Chordata > Amphibia > Caudata > Salamandridae > Lissotriton > Lissotriton vulgaris. The sequence continues at coordinate 626,660,925 of NC_141693.1, forward strand.
ATTGGCCCGACATAAAGAGTGGAGAAAAGTCAAATACGCCCCATAGATTCAGTTGAAGGATGAGGTAGTAGGCAACTAAATTCTCAGTATGGCAAAGTCACTGAAAAATAGAAATGAGCTCACAGTACAAGACAGTCCCATATAGGTATCCTTAATGTGTTTATTAAAAAATCTCACTTCAGGGATTGTGTTTAAGGAAGAAAGAACAGTATCCCATAGTTCCAAATCTTTGGATCCAAGTACATTTTCCCAGTTCATCTGAATTGTGCATTAACACGCACAAAAAGGGTATCTGTACATTGAATGCCCTTATCTTTTTAATTGCTTTTTATGTTGCAAAAAAACCTATTTGTTTGAGTGCTAAAAATACGTTTTAAAAATCGTTTGGAAGTAATTTTGTGACACCATGGTTCCTTTTGTTAGCGAATCCCCTTGAAGCTCGCCTTCTCTTGTGCTCCCCTCCAAAAAATATTGAATTGCTCAGTCTCGAGGCCTTCCAATGCCTCTGTCTTTCCTCACCTGAAACTAACGTCATCATTACAATAAAAAATCCCTCCGATTTTTCCAATATATCTCCTGAATTCAAAGCTTCGAGAAACCTTATATTGAGCTCTGTCTCTTTTATCAGGGCACAATGCGCAAGATGCTTTTTGGTCGATCTTCAAATGACCTTTTTTCGAAGAAGATATTTTTGGATGGGCTGTCAGGCAGTGTGTATTCCATTCATCAGGGGTAAAGGTTTGTATGAATGGTTGTGCTGAAATGAGTCCTGATTTCATTCTCATATCGACGCTCTATAGCAGCTATGCATACATGCATTTTTGTAATCCAGCAGGGCACATGCATTCTTAACTGTGCATAAAGAAGGTACTCCTTTTGTACAAGATGAGATTACCAATAGAAGTTATCTGCTTAAATTCTTTATGAAGCATACCTTGCATAATGAAGTAGACGGTACGAAGATGTGGCAAGTGTACTGTTTTCCCTGGCTCGACCACAGCAGCGTTGTCTGTTCTTTTTACCTACGTTTCCTAGAATGGTTTATGCAAAACAGCAGCCCTTTTACTTTGTGAACTATACCAATTCAATAGTATTTGCAAAATGTTATTATTAAAAAAAGAGGTGAGCAAAACAATTGATGTTGGGTGGTTACATATATTTTAACATTTATTTTTGCAGATTTTTCAGTAAAATAAGTGAAAGGTACTAATGTGTTTTTCACTTATTTTGCAGAAAACAAACTTACAAATGTAGGGGCTTATTTACAAGGCCCTTGCACCACTTTTACGTCCCTTTTCCCATGTTAAAAATGACGAAAAAGTGGTGCAAGGGCCTTGTAAATCTGCCCCGTAATATTTCTGAAGGAATTTTATCACACAATTTGGATTTTTTTCCTTTTAAAATGTCACAAATTGATTACACTGCAAACAGTGAAAAGCAGTCTATTTAATTGGTAATAAACTGGAAAGTATTATTTTGGAATGTTGTTAAACTGCCTAAAATCTTTGAGTAAAGCTTACATTACAGCAGTCTGAACTGAATGTACGTGCTCTGGTGATGCACCGCTAGATTTTACAGATAAATCAACCTATGTATAGGAGGAGAAATGTGTCTGTCAGTTTCCATCTTCTTTTGGAAGTCTTATAGGTCAAAAAACTGTAACGCAAGTGTGGGTGTGCTAGAGGCAGGGGGACAGATTTACAAGCCCCTTGAAATACTTTTGCATCATTTTTAACTTGTGAAAAATGACGCAAAAGTGGCGCAAGGGGCTTGTAAATCTGGCCCAGGATTTGTTCCAGCGGGAATAAGCGCAGGCACAGATGTATGCATTAATATGTACGTCTGCGAAATGGTGTACGTCTAAGCAATGCAGTTGAAGGAATGTATAGAGAACAATCATCAAAATAGGGTTACAGAGCTTGTACTGGTCGGAATAGTGCCTAGCCTAACTGGAGTCACTAACTCACAAACGTATATAGAGGTAACAGTTTACAACTGATGAAACACACAAAACAGATACCACAACAGTCTTAACTCACGAAACAGGTCAAAAGCCACGCCATAGCAGACAATGTGGCCTAGTGGTAGCTGTGAGACAGATAAATGCTTCATTCATCACTGAATGAAGATAGGTGGAAACTAAGACTTGCTGGAAGAAAATGGAGACAGCACCCATCATCCCTGAGTTTAAATCCCTCAGAACAATCAGAAACAAGCACAACAAAAAGATCCTCAATTCCAAAAAGGAATTTATTAGATCAGAACTAAATAACGCCAAAAACAGACCACGGAAACTATTCGAGATCTTAAAGCAACAATCTAATAAGTTGGCCAAATCTGCCCAAGAAACTACTAAAACTCAACTTAGTTGTGAAGAGTTCTAAACTTTCTTCACCGACAAGGCCAACAAGCTTGAAGGAGAGCTCAGGATGGCAGCCTACAACCTTTCCAACCAACCACACACACTGAACAATAACACCTCAACAATCGACCATGAAAGGGCAAAAAACAAGGCGCAATGGGATACCTTCAAGCTATATGAACAGAATACCAGTGCCAAAACACTCTCGGATATCAAACCTAATAACCACTATAATGACTCACTCCCCTCTAAATGCCTAAAAAAAATCAGCCATATCGTCATCCCAATATGGACAAAAATAATAAATGCCTCTCTATCTCAAGGGATCCTTCCAGAATGCCTAAAAACAGGTCAAGTCGCCCCCATCATCAAAAAACCTACAGCGGACCAGGCAGATCCTTATAACTTTCGCCCAGTAACCAATATTCCATTACTTGCCAAATTAATTGAGAAATGTGTTCAAAATCAACTGAGCCATCGCATCGCCAATTTCATGCTGCTGGACAACTGCCAGTCGGGATTCAGAACAGGCCAAAGCATGGAAACAGTGATCCTACATATTGTCGATGATGCGTTACAGGTCCTAGATCACAATCAAACATGTCTACCAGTCTTTCTTGACCTGTCGTCTACATTTGACACAGTAAATTATGAAAAATTACTAGTCAGGCTTCAGACAGGATGGGAATGTCTGGAAATGTGCTGAAATGGTTTGAATCCTTCCTTCAGAATAGAACGCAAAGATTCCTGGTCAACCATACGCTATCCCCATCATACCCTAATTCAATTGGAGTCCCTCAAGGATCTACGCTATCTCCATCACTTTTCAACCTGTATGTCGAACCTCTTACAGAAATTCTGGAAGACGCAAACATATCCTATCACATGTACGCGCACGACATGCAGATATACATCAAGATCGCGTCTCTTGAAGACATCAAGTTAATGAATGGGCTTAAAATTGTCATTACACTGGTTAAATAGCAATGATCTGAAGCTAAATGCACAAAAAACTGAATTCCTATTAATTTCACCACCAAAGAACCACACGGAAGTGAAGGAATGGACCAAATGATCACAGCACTAAACTGCACCCCTCTCTAGGGGACTCAACAAAATCTCTAGGAACCATGCTGGATAAGAACCTAGACATTAAAGCCCACATCAAATCAATGGCAAAAAGTGCCCGATTTCACTCGAACTACATTAGAAAAGTGAAACCATTTCTTTCTACGGGGGACCTCAAATTGGCAGTCCAATCCTAGTTATCTTAAGGATTGAATATGGATGTACAACTTTAGCAGGTCTACCAAAAATGTCCACAGCACCACTAAAAGCATGCCGCAATGCGGCCGCAAGACTCAACACCGGATCGAGGAAATTCAACCATATCTCTCCACACCTGAAAGTGTTAAACTGGCTACCATACGAAGCCAGAATTTAACTTAAAATGGCCTGTATTACCCACAAAGCGCTCCACTACAAAACACCAGGATACCTGGCCCAGAAAATTGAGCTATTAGGAGGAAGCACACCAGCCAGGAAAGCCAAGTAGCTGTTGCTGAGACCACCCATCTTCTGGAAGAAGAAAACGTATCATAGAGCTTTCTCCATAACAGCCCCCAGAATCTGGAATTCACTCCCTCCAAACATTAGGAAAATTGCAAACACGGCAACATTTAAGAGGGAAGCAAAGATCTTCCTAATGAGTAAGTTCCTTTCATAGGCAAGACAGTTCATCACTAGCACCGTGACATAGATGTTTCCAAAACAGAACAACAATGTAAGTAAAGATAAAGTCACCAGTTATACTGGGGATAACCTTTGATGGTACTATACTACTCCAGACTCATGGATGTAGAATGCACGGAAAAAGACACTTCAGAACTATTTGTACTGGAAGTGTAGTTTTGTGGTCCCGAATTGGGTTCGACAGTTCCGAAACCCGATTGATAAAGATCATCGGAAATAGACGATTTTGGTGTCAACAGACCGCAAATGGCGAGTATAACATGTCTGAGTATTTTCGTATGAATCGATATAGGAGAACACTCTGCATTTGAGAATTTAGTTTGAACCCTCGGGTTCCATTTTGTATGTGGCAGCCATCTTGTATGGTTGCCCTAACATAGGCCCTATGATCGTGGCCGAACGGGTCCTTGACACGTACGCCTTAGTTGACTTCGGGTTGACCTGGCCGAACTGACTCCTCGCCTGTGGCGAATCCCGCTGTGCCAGTTCCTTGTTCAGCAGCTGGCCTGATAAAGAGCAAAGAGCAGGACGTGCCCTGACTTTATGGTACACCTTTCCCACTCTTCTATCTCCTTTCCATCTGTTTCTGCCTTTCCTTTACGACATGTTCATCGATCTGGGTTGAAGGTTTTATGGTGGCTTTGTCCGGCCTGATCGAGCAGGAACTTAGCATATGTGCGATCGTTTTAGTGGGCTGGACAACGGAAAGTGGGATTAACTTTGACCGTCGTGATTCGTTACTTTTTTAAATGTTACTTGTTCATTGGTTAGTTTGTATGCACCGAATGAAAATTGTGATGTTGCCAGAGGCGTAATGTTTGGCATAAAAGACCGAGTTTCGTTCATTGAGTTGGTGCAGTCTCTGTCGAACTACTCGTGTTTACTTCGTAGACCTCTGTCCCTGGTTGCAACCAATAAACTTTGGTCTTTGACGTGATCGAGAAGTATCCCGTGTCTCTGTTTGCCAAGGCATGGGAATCCGGGGTCTTTGGGTGTTGCCCTGACACCGCTGGGTTATTGTAATAGTATTGGTTCCGAGAAAACCCAGTACCTCAATTGGCGCCCAACGTAGGGCGACTTCAGCGGTACCAGTCCAAGCCAGAGGTTCGTGAGGAGCTTCGTGAGAAAATTCCAGAGGTTGGCCAGCCACTTCAGCGACCCCTGTATGTCGACGTGGTTCCGAAGGTCTTTGCTGCGAGGTTTCTCGCTTCCTGACGGCTACGAAGGACTGCTGCCCTGACTGTCGCCGTTTTGGAGCCTTAGACGATTGTAGAGCCAGACGATTGACGGGTCTTCTGGTGACGCCATCGACAACTTAGTTAAGTATAAAGGGAGCGTCTCCTAGTTCTTAGTTTGTTTTGTATCCTTTAGTGGATAGCTTTGATTTGGTACCTGCAGGCCCCAAAGCCAAGGGATTCATGTATTCACGAGCTTATCGATTTTAGATTACCCTTGTTGTTTGAAGCTAGACTAGTGAGCAAGATGCCTGGTTTTAGCAGTCTTAGGAATTTGTTTAGTTGTGGTACGTTGAGGGATTCCCGGTTAGAGGATTCGTGTCCGGTTCCTCCGATCGGAACTCCTACAGACGAGTTGTATGTGAAACATGGAGTAGGTCCTATTAGCTATAATGAGATTTGGGTAAAATATACGAAGAATGACGGTGTCCTACAGTGGCCCCGTTATGGTAGTTTCGAGACAGAAGTTTTAGATAACCTTGAAGTGAGGTTGTTCAAGAAGAAAGCCCGGCCGGCAATGTTTGACTCTTTCCGCATATGGCGCAAGGAAGCCAAACAGAAAGAAATTAAGTTAGCAAAGAAGAATAGAAAGGGTATGTCAATGGTACAAGCTGCCGTTGCATACAGAGATGATGAAGAAGAGAAAGACAGTGAGCAGATGCTTAGAGTGAGGAAGTTAACAGTAGACAGATGCTACCCAGTCTTGCCGGTTAAAGAGCATAAAGACGAAAAGGATCTTGTGAAAGACCCTTTGATGTCGCATTTGCTAAATTCACCACCACCTTATGTGCAGAATGCTACGGCACCACCACCACCGGTTGTAGCCGCGCAAGCACCTATTGCTTTGCCTCCTGTTATTCCTCCACAGCCAGCTTCTTCGTTGGCTGTTGTTCCTTATGCGCATCCTTCTCAAGGGTTGCCAACTTTGCCTTTTTCTGCTACTACTGCCTCTATGTCTGTTCCGACTATGGATCCTACTACTACTGTTTCGTCTCCTCTTGTCCTTCCGACTGTTCCTTCTCCTAGATAGCGGGTGACCGCTGCCTTTTCTAATTTTCTAACTCCTATCTTGGGACGAATGGGTATGTCTCCTGTGAGTGAGCGTAGACAATCGCGTAGTCAATTGCCCGATACAGATGAACGAGTGGTCCTTGACCATATGGCACGTAGATGGGTGACGTATAAGTCCCAGTATGACCTAGAAGGTATTATGGATGTTTTCCGACAATGGGAAGAACCAAAGCAGCGTTATGTTTTTGAGCTTATGTGTGCATTCCTCCATGAACAATGGATGGACGGATTGGGTAGAGTTCCTGTAGAATTGTCTCGATTGCGTTCGGAATTTGCCAAAGGAACGATTGGGAGTTTACTCGAGGTTGAGAAAGCGGTATCGACGTTACTGTTGCTCCGTAGCGATGTCCCTACTGAACGACTGTTTGAGACAGATTTGTCAGTTAGGAGACATGCGCGTCAATATCCGATGCGAGAGGTTCCTCCGGTATGGAGACCTGCTGATCCTAATGCTGCTCCACCTGTTTTAGCGCACTTTCAGCGAGTGTGGGTCCATGTACCATGGAAGCGTGCAGAAGTTCTAGCGCTTAAGAAGACTTTACCAGATCCGCGGAAGAATCCGGCAGGATATTATAAAGAACTAGCGCAAACTGTGAGTTCGTGCGTTATGAATTTGGCGGATATAGATATGCTGTTTGGGAATGTGGTCCCACAGTCCATCTGCAATGTCATTCGGCATACAGATCATGATAATGAATTGGGCGATTCGTGGGTGAATCTCGTTGCAGCAAACGATAGACAAGTTGGAGGTGCTAAGCCTGAAGATGTTATTGCTGAACTTCCTGGTAGAATTATCACTTTCATGAAGACTTTAATGCCTGAAGTCTGTGTTAATAGGGACAAATTGTCAGCTTGTAAGCAGAAGAAGGACGAGTCTGTTTCAGACTTTTTCTCGCGTTTCGAGGAAACTTTTGTTGATCATAGTGGTCAGGATATGGCTACTGAAGGTGGCCAGAGATTGTTTGTTGATAAATTTGTGCACAATCTTTTTCCTGAGTTGTGTACTAAGTTGAAGGATTCTGAGAGTGCTTGGCCTGTTTCTACGTCGGCGCAAATTCTTGCTACGGCTCAATACTACGAGAATAGGCGTAAGGATGAGTTAGAGAGAGCGGATAAGAAGACTAAGGAATTGAAGACTAAAGTTCTTCTACAACAAGCTTATCCACCCCGTGTTAATAATCAGCACGATTATCAGTTGCCTCAACAGTATTCAAGGAACTCGCAAAGAGACGAGACTCCTCAACAACAGCGTATTCAGTATGGGCCTAATCAGTGTGCATATTGCCGAGAAGAGGGCCATTATAAGAACAGTTGTCCGGTTTTGTTGCAACGTGCTAATAATGCTCCTAGTGTTAGAGGTAGAGGTGCTCAACAAGCGCCTAGAGGTAGAGGTCGCGGACAGAACGTGCGCCCTTTGCCTCCGCAGAATTCAATGAACAGTTTTGATCAACAGCAGAATTCTTCTGGTAGGTCTACACAGTACTACGTAGATGATTACTATGCTGAAGGTGATGAGGAGCAAGGTAATGATTGTTAGGACAGCCATGGACAAAGAGAGGGAGTTGTTTCAGTTCCAGTAGATCAGAGTGGACCTTACGTGGAAGTGATTGCATCAGGTGTGTCAGAGCCTTTTCTGCTAGACACTGGTGCTACGAAGAGTTCTATTATGCATTCTAAACTCCCTGGCGCACCTTTGTTTGGCTTTAATAATGTTTCTATAGGTTTTTCTGGCGCCCCCGTTATGAATCCGATTTCTGTTCCATTGCCTCTTTCTGTTGGTCCTCGTAGGTTCAAAGCACCCCTTCTTTTGACTACAGGTTGTAATGAGAACCTGCTAGGCCTTGACCTGTTGAAGAGATTGTATGCAATTTTGTACTGTTCCCTGTCAGGGGTACATCTTACTTTAGGTGAGAATGTGATCTCTCCGATCTATGTTTCAAAAGATTGTATTCCACCTGAATTGTCTTCTTTACCAGATTCATTATGGGCTACGGGTCCAAATGATGTGGGCCTGTTAGATATTCCCCCATATGTTGTGACGCTGAAGGCGAATGCTCAGTTACCGCGCATTCCGCAATATCGTATTTCAAGCGATGGTGAACGAGCGCTTTTGGCGATCATTTATGATCCGATCGACAAGGGTGTTATTGAAGAGACTCGAGGTAATGTGTGCAATAGTCCAGTTTTGCCTGTCTTGAAGAGAACTGATTCTTCACAGCCTCCTGTATATAGGTTTGTTATCGACCTTCGTGAAGTGAATAAAATTGTTGTTCCACAGTTTCCGGTTGTACCCGACATTACTGCATTATTGATATTGATTCCGGCTTCTGCTACCTGGTTTTCGGTGATCGACTTGAAGAATGCTTTCTTCAGCATCCCGATTGCCATAGAGAGTAGAGATATCTTTGGATTCTCTTTAGGAGGATGAAGTTTCCGCTTTAAGCACGCTCCTCAAGGTTATTGCGAGAGTCCATCAATTTACAGTCAAGCTCTGAATACGCAACTTGACTTGTTGGCCTTGCCCGAACGTGCAGCCCTTATCCAGTATGTTGATGATTTGTTGGTCGCTGCCAATACAGAAGACATATGTAAGGATGCCACAGTGTCTTTGTTGTCTCATTTATCCGATTGCCATCACAAAGTTTCTCTTTCAAAACTGCAATTCTGTCACCAAGAAGTTACCTATCTAGGTCACCTCTTATCGAAGGAGGGAAGGAAACTGACCCCAGAAAGAATTCAGACTATTGCGAGAATGAGTGTCCCTACGACACAGAGAGAAGTACGTGCGTTTTTGGGTATTACGTCGTACTGTAGACAGTGGATCCCAAATTTTTCCCTTCTAGCGAACCTTTGATAGCTCTTACGGTTAAGGATACTCCAAATCCGATTCCTTGGACTGAGGAATGCCAAAAGAGTTTCTCTGAATTATGTAATGCGTTGTGTTCGGCTCCTGTGTTGGGTACTCCCGACTACAGCAAGCCTTTCACATTATATGTCCATGAGAGAGAGGGATGTGCATTATCGGTTTTGACTCAACAATGTGGCGGGAAGCAACGCCCATGTGCGTACTTTTCGTCAACATTAGATCCTGTGGCTAGAGCATTGCCGAATTGCTTGAGAGCAACTGCAGCAGCGGCTGTTTCGATTCGACAATCTGCTGGTTTGGTTATGGATAATACGCTAGTGGTTATGGTTCCACATGCAGTGGATACCTTGTTGAATCGGACGAAGACACAGCACTTGACTAGTGCTAGGGTATGAGCTTACGTTGTTAGCGAGCCATGTGCATATCAAGAGGTGCAATACCCTAAATCCGGCTACATTGTTGCCGATTTCGCTTGAGACAGACGATGATAGCGAAGAGCAACACAACTGCTTCTTGAGAACTGAAGAAGAGACGAAAGGGAGGATAGTTCTGAGAGATACTCCTCTTCCTGATTGTAATGAAGCTTTGTGGGTTGACGGCTCGTGTTTTAAATTACCAAATGGCGATACCACTGCAGCATATGCCGTGACGACTTTACATACAGTTGTCGAAGCTGCACGTATCCCGCACAATTCTGCACAAGCGGCGAAATTAATTGCACTTACGAGAGCATGTGTGTTGGCGAAAGGGAAAAGAGTGAATGTGTATACTGATAGTCAGTATGCCTTCGGAGTGGCTCATAGCTTTGGACGATTGTGGCGTGAACGTGGATTTTTGACATCGCATGGGACGAAGATCCAGCATGGGCAGCTGGTGAATGAATTCTTGAATCTCTTACGTTACCTTTGCAAATAGCGATTGTGAAATGCAGTGCCCATAGAAAGATTACGGATGATATTGGTCGTGGTAATGCGTTTGCGGATGAGGTTGCGAAAGAAACTGCTAGGAATGTGACGAGTCGAATGTGTGTTGTGGGACCAGCGAGATGGGTTCCAGAGAAAAGCATGTGACACTATTGAGAGCGTGAAGATTATCCAGAGTGAGGCCACTGAGAAAGAGTTGGATGAATGGAGAGAGAGTAAGGGTAGGTTGGATTCGAATGGTTGTTGGACTGATTTGTCGGAGCATCAAAGATGGTTGCTGCCAAACGCGTATGTGCTTCCAGTTGTTACAATGGCACATGGATTGGCACACATTAGTGTGAAAGGGATTTGCAAGTTGTTGGCTCCGGTTTGGCAGAATGTGGGAATACCCAGATGTGCAGAGAATTTGGTCAAGAACTGTATGGTGTGTTTGATGCATAATCCTGGCAAGGGAACTCCAACACCAGCTGGTCATTTTGCTCCTCCTACGTATCCGTTCGAGGCTTTGCAGCTAGATTTTATCCATATGGAAAGATGCAACAACTTAAAGTATGTGCTAGTGGTTGTTTGCTATTTTTCTAGATGGGTAGAAGCTTACCCCCTTAAGGACAACACTGCTCTGTCCACTGCTAAAATTTTGATCAAAGAATTCTTCCCTAGATTTGGTTTGCCGAGAATCATTTGGAGTGATAACGGAAGTGAGTTTGTGGGTCAAGTGATGAAGAGAGTGTGTGACGGTCTCGGAATTAGGCAGAAATTCCACGCTGCAAATCATCCCCAATCAGCTGGTTTAGTCGAGAGTTATAATGGCACTCTGAAACTTAAGTTGGCCAAAATTCAAGAGAGCACTGGTTTACAATGGCCAGATGCTTTGCCATTAGCACTTTTGTCCACCGAATGACTGTGCATTCACGAATGGGTTTGAGTCCGTATGAGGTTGTGCTTGGTCGCCCGGCGAATATCTGGGGCGTACCAAGACCAACGAGATTTAGTGACCTTGAATACTCTGTTTTGCTTGACTATTTGCGTGAATTGACAACTAAAATGAGTGTTTTATGCCAACAGGTATATAATTCTCTTCCATAAGCTACAGAATATCCAGGCCACGACATAGAACCCGGCTCTTGGGTCTTCGTCAGGAATTTTCAGCGGACGAAAAACGAGCAGCCCCGTTGGACTGGGCCTTACCAAGTCCTTCTGTCGACGAGATCTGCGGTGCGAGTACGTGGGAAACGCCACTGGATACACGGCTCCCATAGGAAGAAAGCACCCTTACCTTTGCCATATGATAAGTGGGTTCAGGATGGTCTTGCAGATTCTGAAATAGAAACAATTCCGAAATTTGTTACGTTCAGTGATGCTCGTTTGATTGGGACTAATTCAGAACTGGAGAGTGATTGTCTTTTGCAAGCATCAATACCTCCTGCAGAGCGGTTGGACACTACCGAGCCTCATCTTTTGTTTGCCGATCAAGAATTACCTGGAAGAGACAGATACAATTTGAGGTCGAGAATTAAGGACAAATAAAAATTAATAAAGTTGATTTTTATTTACTGTTTGCAAGCTAACTCTCCACCAAGGATCTATGTATTTTTTGTTTTTCTGAACTGCCATCCGGTTCTTGCTGCTAGGGTCGCGGTTGCTACCAGTCTTGGGAGTGTAAGCCTGAGATACTAGGTCTTGGGTTCTGTTGGTCCGAGGCAGTCTTCCTGGGTGCAGCAGAGGCACTCCCAAGCAGAATCAACCAACCACCGGGGGCAGCAACTTTAGTTTAGGATGGATTTCTTTGAGTTGGAGAGACCTGTGCAGACACTGACTTTTAGAAAACGCATCTGCAAAATAATGTCGAAGAAATGCTTTTTGATACCATGTATACTTTTACTACTGAGTTTCGTAATTTTTAAAGTTGGTTATGTAGCATTTGTTTTTAAAACGACGTCTAATTCCACTGTGCAATCTACACCTTCACCTACTGTTTCCTCTCATTCTTTCCACCCTTTGCCTGAATATGAGGTAGTCAGACGTAAGGAATTCTCCAATAATTCCTTCATACAGCTTTTGCACCAGCATCAGTTAGTGATCAATACAACGAACTGCTGGATTTGTGGTTTGATGACTCATACAACCGATAAAGGAATTCCTTATTTGGTCTTGCCCTTTAGTTTGAATGGTTCGATTCGAGCTTATAGAACCATGTTCATATATGCCCACAGTGTTGGCCCCTTACGTTCACCGAGAGATAATCCGAAGAATAGTCCTATAGCTAGAGGCATAGTCGACATGATTAAAGGGACTAATGCAGTAGAGACTATTCCAAAAGATGAGAGGCAACCATATAGTGGTTGGAACGTAACTGGATATGGAGTTAGTCTGAGTATTAACCAGCGTGCGAAAAGCCCTCTACCGATCTGGATAGTGCCCCATAAGGGCTACTATTGTCTGCAGGGCAACGGTAAGAATCCGAAGGCTCAGTTAGGGAAGAGTGTTTGCGCTGAGACTTATGTGTTCCCGTCTCAGTCTTCCCCAGCGTTCTTAGCTGCTAAGGGTACCTACTTTGTTTGCTATGACAAAGCATACACATGGTTGTCCTCCCACTTCTCGGGCACATGTTTTGTTTCCTTTCTGTTACCCCCAACTTTTACAGCTGTGGCAGATTACCACAAGACGAGAACTGCTAGAGGTGTCTTTAGCCAAGAAGACACTGCAGGACAAGAATTGGGTGATTTCTTTAAGGGTTTTTCTGCCGTTCTGGGGACCTATGGCTAACAGTAGGAATATTCGTCAGCCTACGAGAGTGGCTGAGTCCACCATAGTTGAGACTGCCGGTGCCCTTGGTAACCTGACTGCTGAGCTCCAGTCGGATAGACTTATGACACTTCAGAATAGAGTTGCCCTAGACGTTATTTTGGCAGATCGAGGGGGAGTTTGTAGATTGATTCAATCGAGCTGCTGCGTTTTTATTCCAGACAACTCTCCGTCAGTCCTCCAGGCCATTTCCAAATTGCACAATATCTCCGATTCTGTCCATCTGGACAAAGGGGATTGGTCTTTGATGGGATGGTTATGGGGATTGATATCCAATTGGGGTTGGAAGATTCTGATGGTCATTGGTATGGTTTTGGCGATTCTGTTCATGTTTTGTCTCTGTGTACAGTGTGCTCCAGCTATTTGTGGCCTTTGTGCTACTTTGTGCGTACGGAAGCCTGTGCGGAGAGAAATGCATAGTAATAAGATGTGCTACAACAGCATATCGATGACCTGATGAATATAGATCCAGATTCAGATTAAAATGGGTCTGGGTTTATTGTCTATGATAGGGCAAAAGGAGGGTCTGTAGTTCCGTGGTCCCGAATTGGGTTTGACAGTTCCGAAACCCGATTGATAAAGATTGTCGGAAATAGACGATTTTGGTGTCAACAGACCGCAAATGGCGAGTGTAACGTGTCTGGGTGTTTTCGTATGAATCGATATAGGAGAACACTCTGCATTTGAGGATTTAGTTTGAACCCTCGGGTTCCATTTTGTATGTGGCAGCCATCTTGTATGGTTGCCCTAACATAGGCCCTATGATCGTGGCCGAACGGGTCCTTGACACGTACGCCTTAGTTGACTTCTGGTTGACCTGGCCGAACTGACTCCTCGCCTGGGGCGAATCCCGCTGTGCCAGTTCCTTGTTCAGCAGCTGGCCTGATAAAGATCAAAGAGCAGGACGTGCCCTGACTTTATGGTACACCGTTCCCACTCCTCTATCTCCTTTCCATCTGTTTCTGCCTTTCCTTTACGACATGTTCATCGATCTGGGTTGAAGGTTTTATGGTGGATTTGTCCGGCCTGATCGAGCAGGAACTTAGCATATGTGCGATCGTTTTAGTGGGCTGGACAACGGAAAGTGGGATTAACTTTGACTGTCGTGATTCGTTACTTTTTGAAATGCTACTTGTTCATTGGTTAGTTTGTATGCACCGATTGTAAATCTTGATGTTGCCAGAGGCGTCATTTTCGGCATAAAAGACCGAGTTTCGTTCATTGAGTTGGTCCAGTCTCTGTCGAACTACTCGTGTGTACTTCGTAGACCTCTGTCCCTGGTTGCAACCAATAAACTTTGGTCTTTGACGTCATCGAGAAGTATCCCGTGTCTCTGTTTGCCAAGACAGGGGAATCCGGGGTCTTTGGGTGTTGCCCTGACCCGCTGGGTTATTGTAATAGTATTGGTTCCGAGAAAACCCAGTACCTCAGAAGTCCCAGTATACCTCGTACAGTAAGCAGTTTCAATAACTTTTATTGTAACCTTGAAGATAGACATATACAGGAATTATATAAATATGTTACTTCTGATGTCAAGTTGTATCCTACATCTACCTCATGTCATTGTATATGTTTATGCTAATACTTTATAGCAGTATACCAAACCTACCTCATATCATTGTGAAACGTTCTGTTATACAAGATGTATCTCTAACCTACCTCATGTAATTGTTAAGTGCTCTGATACCCAAGGGTCACGTTCGAGCTATATGAAACTCTTTAAATAAATAAAATAAATAAAAATAAACTACAATGAGTGCAGACCATATAAATCGACACAACATTGAGCATTCCTAACAATTTCCGAAAGTAATGGAGGCTTTTTCCCCCTTACACACAGTACCCTCAGAGATCTACCATCTTACCACACATGTCCAGTGATTTTAAAATCATATTCTCCCAGTGTTCCAGAATTCCTTGACAGCCATGACCACCAAATTTCCTTCCACACCACTCACTCTAGCCTGATAAACATGTTGTCTTTTGGCATTTCCCGCAAGGTGCCTAGAAGGTCATTTAAAAGTTGCCAGTTGCTGTACAGTCACTTTAAACTGGCGGTTGTCCCGCTCCACAACCTTTGCATTATTTCCAATATCATTTAGAAGTAAGGGAGCCAATGACTTTACTCCTAAGGTGGAGCTTCAGCTAGGTACTCCATCAGACACTTCTATTAGGTAGAGGTTTGCCAAATTTGTGTAATTCGCTTTTGCATAAGTATATGAAATTTCAATGAAATGGCACCAAATTATGCATACGTAACCCAAATACAAATCTGTCATTTAAAGCTGCATTTTAGTGTGACATGCCTTCTTGCATCAATTTTTAAAGACATAAGGACACATTTTGCACTAGAAAAATATTTTTTTAAACCAATTGCCGGGAACAACAGTCACTCCCATTCTGCTTGCTCATATTGTTCCAGCCCTCCTTTGCAAGGAATGGTGGCTTAATTATGCGACGTGATATCATGGCATAAGTTTAGGGCTCTGGTAACATGCATTAATTGAAATTTTCAAAATTATATCAGTCACGCCAGAGAAATATACATTTCTCCCATGCCTAAAAATAAGGCAAGCATTCTGACACCTTTATTTCCTGTTTGCGACTTGCATATCCCCAGTGGAGGTTGTGACCAGAAAAAAAACGAGCTGTAGGAAACTGGCTCTTTATGTGATATATTAAAAAGTTGACATACCATGTAAAGAGTCCAGAAGTTCCCTAATGAGTAGACAGGGGCTTGCTATGCAATCCCAAAGTGCTCTATTAGAGGGTAGTGTGGCAAAGCAGCCTTAGGCTTAACACAGAGGAATGCAAGACATTGGCAAATGCACATAATGATTAATAAATGACACCATAACTCAAGAAAGAGATCCACACCCATTTATAAAAATAGCAACTATCTTTATATATGTTTGGGCATCAGAGGAAAATCGTTTAGGTAATTACGCTTTTAAATATACATTCTCTTCGCTTTAAAAAGTGGACACTGCAATTTCTGAGTTTTTCAGTGTTATGCTACGGACGAAAGAACAAGCTATGGAAACAGGTACAGTACATCGACTTACAGGACCAGTTTTCAGGCGTCAAGGTGAGTAATGGGAAGGTCCAAGGCAACACCAACAGAACACCACCAGCGGCAAGATGGCGGCCGGGTGTAGGGTGCATATCCGAATCTGGAGCCCAATGCGTTTCAATGGGGATTGGTCATTGTAAAAAGAGGTTGCAGGCTAGGTCTTGGAAGCCAATTGGGCTGAACCTCCAAGTATGCTCTGGCCTTCGATGCTCGGGGAAAGGGGGGATACTTTTGGTCCTCTTCTCCAATGACCCAGGGATGGCTGGTACAGAGGTGTCCTTAGGAGTTGGGTTCGGTGTGCAGAGGCTGCAGGCGACATCGGGGAGTCCCGAAGGGGTGAAACCACAAACGACCAACCTTGTTTGGCACCATTAGCCCACATCAACTCTGGCCAGATGGGATGAGGAACAGTGGTTGCTTAGGTACTGGGCTTTGTCAGTTCCGGAGGCTTCGGAGTTTCTGTTTTGGAGATTCCTTGGAACAGGTCCGCTGTTCATGGGAGGTCTTGAGTCTTTTTTTAAGGCAGGCAGTCCTCCCAAGTTTCTGGTTTTACGGCTGCTGGAGGAGCTCTTCCTTCTGGCGTTTTTCGTGAGTTGCTCTCCCTCATTTTTCTTTTATTCATATATCCAATGCTTCTTCAAGACTGTTAGTTAATCCTTTCTATGCTTCTGGCTTAATCCCATCACAGAGTCCTGAGTTGCAGCATGCGTCCACACCATCATGGTGTGGACGCATGCTGCAAAAATGCTAGAAGGAAGAGTAAACATAAAAGTAAAGGAGGATATATTTGAAAAAGATTGAACAGCTAGTGGAAACCTTTTTTATAAAAAAAAGAAATATAACTTGTGTCTACCCCATGTCTAAATTTTGACACGTCTGTGAAAAGTCAGTAATATCAGACAGTTGTGAATAGAATATGAAAACCCCCAAACAGTCCGGTTGGATGTGAGAACAGAAAGGCGTAGAATAAAAGGAATACTCCTGGGTGTAGTGACTCTTATGCAATACTCTGACGGGTCCTGAAGAAGGTGGTTTCTACTATCGTTTACCCCACCGAAACGCGTTGACCAAGTCTATTACTTAATCCTACGGAACGTAGTGAATAAAATTGTGATCAATAGACAAACAACTGAAACGTGTTAACTCGTGCAGATGGAGTGTGTTGTGTGAAAAGTGTGTATGCAGTGTTTATATTATTATTATTATTATAATTAAATTTCTAAAGCGCTCAGCTACCCGTAGGTTTCCCGGCGCTAAAACCAAAAAGTGAGAGGGAAGAGTCAGAAGAGAACTGTTAGATGTCAAATAGCCAGGTTTTTATCTGTCCACGGAACCTGAGATAGTTAGGTTCAGTTCGTATCTGAAGAGGGAGAGAATTCCAGAGTGAGGGAGCCAGCCAAGCAAATGAGCGGCCACCCATTCTGGCTTTCTTGATTCTAGGAACCGACAGTAGGTTTTGATTAGAAGATCGAAGATTACGAGAGGGATGGTATGATTGTGCCAAGGGGTTGAGATAAGAGGGGGCTAAGCCGGAGTTTATTCTGTGGATGATGCAGAGAGCCTTGAATTTTGTCCGATTTTCAATTCGGAGCCAGTGCAAGGAACGAAGGGCATTGGAGGTAGGAGAAGTGTTAGGTAATTTGCAGAGAAGTCGCGCAGCCATGTTTTGAACTGTCTGCAGCTTACGCGTCACCTCTTTACTGGCTCCCAGAAGAAGGATGTTCCCGTAGTCCAGTCTTGAAGTAATAAGAGCCTGGATCACTGTCTTCTGAGTGTCCAAGGGAAGCATCCAAATGATTTTTCGCAACCACTTAATGATAGTGATGCAAGTGGATGATGTTTTAACCACATGGTTCTTCATAGACAGTTGATTATCGAAGGTGACGCCAAGGTTGCGTGCAGTTATAGATGGGGTGGGTAAAGGGCCCATTTGTGAAGGCCAATGCTGGGGTCCCCATAAGGTGGTGTTGGGACCGAACAGAAGGACCTCAGTTTTACCCCCATTTAGTTGTAGTTTGTTGTCCAACATCCAGGCTGCGATGTTACTCAGACCTGTACGGAGGGAGGAGGATGAGGAATGAGAGTCAGAGGAAAGGGAGTAGATGATCTGAGTATCATCGGCGTACGAGTAAATAGTGAGCCCAGCTTGCTCTGCAATAGCAGCCAAAGGTCTGACATACAAATTGAATAGCAAGGGGCTCAAGATGGAACCCTGCGGTACACCGTACGCCGATGTAAAGGTTTGAGAAGAAGAGGACGAGGAGAAAACTTGAAAGGTGCGGTCTGAAAGAAAGCTAATAAACCAGTTGAGAGCTGTGCCGATGATACCAGATGATCTGAGTGCATTGATAAGGATGGCATGGGAAACCGTATCAAATGCGGCACTCAGATCAAGTAAAATGAGTGCCACGGTTTCACCCTTATCAACTCGGCCCCTGATGTTTTCCGAGACCCCTAACAGGGTGGATTCAGTCGAGAAGCCACGTCTGAACCCGGATTGAGATGGATGAAGTAGTCCACTAGCCTCAACATGTGTTGACAATTGAGAGTTGATGTGTTTTTCCATAATTTTGGAAAAAACTGGAAGAAGTGAGATTGGGCGAAAATTAGATGGAATACTTGGGTCTGCATTAGGCTTTTTTAGCAGGGGTACTATCATTGCATGTTTCCATGTAGCGGGTACTGAAGCTGTGTTAAGGGAGGTGTTAAGAAGATCCACAATCAGTGCAAGAGAAGAATGGTCTAGTTTGTTTAGTATGTGGGGAGGAAGGGGGTCCAGAGGAGAGCCGGACTTAATTTTGCGAATGATGTCAGAGAGAGTCGTGATGTCAAATGGCTCCCAAGTGTCGATCAGAGGAAAGGAAGGAGAACTGATGTCAAGATGAGTTCTGATATATGATTTTGGTTGTATATTTTCTCTACCCAGGCATGTATGACATTCAGTTGTAATTTATTGTGTAAATATCTCTTGCAGTATTGTAAATTTGTGATTGAATTGTTTTTATCTTAGAACTTTTTACTCACAAAAGAAAGAAGTGAAAAAAAAGTAAAAAAAAGAAAAGAAATCATCATTAATGACTAAATATGACTAAATAAAGTGAAATAAGAAAGTTAAAGAAACAAATGGTCTTTGGTATTTGTCAGTGCCCTTGGTGAAATCTATGATATGGATCGTTAAAAAGTAAATGGGTCATGAGGGAGAGTTCTTATAGTATTGTTTGTTGTTGTCCCCTCTTCTCCCTGACCTAGAAATTATTTGTTTCAAGGGGGTCTCCCTTTTTCCTCTAGTGCACCATTCCCTTAACACAGCGCAACCCAAAAACAAACAAAACAAACATGGCTTACAATACCTGGACGCACAGTGCAATCCCTGTGAGTCCCCATGCTTGGAGGCAAACAGCACCTGGTGTAACTCAAAGCTGACTGGGATAAATAATAAGCAGCACTGAGATCGCCACTCCCCTGTTTCCTGTTGACTGTTCAGCTGCGGTGGCTCCGTGTGTGGATTGGATCATAATTCACGCACTCCTGAGGGCCCACTGGCCACGATATGCAAGGACAAACGAACAGTACTGCCCAGACTAATGTGAAAGGCCCGAACCGGCCTGCAACTTCTGGGCCAGAGGGTGTGGGAGGCATGTGAAACTCCACGCTTGTACTGCCCGCAGAGTGACAACTCCTGCCCAATCCAGATCTCCTGCTGTGCCCTTGTTACACTCTGGGAACCTGCCAAAGAGAACCCTGGGGAGATTTTCCCAATGACCTTAAAAACCACATCACACTGGCACCACAGCTGGATGCATCCCCTGGCTGAACATCTGCTGCTCGTACGTCTACATATGCACTGTTTAAAAACAAGCCAACTGTGCCATGACGCTGTGATCGTCTCCCCTTCATACATACCTAACTGCTCCTTTGGTCAATTGTGATATCCTGCACTATAAACTCTACAACAGTGGGATTGATATGCACTGCTAAAACATGGGTACACCCGTCAGAACTCAACCCAAAATAAACTTTGAACAGCACAAAAAAATGCAGAAAGTGACCCAGAGGGTCAAAGCAATGCACAGCAGGATGCGTCCGTCACCAGAGGAATTGCTACTGGTGATATCCAGGTCATGTTCACGACGATACAAGCCTCCATATCTAACATAGATGGCAAAATAGACTCCATAACGCATCGTGTGGATCACATGTCTGAGCGCCTGGACAGGCGAATTGACATTGCGGAAAGGCGCATATTCTATACGAAGGATTCCCATTGACAACTGGAAACTAAACAAGGCAAAATGAAAATGGATAAACATCTGGAAGCACTAATGGCGAAGACCAAAGATCTTGAAGCGAGGTATAGTCGCAGCAATATACGCCTTATGGGAACCTCAGAGACGACCAACACAGGTCCCATGGAATGATATGTTGAACAATCACTTATCACTCTCTTGGGCAAATACACTTTCTCTGACATTTTTATAGTCTAAAAAGCTCATAGATCACTTGCCCCACCACCACCGCTAGGATCTAGACCACTTCCTATCATTGCCAAAATATTAAATTACCGGGACAGCGATGCGGCACTCCGCAAATCCCAAGAACTGGGTAGCTTAAACCATCAAGGTATGGACATCTCCATTTATCCTGATTTTACTCCGCAGGTCCAAGAAGTACAGAAAAATGTGTAGCTGTCAAAAAGAAACTCAGAGAAAACAATATTTCATATGCAAGGACCTACCCGGCTAAGGTGAAAGTCAATGATGGAGGTAAAGCCGTGGTCTACACTGAGCCAAAAGATGTGCTACACACAAAGTCTCTCAACCTCCGCGCCGGAGGTCAGAGGAAGCCCTAAGGAGCACACAGATACCACAGATGTTGAGTAATAGGATACTCTACCCTGAACTACTTCTCATACGAAGATGCTTGCCATGAACTGTATGAACATAACTACTCACTATCACAGATAAGTGTATATTGTAATTCTCTGAATAAGAGTTGGCAATGACACAGACAATAAGATCTACCACAATTCCCTTAGATATGTTCAAGTTAACAGGCTAGTTCTGATGCTCATCCGATTACATTATAATGTACAAGTTCTGATGTATTATATGTCGCTACATGTTATAGAGTGATCCCTTGGCTGACACTTGTCACCAGGGTATCCAACTGGCAGTTTATGCCCCACTTTGTATACCACACCAAATATCCTCTAAGTCCCATTGGACGGGGTGGGAGGGGGAAGGTTCTGTTTGTTTGTTGGGATTGTCTTCGTCATAATTGGGATGACGAAGTGGGAGGGCTGGGAGTGGGGTGAATATTGGCTGATATAATTTGCCTTATCGAGTCACAATACAGTTGCTGATTCACATCATTTCACAAGCACACACTACGTATCTATACTTGATATGGATGAGAGTACCTGTAAGCACTGAGCAATAAAAGACTCTCCTTAAGATACTATGATTGGAGACACATTGACACACATTAGCACTAACCCTACACCCTTGCAATTAGCTACCTGGAATGTGCAAGGGCTTAATAATCCTAGAAAAATCAGACAAGTATTAGCATACCTAGACAGACACAATATATACATAGATATGCTCCAAGAGACGCACTTGTTACAGTGCAAAGCTGACAGACTCAGGAATCGCTGGGCAGAACTAGTGGTTTGGTCATCGTACTCTACCTATGCGTGTGGGGTCATTACCCTGCTAACGAAGGGAACACAGTTTGTGCTAGAACGAGCGATAACAGAAATGCAGGGACGCTATGTCATACTCACAGATATACTACGAGATACAAGAGTGGGCCTATTCAACACATACGGCCCAAACGTAGATGACCCTGACTTCTTCATGAAAGTATGCACAGAGATACGAGGACTCTCAATAATGGAACCCATATGGGGCAGAGATCTGAATGTAGCGCTGGATAGTACATGTGACAGATCACAAACCACGACCGAGTATCAACAGTGAGCAGATGCGATTATTTTGAATGGAATAAAAGAAATCAGGATGCATGATATATGGCGTATGCGTAACCCACATACACAGGAAAGCACCCCCTCCTCTACGGTCCATAATAGTTGGTCCAGGATTGACTACTGGATACTCATCGGAACAAACGTACACATTGACCAAAGATGTCAGACACCTCCCAAAAACATTATCAGACCATAACCCTGTTCTGCTAACCCTGCAAATACCAACATACACCCCACCACCATTTGTATGGTGTTTCAACACCAACTCTCTCCTACACCCATACATGCTGATACGATTCGCTCGTCAGTAGAGGACTATTTTACAATTAACAAACTAACAGTTGATAGCGCAGGCACCCTTTTGGAAGCCTTCAAGGCGACTCTAAGTGGCATTTGCATCAGCACCATGGCAGGGATCCTTAAAGACATCTGCACGCAATTAAAACAGTGTGAAACGTGCAGAATACCATAATACTTGTAATGCAAATATTTTAAGTACCATACGAGACTAAATAAATACATAACTAAAATGACCTGGCAGATGACAAAATGAAGTATATAACAAAGCACCACAAAGCACGAAGGATGGGTGAGGGGGACAGGCCAAGCTTCACCCTTGCACATAAAGTCTGCATAGAACATTAACAGCACACTATTCTCCAAATGGTAGATGATGATAATAAGATACATTATGACGCAGCCGGTATCCTACACACCTTCATGGACACCTATGGCACATTATATAAAGCACAGGACACTGCACTCACACAGGAGATTTTGATATACGTTGATGACATTGCGTCGGCATGGCTTACGAACGACCAACGTGAATTCCTAGCACAACCGATCACTTTAGAAGAGGTGCAGGAAGCCATAAAAACACTACCAAATGGCAAATAGCTAGGGCCAGATGGCCACATGGGTGAATTCCACCAAACATACTCAGAACTACTGAGCCCAAACCTGCAGGAAATGTATGACGAAGCATATCACATAAAACTCTTCCTCCAAGACTACGAGAAGCGTTATTAGTAGCCCTACTAAAATCAGATAAAAACCTAGAGAAGGCAGAATCATATAGACCGTTGTTTTTAATAAACATGGAAACTAAGATACTGGCTAAAAGGATTGCAACATGATTACAACCATTTATGGCAGCTATTGTTTTGCCGACCAATCTGGTTTTATACCGTCCAGATCCACAACACATAACCTCTGTACCAGGGGTACTCATAGTACGGCCCGGGGGCCTGGGGCGGCCCGGCAAGCCTTTCCTGGCAGCCCGCGGACCCCCGAGACATCATACCTGTGTTTTACTTTTTTTTTAAGTGTCTGCAGCAGCGCGAGAGACTCTGCTGCTCTGTGGGAGCTGCCGGCCGGGCGATCCTAGCAATGGCCAGAGTAAAGCTGCAGGGCCCTAGGAAGAGGTGAAATACAAAGGCCACATTAACATGCAAATGGTCTTTTAAAGACCTGTTAAGTGCTCGGGTGCGGCTGTGAGTGTGTGTGTGCGCCCCGGCTGGCACACAGGCAGGGTGAGACGACAGAGGGTGACAGAGGGAGTGGGAGGGAAAGGGAGGTGGAGGGGGACGGAGAGGGAGTGAGAGGGAGAGTGAGTGAGAGGGAGTGAGTGAGTGAGTGAGAGGGAGTGAGTGAGTGGGAGGGAGGGCGGGATTGAGAGGGAGGGAGGGAGTGATTGAGAGGGAGGGAATGAGTGAGAGGGATGGAGTGAGTGAGAGGGATGGAGAGGGAGTGAGTGAGAGGGAGGGAGTGAGTGAGAGGGATGGAGAGGGAGTGAGTGAGAGGGAGGGAGTGAGTGAGTGGGAGGGAGGGCGGGAGTGAGAGGGAGGAGTGAATGAGAGGGAGGGAGTGAGTGAGAGGGAGGGAGTGGGAGGGAAGGAGTGAGAGGGAGGGAGTGGGAGGGAGGGAGTGAGAGGGAGTGAGGGGAGTGAGTGAGTGAGAGGGATGGAGTGAGTGAGAGGAATGGAGTGAGTGAGAGGGAGGGAGTGAGTGAGAGGGAGTGAGTGAGAGAGAGTGAGTGAGCGAGTGAGCGAGGGGGAGGGAGTGAGAGGGAGGGAGGGGGATGGAGGGAGAGGGGGTGAGTGAGTGGGAGGGATGGAGTGAGTGGGAGGGATGGAGTGAGTGGGAGGGATGGAGAGGGAGTGAGTGAGTTAGAGTGAGTGAGAGGGAGGGAGTGAGTGAGTGAGAGGGAGTCAGTGAGAGGGAGTGAGAGGGAGGGAGTGAGAGGGAGGGAGGGAGAGGGAGTGAGAGCGATGGAGTGAGTGAGAGGGATGGAGTGAGTGAGAGGGATGGAGTGAGTGAGAGGGATGGAGTGAGTGGGAGGGATGGAGAGTGAGTGAGTTAGAGTGAGTGAGAGGGAGGGAGTGAGAGGGCGGGAGAGGGAGTGAGAGGGATGGAGTGAGTGGGAGGGATGGAGAGGGAGTGTGTGAGTGAGAGGGAGTGAGTGAGTGAGAGTGAGTGAAAGGGAGTGAGTGAATGAGAGGGAGTGAGAGGGAGGGAGTGGTAGGGAGGGAGTGCGTGAGTGAGAGGGATGGAGTGAGTGAGTGAGAGGGATGGAGTCAGTGAGAGGGATGGAGTGAGTGAGTGGGAGGGAGTGAGAGGGAGGGAGGGAGGGAGAGGGAGGGAGGGAGTGGGAGTGAGAGTGAGTGAGTGGGAGTGAGTGAGTGGGAGTGAGTGAGTGGGAATGAGTGAGTGAGTGGGAGTAAGTGGGAGGGAGTGAGTGAGTGGGAGTGAGAGGGAGGGAGTGAGTGAGAGGGTGGGAGTTAGTGAGAGGGAGTGAGAGGGAGGGAGGGATTGAGAGCGAGGGAGTGAGAGGGAGGGAGTGAGAGAGAGACGGACAGGGAGTGAGACGGACAGGGAGGGGGAGGGAGTGAGGTGGAGATAGAGAGGGAGGGAAAGGGAGGGAGACGGAAAGGGAGAGAGACAGAGAGGGAGTGAGAGGGAGGGAAAGGGAGGGAGACTGATAGGGAGTGAGATGGAGGGAAATGGAGGGAGACTGATGGGGAATGACATGGAGGGAACGGGAGGGAGACTGATGGGGAGTGAGATGGAGGGAAAGGGAGGGAGACCGATGGGGAGTGAGATGGAGGGAGAGGGAGGGAAAGGGAGGGAGGGAGAGGGAGTAAGAGGGAGGGAGACGGAGAGGGAGTGAAAGGGAGGGAGAGGGAGGGAAAGGGAGGGAGATGGAGAGGGAGTGAGAGGGAGGGAAATGGAGGGAGAGGGAGGGAAAGGGAGTGAAAGGGAGTGAGACGGAGAGTGAAAGGGAGTGAGACGGAGAGTGAGAGGGAGGGAGACGGAGAGGGAGAGAGAGAGAGGGAGGGAGAGAGAGAGTGGGAGTGAGAGAGAGGGAGTGAGAGAGAGGGAGTGAGACAGTCAGAGTGAGACAGAGGAAGACAGGAGAGAGGGAGAGAGAGAGAGCTAGAGAGAGGGAGAGAGGGCTATAGAGAGGGAGGGAGACCGAGAGAGAAAGAGAGAGAGAGATGTGTGTATGCCGGGACAGCTCAGTGGACGAAGGCGTCCGCTGCAGGGACCTGTGATCAACCTCATGGTCAGTTTTATGTTGTTGCTCTAGCCCCGCCCCTCCCCCACTGACCCTGCCCCCCACCGATGCGGCCCTCGGACACAAACCA
Organism: Lissotriton vulgaris; assembly: GCF_964263255.1. Lineage (NCBI taxonomy): Eukaryota > Metazoa > Chordata > Amphibia > Caudata > Salamandridae > Lissotriton > Lissotriton vulgaris. The sequence goes on from NC_141693.1 coordinate 626,686,651, forward strand.
AACTGTAAATTTGGCCCGAGAGAAAATTTGTGAGTACCCATGCTCTGTACCATATTCGCGCTTTTACATCAACTAAATCCTGAACTGGAGGCTGTGGCAGTGCTTCTTGACGCGGCTAAGGCTTTGATTCGATCGAATGGGTCTACCTCTTTACCTATCCAACAGCGATTTGGACTTCCACCAGCATTGACAAACTGGATCAAATTACTATACATGAGGCCATCTGCACGCATCAAAGTAAATAGGCATATATCGGATGTCATACAGATACAAAGGGGGACGCATCAGGGATGCCCTTTATCCTCATTACTTTTTGCAATTGCACTTGAATCCCTAGCTTATTAAATATGTCAACAGTATGCCCATATGGCCTTAAGATTCACTCTATGCCCCTTTGGTATATCTTTATATGCTGAAGACATGGTGCTCTATATTAGAGACCACAATGTAAACCTATCACCACTGCTTAGGGAATATATAAAATTCGGACGACAATCAGGACTTCAGATCAACTCGGCCCAATCAGCAGTAATACCGCTAACTGCAAATAGGACCTCGCCATAAATGGACTTACCACTAATCTGGCAGGAAGAAACCATTAAATATTTGGGAATTTGGATACACCGTGACTCCGAACTCGTACTCCAAATTAATTATGGCACTGCGATTGACAAACTAGAAATTGACCGGTGGATAACATTACCTTTATCCCTAGCGGACAGGATATCTCTGGTAAAAATTGTGATCCTGCCCAAGTTACTTTACCTTTTTACTAACATTTCCATACTACCACCAACCCCAATATTCAATTGTATACATGCCAACTTGACTAGACTCATATGGGCTGGCAAGCAAGCAAGAATAAGTCTCCACATAATGACACTACCCTACGCGTCTGGGGATTCACAGTACCTGATCTATACCTATACTATCTATGTGCTCAAGCCCAATATGCGCACTACTGGTTCCACCTGGTACACTATATGCTGCACCTTGCAGTAGAGGATGGCGATGCCCACCCCATTAAATTAGCAAATATATTGCCACATCAGCGGCCCCACCTATCCAAATAAGAAATCAACACTGTACATATCACATCCCTGGCATGAAAACGCATTGCCCCCCTTGCAGACAAAACTCCACTTTATGCACCAGGTCTACCTCTGGCACAACATCCAGCCTTATTCGGTTACACAAGAAAAGGGAAGCATGGGGTTACCAAACCAGATTGGCATTAAAGTGATGGGTGACATATATCCTAACGGAAAATGTATAAGCCCAGACGATTTGTCATTTGTGAGTAATCAAACACTGCTGCTCAAATTTGCCTATCACAGTTTGGGCGCAGCATTTCAGGAACTCTACCCCTCATATCCAAATGAACCCCCTACACTAGAAACACTACAATTATTATTAACCACCCCAGGCAATGCAAACATAGTTGCGAGACTGTATAGAACCCTGCTGAGGGAAATTGGCGCTAATATGCATAAGGCACATGACAAATGGAATATGATTCTCGACAAGCCTCTAAAGGTAGACGAGTGGCAATAGTTTTGCACACTTACTGAGCTTCTCACTCCTAATGGGAATCTGCGTATCATACACTATAAACACCTGAACCAGACTTACCACACTCCAATTAAATTGCACAAAGACGGTTTGGGAGAGGATGAGAATTGTAAAAGATGTAAAATAGACCAAGCTGATTTTGGGCACTTATTATGGTATTGCAGCAAAGTGAAATAAATTATACTGGGAACAGGTGATCTGTCTATTAAGCGAAATCCTGACTTGTAAATTAGAGTAACCACCGCAATTATGTCAATTGGGACATTTGACACATTTGAAATCTGCAAGAAAAAAGTTAGCTGCCATAATGTTGCAACTAGTGAAACGGAGAGTAGCCATGCACTGGTGGAGAACCGGGCCTTATGGGCCTGGCGGCTCAGGGCACGCCTTAAATCCCCAAGTTCACCTGCCTTGTCGAACAGAGACACAAGACACTCTGTTGGGTGTAGAAAACCAGGTTTATTAGCTGCAGCTAAGCACAGTTGTCCCAGAAGTACATACAGAGTGTAGATTCTAAGGAGACTGCCACTTTAGTCCGTGGCACACAATCTTTTATAGCAAACATATTTACGACACTTACTCCCAATACATACAAAGCAAGTCAATAGAAAAAGTTGGAAAACAAGCTATCAGGAGTCCCAAATACGCCCCTCTCTCAAACCCAGTGTGTTACCCCTCCCAACAAATTAATCAGTGCTTGTACCGACAAGCCAATTTGCAGGTGGCAGGACGTATTTGTGTGCCTCAAAGGATAGTTGTGTAACAAGAGAATACAAGGAGAGAATAGCGAAGGCCAGTCGGATAAGATAATGTAAGGAAAGTATAGGAGAAGCCAAATAGACAGTCGAGACAGGGATCAATCAACCGAGACATGGATTAATGAACTCGGCCAGACCCTTACATCGGTTTCGTAAACAAGGGCAGGGGGTTACTCTTTAACCGAAGAGACACGCGGCAGCTGAGAAAAGCAAAAACACTCTGTTCGCCGTGCTGCCTGAGTGAGGGCAACACAAAATGGCGACGAGACACAAAATGGCGGCTAACTACGGAACGAAGTCAAAAACCAAAGAACCTCAGACCCTCCTTTTGCCATTACTAAGGCAAAACACAAAAGACTCAAGTTAATCTGAGTCGATGTCAATGGTCATGAGGTCATCGAGCTGTTGCTGCAACATCATTTTAATGTTCTCTGTTTTCTGTGACACAGGCCTTGGGACACACATGGTGGCACAAAGACCGCAGATGTATACAGAGACAACAAGAGAAAATGATGGCCAAAACCATTCCAAGGAACGTTAGTATCTTCCATCCCCAAGTGGACAGTAGTCCCCAAAACCATCCCATCACAGACCAATCTCCTGTGTCTTGATGTATTAGACTCGGAAATGATATGTAACTTAGAGATGGCTTGGTATGCTGTAGGAGCATTTTCAGGAATGTAAATGCAGCAACTAGACCCGATCAATTTACAGACTCCTCCACGATCTGCGAGGACAATGTCTAGAACCATCCGGTTCTGCAAAGTCATAAGGCGATCCGCCTGAAGTTCAGCTGTCAAATTACTCAAGGCTCCAGAAGTTACATTTATGGTAGCCTCAACAACGCAAACTAACTGTCTGATGTCTCTGCTGTTGACCATTGGGCCCCAGAAAGGAAGCAACCCTTTAATGAAGTCACCTCCTTCTTGTCCTGCCGTGTCCTTAGAATCAATAACCCCTCTGCCATATCTTTTCTATGATAACCTGAAGGAGCAGTATATGTTGGAGGAAGAAGAAAAGACACATAGCAAGTGCCTGAAAAATAGGTAGGAAGCCACGTATAGGCTCTATCATGACAGACAAAATATGTGCCTTGTGATGGCACTAACGGTGAAGAAATCTGAGGTGAATAGATATACGTATGGGAACAGACACTCTTCTCCTGTGGATTTTTAACATTTTGGCCATTAATCTGCAAACAGAAATTACCTCGATGAGGTACAGTCCAAATTGGTGGGGATCTCCTTCGTCTAGCCTTATCTGTAAGGCTAGTGACATAACGAGTCAAGTTCCAGCCATCACATGCTCGTTTCTCATCAACGGGAATCTTACTAATCTCAGCAATTTTAGCCATGGCCACTATTCCCTTTATCAAATAACTGTGACTAAAATCTGCTCCACCACCATATGGACTTCCAGGAGGATATCGAAGTTGGTTCTGATATACATTAGAAAACATGGCCAAATAGGCCCAGGCGGAGCCTTCGTATGAAAATGGAAGAACTAAATATGGCATCCCTCTCTCTGTGTTATGGGGCATGAGCCCACAGACCCAACAATCAGTGGTGTTGATTACCAGTTGATGCTGATGCAATAACTGAATAAATGAATTATTGAAGTATTCCGTCCTCCTAATTTGTTTATGTTCTGGGAGTGTATGAAACCGATGTGGGGAGGCAGTGGTAGGAAAAGACAAAGAAACAGAAGTTGGAACAGGTGCTTGCTGCATAGTGTAAACAACCCAACTTACACAAGCCAATAAAATACATGAACATATTAAGATACATACGGTTATGCCACATGGACTAACCAATATTCTCATATGTTTACTTTTCATTTCTACATTCTTATCACTGCTTTCCACTTTAATATCCATTCTCTAAAGCGTTGCTCACTACAATCTTCCTAGATCACTTAGCTGTGATTATAAGCCGTCCTATGACACTGCAAGTCCTGCAGACCTACTGTCACTACTCAGGTCACAGCCTAAGACTCCTACCGTGACCCTGCAACTTGATGGATAGTGGAAAAAAGAAATGTCTCTCAAAAAGTGTAATCAGAAAAAGGAAAAAGAAAGTTCAATTGTCTTTCGTTGATCTGGATCTTAAATTGTACTGAGTCTTATTAGGGTTCGTTTGTTCTTGAAACAAAGGTTCTGGATTTACTATGTTCAATCATAGATGTGATGGTATAGCTTCTTGCAACACGTCGTCGTCTTCTTTCTCAAAGTTTGTCCGATCCAGGCGTGCACTACTGAAAGGTACAGATCGAGGGACCCTTTCGCCTTCACTGTCACTTATACCCTTACAAACCCACTGATCAAAAGTCAAAGGAACTCTCTTAAAGTGCACGCCATGGACCCAGTTCTTCTTCCCGACGACCTTTACTGCTGTACGTGTTGCTAACAAGACTTGCCGAGGCGGGCCCCAACGAGGTTCCAGATTTTTTTTTCCGCTGGAAATTCTTCAGACATACCCAGTCACTGGGTTGGATGGAGTGACCTGGATCTGCAGAGGCCTCCGGCAAAGCGTTTTGAACTTGTTGGTGAAGAACACGTAATTTAGTGGTGAGGTCATGCAAGTAGTTAATCAACTTTGGGTATGGGATGTCAGAATACTTCTTAGGTCTGGGGACTCCCCAGACGTTGGCTGGGCACCCAAAAACGACCTCATATGGGCTGAGTCCTAAACGAGAATGTACAGTAGTTCTCATGGATAAAAGTGCCAAAGGTAAAGCGTCAGGCGAAGCAAGACCCGTGCTGGCCTGAATCTTTGCCAATTTAGGCTTGAGAGTGCCATTATAGCACTCATAGTTGCGAGACTGTATAGAACCCTGCTGAGGGAAATTGGCGCTAATATGCATAAGGCACATGACAAATGGAATATGATTCTCGACAAGCCTCTAAAGGTAGACGAGTGGCAATAGTTTTGCACACTTACTGAGCTTCTGACTCCTAATGGGAATCTGCGTATCATACACTATAAACACCTGAACCAGACTTACCACACTCCAATTAAATTGCACAAAGACGGTTTGGGAGAGGATGAGAATTGTAAAAGATGTAAAATAGACCAAGCTGATTTTGGGCACTTATTATGGTATTGCAGCAAAGTGAAATAAATTATACTGGGAACAGGTGATCTGTCTATTAAGCGAAATCCTGACTTGTAAATTAGAGTAACCACCGCAATTATGTCAATTGGGACATTTGACACATTTGAAATCTGCAAGAAAAAAGTTAGCTGCCATAATGTTGCAACTAGTGAAACGGAGAGTAGCCATGCACTGGTGGAGAACCGGGCCTTATGGGCCTGGCGGCTCAGGGCACGCCTTAAATCCCCAAGTTCACCTGCCTTGTCGAACAGAGACACAAGACACTCTGTTGGGTGTAGAAAACCAGGTTTATTAGCTGCAGCTAAGCACAGTTGTCCCAGAAGTACATACAGAGTGTAGATTCTAAGGAGACTGCCACTTTAGTCCGTGGCACACAATCTTTTATAGCAAACATATTTACGACACTTACTCCCAATACATACAAAGCAAGTCAATAGAAAAAGTTGGAAAACAAGCTATCAGGAGTCCCAAATACGCCCCTCTCTCAAACCCAGTGTGTTACCCCTCCCAACAAATTAATCAGTGCTTGTACCGACAAGCCAATTTGCAGGTGGCAGGACGTATTTGTGTGCCTCAAAGGATAGTTGTGTAACAAGAGAATACAAGGAGAGAATAGCGAAGGCCAGTCGGGTAAGATAATGTAAGGAAAGTATAGGAGAAGCCAAATAGACAGTCGAGACAGGGGTCAATCAACCAAGACATGGATTAATGAACTCGGCCAGACCCTTACATCGGTTTCGTAAACAAGGGCAGGGGGTTACTCTTTAACCGAAGAGACACGCGGCAGCTGAGAAAAGCAAAAACACTCCGTTCGCCGTGCTGCCTGAGTGAGGGCAACACAAAATGGCGACGAGACACAAAATGGCGGCTAACTACGGGACGAAGTCAAAAACCAAAGAACCTCAGACCCTCCTTTTGCCATTACTAAGGCAAAACACAAAAGACTCAAGTTAATCTGAGTCGATGTCAATGGTCATGAGGTCATCGAGCTGTTGCTGCAACATTATTTTAATGTTCTCTGTTTTCTGTGACACAGGCCTTGGGACACACATGGTGGCACAAAGACCGCAGATGTATACAGAGACAACAAGAGAAAATGATGGCCAAAACCATTCCAAGGAACGTTAGTATCTTCCATCCCCAAGTGGACAGTAGTCCCCAAAACCATCCCATCACAGACCAATCTCCTGTGTCTTGATGTATTAGACTCGGAAATGATATGTAACTTAGAGATGGCTTGGTATGCTGTAGGAGCATTTTCAGGAATGTAAATGCAGCAACTAGACCCGATCAATTTACAGACTCCTCCACGATCTGCGAGGACAATGTCTAGAACCATCCGGTTCTGCAAAGTCATAAGGCGATCCGCCTGAAGTTCAGCTGTCAAATTACTCAAGGCTCCAGAAGTTACATTTATGGTAGCCTCAACAACGCAAACTAACTGTCTGATGTCTCTGCTGTTGACCATTGGGCCCCAGAAAGGAAGCAACCCTTTGATGAAGTCACCTCCTTCTTGTCCTGCCGTGTCCTTAGAATCAATAACCCCTCTGCCATATCTTTTCTATGATAACCTGAAGGAGCAGTATATGTTGGAGGAAGAAGAAAAGACACATAGCAAGTGCCTGAAAAATAGGTAGGAAGCCACGTATAGGCTCTATCATGACAGACAAAATATGTGCCTTGTGATGGCACTAACGGTGAAGAAATCTGAGGTGAATAGATATACGTATGGGAACAGACACTCTTCTCCTGTGGATTTTTAACATTTTGGCCATTAATCTGCAAACAGAAATTACCTCGATGAGGTACAGTCCAAATTGGTGGGGATCTCCTTCGTCTAGCCTAAGGAGACTGCCACTTTAGTCCGTGGCACACAATCTTTTATAGCAAACATATTTACGACACTTACTCCCAATACATACAAAGCAAGTCAATAGAAAAAGTTGGAAAACAAGCTATCAGGAGTCCCAAATACGCCCCTCTCTCAAACCCAGTGTGTTACCCCTCCCAACAAATTAATCAGTGCTTGTACCGACAAGCCAATTTGCAGGTGGCAGGACGTATTTGTGTGCCTCAAAGGATAGTTGTGTAACAAGAGAATACAAGGAGAGAATAGCGAAGGCCAGTCGGGTAAGATAATGTAAGGAAAGTATAGGAGAAGCCAAATAGACAGTCGAGACAGGGGTCAATCAACCAAGACATGGATTAATGAACTCGGCCAGACCCTTACATCGGTTTCGTAAACAAGGGCAGGGGGTTACTCTTTAACCGAAGAGACACGCAGCAGCTGAGAAAAGCAAAAACACTCCGTTCGCCGTGCTGCCTGAGTGAGGGCAACACAAAATGGCGACGAGACACAAAATGGCGGCTAACTACGGGACGAAGTCAAAAACCAAAAAACCTCAGACCCTCCTTTTGCCATTACTAAGGCAAAACACAAAAGACTCAAGTTAATCTGAGTCGATGTCAATGGTCATGAGGTCATCGAGCTGTTGCTGCAACATTATTTTAATGTTCTCTGTTTTCTGTGACACAGGCCTTGGGACACACATGGTGGCACAAAGACCGCAGATGTATACAGAGACAACAAGAGAAAATGATGGCCAAAACCATTCCAAGGAACGTTAGTATCTTCCATCCCCAAGTGGACAGTAGTCCCCAAAACCATCCCATCACAGACCAATCTCCTGTGTCTTGATGTATTAGACTCGGAAATGATATGTAACTTAGAGATGGCTTGGTATGCTGTAGGAGCATTTTCAGGAATGTAAATGCAGCAACTAGACCCGATCAATTTACAGACTCCTCCACGATCTGCGAGGACAATGTCTAGAACCATCCGGTTCTGCAAAGTCATAAGGCGATCCGCCTGAAGTTCAGCTGTCAAATTACTCAAGGCTCCAGAAGTTACATTTATGGTAGCCTCAACAACGCAAACTAACTGTCTGATGTCTCTGCTGTTGACCATTGGGCCCCAGAAAGGAAGCAACCCTTTGATGAAGTCACCTCCTTCTTGTCCTGCCGTGTCCTTAGAATCAATAACCCCTCTGCCATATCTTTTCTATGATAACCTGAAGGAGCAGTATATGTTGGAGGAAGAAGAAAAGACACATAGCAAGTGCCTGAAAAATAGGTAGGAAGCCACGTATAGGCTCTATCATGACAGACAAAATATGTGCCTTGTGATGGCACTAACGGTGAAGAAATCTGAGGTGAATAGATATACGTATGGGAACAGACACTCTTCTCCTGTGGATTTTTAACATTTTGGCCATTAATCTGCAAACAGAAATTACCTCGATGAGGTACAGTCCAAATTGGTGGGGATCTCCTTCGTCTAGCCTAAGGAGACTGCCACTTTAGTCCGTGGCACACAATCTTTTATAGCAAACATATTTACGACACTTACTCCCAATACATACAAAGCAAGTCAATAGAAAAAGTTGGAAAACAAGCTATCAGGAGTCCCAAATACGCCCCTCTCTCAAACCCAGTGTGTTACCCCTCCCAACAAATTAATCAGTGCTTGTACCGACAAGCCAATTTGCAGGTGGCAGGACGTATTTGTGTGCCTCAAAGGATAGTTGTGTAACAAGAGAATACAAGGAGAGAATAGCGAAGGCCAGTCGGGTAAGATAATGTAAGGAAAGTATAGGAGAAGCCAAATAGACAGTCGAGACAGGGGTCAATCAACCAAGACATGGATTAATGAACTCGGCCAGACCCTTACATCGGTTTCGTAAACAAGGGCAGGGGGTTACTCTTTAACCGAAGAGACACGCGGCAGCTGAGAAAAGCAAAAACACTCCGTTCGCCGTGCTGCCTGAGTGAGGGCAACACAAAATGGCGACGAGACACAAAATGGCGGCTAACTACGGGACGAAGTCAAAAACCAAAGAACCTCAGACCCTCCTTTTGCCATTACTAAGGCAAAACACAAAAGACTCAAGTTAATCTGAGTCGATGTCAATGGTCATGAGGTCATCGAGCTGTTGCTGCAACATTATTTTAATGTTCTCTGTTTTCTGTGACACAGGCCTTGGGACACACATGGTGGCACAAAGACCGCAGATGTATACAGAGACAACAAGAGAAAATGATGGCCAAAACCATTCCAAGGAACGTTAGTATCTTCCATCCCCAAGTGGACAGTAGTCCCCAAAACCATCCCATCACAGACCAATCTCCTGTGTCTTGATGTATTAGACTCGGAAATGATATGTAACTTAGAGATGGCTTGGTATGCTGTAGGAGCATTTTCAGGAATGTAAATGCAGCAACTAGACCCGATCAATTTACAGACTCCTCCACGATCTGCGAGGACAATGTCTAGAACCATCCGGTTCTGCAAAGTCATAAGGCGATCCGCCTGAAGTTCAGCTGTCAAATTACTCAAGGCTCCAGAAGTTACATTTATGGTAGCCTCAACAACGCAAACTAACTGTCTGATGTCTCTGCTGTTGACCATTGGGCCCCAGAAAGGAAGCAACCCTTTGATGAAGTCACCTCCTTCTTGTCCTGCCGTGTCCTTAGAATCAATAACCCCTCTGCCATATCTTTTCTATGATAACCTGAAGGAGCAGTATATGTTGGAGGAAGAAGAAAAGACACATAGCAAGTGCCTGAAAAATAGGTAGGAAGCCACGTATAGGCTCTATCATGACAGACAAAATATGTGCCTTGTGATGGCACTAACGGTGAAGAAATCTGAGGTGAATAGATATACGTATGGGAACAGACACTCTTCTCCTGTGGATTTTTAACATTTTGGCCATTAATCTGCAAACAGAAATTACCTCGATGAGGTACAGTCCAAATTGGTGGGGATCTCCTTCGTCTAGCCTAAGGAGACTGCCACTTTAGTCCGTGGCACACAATCTTTTATAGCAAACATATTTACGACACTTACTCCCAATACATACAAAGCAAGTCAATAGAAAAAGTTGGAAAACAAGCTATCAGGAGTCCCAAATACGCCCCTCTCTCAAACCCAGTGTGTTACCCCTCCCAACAAATTAATCAGTGCTTGTACCGACAAGCCAATTTGCAGGTGGCAGGACGTATTTGTGTGCCTCAAAGGATAGTTGTGTAACAAGAGAATACAAGGAGAGAATAGCGAAGGCCAGTCGGGTAAGATAATGTAAGGAAAGTATAGGAGAAGCCAAATAGACAGTCGAGACAGGGGTCAATCAACCAAGACATGGATTAATGAACTCGGCCAGACCCTTACATCGGTTTCGTAAACAAGGGCAGGGGGTTACTCTTTAACCGAAGAGACACGCGGCAGCTGAGAAAAGCAAAAACACTCCGTTCGCCGTGGTGCCTGAGTGAGGGCAACACAAAATGGCGACGAGACACAAAATGGCGGCTAACTACGGGACGAAGTCAAAAACCAAAGAACCTCAGACCCTCCTTTTGCCATTACTAAGGCAAAACACAAAAGACTCAAGTTAATCTGAGTCGATGTCAATGGTCATGAGGTCATCGAGCTGTTGCTGCAACATTATTTTAATGTTCTCTGTTTTCTGTGACACAGGCCTTGGGACACACATGGTGGCACAAAGACCGCAGATGTATACAGAGACAACAAGAGAAAATGATGGCCAAAACCATTCCAAGGAACGTTAGTATCTTCCATCCCCAAGTGGACAGTAGTCCCCAAAACCATCCCATCACAGACCAATCTCCTGTGTCTTGATGTATTAGACTCGGAAATGATATGTAACTTAGAGATGGCTTGGTATGCTGTAGGAGCATTTTCAGGAATGTAAATGCAGCAACTAGACCCGATCAATTTACAGACTCCTCCACGATCTGCGAGGACAATGTCTAGAACCATCCGGTTCTGCAAAGTCATAAGGCGATCCGCCTGAAGTTCAGCTGTCAAATTACTCAAGGCTCCAGAAGTTACATTTATGGTAGCCTCAACAACGCAAACTAACTGTCTGATGTCTCTGCTGTTGACCATTGGGCCCCAGAAAGGAAGCAACCCTTTGATGAAGTCACCTCCTTCTTGTCCTGCCGTGTCCTTAGAATCAATAACCCCTCTGCCATATCTTTTCTATGATAACCTGAAGGAGCAGTATATGTTGGAGGAAGAAGAAAAGACACATAGCAAGTGCCTGAAAAATAGGTAGGAAGCCACGTATAGGCTCTATCATGACAGACAAAATATGTGCCTTGTGATGGCACTAACGGTGAAGAAATCTGAGGTGAATAGATATACGTATGGGAACAGACACTCTTCTCCTGTGGATTTTTAACATTTTGGCCATTAATCTGCAAACAGAAATTACCTCGATGAGGTACAGTCCAAATTGGTGGGGATCTCCTTCGTCTAGCCTTATCTGTAAGGCTAGTGACATAACGAGTCAAGTTCCAGCCATCACATGCTCGTTTCTCATCAACGGGAATCTTACTAATCTCAGCAATTTTAGCCATGGCCACTATTCCCTTTATCAAATAACTGTGACTAAAATCTGCTCCACCACCATATGGACTTCCAGGAGGATATCGAAGTTGGTTCTGATATACATTAGAAAACATGGCCAAATAGGCCCAGGCGGAGCCTTCGTATGAAAATGGAAGAACTAAATATGGCATCCCTCTCTCTGTGTTATGGGGCATGAGCCCACAGACCCAACAATCAGTGGTGTTGATTACCAGTTGATGCTGATGCAATAACTGAATAAATGAATTATTGAAGTATTCCGTCCTCCTAATTTGTTTATGTTCTGGGAGTGTATGAAACCGATGTGGGGAGGCAGTGGTAGGAAAAGACAAAGAAACAGAAGTTGGAACAGGTGCTTGCTGCATAGTGTAAACAACCCAACTTACACAAGCCAATAAAATACATGAACATATTAAGATACATACGGTTATGCCACATGGACTAACCAATATTCTCATATGTTTACTTTTCATTTCTACATTCTTATCACTGCTTTCCACTTTAATATCCATTCTCTAAAGCGTTGCTCACTACAATCTTCCTAGATCACTTAGCTGTGATTATTAGCCGTCCTATGACACTGCAAGTCCTGCAGACCTACTGTCACTACTCAGGTCACAGCCCAAGACTCCTACCGTGACCCTGCAACTTGATGGATAGTGGAAAAAAGAAATGTCTCTCAAAAAGTGTAATCAGAAAAAGGAAAAAGAAAGTTCAATTGTCTTTCGTTGATCTGGATCTTAAATTGTACTGAGTCTTATCAGGGTTCGTTTGTTCTTGAAACAAAGGTTCTGGATTTACTGTGTTCAATCATAGATGTGATGGTATAGCTTCTTGCAACACGTCGTCGTCTTCTTTCTCAAAGTTTGTCCGATCCAGGCGTGCACTACTGAAAGGTACAGATCGAGGGACCCTTTCGCCTTCACTGTCACTTATACCCTTACAAACCCACTGATCAAAAGTCAAAGGAACTCTCTTAAAGTGCACGCCATGGACCCAGTTCTTCTTCCCGACGACCTTTACTGCTGTACGTGTTGCTAACAAGACTTGCCGAGGCGGGCCCCAACGAGGTTCCAGATTTTTTTTTCCGCTGGAAATTCTTCAGACATACCCAGTCACTGGGTTGGATGGAGTGACCTGGATCTGCAGAGGCCTCCGGCAAAGCGTTTTGAACTTGTTGGTGAAGAACACGTAATTTAGTGGTGAGGTCATGCAAGTAGTTAATCAACTTTGGGTATGGGATGTCAGAATACTTCTTAGGTCTGGGGACTCCCCAGACGTTGGCTGGGCACCCAAAAACGACCTCATATGGGCTGAGTCCTAAACGAGAATGTACAGTAGTTCTCATGGATAAAAGTGCCAAAGGTAAAGCGTCAGGCGAAGCAAGACCCGTGCTGGCCTGAATCTTTGCCAATTTAGGCTTGAGAGTGCCATTATAGCACTCTACCAAACCTGCTGACTGAGGGTGGTTTGCCACATGGAAGTCTGCCTAATACCAAGACCCGCACACACTTTCTGCATAATTTGGCCTACAAATTCACTTCGATTGTCACTCCAGACAATTCGTGGCAAACCAAACCTCAGGAAAAACTCCTTCAAAAGGACTTTGGCAGTAGACAAAGCAGTATTGTCCTTTAGAGGGTAGCCTCTATCCATCTGGAAAAGGCACACACCACCAACAGAACATACTTTAGATTGTTACAATGATCCATATGAATGTAATCGATTTGTAACACCTCAAAAGGGTGCGTAGGGGGAGCAAAATGACCTGCTGGAGTTGGGTCTCCCTTTCCTGGATTATGCATTAAACAAACGATGCAATGCTTCACCACATTCACCGCACATTTAGGAATTCCTTCATTCTGCCACACTGCAGCCAGAAGTTTACATATCCCTTTTGCACTAATGTGGGCTGGACCATGCGCCACAGTAACTACAGGTAGTACGTAGGCATCTGGTAACAGCCAACGCTGATGTTCTGACAATTCCGTCCAACACCCTGTTGTGTCCAACATTCCCGTACTTTTTTCCACTTACTGAATTCCTTCTCAGTAGCCTCTTCTTGAATCGTTCTCACACTTTCTATTGTGTCCTCACACATTCCTCCCTCTCTAACCCATCTTGCAGGAACTGCAACACACATGCGATTCGTAGCATCTCTCGCTGTTTCTTTTGCTACCTCGTCTGCAAAAGCATTCCCGCGACCCACAACATCAGTGATTCTCCTATGTGCACTACACTTTATTATCGCTATTTGTGTAGGCAAAGCAAGTGATTCGAGAAGGTCAGTCACCAACTGACCATGCTGTATCGTAGTCCCATGGGAAGTAAAAAATCCTCTTACCTTCCGCAAACGACCAAAGCTATGAGCCACGCCAAAGGCGTATTGCCTATCAGTGTAAACATTCACTCTCTTTCCCTTAGCCAACACACACGCTCTCGTCAGGGCAATTAGTTCAGCTGCTTGGGCTGAATTCTGTGCAATGCGTGCTGTCTCCACTACCGTATACAAGGTGGTAACAGCATAGGCTGCAGTCGTCTCGCCATTTGGAAGCATGAAACAAGACCCATCCACCCATAGGATCCCATCCGGATCCACAAGTGGTGTGTCTTTTAAGTCTATTCTGCCTTTCGTTTCCTCCTCTATTCGGAGAAAACAATCATGCTATTCTTGAGTGTCTTTCTCTTCCAGAATGAGCAACAATGTTGCTGGATTCAAAGTATTACACCGCTTGATGTGTATATGGCTAGCCAAGAGCGTCAGCTCATATCCAGACAAGCGAGCACTCGTGAGGTGTTGTGTTTTCGTTCTGTTCAAAAGAGTTTCCACTGCATGTGGTACCATAACAACAAGAGTGTTATCTAGTACCAATCCAGCAGATTGGCGAATGGAGATCGCTGCTGCTGCTTTAGCTCTGAGATAACTGAACTAGGCAAAGCCTTGGCTACTGGATCCAACGTAGCCGAAAAATAAGCACATGGCAGTTGTTTGTCTCCAAATTTTTGTGTTAAAACTGACAAAGCGCAACCTTCCCTTTTGTGAACATAAAGTGTGAAAGGCTTACTGTAATCTGGAGTACCTAACACAGGAGCAGAACACAAGGCAATACGTAAGTCAGAAAAACTCTTCTGACATCATCAGTCCAGGGAAGGGGTTGGGGTGTATCTTTCAGCGTAAGTGCCAGCAGAGGTTTAGCCAACAAAGACAAATTTGGAATCCACTGTCTACAATAAGAGGTAATGCCCAGGAAGGCACGCACCTCTCTTTGTGTGGATGGTACAGACATTTGCGCGATTGCTTGAATTCATTCTCGGGTCAATCGTCTTCCCTCCTTCGACAAGAGATGACCTAAATAGGTAACCTCTTGGCGGCAATATTGCAACTTAGAGGGTGACACCTTGTGATGCAGGTCAGACAAATGACGCAACAGTGAAACAGTCACATCCTTACAAACATTATCTGAATCAGCAGCAACTAACAAATCATCCACATACTGAATAAGAGTGGCACCTGGGGGCAAAATGAAAGCATCAAGCTGAGATTTCAAAGCCTGACTGTAAATGGAGGGGCTCTCACAATAACCTTGAGGTTCACGTTTGAACCGGAAACTTCAGCCTCCAAGAGAGAAGCCAAAAATATCCCTACTTTCCTCAGCAATAGGAATACCAAAGAAAGCATTTTTTAGATCAATAACCGAGAACCATGCCACTGAAGCGGGTATCATAGTAAGCAAGGCAGTGATATCTGGGACAACAGGAAACTGGGGGACAACAATCTTGTTGACCTCCCGAAGATCAATCACAAAGCGATATACAGGAGGCTGAGAAGGATCAGTGCGTTTAACCCCTTCGATGCTGATGACGGAGCGGTTCCGTCATCAGCATCAGTTGGGCTATGCTGATGACGGAACCGCTCCGTCATCAGTACAGCCCTCGGGGGGAGCGCTGGCGCTCCCCCCCTGGGGCACCGATCGTGGTGGCAGTAGTGGGGGTGGCAGCGGAAGACTTTGCGCTGCCCCCCGCCGCATTTACCGGTGACGTCAGTGCGGTTTTGCGCGCACCGACGTCATCAGGAAGTCTGTTTCCTGCTCTCCGGTGGGGTGGGGGGGCCATTTCTCGGTGCCTTGAGGCATCGGGGAGGAAACAGTTTTCTCTCCCCTGATGTCCCAATGCAGGGCATTCCTGGTTCAGAATCGCGCACAGCGTCGCGATCCTGCACCAGGAATGCCCCACTAGACACCAGGGATTATTTGTTTTGATAAAAGGAAGCCACCCCTTGGGTAAGGGTCGCTTCCTAGGGCATTTTTTATTTGTTTAGACTTTTATGCCCCCCCTGGGGGCAGATTGACCATTTTGTTTCTGGAATCTGGACCCGGGGGGGCAGGAAAGCCCACTAGACACCAGGGATTGTTTTTTTATTAGTAAAGGAAGCGACCCCTTGGGCAAGGGTCACTTCCAGGGGCATCAAAATTTAGTGGAGACTTTTCTGCCCCCCCTGGGGGCAGATCGCCCATGTTAGTGCGTGATCTGGACCCAGGGAGGGCAGAAAAGCCCACTAGACACCAGGGATTGTGTTTATATTAGCAAAGGAAGTGACCCCTTAGTCAAGGGTCGCTTCCAGGGGCATTTACATTTAGTATGGACTTTTCTGTCCCCCCTGGGGGCAGATCGCCTGTGTTAGAACATGATCTGGACCCGGGGGGGGGCAAAAAAGCCCACTAGACACCAGGGATTATATTATATTTATAAAGGAAGCAACCCCTTGGGCAAGGGTCGCTTCCAGGGGGCAATGTAAAAATTGTAGACTGTTCTGCCCCCCCTGGGGCAGATTGGTTGTTTTTTTTACCATTTCTGGACCCAGGGGGGCAGAAAAGCCCACTAGATACCAGGGATTATATTATATTTATAAAGGAAGCGACTCCTTGGGCAAGGGTCGCTTCCAGGGGGCAATGTAAAAATTGTAGACTGTTCTGACTCCCCTGGGGGCAGATTGGCTGTTTGTTTAACCGTTTCTGGACCCAGAGGGGATAGAAAAGCCCACTAGACTCCAGGTTTTTTTTATAGGGATCGACCCCTTGGCCAAGGGTTGCTTCCTTGGGCCCATTTTTTTCAAAAGTATGTTTTGCTGTGTCTTTATTTGGCCTCTCTGCCCTCTGTAGGGTTGCTTCCAGGGGGCCCTCGTTTATAATGATTTATATTCTGCCCCCCATGGGGACAGACACCCCATTTGCAACATACCCTGTGACAAAGCCTGTTGTAATGTGTGTTGTTTTTGTTTATTCTAATGTGTATTGTTGTATTTTCTCTTTAGATTGTTGCAGTGTGCGGTTCCGTTACTGGTGGTTCTGTTGTTCTGCTGTTTCTGTAGTTGCATGTGCTGGGTAAGAGACTTTTTTTTGTTCAATTGTAATGTAATTGTTTATTTTGAAAAGTGTGTAGTAATACGAGTATGTTTGTTTTCTGTTTTTTGTGATTGTAAAACATGTTTTGCATTTGTTTTTGATGTGTACTTCCGTAGATGTAAGTTTTTTTCTTCTTTCTAGTGGGATATCGTTGCCTATTTGCTGTGTCTTTGCAGAGTGGGTGCCGGTGAGTGTAGTTGTCTCTTGTAAGTTGAATTGTATATTTTTTCTAAATATAGATATTTGTGATAAAGGCTTACATTTTTTAACTTACTTTGCACAGTGTTGGGGTTGTTGAGTTGTTTGTGCAGACTCCTTTATTTGTAAGGATAATGGCTAGCCGCCGGATTACTGCTCAGCAAGTTGTTGGAATGATTTCTGATTCTTCCTTTGACCATGGTGCTGAGATTGACTCTGTTTCTGAGGCAGAGATGGGAGGTGAAGATTCTGGTAGTGAGTTTTCTCTGGGCATGGCATCGTCTGATGATGAAGATACCCTGAGTGCTGATGAAGCTATTTTTGGTGTGGATGAAGTGCCTGTGGTAGAGGAGGACATTGATGTGCCGATAGTGCGGCAAGAGGCATCTGTGGTGCAGAGGGTGCTGCTAGACTTCACGTTGGTGTAGTAAGGCAAGAGGCAGCTGGGCGGCAGCCTGGGGCTGCTAGACTTCCAGTTGGTGTAGCGAGACAAGAGGCAGCTGGGCGGCAGCCTGAGGCTGCAAGACTTGTCGATGAAAGTTCTGACCTCTGGGTTGCCCCAGGCATGGTGCAGCCGGCATTGCCTGAATTTACTGGTGTTCCAGGGTGTAGGGTGAACACTGAAAACTTTTTGCCAATTGATTTTTTCAAGTTGTTTATGGATGTTGTGTTTTTGGCAGAGATTGTAGAGCAGACTAATTTGTATGCAGAACAGTTTTTGAGGGAGAACAGTGCCAGCCTTAAGCCCCACGCTCGAGCTACCCGGTGGACTCCCACAAATTTGGAGGAGACGAAAAAGTTTTGGGGTTTAACTTTGTTGATGGGCTTGCTTAGGAAACCATCATTGGCTTCATATTGGTCTACTAGTCCCTTGATGGCAACAGCTATATTTCCAGCAGTCATGAGTCGTGATAGGTATTTGCTTCTGCTTCGGATGATGCATTTTGTTGACAATGGTGATGCTTTGCCACGAGATCACCCTGATTGTGACCGTCTTTTCAAGATTCGGCCTGTCCTTGATCATTTTGTTGATCGATTTTCTGAGATCTTTTATCCTGGGAAAGAAATTGCAGTGGATGAGTCTTTGGTGTTGTTCAAGGGCCGCTTGGTATTTAGGCAATGCATTCCTAGTAAGAGGGCACGCTATGGAATTAAGCTTTATATGCTGTGTGACAGTCAGACTGGATATGTCTCTAATTTCAGGGTGTACACCGGTAAGGAATCCAGGATTAACCCCCCTGGTTGCCCGTCCACTTTTGGAGTGACTGAGAAAATTGTGTGGGAACTTGGTAGAGGATTTTTTAACAAAGGCCATCATTTATATGTAGACAACTTCTACACTGGTGTGCGGTTGTTCAGGGAATTGGCCAAAGTGGACACTGTTGCTTGTGGCACAATCCGCTGTAACCGTAAAGGTTTTCCAAAAGAACTTGTTTGTAAAAAGCTTGCTCGGGGACAGTGCAGTGCATTGCGTTGTGAGGAGCTTTTAGCTGTGAAGTTTTCAGACAGGAGAGATGTCTACATGTTGACTTCCATACATGATGAAAGCACTGAAGTGTTGACTGTTTGGGGTCAGGTTGCAGAAGTGCACAAACCTGTGTGCATTATGGACTATAATAGGCACATGGGTGGTGTTGACAGAGTAGATCAGAGATTTGAACCGTATGCTGCTCTTAGTAAGTCTTACATTTGGTACAAGAAGTTGGCTATCCATCTTTTCCACTTGGCAACCTTTAATGCTTTTGTTGTGTTCCAGCAATCTTGTCCTCAGTCAAAGATGACTTTTGTTAAGTTTCAGGAGTCTGCAATAGGCAGCCTTGTTTTAGTGGAACAGGCAAGTGTTCCTAGAGTTTTAGTGGTGGAGGATGTTGCAAGATTGAAAGATCGCCACTTTCCGGATCAAATTCCTCCTACAACCTCAAAAGACTTTCCCAGTCGGAGATGTAGAGTCTGTTGGCGAAGAGGTTTGCGGAAGGAGGTTCGTATATACTGCTCCAACTGTCCTTCTAACCCTGGGCTGTGTGTGCCTGCTTGTTTTAGAATGTACCACACACAAAAGATGTTTTGGGAGCATCCATGAGTGGTAAAGTGAACAGGCTGGTCTCTATTCTTTAAAACTTATTGTTAAGTTTCAAAGTTGGCATTTGTGTAGTGTACTTAGATTTAGTTGTGTTAGTAGATTTGTATCAATTTGCAATTTGTTTCTGTTTTTTATTTGTATTAAAAAAAACTAAAGTATGATGTTGGTTTGCGTGTAGTGTCCATTGTCTGACGGTGTGCACGGTTTGGCGCTTGGCTGGCGGTGTCTGTGGACTGGTGCTTGGCTGGCGGTGTCTGTGGACTGGTGCTTGGCTGGCGGTGTGCTTGGTCTGTTGTTTGGTTGGCGGTGTGCGTGGTCTTGCGCTTGCCTGGTGGTGTGTTGGGATTGGTGCTTGGCTAGTGGTGTGCCTGGGCTGGAGCTTGGCTGGCGGTGTGTGTGGAGTGGCGCTTGGCTGGATGGTGTGCTTTGAGTGGTACTTGGCTGTCTGTGCACGGAGTGGTGCTTGGCTGGCGGTGTGGATGGAGTGGCGCTTGTATGGATGGTGTGCGTGGAGTGGTACTTGGCTGTCTGTGCACGGAGTGGTGCTTGGCTGGCGGTGTGTGTAGAGTGGCGCTTGGCTGGATGGTGTGCGTGGAGTGGTACTTGGCTGTCTGTGCACGGAGTGGTGCTTGGCTGGCAGTGTGTGTGGATTGGCGCTTGGCTGGATGGTGTGCGTGGAGTGGTACTTGGCTGTCTGTGCACGGAGTGGTGCTTGGCTGGTGGTGTGCATTGAGTGGGCTTGGCTGGTGGTGTGTGTGGAGTTACGCTTGGCTGGTGGTGTGCGTGGAGTGGTACTTGGCTGTCTGTGCATGGAGTGGTGCTTGGCTTGCGGTGTGCGTGGAGTGGTGTTTGGCTGGTGGTGTGTGTGGAGTGGCGCTTGGCTGGATGGTGTGCGTGGAGTGGTACTTGGCTGTCTGTGCATGGAGTGGTGCTTGGCTGGCGGTGTGTGTGGAGTGGCGCTTGGCTGGATGGTGTGCGTGGAGTGGTACTTGGCTGTCTGTGCACCGAGTGGTGCTTGGCTGGCATTGTGTGTGGAGTGGCACTTTGCTGGATGGTGTGCGTGGAGTGGTTCTTGGCTGTCTGTGCATGGAGTGGTGCTTGGCTGGCGGTGTGTGTGGATTGGCGCTTGGCTGGATGGTGTGCATGGAGTGGCGCTTGGCTGGTGGTGTGTGTGGAGTGGCGCTTGGCTGGTGGTGTGCGTGGAGTGGTACTTGGCTGTCTGTGCATGGAATGGTGCTTGGATGGTGGTGTGTGTGGAGTGGTACTTGGCTGTCGGTGTGCGCTGAGTGGTGTTTGGCTGGCGGTGTGCATGGTCTGGTGCTTGGATGGTGGTGTGGGTGGACTGTCGCTCGGCTGGCGGTGTGTGAGTAGTTACTTTCTGTTGGTCACTACACACACTGCTAGTTGAGTTACACTCCACGCAGTCCATCATTTAGTGTAGTTGCAGAGTCAGAAATGTGGGCGTGTGAAAGTGATGGGCCCTTGAATGGCGCTGTCTG